>NC_140421.1:40789753-42211628 GCF_965140295.1 Lepidochelys olivacea | reverse complement strand
AATCTGCTGCTTCCATTTATTTTAGGGCTATGTAATGAATTTCAGTGCTGCTTTGATTTCATTTCAAAGAAAATAATTTCTGTTTTCAATAACCACTGTAATTTATTCCATTAAATTTTTATTTTGATTTAATATTACTAAAGATGTTTAGGCATTTCAACTTCGATGTTAAATATGTTTTTCATGGGAATTTAATTTTAAGTTTTCTCCACTCCATCCCCCTTGAAGTGATGACTCCTAGCCAAGGTCTGTTATATAGGTTCACAAAATAACATTAAATCATGAATGTATTGCTACTCTGCATTATTTGCCATTGTTTGAAAAACAACCTTCCAAAACTCCAGCATTTCCAGTAGGAAAGATGTTTGCCCTTTCCTAGAAAATTTGAAAGCTGGTTTATCTTAAGACTGATTGTAAGTATCCTTGATTTAATGTGCTAAGATATTTAGTCAGGTAAGCATCAGTGAGTAGCCATATTAACCCAATACATCTTTTATTGTAAAAACTGTGCTTTACAGTGTCAGACTCCTTAGCACTTTAACATGGTTTATTAAGCAGCCTTTAGGTCACCATTATTTCTCAAATTTCTTTCCATGGTTGTGTGTGCACAGAATGTATGCCCTTGTAATTCAAGACTGGCAGCATGCATTGTTCTACATAAATTTAAATACTCTTTTATGAAGGTTGCATGAATATATGTAGTTTTATATTTTCATTATGTATTTATGATTAGAATGTCATTGGATGGCAATTTTTAAAAAAATATTTGTTCCGTATTTACATTTATTAAAATTGTGGAATAAGATGTAATATATTATTCAGGTTTGAGATTTTTAAAAATGTATTCATGGTTCCTAATATACTTTTTGAGTAGATGAAGTAGTCTAATTGAAAGACGGTGAACATTTATTTGGACTCAACTGAAGTCTTTGATAATTCAGCTTTAGAAGTTACTTTAAAATCTTCAGTTTCCTCACTTTCTCTGGAAAGAACTGGAGATCAAAGTGAATCTCACAACTGAACACAACCACAGCTTATAAAATCAATACTGCTGTTGATACCCATTAGGAAAAAACAAAGCTGCCCTTCTTTAATATCAGTTGGTTTATCTGTGCTAAGGGCATCTATCTATATGTCCTAATATTGAGAATTCGCAAGTTGTATGCCTAACATTTTAACTGATATGAAACAAAGTTTCAGTAGAGCCTGAAAGCATATGAGAAAGGAGAAACCTCTCTCCTGCAATCAGTCTTCTTAAATGCAATTAATTTTCTTCTGGTCTTTTCTTTGACAGAAAGGGACGAAGGCTCCTCAGGCAGCAGGAAAGATTCACACAGATTTTGAAAAGGGATTCATTATGGCTGAAGTAATGAAATATGAAGACTTTAAAGAAGAAGGTTCGGAAACAGCTGTCAAGGTGAGCTCCCCATCTTTTCCTGTGCCCCTCCCCCATACACACCATTTTCCCATTTCAAGACTTTTCTTTCATTGGGAAGAAATCTCTGGTGGTAAGTGAATCTGACAGTTAACTCTAAGAATAGACCACAGATGAACTGTCATTTTATACTTGGAAAAGAATTAAAATACAGTAGTTTAACTAACAGAGATGTGACAATTTTAGTAACTGAAATATGACAGCTAACAGACCAAATGTCAACATTACGAGCAAGAGTTCTGATAAAGTTTCACACAGGTTTATAATATTAACCATCTAATCTTAATATTTTAGACCGTGATGATATTTTGGTAACATTTAAAAATATTTTGACTCTTTAGAAAATTGACTATTCCTTCCCCCCCCCCCACACACACACACTCTATTTCTATTAATAAGAAGTAAGTTTGTTTTGAAGTCAGCAGTGAAGGCATTACTTTACAACTGTGTGTCAAGTTTCTAATGCAAACATTTAAGGAAATATTTTATGACTGAAATATAATAATGGTTTTGTTAGTAGTACCCTATCATAGTAGGCACGATTAAAATGTTAACGTTTGCCATGTTCAGCAGTTAATTTTATGAAAAAATGTGCAGGCTTCCTCATCTTAAGTATAGGACGAACTGCAGATGTCATGCATAAAGTCAATGCTGTGATGCAGTAGACATCAAGATTTTATAGTGCCCCGAGTAATTGTATGTAGCCTATACTGTACAATAGATAGTTTCCTGGCTATTATTTACGGAATAGGTTATAAGCTAATAAATGAAAAACTTTTTTCTTGCAGTGACACTTCATAATTTTTTTTCTTGTGCTGTACACATTCATAAAGAATGAGGCATTTTATCTGCATTCTCAACACTAGAGGGCAGAGACTGATTGGGTGCCCATAGTTGGGCCCTTATTACTTCTGATAAATTAAATCTGATTTGCAGTTATTAAACACAGAGTAAAATTATACATGGCAAATAAATGCAAGAAGAGCTGTATATCTTTGTAATGCTGTTTCAGTCTTTGCAGTTTTTGTTTTTATTATAAGGAAGTAGAATTTCCCTTTATTTCACATAGACTTGGTGAGTGTTGCATTTCTAAATTGAAGATGTGTATTTTATAACATTGAGATTTTAAAAAGGTTAGTTAGATTTAACCCACCACAGTATTTGAAGGCACCTACTATAATGAGTTAAAGAATTTAAAAGGCTCTGCCTCATTTTTGCTATTTGATAGTTTGAAAACTATGCAAAATTGGTTTCAGATTCCTCTTATTCTCAGTAGTATCACTAAGGAAGATGATAGTGAGCAGCAAGGCTTTTATAGGTCTGTTTGAACCCCAGGAAGTGGGGGGGGCGAGGGGGAAATCCCAGTATAATTGGTTCATTGCAGCATGTGAGCTATCTTGTGAAAAGGGAAGTACAGCTAAACCACAGTATAAATAAATCAAATATTCCTTAGTCAGAAAACTTGTTTATGTAGCTGGGACTCAAATTATACCAACAGTAGTTGCTGAAATACAAATATGAGTATCCTGCATACGAGCTATGTCACCTTAGCTTATTGTGATCTTCAGTAAGTATTTTTCTGGTAAGTTTTTTGATTTAGATGTTTTCTCCCAATGTATAAATCTAGAAATTAGGACTTTTTCTGTGCTCCAACTGAAAATCGTAATTAAATATATTTTGTTATGAACAAATTTGAAGATGTCTGTAGAGCACAGATAATTACATTTGCTTATGCAAACTTTTTAAAAGCCAAGTAAAAGGAAATCCTTGCTTTTAGAAAAATGTATGATATTACATAGGCTTTTTAAATATAATTTGAAAAATGCTGTCTCAGGCTATAGACCATATTAATTAACTTATAGTGCTGTTAGATTTCAAAATTAAACTTGGGAGCTTTTGGATTCAGTTAAAATAACAGTGGTATTTGGAGTTGCTTGCTTTGTATGTTATCAAGTTGATCGATTTTTAAGTTTGATTTTGTGTGTGTGTAACACCAGTACAGCATAACTAATTTAATGCCAGTGCTGTGAACTATATACTGAATAGCTCTGTGTGGGCTTTGTAGTCTACAGGGATATCACATTATTAGCAATCATATCTGCTTAGGCAAAGCTGGCTTCTACAGATGGCTGCTTTCAAGTGCAAATGAACTGGTTAGACGTGTCTTGTTTAATACATACTCAAGATTCACAAATGGGTATTGATTTTTTCAACCAGTGTTTCTGGTAGCAATGGAAATGGATTAAATGGTCTCTAGAGAATTTAAAGGAACACTGTCACTGTTAATTGTAAACTAGCAACAGAAATACATAAATGTATATTAGTATGTCAAAATGAATTTAATGAAAGAAGACTATACCACTTTATGACAGAATATAGTGGTGTCCTAGAAACCCTGAACTGGTGCTGCTTTTTGTAAACTAGGTTATTCTGTAAATATTTGTGACTAATGAATCTCTCCTTTCTCCAGTGGAAAAGTGTATGTATTTATCTGTAAAAAGTCTACATACCTGTGCATGCAGATTATGCTTGCTGATAATTTTTTGCAGCAGACTGTTTTATTAGTGTTTATGCTGCCAATTAGTCTAATTACTCTTGACTTAGAGCATTATTAGTATCTTCAAAGGGAAGATCTACTAATATTACTTGAGAGCGAATCTTGTATATTCTAAGTAAATGTCCAGAAAAAGAAGTCAATGTTTTTAAGCTCTTATTTCGGTAGTAATAGACATGTCGTATGGGATAGAGTCAATTACTATAGCATTAAGTGTTTGTTGTATAGGCTCTTGCATCTGAGAGATTTACTGAAGAGTAAAGTCACTGGTCCTCCCATTTAAATTGGGAATGACAGCTACAAGATCATTGAGCTTCTAGATTCCTACACACCAACATGGGAAATGTGGTGTTTTGCAAAGGAGGGTTTTGTGGCAGAAAAGTACCTAACGTAATTATGTACCATTAATCTGACCTGTTCTGTTGTAACTAAGGTAATTAATTAACAGCTTTTTTACAGTGGTATCTTAGCATGCCACCACTGTGGTAGGTCATTGAGAATATTGGCACAGCAAAATCTTGCATGGAAGCAGTTTCCCTTGCAGGAGAACTCTTCAAAACACAGCGTATTGAGCTACAGGAGTGGGTTTCATCTTTTCCATGTTATAGATCACATCTTAAAAGTAAATGTTCATGTAGACCTCCTTAACGCCCTGCCTCACAGTGTTGATCCCACACCTTCCTTGTAGCCCTTATAATACTTGTCTTAATAAAAACCAACCAACCTAGGACAACATTGAAGAGAGAAGAAAATTATCACACGCTTCAGTGCAGTGAAGTACCAACGTGTAGTAGCATCAACACCTATTTTGTATCTGCTCTGTTTTTTCTCCCAAAGTGTAGGATTTTACATTTGAGTTCCAAATATCCTGTCATTGCCTCCAGCCTGCTCTTTCAGCCCTGTACAAAACTCAGCAGCCCACCTTGAAGGTCACTTCTGTCCTTTTGTGGGCTTGCTGTCCTTCTAACTTCTGTGGCACCGGTAAATTTGATTAGTTAAATTTACTCCAAACAAATACGTAGCAAAAAGACTGAGACTTTATTTTGTGTTTCTCAGCCCTTCCTGTGCAGAAGCATAGAAGGAAGCTCTGCTTGAAGAGTACTGCATGCCCAATTTTAACTTTCTGACATGGTGTGATGATCTTTGTTTTGACCATGCATGCTTCTTCATTGATAGCAGCAGCTCAGTAGACCACCTAGAAGTGGTCAACAGACTAGTATGAGAGCCGTGTAGTTAGGATACAAACCATTTTTATTGTCTTTCTAGCAGTAAAATCTTAGATTGCTATCATTAGTATTTACACTTGAGGACATTTTGGAGGTGGGAATAAAAAGCCTAAGAACTAAAAGAAAATGGTGTTTTATCCATTTTGTTCTCATGAGTTGCTGGTGTTTACAGGCACATCAGAAATGTACCATTAACATCATGTAATAAAGCTTCATTATACTGTTCTAATCATATTTATGTACCATAGTTTAGTGAAGAGGAAATTATGGTTATCTATGTATGTAAAATCCAGTTCTGCCCAAATCAAGAAGTCATTACAAGAATCAAACTCTGAATTTGAGATAATGGTATTGTTTTATTTTAAACAAAATATATAATATTTTTAAATCTGGGGTTTTTATAAAACTTAATTTTAAAGTAATAACCTGTTTTTCTCCTGTCTTTTCCATTTACAGAGTGCTGGGAAATATAGACGACAAGGCAGAAATTACATAGTTGAGGATGGAGATATTATCTTCTTTAAATTTAATACACCTCAGCAATCCAAGAAGAAATGAATATTAGATGTTGCTCATTGTTCACAATAAACTGTGCTACTTCAAAAAGCATATGAATTTTTATTTAGACAGAATATCTAAAACCAGAAAGCATACAGTGTATACCTAGGGGGAAAATCCTTTCCCCCGCCCCATGAAATTACTCGTTTGCTCTTAATTAAAATATGGCACCACCAGTGAACACACAAGTTCACTAAATGTGAACAGCTTTGCATTTCAAATGATTAAGACCCTACTCCAAATTGTAGAAGCTTTTCAGGAACCATATTACTCTCATGATACTTCATTAATCTCCATCATGTATGCCAAGCCTGACACGTTTGACAGTGAGGACAATGTGGCTTGCTCCTTTTTGAATCTACAGATAATGCATGTTTTACAGTACTCCAGATGTCTACACTCAATAAAACATTTGACAAAACCAGCCTTGGTGTGTTTGGGGATGTCTGTATTGACTGACTGTGGTGTGCTGAATGCGATACGGCACCTGGTGGATGCTGATTACAGAATTTAAAGACATGTGTATGATACAGTAACCGGCAGCGTGGGGCAGCTGCAATTGTATCTTAAAAGTGAGTCTTTCATGGGACTCAGAAGATTAGGATGCCAATGATTTGTCTCAAAGTTAATGAATTTGTAGATGGACATTCATTGAAAGATGATAGTAAGGATAATAAAAAGGATATAGCATAAGTGATTTTGACCAGAGAGAGCAAAATATATGTAGAAAAATCATATTGTCTTTGAGGCTAAAGCATTTTTGTTAAAATCATTCTGAAAAGAATATTTAATTCCTGCTTTGAAATTGTAAAATTGCAGAGGCTGGCCCAGTGGTGCCCTGTGTAAGATGTCCTCTGTTCAAGGTTTTAGGGCAATGGAGGAGTATGTAATAATCTTGAAGAAAGAGGTCATGCTGTTCTGTCAGTCAGACAGTTCCACTGACATGGACTGTGGCTACTGGCTTACCCCTTCAACCATGAACAAGAGCAGATTTCTCTGGATATTGTGGAAGGATAAGTTAAAATGGGGATACAACTAAAAATATAAACTCACTTCAATACTTTGAATATCTCTTAAAATGCATTCAATTAATTTAAGATATCTTGTTTGTTTTCTAAAATGAACCCTAACTCAGTTCGGGTTTACACGCCGGAGGGGCTCCAATGGGCAGTGTTAGGGAAGAGAATGATCATTGGAGTGGAGTCCAAAGGTGAATAATGTTCTTATGTCCTTTAATCACTTCATATAAATGAAGAAATTATGCTAGAAACCAGAACTGCAGAATTTGGAGACTTCATCTGACTGGATTTCTTAATTGCATTTTAATTTCTTCATAACTTGACAGTAATTTTGTTATCTGTATATTATAGCATTTCCAGTATCTCCCCAAATTTTAAATTTCATCACAGAAACTGGCCTGAACTAGACTTATTAACTGGACTGAAAAGTAAGTCATCTCTCGCTGAATAATTTGTCTGGTTCACCTAATAATTTTAATTGATCTTTTAAAAGTGTTGTCTAAAAAAAGCATAATCTGACAACTTTGCCTGTGATCAGTACTCTCCAATCTCCAGTGCTGCGTGGCACAGACAGTCTTCATTTTCTCCAGCAGGACTGTGAGTCTGCAGGGCTCTAAAATGTAAATTCATAAAATCTAACTGTTCTTGTAATGCCTGTGAACACTTATAATTTTATGCACAAATTTGACTCGGTCCCACACAATCTGCGTGGTAGGAAACTTCACTTAAGACCAACCAACCACCTCTGCATACCAACCTGCTCAATTGCTTCAAGACCCATATATGGCCATGCCCCACACACCTCTGTACAAATGCTTTAGAGTCCATACAGATTTGCCCCATCACTAGTGCATGAGACCCACACAAACTGGTCACTACAGTGGTTAGAATAGAATGAAGTGGAGGGAAAGCTCTTGCTACACCAGCCAGATGAGGAGCTGTTGTGGGGGCAGTGTTCCCCAACTCGGAGAAAGGAAGGAAGCGCTCCCTTTACAGTTGGTATAAGAGGTGAAACTGCTCCCTTTGCTTCAACACCTGAGTTACTGTAAATGTGACACCCTTTGATGGCTAAAGTACAACACAAGCACTGACAGAGCAAGAAAATTGTTACCTGCCCCCAGTAACCCAACATAGGGGAGGGAGCCTGGAGTTTTGCAACAGCGTAGGCAGAGCAGAAAGGGACCTGGTATTGCCTTTTCTGGACAGCACCAACTCTGAGCAATCAGTAGGCTCCAGCGTGACACTTTGTTTCTGAGGCATGCCAAAAATGTGATGTTCCAAAGCTCAATGAAGCATAAAATACATCACTAAAACTTAAGGCTTCAGACTACTGACTCCATTCATTCATTAAAAGTATAGAAGGCCAATTCCCAGTATCTGATTGACCTTGATGCAGGACCTAGATTGTCAGGGGAACATGATTTAAGCCACCTTTCTGCTCCCTTGATCTTGGGTTTGACTGGCTCAAATCAGTCCCACAGGGAAGGTTTCACCAGCCAGGGATCACCAAATTGCAGTGCTCTGGCCAAAGCCCCTTCCTCCCAGACTGTCTATGCCTAAGAGTGAGGGGGAACGGGGGTGGTAGAGTCAGCTAGGCTGGCTTGATGCCACCTGCGGGTTCCCCTAATGTTGGGGGATCCCCACTGGCCGTTTCAGATTAACTTTCAGGTCCCCAAGAGCAGCATAAAGGGGACAGAGATGAGGCCCAGGATCTGGTCCAGAGTGTATAGCAAAACGTAAAGTGGTTGTTTCCAGAGTACATTAGTTCAAATGAAACACCATTGTGGAAAATACGAAACTAATAAATGTAGTGATCGTAAAAAAGTCAAATTCAGGTGCATCTGAGCTCCTCTTGAGAAGCCTAAATGTTTGCTTTGGAAAAGTAGTTATACCGGCAGTTAGAGTGCAGATTACCCTCAGCAATGTATGTTTAGCTGATCAGCATCCATATGGGCCCAGAATATTTTATTTGGAATGCAGGGTTTCAGCACTTTTGTAGTTGTAGAATATAAATTTAGTATATTCAGTCTCCCTGCATTCTGCTGCCTCAGGCAACCACCCAATTCACCTTTCCTCAAAGGTCAACCTGAAAACACCCAAACGTTGCATAATATTTTTCTTTGCTGTGTTTATTTGCACATTTTATTAAACGTTTCACTTTCTTATTTGCTCAATTTCACCTTTATTTGCTCTTTCACTGTGTGTCTGTTTTATGGTCCCTTGCTATTCCAGCATTACATTTCCTCAATTGTGTACAGATAGACTGGGGCCCTGTTTGCTACAGCTTCCCATCCTCCTCCCTCCTCTCACCACCCGTACACAGTCTGAGCTCTTCCCAGACAGAAGAATTTAGTTAATCAGTGAGCTTATATATCAGGGAGTCTGGGTTAAAAGTAGGTGGGTGAAAGCTGCCTTTTTGTTCCTTACATACCTCTCCTCTCATGCTACACAGAAATCTTGTCCCAATGACTATAGTGGGGCTGGGATGGCTTAACGGAGCTCTTTTCAGAACGATATTAATTCTGGTCATGATTGCCCAACTGTTTCTTCTATGAGCAAAAGCCTCACCTGCTGAGAGCCTCCTGTAAAGTACTCTCCAGCCCTGCTGGCTCAGGCAGTAAGAGCTTCCAGTTTGGAATTCAGATGGGTGGGCTGTGTGGTAGCATGGGCCACGGGAAGCTACGCCACCAGGCGGACAAAGAACTCTTTTTAGCTTCAGATTATAGCAGTGCTTTTCCAGTGTAACCTTTCGTTACGTTCTTAGGCCTGCTTTTCAAAAACGTTGTCTGCAGAATTTTATGTAAAAAAGAAGTCAGCCATGGTGATATATTGCCCTCTCTATCAGATGTGGTTAAATAGTGAGCATTACTCAACCCACATGTAAGCTCAGGCTATAAAATCCTGTTGTAAAACAGAAGTATAAGAATATAGCTAAGTGCAATTTGTAAAATCTAAAAACAAGCATATTCTCTCTTCTCCCCTCCTCTGATGACCTCCCAGGCTCGCCTTCCCTCCCCCCACACGCACTAGATTAAGTGAGATCATCTTTTAGAACATTAGTAATTGTTTAAAACTGAATTGTCCATTTTCATTTTGACTCTTTGGAAACTACTAATTACATGTGTTTGATTACGCTAATTCTATCATTTCACTTCACTTAAGCTAGGAAAACCACTGGATGCTTTGGAAAAGAAATAGAAGTGGTGGCATTCATCACTGTGTTGCAAGGGATTGAAATAGCAGTGTTGTTTTAGCTTTTAAAGTTTTAATGTAAATTCTTTGGTTTTAGGCTCTCTTAGAAGCAGTTGTTACTTGGCTTCTATCTACAGGTAGGGTCCATTTCTGATCTTTGAGAGCAGGTACATATTGCAGCACATTGTAGCGTGTAAAATTGCTCTCATAAAAGAGCTGAGTCAATATGTCTGTACATCAGAGATCTGAATAGTTCTCTACATGGACAGAATCCCCTAGGCTTTTATTTTCAATACACACAACATTTGATTCTGCTCAGTGCACAAGCACTTTATAAACCACATAGCAAAATCAGTTACTGCTTTTGCAAGTGCATGTGAAGTAGCAAATTAGCCACAAAATAGATTTTTCCCGGCATGAGAATGGAATTGAGTCTAAAGATTTAGGATGGATGAATAGAAGCTCATGTAGTTCTCCCTGGCCCTTTAACGTTCCACCTATCCTGTAGAAAGGGAGTGCCTTTATTACAGGAACTCTGTTATTCAGTGGAATTCCACCTGCAAGGTCGGACATCTGCACAACAAAAGGAATTTTAAAGAGCCAAGGCTGTATATAACTGAATATGTGCAATCAGGGGTATGCAGTATGGTGTGGGTTGTTTCTGTGAGTAGAGCTGATGCAAGAATCACAATGCTGTACTGACTACATTTTGATGAAGTGTTCCTAGAAGAGTGGGAATATTCACGCTAACTGGGACCAGGTGTAGCATGGGGAGCTGCTGGGTGCTGCTCATTCCTGACTTGCAACAGCTGCACTGTTCCAGCCCTGAGCAGAGAGTGACAATTATTGCAGATTCTGATGTGACTGTGGAACATTTCTCCATCCAACTGAGACCACCAAAAAATTGTCAGTTGCGATCCAAGTCTAATTTGACCCAGGCTTCAATCTGGTGAGTTAAATCACTTAACCTCTAAACTCTTAGGTAACTGGCCAGCTCCCAGGTGGCTGAAACCTGGGGACTAGCTAACTTTCATGGATTTGGTGAGGCCATTTAGGGGGACACTTGGGGGGAATTAGAGGAGAGGGTCTGTGACAGCTGAGAAGGGAGACTGGGTCAAACTCCTTCAGCCCAGGAAGCCAAGAGAAATGATGGGCCTATAGCAGGGACTTTGAGGTTGCCTTCCAAACAGAGATCAGAGTGACGCTGGTTCCTGAGAAGAGTGAATGGGGAGCCTCTTCGAACAGCCAGGGTTTAATTTATCACAAATTTTTAACAATTAATGTTATTAATTTATTATAAATCAGTTTGGTTTTCATTCATACTGAGAGACTTCGTCCTTTTAAAGAGGCCCTCTACAAGTGTTGGGTTGATGAAACAGCCGATCAGCACCTAAAAGGGTACTTGGAACATTGTTCTGCCTGCGTTACACCCAAAAAGTACTGGAGCATGGCTGCCCCTCACCATGCTAGACAATCATGTGGAGCATGATTACAGCTGTAGTGTAATAAGAGTGCATCAGAGCACTGGGAGAATCCACTGCACTAATGGGCTAGTGAAGAGGCAATCACAGGTACAGTTTCAGCCCAAAGCTACCTTCTATACTGGACCCAATTCCTTACCTTCCTGTTATTCCTTCCTGGACTTGCCAGATTCTTGCGTTCCAGTAAAAGGAAAAGCTCTCTCTTGCAACATGTGAAACCAAGATAAGAGCGCTGTAAATGTGCTTAACACCTGCTTTGGTGTTTTCTGTGTTCTGTTGCTGAAAAGACCCATCAGCCAAAACAGGCAGTAAAGGAAACTGCATTTGCTCTCCTTTAAAAACTGCAGGAGAAAACTACTAGCTATAAGAGTTAAATTTCCCTAACGTAATAATTATGTGCAAACTATTAGGCTTTGGGTATAAATTCTATTTGTTTCAAAGCACAGTATTATTGGAGGTAGCAATAGTAACATCAAACAGCCTTGATAAGATCAACAAATTACTAAGTATAATTGTTTCTGCTGGGGTGTGTACAAGGAGATAAATAGCTCATAAATTAAACCTGAGTGCCTGAGGGTGAGTCATTCATGGACCCATAGGTGTCCTTATACTCTCAAGCAAAAATAATTTTCTCTTCAGTAATTATACAATTTCAGCTCCAAGAACTGCAATCATAAGCACATATGCCTGGAAAATTAAGGGGAAAGTGCAATAACTGGCTACAGGAGTCTAACCTTCAAAACAATAAAAAAGCCTCATTTGTCTTCTCAGGAATAGTTTAATTGAGGTACAGTTTTTGAAACTGGATTTTAACTCATGTAGAAGAGCAGCAAAGTGGAGCCCTAACTCTCCCAAATGCTGCTGGAGGCAGAGGGAGCTCAACACATAGCACAATCTCTCCCCAGGACAATTCAATCTTCATGTATGACTTTTCTCATAAGCCCTGGGGAGCCTCTCTAAACAGGGATGTCCTAGGGACAAAGGGCACTAATACAATCTTCTGTTTATGCAAGATGTTCTTTTCTCCCCCATTACAAGAAGAGGAAGCATCTTAAGCCACCATTTTGATCTCCATGTATTTCCTAATGCTCTGCCAGCCATTTATTATGACCAACATGCCTGTTTAAGGGTTACTCTGCAATACTGAGTCAGAGATGATCACGTTAAGAGATGAAATACCATTGTTGGACAAGTGATGGAGATCACATTTATTATCAGACAGTGGTTGCCCAGTGTAAAGCTGCACACCTAGAGAGAGAACCTAGTGCATTCTAGAATCATTCCAATGATTGCTGTTTCTGCCTGTTAGGCTTGGAATAATATTCCTTCCCACCTTCCCCCCATGTTTCTAGATGTCTGTGTGGCTGGAAAGGAGGTGGAAATTCTTTCAGTGTAGGAAGGAAAACTTGACTGTGATAATTAAAAGCAAAGGTGAACTGTCCACTGTGTCATACGCTGGCTAAAAGGATGGTTTCGAGTTTTGAGGGACACTTGGTAGTGAAGCATGCTGTGACATTCAGATGGCTGAAACCAGTGCTGTCACTCTGCGCAAGGGAGCTGCAGCCAAAGGAGTTAGAAAAATGTTCCTAACGAACCAGATAAAGCCTGAATACCTTTCCCAAAGGCCCAAGAGGAGCTGGCAGTTTTGGTCAGGTTTAATCACAAGTTGGATGATGCACAAATAAGATGTTTAAATTACAGATTGATTTACCCCAAGGAAGTGCTGAGACACAAGATCAGGTACAGCTCCAAATTTCTCTCAAGGTCAGGGTCTTTGTATCTAGGGTTTGGCCCATCCCTAGTTAAGACAATCAGTACTGCAGGGAACAAGGAGAAAAAAATTCCCCACTCTTTATCCCTCCAAAAATAATTCACCTCCACTCCTGCCTGCACATGGGAAGGAAAGAAAAGACATATGCCTTCCCCACTGCCAAGGCCTCACCTGCTTCCTGGCGCCCAAAAATCAACTTTCTTCCCACCTCTCTCCAGCTGTGGTGGAGGGGGAAGAAATACCACTGCAGTGCTAACCAAGATCCCTGCAGTGCCATTTCAGTGACTACAGGAAGAAGAGGTCTCCTACATCTTCTGAATGCCAAAGTCCATTCTGTTCATTCTGTAGATGCTTCCTGGATAGTAAGAGAGAGGGGAAGCCTTGGTGGAATGTGCACAAGGCCTCAGTCTTTACTGGATTGATACCTATGCCACAGCAAACCTGGCTTTCCCCCATGGGGTGTGACTACACTTGGAGCTGGGAGCAATACTGTCGCTGTCTTGTGTAGAGCTAGTGCACTAAAAGTAGAATGTAGCCTTACCAGTGCAACCAGCTGAAGGAGTTAGTTGCCCCTAAGTGTGCCTAGGGTCTTGGACAGACATACAGTGTGGGTGGGCTAGCCCTTCCCCCTCCAGCTACATTCTTATCTGTAATGCACTAGCCTGACAATAGCACACGCCTGTCTCCTCTAGCTGGGAATCACCCTTCCAGCTCCATGTGTAGACAGAATCCTAGAGTAGTAGGAACAGGCGTTTCTGTGGCTAGAGAGATGGTTTTAAAAAATGGAAAGTTCCTTCTCATTCCCATTTTAGGGTTGCCACCTGCCCAGGTTTTCCCAGGATCATCCCTTTTTTGAGGTTGCTGTCCTGGGAAATCTGTCACAGTTCTCAGTACATGCTGCTAGCTGCCTAGTTTTATCAGCTCAGGATCATCCCACATGTCCCAGGTTTTTGTATCTCAGAGATAGTAACCCTATTCCCACTGCCTCATTTCCCTGTATGAGACTGCCAGAGAGATCCCAGCAGATCTCCCTATTACTGTCTTCATTGCTTCTGCCTGCAACTCACACGTCAGTCTGTTTGTTTAGCTACTGTAACATCCTGCTGCGGATACCCAAAGCAGTGAGCCACTGTAACTCTGCCTCAGCAAGAGTGAGCTTTGCTGGTGATTAGACTGTGCCAACTCCCTGCCACATCAGTCTGTCTTCCTCACCTGCAAACTCCTCAAGGCTCTCCCTGCCCAAACTTTGCCTAGCAGCTTACAATAAGTGATCTCTAACCCCTGAGCTCCTCAGATATGTTTCTCTGCAATGCACAGCCCCTATGACTATACATTCACAGAAGATATTAAGTTCGCTGCTCTTTTAAAGTTAGTCCATTACCCCAGTTAATAAGCCGTAAACAGCCTCATCCCTTCAAACACAGCACTATGTTGGCTTGTACTAAAAATAAAACAAGTTTATTGACAATAAAGGACATGGGTTAAGTGATACCAAGTAGAAGGAATAATGATAGAAATGGTTACAAACAAAAGTAAAAATACGCTTTTGAATGGCTAAAACCTAATTCAACAAGCTAGAGTCTTTGTTCAAGGTACTTTCGTCACCAACCTTCCTGTCCCATTAATAGCTGGCTAGCTCTTAGCCAGGACCCCACCCCCAAGTCCAAGGTGCTAGTAGTCCTTTTTCTCCTGCGGCGAAGGGTAAGCCAAAGGCTTTCTGTGTGTCCTTATATCTCAAAGTCTGCCTTTGTTTCAAGGGTCAAATTAATCCCCTGGGGTTCAGTCTTCTGTATCCTCCCAGGGGGCCAACTCCATCTTGATTAAGGTGTGTCTGGTGTGTTCTAATGTGATGCAACTGTACAATGTAAATGTTCTTCTTCTGCAACCTCCGATACAAATGCATAGCCCACTGAATTTGGTCACACCTAGTTAGTGTCTTTCCTTTGTCTTAAGAAAACCTGTTTTATCAGCTGCCCCTGACATGCCTGGTTTGGTTTTACAAAAGGTAGATCGTGCCAAACTAACCTGATCTCCTTCTTTGAGAGAATAACAGATTTTTTTAGACAAAGGAAATGCAGTGGATCTAATTTACCTAGATTTTAGTAAGGCGTTTGATACGGTGCCACATGGGGAATTAGTTAAATTGGAAAAATGGGGATCAATATGAAAATTGAAAGGTGGATAAGGAATTGGTTAAATGGGAGACTACAGCGGGTCATACTGAAAGGTGAACTGTCAGACTGGAGGGAGGTTACCAGTGGAGTTCCTCAAGGATTGGTTTTGGGACCAATCTTATTTAATCTTTTTATTAATGACCTCGGCACAAAAAGTGGGAGTGTGCTAATAAAGTTTGCGGATGATGCAAATCTGGGAGGTATTGCCAATACAGAGAAGGACTGGGATATCATACAGGAGGATCTGGCTGACCTTGTAAACTGGAGTAATAGTAATAGGATGAAATTTAATCGTGAGAAGCGTAAGGTCATGCATTTAGGGATTAATAACGAGAATTTTAGTTATAAGGTGGGGACGCATCAATTAGAAGTAATGGAGGAGGAGAAGGACCTTGGAGTATTGGTTGATTACAGGATGACTATGAGCCGCCAATGTGACATGGCCGTGAAAAAAGCTAATGTGGTCTTGGGATGCATCAGGCGAGATATTTCCAGTAAAGATAAGGAGGTGTTAGTACCATTATACAAGGCACTGATGAGACCTCATCTGGAATACTGTGTGCAGTTCTGGTCTCCCAAGTTTAAGAAGGATGATTGCAAACTGGAACAGGTACAGAGAAGGGCTACTAGGATGATTTGAGGAATGGAAAACCTGTCTTATGAAAGGAGACTCAAGGAGCTTGGCTTGTTTAGCCTAACCAAAAGAAGGCTGAGAGGAGATATGATTGCTATCTATAAATATATCAGAGGGATAAATACCAGAGAGGGAGGATAATTATTTAAGCTCAGTACCAATGTGGACACAAGAACAAATGGATATAAACTGGCCATCGGGAAGTTTAGATTTGAAATTAGATGAAGGTTTCTAACCGTCAGAGGAGTGAAGTTCTGGAACAGCCTTCCAAGAGAAGCAGTGGCGGCAAAAGACCTATCTGGCTTCAAGATTATACTCTATAAGTTTATGGAGGAGAAGATATGATGGGATAACATGATTTCGGCAATTAATTGGTCTTTAACTATTCATGGTAAATAGGCCCAATGGCCTGTGACGGAATGTTAGATGGGTTGGGATCTGAGTTACTACAGAGAATTCTTTCCTGAGTATCTGGCTGGTGAGTCTTGCCCACATGCTCAGGGTTCAGCTGATCGCCATATTTGGGGTTGGGAAGGAATTTTCCTCCAGGGCAGATTGGAAGAGGCCCTGGGGGGTTTTTCGCCTTCCTCTGCAGCATGGGGCACAGGTCACTTGCTGGAGGATTCTCTGCACCTTGAAGTCTTTAAACCATGATATGAGGATTTCAATAGCTCAGACACAGGTGAGAGGTTTATTGCAGGAGAGGGTGAGTGAGATTCTGTGGCCTGCATTGTGCAGGAGGTCAGACTAGATGATCATAATAGTCCCTTCTGACCTTAATATCTATGAAACACCTTATAGTCACAGACTTGAAAGCATAATATCCGTGAGTATTCAGAATCCTCACACAGCATTGTCACATACATTTCACAATGGTATTAGTGACTGTGCGGTTGTAGTTTTCAGATGATACCTCCCAAGGCGCATTCTGTCCAAATATCACTGCAGCAGCGTGTAGGGTGTGGACACGGGAGTGCCCAGGGTCCCAGCTACTTGTATGGCTTCTATCACCTTAATACTGAGCATCTCACAAACATCAATTAAGTGATTTGCCTAAGCTCAGCCAGAGAGTTGGTGATACAACTGGGATATGGGTTCTGATCTCCTAAGTTCCAGGCCAGAGCTTTAAGCACATGACTATCCCTCCTCGCTGAACCGTGTGAGCTGACATATTTAACACATTAATTCCAGCCTGACGTATCTGAGAGGCAGAAACATCATTGGGGGTAAAATTCTGTTTTTAAATTACCTTTTTCTAATTACAACTGTTGTACCCTGATGCATATCTCCTCTTCCCTACCTCCTTGCTATTGAAGGCCCTTGTCCAGGGTTTTCTTGCCAATACTAGCAGTGTTGTAGAGGTGCAGTCACTTTAGCTGGAGTATAAAGACGTTACCAGGGAAAGAGAATTCTGTTATTAAACGTAGACTCATCCAGGCTGTGTTTCAGGCAAAGTCTCTGTACTGGACAGGTTCAAGTCTAAAAATGGCTTACTGATTTTTAGGCAGGCGTTTGACAAGCTGTGGTCAGCCATGGCTTCTCCAGCAGATGCCACTTTGGGCATAGAGGAAAAATATTTATTGTCTCAAACGAAAAAGCTACAAGTATGCTCCTTTATTCCCGAATCAAAATGCTTTAACGACTGGAGCATTTAGCACATTGGGGTTGTCATTATTTGCAGTGATGTGCCTGTCTGAAAGGAGAGCGCTGATGCTTAGGCTGAATGGAGATTGGTGCCGCTGGTATTTGTGCTTTTTAAAACATTTTCTATACTACTTTAAGAGAAAACTGTAAAATGGCAATAATGACATATTATTACAAGTAAATTACACTGGGGAATAGCTTTAATACTGTAGTGGAAACCTAGAATTTGAAATAAGATGGAAATATTCATTTGCACATGGCTTTTGTTCTTATCAAAAACAATTTAGATTAAGAATGAGATTTACTTATGCCTGCACATATAGTCAAGCTAATGTTCAGTCACCTGGTTCTAATGCAGTCTGTCAAGCTCATCTGTCATGTGTTGCCACAATACCCCTCAGGCAAATCACGGAGCACCACAAGAGTGGCATAAAACATTACACGTTCTGCAGAGAATGGAGATATTACAACAAAACAAAAAAGCCCATTGCTAATAAAGAGCTTATGTTTAAAGAGAACACAGGCTGGTTGTGACTGTGGGGAAGGGTAATAGCTCTTCCCTTTCAATTTGACCTTGATGATAAAAATAGATCCATCACACAGCATGTTAAGTATACTCTGTTCTCCCGTCTAATGAAGAAAAATTAATATATAGGAATTAGATATTAATAAGCCCAAACGAGATGCAGGCTAACTAGCGTTCTTATAGGTAGCTAGAGTGGGACTAGGACTTCCGCTCTCCCTTACAAAAATTGCCCTGAATGTTTGGCAGGCCTGTTCTTGATCTGCTCTTCTATGTTTGCTAAAAATCTCCCTTTCGTCTTTATGGCAAAAATCAAAGAAACCCTAGAAAGGCCACTGCTTAACGGTGAATTTTTGCATTTATAAAGTCCACACGGGAAATCTCTCAGGGCTGGCTGCATTACTTCATTTGGGTCCCCCTTCTTGATGGCCTAATTGTCATGATCAAAGTGTAGCAGGAGATGCAGATTTTCAGCCTGGGGAATGTTCTTGGTCTAACATTTTCCCCTGGAATAAAATACTCCTGATGCCACTTGTGATGTGTAATTCCATATTCTTTATGAAAAATACGCTTATGATATGAATATGACATAACTGAGATATAGTTTATGCAAGATGGTTCATGTGAGATATCATTGGAAAGGTTATGATTTACTGAATGTGATTATTCAATTTGTATGCCTGTATCATTTCTGTCTCTGAATTTAGGAATATTGGCTATGTATCTATATTCCAACTGTTACTTTGGGTGACACCCCCTGCTAACACTTCAGGTACGACACTGAAAAAGCCTGACAGTGCTGATGGCCCATCAGCAAGAGCCAAATGGACTGTAAAAGAGCTTAGTCTTCCTGTGAACGTGTGGGTCAGCCTGTGAAGAATGGCTAGAAGGGCCCTACAGAGTCAGGTGATGTTGTCACCTTATGATAAAACATAACCTGGGACTTCTTGTAACTTTCCCCTGGAAGGGAATGGGGGTCAAACTAGGAAACAAAGGACTCCTGCCTTATGCAAATCCTATTTAAGGGTGGGGAGTGAGGCAATCCTGGTCGTCAGTTCTCCACTGGTACCCCACCTAAGATGACTGCTGGAAACAACTAAGACTGAACTGTGGGAAAGAACTGAACCCAGGCTGGAAGATGTATCTGGCCTGTGAAGAAGATTATTAGAACCATATTTAGGGTGAGAACTTGCATGTAACCTGTTTCTTTAGTGTATTAAGCTTAGTTTGCGTGCTCCATTTTATTTTCTTAATAATCTGCCTTGTTCTATCTGCTATCTCCTTAACTACTTAAAATACACCTGTTAGTTTATACGTTTATTTCTGGTTTACAGTATAACCCAGTTTATGATTTTTAACTGGGGGGCAAGAAGTTGTGTACACTCTCCTCCATATTGAGGGAAGAGGCGAATTTCATACAATGTTGGGTTTGTACTCCAAGATGGGCAGGGGTGGACATCTGGGTTCTGTGGACATCTGGGTTCTGTGGCAAGCCCCTTAAGCTGAGCCTTCCCAGAGCAGATCTCTCTCTCTTTCTCTCTGCAGCTGGGTGTAGCCCTGCCTGTGTGCTTGGCTGGAAAAGACTGGGGAGCCTAACCCAGCAAGACAAGGTAAAGGGAACCCAGGCTGGCAGAATAGTCTGACTCAGTGTCCCAGCACACCAGGTGACATCCCAGGGGGTCCAACCCATCACACCACTTGCTGCAAAATTTTGAACTGTGCAATGTACCTACCATTAGAATTTTAAGTGTTGTTCTAAACTCAAGCATAAACTTTCTTCGAACAGCCTTAGTACATATATGCAGGGCCCCTGGGTACTTGTGTAGCAAGAAGCCATAAATTGCAAAGCAGCAACTCTTAAATTCTGTTCCATCTCCATGAAATACCCTTGATTCTCAGTGAGAATAAAAAACTGCCACGCGGGTGGCCACATGATCAGTTAAAATGTCCATCCAAGGCATGAGATGAAAAGTAATTGGATGCCTATGTTGCTAAAGCAGAGGTCCCAAGAATCTCAGTATCCCATTGACCATTTTGTCATAACTCACTTGAAAAAGAACTGCTACCACCAGCTCAAACTCAGCTCCAAAGATTACACCCATCTGAAAAACTGAGTATCCGGCCAGTCCCCTCTTCTAACATGTCACCTGTGCCTTCCAGAGCTTTTTAACTTTCAAAAGTCAGAAGACTTTTTGATTATTTTGAAAGTCTTAAATGATCCAGTATCTTGACTTTGGTGGATGAAACAAACCCACTAGCATCTTAATATTCATGAGAATCAGACCTTGTATCATCTTAAAGAGCTAATAGCTCAGTGGAGTATAACGAGAGAGCCGTGGGATGCTGCAAGCTCATATATGAGAGACCCAGAAATGGGTCAGAGGGTCGCTGATTATTGTCGGTTTCATTGTGACAGACTATAACACCTACTTCACTGGAATGGTGACACGCGTCTCTGTTTTGTCCCTTAGAAGTATAGCTATCTTTAAATCTATTTCTGCATGTCATGGACCATCAGAGCTATTTGTGACTGATGATGTGCTGTCATGTGCTTCTCCTATCTTCACTACTGAATAGGTTTGAGCACCACACCAGCCATAAAAAATGCCCACAAGAAATGGGAAGATGAAAGAGAAGACCAGATTGTTAGAGAATCATTGCAATACTTTGCTGATCCGTGCTTAGTTGTCCCAGAAGTAGGTCCCTAAGAAATACATAAATTCACTCCTCAAACCTGTGTTCTCCACTACCAGATTGTGAGAAAATATGCTTGCAAAAGCCTGTTTAACCAGAAACTTAGGGTTTTATCCAGACCAGCGAATCTGGGCATCTAACAAAGCAGCCAGCAATCCTGTTGATTCTCTGTTAATTTCCTCCATGATCCTACGCCACTGAGGGTGGGATATGAGATGAGGACTTCACATGAAAAATCAGGCCTCTAGCTTTTAACAGCTAAAATGGGTATTAGCTACAGAAGCAGAGTGAATATAAGTTGGGTGGGTATGTTTGTTTAGATAACAACATTTGGCTAGAGTATTGTGTACACAAAAACAGTTTGTTCCTAGAAGGGGGATGTGGTAAATGCTTAGGAGTAAATTCAATAATCTCATCTGCAGCTGTTAGGAGGCAGCATATGGGTATCTTGACAAGGGGTGTCTAACTTCTGGGACAATGAGTCACCAAGGTAACTGTATGTGGTACGGCTACTTACTGTATCAGTCTGTATCTAGCAGAGCTGAAGGTATCCTGTAGGACCTGACTGGCATGTCTGTAATAAGGCAGTAAATCCTGAACAAGCTAACTGATACTGCCTTGCAATTACTCCAGGTCCCAGACTATGTTACTACAGGACCATGTATATTTCCTACAGGAAAATGACACTCCTTGGTGATGCTTATTGTAGTTCTGCAAAGTGCTTTACACGCCTCCTGCACGAATGATGCTTCAGTGTACTGTGTAAGGCATTCTTATTAAGCAAATGATTGTTTATCGATATGGAAAACCACTTTAAAAGGTTGGATGTGTATTATGCAATTTAAGCTTGAAACACTTGCCCCCAAATTGTTGGGTCTATTTTTAAAAAGTAGAATGATCTCTTTGTAAAATTGTCACATGTTAATTGTGTGGCTAGCTGCATTTTAAAAGCATTTATACTTACTTTTTAGCTATCATCCAGATCAGATGTTTTATTTAAAAGAGGTACCTAATTCTTCTATAGCTCCTCTTAATCTGAAAACTCACTTTATAAATATCATGAATTCATCCTCACAGCATCCCTGTGGGACAGGGGAGCCATTTCAGCCAGTATCCTCAAAACTGGATACCTAGAGTTACACACCTACATCTAAATTCAGGCATCTCAAGAAGTGGTCTGGTTTTTCAGAGGCACTAAGTAACCATGGCTTTCATGGAAGTCGATGAGAGCTGCAACTGTTGAGCACTGCTGAAAATCAAATAGCTTTTTAGGTGCTGTCATAAATATAAAGGGAAGGGTAAACACCTTTAAATCCCTCCTGGCCAGAGGAAAAGCCCGTTCACCTGTAAAGGGTTAAGAAGCTAAGGTAACCCTGCTGGCACCTGACCAAAATGACCAATGAGGACACAAGATACTTTCAAAGCTGGAGGGGAGGAAAAACAAAGGGTTCTCTCTATCTGTGTGTTGCTTTTGCCAGGATCAGAGCAGGAATGCAGATCAGAACTCCTGTAAAGAGTTAATAAGCAATCTAGCTAGATATGCATTAGATTCTGTTTTGTTTAAACGGCTGATACAATAAGTTGTGCTGAATGGAATGTATATTCCTGTTTTTGTGTCTTTTTGTGACTTAAGGTTTTGCCTAGAGGGATTCTCTATGTTTTGAATCTGATTACCCTGTAAGGTATTTACCATCCTGATTTTACAGAGGTGATTCTTTTACTTTTTCTTTCATTAAAATTCTTCTTTTAAGATCCTGATTGCTTTTTCATTGTTCTTAAGATCCAAGGGTTTGGGTCTGTGTTCATTTATGCAAATTGGTGAGGATTTTTATCAAGCCTTCCCCGGTTAAAGGGGTGTAGGGCTTGGGGGGATTTTGGGGAGAAAGATGTTTCCAAGTGGGCTCTTTCCCTGTTATTTTTGTTAGACGCTTGGTGGTGGCAGCAATAAGGTCCAGGGAAAAAAGGTAAAATAGTTTGTACCTTGGGGAAGTTTTAACCTAAGCTGGTAAAAATAAGCTTAGGGGGTTTTTCATGCAGGTCCCCACATCTGTACCCTAGAGTTCAGAGTGGGGAAGGAACCTTGACAGGTTCCTAACTTTAAGCACCCAGATTTGGAAAATGTCCTTCATTTCCATTTGTTGCAATATGTTAATATAATAGAGATGACATTCTAATAGCAAAGCATTCTCTCGCACCATTAACTGCCCTGTGAACATAAACAGTGGCATCTGAAAAGCTATTCCGAGTCATGAGGTGTAAGTGTCCATATCCATTCATCGTTAGTAAGAAAAAAATATTATCAAATACATTTGTTTTGAAATGTCTCCCACGAGACAAAGAAATATAACTACAGTTTGACAAAGTTGCCTCTTTATAATAATGAGCAAGTCTGCAAAGATGAGCACCAAGGAGACTGAAATATAATGATAGGGTGGCACAAGTCTGTCATGCCAACAGAAGGGCATTAACTTTTCAGGTCTAACAAAACTAACTCAGTTGATCCTGCAAAAACTTGCTATGTACTTACCTTCTAATCATCTGATTAATCCCAGTGAATTTAATGAAACTACTCATGTGCTCAAAGTTAAGCATGTGCCTATATCTTTGCCTAAATGAAAATACATCATTATAAATGAAGTCTGGGTCAAGTTAGAATACGATTATCACTGTCAGATAGGGAACTGCAGAGTTTTTCATGGTAAGAAATCAGAGGCGATTTATGTATCTTGGTTACCTAGTAGTTTCTCAACAAACCTCCACATTACATATATAGGCACTCACTGTCTACAAGTAAGATCTGTGAGGATGCCACAAGGTAGTGAAAAACTAAAACTGTGTCATTAAATTCATAATAGATTTTGGATATTGCCAGAAAGACATGTTTAGGTTTCTGGATATTGTTCATAGACCAAGCTTAGAACTCTTGAGCTCATCGTGTGTCTTTTTGCTTCCACATCTTGATAAATTCAGGGACACACTTCTGAAAAGGTCTGTCAGCAACGGTCTCTTCTGTACACACCCTCTTTTCCAGGGGTCTATGCTTCAAGTCTCTGAACTGGAGGCTTTTGCCCACACACACTGGTTTGTGCTTTTGGTCATGCTATGCACAGAGCTGGGAGGAATTCTGTTTCATAAAGAGGAAACTAGATACATTTGATGGCTTTCTAAATGCATGTTTTCTCTTATTTCTGAGGCAGGGAAAGTTATGGTTTAGCATCCCTACACCACTCTGTAGGTCTCTGTGCAATCTCAGTTTCTATAGAGGATTTGATGGGGAATAGAAATCATTTGGTGGTGGTGGTGGGGTATTTGAGATTTTTTTTTAAAAAAGGCTGTATGTTGATAAAAATAGTAAGTAACCTAGACTACTTCATAACGGTTTCATCTTTAAGTTCATGCAAGTTTAGGGAACTGTAAGTGACTAAAAAGATGAGTGACTTAAGATTCACTGAGTGATACTGCAAATGCAACTACTGAAATACCAAAGGAGTAAAGGATACATAGACCTTTGCCCATTACATCAAGAAAATGAAAAAGTTAGAAAGGGGGAGGATTCCTGTGTTATATTTTTCAAGTCGTACTCCAAAAGGGGTAACCAGCTTATTAGTATAGGTGCCAGGAAACTTGCTTTTGTGACATCTTACCAAGCATACCTACATTCACTGGACCATAGAAAGATCAATCCTGTCTGAAAACCACCCATTACCTAAGACACCTAATTTATATTAAGCTCAGTAAAAGGCACTGTCTGGCCCCCAACCTTCACTTACAATGATAAAGAGGATGTTTTACACCATATGTGACACTTAATCAAAACCGATATTCTTTAACAAACCCTTAACCTTTAGCACACAGAAGTCACTTGAGGCCAAGGGACAAGACACAGATCCAGCTCAGGGTGGCATATCCTTTGATTAAGATGATACAGATTTCCCATCTTTACAAGGGTAACAAATTCTGGATATATCCCCTTTTGATTTGTCAGCATTAAATTTCTGTAGAGGTTCAAGCCAAAGAAAGACCACAACTAGTTCTATCTTCAACTGTGTATTAGGAAATAATTTCTCAAAATCCTCTACAGTAATGATCCTCAGATCTTCTGATCTTTCTGTAAGCAAGTTTTTCTGGGAACCTGGATTTAAACTATGGCACAAACCTTGCTTGTATCTGGGTCCTTTCTTAAGGAGGAGTATCTAAATACACTTATTCTACAAGCCCTGGAACAGACCTTTTTTCTTTCCTCAGGTCTTTTTCAAAGAGACAAATCTTCAAGTGAGTTCTTTCACGCTCCCCTGGATTTCTGGGGCAGGAGGTTTTACTTATCAAGTATACAGTACTTTAGACAAGCGTAGCAAACTTCAGGGGGTTAGACAGTTTTTACTATCTGCAGTATATTGGAATTCTCCTCAGTAGAGTCCACTTTACTCCAGCATGGTATTTTGTACAGTTTTAGATTTTTGTAGATATCCAATTTGGGGAGGTGAAAGACTTCCCTAGATCTTCACTGGTGTAGGGAAAAGTTTTCTGATTTATCCATCAAAGATATTAACTCAGATTACCTTTAGCCATCTTTGTAAAGCGCTTTGAGATCTACGGATTAGAAGTGCGACATACGTACTAATTATCCTCAAAAGTGTTGAAAGAAAAACTAAATGTATGCCGTATTTTTTTTCTTCTGTATGATATATAAAGAAAGGAGTGTGTGTGTGTGTTTGTGGGGAGGAGAGGATTGTTTTATTTTTTGTTTACATTCTGCATATTTTAAACAATAGAAATGTAAGCCTTGTCTACTCTGTCAGACTCTGTGGATGACTGGAGAATTGGTAGAAATCATAGATGCCAAGAAAGTGAACCTCATTATTTGTGATTTTTATTCAGACTGTTCAAAAAAATGTTGTCTTTGTGTTTGCGAACACTTGTGTCACCAATACACTTAGGTCAAAAGCTCTTTTTGTTAAGGATTCATTCCGTTTCCCTTGTCCTTTCCATTAGGAGCTCATCCAAAAAGTCCTGTAGCAAAACAGGAGAGAGAAGACTTAACACGCCAAGGTACACCAAGAAAACAAAAGACAAGCAGGTAATAATGAATTTAAAATCTTCTGGGCTTTCTTTATGCATAATAAAGAACAAAAAGGAAGAAAAGCCATTTTTTTTCTTCATGCAAGTTACTCTTTGAGTGAGGGGTGAGAAAACTTCAATTGTAAATGGAGGCCTGTAATCACGTTAAATTATCTTTAAGGAAAACTTCTGTTTAGTGAATGCAGAGCTGACAAGCAAAAATCTGGAGGGCTGGTTCTAGTTTATGACATAACATACATTAAAAAAAATCAGTCTTTTCTTCTCCATCTCCTTCTAGTTTTTAAAACTTCAGTACTAAGCAAAAGCATTCAAAGAGGACAATGATTCCTGCTGTTTACCCTCAACTACCCACCTATCTAGAATTCTTAATCAGAGAATTAACTGAACACTGAAATTTTTAAATTTAGCAAAATCTCAAGATTTTATGAGGGCACTCTGCTGGAAACAGTCTTTCACTTTAACATTTCACAGAATTGAAGCTTAAGGAACCATGTTATTTCCTGAATCAAAAACATCAAAGTTTGTTTTAACTAAATATGTCCTTTGTATGGTTTTTTTCTCTTTATTCCAGATTGAATCTATATTGTATTTTCTCTGGAAGTTAAATTTACTGCACTGCAAAATACTTCAGTAACACTCATACATTAATAGTCAATAAATCAAAGTAATCAGCCCCTTTGCAATACATGGAGGGGGAGCAGTACTGGGTAGGTTTTCACTGGTCCTAAAGCCACCTTTGATAACAAGTATGTTTTGGTGTTTTACGCAACAGGAAGAAGAGACAGTATCCTGTATCACTGTCTAATTAATACATTCACTATTTTTTATTTTTTCGTGATGCAGTAAGAATTGAAAAGGGCTGTAATCTCAAAGTCTTCCATTTTTGAAGTGTTTAACAGCATATTTTAAATGCAAATGCTTTTATGCATGCTTTTTTCCTTTAGGATTTTGTGGGAAAGAAAAATGCACATAATGAAGAGGTTAGTAGAGGAAGTAGAACTTGGTGCAATCTAGTCCAGATTTCATCTGAAACACAGTTTAGTGTAAGTGGGAAGCTGGTCTCAAAGCACTAGGTAAACCCCAGTGCATCCAAGAACGGCTGCATTCCACAGCATTAGAAATCAGCCTAGTACGGTTTTATGGTTACGGAATGTTAACAAGGAGATCTGTGTGGCACAGAAGGAATTTATTCCCAATATGTTGTAAAGAGTTAATTAAGATCAATGCTTTTTCCTACTGGACTCATCTGAACTATCTTTACTGATAACAAATGTCTGATATTTATTTTAAAAATGACACCTCCCCCTCAGTATCTACATCAATATTTTTTAAATTTAAAGAACTTTATGTAAAGTATCAATACAGTTCCTATTAAACCTCATCAACCCAAGAGCAAATATTTGTTTAAAATAGCTTTTTGAATGTGAAATGTGCTGAATGTACCTCTCCCCAGCATCTGAAATACTAAACAGCACTTTTCCCAGAGTTGGGGGAGAGAAGCCCAAGATTCTGATCCAAACACCCCACAAACTGTGAGGAAGCGAAGATCCAAGCAGAACCTTGCAGCTCAAGCCTATCAATTCTTTTAAACTAAAAACTACTTCAGAAGTTTGTATTCTCAGGCATGGAACACAAAGCCCATTTTGCCCATAGTTTATTCATTTGGTTTACTGTTCATTATGTCCCAGTGAATAAAGACATTTATTCTCAAACTACATGGGAGGGTATTTAATGTTCCAGATTTAAAGCTTTCTTTAGCAGAACTTTGGCTCCACAGTTCACAGGAAAAACATGCCTCTAGGGGGCTGAAGGGCTGGATTAAAGTATTTACAGCTCTCTCCAGGTTGACTTTACATGTGGGGTCAGTTAAAAGCTGCAGAGTCCCATGGCAAGGTGCCAGTTCTGTGTTTTGTTTTAAATTGAAAGCTTTTAAGGGGACTGGTCAATGGTTTTTAAGACCAAGATTTGACCCCCATCTTCAAATTGTTATTATGTGATGAGGGGAAGTTTTTTGGATTCATTATATAAAAATAAACAAACATACCCCAAACCAACCACTCTGTAGCTTTGTGCTCCCTCTACTGATTCAGCTGCTACAGCTCAGTAAAACAATATCCCCAGAGCTTTGCTAATATGTAGATCAGCCCAGATCTTTAAGCACAGCAGACACTGGAGGAGTTGAAGTTGTTTTGTTAAATGTAAAACCACAACCCAATTTCAGCTCCATTCAAACACAAGAATTAAGAAAGATGTATTCACTTTCACCATTTTAAGAAAGTGCCCCAAGCAATGGCAAATAAATAATAAACTATATAACAATGAGTCTCATCCTCTTTGGCAGCAAAGTCACTAGAGATTGTACCTTCTTTAGTTGTGCTGATTTAACCTTCTTTGAAAGAGGTAGGAGCTCAGATTCCCCAGCCATAAGTGAGAACAGAATTAGTTCCCTCCTGTGACTTCGTGCTCCTGCAAGTCTGTGGTGAACTGTTGCCTATTGACAAATATAAGGTGCCTACTACAGTTCTGAGTGCTGTGATCATAATAATAAGCAATAGAAGACCCATACTTCTGGGCTGGCAGAAACATTTCCAGAGCTGCCAGCCTTACTTACTATAGCCTGATACCTACTCTGTGCCTAAAGCCCGGACAGCACTGGCAAAAACAGGAGATCTAATTCACATCTGTGCAGCTCCACCAGGAACTTTCAACGTGGCGGATTATTTTCAGTGGTTATCATTCTGTTGGTCGAAGCACTGTTTCACATACACTGGCATTTCTACCACCATGTTGTTTAGACCAGCCCCAAGCAGACTAACCTTAGTTACAGCTTTTAAAATGTTTGTTTATTTTCAGCCTAAATCAAAAGCTGGGTAACAAAGCAGCTGGAAGGGTAGCATCACTGCTTGACTATGGGGCATGTGTAGGAAAAGGCAATTGGAACTAGTGTCCCCTTTCTCTGCACTGACTCTTGACATGAGGTTGGCCTTTACACTCTACTGAGAGTTTTCCTCGCTAACTTATAGCCTGCAGGGATACACAAAATCTTAACTATGTTTGCTGCTTTGCAAACACAAAAACAGAAAAATCATGTTATCAGACACTAGGGAATTAAGAAGTATGCGTTTTAATCAGTTCTAGCCATTGGAATAGAATACAGAAAAAAGGCATCTGTTACTTTAGGCAACATTATGATATAGTATTGCCATCTCCTGTGCTGAACAGTTGACAAATATTAATAGCTAAAACGCAATTAAATAGTCGCCTGGAAAGCGAACATGAGCTTAGAATAGCTGCATGCTTTTTGGAAGCTTTTTAAATGGCTAGTGTGACAGTCTTATGAAAAACTATAACAATGTACAGTTAGATCTCAGCTGCCTATTTTCTGAAAAATAAATTGAATAAACGAGCAGTTACTGCCACTGCAATTAGGCTCCAGGGTACACTGCTGACAACTTTGAGAAATTTCAGCTATGAAAATATCAAATGTCATGAGGTGTCAGAGACTAACAGAAAAATAAAACAGAAAATTATGTATGCCCTTTAAAGGTTTGCCACAGGACAATTTTAATTTTACAAATAAAAGCCAAAATCAATTTATGGACTGTTATTAATTTTTTACACCAGTACAACAAAACTTTATTCCCCTTCCCTGTCAGGTGGAGTGAAAAACTGGTTACAACAAAGTGTAATAATAAACCACAATGGATGGTGATGAAGGGAGGTATATAGTGGATTACCCAAGGGGTCAGATTTCAGATGAGTTTTATTTAACACTGTCATTAATGATCTGTGAGATGGAGCACATTAACAAATTCACAGATGATACTAAACTGAGATAAGTTATGAACATTAGTGAAAGTAGAGAAATAATGCAAATGGACTGAGAGATGTTAGAAAGATGGGCAGACAATATCAATGAGATTTCACTTGGAAAAATACGAGCAATGCCTGGCAAAAATAATCCAGAATGCAGATAGTTAATAAGAGATTGAGACCTGGGAAGCATCAGTGCTGAAAAAGACCTAGAGGTGATAGTGGACAACAAATTAGACATAAGTTTGTAAGTGTGCTAGGGCTTTAATACATCACATCATGAAACAGGAGACTCTGGTGCAACTGTACCCAGAACATTCCCTTCAGTTCAATGTACTACATTACTAGTGAGATACAGTATTGACAAACTGAAGGAGTACAGCAGAGATCAAGCAAAATGATTAGGAGCAGGAATGAGTTATTTACAAGGAAAGATTAAAACAGGTAAATATGCATAGCTTGGCTAAGCAAGCATGACCCAGATTTATAAAGGTACTTATGTGTTGCTCCATTCAGTGTTGCAAGGCCTAAGTGATTTACCCAGCTAAGTCATTTTCAAAAGTGACTGAGGTACTTAAGCACCTAAGTCCCCTGGGACTTTGCTGTTTAAGGGTACCTCTACACTTTGAGCTAGAGAGGTAATTGCTAGTTTTAGGAGATTTACCCATGCTAGCTCTGACTGTGCCATGCCAAAAATAGAAATGTAGCCTAGCGTCTTGGATGGGTACTCAGGGCTGCTAACCCCTCACACCACCACAGCTACACTCTATTTTTATGTTTTCTAGAGCCAGAATTTACACCTCCCCCTCAAAGTGTCAACATTCCCTAAGTAACTTAGGCCTTGCAATGCTGAGCAGCACAACACCTAAGTACCTTAAAAAATGGGCAATGAGCCTACAGCTATTTGAAGGGTATAAATAGGAAGGAGAGAGATGATTCCTTTAGTATGCAATATGGATGCATCAACAGGGTAGCAAGATGAGATTAGAAAGGAAAAAAAATTGGCTGAATATCACAAAATCTTCCTGAACCATGAAATGTGCTAGGCTGCAGAGAACCCCTCTCTAGACAAGAGGAGAAAGCCTCACGGCTTGGAACTTTTAGAATCATACTGCAGAAAATATACAGAAGCAAATAATTCTACATCTGCAGGAAGATGCTCTAGTACGTCTTTTCCATTTCTAACTTCTGTGTGCTCGCTAGTAAGCTGTAAAGTTCCCTAGTCTGTCTGATTTTTAATTGTTAAAGTATAATTAATGTGCTAATTAATGCAAATTATAGCTAAGAGTAAATATATTTAAATATTGTGAGTTCCTTCCTTTCTATCTCTGCCATAGACATTTTCTCTCTAAATTTTGTCAGCATCGATACCACTGAAGGGAGAAATGGTGAGAGCACTAGTACACACGAGGCTCTAGTGGGTGCTGGCATTTTACCCATTTGTGTCATCTAACCTTGCAATAGATAATAAAACCCTAATATCATCAATGCCTTGGCTATGCTAGCGCTCCCTTCAGCCTCTGGAGCTGGCTAGGCTGGAGCTACTGCTGGTGTTGGTTATTGTGTGACATATAAGTTTAGACCTCTTCTAGACACTCCCCAAGAGTAATTCTAGTTATTAGTTTAATTGGTCCAGATCATCCCCACCCCACCCATAGGAGGTGGTTCTGATGGAGGAAAAGTTCTGTTAGCCTCCCCTGGTGGACATCCCTCATTGTCCCCTTTGAGGGGTGGGAGTTGGTTACCCCTTACCATGGAAAGTAAAATCTGAAGGCTCCACAGCCTAATCTGCACTAGCTCTGGCCTCCAGTGTTCCCTGTTTGCAAGGCTGGTTCAGGTGATGGGGGAAAGCTACATGGTTAAAAGAAGACTGCCTGGGGCTGTATTATCTTCTCCAAGAGGTATTTGTGCCGCTAGATGGTATGTATGTCCTATGACCCTGCACTCTCCCCATTAGCAGTGATGCTGGATCAGCAGAGAAGTCCCTGAGGGCTCTGGAAGAGATAGGAGATAGTGCCCAGGAGGAAAGCCTCTCTCCCTATACAGATCTTGAGGGGATGATCCAGGTTAGTGTATTCAAAGGATGGAGTAAAGTGGTGTCTGTTATATATGGGTGGAGAGACTTACTTAAGCACACATGTTACTGAAAGTAATGAATTTTGTACAGTACATATGCAAATCCCTGGGTTATGGTTGGCTGATGGCCCTTAGCCAGCACACAGAGATTTACACACAACATAGTTATTGATACAAAAATAACTATACAAAAACAAAACCCTAAGCCAATCAGCATGCAGAGATTTGCAAAACTGAGAAATAAGTGTATTGTTATGGGTCAGTAATTGTATAACATCCCTGTGTGCTGATTGGCTGAGACAATACAATTTCAGTATAATTTAGAGTTATTAAATGGATTTAGAAAATCCTTAATAGTGGTTATTAAGCCATTGACTTATTTTGATGTGTTTTGTATATTAATCCATGTTTTCATTTGTAGCTGTGATGAAGCTACTGTGTATAAAAAGGTGTTCCAAACTCTGTGGTAAGGAATGTTAATTACCAAGCCAGGTGGGCTTTATGACGAATCACACCAAGAATGCTTGACCATTTTGTAATTAACATTAACATTTTGTAGAACATTAACAAAATGAGTTAGAATTAATTGGGGTCAGGAACTGTGTTTTTCTTTTTCATAGTCACAGAACCATTCTGTGCAATACCATCGGTGTCTACTGAGTTTGCCTGAGCTACAGACAATCCTCCCTCACCTACTATGGTTCCTGCACCTATCCAGAAAGAAATGAAGGACGGCAATAATTAAAATAACAGTTGTAAAATAATAGGTGCAATATCTGCCATGTCCCTATAAATTACTGGTTCAAAAAGGATACAAACATATTTCTGTCACACCGTAGAATTAATTTGTTAAATACTCATGTTGCACGTCTGAAAATGTGTAGACAACTACATGAACAGGCACGAAGAGGACTGGAACAGACCTCTTCTGTCTGATCACCTGACTGTTTTAAGGGGACTTGCAAAGGATTTTTTAAAAATTGGGCTTAGACCTTTTTTATTTTTATGATGGATAAAGAGAACAAGGAAGACTGTTTAAAACAGAGGTTTTTTTCCTGCTTGTTTTTTTTTTAAATCTTAGAAATATCAGGAGTATCAGCTTTGGTGTTTCCTGCTTTTCCGAAAGAACGTTGTAGGGTCTGAGGATGAATGTTGTTAGCACTGAGGCTGTAACCCATAAGGCCACTTTGTTAGCTTGCTATATTACATAATGTGTTTTCTTCATTAGTTTGATTATATTATTTCCTTGGGTTTTGTTTATGCTGAATTCCAGTATATGTTATTCACAATAGTTATTTATAATAGTTGCTTGCTGTAATGCAAGGAATCTACAGATCTTTATCGTGTATGATTAGCTAGAGTAAGTTAGTATGAGTGTTTGTAATCTTTGATGTATATAAATGGCCTACTGGTTACCCCTTTTGACTGGGAAGCTGAATGGGAAACCGAACAAAGAACCGAATATGGTTACCATAGGTCTGGAACAGGCTGGTAACCGCAGGGTACTCCACAGAACATGGAAGTCATAAGTCAGGTCAAGGGTAACAGTTTTGGGGATGAGATAATTGATATTAATACATATAATATATGTCATAATATGTTAACCTATAGAGTAAGTCTACCCAGAGATTTATCTGGGTGAGGAAATAAGATTTGGGCATGGTAGGTTGGGCTTTGATTAAGGCAGTACCAGGACCCTATAAGAGGGCAAACAACCATGCAGCGTGGTCGCTCTTTCCTATCTTCTATCAAGCTATCGGCTCAGCTTTGCAATATAGCTTAGCTACTCAACACTCGAACCTGATCCCTACCAACCTGGGAAGCCTGGACCATCAAATTCATTGGGCTGGTCCTCTGTCTCCCACTACCAGGTCTTCAAGGAAGGGTGTGAGTATGCTAGTTTAAGTAGTCTTTTAGAATAGCAATTTACCACAAGGGGCCATAAAATTGTATTACTTCTTTGTGACTGGTTTCAGAGTAACAGCCGTGTTAGTCTGTCTTTGCAAAAAGAAAAGGAGTACTTGTGGCACCTTAGAGACTAACCAATTTATTTGAGCATGAGCTTTCGTGAGCTACAGCTCACTTCATCGATGCATACCGTGGAAACTGCAGTAGACATTATATACACACAGAGACCATGAAACAATACCCCCTCCCACCCCACTGTCCTGCTGGTAATAGCTTATCTAAAGTGATCATCAAGTTGGGCCATTTCCAGCACAAATCCAGGTTTTCTCACCCTCCGCCCCCCCCCCCCCCCACACACACAAACTCAATCTCCTGCTGGTAATAGCTTATCCAAAGTGACCACTCTCCCTACAATGTGCATGATAATCAAGGTGGGCCATTTCCAGCGTAAATCCAGGTTTTCTCAGCCCCCCACCCCGCTATTCCTACCTACATGCCTCCAGCTTTCACCCTGACCACACCACACGATCCATCGTCTACAGCCAAGCTCTGCGATACAACCGCATTTGCTCCAACCCCTCAGACAGAGACAAACACCTACAAGATCTCTATCAAGCTTTCTTACAACTACAATACCCACCTGCGGAAGTGAAGAAACAGATTGATAGAGCCAGAAGAGTTCCCAGAAGTCACCTACTACAGGACAGGCCTAACAAAGAAAATAACAGAACGCCACTAGCCGTCACCTTCAGCCCCCAACTAAAACCCCTCCAACACATTATTAAGGATCTACAACCTACTGAAGGATGACCCAACACTCTCACAAATCTTGGGAGACAGGCCAGTCCTTGCCTACAGACAGCCCCGCAACCTGAAGCAAATACTCACCAACAACCACACACCACACAACAGAACCACTAACCCAGGAACCTATCCTTGCAACAAAGCCCGTTGCCAACTGTGCCCACATATCTATTCAGGGGACACCATCACAGGGCCTCCTCACATCAGCCACACTATCAGAGGCTCGTTCACCTGCACATCCACCAATGTGATATATGCCATCATGTGCCAGCAATGCCCCTCTGCCATTTACATTGGTCAAACTGGACAGTCTCTACGTAAAAGAATAAATGGACACAAATCAGATGTCAAGAATTTCTGTAGCTCACGAAAGCTCATGCTCAAATAAATTGGTTAGTCTCTAAGGTGCCACAAGTACTCCTTTATTTTGTGACTCTGTGTTTTAGATCTTTGATTATTCCTTCATTCATTTTAATAAAGATCTTAACTATTTGGTATTGTTCTCAGTACAACTGTCCTTAACACACAACCTGAGAATCCTCTCACGATGTTGAACTCTCTGTGTTCTCAAACCCTGAAGCCTGAATTGGGACCAGAACCTAACTGTCTTCTGGTCAGATCATTGGCGAGCCGTAATAAACTAGCCCATAAATTCAGGTCAACAGGCTTAGTTGAGGGAGCAGTGTTGTTGAACTTTAACAAAGATGTCTTTTTCTCCAAAATGGCAGTTGAATTTAAAAGGATGTTAACAAGAAACAGAAGATTTTACTCAGTCAGACTAAACATACCTTCCCTGCTCAACTTTCACTCCCTGGACTCGTACCATACCATTATTTCACTAGTTATCCAGCATCAAGAGTCTGTGGTTATACAGCACCTAAACAAATGGGGTCTTGGTCCATGATTGGGGCTCCTAGATGTTACACAAATAGATGCTAGATTATAATACAAATAATAAATAGTAATAATAATAATCCTTCTAGGCTAGACAGGACACAAATTTCAAACGTAAAATACAAGCAGAACCCTCCCACCTACCACCACTATTTTTAAAAGACAAATGTCAGGCCTCTCTTAAAGATCATAAAGAGGCAAACATGGCCACGAGCTCAACTTTACTTCCTTTGTAGGTCCCCTTTAAGTGTTGCTGTGCTGCAGCAGACTATTGGACTCTCTGCTGCAGTGAACTTTGCCTGCCTGTACTGCAGGACAACTTCCAAGGAGCTTGAATGTCACTCTGTTATTAATGGCATGGTTTTATTCCCCATCCTCTGTTAAGATCGCTGCTTTTGAAAGAGATCTTTCCCTGAGAATGATACTGCTTAGTTGCACTGCAAGCTCAAAACAATCTAATAATATAGAAACAACTATAGAACTGCCATGAAGCTCAGTCTCTTGAGTAATAGCATTACGTTTGTTGGGGTTAACAACATACCCTTGGATGCATCCTGGCCTGGGTAAAACCTGCACTAGTATAAAAGCCATCTGTTCACGGTTCTCCTGAAACAAGATGGTTTTCATGGTGTGCTCATTTGCATGTCAGTAATAACCAGGATGCTTTTCCAGTTATTTCACAACTCCAAGACCAATTCAAAGGCTTTTTCCTGTTGTGTGTTCTCTTTCTGAGCTTTAGCAAATAACATAAAATTAAATAGCAGCAGAGACAGCACTAGCCACTTAGAAATGTAACTTAGATGTAATCAATCACATCACAATACATCCTAATTACTCAGGTGAATGCCATGCCCCATTGATTGCACTGTCCCAAAAATAGCAATATTGTTTCAGCATTCCAGCACTGACTAGGCATTTGCAGGGATCAGACATTTCTGGATTCTGTTATTTATCTCATTTTCTACCAGTGGCAGGTTCCTGTGATGCTTCAAGTAATCTCACATGGTCTTAAAGTGTCTTCCTGCTTGCTATAGGAACTTGGTTCTAGGTGGGATTGGCCCGTGTCACAGCATGAGTTGCTTGCACTATCCTGATCCCTTGTCAGGAGGGCTCATACTCAGTAGGCTCACTCACTTCTCTCTTCACAAATGAATTCTTTAAGCTTTTATAAGCACAGTCTGTGAAAGTCTCTTTCTGTGTAGCAATTACTCACTCAGTTGAGATGATCCCACCAATACACTGAGTGGAACAGTGTCTCCTTCCTTTTTGACTTGGCTTTGATTCTGGCAATTTGTGTAGTTTCAAGGTCTTATGCAAACTGTTCATGAGGGTTTCTACACAGGCATTTTTATCATAAAAACCATTATGTCTAGATACATTTTCTGTGGAAATCTGCAAGATGCATGTATTCCTATAGCCTGTCTTACCAGAGTACCAAGCTTTATTTGAACATCAGGAAGAAGGGTCTGTTGATTTTATGTTGTGCAATAACAGCATGCACTTCCTCAAGCTGGATCCTATGACTTTCTATACTGATTTAGTACATGGGTGAGATGTTGGGGGAAGGAGGTGATATACTGAGAAGAAGTTTTATTTCTTCTTAGTATTTTCTTACTTATCCAGAAAGTTTTTCCCTCTCTCACATTTTTATTAATGGTCATCAGTGTTTCAACAGGAAGAGAGTAGTGTTTCTTTTCATGTCAAATTGCTCTCTAACTGGCTTATCAGCTTCATAGCAAAAAGATATTGTTTCCCATTAGGATCCTCTGTAAAATGGTCCCAACCTGTGACCGTGAGTTGTTCTCTTTTACACATATGTAGCCAATAAACAGTAGAAAGGGCAATAGGATAATTTTCTATAATGAAACCAAAAGCACAAGCACATCTTTCAATGCTTAGGAATGAAATATATTTCAGAACAATTCCATTTTATTTATAGTCACATCCAGACATCCTGTGCTGTCATTGCCACAGCACAGAGAGAGAGAGCTAGAGAAATCTGCAGCTGTGTCTAGACAGGCTGGATGGGTCCTGAGCAGAGAAATGGGGATGAAGGGAGAAGAAGTTTAAAGCTCTACAGGAATGGGTGAGTGAGGAAGGAAGCAATGTTGGGAAATGGAGGCTCACAGACAGGCAGTAGCCTGTCATAAATAGAATCATAGTGTATGTAATGCCACCACCCATAGTGGCCAATGTTAAACAAAATCAGCACTTGGCAGCAATTGCTACAGGGTGATCTCTATGTGTACATCTACATAGCAAAAAGTCCTCCCCACCCCAACCTTGTGGCAACAAATCTCAGAGCCTGGGTCAACTGATTTGGGGTTGTGGGGCTGAAAATAGACGTGTGGATGTTTGGGCTCAGGCTCGGCAAGGGCCTTGGAGCCTGGGTTCCAGCCTGAGCATCTACATTGCTAATTTTAGCCCTGCAAGCCCAAATGAGTTGACCCAGGCTCTGAGACTCATTATTGCAGGGCATTTTTTATTGCTGTGTAGCTGTACACTGAGATACTACAACATTCTCCTATATATGTAAGATTCTTTTATGGCCCCAATTACCACAGTATCTGTATAGAAGTTTGAGATGTTGAAAGACTAAATGTCTTGCCCAAGGTTCCACAGGACAGTGACAGCTAAGTACGGAATTGAACTCAGGTCTCTGGGATCTCAGGCTACCATGTTTAACAATTGGACCTCACTTCCTCTGTACTTAGAACAGGAAATAACATCACTAATGCACAGGCCACTGTGTGAAAACCACTGGGATTTTTTTTAATGGTGACCATAATGTTGGCTACATAATTTCCACATTTATTGTGGTTCTGAAGACTCCAGGGCTCTAATCCCACGGGTAGATCTGTGAAAGCATCGTAGATCCAATTGCAGAATCAAAGACCAAACATCAAATATCCTGAAACAGCTGTTGAGGCTCTGTCCCATTAGTATTGACCAATACAGCAATATGCAGCTCAGAGTGGACACTATGAATCGGAAACAGACGCAAATGTATTGGGGATTTCATTAGTGACAGAAAAGGAGACAAATCTATATAGCAATCATTATGTCAATATAAATGTACAATCATATTTATGTGCATATTTCTCATTTTAAATTATGAAAACTATAAATACAATATCACACAAGAAGCAAAACACATGTGAACAGTATAAGATCCTATTATTTCTCCAGTAAAAAGAATTTTCATAACTCATTCATAGTCCATTGAATAAATGCTAAGACTCACTGCTGGCTGTTAATTATCCTCTACAAAGATCTGGTTATTGTGTTCAGTCTGAGTAAAGGAACAGTTGTTATTGTATGGTACATAGAAAGAATGGTACCTGAGAGAGAAGAGAGGAAACATGCCTGTGCAGAATTTTAACAAGGAGAGCTTTGTTGCACAGAAGGGACTCGTAGGTTAGGATTTTGACATCCCATGCTTCAGAAAATTAAGGTTTTTTAAAATTTTGTCTGTCTAGCCACATATTTATGGATGGCAAATCTCTGATTCTGGGTGGAATCTCTCTATACTATAGGGACATTGTCGACAAAAATCACTCATTGTTAAAAGGCACACCTAAGATTACTATGACTAAAAGAGATTAGAGAAAAGAAATCCATTCCTCTGTCTCTTCAGTTTGTCTGTGAACATTTGACAGCTCTTTTGTTTTCCCTGTACAGTTAGGTAGGCCTTGTCCTACATTTGCATTAAGGCAGGTGTACAGTCAAATCCATATGACCCAATCATCTCATTGGGGCTCTGCATAAGGTGTGTAGATTTGACTGCTAGAGTGGGAACCTAGTCCTCAGTTAAGCGCTGATCCTGCCTGCAGAGCAATCTGCCTGAGCAAATAAAGTTGCAAGATTAGGGTTTTAGTTAAGACCTTCTCCTGTACGATTCCAACCCATGGACTTCAGTGGGTCAGCTCCCAGTATGCAAAGTTAAACATATACATACATCTTTGCAGGACTGGAGCTTTAATCAATGGGAATTTTAATAATGATTTCATTTGGTTTAAAAGCCAAGCCTTATACCTTATTCCTACTCTGCACAACACCCTACTTAACTTTAAGAAAGTGCTTAATTTTGTAAGTAGGGGCTTAAGTTCTACTGAAGTCAAAGTGACTTCAGTTTATGCACATGCTTAAAGTTAAGCATGTATTAAGCGTTTTCTTGAATCAGGGTCTTGTTTTCCAAACAGCAACAAAGTAAAGAAAATATTCTGAAAAAAGGAGCATGCAGTTTTAGGTGACAATAAACTAGCAGGGAATTTATTATATCTACAGATATGCAAAGAGATCACATTTCACTCTTACATTTGATTAGTATTAAAATCATTTTTATATTAAAATTTTTTAAAAGAACTTGAGTCAACTAATGCAAATGTTATGTGCTCCACTCTAGTGATATATTTGTTCACGAAAATTAGGGAATTTTCTCATACTTCTGAAGTAGCTTTTCCCATCTGTAAGCTAAAGCTGAGCAAAATATTCAGAGCAAAATATTTTTAAATTGAAATTAGCTTTATTTATTTTTGAGGTCACAAAATTGGAGCAGTTTTATTACATCTTTCAACAACATTTTTTGCATTAACATTTTTTGCTGCAAAAATGGACACCATTCACATTGATTTTTCTAATTTTAATATGGGTTGCTTGGTTATCTCTGGTCTCAGGTCAGATTGTATTGGTTTTGGTTTCCTTACTGGCTGAGTTTACCCTACGTGGTCAGGATTAGTAGAAGCCATTTTGAGTCATATTATCTGAGGAAGTGGATGTATTTTGTGAGTTCTTGCTTAACCAGTAATTTAAAAAAGCTGGTGGGGACAATAGAATGATTCTGTGTATTGCTCCTAGATACAGTATGTGTGTGTAGGGAGGATTTGGTCCTCCTCACCTCTACAGGGGACCAATGGCCTGTCTGATGTCCCACTAGAGGGCAGAGCAGACCACCACCACTCGTCTTTTTCCACAAGAAGGCAACTGTAGTTATGGGTGATGGAAGGAGGTCAGAGAATGTCATGTTGCAGGACCTCCTGGGTCAAAGGAAATATATGGGGAAGCTGGGATCTGAATCTTCTAGTTTGGGCCTATCTCCACTTTGTCTCTATGTGTATGTATTTGTAAAGACAGAACTAAAAGCAGTGCTTTCCAATGATTTTTAAAGCAGAACTCCATTTTAGTAGGGAGCAAAGAGGGTGCCCTCCAACTGTGAGCCAATCCGAAAACTTACTAGGAAAGCCTATATAACCATTCTGTCTATTGACCCTAACTAGGCAGGCTGTACATAAAATGTACTTCACTGTCATCTCTGACTGTATCACTATCTGCATTTCACATTTTCTTTGCATTGTTGTAAGTAGCAGCACACTACAACAGTGGAAAGTTGTGCCAGGTGCTTACCTTTCTCAGACTCCTGGGACTTGTACACCAGGGATAGCCACTTGATAAATTAATAACTGGGGTCATTTTTAAGGATTATTTATTCTTGTCTAGGGGAAGAATTACATTTTTTTTCTGATAGCAGCACCCATAGGGTTCAGTTAGATTAGGACCCTGTTGTGCTGGATGCTCTACTGACCAGGTTTAAGTGACAGTCCATGCCACTTGAGTAAGAGAGGAGGAGTGTGACTTAGTTCAAGGAAAAGTGTCATTTCAGGGTCAGATTTCTTACACAGTGCAACTACTTTCCATTTCAACAGGCCCATAGAGGATCAGGCCAGTGTAAGGGGATATTCTGGTGGTTTAGAGACCTTTATGCCACTCCCCCTCACTGCTGTCTGTATATTGGGGGGTGAGGGAAAGTGTGACTAGAGGAAAGAGGGCATGAATCCACACAATCCTCAGCTGTGGTTTTGACCTGTTGACTTTGTCTGTAGCTAAGTTAGAACAGTGCTCAGGGTGTCTAGCTCCACGTGGGGGACCAAAGCCAGCAGAGAGGCAGCACCAGGAGTGTGAGGGAGGCAAAGGTGAGGTTTAAGTGTGCACATGCTCCCCCACATGTGTTCTATATGGATAAACCTCACCCCAGAATCTGCTCTGGTATACCTGATCTTGCCTGGCTTTGTGCCGTACAATATTTTACTCATTCTCCCATACCTTCATATAAAAAAGCAATGACCAGAAATATTAATGTTAACAAAATCAGCCCCCCTAAATCAATTAAAAATCACGTCCCTCCCCCATTTCCCTCTGTCTTCTGTCCTGCAGCTTCCTTCTCCTTTGTTCTGTGTTAGTCTGTGAGAATATCTCCCCTACAGGCCCACACAAACAGTCTATCCTTTCCTGCCTATCTCACTAATATAATATATCAAAATGAAAGAAAAGGCTTTTCAGTGGAAAGGCTGTTAGGAGTGACAGCAACAAAATACAGAATAAAGAAAGTTAGACAAAGGAGCAGTAAAACTTCTGTAAATACCAGCCAGAGCTGGGGAGGAGGAAAAAACACAGAATGGGAAAACAATGAAAGAACTTTGGAAAAGAATTTGATAAATAGGAAGGCATAAAAAAGAATCAACTATTGTTCTGACAACTTTGTGACCTACTGATATGGTTGTCTGATAAATCTCTGTGATCAGTCATCCCACACAGGTCCAATTAGGCATAACTCTTCTATTTATGGGACTGTGTTATCTCATTTTATTTAAACACAAGATACTTTCTCTTGTAGACTCGAGTTAGTGATCTAGTATAGCAATAATACACCATTGAGTGAAGAGGGGGGCATTTGACACCCTAAGGATATGTCTACATTTGAGCTGGGAGGTGTGATTCCCAACTTGCATAGACAGACCACATTAGGTCTGCTGGAGCTACTGTGTTAAAAATAGCAGGGTAGGTGGGTAGCACGGGTGGTGGCTTAGGCTAGCTGCCTGAGTATGTAGCAGGGGGTCTGGGCAGATCCCTACCCTAAGAGAGGGTTTTGTTTATATCAGTGTAGACTCTGGAAGACAGTAGTGCGTTAGTTCAAATTCAGAATCTTTTCATCATAACTGTAGGGGCTAGAAACTTGTTCATTAATGAAAGCCTAAGTGTTTGGATGGAGCAAAGACGTGCCAGCAGGGCACACCACCAAGGACAGGCTAAGTGCACCCCCTGTTTTTGCTCTCATAACATTATGGTGGTAACTGTGCTAGCAACCACACAGTTTAAGATGGGTATTGCTGTGTGCCCCTGGCAGGTGTGCGAGGGTTCTTTATTACTCCTGTTCTAACAGCATTGTAGAAACATGCTCTAGACTAGTAGAGATAGGGGAATGCATAGCAGTTTAGTTAGCCTGTTTCCCAGGGAGGAAAAAGATCCCTATGTACTCTGGCCAGGGAAACCCAGTTTGTGTTCAGAGACCAGCTGTGTTTATTAATTACTTCTATTCTGGCTGTGCCCCAAACTGTGCTAAGTACAGTACTTTCCAAGTGGAGAGGAAGATCCAGTCTTTGCCCATTGAACATACAATCTGTGGAACTGGACTCTAAGTATGTTCCAGCCAGGCATAGTGTAGCTTCTGCCCAGACAGCCCCCACCCAATGTAGGCTAAGCCAGGCATGTGGTCTGGGCTTAGCCTACACCAGGGTAGGGGTAGGTGGGCAGAAGCTACATTATTGAGTGTGGGGGAATAGGCTTGATCTTTCCTCATACAGAAAGCTGGTTGGCAGATCTGATCTGGGCCAGATACTGCAGTTCTTTAGTAGTTTCTTCCAGGGTCCCTGATAAGTAGCTGGAACTGTAATTTGACAGCTCCACCCATCCCAATGAACAGCTGTTTAGAGCAAGTAGGAATGAAGCCGCTGAGTGGCTGCAGTAGCTGTGAGGCACAGATCAAGACTGGGATTCTGGTGAACCCTTCTCAGTGATGGGATTGGAGAAAGAACTAAGAGGTCACAATGATTGTGAAGGAGGGGAAGCACTAGACATTTGCAGACCATGGGTATGTTACAGCAGAAGCAGCACAATTCTTCATGCAGATCGCAGAGTCTCCATTGAGCAGAAACAGGTTCCCACCCCAGTCAGCCTCCCCCTGGAGGAAGAGACCTAAGAGATTAAGATGATTCACCCATTTCTAATCATGTAAGGGGGGAAATAGGTCCCTTTCATCTCCCCTTGGGAGGCAAAGAGAAGCTAGTAAGAGAGTGGGGAGACTGGGGAAATAATTGTGTGTGGGGAGGGATTTGAGAAGGAAGAGAGAGGAGGGAACTTGAGCTGAGCGGAAGGAGGAAATGAAGGTGCTTGTGAGAGGAAGGATTTGAATAACTTATTTTTTTACATAAGAGACCTAAGAAAAGAGCCAGCCAAGCATATAACCATGGAACAATGTGGAGTGAAGGAAGGGAACAAAAAACAAAGGAGACTAGACCTTAGTCCTCAGCTGTGCCTGGTATGTGCTGGGTCCATCTGAAGGGGAGGGGCCTCAGGGCTCATCTGGCTAGCTCTGAGCCCAAGGAATCAGTGTGCCTGTAAGGATAGACTGAGAGCTGGCCACTCTTCCTCCTGCCCCTGACACTATCTCTGTGCTGGGGGTGGTGTGGGTTCTCAACCTACAGGGTTGCAAATAGGTCCAGGGAGGGATCTTTGACCACCACCCTCCTTTTCTTTGTGGCTAGATAGGGGTCTTGAAGCTATTTTCTGTTGTACAGGGTCATGGTATGGAAAAATTAACCACTGTTCTATGCAAAGAGAATTCCTAGCTGGGAAGATCCCTCTTGTGCCACGTGAGTGGGGCCTAAGATTGACCTATAGTGTTTAAAATAGGTACGTTTGCTGCCAAACTACTATATGTTACTGAAGCAGATATACCTGCAGGTATTCAAATGCATTTTTGTGTTTGTTTGTAAACCTGTTTGAAGGGGGTGGGGATAAAGACCATTCTTCAATGGGTAGAAGAGACTTTGGCTTGCTAGCTGGGTAAAAGGGAAGATTCTAAAGATCTTGTGGTTTTATTGTTGTCAGTGCAAACTATGTACTCTTTCTAATAGCTACTTATAAAGATGTGCTGTTTTATTTTTGGAGTGATTTACAATTGAGTAAAATATAATATCTTTATAACTGTTAATGCCTAAAATCAAGCCATTTAAATATTTTTTTTATTTTGACTTTCATGAGTCAAAATATTTTTGATTCTCCTTTTTTATCTCTGTGATATTTTGACCTACTATTGTTCTCTGGTTGTAACAAACATATGTTGTGCCTCTAGGCATCTGAATCAGAGAACTAGGCGAAGAAATGGTTCGTAGCGAAGCTTTGAGAGAGGCATGCTGTAATATTAGTGGGTCAAGGATGTAAAATGAAGATATGTTGGATTTTTGGTTCATGCAAGGGTGTGACAGTCACCTTAACTAGATCTAGCATCTCTACTTCTAGGATTATAGTGTCAGTGTTTTTCTTTTTAATTCATCAGCCTTCAAGTTATGTGACCAAAGTGTCAGCAGAGGAATAATAGAATGAATGTGTGCAAAATGCTGTTTCAGCAAAGATAGCTTGGTGTGTGAATGCATCTTGGATCTGTGTCTGAAAAACACTAGCACAGTAATGCTTCAAGTGCTGTTTCTCATACAAGTGTGGCCAGATCTTCAGTGCTCAAGCTGTAAAGAGAGTGATGGTTTGCTTGTCTTCCTTTCCTTCGCTTTTTCCTCTATTCAGCTGAGCAGCATAGCCACCTCTCCCTGCAGATTTTAAGTGCTGGCTTGAAAAAATACACATGGCCCAAAACACCAGCAGGTATTGGTCTATGTATGTATTGCTATGTGATTATGACGACTCCTTTTCTTTATCTTTACCTTTCTATTTCTAAGGAGCCTGCCTCCCTCTAGGTACAGTGGCCATTTTGTTAGGCACAGTTCATACAGCATTCATATGTTACACAGGAGACGCACACTGTGATGGTTCTTGGGGTATCTGTGGACTGGGAGTCCCTTTGTTACCTCTGCCTCTGGTGAGAGGGAGTCTTGCTTGTGACAGCTGGGTGTCAGCTCCCTGTTGCTGCCAGCCCTTCAGCCACTCAAGCACTCTCCTCTGGGCTAAGCCAGCCCTAACTTTCCCTTGTATATTAATAATAGTTCCCTTAGCTTGTTCCTCTGTGATATCTAGTCCATGATACTAGTGTCTCACAGAAATTGTAGATACTCTGCACCCAAAGGTGCAGCGTACCCCAGGTTGCCAGTTTTCTTGTAAGCCACTGCTCCTGTAAAGCCCACAGCACTTGTGAGCACTTTGATAAAATGAAAGTAAGTTTATTTAAGAAAGAATAAAAATTTAACTAGAAGTGAGAGAAAGCGATGGAACCAGATGGTTACAACTCAAAACAAAATCATAAAATGCAAACCTGGGTCTACATTTACCAATCGCTATCTTTCCACTCTAATATAGCAGGTTTTTCCTCCTAAAGTTCAATCTGTTGCAGAGCTGGTTGGTTTCATAAGAGCTAGGATCCAAAAGTACTTGAAAGCCCTCTGCTCCTCAAGGGGTTTCCTCAGTGAATGGATCCAAAGTGCCTTTCCCTACGCTGTGTTATACTGAAACTGTCTTTATTCCTAACCAGGGTGATCTCCTGCCTGCCGTAACATTCCTTTTCACCTCCACATTGTTTCAGTAGTTTGCAATTGTGTCTCATGGTTTTCCATTGACTGTTCTGGGAAGAGGCAAGGGTAGACAATAGAACCTTGCATTACGTTGCTAGCTACTAGGGAGGGTTGACAACTTCCTCTTGCTTGAATGGGTCATCACAGAGACATATTACCTCCTGGGGACCAAGTCCTTAAAGCAGTGATACTCAGACTGAGGCTTGTGAGCCAGAAGTGGCTCTTTAATGTGTCCCCTATGGCTCTTTGCAGTGAGCTGTAGCTCACGAAAGCTTATGCTCTAATAAATTGGTTAGTCTCTAAGGTGCCACAAGTCCTCCTTTTCTTTTTGCGAATACAGACTAACACGGCTGCTACTCTGAAACCTATTAAAATAGTGTGATTTAATTATTAATCAGGATGCTTTTACTATGTTATTAACCAATTGTAATTGATAAAATAATACTTGGTTAGTCATTTTGCTGTGAGAATTAATTATATATATATATAAGTAAAGGAAACAATGAATTCACACTACTATGTCTCTTTTAGATAATGTTGATCACTAATTTGGCTCCTGAACCACAGAGGTCTGAGTATCGCTGCCTTAAAGCATATTTTCAATATAAACATGTAATTCCTTAAAAATTACCCATACATATATTTCACAATGACTCTGAATCTTGATAAGTTATGAGCTTTCTGTAGATATGTTACTCTTTATGTATAAATAGCCTGTAAGACACATGTTTGGTGTAGTGAGTGTCAGGGCTGAGGTGAAAGTTGTTTGCAAAGAACAGGGGACCCTTTGGCAATGGATCTCTGTGACCCACTGCTCACTTATGTAGACTTCGCTCTTATACATTCTTGTTTCATTGTTTACTTTTAGCCTGAATGACTCATCATAAATAGCTACTCTTTCGGTATGGTGAAAACCATAATGTTGCATATCGTTCTATGTATATCTGAGAAATTTTGAGATGGGCTGATTGGCTCTCTTAGTAACTCTTTTTTAATATTCAAGTGAACAAGGATAAATATGGACTTTACTATGCATGGGTTTATGCAAGCATACATTTTGTACGTTATGACCAATAGTATATTTTTTTCAAAGATCTTTGTTTCTTATGGAATGGAGAGCCTTAACATGAATGCATCATGTACTGGAAGCAGCAAGGTGAAACGGACTGGAATTGTGGATTTTGAAGCATTATCTGGCCTGAGCACCAACAGCAAAATTCTAAGAAGTTTCGCTTTGCTGCTCTCCTGCCTGCACAAAGAAACAAATGAAAAGAAAAATAACAGGTGGAGACTGCACAAGAATAGGAGGAAGAGCTGGGAGAAAGGGAAACTGTACAGAATGGAAGGGGAGAGTAGAGAATATAAGGGGAGAAAAGTCCTATGTCGGGAGGGTAGAGAACACAGTTGAATGTGGTTGTGGGTGCCAGTTGCCTAAAGCCACTACTTTATTGAGCCTTTTTGATGGTGTCATTGCTGTGCTCCCGATTCCTAATGGTACACAACTGGGACATCATCGCTGAAATGGACGTGAAGCCGTATGGCCATTACGTCAAATGGCTGGGGAGGGGAGTGGGGAGAGGATTTGCTGTTTGTTCCTATTTTAAAGGGAGTCTGGGGGAAAGATGTGAAGAGAAGCAGGGAAACTGACAGGGAAGGGCCAAAAGAGAAAATGACAATTTTAAGCTCTCTGTCTCTTTCAGTGGCAGTCTGTGGGCCTTCAGCACTCTAAACTGAGTGCCTAGGGTAAGGATTAAACTGGGAACTGTTGATTTCTTTTTATAATAAAAAATGATATTGACATGGCTTTGGGGGCACAAAATGCTGCTAAAATGGCAGCCTGGTTTCCGGGGCACAGAAAGAGAGAAAAGGGATCTTAACAATTCAGGAAATCTTATATGAGTGAGTGAGACTTTCACTTTTTCCCTACTCTTCTGATCCTTTTCCTAGGAAATATTTTTCATGGTGGAAGGATACATTGCATGAACACTCCCAAAATTGTTTTTATACAATAGTTTCATCTTAAATTTAAAAGCTAATATGCCATCCTCTGAAAGCACTAAGCTATGCCACAATGTACAGCACCAGGCTATTTGTGCACTTCTTGGGGGAGTGAACTTGCCCAAGGCATGTACCGATAACCTACTAACACTACTAAAGTGGCTTGGTGTAGAGCAGGGGTGGGCAAACTCTTTGGGCCGAGAACCACATCAGGGTGCAAAAGTGTATGGAGGCCCAGGTAGGGAAGGCAGTGCCTCCGCAAACAGCCTGGCTCCTGCCCCCTAACTGCCTCCCTCAGAACCCCCAACCCATCCAATCCCCCCTGCTCCTTGTCCCCTGACCACTGCCACCCGGGACCCCACGCTCCAAACTGCCCTCCCGGGACCCCACCCCCATCTGCCCACCCACCCCCCTTGACTGCCCCAACCCCCTATCCACTCCCCCGCCCCCGACAGGCCTCCCACACCTATTCAACCACTCCCTGTCCCCAACCACCCCCTACCTCTTATCCAACTCCCCCACCCCCTTACCATGCAGCTCAGAGCAGCAGGAGCAGCTCTGCCGCCAGGCCGGAGCCGCCCGTGTGGGCGGGGGAGGCAGGGGAGGGGCCGGGGGCTAGCCTCCCTGGCTGGGAGCTCAAGGGCCAGGCAGGACGGTCCCGTGGGCCATATCAGTTTGCCCACCTCTAAGCTAAAGACAAACAACACAGAAAGGAAATAGAAAGAGAGGCTGCTGTGTGACAGTGCAGAGTGTTTGGTGCTCACATGGGAGAAGAGACTGTGATTCTGTTTCCCTACAGCAGTGGTTCTCAACCAAGGGTATGTGTATTCCTGGAGGTGTGCAGAAGTATTCCAGGGGGTACATCCACTCATCTAGATATTTGCCTAGTTTTACAACAAGCTACATAAAAAGCACTAGCGAAGTCAGTACAAACTAAAATTTCATACGACTTATACTGTTCTATATACTATGCACTGAAATGTAAGTACAATATTTATATTCCAATTGATTTTATTTTATAATTATACGATATAAATGAGAAAGCAATTTTTCTGCAATAGTGTGCAGTGATACTTTTGTATTTTTATATCTGATTTTGTAAGCAAGTGGTTTTTAAGTGAGGTGAAACTTGGGGGTACGCAAGACAAATCAGACTCCTGAAAGGGGTACAGTAGTCTGGAAAGGTTGAGAGCCACCGCCCTACAGTATAGGAACAAGGAGGTTCCATGACAGCTACTGGCAGTTGTGTGTGTAGTTTATGGGAGGACCAAATGCGCCGTAGGTGATGGGGATTTTTAAATCTTTGTTATTAATTATACTTTGTTGTTACAAATAATTCCATCTAATGTACTTTCACGAATTTTATATATAAATGCTTGTACATCTTTAAATGTCTGCTGTGCTTGGTGCTGCTACACTGAATGTGTAAAAAGAGTCCTTGCCATGAAAAGCCTTTATTCTAAGGGCCCAATCCAGTAACCATGTACATATGTGAGTAACTCTGTTCATTTGAGGAATGCCATTGAAGTCGGTGGGACTACTCGGATGAGTAAGTTACTGTTCATGTGGTTGCAGGATCAGGCTCTAGCGGAGCTTATGATCTACTCATGTACCATACTTGACAGCGTATCTTAGGTATTTTTTCAGCATTACCTTTTCCCACCATTTGATACCGCATGTGGAGAAAGTAGTATCAGTTGAAAGAATAGGTTCTATATTTGGTAATGAAGGCAAGAACATGTCTGAAAGAAAAAGACTTTTCAAGCAGCATGCTGCTGGCTCAAAGATTCCTCAACAAATTCTGTCATGTTCTGTCTCTGAGGCGTGTTGCCCTCTTGCCAGCCTAAGCCATGATGGATCAATTCGGGAACTGCTTGAGACTCGGCACGATATGCTTCAATGTCCTCTTTCTTCTCTTGAAGAAAGATGCAGGAAAATGTCAGAGAGAATTAACAACTTAGATGGGCGGGTGGCTAGAATTGAAAACCATCAGGAGATGATTGAGAGCAAAGCGCTATCCCACAAGGAAACAATTACTAATATTGTAAAGGTGGGGTTTAAACAAGTTTTTTAAAGTACTGTGCAACACCCCCCCCGCCAAAAAAAAAGAGGAAAAAGAACCTCAAAATAATCTGCAGCTACTTCCAAGGCACCACCATTAATTATCAAAATAGCCCCAAAAGGCTACTATTTAATACTCCATGTTATAGAGTATCACAGCATCTAGCCACTAAAGTGATAAGCACTCTATAAATACAGTAGATAATGACATTAGGCTACAAAAGAAAAAAAATTGGGATGGTGGAGGGGTTTATGGTGGATTTTGCAAACTTCATCAGCCCTCAACCACTGATGTTCAGTCCCCAGTAGAATCTCAAAACCACTCTGACTATTGGTGGGCATGGGCTTCTCAATCAACTTTTCCTTTTAGCTCTTTTTCTGAGTAACCCAGAATGCAAATACATGAAATTGCTCTTAAATCTGTTTAGGTTCTGTCAATGCTAACATAGGGAATCCCATCATTGACCTGGCCCTCTTCATTTTTTCTTTGCAGAGAAAGCAAAATGCATTTTATATTGCCCTCACGGTTACATTACATTTCAAATGGTGAAAGTGTGTTAATGTAAAAAATCTTCAACAAGAAGGGAAAATGTTTCCCTAAAACTGTAAAGGGACAGAGGTAGGTTGAAATAGGCATGTGTGTTCTGAATGAATTTGCAGGGAGTTAATTCTGAGTTAATTCCATGCCTTACCATTTTTTATTTCTTTATTTGGTGTAGGCCCTCTAACCAGGGATGTAGCAGAAACATTCACTGACAGGTGAAACAGAGTATTAAGTTTATTTTGAAATGTATTTTATTAAACATAAATAACCAAATAACAATGGAAGTACAACTCCTCTATTAACGTGTGTTAACTATGGTGTTTCTCAGTGGATCAGGAAGGATGATCTAGTGAGTTCTGGACTGGGACTTGAGAGACTTGGGTTGTCACAAAACTTCCTGTGTGACCTGGGACAAGCCCCTTCATCCTCCCCTGTGCTTCAGTTTCCCATCTGTGAAATGGGGATAATACCCTCCCTACCTCACATGAGTGTTTGGAGGATAAAATCCATTATGGGTGTCAGGTGCTCAGATACTATGGTAGTTTGAAATCTTAGGTCATTGCTTTGATAATAAAACACTGCTGGAGATCTGAAGCGTTGGTCTTGTTCAATAGTAATATGTCATGAGAGATGAGAATACTTCATCTTGCAAGCTGTAATTGTCTTCAAACAGGGTTAGTTGCAGCAGTGAAGATGTCTGTGTTTTCAGCAGTTGGAAGCGCTCAGATTTGTACCTCCATACAATACATCTGAAATTTTATATAAGATTACAACAGGAGATGTGAGATGCTCTACAAGTTTAATCACCTTTCCCTAGGAAACACTGGCCTAGACTCAGTTTTGGGTGTCTATTGAAATGTTTTCTGTGTTTCTTGGCTGAGTATTTATACTGATGACCAAACTGAATTTGGACAAATGATGGTTGATTCAATGAGAAAATGGAAGAAATGAATAGGGCTCAGCTCATTATCATCCTGGCTTCCAATTTTTTGATGCGTGCTAAACAAAGTGCTACAATCAGCTCCATTGGCCTGCCTGTGAGAAATACTCTATTAACATTTTTAATTCTTATTGATTTCTATTTGTCCAGAGCAATATCTGGCTGAGTTGATTTTTCAGAAGTCAGCTAGTACCATTAATTCTTCTTAATGGTAAGTTACTTTTCCTCAAAAGCAACAAAGAAGGCAGCTGACAAGGTTTTGTGGCACACTTAGAAACCCAAGAAATGGTTTTATATCTGACTTTTTGAAAGCCACTTCTGAGCAGTGCTTTTTCATTTCTTGCAAATAAGTGAATGAAGTGATCTAGCATTGCCTGCTTCACTATTGACAACATTATTGGAGACTAGAGAATCAATTCAGGAGAGCACTTAAGCATGTGTTTAACTTTTAAGTCCATGCTGAGGTACCACTGACCTGGGGCCTTAGTTCCTTGGAAGAAAGAAGCACTTCAGAAAATGCATTGTTCCCTCCTGCATAAAATTAACTTGCAGATTTAATTGACTAATTTTATTATGTGTGTTTGTCTTTCTAGTAATAATACTAGAGTGATTATCATTTATCTGAGAATATAATAGCTCCAGTGACTAACCTTAGTGTCACTAAAAAAATGTAATACTGCTAAATATCTACGGTTTTATGGTAGTATTTAACATAAAATGGGTTAAAATGAAAGTTCATTTGTTAAATTATATATCTACTATTCAACAAGAGCATTGACTATAATTTCTTATACCCTTAACTGTTGAATGACAGAGTAGAAACAGAGGCCTATTCTTCTAACTTATTTTAGACTGGTTTTAAAAACCAGGGAAAGACAGCTGCAATACGTGGAAAAGGATGGATATTTATTTTTCCATAAAATTACAAAATGTAGCTGGTTTAGAAGATTGTAACTTAATGTCATTGCTTAGAGGCATGGAGATTCCTGTTCATGCCAGATCATTATTCTTCTTCTCTCCGCAACAAAAGATTAAAGAAAAACAATCAAAATTCATAAAAGCATCTCAGACTAACATCATACATGTATCACAGCAAGAGGGGCAATAACGCCACACAATACCTAACTTCTGTTGCACTGTCAAAAATGGACACTTCTCTTTTTCTTATAATTAATCTTTTCAGAAGTAGGGAGAAATAATGGGATTTGGCTGCCAATTTCTTTCATTATTTCTTTCTTTTGTGTAGGGTATGAAGGACTGTGAATCAGAGGAGTGGTAGATATGGGGCTGGCATCCAAGGGAATGTATGTATGTGCATTTATTTCCTGAGCAGCTAGAAGCAAGATTGCTGATCTTGAGAGCCAACTTTCCTTGCTACACAACGTTAAGAAGAATAAAAAGTTCATGGATGATATTTTTAGAGAGGTGAGCATGCCAAGCACAGGAGGGTCTGAAGTGTACAGTGTAGAAGATAGTTGTAGATGAAAGATAAGTTACTGTGGATAGCAAAGGGGAAAAAAAGGCAGAGCCATCCAGAAGAGACTGTGAATACTGAAGTGCAATAGTTAAGACAGTTCCTCCGTGTAAGCACTTGAAGGCAAAGCAAGCCTGCAGAAATTAACTAAACAAAATCAGTCACCCCATCAAACATGCCCTGACTCAAGAAGAGGAAAGAAATGGATATAACAAAAAGCAAGCATTAAAGTACATAATCTAAGCTTTCAGCATGCAGTCTTGATCGTGCATTTCTCACAGTGTCCGTTCTGGAATCCCATGTAGAACGGAGAACATCATAGAGGGACACACTCCTAATTGGAGTTGAAAAGCACCTGTTAGTTCTGACCTGTGTTGGAACCTGATGACAAAGAAGCAGGCTAGTGTCTTTTATTTAGGTTAACACAAGCTGTAATAAAAGAGCAGCCATCCTGGGAACCCTTGAAAACTTTCAGAAAATGCACTAAAATAAACAGACCTGTCAGTTCCCAGACAGCAACTCAAATACACAGTGATAATGTGCTATAACTGAAATTACTCAAACACTCCCATCCTTAAAGTCCCACACTCCCACTCCTAAATGCCCATCTCCTCAAAGAATTTCCATCCCTTGATAGCATTGGTACCTTTGGAGCTGCCATCCAAGACAGGAGACTGCCTCACTCCCAGGTTTCAAAAGTGCATGACTACCACATCTCTCTAGGAGTCACTTCTGATAGCTCAGCAGAGCACTGGTTCCAAGGGACACATGCTGCCCCGTGAAGAATGGGACAGCCTCTAAATCCTAGAGTTTAAAGCATGGGAGGGGCCAGAGAAGCCTTCAAACAGCACCCTACAGGAGTAGAAGTCCAGCATGGTGATGTTCTGGGTGTTTTATCCCTGCCCATACCTTGCTGTAGCAGTTCTGGGAGTCTGAGCTGCTTCTGTCTGTTCCCAGGGCTGGGAGTTAAAGGGGAGGTCACTGTGTATGATGACCTTATGGAGGACTTCCTGATGGAGCCCAGGAGTGGGAAGGCTGGGTTACCCACTCCACCATGCTGTAACAACCGCTGCATTCTAAGGGCTGAGTCCATCCCAGAGAGTCTGAGCTGTTCCGCTTCTGCTACATCTTCATTATGGGCAAACCCAACTCTGCATGGAAAAAATCATAGGAAACTACGATGGGCACAGTTGTACATTGCTGTGTAGGAATCTCTCTTGCAGAGGATGATAGGGTCCTTGGATGTGAATAGTATGCCAGATTACAAATGGGATTAGATGTTTAACTACAGTGAGTCTTGCTAACATAAACAATATTAAACTAATTGTGAGACTTGAGAGCAAGAAAGAATTGTCCGCATTCCCTGGGAAACAGGGATCTTGGAATTCCCCCCCCCCCCCCTTCCTCTAGACCACTGGCTAGGAATCATCAGTTAGGATATGATGAGAACATCCCAGACCTCTAAATTTCCTGCAACTGTGGCTGATTTTGATAGAACTTTTGTCATTCCTGCCATCTTGGTTTCATCTTATCGGGTATATGAAATCAGGAATTATTTAAGACCAGGATCTCAAAAGTCTGGCCAAGCTTCACCCATTCTTAGCATATTGTAGGATAAGGCTACTTTGAAAAGATGGCTGATTTCAAAGATTTTTCTTTTCCCTTTAAAAAACACAAACAAACCTCCTGCCATATTCTGAATCAGACAGTTTTATAGACTAAAAATCTGACAGAAAAAAAACTTGTGGCATGTGCACAAAAAATAAAGAGCACTAACTTCTTTGAGGGGGAGGGTAAGGGGGCGGAGGAAAGGATAGTTTCAGTTTGATTTCAATATTTGGAGGGGCAGTTCCATTCAGGCTAATGGGGCTCATTGGGGAAGGTCAAATTCTTGCAGTTTGGGGTGCAACACCAGCCCTGCCCCTCCCCAACTATACCCATAGATAGATTAAACCATTCTAGGGAAACATACCCAATGTTAAAGGTCAAATTTTGTACAAGGCAGTTTATGTGCAGGATTCCCAATCTTCTTAAGTGCAATTTATGCTATTGAAAATCAGCCTTTAGAATTATGGAATAAAGGCTATATTGAAAATGTGTCCTGATCCTGCAAACATTCATGCCAATGCTTAACTTTAAACACTCAAGTAGTCCCATTGACTTTGATTACTTGCATGAACAGAGTTCAGCATGTGCAAAAGTGTTTGTGGGATCTGGGTTCTGAGATGAAATCCTGTCCCCATTGAAGTCTCTGGGAGTTCTACCATAGAAGTCAATTGGACCAGGATTTCACCCTTAATTTGCAATTAACGGACATCATAGTCCTAGGAAGAGTGTTGTTGTTTTGGTAGCACTTCAATAATCTAGATATTACCTGGCCCTCAAGACATTGAAAAATATTTTTAGAAAATAATACAGAATTATTCTAACTCCTATTAATTTTCAGGAATAGAAGGACATGTACAAAGTACAGACATTTGAGAGTGATATTATACTGCGAAGGCTGGCAAATAATGCTGGAATAGGACCAGTTTAAAATGACTGGGAGTAAACTGGCGCATGGTCTGAGAAGTAGCATGAGCAACAGTCAATGGTGATCTTCAGAAGTGATAGTGGAGAGGTTGTGTTTTTATTGTATTATTTTAATAAACAATGCACACGGAAGACCTGAGGTTGGCTAGGTTTTTTAAATTCCATTAGAGTTTTACTTTACCGAGGTCAGTGTGAAGTTTTGTTGTTGGTTTAAGTCTCTCAGATGTGATATTTTCAGTCCTGAAGTGAGGGAGTAGAAGGATGTTGTATTTTCCTCCTAGTTGTTTCTAAGTAAGAGAGCTGTTTTTATTACCACATATTTAACTTTGACAGACCCCAGTGTTTTACACAGTCAACTGAACTTGCCAACCTCTGTCAGGTATTTCTTGGTATTTGTGGTGATCGTAAACCTGGCTGTCACTATTTTGCAGGAAAAACATGGTAGACATATGAATTACCATGTGTCTTCCATTGTTTTTTTAAAAAAATCCTTATCTTCTCCCCCAACTCAACCTCCCCAACCCTTTCAGCCTACTTTATAGATCACAAAGAAGCACAAAAAGGCACAAAACCCATCCCCTTTCCTGATCACTTTAAAAAGAAAAGTAATGAAGAAAGTAGTAGTGAAAATAGCAAACGGTTTATACATTAAGGCCCTAAACCTGCAAGCTGCTCCACATGGGTGGATCTCTGCACCTGTACAGATCAATTTGCAAGATCAGGGCCTAAAGGGTCACAAGCTCCAAGGAACTGTTCAAGAAAAGGGACTGTAGTTGATATTGGATAGAAACTGAGACCCTCAGTTCACTGTTCCATACAGATAGGAAAATTCACAGAACAATGGAATTTATAAATGGCAGGGAAAAAACACATAACAGAAGCAGCTGTAAAAATGTCTACTAAGCTCACACCTAGGGCATCATGCACAACTTTCAGTATTATTAGTGTTTGGGAGGAGAAATGAGGTAATCCAATGATTCTACAAGAGACATCAGTTTGAGAGTTAACTAGTTTATTCAAATAATCAAAGAAAAGTCTCCAGTTGATTGGTAAACTCAGGTTTTTACCTTTGCCCCCACAACCCAGTCTCTTCCAGCACCATGTTGTGGATTTGAAAAGCTGGACTTTTAAAATGGAGGCCATGTCATGTGCGTGGCTGGCCCTCATTTGAGTGTTTCACTCCAGTGTAGCAATATACATGTGTATAACAAAAAAACCCTAACTTTTTTTCTTACAGTACCTATTGCATACTAAATTCCATTGCAAAGTATTTAAAACTCCTAGAAACTTACTGTTTAATCTTTTCCTGCTAGAAATGTTAGGCTTGTTTTACTTTCAGATTTCACCCCTTCCTGGCACCTACTTATTGAATTCTCCTTTTAATGTGTTTCCTTTTATCATGTGGGACCATTTCACTGGTATTTTCTAGCAGAGGAAGGGCTCGTCTGCTTTCATGATTGAGAGGGTTTAAATTCTTTTCATGGAATCAATATCACTTAACATAAAAAACTTTTCTAATTAGAAAGTGAAGAAATGGAAAGGAAACAAGAGATTTGCCAGACTCTATGTAAAATAACAAGAGATGCATTTTTCCAGCAGGTAAGTCTCCACTATTTTTTTATTCCTATTATCCCATAGGCTGTTCTTATGTGGAGGATAGAAGGATTGTCTGATGTACACTGTTGACAATGGGAGCCACTATTATGGACCTTTTCCAGCAAACACTTTACCTGGTGTATATTCATTTGCAACAGTACATGTTGTGCCTGGTAGTTTGTAGGATCAGGTCCTATTAAGAATACAATCCATTCTGATAATATTGGAGGGTACAAATTGAAGAAGTACAGAGAAAGCAACGTGGATAATAAGGGGCCCAGAGGTTAACTTCTAGGAAGTTAGAAAAATTAGATTTGTTAATTTAGTAAAATGGAGATTACAAGGTGAAATGAATGGGTAATATCCTGACTTCTGTGATCTCACCTGTGAAAAGTACAGGTTTTTTTCTCCCTACCACCAATAAAAATGTTCTTGCTTTGTCCAGAAAGTGAAAGGAGTATAAGACTACTTTCTCTTTGTAGAAAACAAATTGCTGCTTTGCATTACCTGATAATGTTACTTTGGTAACTTATTCTGTCTACTAATTAAATAATAAAGCTGTTCAAATTGTAGAGGAAAATAGCTAATGTACTCTTTATTTACATGTATGAATACAGAATCAAAAGCCAGGCAACAGGATGAATAAAAAATGAAAATGTAAATTGCAAACTCAACTTTGAATAGTTAGTTCTCCTTGGTAAAAAAGAAACTACTAAGTAAAAAGGAACAAAACTTGCCCTGACTCAACTGTTTTAAAACACTAAGGAATAGTGAACTGCCAGGGGCTGAAACAACGTCCCAGATGATAGACAGTCCCTTTATTTACAATATATAGAGTCTGAATCACAGAGTCTCTGAAGGTCCTGCTCTTTGAAGATCTGTCACTTATGCTGGCTAAGGGTCAAAATCTCCTTTGTGAAACAATGTAGTACTCTGTGCACTAGTGTCTGGATACATGTCTTAGACAGCTATTCTCCTGATGACTTTCATGTTATTTCCACATGGGATACCCCACACTGACCTCCAGCCAAATGCAGATAGTATCTCAGGAACTGATGCAATTCCATCTTCTCATTCTGGTTTGCTAATTTCCTGGGGCTTAGTGGACTTTAATTTTTTCCTTCCTCCTGGCCAGCCCCTCATTGAGTCTGAATGGATCAAATGGAAAAAATGGTGTTCTTAATCAACTGTAGGGCTACCCACTTGAGACATGGGCCAATCTTGCCAGTGGCTTCCTCCAAATGCTAGAGTTCTCCTTGACCTACTTGCTAATAGTTAGCCATGGCCCTTGTTGGCTAGCAAGAGATAGAGGTTAGTACTTTCACAACTGCCTTCTCCATTCAGAACAGCAATCTACCCTTCTAAAAAGCAAAAGAGCCTCTCAAGTTCCATTACCTTGACTGGGATTTTCCTTACAGACAGAGCTCCTTCATGAGCTGTATTTACCAGGCCACTTCCCTGGACTGCCTTCTGACTCTCAGATAATTCTAGGATGGGGGGGTGTCCAAGTACCTAGAGACTCATGGCAGCCTGAATACTAAGGTAGTGCTTTTCTGACCTTTCAATATTATGATTATTATCTGAATTACTGTGGCACCCAGGACCCCAGTGTGCTAGATGCTGTAGAAACACAACAGAAAGATAGTCCCTGACCCAAAGTACTGCCTGAAACTCAACTCTGCTCACTGGTTGCAAATTTCCTGCTCAAACAGCAACTTATCACTGGATCCGTGGTTGTCTTCTGGGTACCAATGTTATGTTCCTGACTAACAGCCCTCCCTGTTGACTCAAACCAGCAGAGGGATCCTTTTTGTGACTTCCTCAGCCAGAACCAGATCTCAAGGTTACTGAAGTCAATTGAAGGATTCCTATCCATTTTCATAAAAAGAAAAGGAGTACTTGTGGCACCTTAGAGACTAACAAATTTATTAGAGCATAAGCTTTTGTGAGCTACAATTATGCTCTAATAAATTTGTTAGTCTCTAAGGTGTCACAAGTAATCCTTTTCTTTTTACGGATACAGACTAACACAGCTGCTACTCTGAAACCTATCCATTTTCAATGGGCTTTGGATCAGGTCGCCAAACTGTTGGTCATGCAGCTGGCTCAAACTACTACTTGCTGGCTTCAGGAGGCCTCTACAGTCACCCCACCATCTCTTTGAAACTGGTACTCCAACTTTGTTATGCAAATAACCCCCCCATCTAATGTAGAAGGAAAGGGGAGAATATTTAGAAAATAGCAGCTAAAGGCTCTTTCTCATTTACTACAACCAAAAGAAAATTGCTGGTAGGAGGAAGGACTGGAAATCAGGATGGAGTTGGGCTCTAACAAGTTTAATAAGTTTGCCTCTGACCTATGTTACTGCTTTGTTTTTAGTTATGCTGACAATGTGCTTGGCACTTAAACACAAAAGAACGCATGGTCCTCCAAATTTTATTATAATATTAAACAACGGACTGAAATACACGATAGAAAATGACAGGATTTTAAAAAAAGTGTCTCTGTGTGGTATCTGGACCTTCCTGCTCTGAGTAACTTCTTCAGGCACAAGACTTATTTCTGCCTTTTCACCCTTTCGTCAAAGCTGTGTGATTTAAGATGACTTATTGAATTGAACCCCTACTGATTCTTCAACTTCATCTTAACTCCTAGCCTTCAAAAGTAAGAGACCCTGGATGTCCGCTTCCCTAGTGACAAAGAACACATGCCATCTTCAAATTTTTTTCTTTCTCATCTTACCTAGTTGTATTCTAGGATACTGCATGCCATGCACACACCTTCAATGAGGTATAACATAACATGGATGTCCCAAAACTTTGAATTGAGCAGGTATTTTTTTAAACAGAAAGTACTTTTAGACAGAAGAGTTGTATGGCTTCGTATTGGAAGTCATGTTAAGTGGTACTCTTCCATTTGAGTTCATACTGAGCTGATCTAGCATGCTCACTGTGCTGCTGTAGGAGCTATAGATTTGATGAAGCTTAAATTACAAGGGGGCAGGACATTCCTTTGAAGTGACACTTCTGCAAAAGTGGAGGTATTTTAGTGTTCTGCCCATATTCCATCTTATGTAATTAAATTTGACCTTTCTAAACTTCCTCTTTAGTTCAACAATGTATATTCTTCACTTCCTGTCCTGAACTCTTGCTAAAAGAGCTGCTACATTCACCCTAGAAATGCATGTATTTCCAAGGTATGGAATGAGATTACATAGATATAGGACTTTATTCAGCCCTCAGTTACATCTGCTTTCTCCTGTGTTGGTGTAACCCATTTGCAGAAAATCTACCCAGCCTATTGTAGGGGGCCTGCATTTGGCCATAAACAGCCCGAAAATAGAGGCACTAGCTTAACTGGTTATGGCCAAGTTGTCTGGAGTACATGCTGACTCACTGCATCTGCCGGGTAACCACTGCTGGCTTGATTCCTGTGGAATCCAGATTACAATTCATAGCTGCCCTCGGGAAGCTGGGGTGGAAACTCTACCTACCCTTCTCTGACAGTGAATCCCCCTATTAGACCACAGCAGCCCCTTCAGTCCTGGGGGTGCAATTTGCACTCCCTATGTCTTCAATGAATCAAGCTCATAGCATGTAATGCATTTGACTCTTTAGGGGAAAGTCAGTCTATAAATTATGTTGCATATCTCATTGCCACTTCCTGGACTGTTCTGGCTATGTAAATTTGTTTAAGATATTAGAATTAGCTAGAGAACTTTCTTTTGTGATCCTGGTTTCCTTGTTTCTTTCTCTCTCTTTTTTTTTTTTTTTTGCCTTGAAATTTGTCATCTCCTGATGTGACCATTATAGAAAATATATAGAATTTTAATAATAGTTGTTTATTATCAATAGATTCTCCCCCGCCCACCCTTGCAATTTCTTTCCTTTCAGGCCTTTTTTAAAGACACTTCACACATTTCTTTGCAACTTTCCTTTCATTTCTCAACTAACCCTCCTTTTAACACTTATTTATCCTTTAATATTACCAGTCCTCCTTTTTACCTGATTTTTTTTTTGTATACCTCTGCAGTGTCCCAGTAGTTTTACTTTCTCTAATAGAAAAAGCTACTTCCACTCTTTAAATGGTCAGAAGAGAAGCTGAGGGAGCTCCACCCTAGGACTGAACATGATTGATAAGGGAATATTCCAATTAGAGTTTGGATAGTTGATGATAGTCTGGCATTTGGGCTCAAGTAAGGAGAGGATGTGAAGACTGATACTGTGAGAAAACAAAATAATTTGAAAGAACAAAGGGAAAAGAAGTCTCTTGTAAAAGAAGCAGGAAAATAAGCACTGTGGTAGTGGGGAAAGAAGAAGGTCTAGAAAAGTAGTTTTAAGATAGGTAAAATAAAAAGTAGCTTACAAATAAGTTTGACTAGTACTAAATCAAGCATGAAAAACAGCATGAACAAATATACAATTTTCATAATGAGTAGGACAAGTAACTTGCCTAGAATCAATAGTCCCATCAGCAAAATGGCAGCAAAAAGCCTGCCATTAATAACACTTTTACCTGACCAGGATTTAGTTTGCAGACTTTTTTGTTTGTTTGTCAAAAAACTGGACCGAATACTGTTTCCTGTGGCAAGCCCTAGCCAGCTCTGTGCTGATCTTTCATTTGTATAGCATTTCGTATAATGAGGGCTCAATCAGGATCGGAGTCTCTGAGAACTATGATATGCATGTTAAATTACAGTCTGTAGCCACTTTCTAACCAGTGTTATGAAGCCAGTTTTTATCTAATGGACTCCAATCCTTACTCTATTAGGTAAACATAGTAAATAATGTATACTGCATCACTCACTTGCTGTAATCCCAAAGGAAGTTGGACTTCTGGGTTAGGGAAGATACTAGGAATGTTAACTGGAAATAGACTATGAGGAATAATTTGGTTACCTAAAGAAAGCTGACATGGATTCACAAGAGGGTGATCATTCCTATCTTCAAGTGCAAAAGAATTCCTTGACCAAGTGACACCGTTGATCAGCAGAAGATATAGTCGTCATTTATTTTGGATTTAAGCAAATATTTTGATGCGAACAACTAATTTACAGTGTGTTAACCAAATACTAAGTTTGGCCCCCTGATCCTGCAATTGGATCTACGGTATGTGGGTGGACCCTAACTTCAGAGGTTCACCTGCATGGATCTGATTGCAGGGCCAGGATCCTAAATATCAGAACTAGAATGAAACACACTTTGGGATGGAAAGATTAGACCATCAGCATTGGGATCATGAATGAAAGAGCATACAATAAACTGATAATACAAAACTGGAGGGAGGAACAGTCAATATAAAGGAAGAATTAAATGACTTGAGTAAACTAGCACCATATGCAGAAGGTGGGTAACAATTCAATATCAACAAATACAGTAAGTATAAGCTAAGGACAGGTAAAACAACACAAGACTATTCTAAACAGCAGAAATTATTCAAGAACTATGTAACAAGTCATAACTGGAACATTATATAAATTAGAGGTGACCTGTAAAGGGAGAAAAGTTGGACTTGTTCTCCTTTTTTTAAAATGCCTTATGATATATAGCAGTGGTTCTCAACCTTTCCAGACTACTGTACCCCTTTCAGGAGTCTGATTTGTCTTGCATACCCCCAAGTTTCATCTCACTTAAAAACTACTTGCTTACCAAATCAGACATAAAAATACAAAAGTGTCAAAGCACACTATTTTTGAAAAGTTGCTTACTTATTTTTACCCTATAATTATAAAATACATGAATTGGAATACAAATATTGTACATACATTTCATTGTATAGCATATTGTCTGTATGAAATTTTAGTTTGTACTGAATTTCCTAATGTTTTTTACGTAGTCTGTAGTAAAAATAGGAAAATATCTAGATGAGTTGATGTACCGCCTTGGAAAGCTTCCGAGTACCCCCAGGGGTACGTGTACCTCTGGTTGAGAATCACTGATATACAGAATACCTAAATAGGTCTGGCACTTTTCCTTCTTTGGCTTGTGTCTTAAATTAGAAATTCAGGTCCTGTCAAGGATATAAGAGTGTACACTGTCTACACTACAAAAAATATTTATAGTTTGAAAGAGGGCATCATGTGCTGACAAACTGTAGCTGAACACTGTCTATAAGTATAGACATACAAACTGCTCAACTCCAAGTCTCGTAGGTCAGCATTAGTGTGAATTTTCCTCACAATTTCAACTCACATTTCCAGAATGTTGTGTTCATAAGCTATAAAAATTATAAACTCCAAATCATCTTAACCAGCTAACTATATATTAGATGTATTGTTTAGCTTCCCAATAACAGATTCCAGGATGAAATACCAACAGAAAAATCAAAATCAAAACAAAAACAGAAATTCCAAAATGGAAAAGGTTTTTTCAGCACTTAAGAAAAATGAATTGTGAAAAATGGTTTTGGGAGTTTAACTGCTTATTGGTAAAACACTTAGGATAAAACTACAGAAGGAATTCTCAGCATGATAACTAAGTGAGGACAGTTAAGACTGGAAATATTTCTGGAAATGTTCATTGACAGGGAAGGTGGAGATGGGAAAAGATCAGGCTATTTTCTGATTTAAGTTTATCTCATAGGTTTCCTGTGTTCTGAGTAGAAACTACTATAGAGGTTAAGCCTCCCAGTAGGAAAGATGGCTAAGATCTGCAAGGAAATGAGGTTGGGGCCCATTTAAAAGAAAGATATAGGATATGTCTACACTGCTGCAGCCCAAACGTCTACACTGCGATTTTTCTAGCCCTACAGCCTGAGCCAGTTGACACTGGCCAGCTGTGGGTGTTTTGCTGCAGCGTACATATACTCCATGTCTCAAGATTCTGACCAGGTTTCTGGTCTTGCTATTAGCCTCAATTTTTCAGGGATTCTCAGTATGACCTTTAGAAACTAAATGCAGAGATTCTAGGTCACTGCTGTGTACACAGCAGTGTATCTTCAGGGTAAGTCTCTGTGGTTTACATTATGTCAAAGCCTAGAACCCAAGAACAGTTTTGGGCCTCCTGGTGTATACCACTGTTTTGTTAGCCTTCTAGGCAGTGTGTTCCCTCTAGGAAGAATTTATATGTGATGGGGAGATGATGCATTGAGGTGTCCACCTTCCATATCAAATACCTATGACTCCTGATGTGTAATCAAGAGCTAAGCATTAACAACAACACATATGCCGGCATATCCTTATACATTCCCTGAGTTTATAATCTTAAAATTTCTAAAAAGAATAAGCCTGTTATGTTGCATTGCAGTTGACATATCAGGAATGATACATGAACAGCCTCAGGAGTTCCTCTTAGGTAAGCAATGTTGACAAAGGATTTAGGCAGAACAAGCAGAACATAACCCAGTGCTTCTATATGCACTAGCTTTAGTGACCTCAAAGAGAACACTAAACATTTAACATTTTATCATGCTTAACGTACAACTTTCCATACAAATATTAAATCTTATTCAGAAGACGTTGTTTTGAATGAGTTGTATTTAACAGAAGCAACAGATCAGCAAGCCTCAAGGACTGCAGATGGACCCTTCTGGACTTAGATCTGAGGTGTCAACCAGAGGTGGATTTGTCAAAAGATGCACAATTTGCAGTAGCAAACTCAGGATGTAAGGTATGCCTAGTGTGACTAACTCTGCTGTGAAATCTGTCTTGGCTTTGAGGTAAAATATGAAATGCAGTTGCTTTAGAGATTCAGTAATCATTTGGGATCATATCTTTAGGATTTTAAGGGAAGCCTGAGCAAGTGAAGCATTTATAACACACGTGAGTTTCCCACCATCATGGAGTTCGAATGCTACAACAAAGAGGAACTGTACAGACAGGGCTTGTCTGCTTAGGCCCAGCCATTTTAAAACGTGTATTACTGCCACGTTAGGAATCTGTACCCTATTAAATGAATCCACTCCCGTGGAAACAAAGCCCCTGCTGCATTTCAACCGCACTAACTTCTTCGTGGGTTTTTTGTAAGGCGCCGCCTCATGGGAGCTGCTGTCACAAGCTGTGAGTGACAACGAGAACGAGGGAGATTTCAAACCCTGCTACGGGAGAGCGGAAACGTCTCCCACGAAAAGCTCCCCCGCCCCAGCCCCGCGGGGAAGGCAGCCGGCTGGAACCTGGGCCTGTCAACTCCCCGCACCGAGCGCGCAGCCTTAGGGGAGGCAGCAGCAGCTGGAGGCGCCTGCCCGGAGCGCGGGCTCCAAGGGGGTGAGGCCGTCAGGAGCCCCCAGCCCCGAGGGAGCACGGGCCAGGCTCGGGGAGCGCTGCCCGCAGGCTAACCCAGAAATATCCCCTGAGCGGCGCTGGGCGCTCCCGGGGGCCAGAGCAGGCTGAGGGCCCAGCCGCCGAAAGCTCTCCGAGGAGCCCGCTCATTGTTTCTCACACAAACCCAGGCAAACAGGAAGCCACCTCGGCATGCCCCCCGCCCCGAACGGAAGAGCGACAGGCAGGGCGGCCAGTGAGAGCGGCGGTGCTGGCGCAGCGCAGCCAATGGGAGCCTGCGAGAGCGGGAAGGCGGGAGTTCCGGACTGACGGGCGGGCGGCGGTGGTGTCGGCCGGGCCCCCTCTCCCGCTGCAAGCCCCACCTTTCGGCTTTCCCGCACCGTCAATCAAAATAAGAAAAAAAACCCGGAGTGGGCTCGGGCCGCCGCCGCCGCTTCAGCCCGTGAGCACAATAAGCATGTCCCCGGCGGCAGCCGCCTAGCCCCAGCCGGCGGGGCCTGTGTGCGAGCCAGCCAGCCTGCCTCCCGCCCAGCCAGCCGCTCGCACTCACACCATGACCGGTACGTACGCACAGAGCGAGCCGCCAGCGGGGCTCCCTGCCGCTCCTGGTCCGGCCCTGCGCTCCCCTCCGGCCCTGGCGCGTCTGCGTGTGAGCGAGGCGCGAGCGACACTGAGAGCAGCAGGAGGAGCAGGGGGAGGAGGGAGAAGAGGGGCAGGGGCAGCAGCGCGGGGAGGAGGAGGAGGAGGAGGAGGAGGGCTCCGTGCGGGAGGGCGGGGGGAGCGCTGGGGTTAGGGGGGAAGGGAGGGGGTGATCTCTCCCGTCAGTGACTCTCCCCTCCCCCTCCCCGCTCGCCCGCAGCTCCCGAGAAGCCCGTGAAACAAGAGGAAATGGCTGCCTTAGACGTGGACAGCAGCAGCCACAGCGACTATCTCCAGCACGGCAACGGCGCCGCCTCGGCCTCCGCCGGGGCCGCCACCCCCCAGGTAAGCGCAGGCCCGGCCGGGCCCCCTCCCTTCCCCCCGGGTGACACGTTGGGAGCGAGCGCGGGAGCCGGTGCCGCCGCTTCCTGTGTGCGAGTGTGAGGACGGGAGCCCGAGCCGCTGCCCCGCACTAACCGCCACCCACTTTCTCTCTTTGAACCCGCCCACTGTGGGTAGGACACTCAGCCGTCACCGCTCGCTCTGTTGGCGGCCACCTGCAGCAAGATCGGCCCGCCGTCGCCGGAGGAGGATGAGGCCGCCGCCGCCGCTCACTCTGCCGGAGCGGTAAGTGCCCGCCCCGCCGCGCTCGCACGGCCTGCCGGGGGGAGAGAGCGCGCAGCCAGCCCGCCCGCCTGGGGGGAGGGACGGGACACACGGCACTGCCCGCCCGGGGGAGGGACGATGGCAGGGCCGACCTGCCAAGCGAGGGGTCCCCAGGCTCCCCTGCCTCTCCCGGAGGAGCTGGGCGCCCTGGGGGAGGCGGGAGGGTAACTACCCCGCCTCGTCTCTGAAAGTGGCGCGTTCTCCTATTTTAAACGGGGGGAGGCGGGAAATCCAACCCCCCCCCCAAGAGACCAGCACAATTCCGCCCTCTCCTCCCCACAAAACAGAGAGGAATCTCCCCTACACCTGATCATAGCCAACCCCTTCTCGAGCTGTCAGCCTGGAACCTTTCACTGAACAATACCACAAAATGAAGGCTGGCTGAAAGGGAGGATGCAGTTTCAGACTAAAATGGCTGTGTAGAAATGATCAGAGCACTGGAAACTAGCTGCCTATAGGAACACTTCTCCTAGGTGCAGTTATGCACTCAGTTATAGACCAAGTTTGTACCCATATCTCTCTGGTGCTGCTTGTTCTGAAAAGAGTCTTGATGAGCTGGATGAGATTGTAGATTAGAAAGGCATCCCTATAACACCTTCTGCTGTTTATCTAAATAGCAAGATGCTGGTGGAGACTTCATAGTTTTTTTATTTTTATTTTTTAATTGGTCAAAGCAAATTAGTGATTGTGTTTTTGATTATTAAGTTTTTTGATTTTTTTTATGTATAGTAAGAAATATCTGCTTCAGAAGTTGTACATTCTAAATTGACATATGACATCTATTATCATAGGTAAGGAGAGTTACTCAGGACTGGCATTGATGTAAAATAAATAATAGTGTGTTTAAGTACATCTTTCCAGTCATTAGGGAATAATACGCACTACATGGGTTTGCTCTGTTTTTAAAAAGACTTGGTAACAATACAATAATGCTATCAAGATTTTATTAAATTATCTAAACGTTAAAGAGTTAATTTTTAATAGTTTGGTGTTGTCATGTATATATTTCAAAAGCCAGTAAACATTATTTCCACTTTACACAAGGAGAAACTGAGTCACAGCTGTTCCCAAGGTCACACAGTAAGTCAGTGGCTGAAGTAGGAGTAGATCAAAATTCTCCTAGTCCTTTGGCCTGTTCACTACTGTGTGCTTGTCTCCATTTTAATAACCTCTTTTAACTATAAATTAGTTTGCAGCACAATATATAATACAGGACTTGGTTTTTAAAGGTTTTTAGATTGCTAAGTATCCTTAAAAATCTGATTGGTAGTTCCAAATGTACACAGTGCTTTGCAACAGAACTGCCATGAAGATACATATTGGAAATATGATGGTGCTAATGCAGCTCTTCTCCATGTGTATACTTTAGCAAGTCTGTCACTACTTTACCTCTTTGGAGAGGGGACTTTTTGGGAGGTGGGGTGGTATTTGTACAGTGCTTAGCACAAACAGACCTGATTCCTCATTGGGACCTTAGGTGTGATATCACAGTGTAGATAATACTGATAACCTTTAATTATCAATATATAATTATCAATATTATTCATTTTTTAAGTCTTTAGCTCTTTCCCTTTTTATGTGCATTTTTTAATTTTTGTTTTTCTAATAGATAGCTTTCCTGGGCAAAATCCACCAATTTAGGAGGGACTAAAGCTTTGGTTTAAACAAAAAATCCATAGTTGTTGCTTTTTCTTAATATGCATCTGGCCAGGAGGTTGTGATCATTACATAAGTTTTGCTACTGGCATTTATGCTGCCTTCACCTCTAGATTGGACTCTGCAATGGGTTCTGTATGAGGCTACACCATAAATCCATTCAAAAGTTGAATCGAATGTCGAATGAGGCAGCTCACTTGTTAAGTGGAGTATTTCACCATGGGAATATGACACCAGTGCTTTGTGAACTACCTGTTGGTTTCTGGATTGGTTTATGTTTGGTTTTTGACACAGAAAGTCCTGAGCAGTATGTGACTTGGTTACCTGAGAATCTTTCTCCCCATGCCATACCGCTACAACTTCGGTTAGCTGAGACACTTGAGTTGGAACCCCTTCCATGTGAAAGCTGCCTGTAAGGTCTGTGCGGGCCTCTCTTTTTTGGAGTTAAAGGCATATCTATCTGTGGAAAACAGGTCAAATTTTTCGGCCTTCCTGGCACGGTGTAAAGGCTGTCTTCCCTTTTTTGGGAATTTTAGGTGTGGGAAACTTTGATGTAGTTCCTGACATCACTTTACACACTTCTTTAACTTTAGGCTTCTGAGTAGTCCAAGTGAAGTCACTGTACTATGTGGTGCTTGAAGTTGAGCATGTGCTTGAGTGTTGGCAGGGGTATTGACTTGGTTTAACAATAGTTTTTTGTTAATCTAGAGTTTTATATTTTAATGGTCTGTTTTTGTTCTAAAATGGTTTTGATATTTTTTATTTGATGGCAAGAGTGCATAGAGCCCTGGATAGGTTCTTTAGTTTTGCTAGTTGGGATTTACATAAACATCTGTAGTGAGATCAGGGCAGTCGTTTTCAGATCTTTGTACTGGTGACCCCTTTCACACAGCAAGTCTCTGATTGTGACCCCCCCCTTATAAATTAAAAACACTTTTTTATATTTAACACTGTTACAAATGATGGTGGTGAAGTGGAGTTTGGGGTGGAGGCTGACAGCTCGCGACCCCATATGTAATAACCTTGGACTCGAAAAGAGATGCAATAAATCCTTGTCTCAACTAGAAGAGTTGCACGTGAAACAAAATCGGTTTTTAATCTAGCTAGTTAAACCAATGCAAACCCCTCATGTAGACACACTTTAACTATTAACCTTCAGGCAAGGGTTTAACTGGCTTAAGTGTGTCTACATTAGGAGTTTGCACTGGTTTAACTACCGTATATACTCGTTCATTAGCCAATTCGTTTATAAGATGACCCCCCAAGATGGATAGGTAAAAATAGTAAAAACTGTGTGACCCTTTCATAAACCGACCCTATATTTCAGGGGTTGGCAAACTTTGGCTCCCAGCCCATCAGGACCTTTTGTTTACCTGGAGTGTCTGCAGGCACGGAGCCCCTTAGCTCCCAGTGGCTGTGGTTTGCCGTTACCAGCCAATGGGAGCTGCGGGAAGTGGCATGCCACTTCCTGCTGCTCCCATTGCCTGGGAACGGTGAACTGCAGCCACAGGGAACTGAGGGGCTCCATGCCTACAGATGCTCCAGGTAAACAAAGCCGACAATGTATTAGATATTCAATTAAATGATTTCATAGAGTTTAAAATCATCAAATTTTGGTGTAGACCCATTCATAAGCCCACCCCCGCGCTTTGGTGCGTCACCTTTTTACCAAAAATATTCGGCTTATGAACGAGTATATATGGTAGATAAGTCAATTTTAAGTCTGGTTGCACTGGTGCAACTCTTGTTATCGTGAACATAAGAACGGGCATACTGGGTCAGACCAATGGTCTATCTAGCCCAGTATCCTGTCTTCCTGACAGTGACCAATGTCAGGTGCTTCAGAGGGAGTGAACAGAACAGGCAATCATCAAGTGATCCATCCCCTGTCATCCTTCCAGCTTTTGGCAAACAGAAGCTAGGGACACATCCCTGCCCAGCCTGGCTAGTAGCCATTTATGGACCTATCCTTCATGAACATACCTACTTCTGTTTTGAACCCTGTTGTCGTTTTGGCCTTCACAACATCCCCGGCAAAGAGTCTCACAGGTTGACTGTGTGTTAGATCAGGGGTCTCAACCTTTTTCTTTCTGAGCCCCGCCAACATGCTATAAAAACTCAACGGCCCAGCTGTGCCACAACTGTTTTTCTGCATATAAAAGCCAGGGCTGGCGTTAGGGCAGGGACGGACAAACTTTTTGGCCTGAGGGCCACATCGGGTTTCCAAAATTGTATGGAGGGCAGTTAGGGGAGGCTGTGTCTCTCCAAACAGCCAGGCGTGGCCCAGACCCCACCTCCTATCTGACACCCCCGCTCCTCACCCCCCACTCCCCTGTTCCCTGATGGCCCCATCCACTAACCCCTGTCCCTTGACCACACCCGGACCTCCCACCCCTGATTGCCCCCTGCCGCCCTATCCAACCTCCCCTCTCATTCCTGACTTGCCCCCCGGGACCCCTGCCTCATCCAACCACGCCTTCTTCCTGTCCCCTGACTGCCTCCCACTGCCCCCATCTAACCCCCCCGCCCTCTATCCAGTGCCCTCGGCCAGAGCACTGCTGCTCTGTAACTGCGTTGCCCAGCTGCCCGGAGCATTGCGCCGGGGCTAGGCAGGAGGGTCCCGTGGGCTGTAGTTTCCCCACCTCTGAGTTGGGGGTAGCAAGGAGGGCAATTGCCCAGGGCCCCATGCCACAGGAAACATTGCGAACCTAAGTTGCTCAGGCTTTGGCTTCAGCACTGGGTGGTGGGCTCAAGGTCCTGAGCTGCAGTCCCATTCAGTGGGGCTTCAGCTTTCTGCCCTGGGCCCTAGTGAGTCAATGCTTGGCAGACCCACTGAAACTTACTTGCAGGTGGCCTTGGGACCGTGGTTGAGAATCATTGCATTAGTTAATAGTGGAGGGAAGGGAAGCCAGGAAAGCATGAAGGACTGGTAAATGGTATTTGGCCAGTAAATTGAATCTATAGTTGGACCAATATTATTTGATAAAGTGTCTAAACTTGGCAAATATTGGTCAGTTGTTTGTATGTTCATTCAATCCTAAGGTACACTTCAAAAAAGTATCAGTAGAAAGTTGACAATGGTAACACAGTATGAACCATATTGAATGTATTCTGTCAAATTGCAGGGAAACATGCCTTTCAGTGGGGTCTAGCAGCATGGGCTAGTATGTTGAATTCTTGAGCTAGTAGCTGTTGGGTAAACTTTTCAATTTCTGGTTATTTTTAGGCATTTCTATTACTCCTCAGAGGTATCTGTGCATCTTAAATTAACTCTCCTCGCTCCAGTGAGGTAGAGGAGCATTAACATTCCCATTTTACAGTTGGGGAATCTGAGGCATAGAGATTTTCTCTCTTTGGCCTTGTCTACACTAGGAAAATCAATTATTGGTATGCTTTCCCCCATGAAATGTGTATCCATGCTACCCACTATGATTATCATAAGGTTTGTCCCTGTGTCTGCATTAGAGCTGCTTTACACTGATTTCCAGTGGGGAGGCTGTTACTTTTGTGCACCTCAAGTGACAAACAGGTTTGCCAACTTAAAATCCCCCCTGTGTTGTCTCCCTACCATACCCCTTCCTCCCAGTTGCTACCTCCTGTAAAATGTGCTATTGGGCCCCTGCCCAACAAATGCCTCCTGCGCATGTCTGGAGGAGGATTTTTAGAAAGCCACTGGTAATATGGGGAATTAAGGTAATATGATAGGCGGCAGAGTGGGTACTCAGCTAGTGGAAATAAGAATGCTGGCTGACTGAGAGATTTGTCCGTTCTGACAATGGTGGGAGCTGTCAGAGTTAACTGTCCCATTTGTGATTGTGAATTGCATCTGCTGCTCTGATTCAAGCTATACTATTTCTTCCTTCTACAAACTTTTGAGGTAAGTTACACTGATGGTTCCCAGCAATGTTTTTCCATGTATTAAAGGGTGAAAAGTTGGTATAACTTCTGTAGTGTAGACAAGGCCTTTGTTTTACGTTCCTCTGACAAAGTGGGGTGACAGTGTCTTCCTGAAAAACAGTAGACTGACTAGTTTAAGGTTACTGTGGCATAGGTTGATCCATAAAACTAGCCATCGATGCTTTATGCCATCTGAAAACCTAGATGCGTTAAATTCTAACTGAGATGACATGTTTAAAATCATGTTAGAATGAATTTGGGGAAGAGGTCTGGTGGGAGAGAAAATCAAGATAGTAATTGAAATGAGAGGATTTTAAGGTTCTGTATTTTGCAACCTAACAAGAAATGTATGTTTTATACCATTGGAAAGGTGAAAGTTCCTCTTTTACAATTTTATAAATAATTCACTTCTCTCCTAGATGGTGTACAGGAAATCAGATCTTAAAATGCTCATTGGTTCCCCGTTCTGGTAGTGTTTCCTTGGTACTTGCTCAGAACTAAGTACAGAAGTCCTGGAGCTTCTGCTAGTGTAACTTTCATTACCTTTCTTTTAAAGATGACCTGTCAAAGACTAAGTCTTGTTGCTTCCTTTGATTTTTAAGATGGTTGGTGTTTTAAAAGGTTTTCTGTTTGTTTTTTATTAAATATATAAACATCAAGAGCATAAAGACAGGTCTTCTCTCACAGTATTGAAGCACTAGTTGGGAGGTACGAGATGTCTATGTGAGTTCTTCATACCTTAAATGAAGGGCTAATGCTATTGAATCTTTTTAACAAAAGATTAATTCAAAAGGATTCTTCCGTCAACCTTACACTGTCTATAGTAGGGGTTAGGTTGACGTAACTATGTCACACAGGAGATGAAATTTTTTACAGCCCTGACTAACATAGCTAGGTAAGTTTTAGGTGGAGATCGGGCCTCAGCTTAAATGGACTTGAATGTCTAGTGTTTTTTACCCCAAAAAAAAAAAGTTGTTAAGCTTCCTAGCCTGCCCTACATCTCAAAGAAATAGAAAAGGCAGATTTGTGTCCTTTTTTATCTCTACAGGTGACCTTTAAAGGAGATTGTTCACTTGAATTACACATTCTTAAACATAATGTATAAAATTGTAATTTCCTTCTTAAAAAAAAATTTTTTTTTCCAATAATTCAAGATGGCATTTTTCCTTTTAAAATCTTAAACTTGATACACTGCTCACTTGTTTCAGTGCACTTTGTGGGGAAAAATGAGCATTAGGATGAGTTAAGTGACCTTTCTTGGTCATTTATATATGATCTTAAACATTTAGGGTATCTTGATTGATTTTCCTCTCCCTCATTTTCCTGCCCAGACAGTTACAACACTACAGGGAGCAGGGCCAGTGTGGGAAAAATGTGGCTGTCTGAAGAAGCTGCAGCAGAAGACTGACCTGGCTGGGGTGGGCGCTAGAGCAGAGAAAGGATCCCCCATCCAAGGAGAGACTCCATAGCTTTAGTGAGGAATGCTCCTCTGGGCAGCCCACATAAGGGCGTGGATGGGAGATACATAGAGTAGGGAGAGGAGATTTCCACCAAGGAACTCAGAGCAGTTAAGGGGATGAGGATGAAACTTGTCAACCTCTCCACCATACAGAACTGCCCAAGACAGTTGGGTGAGTCTAGAGTCGGTATATGATGCCCGTTTCCCTCCTCCACTGGAAGCTGGAGCAACCTTGGAATTAGGAGGGAAAACAGTGTTGTTTATTGGCCCTGAGTGCTCTGCTGCTGCTGCCACCGCTTGGCTGAGATCTGCTAGTGGCCCCACTGTGCTAAACCCCACGCCCTGTCAAAGGGCCACTGATAGTGTAGTGCAGAGGTTCTCAAACGTCATTGCATTGTGACCACCTTCTGACAACAAAAATTACTACATGACCCCAGGAGGGGGGGAATGAAGACTGAGCCCTGCCACCCCAGATGAGGGGGCAGGGCAAAGCTGAAGCCCAAGGGCTTCTGCCCTGGGCAGGGGACATGTAACCTTAGTCTTGGGTGGTGAGATTTGGGCTTGGGCTTCAGCCTTGGGCGGTGGGGCTTGAGCTTCAGACTTGCTGGGGCCCAGGTCAACACCAGCCTTGGTGACCCTGTTAAAATGGGGTCATGAACCACTTTGGGGTCCCAAACCACAGTTTGAGAACCCCTGGTGTAGTGGGACTGCTTCTGGACAGAGCTACCAGCAGAGTACTTAGGGCCGTGCTTGCTACCTAGCCCCACTGTGTTTCTCGAAGTGGATGCATGTGTGCACCCCTATTATTGTAGCTTTCATATTGGAGGAAGGGTGTTAGTCCATCAACCCTTCCCCCACAAATTGTTCTAGGTTACCTCTTGGGGATAGAGGTCATCCTTTAAACTTGTGCACCTCCACTCCCCCACCATTTGACTTAGGGTTGCTGCAGCCTCTCTTTTTTAAAAAAACAAAGTTAGTCATCCTGACCATCATTCTTATAAGAAGGGACTTCAGTAAGGAGAACCTCACCTTGGTAGAGAGCGCCTTTCTGTAACAAGCTTGTTGCAATTCCCAGTAGATAAAATAAGTAATCAAAAGACAGAGCAGGCAGCAGTCATAACATGTCTCCCTCCTGCAGCACATGAAACATTGATAACTCCCAAAGGACACTGACCTTTTCAGGTGGATTTACCATATGGTTCTTCCTCCTCCGTCACTTTGTCTCTGGCTGCTGATTTTGCTCCCTCTCATTTCTGTGCTTCACTTCCTGATGCTCAACTTAAAGACTTTTGCCAGCTTCCTATTAACTTCCCTCATGTCCTGTTCCCTTCTTGGCGGAAGTGGGTTCTGCTGCAGACACTGCACTTTTCTCAGACCGTTGTCCCTCCCTCTCTCTCAACTGGCGTGGAATCTTTGGATGCTGAAATTCTGCACCTTCTCTTCTGAAAGGGCAACCCTCAAAGCATTCTGCTTGCTGAGTCGCTGTTGATTGCGAAGGGACCATCACTCTCTGCACCTTGTTCAATATAGCCCAGATGTCGTTAAGTCTTTGAAGGCAAACAGTGTGTTATTTAGGATTGAACCTTTGAGCTCAATAGTAGTCTTAGTCTAAATTAGACATTGCTTCTTTAGGTTAGTGGTAGGATTTATAGTTATTAACATAACTTAGCCCCTGCCCAGCTTGGGAGCACAATAGGATCTGTTACCTCCAGAAGAGATGGCAAGGTACAGTTCCAAGAACTGCTGTACCAACTCTGTGGTCTGTAAGAAAAGGGCAAAATAGTAAAGTTTATTGTGACAGGAATAGTAGAGGACCAGTCAAGGGTGGGGAAAGCTGTCAAACATCCGTCTCCACCATGGTAGCTCAGTCTGCTGTTCTGATATTACCAAATTGGGATAGTAGCCAGAAGCTCTTTTTTCTGCCCCTCCCTGCTCATGGTTCATGTTGTAGTTGGTGAAAGAGCCAGCTGCAGGAGCAACACGCTTGGCTAGCAGATGTTTCCAGGAAGCATCTGCTAGCCAACCACATACCATATATGGCAGGGTTGCTTCAAAGCTCCCTGCCTGGAGATCCTCATTTGCTCTGTAGTGTGACTAGTAGACCTTGTTATTGGAGAGGGGGAGTGTTGGAGAGCCAAAACACTTGAAGAGAGGGAAAGGATTTCAGGGGACTGCAGAAAGGGGGGGAGCTCCCAGCATGAGGAAAAGGACAAAAGCCACTGGACCTGGTGAGGAGAAAAGATAGGTGTTTGGGTCATGGCACTCCTATATTGCATAGGAGGTGGGTCTGGTTTGAATTAGTGCCGGAGGGGAGGTTTTCGTGTATAGGTACACTGCTGCTTACTAAGCTAAGCCCTGTTTGTAGCCTTGGCAAGTATAGTAGAACCTCAGAGTTATGAACACCAGAATTATGAACTGACCGATCAACCACACACCTCTTTGGGAACCGGAAGTATGTAATCAGGCAGTAGCAGAGACAACAACAACAAAAGCAAATACAGTACAATACTGTGTTAAACGTAAATTGCTAGAAAATAAAGGGAAAGTTTTTTAAAAAATGATTTGACAGGGTAAGGAAACTTTCTGTTTGTTTCATTTAAATTAAGATGGTTAAAAGTAGCATTTTTTCTTCTGCATAGTAAGGTTTCAAAGCTGTAGTAAGTCATTGTTCAGTTCTTAGCTTTTGAAAGAACAACCATAACGTTTTGTTCGGAGTTAGAAATTACGAACAACCTCCATTCCCGAACTGTTTGTAACTCTGAGGTTGTACTGTAGTGCTATTCCGTATGCAACTTTCTCATTGACTTATTTAGGCTGCTAAGCTAGGGTTTGCTGCAGCCTCAGTCATTTTTTTGTTGTTGTTCTTTGCCTTGCTCTTCCAACAGATAATAAAAGTGAATAATAGAATGATTATTTTTTAATTAATGCAGAACAGGAGATCAGTTAGCTTCTCTTGCTCCATATATTTACCCACAATTTTTTTCAGTTCTTTTTATATTGTTTACTGCACCTTTGGCAGTAACTTTGGAATAGATACTGTCTCTACATCTTGATAGTTTTGTCTGTTTTTAGATAATCATCTATATATTTTTCATAGCATTTCAGCAACCAAGGATTCTCTTAAAATGATACAGTAATTGAAAATTATGGAGCTAACTAGATAGCAAAGGAAAGCTGCGTGTGATATGGCTGGTAAGGGAGGGTCGTGCATTGTGTTGCTTGGCAGAAATTCTTCTCGTCTCTTAAGTAGTGATGCTGAAAGACTGAAAGAGCTTAAATCTTGTCCTTTTTGCAGAAAGGATTGTATCTATTGCAGGAAAAACAGTAAAAGGTTAAAGCTGGGTGGGGGAGTCCTCAAATTGGATCTGCCTTTTTTTCTCCCTGCTCCCTAAAGCCAAAAAATCAGAGGGTTTGCTTCTGGGAATAGTAGATATGCTTTTTCGTGGAAACTTCCAAGTAGTTTATTTTTACTAAGGACAAAAATACAAGTTTTGATTTGTATGTAAAAAATTATTCTGTAAAATTGACATTGCATGACAGTTTAGGTCAAAAATATAGATTTCATTATTGGGAAGGAGGCTTACAAAATCAAATAAAACTATTTCTACTAGGGCTTTCAATTAATAGCGATTAACTCAAAACAAATTAACGCGATTAGAAAATCTCTATTAATCTTAGTTTTAATCACACTGTTAAGAGAATACCAAATTAAATTTATTATAAATATTTTGGATATTTTTCTATGTTTTCAAATGTTGATTTCCATTACAACGCAATACAAAATGTACGGTGCTCACTTTATATTATTTTTATTACAAATATTTGCACTGTAAAAAATAAAAGAAATAACATTTTTCAATTCGCTTCATACAAGTACTATAGTGCGATCTCTTTATTGTGAAAGTGCAACTTACAAATGTAGAAATGTTTTTGTTACATAACTGTACTCAAAAATAAAACAATGTAAAACTTTAGAGCCTGCAAGTCCATTCAGACCTATTTCTTGTTCAGACAATTGCTAAGAAAAACAAGTTTGTAGATATTTACGGGATATAATGCTGCCCTCTTGTTATTAACAATGTCATCTGAAAGTGAAAACAGGCATTCACATGGCACTTTTGTAGCTGGTATTGCAAGGTATTTACGTGCCAGATAGGCTAAATATTCATACACCTCTTCATGTTTCAGCCACCGTTCCAGAGGACATGCTTCCATGCTAATGATGCTCATTAAAAAATGTGTTAATTAAATTTGTGACTGAACTCCTTGGGGAGAATTGTTTGTCTCCTGCACTATGGTTTTACCCTCATTCTGCCATATATTTCATATTAAGGCAGTCTTGGAAGATGACCCAGCCTGTGTTCTTCAATTTAAGAACACTTTCATTGCAGATTTGACAAAACACAAAGAAGGTACCAATATGAGATGTCTAAAGATAGCTATAGCACTCAACCCAAGGTTTAAGAATCTGAAGTGCTTTCCAAAATCTGAGAGGGATGAAATGTGGAATGTGTCAGAAGTTTTAAAAGAGCAACACTCCAATTCAGAAACTACAGAACTTGAACCACCAAAAAAGAAAATCAAGCTTCTGTTGGTGGCATCTGACTCAGATGATGAAAATGAGCACGTCAGCCTGCACTGCTTTGGATGTTATCGAGCGGAATCCATCTTCAGCATGGACACGTCCTCTGGAAAGGTGGTCGAAGCATGAAGTGGCATACAAATGTTTAGCATATCTGGCATGTAAATACCTTGCAATGCCGGTATAACAGTGCCATGCAAACAGCCGTTCTCACTTTCAGGTGACATTGTAAATAAGAAGTAGGCGGCATTATCACCGGTAAATTTAAACACATTTATTTGTCTTGGCGATTTGCTGAACAAGAAGTAGGACTGAGTGGACTTGTAGGCTCTGAAGTTTTACATTGTTTTATTTTTTGAGTGCAATTATGAAAAAAAAATCTATATTTGTAACTTGCACTTTCACGACAAAGAGATTGCACTACAGTGCTTGTATGAGGTAAATTGAAAAATACTATTTCTTTTGTTTATATTTTTAAAGTGTAAATATTTGTAATAAAAATAATATAAGTGAGCACTGTATACTTTGTATTTTGTGTTGTAATTGAAATCAATGTATCTGAAAATGTAGAAAACATAAAAAATATTTAAATAAGTGGTATTCAACAGTGCAATTAATTTTTTTAATCATTTGACAGCCCTATTTTCATACATATATGTGAAAGATTAACATTGCCTTGTAGTGCTTGCATCCGAACAGTCGGTCATTGCTGCTGGTATGGGAATCAGAAAGTGAAACTGTCTAAAGGAGATCAGAATAGTTTCTTTATTCAAGATGAGCAAGCTGGAAAACATCAATAGCATAAATAATGAAAAGTAAACTAGCATTTAAGTAATTACGTTAATGTACTGTAGTGGTAATAGCACAGGTAAGGAGGAATTTGATTTTTAAACTGATAAGGTATGTTTTAACTATCAGGAATTCAAATGAATACACACATGTAAGCATTAGGAATGTTAACCTGAATTCTTAATATTGCGTTTTGAAAAAGCTCTATTTTTTGTTTCTAATGATAGAGTAATTTATGTAGTCTTTTCATTTGTGGGACTTGATTTTGTGGTATATTTAGGCACTCGCTGACTACAAGGCTATATTTTGAAGTTCTGAATCAGCTACTGCTGTTCATGTGGGTTACGTTGCATGTATGTCAGTAGCATACCATCCTCTGGTACAATATCATATTGAATGTAATGCATGCTTGTTTTAGCATATATGATCTGTATATTATATTTCAAATGTTTTTCCTTTTTTGTTTTTGCTCAGACAGGGGATTTGTCTTCTGTACAATTAGCAGGAACTCCAAACAGATGGGAGGTTCTGTCTGCAGCTCCTACCACTATAAAGGATGAAGCTGGTAATATAGTACAGATTCCAGGTGCTGCCACAGTAACTTCAAGTGGACAGTATGTCCTTCCCATTCAGAGTTTGCAAAATCAACAAATATTTTCTGTTGCACCAGGATCAGATTCATCAAATGGTACAGTGTCTAACGTACAATATCAAGTAATACCCCAGATCCAGACGGCCGATGGTCAGCAGGTTCAGCTTGGCTTTGCAACCTCTTCTGATAATGGTGGTATAAATCAAGAAACTGGTCAAATTCAGATCATTCCTGGCTCTAATCAAACCATAATTGCCTCTGGAACACCTTCAGCTAATATTCAGAATCTCTTATCACAGACTGGTCAAGTTCAGGTTCAGGGAGTTGCAATTGGTGGTTCTTCCTTTCCTGGCCAAGCACAAGTAGTTGCTAATGTCCCTCTTGGACTACCAGGAAATATTACTTTTGTACCCATCAATAGTGTTGATCTAGATTCTCTGGGACTCAACAGTGGTTCTCAAACCATGACTGCAGGCATTAATGCAGATGGACATTTGATAAATACTGGACAGGCCATGGATAGTTCAGACACTTCTGAAAGGACTGGTGAACAAGTTTCTCCTGAAATTACAGAAACTACCAATGATAATGACTTATTTGTGCCAACATCATCTTCATCACAACTGCCTGTTACCATAGACAGTACAAGTATATTGGAACAAAATGCAAACAGCTTGACCACAACTAGTGGGCAAGTACACAGTTCTGACCTTCAGGGAAATTACATCCAGACATCAGTCTCTGATGACACACAGGCTCAGAATATTCAGGTCTCCACAGCACAGCCTATTGTACAACACATACAACTTCAGGAGTCTCAGCAACCAACCAGTCAAGCCCAAATTGTACAAGGTATTGCGCAACAGACAATCCATGGTGTGCAAGCAAGTCAAGGTATATCACAACAGGCTCTACAAAATCTTCAGCTGCAGCTCAATCCTGGAACTTTTTTAATTCAGGCACAAACAGTGACCCCTTCTGGGCAGATCACTTGGCAGACATTTCAAGTGCAAGGTGTGCAAAACTTGCAAAACTTGCAGATTCAGAATGCACCTGGACAACAGATAACTCTAACACCTGTGCAGACTCTTACTCTTGGTCAAGTTGCAGCAGGTGGGGCCTTGACTTCCACTCCAGTTAGTCTGAGTACTGCTCAATTGCCAAATCTACAGACAGTTACAGTAAACTCTATAGATTCTGCTGGTATTCAGCTGCACCCAGGAGAAAATGCTGACAGTCCTGCAGGTATTTATCTTACTCTAACTCTTTGTGAAAAATGGCTTCTTTTTTTTTCTTTTTTTCCTGTATATACTTTGTTTGAACAGTGATAATCATAACTACATTGATTTGCTGAGGATGCATACAAAATACAGTTAGCTGATCAAGTTATACTAGTACTTTGAACAACTGATTCACAGAACGTAGTCAAATACACTCTCTAAAGTGTAAGTTACTTTGACTTTTCAAATTGAAGTAGTCAACATTAGCACCTTCTAAAATGGTGTCTCTAGATGCTTCTAAGTTTTCTGAAGCAGGAGACCTCTCTTCTAAATTGAGGGGACTCTGACCATCAGATTTACAGGGCAGCAGTGCCATTACCTTACCTCCCTTCTAGCAGGGACCCTCATCATATAGTCTATCAAGTTTTATAGGAAAAATCCAAACGCTTCTCAGGATACCACCCTTCTCTGAAAACGTTCATGGACCCCTAGGTGTCATGTATCAGAGGTTGAGAACCTCTGTCATTATTGATCTACCATTTTGTTAATCTTGTTTCCTACCAATTTAATTTGAACAAAACTGTGGTTACAGAACTTTTACAAGTAGTAGTGAAACAAATGCACAAACATCTACATGGTATCTGTGTTTAAGAACGAGTGACTTTTACTGTCTAGTACAACTTGTTTGCGCAATGTTTATTATACATACTGCTTAAAGTTTATTATAACTTACCGCTTGTAAGTTATAAACTGCTAACCGCTTGTAAGATAATGCTTGTAGATATCAAAAGTTAGAATGTTTGACATTTATCTTCATAGGTAAGATAAGAATTGTAATTATTTCAGAAAAAGTCTTTCCAACAGTGAATTAAAAATCCAAAATTGAAGACCGTTTACTCTTCGCCTATGTGATTTAAGATAATCATGTTAATTAAGGCTCTGATTCATCATGGTACTTAAGCACACATGTTTAACTTTAAGTACATGAGTAGGTCCAATTAAATCAATTGGACTTCTCATGGGCTTAAAGGTAAATGTGTGCTTAAGTACTATGCTGGATCAGGGCCCAAGTGTCAAAGACTTGGTAGTTTTGGGCTTGAATGGTTATTACTATTGTGTATCCAGCAATTTTGCTTTCCATTCAGAATCCAAAATTTCATTCTAAAATAATAAACCATAATGCTTTCTTCTAATTCTTTTCCTTGTGAAGATGGCCTCAGATCCATGTGCTGTTGCACCATTAAGTTATTAAGGAAAATTGTCTAGACCAACAATAACAAAGTAAAATATAGCCCTCATCCATTATCTTATATAGTACTAGAAACATGATCCAGGGTGAGAGAGAAGAGACGAGAAGGGAAAGCATACAGAAACCAAAAGAGAAAAGTATGCACACAAGGAGTGAAAAATGAAGACTGCCATGGTATAGTGCCACTGTCAGTTAGTTTGGCCCCTTGCTTTCTGGGCCGTTTCAAGAGGGGAATGGCTTACATCACAAAGTTTGAATGCCTTCTGAATGGCTGCAGGGACAATCCATCAAGCCTTCCCTGACGGAGTATTTCTGATATGGCTAGGGAAGGAAGGTAAGTAAAGGGGGCAATGTGGACAAAGTTCACAGAAATAATGGATTACAGGAGAAGGAAATTGTATGTAAACCAGTGGATCAGCAAAATTTGATTATAATTGAGACTGAGTGGAGATTATAGTTAAGGTTTTTGCTCTCTTTCTGATAATGGTAAATGGGTTAGTAGTTTTTGTTTTTCAAGTCCCTTCCCTAAACTTTTTGAGAACTTAATCTGTCCTTCCTTCACATATCAGACCACTCCTTTCCCCCAAAATCGCAAATAAAAAAATTTAAATCCATATTATTTGGTGCATGTCTCCGCAGAAACTTTCAACATAGTTTCTTCAAACCAATAGAATCAGATTGAATATTCACCTCCAGTATTTCAGATTTCCTGCACATATCTGATATTCTCTATTAAAATGGCTAAACTCAGTCTCCATTCACCACAACCTTCTACTGCTGTAGTATAGTGTTCCATTCCTACCTTTTTATTCATAACTCTCTGTAGCTTTTGCAATACCATAGATTTTTCTCTATCTTAGAGGATATGCATATAAAATAGGTATGGGGAATAATCACTGGGGTTGGAGAAGAAATTATGCTTTTCTGGCCGAAAAAAGCTTAGGTTTGTTTTGTTTTGTGTTTTGGTTTTTTGTTTGTTTGGTTTGGTTTTTTGCTTTCTCTTCAATGAAAGGGGAAGAGATGAGGAGTGAGTAATAGAACAAGAGAAGGTAAATCAATAAGATACATGTGACAGGTTATTTTATTTTGGGCTGTTGAAAGAATCCATCTTTACCACATATGAGGAGGATTGCAAAATTTTAAGGTGAGGGGAAGGGTTTTCATTGCATTTCTTCATTTTACTAGGCAAACTGAAGCACTAAAGCTCCTCCTTTCACAGAAGGCATAATTAAGTTGTATTCCGCTTATACTCTTTAAAGTTTTCCTTTTGGGGTTTGTAGCCCTAGGAAAAATAACATCTGCTTATGCTTTATCTCAGGCCGGAACTGATTGGTGTGTGTGAAGTTTCAATAAAATCATGTGAGCTGTTATGCAGTTGTGAACTATGTAGGTCCAATTAGAGTTTGGTCCCTTCAACCTTGATTTACTGTTAAGAGATGCTCTTCTCTACCTTGGTTTCAAGGGACTCTGAAGAGGACATCTTTACTGCTGAGAGATTTAGTCAGCATCAGACAAAATGCCTCATGAGTAAACAAAGCGGAGAATCAAAAGGAAAAACAGTCAGATACTGCAAAATAAGTTAAGTCTAGTGAGAAAGGGACAGTTTGTCTCTTTACTTGAAAAATAGGTTGTTACTGCTTTGAGTTCTAACAGTGTGTACAATACCTTACATATATACAGAACCTTCCATTATACTGAATCAGTTCTGAAGGAAAATCTTCATCTTAAATTAGTTAACATCCTGTTTTGGGATGTTTACAAGAGCTCATGTTACCTCCTGTTAAGCTTGTTATTGTCCAGAGTGGGAAAAGCAAGTAGTAGACAGTCGGGTCTGAAGCTATCTAGATCTGAGGAGTGCAGAACAAAGTACAGCAAATTTCCAAAATGTCAAGTACTGTCAAAAAGGTATTTTGCTCCCCTAGATTCTTGGTTCAGTTCCTGATGGTCTTACTAGAAATTAACCATAAGGAAAGATCTCTCGCAGCTTTCTCCTTTTACCTGCACTTATCAATGACCTATTGCATGCCCGCTGTAAAAACGAGAGGCTAGGTGCACATGATTTGTATTTGAAGGCTACAAATTACTGCTTACCTGTCCCCCAAAAATATTCCGTTTCAGTCACATAATATAATTTCTCCTTCTCCAAATGTAGACTTTAAGTTGTTGCGTTGCTTTTGGAGACCCTTAAAACTTAAACTTAAAAAAAAAAAAAAAAAGACCATGTACGTTAGCTCCTCTGAAGACATTTCTCTAGATAATTGATGAGTTGAATGGAATCTAATTTTAAAGGCTTCTCAAATTAGTTATTGTAAACTATTGAGTCCCACTTTAGAGTGGTTACTCCCTTAAGAAAATACAACTTGATCAGTTCTGATCAGGATTTCTTCATTAAAAGCTGGATTTAGTTTTATGATGGTACTTTTGGTTCTCAAAAGTAATGTGAAGAAAACTGATAAAGCAGTTGGAATAGTAGTAGCTTTTGCCAAGGGAATGTACACAGCTGGGCTGATATTGCACATCCGTCAGGTTCACCTTATATTTAAAAAAACCCCAGAAGGGCTTATACTTATACCTGAAGGTCTATAAACATTTTGCTGACTTTATCCAAATATAATTCCAGCTATAATTCCAAAGTAAATGGTATAATGTAAAGCTTGTTTAATTTAAGATCTGTTGAGGAAGGAGTTGTCCTCTCAGTCCCAGTCCTTTTTCTCCCGACAGTGTGTATATAGATCTACAGGAAGACAGCTACTCAGAGAATTAGGTACCTGCTGCCAGTGAAGCTCATCATCATTCATACCTGCTAATCCAGTGGCTCTCAAACTTTTTTACTGGTGACCCCTTTCACATAGCAAGTCTCTGAATGCAGACCCCCCCCTTATAAATTAAAAACACTTTTTTATATATTTAACACCATTATAAATTCTGGAGGCAAAGCAGGGTTTGGGATGGAGATTGACAGCTCAAGACCCCCATGTAATAACCTCGTGATCCCCTGAAGGGTCCCAATCCCCAGTTTGAGAACCCCTGTGCTAATCAACTCATGCTGGATATTAGAGAGCAGGAGAGGTGGTCTGCTCATGAAGGAGATTTAATCCTATCCATGCCAGAGCCTGAGGTCCTTATCACACTGACATAAAAGTAGCATAAACTAGTAATTTTAAATTTGGCCTTAAAAGGGCCAAATAGTTTTCTGGATAAATACTTGCTCAAGTGACAAACTTTAATATCTTGCCAGGTATCTTTCACCTCCAAGATAACTACACCACATTATTAATATAAAACTTTTCTGGCATCTTTCTTGCGTACGCTGACTGAAACAAATAAGAGGTTGAGGGCTAACATATGAAATGTGGCTTTAAAAAAACCAAAAATTTTAACATCTTGGTAATGACTAAAAAACAGAATACACACATTTGTAGCTCTAAAAAAACCAAAAATTTTAACATCTTGGTAATGACTAAAAAACAGAATACACACATTTGTAGCTCTCAGGTTAGTTCTCAGAAAACTTCAGTATTTCTGGTGGAACACTGTGAACCATTGTTTATAAAGGAACTGTCAGTATGAATTTTTAAACTTGACACATTTCACAACAGCAGTTTTCTGCTCCCATATTATTTAGAAATGTTTTGTGTATGGGCCTCAGATCAGCAACGCCAAACATGCTTAGTCCTTTCAGTTTATGCTCCTGCTTGCTGCCTATTAAGTTTTACTTTCAGCTTTGCTGCTGCTATTACTAAGAGCCACTTTGACAAGTTAGAGCTTGTTCCAGGGGCCTCTGGTTGTCTTGGGTAACTTCCCCACATCAGAGATATTTAGAACAGCGATGTGGAGCTTGATCCTCACCTTTACCACTCACTTATTCCTTAGTGCAAGCCTCCAGGTTGGATGTTCGTTTTGGTAGGGCAGTCGTACAATACTTTTCAAGGAGGCCTCCATTCACTCACATCCTAGCACCGGTAGCACTGTTTGATTGTCACCAAGACAATCACTTGAGGATGAGAGAGTGGCTACGTACCTTACAGTAACTGGTTCTTGGAGATGCGCTGTCCATACAGATTCTAAGATGTGTCCTCCGTCCCTGCTGATCAGAGCCCTTCTCCTGTGGAATTTTTGTGGGGAACAAACTGAGTGAGAGTTGTGGCCATCCCGCTTTTTATGCCTTCAATTTTGGGGCTTGAGTGTGCATTCATGGCACAGGTAGGGCTCAGTGGACACTGCTATTCAAAAAATAAAATCTGATCTCGCATGCACACCAAGAGAGGTTATCCATGCAGATTCCAATCTCGAAGAACCATAATTACTATATGGTAAGTATTCTTTGTCACATAATATGTATTGTGATACTGACTTAAGCTCTATTAAGACTATTTTTAAATGACTGACTGATGAAGCAATACATGTGGTCCTTTAAAACAGGTATTTTGTGGCATGCTTTGCAAGAATGGTTTTAAATGCACTTTTGCTGATCTTGATTATTGATACAGTACTTTAAAACTCATTACTTTAATTGTGAAATGAAAGACTGCCTACCAAGACCTGAGTTTAGCCTTTGGGGTTTCTAGTCTCCATGCAACAACTGATTATTTTAATAAATTAAGACCTGATTTAAAGCCAGTTAAAGACAATGGTAGACTTTCCATGGAGTTCGGTGGGCCCAAAGTATTGCAGGAGTGATATACCCTGAAATTCCTTCCATTGGTTTAGGATTTAGTGTTGTAGGAGAAATACAGAACCTTGAACAGAGGTCTTGGCAGGAAAAATCAACGTGGGAATGACTTAAACCTGCTTTGTTTAAAAGAATCTGTGCTGTGACTCTGAGTCAAGGAAGTGGGGTGCTAAGGTGATTTTAGGCCACCTTTGCACCCTTCTGATGATGGGCTGCTCCAGAGGCCTGCATAGCATATGGTGTAATTTAAGCAGCTCTAGAAGGCCTTTTGAGTTATGGCAGTATGGCATCAGCTTCCAGTGGGCAGCAGTGCTTCCAGGAATTTGGTTCCACCAACTCCTGTAAGACTGACTATGCTGGTATTTGCAACAGGGTCTTAAGAAGACAGCCAGGTTCCATAGTTGGGGGAATGTTCCACCAGTTATATTTGGAGCTTCTAGAGCTCCTTTATTTCGCTGGATGCTTCAGCTTCAAATTTGGGTGGAGTTGAAGCAAAAGGATCGGTTTACCCAACAAGGGGTTTTGCCTAACTTTTATAAAAGGCAAATATTCTGCTTGAAACTGATGATAGGCTTTCCTGATCATCAGCAAGTTGATGTAGTTTTCAGCAAGGATTCCTGAAAGATGACCCATATTAAGTACTAATGATGTAACTGCCACACCCATAAGGAGTTCCTGTTCTGAAGAGTTTAGTCTGAGACACAGAAGACTACTGCTATTGGGAGACTTAGAGGAGGAAGTTAGTTTAGATTAGCACAAACAAAAATCTCACCCAAGAAATCTGACTCTTGCCTAATATGATTCAGCAAAGTTTCTTCCCATCCAGAAGTATAAGCAAGGAAAGCTATGACGCTGAGAGCTGTATTACACACAGAGATGTGGAGGACATTGCTACATTGAAGGAAAAGAGAGAGACTGAATCACAGAGGCCTGACATCCTATAAGAGGACAAAGTGGTGACCTTTTGTCTCGTTTATTTAAAAAGTTCTCAGACTTTCAAAGGGACCCAGCTATATAGAATTAATTAACTGGAAATGCAAGTTGAATGTCTGCACTCTTAAGACCTTTCTCTGACTTAACTGTGATACCCATGAGGAAGTTGACTTGGGGTGGTGTCTGAGAACAATAATTCTAACTCTCTGTTGGGAGACTTGTAAAGCTTAACTGAGCAGGCAGACTGGATGATTTTGGTGTCCAGGGGAAGAGGCTGCATTTGTGTTAATTGCAATTATACAGTTCATCAAATCCAGTGATGCTTACTAAAAGCATTTGTGGATGGATGAATTGCATCAACTGTGTGGGGGTACCCCCCTTTCCCTACAGTAATGGGGAGCTCACCTGAAGTGAGGTCTAAAGTGACCAGATTAATTCTTAAGTAGTTTAATAATAATTCTGCATAAATAGAAGTACTCAAGCAGAAACCATAAAGTAGACAGGTTCTTCCTCTCAGTACTTTCTGGGGTTTAAGATTGTGTCCGTGACAAAGTACTGGGGAAAAGCAGCAGATCCAGCACTTTGATCACAGCAATTTCAGGTAAATGCCCCATGCACACTTAAATATGGGAACTGTGCCAATTTTGATAGGCTGGAGAGAGTTAAAAACTATCACTTCTTTAACTCGGAAGGTACAAGGGCATAGGAAGAAAATGAAGGGAGGAGAGAGAAAGTGAAAGAACTTTGGGCTGGTAGAGCCAGGCCCACAAGAAGGCTCTCCCTTGCTGGGCTCAGGAGCCTTAAAGCCCCAGGATACTGTTAAAGGTGCTGCACAATCTGTAAAGGTGGTAGGAGCAAAGTTTTTAAATAAATCACTGGATGCTTTAGCTGAAGAAGGTCTCTAAAAAGTTTTTGTCTGGAAAGAAGCAGGAATGGAGCATGCCCCTGTCGCAGTGTCCCAGATATCGACAGGATCGGAAACAGCAACTGTCTTCTTAATGGACTGAATGATAGAGAGTTTGATTAGAATTCAAATGTTTAACAGCTCTTCATAGGGTTCTACAGACAGATTATCATTTTTAACCTTTCAGTTGAGCTTAAAGACCGGATCTTGATGGTTGAGTTAAAAGGTCTAATGTAGCTGCACTCTGGAAAGTAGATCGCTGGTTTGGTCATCCTAACAATGGCTGGTTTGAGGAGCTAGCTTGTACCCATGCTTTTATAAAAGCCTTGGTTCTGAGACAAACTGCTTTTAGAAAGATTTACCAAGAAATTAGTAAGTGAGCAGAATTTCACTTCTATATTTTTCTGTACCGCTGTACAGGTTCAACAGAGTTTGAAAACCACAGATATCTTTGAGATAGTATCAGCTGACAATCCTGCAGGCAGGAGAGGCAGATAAGCCAAAAATTAGTGGAATGAAACTCTTAATTTCTCATTAAAAAAATAATGCAGGAGTATACTACTTTAAATCCAGTTGAGGCAGAACAGGAATGGGAATTTAAGAGGGAAGGGCCAGAGCCTTTTGCCTTAATTCTGGTCCGGTTTGACTGATGCTTTTGTCATGTCATATGAGAAGCAAATGGCCGAGCGGTACCAGACTGATATATCAGAAACTTTAGAAAAATCCTTTCCATATTAGATTACCTAGTCATGGTAGCTGCAATAGCAAACCATACTTAAGGACAGTTTTCATACATGGCATTGACATCTGCTCAGTTTCACCCCATTATTGGACTAGATGAACTCTCAAGGACCCTTCCAGTCCTAGGATTCTATGATTACTACTAGGGTATTCCTTTCCTAAGCTCAGCTCTCTGAAGCAGTTTCTTACTTACTGTTTTGTCCATCAGATATTTGTAAACTCAGATTGCAGGTTTTAGTCAGGGCTCTTTGTATTTTGCAACTGCAGAATTCACTCCTTGCTGCAGAATTGTAGACTAGAAGCTCAGCTTTCATCTTACGAAAAACCCATCAACAAACAAACCCACACCTATATCTAGCCCCACAGATGCCAAGAAAAACTTGAAAAGGTGAACAGAATGGAAGCCATTGCAGTGGGTCTTCATGCACTTTTAGAAACTGGAAACAATTAGCTTTTGAGTTTGTGAACTGTTCATTTCATCTTAATAAAATATATATGGCATGTTGAAATTGAAAGCAAGGGACAGTGTGAAATAGAAGCATAAAAATGCAGTGGATAAGATTGCTGGCACTACTTGTTTCATACTTAATAAAAACCTGTATATTAAAAAAAGTGTATCTGAAGCTGCCACAGAATTTCCATCAGTTTGCCATAGGTTCTAGGGACCTTGCAACAGAATTTAGGTCCATTGTGTGTCAGAGTACAGGGAGGAGGGCCTTGTTCATCAGTCAGGCCTCAGAGCACTGTAGTTCATCGAGGCACCAAAAGGCAACTATGGAAATGCAATACCAACATTCAGTGTTGTGGCATACTAAAATGCAAGTGAGGGCATTTTGATTATTTTTTATATGTCTGACTGTTCCCTGCATGGTTTTCCCTTAGTCCTTGAAGCACAATTACCTGCACAAAAAACTGAATGAGGGGTTATATTCCTAAGTTTTAGTCCTTTCCCGTGGCTCTTCTCACAAGCATTTGAGGAGGAGAATGATTATCAGTTTATGTGGCAGGGAGTTTCTTTTTGAAAACCCGTTTATTTTGAGCTGTGGAGTTTTTTGCGTAGTCCTATTTGTAAATTATACTTTTTTTTTTTTGTGTATGTGCTTAGAACGTAGGATGGTCTCATTCTTAAAAATATCTAAAGAAATGGTTATAATTTAGAAACAATACAAAAATGCAAACAATACTGAAATACTTGTTTTGACTTTAATTTCTAGGGGGGCTTGATTTAGCTGCTTGTGTAAATTTAAACCCCAAGATGATACAGTAAATTACTGAAGGTTCATAGTAATTCTTTTTTTTTCCCTGCGTCCTTAGCGTTTCAGAATTGCCCTTTGGTGGGAGTTCTGCAAATAAAAAAGATATTGCAAGACACTGCTTAAATATAGCTGTTAATTTAAAGAAACTAGAACTTTGCTGTGTTTTTTAATAAAACTAACTGAAAAGGTCTTCAAATGCAGAAAATTGTTATTCTGAAAAAGTTTCCCCTGTTCCTCAGTCACCCACCGCTACTCAGGTTCAGGTTTGTGCAGTTTTTTCTTGCACACATCAAAATTACAAACTAAAGCAGTACTAGGAATGTAACTCCATTTTCTGATGTACTTGTTCAGGGTGGTGTTCTATCTTGCAGAAGCTCTGAACTTGGGTCTCACAGGTTTATAAAACAAACACTGAATCTTTCAGTTTGTATTTAAAATTACAAATACATGCATTCAGATAATGTAACATTTTGAATAGTTTTGTATTTATTTTTCAAGCATTTTAATTTACCTTTTACCACTCACTAAGTTTCTGAATAAGTATAGTATTAACGTTTTTTAACTTTAGGTTTTGTCTGCATGGGAAAGTTGCACCAGTTTAACTTAAATCTGTTTTTTAAACTGATCTAGTTAAAGGCTGTGCAAACCCCTGTAAGGACTCTACTCTTTGAGCCACAACCAAAAGACATGGTCTTGGTGGCCTTCTCTACCAAGAACAGTTCAGACTTTAAGTTTTAGATGTATTCTAGTTTTGGCTTGCTCTTTGAAATTTAAAGTTATATACACATTTTAAATATGGAATAGGCTACAAAGGCACAGCAGCAATGTCAGCACACTAAAAACTGTTGACTTTAGAATGACACACAGTGCTCTTTGCAGTAGAGATTTCATCATTATGGTTTGCTTCTCTCTGTTCAATGGGCTACTTATGGATTTGTGTTTTGTTCTTTCCCTTAGATATTAGGATTAAAGAAGAGGAACCTGATCCAGAAGAGTGGCAGCTCAGTGGCGATTCTACACTGAATACCAATGATCTGTCGCATTTGAGAGTACAGGTAGTAGATGAGGAAGGGGACCAAACACATCAAGAAGGAAAAAGATTGCGACGAGTTGCTTGCACCTGTCCCAACTGTAAAGAAGGTGGTGGGAGGTATGCAACTATTTAGGTCCATATAATACTTGTTATGCGGAAAACAAATAATGAGAAAAGACAAGAAACTCAGTTATAAACTTCTTGACTGTAGCTATGGGAGATCTTTGGGCACTGAGTTTATGCAATAAAACATCTCCAGCTCTTATTTTGTGTTTACAGGGGAAGGGTCTGATTCTACACTCTAGTGAGTCAAGTTTTACTCCATGCTTGTTGAGTTGTCGCACTGAAATGAATGGGACTACTCAGCATGAGTAAGGGTGGCAGAACATGGCCCTGAATAATACGAAAGTGTGTTGAGTTTTCTATATATGCAGATCTGAGATTGGCTTCCTACCATATCTCAATTTTCAAGCATTTGATTAAGTCCTGTGTTTGTGTATTTCCTGATTGATTAAACAAAGGCTTCAACAGCTTTGTCTCCTATAGTGAAGGGAATGGTATGAAAAGCTGAGACAAGCCTGGATTTTTTTTTTTACTTGCAACATTTTTACTCTTTAGAGACCTATTGTGTTTTGACATATTTTCAGTAAAGGATCTTGTTATGGGTGTCGGAAACTGGAGGGGGAGGGAAGAAGTTGTTGCCTTTCTGAAATGGAAATATCTAGGATAGCATTATTGTATTTGAAACTATTGTATATTGGAAAATAGCCTTTGTACTGGAATTTTCATGTCCATTTTGGCAACCATGTCGGTAACCATTTTAAATGGGCACCTAATTTATTTGAAAATCAAATATAAACTTTTTGGTTCTGTTTTGAGGACATATTGACATCCTAAGGTTCTACAAACCTGTTACTGTCTAAGGATTGTGAGAGGCTAGCTAAGTCTGGCTGCCCTGTTGCTTCCACATCTTCTCTGTTGGTTTGTTGATGTGCTTGCAAGGAAAGTACCTAGATTAGACAGCCAAAGTATTTCCTGGCAAAATGATACAATACAACTTAATTATGGGCAGAGCTGTTAGCAGTGTTTATAGTTAAAGTAGCTTCAACTCTTTGTATTATAAAACCCTATTTTCAGGTGCTTATAACTTCACTGGACTCTTACCATTTGGGCTGAAGTTTCCTATCCCTGGTGTCTGCCTCAGGCTGACTTTTTTTTTTTTAAGTTTCAGTAAAACTGGTTCAGTAGTTTCTGAGAACATAATTAAGTTAAAATATGTTGATTTTTCCCACCTTAAACTTATATCTGTTTCATTGAGAAGCTTTAGCATCTCCATGCTTTGGAATTGGGACTTGAAATTTGCTAAGGGGGTTGCCTTGTTGCCAGTGACGTGCCTTTTTGAGTCCCCCCGCCCCCATGAAAATCTCAGATTTGGACAAATACACTTCTGAAAAATCAGAATTAGCACATGCTCAGTAAAGGTTTGCTATAGGCTGGGAGTTAAATTCTCTGAAGATTTCTTCTGCAACAGTCATGCTCCTGTATGCCAGCTAGATATTGCATGCACCATCCTCACAGAGTGACTGAACTTGCTTCATCTGAGGGCTGCAGGGGCTAAGAAGGACTTTCCCTGCAAATGCTCCTCCCAGTAGTGAGGGGTTGCTATAACACCAGGCATCAAAACTGAGAGCAGGAATAGCATCTCTCCTGTGCTTTCAGGGTTTCTTCTGCAATCTGCTGGTGCCCAGTCAGCATGGAAAAAGTAGCCTGGCTGGACTTCAGAGGGTGGTGGTTGGGAGAGCCCGAGATGGGAGCTCGGGAAGAGATGAGAGTAAACAAGTGGTGCTGGTTTGTGGGGGAGGGAAAGGGGGAGGAAAGGGTAGGTAAGAGGGACACTGGGACAGGAACTAGGGGTGTGAGGAGGAGTGGTTTGAGGGTGAAACTGTCTAACCAATAGAGTGCATTCTCCTCCAGAGCCTGGATTTGAACACAGGATTTTTGAGTTTCGGTATTCATATGCTGTCTAGTAAATAACTGTATACCTACGGATAAAATGTATGTCTTTTCCTCCTCTAATGACTGGTGACCATTTAAAACTGCCTACTATTGCTACCAATTCCTCAGTTAGCTCCAGTGGTTGAAGTCTGTACTGATGTTCTAAGGCAATGGTCTCCAAAGTTTTTGGATCACGCACCCCTATGGTGCCGCCGAAGAAAGAAGGCGGGAAGACCTGCCGCCAAAGAAAAAAAACAGCGGAGTGCCGTCCGGCGGCACTCCTCCTGCTGCGCCCCCTTTGGGATCCTCTGGCGCACCCCCTGGGGTGCGCACACTCCACTTTGGAGACCACTGGTCTAAGGTCCCAGCCTTGGCAATGACTCCTGAGGGGCCAGCTTAGTTCTACATTATGGAGTTTGCTTTTGTAAAAACTTAAGAAAATACATTTTTAAAAGAATGTTAGGGTTGCAAAGTCAAGTGCTCAGAAGTTAGAAATGCCAGAATTAAGGTTGTCTGTGCAACCTTAATTTGGCTCCTTATGGGCATGCACTATCATACAATGTTCAATACATGATCACATACTATTTTTGCCTCAAGACCCTGCCTCTGCAACAAAGTTCCTCTGTGATGCTGGGCAAGCCACTAAAACCAGACTTTTCACAGGTAGCCATTGATTGTCTCTGTCTAGTTTGAGACATCTGAGGCCTACTTTTCAGAGGACAGGATGGCCTATGCTCAGGGAATTAATTGGGGTTGTGTAGTGAATGAGGTTATTGTCTCTGGGACCCCTGCTTCATTTGTAGCAGAAGTTGGAAAGCATCTAGTGAATGAGACAGGATATTGAAGGAAGAGAAGAGATGGTGTCATGGTTAAGGCAATTGAATGCCTTAGAATTGGATTCTGTCCCTGCCTCTGCCACAAAGTTCCTCTGTGATGCTGGGCAAGCCACTAAAACCAGACTTTTCACAGGTAGCCACTGATTGTCTCTGTCCAGTTTGAGACATCTGAGGCCTACTTTTCACAAATGCAGAGCACTCAAACTTGCAACTGAAGTCAATTGGAGCTGTGCTTTGAACTTATAAAGTACTCTGAACAGGAAGGTCTTTGGTAGCTCAAGCTAGGCATTCAGAATCATTGGATGCTTGACAGTTTTGGCTTTAATCTCCCTGTCTGTACAATGGGGACATTAATATCAATTTACTTGTTTGAAGAGCTCAGATAATACAGTGATGAATGTGCATGATGAGCAAAGCCCATTAGGAAATTAATAATTCTATATTTAATATAGGTTTTAAATGGTTATGCACTAAATAAGGTGTGGAACCATACCTTGAATGGTAAATATGAAGAAAAAGTATTGAATAGCTTCCCATTCAGTGAGTGCTGTCCTTCCTGTATACTGAATGAGACAGGGATACTGTGGAAAAGGTAGAATGTGACTCTGTAATTACAGACTGTGTCATCCAGATTCTTGTCATATTCATTAAGGTCGTATAGGCAACTTTGATGCTGGCATTTTCTAACTTTTCTACGTTAGGTACTTATCTGGTCCCCATCACATAGTATCTGATTGTCTTACAATCTGTTTATCCCCATTAAACGCTAGTTATCCCCATTTAACAATTGGGGAACTGAGGCACAGAGAGAAAAAGGTCCAGATTCTCACAGGTATGTAGGCATCTAACTCCTATTTGATTTCAAATCAATTTCATTGAAATCAAATAGGAGTTATATGCCTAAATACCTGTGAGGCTCTGGGCCTATGTGACTTACCATGGGTCACACACGATGTTTGGCAGAGCAGGAACTGAACCCATGTTTTCCACAGTCCAGGCTAGTGCTCTAACCACTGGACCATCCTTCCTCAGATACTTCTGAGTGTTTGACTTTGCAACCTTAACTCTCTTGACAACCTAACAATTCTTCTAATGAAATCTTTTTGGATGTAATTTTGTATGTCTTACACAGACACTCTCCCAAAATGTTTTAGTGTTAATTACAAGATAGGGAGATGGAATATGGCATATGTTGCTGAACAGTGGTGTAAAGATAAAGTATACAGAACATATCAAACTATTGGATTATAAATCAGTAAGTAGTGTGGAAGGCATAAGCAAGGGATGAACATGTTTTCTGATTATATGAAATAAGGATAATGATCAGAGATGGCAAGAGCTTTCGGAGAATACTTCCACCTGCCATGACTATACTTGGGTGGGGAGAGGAGAAGGAGGAGGAATATATACAAAAGGCAAGTGCTAGACACTCAGCGAACCAGCACTTAGGGGAGAAAAGAGAGACTGGAACAAGTACAGAATAAGTGGTTTTCAAAACAAAGATGGTCTTGAACTGCATTCTGAAATGAAGACAGAATCCGTTGAGTTGAGGATTGGGAGAGCATGGTCACATTAAAAGATGATGAGGAATAAATTAGGTCTCTTTCTTGGAGTCAGGCTACTCTCAGCTGATGGGTGAGTCAATATGGAATTGTTGCAGGCAGCATAAGTTACTTACACTATGAGCGACTGTGGTTCCCAGCCATCTTCAGGATCTCAGCAATTAAAATGTTTTTTTTCCTAAAGTTAGGTTTCTAAATCCCTTTGGAATCAGCTGAGTACTCGGCACTATTTAAATTAGTCTGTTTATTTGGGTGACTTAATAGGGTTTAGAAGCCTAACTTTAGACTCTTTTAAAAAAATCTTAACCAGCAGAGATGCAGGAGAAGGTGGTGAGCTAAGGATATATCTACAGAGCACCATCACCCCATGGCAGCAAGTCTCAGAGCCTGGGTTAACTGACTTGGGCTCGTGGGACTTCACGCTGCAGGGCTAAAAATAGTAGTGTAGATGTTCCGGCTCAGACTGCACAGGAGGCAGTGGAGTCTGAGCCTGGACTCCAGCCCGAACTTGAACGTCTACCCTGATGTTTTTAGCCCCTCATTGTGAACCCAAGTAGGTGACCCGCACCCTGAGACTTGCTGCTGCCAGTCTTTTTTGCTGTGTAGACTTATCCTAGCAGCCAAAGTTAAAACTAAAGTTAGGGGCAAATGGAAGGACTCAGTTGAGATTTGAAGTAGAAGAGAGAGATGTTTGAGATGTTCCTGTCGGCCAGAAAAAGTACATCTCACTTCATCTTCATTTTTCAGTTAAATATCCCAAGTGAAAAGTGTTCTTGGTCAAGACTGGTGAAGATGGAAGAGTCAGTTCTGTCTAAAGATATGTGCAACTGGGTATCATAAGCATAAAAGTAATAAGTAAGTTGATCTAAGAGGGACAAGGAAGAAAAAAAGTACAAGGCAGATAACTGAACTTTGTATGATGCTGTAAGGGTTAGAGCAAGAGAGATTTGATGGATGGGAGCAGACATATGACTGGGAACCAGATAGGCCCATATGACTATGGAATTGATTCAGGAACATAGTTATGCCACTTCCTCTTCGACTGAATTGCTACAGTGCATTATATTCTGAGCCCTGTGTATTCCGTAGTTTTACGGCTATTCGGTTTTTTGTGGAGTCAAACCACTTCTACAGAATTGTTCTCTGGAATTGAAGCTTTCATTTAAAAAAACGGGGATAGGTGGGAGGGGCAATTCCGCCTTCATTTTTGTGAGGAAATCTTGAAAACACTAACAAAGTATAAAACATTTCAGTTTTTTTTTCCTCCTGAGTCAGCGGACAGCTGGAAATGATAACTTAGGTATAGATAGATTGATCCATTCATCTCATCTGGCTTTAAGTCTGACAATATAAATGTCAAAATCATTAACTATTTCACTTCTGCTCATTTTAGCGAAACATTCAGCTAATTTCTTTATTTTACAATCTGAAATAGCGTTCTGTGCCTCCCCAAGGTGCCAAAAGCCCTTTTTGTCCCCTTCCTCGCTGCCAAAATCTCCAGCTTCCCCTTTCACAACTTCAGCAGTGCAGTTGTTCTTTGCAAATACACAAGTCTTTGCAATATTAAAATCCTGAAAATATGGAGATTATAAATTAAATGGACTTTCTGCTATCTATTTTGATATTGGACTACTGTAATGATTGTATTTTTCAATTTCATGTTTCTTTAAAAGCCTGCACTTTGTCATTTCAATGAAGTTGCTGCTGAATTTCCAGTCTACTGCATCAAAGTGCTGCAGAATCCAGGAACTGTGCTACAGAATTTAGGTCCATCTTCCTGTGGAGTTCACAGAGCTTTCATTATATGTGGAGTTACTCTGAAAATCCATTCAGATTAACATACAGAACTATTTGGATACATTTTTCTAAATCATACAAAATATATATTGTTCAGGAGAAATAACTTAGATTTGCTGAATAATTTTAGTATGTTTTTTTTTTTTTTAAACAGAGGCTCTAATTTGGGAAAAAAGAAACAACACATCTGTCACATCCCAGGGTGTGGGAAAGTTTATGGGAAGACTTCACATTTGAGAGCTCATCTCCGCTGGCATTCTGGAGAGCGCCCATTTGTTTGTACTTGGATGTTCTGTGGTAAAAGGTTCACTCGCAGTGATGAGTTACAGCGACACAGAAGAACACATACAGGTTATCAATATTTGATTTTGGCAGATTTGATTGGAGGAATGTAAAGGATAAAAATCTCTTAAAATCGGCCAAATTTTTGCCACTGATTACTCTTCCACTGACTTCATGAAAGTTGTGCTAGTGTATCTGAGAGCAAAGTTGCTATGTGATCTGTTTATTTTGTAATAATAATTAGATGTCCCCCTCCCCCATTAATTACCAAATATTTAATTTTGAAATCTGTTTCTATTAAAAATAACTTGTTTTCTACAATATCTAGTACATCATGAACTGATAAGGGCTTCAGAACTCTTAGAGCTTAAAGGGACACTGTGAATGTGAAAATCACAGTACCATTTGAAAATTTTGCACATACTATTGTTACAAGTAACCCATGGATTACGATAACTGAAAGCAATTTAAAAAAATAAAAATTTTAAATAGCATATTTTATGCTTTTGACAGTGTTTTTTTGTATAATTAATGTACCTACTAGTCATGTGCATCAGCCTCAAGCCCTGCTCTGGGGGAATGCATCTGCACTCTGTTCTCCGTACCTGGCAAGAGGTTACAGTAGCAATGAAACTGAAGAGGGAGCAAATGGGTCCAAGCATGTTGGTTGATGCCAAAAAAAACCCTTTGTAACCTCACCAAAGGAACAGAAAACGCTTTAAAAATCTTTTTAAAGTGTGTGGGAGATACGGGGGTGTGTGTGTGAGTGAGAGAGAGAACCTTTTTTTTTAAAAGGATGTGAAGTTGACAGTGTCCCGCCAGTGCCTTTCTCATCAACATGATTTATGGCTATATGGTTTATTGTACATGAAGATAATTTCTCTTTATTATCTTGTGTGACAGGAGAGAAGAAGTTTGTCTGTCCGGAATGTTCAAAACGCTTTATGAGGAGTGACCACCTTGCCAAACACATTAAAACACATCAGAATAAAAAAGGTATTCACTCTAGCAGTACAGTGTTGGCATCAGTAGAAGCAACACCTGATGATACTTTGATTACTGCAGGAGGAACAACACTTATCCTTGCAAATATTCAACAAGGTTCTGTTTCAGGAATAGGGACTGTTAATACATCTGGCACCAGCAATCAAGATATTCTCACCAACACTGAAATACCTTTACAGCTTGTCACAGTTTCTGGAAATGAGACAATGGAGTAAATATTACACAAGATACCTATTAATTGTGGTTATTTTTATACAGTAGTGAGAAAAATATTGTTCCTAAGTTCTTAGATATCTTTTTATTGATGTGCAAAAATTTTTGGATTGACAGTAACTTGGTTATACATGACACTGAAATGCCTTACTTTGTATGATATTCCATAGTATATTAAAATGGTAAAATTGCATGGGTTTTGTAGGTACTTTTGGAATCTAGAAGAGATGAAATTTTACCAAGTTATATTAAAAAATGAATTTAATGATGGGAATGGTAGTCTAACCAAATGCATCAATCCTGTGTGGTTTAGTGTAAAAATGAGAACATGTTGGTATTTATCTATTGTAAGATAAAAAGAAGTTGATGGGTGAAAAGAAATCATGTTATGATAAAAGAAATTTTGTAATTTTCTTGATGACTGGAATTTTTATTATGCATAACTGACAAATCAAGTTTCCAAGCAAATGTTACATAGTGTAGGCTTTACTTAGCTCATCAGCTTGTCATTTTGAAGCTAATTATTTTAATTAGGTTAACTATGTACAATATTTTAAGCATTACTCTTGTAAGATTTTGAAAACTACATTTTAACATGGAACTCTAGGGATACTCACCTTTTAAATCCTGTTGAAAAGCCATGTTTAAGATTTAATTTGCCAAAATGATGTCTTGTTAATATTCTTTCAATAACCAAGTTCGGCAATATAACCAATGTTAAAAAAAGTTTAAAATGTTTAAAAAAATGTATAGGTTGAGGCATTTGGGTGGTAAGGCAAATGTTATAGTGAAATATATCCCTTTTCTTGAACACTGGAGGACCAAAAATTAGGTGTATTGCGTCTCAGCAGTGATTTTTATCAAATCTTGTTTCCAAAAACATCTGTCTGCCAGGGCCTTGAAAGCCATCATGTAATTTACCAGTAAAAATATAACATATGCAAATATAACAGAAAATCACTTCCATAGTGACAATACTCCCAACCATATGGATATTAGTCATAGTGAAGTAGGGGTTTTACAAGGTTTTTTTTTTTAAATTTGTTGTTTAGCTTTTGGTTAGTCAATCTGCATTTAAATATCAACCATCTTTCCTTTTTCACTTCTTCCCTTAAATTGTATGTATCCAGTACATTTAACTGATAAACATATATGTTTTTTATTATGCTGAATTTTCTTTTTATTTTTAATTACTGTTTATATTTTCAATTATAGAAAAAATGTACAAAATAAAGTTACATAGCCAGTCTGTAAGTTCTATACCATTTTCCAAAAATGTACAACAATAATTACAGCAGTTCACCTATTTACAAACATGTGGAAATCTGTTCATTATCCTTAAAACCACCTCAAATTTAAAGGCTACCTTATTGTACGTTTAAAGTGTATTATAACAGTGTGGTAGTTAATAAAACACTATTTTTTTCTTTTGACTTGGCGTTTACTGCATTCCTTTGTGCTACGTAACAAGATGTGATATGTGCTACATAACAGGGTGTGATAACACATGTTTAATAGCTCCAGTTTTTTTTTTTCAACAAACTTCATAATGAAAATAGTTGTATTTTTTTGCTGACCTTGCTCTGATATAGTTGAAATTCCTGTTGGGCAAGGGAAGGGTCAGCAATGGAAAGAAGATGTGACAATGGCCTTGATGAACGGGGGAGAGGGGTTGCAGTAGAATACTGAGCTTATGAGTTCTGGGTAACCGAGAGAATGGTGTTTTCAGCTACACCAAAGAGGTGGAGGGCTCATAGGAAAGAGCAGTTTTTTAACTATGTTGTGAGAGTTGGTGGCAGGACATGCAGGAAGATGTCTCAATCAGCAGTGCATGACTAGACTGGGGAGAGGTTGGGGTGCCAAGATAGATTTGGGATACTGATCTTAAAGATTCATAGAAGTGAGAGTGGGCCCCCGGGGGAGAGTGTAGAAGGAGAAAAGATGGATAGATCAGTGAGACACACAGAGAGTGGGAGATGTTAAGTGGTAGAGACACCGAAAAAGGCAGTGGAGAAGGTAATAGAGTATTGAGTCCAGGAATCCAACAGAGGGGATGGGGTTCAGCACAAGAGAGAGAATGGTGGTGTCAAATGTAGCAGAAAAATCAGAGGATGACCATGAAGAATCCTTTGATTTGGCCAGGAATAGGTCATTTGTGACTTTTTAAGGCAGCATTGGTGGAGTAAAGTTGGGCAAAAGCCAAAGTGCTGTGAGTGACAGGAACAGCCCAAGTGTTTAATTGAGTTGCCCTTAAGGGAGTTCAGGGGACAGTCTCTGTTTTCTCAGATGAATGAATTGCAGCTCAATGCTGTAAAGTGTTCTTAAAAATGACATTTTGGTTCCTTTGTCTGTGCCTTGCACATCAAATCTGTTTTAGTTTACAAGTAAAAAAGTTTAGTTTAGTTGGCCTGTAAAATCAACCTGGAATCCACAGGTCATTCTGGATTCTTTCTACCTTGCACTTCAACAGCAATAAAGATTCTGCAGTTGGGGCTTAATTAATATTAATCTGTTGATGCTTGAGTCAGAACAGAATCCAGTTCTCTCCTATAGCTGTATTTGCTTTGTAACAAAAATATATTTTAATTATTGAACGGGTATGACTTATTGCACACATGGAACAGATCTCAGTAAGAAGGTGCCATATTTACATAACCATTTTTCAGAGCAGAACTGCACATTAGAATGTGACTTTCTAGTCTATAATTAGAACAAACATCTTTGAGGAACTATTCATGTGTCCGTTCTGTGCTCTCAAAAAAGAAGTACATTGAACCCAATGCAGTATGATCAGTGGTGATGCAGGCATAGTAAATCTTTCTAGAAGGTTCTTCAGTACTTTTATATGACAGCCAGTCAAAGTGCATGATACCAGAATTTTCAAAAGCTCATTTTTATGAGTGGGTGTGGGGAGGGAGGAACTTTTCCTACCAAACAGTATTGATATTAATGATGTCACAGTTTGCACTGTAATTTTGCTTTTAACATTGTTAATGCTTCCTGATCACCCAAATCTGTAGAGGGATCAATTCATTGTGCACTCAGAATGGCGGTAGAACATCTTTCTGGCAGATGAAAGGAGGATTGTGAATCAGAAGACATCTCAATGGCTGTTCAGTGACTAATTCCTGCTGTGCTTCACGTAATGTAAAATGAAAACTTCTTATGAGCAGTACAGTAAAGAGCTATGCGCAGCCAAGCTCTTTTCTCTGAGGCTGTAATTTATATTCTCTAAAGATGCCATCTGTGCAGGATTCTCATTCTTGGGTGTCTCCGCTGCAAATCATGCAGGAATCTCCCCTAGGTTGTAAGGTTTTTGGCTCTGACACATCCGTAGCCCTGTGTGAGGGGTTCTGCCTTTTTGAGTATGCACTATTAAATCCCAAGAAAATTCTAGGTACTTTTTTTTCAGACTGCAGTCAGCACAGGCGTTTCCCACAGATGCTGACTTTTGTAGCTTTGGTTCTATCTGCCTTAGCAGCTAAAGGGGTTGGGGTTTTACTTTCCAATTTCTAGCCAGTGTTCTAGTTCACTGAGCCTGGTAACCTGGCTTTTTTCTACACTTACTTTTTTATGTTCTCTTCTGTTTCCTCTGCAGGTCCACTTGAGGTGTCATCACCGTAGCCAAAGATTGCCTGGATATAACTTGAGCTCCCAGCAGAAACCCATTGGGAGACTGTGTTCATGTATCATTATTTGCAGAGCTGGATTAAAATTTTCCATCAAAACTGTTTGTTTAATGGACATTGGGTTTTCAACTAAACAAGAATTTTTATCTAAATAAATTTTCAGTGAAAATGTCAATATTTCATTGAAAAACTGAAATATGTTGACCAACAATGAAAATATTTTGATTCAAAAGAGCGCTCCCATTCTCCTCCATGGACAGCGCTCTCTGGCAAGGCTCCCATGATGCCCCATGGCCAGGGACTCCTATGGTGCACCCCCTCTACTCACCAAGAGTGGAGAAATTGGTGCCTCATAGGAAATATGGTTTGGTCAGAGAGGTAGGACCACAGAGAAGAATGGGAGCATAAGGCACTAGTACTACAACTCCCAAGAAGCTCTGCAGCTTGAGTTTGAATCCAAATATTTTGGGGTTTGGCCAAAACATTTAGCCAGGAAGTTAAAATTTTCTGGAGAGAAGAATCCCTGTTTTCTGACCAGGTCTAATTATTTGGGTTCCTGGTAGAAAGTGTGTCCACTGAAGACTGGATCTCCAGACTCCGATGCTATATTAGGCTTCTATCAGACAGTGGGGATCTGTATCCTAGAATCCATTTCAGCCTGGAGACATTTGTATCTTGTGGAGAGTTTTGGCATCTGGAACCTTGACATCTTATAGGTGAAAACGTTGGTATTTTGATGTTCGATGCATCAACATTTTGAGGCTCCACACAGATGGCTCTGAACCCTGTCAGCCTCAGCACCATAGTCAGTGTCTGAGTGACTTGGAGTATTTTTGATGTCTTGGCACCTGACCACAGAGAGACCATAAGTCCTGTAGTGTATAAGTCCTGGACACTTGCATTCACAACATGTCAAAATTCTGCGAAAGTGGGCCCACTTGCCTATTACCACAGAATGGAGGTAAAAACCCTTTGTCCTTCAATATGTGTTGCTGGGAATAGTATAGGATGCAGGAGCAGGGAAGCATTATGATGTTGTCATGCCTGCTGAGCGATAGGAAGGCAACAGGAAAAGGTGCACAAAATCTTCCTTCTACTCAAAAGTAGCTTTTCTTCCTCTGCAGCAGATTGGGTGTCGTTGTTGTTCCAGATATGCAAGCTTTTTTTTGTTTTCTCTATCATCCCAGAATCAATCATCTTTAGATTCATATTGCCATCTATACTTAACTAATTCTCGTCTGAATTCTGCTGTACTTTAAAGTAGTTTCCCAAATATTGGGAAATGGCAAGATTATTTTTGTTTTGCCTCTTCAACTGGCATCACTACAGTATTCTCCCAAAGGGTATGGCAGTAGGCCTACCCTACCTGCACAAACTTGCAGTGCATCTGTTCTTCAGTTGGACTATTTATTGAATAAATAACATCACTTTGAGGTCTGAGGCACAGTCCTTATCAAGCTGAGTGTTGCAGGCCCTAGTTAGCCTGAGTCATCATTTGCCCCTGGTGGGCAATTGTTTTGGACTCTATAGAAAGTCGGCCTGAGGCTGCCCATCTCCGATGCTCTTGTCTCAGGTCACCACAGGTTGCTGAAAATGTTATTGAAGAGTGAAATGGATAGTTGTTTGGTCCTGCTTACCAGGACTTCTTTTTGTTGTTAACGTGTTGGTACTTACCATAGTATATTATCGTATTATGCTTCCTCAACTGAGTTCCCAGTGGAGGATGGAGACACAAGATTCTTCCATTGTCACAGGAGTATAAAGATGACCTGGATTTCGTATCTGGGCTGCAGTTCAGAATAGTCTCTAATTAGTAAGGTTCTCTGAGACTGCCCTTAAAACTGGCTGGACTGGAGAGCAGGTCTATACTTAAGAGATGAAAGAGACTTATGTGACTGAGCTTCAACACCCAGGGTGCTTATGTTCAATAAGTACAAGACCTGTATGTCCATGTGCTTGGACCTTGGTATTCCTGAATGTACTAATGACGCGTGGAATCCTGTCAGATTACAGGCTTCTTGTGACAATCTCAGAGAAAAACAGGTTCTAGCCATTTCTGTTAGCTGCTTGCCTAGCAGAGCGGAAACGTGATCACAAAGATAATGAAGTAATCAACGTAAGACTCATATGGAGGATCTCTGATGTGGGGAATGAAGGTTCAGACTTTCCTCTGGGAAAGCAGCTAGAGAGAGCTCATCTGAGCAACAGCTATCAGTCTTTTGCTCAGGGCATTTAGAAGAGTCCGTGTTAGCAAATTATTCTTTGAGTAGTGTCCCTGTGGGTGCTCCTCTGTAGGTGTGCTTGCGTCCCTGTGCTGCTGATCAGAGAACTTCGGTAGCCGTGTCCGTTAGGCCTGCACCCAAGGCTAGTCAGCATGGGCGGGCTAACCCCCCATCAGTTCCTTTTCAAGTGTCCCTGGCTAGAAACGGAGCTATTTGTAGTCTGTTATTACCATTGCTTTCGATTTTGCACTTCTATAGTTAGTTAGCCTCTTAGTACTTAGTTAGTTATAGTCACCCTTTTTCGTTTTTCTCTCATAAATAAATAAATAAATAAATAAAATTAAATAAAAGACTCTTTTTCCTGCATTTCCTTTCCCTAATGGGGTATGCCCGGTTCACTGGGCTTCAGAAGTGCCTTTCTTGCCAAGAGGCGATCCCCATCGCAGACAAGCACTCCCAGTGCCTACGCTGACTCAGGGAAGACCACATTCAACAAAGGTGTGATCTCTGTCAGCACCTCAAGCCCAGGTTGCATAAGGATAGACAGCTCAGACAGGTCATCATTGAGGCAGCTCTCCGACCCTCTCTGGATCTGTGCTGTGAGTCTCCCCTGCAGCCCTCAACATCTAAAGGCTATGTGTCAAAGAAACAAGCTGCTGACTCCTAATAAATCGTCGAAAAAAAGAGCCGGAAGTTCCCACAGAGAGTGCCGTGGGATGACTGCAAATGATCTCTGGCAAGCTTGGTATCCTTGGTACCATCAGCACTGAGACAATCCCACCCTGGTACCCACGGCTCACGGAAATCTACAGAGGCAGATACCATTGACAAGACTATGGACCTAATGGGCACGGGCACCAAGTCAATGGCACCGAGGGACCAGGACAAGAGTAAGCACTCCACTAAGAAAGCATTTCCAGTATGCAATTCTCTATCGGTATTGCCATCAACACCTCATTCGGCACCAGAATGACTGGTACAGGCAAGACCTCCATCCCTCCCGGTACCACCAGTGGAACCATGTTGGTTGGTACTGTCTGAATTCCAGCACTTGAGGGACCTCCATGTATCCGACATACCGGAGTTCCTCTTCTCAGCACCAGGACCCCCGCACTGAGGGCGGTGCTGAGAAAGAGGTGAACCCAAGGACGATATTCTTCTCTTCCTCCATGGATGAGGTCATCATGCCTCCCCCCACCAATCTCTGGTTGATTACTTTCGCCTCTTCCAGGATCTAGCGTAGAGAGTGTCAGACACTCTCCAAATACCAGTAGAAGAAGTCAAAGACACCCACCATCATCTCCTTGACATACTCTGCATCCGCATCATCAAAAATCTTGCTACCCATTAATAAGGCCAGTCTGGCCCCTGCAAAAATCATTTGGCAGACCCCAGCATTGGTGGCACCTACCTGCAAGCGGGCAGACAAAAAATATTATGTCCTAGTGAGGGAGACTGAATTCCTCTTCTCTAACCCTCCATCGAACTCCATTGTGATGGATGTGGTTAATTCCCACGGCTGTCAACACCAGTTGAGGTCCAGTCCCTATCATAGGGAGTGGACCTCAAGTGTTTGGACTGTTTCAGGAGGAAGGCATCCTCCTCAGCCACGCTTCTGTTTTGAATTCCCAATTACCAAGTCCTGATAGTGAAATATGACTACATAAACTATTAAAAACTGAATGGTTTTATTGAGCAGTTGCCTGAGTAGCACCACAACCAATTTAAGGACATCATCCAAGAGGGACAGTGAGTGGCCGAGACGACACTACAGTCTGCCAGTGATGCAGCCGACAACGGTCATCTCCATGGCTGTGGTGATGCGACGTATGTCATGGCTCCATATGTTAGGTAGTCGACCATTGAAGGAGGTAGTCGATCATTGAAGACCTTTCCTTTGAAGGCACTAAGCTCTTTGCGGAGAAGATTGTTGCCTCTCTTCACACCCTGAAGGATTCTAGGGCTGCTCTGCATTCACTGGGCATCTATCTGCCAGGACAAGAGAGAAAACTTAGACTACAGCCCCAGCACAAACCACACACTTCCCAGTACCCGGCTCAGCATTACTACGAGCCACACAGAAAGGAAAATTAGATTTTTGAAGTATCAACCTTCTGGCCCGTAATCTTCCTTGTCTCAGCTGTCCACATCCAAGTACCAATTTTGATGTGTTGGTCAAGGTGTCCATAGACCACTCCCCACAACCACTACAGCTGACCACTGCTATTCACCCATTTGGCTACCAGCTGGTAGTGTTCTGCAGCACTTGGGAACACATAACATCGGACTAATAGGTCTTAGAGATCATTTGCAATGGGTACTTGATCCATTTTACCTCCCTGCCCCCTCTACAGCACCCTTTCCTGTCCCTTCTCTGGGACTCTTCTTGCAAGAGTTTACTGTGATAAAAGGTAGATTGTCTCCTCCAGTTAGGAGCTATAGAACCAGTACCTCAACATCTACGAGACAAAGGGTTCTATTCTTGCTATTTCCTAATACCCAAGGGGAAGGAAGGTTGGAGACCCATACTAGACCTCAACAAGTTTGTCAAAGCTCAAAAATCAAAGATGGTCACTCTAGCAACGATCATTCCAGTATTGGAACAGGAAGACTGGTTTTCGGCCCTTGTTCTTCAGGATGCCTACTTTCATATCTCAATCCTACCGACTTAGACGATTCCTCAGATTCACTCTGTGACAAGACCACTACCAGGATAGGGTAGTCCCCTTTGGGTAATCATCAGCCCTGAGAGTATTTTCCAAGGTACTTTCAGTAGTGACCGCACGCTTACACTCCCAGGGGATCATGATTTTTCCTTATCTCGACTATAGCATCTTTGGAGCCCAGTCTCTCCAAGAGGCTTGCCAAGTCACCAAATCTGCAATGCACTTGTTCATAGAACTGGTCCTACTGATCAATGCCCAGAAATCAACCCTTGTTCCAGTGCAACACCTGGAATTCATAAGCACCGATCTTGACTCGTTACAGGCCAGAGCTCTCCTACCTCAACACAGATTCCTCTCCCTAGCCACACTCAGAGATTGTTCAAGCAGTTTGCAAATATCAACCAGATGCTGCTTCCAACTCTTGCGGCATATGGCAATGGGCACAACGATAATACCTCATGCCAGGCTTCACATGCAATGCCTCCAGATGTGGTTCAGCTCAGCATACAGACCAAACTGGGACCGACTAGACAAACACCTGTCACTACATAGCAGGATCAAAAACTCCTTAGACTGGTGGAAAGACCCAGCCAACGTTTACAAAGGGACTTCTTCTCGCAACCCCTCCCCCACCTCCACCCCAATTGTTGCTTCTCACCACACACTGCCGCATAGCTCATAGGGTGGGGCATGCATCTAAACAACCTCACGACACAAGGCAAGTGGTCACCTATAGAAAGATCCTTTCACATCAACCTCCTGATTTCTGCTTATTTGTCTCCTCCTGTCCCATATAAAATGCCTTGAACTTATAACTTTCATGATATTTTCTGTCTTTCCAAAAGGTTGATCTTTACCAAATCATTCTCAGGTTTTTCTAAAGCATTATACTTCAAAATAGTTTTCACCTACACAATGTTTCCCAAGAGTATCTCCATCTTTCATGCTATTTACATGTTGTTGCCTTAATATCCCATATAGGAAGTAGCAGTCACACATGGTATAGAATGAACCAGTGCTTTCAGTTTTTAATTAAAGTGGGTTGTTTTTTGGAGAGGGGAAGGTGTTAAATTGCTCCTTATTTCCCGACTCAGTTGCTTTCCTAAAGGTGACTAGTTCTATTCAATTAGAATGTTATTAACAACAGCCTCATGGACATGATTCATTCTCTGACTGTGTAGTATACGCTCCAACCAGCAGTATCACTTCTATCCCACATGCCACAATGTGGTATCTCCATTTCTTGAACAGTCCACTTGTCTACTTATGCTGGATGCTTTGTATTCTGATGTTTAGCCTTGCCCCTCTGTTTGAGACCTGAAATTATCAGTCTGCCACTCCAATGTGCTGGAGTTAGTAGCCTGTTCTCCAGTCAGCTGGGGGGATTTCCTGTCCACTTTTTATCCTCTAAAATGGCTAAGCTGGTTTGAAGGTTCATATGTCATTGTGCAGATAGTTATCAGTTATGCTTTGATATTAAGTAGATTCTTCCATAAGATGCATTAATATGTTTTTGGTTTCTACCCAGTGAAAAAAATATGGCAAGTGATACAGTCCAACTGCTTTTGATACTTTAAAATAACAATGAAATGCCAGAGACATTGTGGTTTAATAATTAACTACCATGTTGCATAGTACATTTTTCCATATATTTTTATAAGAATTTTTACTGTAGGTAACATGTCCTAAATACATAATTAATAGCTAGGATTAGCTCTAAAGGAGCCATTCAAGGCCTTTCTGTAAATAATACGCCTTTTGAAATTGTATGACTACATATTTGTGCAGAGTCATTTTGGTCTTGCTGCTACCTTTCTTTTTAAAAGATTACTTAACTATTTACCAAAGGGATTGAAATGGCCCCATTTTCAGTCAGAGAACTAATGCTAATTTTATTCTTTCAGAATACTCAATTATGTATTTACTCATCCTTGAGAGCCAGTAAATACACGGTACATGTTTGTTTTTAGCCATCCTTGAAGTATTAGAGCTTTCAAAGGAATGAATGACTATGAAAAGTATTTAAAATAAAGTAGGGTAATAATGGTTTGATTTTATTTTATTCAATTTTCCCCCCTTTCATTTCATTTATTACTGTTTATATAGAGCTGTATAAAATAGAAATCAATGTTAACTATAGGTATAAAAAATAAACATTCTGATTTTAGAGTTAAGGTAATGATGTTTAACTGTGATCTCCCTTCCCTAATCCCATCCCTAGTTTTCTGCATCATCCTCAATCAATCTCTCCCCTCTGGCATCTTGACCTCTGCATTTAAACACATTGGTGTCTCCCCAATCTTTGAGCCTCTTGACCAATAATAAGGCTTTCTTTCTCCCACCCTTGTTTGTAAACTGTGTGGGGTGAGGACTTTTTATACATTATAAAGGAACTGTGGAGGACACAAACCATCTTGGACCAGTGGCTTGGACAGAGCACTGGGAGTCAGGACATGTGAATTCTACTATGGACTGTGCCCTTGAATTTCTGTGCAGGGTGGATTTGATTTAAATCAAATTGATTTATTTCATTATTTAAATAAAAATTTAAATAACTAGTCAGGAAGACTTGATATAATCATGGATTTCTACATAAAAATGCATTCTTGTTGGTTGTTATAACCTTAATACTTATTCTTCACAACTCAGAGAAAGATGTAGGTTTAATTTTTAGAAATACACACTATACATATTTAAAGTGATTTATTTTGAAAACTTTTCAGATTAGTTTTACAGCTATATCAGAAAATGAATGACTGTTCGGTTATTTCATTTACCAAAGGTAATTGAAGCAGATATTTATGAAGTCACTGGGAGGCGAACTATCTCCAATTCAACAGGTTAATCATTAATATTTGGAGGATTTTCTTGACATGCTGTATTAGTAGGAGAACATCACCGGACAGACATTTAAATTGTTTTATTTAACTAAAACACAACATTATGTATTCTGGATTTTTTTTCTTCAACAGCAAACATAATATTTTAACAAAACAAGCATATGAATTTTTGAATTTAGTTAAACATTCAAGTTTTTTAAAATTAGGTTTGTTTTTGTTAAAATTGTTTTTAACTAAAATAGTTAAATGAAATATTAAAAAAAAAAAACCACCAAAAATTAAATTGACTGTCAGCCAGGTCAACATGAGAAACTTAAAATATTGGCTTCTGCAGCTAACTCACTCGTCTTCACCTTTATTTTCCTGTTTGTTCATAATCTGGAAAAGAAAAACAAGCTTTCCTGTTTTTTCAGTCCCAAACAATTTCTCAATTTGGAATGAATTAGTCCAAAGGAAGAAACTATACTTTCTACACCGGCAGAAGAAGCTACTGCTATTAAAAGTGAGATTATCACTTCAACAGTCTCTGAATTCAACTGCTTAAGTGACTCCACCAGTTAACTGGTGTGACTTTCTTTAAAACATCATCAGCAAACACACATTTCTTGAACGGTTCACCCTTATCTCTGAAGTTTATTATAGTTGGCATTATAGAGGGATGATTGCTAGATGTCCATGTCAGGCAGCTGCCTCCTGAGAGGGAACAATTAAAACTATCTTTAGATAGGTTTTTTCCTCAAAAAGCATTTTATCAAAAAAATCCGATTTAAATTAAAAAAAAATCCAGGTTTTTTTTAAATCATTGATTTTTATCTGCCCTGTATGTGTGACCTTAGACAAATCTCTGTGCCTCTCTGCCTCAGTTTCCTCACCTGTAAAGTGGAAATGATACTTTCCTTTGTAAATGGCTTTGAGATCTATGAACACACACAAAGTGCTGTATAAGAGCTAACTATGAGTATTTCTTGGAGAGATTATTTCTTTCACAGCTGTCTATTATATCCTATTTAGGTTCTTATACTGTGCTCAACCCTGTGGTATTGAAGTGCCTTTCTAGCTAACAGTGTATCCTTATCTACTCTCTACAATTTTCCCTCTTATTTCTTAACAGCAGGAGGCAAGGGAACAATGACTGTCCCAGCTTGAGTTTCATGGGGTTCTTTGTTGGATTTAAGATGACAGTACTGATCTAATTAGTCAGACATTCCTTGTTGTACAAGACTTATGATAACTGCTTCATGCATTGCCTGGGTTTTCTCCTAAGCTTCAAGACTATCACTCACTAACATTTGTGTCAGAAAATGTAACTGAATGTGGTTTTTAGTACTTAATAGTGCTCTATAACTGATATAATTGTCCCCTCGTAAGACACAACGCCTGTACCCCACACTCTGGTTTTCCTTTTGGCTGTGAAGATCTGACAACAATCACTGAGGCCTTGTCTACACTAGAAAGGGTTTGCTATACTCGTATAGCTATACCAGCAAACGCTCCTAACACAGTTGCAGTTTATGCTGGCAAAAGAGTTCTTTTGCTGGTATAGCTCAAAGCAATTGCCTGAAAAAAATAAGCTATGCCAACAAAAGCACTTTTTTGCTGGTATGAGTGTCTACACCAAGGCCTTTGTCAATGTAAAAAAAAACCAACACATCCCTAACCACCATTACTGTTCATAAGGTCTCTCCATGACTTGCACAAACATAGGTGTCATTTGTAGTAATAATAATGAAAGAAAATGCAGTGCAACCTAAGGCAACTGCCTTTCTTAGGGTGCAGTTCGAGACAGGTGTCACATTACTCAACTGCCATTGTATGCTCAGACACAGGTAGCTCAATTTACTGCTGTCAGTTCCTAGGAGCAGGTGACACTGACAGCAGGGTGAGGGAGGTGCTCAATCCTTTTTCAAGGAGCTTGAACAGCAGCATCAGCGCTGTAGTTACTGCAGTAAAGTATTGCTAGCCAGCAATCCTCCCTGTGTCTCTTCCAACTCTCTGCAAAATGCTTGCGGCCACCCCTTCTCCAAATGCCAGAGGCTAGTGTAGCCACTGTGCATTGCGTGGAAGTCAAGAGTGCCTGCTGCTTTGGCTGACCCTGAAAAGGAAGGAGAGTTGTGTCCTACTGCATCATATGAATGTTCTCAGCTCCCACTCGCTGCAGGCACCAGCTACAACAGTGCAGCATGGTGGGCTGCACAGGGGCCCAAACACCTTTCAAATGCTACGCTGGAGAAAGCCAGGGCTACCACCACCGATGCTAACTCAAGTGCACAGACTATTTGCAGGACAGGAGGAAGCCTTGAAGGCCCTCAGACTGAAGGTGGAGAAATGGAATTGCTTTATCTCGGCTGAAGAAAATACAAAGGCTCCTCCAGGATTTCCTGGGTAATGGCCAACAGCAGCAGCTCATCACTGTCACTGGAGTTGGGGCAACCTGTGTGCAGGTGATGGGAAGATACCAATGCTGTGCAATAGGCATCTGAGGGTGAAATCTCAACCCTCTTTCATTGACTTCAGAGGAGGCAGGATTTCACAGCTCAGATAAGGGAGGGGTTTGTGTGCTCATTTTGGCATCTGTTAGGCACGTTACTCTTTTTGACTCAGGTAGTTAGCCAATATTTGTGGACTGTTTGTGTTAAAAGAAGAGCTGGATGATAAAGTCAGGTATTTCTTTGATGCAATCCTATTTATTTACAAAGAAGGTACAAAATCCTGTCCCCTTGCATGAAGTAGGACTCAGGAGGGAGTTTCTTTGCTCAATATTCCAAGACTCTTTTTCCAGCAGGCACTCCACCCAAAACCTCCCTCTGTCAGCTTTTTCTCTAAATCCTGCTACAAGAGCTTCTCTGGCTGTCTTTGGCTTTCTGCTGCCTCCTCTGTCTGCTTCTGCACATGTATACAATGCACCTCTGCCAAAACAATACACCGCCCTTTGTGTTTGCATTCAGCCCACAGTGGAAACCCTTCACCCACACAACTCAGCTGCTGAGTCCTGACTGGCCTTGCATGTGGCCTAGGTTTTGGGGAGCAGCTCCCACTGTTTCAGCTATCCAACAGGTGCTAAACTGCTTCTTATATTTATCTGGAATGAAGGGCAGCTATTACACCCACCAGCTTCAGTGAGGTTTCATCCAGTCCCCAACTTAACAAAATGATGCTACAGTTAAACTCACAAAATGGGGTCAATTTTTGTAATCCCTATTTTCACTCACTCATCACTTTCTGAAAAATATTCCCTTGGCCTGAATCTTATGATGCTTTCTTTGCTCCAAATGTGAATTTCTTTGTGAAAAATATGAAGGGAAGTGTTTAGTTTGTTAGAGAGAGTGTGTCCCCTGCTTGTTTGTAGGTTCTGGTTACTATTCTTTCCCATACAGTTACATTGCAATTACAAGGGCTGGCCAAGGAGAATGTTGGGGGATGTATAAAAGGATGTTGAAAAGCTAAAAAGTTAAAAAAAACCTTGTGGTGCATGGATTGATAGCAGGAAAACCATGCTTATTCTTCTCCACATATACAGAAAACCTTGATGAAACTCCCATGTACGTATCTTTAGTGCATATATAATTGGAATATATAACCAATCCATACACAATTAAGAAAAGTTCCCATTCTCTTATACTACATTTTCTCATAAAAATCAAGATACACTGTATTTTTATAAAACCAGTTTTTCATGGGTTTAGTTCAATGCAAATGCACAATTTTACTACGTGGCAATAGTAATGGGGCACTATTTTACTGCAAGAATAATGAGGGGGAATGAGCTTTATTTTGTGCAATTAATAATTTTTCTTTCAAGAACGACACTAGTTTTCAGACAACTCTGAAAAAGCTGAATTTTGAAACTCCGCCTCCAATTCTGCAAAGTGTGGACTGCAAATTACAGGACTGGCGCCCTAGCATGGAAATAGGTCTTGAGGATTTTGACCAAGTTAAAAAAAGAAAAGGCTTAGACATTAGTTATTAGTTAAAGCTTGCAAATTGCATATGGAACTTATGCAATGTAAAATATTGCAAAATCAGAGTTAGCTTGTCTGTGCATTCATACCTTTCTTTATAAAAGTGCATAGGTTTCAGTGTGTCAGAGACACCTTCAACTTAAGAAGTCATACTTCTCTCTGAAATTTTTTTAACCAGCTATCCGTATAAGATACGCTTGAGATAACTGTAACTAAAAAAAGACCAGAGAGAACAAACATTTCTGTTGTTGTCAGTTTGTTTACATTATGCACTTGACAATGTATGCACAGTCAGTTTCACTGTTTCCTCTGCACAGTCTATGAATTAATGAGTTATCCTTTTGTTTGTGTGGATTTTCACACAGTTATGGGAGAGTTACAATTTCTGTCAATTTCTGCTATTTTACAAACAGGCTTAGGAATGGGGGTGTTATTTTGCAGAGGGTGAGGCTTGTGTGTTGTGAGGTTTTCTTAAGTATTTGTGAAAGCACTTTATTATTTGTATTATCGTAGCACCTGGAAGCCCCAGTCATGGACTGGGTCCCTGTTGTACTAGGTGCTGTACTAACACAGATCAAAGAGAAAGGTCCCTGCCCCAAAGAGCTTACAATCTAAATGAAGACGACAGACACGGGGTGGAACGCACCTGCAGAGTGAATAATGTGATGGTAGCAAACATCATGTGAATTCCACAGTTGTCTCTCCGGGTGGGTATAGGTAGGAGGGGATACGCTAAAAGGGAAAGAAAAAGGAAGGGAGTGGGGACACGGTGGAAGGGGAGAAGATTGTTAGAAGGGCAGGTGTGAAGTGATGCTGTGGTGAAGAGATTGTGAGGGAGGAGCAGGGTTGGAGCAAACAGCCAATCAGCACAGACCAGAGAAAGCCAGTCAAAACTTGGGAAAGTTCTCCAAGAACCAGTAATATGCTTTGGCTGCCTCTGCCCCTACCAGCTGATGTCTCTGGCTGGCTTCTTTTTTCAGTTTTCTCCCAAGTCCTTGTGGTGCGCAGCAGGGGAAGCGGCATGTCAGTCTTGATGCTTCCCCACTCCTCCCTCCCCTGCAGCGGGTGTGTGTGTGTGTGGTATATCTCTCAGGCACAGTTGAGGGCCCAAGGAGTTGTGGGGGGACCCCACATTCCCCCTCCCCCAATACTTTGGCTTCTTCTGTCCCCCGTGTCTGGGATCTCCGATAGAAGCAGCTATACAAGTGCAAAAGATTATTTATCACCCTAGACTGCCATTTCTTAGAAAACTGAAGTTTTGTACACGTTGCAGAAACCGAAGATGATGTGGATATCTCAGACTGCTTACAAGGAGGAGACTGAGTTAGAGGCGGTCTCTTACCAGCTTCTTGAACAAGTCACCATTCTCTTCAGCCAGGTAGTGATGAACACACTTTTGCATTAAACTGGTTTCTTTCATTCCTTTCATCTGACTTTTCTTCTCTTCTTCCCTCTGCTTGAGGGGAGGCTTAAGAAAATACATTTAAGGAGGCCTTAAATGCTTGTCCTGTAACTTTTTTTTAAAATAGGGGTGGAATCCTAGCCCTAATGAAGCTAATGTGAGTTTTGCCTTTGATTTCAATGGGGGCAGGATTTCATGCAAAACGTTTACTTCAGTGTTAATGTTTGAGATTGGTTTTCTAATGAATTAGGCTCAGCCTCACCTGACCCTAAAGCAGATCTGTCACTATCCGTTTCCATTTTTTTCTCCTGTTAGCATTTCATTTTTTCCTTCTGCTCCCTTTTTTCCCTTCTCCTCTTCCTCTTTCTTTTCTCCTTTCCTCCTCTCTCATTCTTCTCTTTTGCCCCACTAGAAGTAAAAGATGCAACATGTACTGTTTTAAGCCTTTCAGTGCAAGTTCTAATTCCTAAAGCGTGCAGGAATGTTGTACAGTAATACACTGATTTATTGTAGAATCCCCTCAACACAGACTGTTACAATAGTGCAAAAATTCGTTGAAATCTGGGCAAGATGTTTGTTTCTTTTAAAATGGATTTTGAATGCTGGAGCATCACAAGATTAAGGTAGTTTAGGCTTCTGATCTGACTGATGCCACTGTGTAGCGGGGTGGTCACTTGCTCCTGCCCTGAAGGGCTGAAAAGCCAGCCCTTTGAGAGGGCTGGGGCTGTGGGCTAGAAGCTGGGCTGTTTGGGGAATTAGTCGCAGCTGGGCCACGCCCCTAGCTGGCCTGTTAAAGAAGGCCAGGGCAGCCAGGAGTACTTACACTTTCTCTGCCTTTGGAGGGAGAAGGGCCTGGCTGCTGGGGAGCTTGAAAGAGTACCTGAGGTAGAGCAGGGCTGGGGGAAGGCCAGAGGGGCTGGGGAGCTCTGGCCTGGAAACCCCCCAGGCTGCAGGCCTAGAGTAAGGCCAAATAGGTACTGGGGTTGCAGGGGGCAGCCCATGGGTAAGCAGAGGCAGCAGGTCCAAAACCCTTCACGTGTGATGAGTGGCTGATACACTGCAGTCTGCCCAGGGAGTGGGGCTAAGTGAGGACTGGCAGTAGCCAAGACTGAGGTGAAGTGGGGATAGAGGGTGGGGGGTTCCCCTGGGTGGGGAGACCCCGAGACTGAGGGGTTACTGCCAGAGGGGCAGCACCCCAGACAAAAGCGCACCGGGTCCAGGCGGGACACGGGAGCCAGTGACAGGCAGATCACTAGACGGCAGAGGGCGCTCCGGAGGCTGGTGAGCGAATTCCCAAGGATGACCAGCAGGAGGCGCCACCGGGTGAGTCTGCGAATGCTTACAGAGTGGTGGAGAATGTGGGTATAGGCGGTCTTCCCCTGATACAAGGGGCAGAGTGAGGACAGCGGGATTATTGCCCAGGGACTAGAGTGGAGAAAAAGGGGAGGATGGATGCCGGGTACGCTGGAGTTTATTATGCGAAGACCCCAGGGGTCAGTGTCCCAATGGAAGGGGGCAGATGACCTGCAGGGACTCCGGGAGGCCCATGAGTGACTGTGACCCAAAGGAGGTCGGGATCCAGACCAGCGTGGAGCCGGTCGCCAATGCGGAGACCCAGACTGAGTGGGGCCGCCAAGAGGTCGGGACCCAGGTCATGAGAGAATGAGAGGCCGTGGGGACCCAGGCCGTGGTAGAGCAGAGAACAGCGGGGACCCAGACCCTGAAAGAAGAGGGCCAGGGGGACCCTGACCTACGGGCGTGGCTGGAGGCCGCAGAATGGGCCCTCCGGAGGGCGGAGACCCAGGTCTGGGAGATGTCCTGAGCCTGGGAGGCCGCAGAGAAGAGGAGCATGAGCCTGGAGGGGCGACCATGGAGGGCTAACGTCGGGGAGCCCAGGCCATGAGGCCCCCCCTTCCCTCAGAAGAGGGGGTTTTGATGGGGAGGTGTAGCGGGGTGGTCACCCCTCCTGCCCTGAAGGGCTGAAAAGCCAGCCCTTGGAGAGGGGTGGGGCTGTGGGCTAGAAGCTGGGCTGATTGGGGGAGTAGCCGCAGCTGGGCCATGCCCCAATCAGGGCCCAGCTGTGGCACCCAGAGGCACTGCCGGGTGAGTCCGAACGCTTAGACACTGTAAATCAGAAGGAACATCAGTGGCAGATCAGAATCGGGCCCAGGGGAAGCTCATATCCCACATTATTCCAACAATGTGAAATATTAATTTCTTCAAATATTGTGATCCATGCAGAAAGATATCTGACTTTCAGCTGTCATTAAAATTTAGTGTCGGAAATATGACAAAAAGAAATATTGGATCAAGTAATCCCAGCTTCTGCAAACAAAACTACCAGTCGGGCACTTCTGCTAATAAGGCTATTTCTAATACCTTAAACGCATATCTACAGAGATTGCAGACATGTGTTTATATTCTGATGACAAATACTAGATCAAGAACTGAGTAGAATCAGGGGAGGAGTGCCTCTCTCAATTGTACGGTACAGTGATTACACAGTACATCATGAAGACAGAAATAAAACACAAATTGGCATAATGTCAACAAGACTCTTGTATGATGGTGATTGTCTTAAAAGAAATAATTTTAGCTTTGTAGTCTTCCCTGAAAGACTGAAGGAAGAAAAACTGGTTTATTTTGTGGTAATCATAATAAATATGGGGCAGCTTGCTCTATTGGCAGTAGGGAGACAATGAAAGAGAAAAGCTTTTGCCAAGAGCAAAAAAATTATGGAAAAAGTGGTTCAAATCCTCTACTGAACACTCCATAAGATAACTCTGAGAGATGCTCAGGTGGTTATTCATACTGAACGGGAATATTACAAGAGGTAGTGAATTCCTGGAGAGAACTTTCATCCCTTATCTAGATTAAATAGTTTGGTCAGCTCATGAACCTGTAATGATGACTCTGTCAGACTGGGCTTATGGTGAAGTTCAGAAGATCTTGTGACTACATGATATGTGAAGATATTCTCGTATTAGTCTGTGGAAAAAAAAAAGGGTGGTATGTTCGCTGGATAATGGAGATTCTAAAGACGACACTGTTGGTGAGATGATTATAAAAATATAATGAAAGACAAACTTATCAGCTTTGTCTTTGGCCGTGAAAGGGAAGGGGAAGCCGACAGGCACAAATTATTAGATGAAATAAAAAAAAAAACTTGGCAAAACAGCAGAGAAACAGATTCTGAAAGAACCCTCAAGCAGCATACTACCTTAGAGGCCAATTAAACATGAGTCAGTCAGGAAAGATAGAAGGAGCCCTCCTCAGGCCTAATGAAAATATATATGAGGGGGAAATAAAGCCCCCAGATCATTGGCATATCAATTTAGAATTGTAAGAGAAACCGACTATCTTGTTATTAGGGATACAATGAGTGATATTTACATTTACAACAAAATATATTTGTAAGGTATTTTTGAAGTCATCTATATCCATCTGTATATCAAAACAAACAAAAAAAACCTTGTTCCAGTTGACAAAATATATATAATGAAGCATAAATGCCCAAGCTTCCAGCTGCTCAAATCACCATTTTTAGCCATTTGAATCAGAAGAAATCAGAAATCATCTAAAAGATGCCAGTGGGGAAAAGCATTTAGCTCAGTCAGTGTTTTCTGAGAGTACCCCTAGATACCCTACCTGAAAATGTGTGTTATTCTCTAGTATATTAGATAGCAAATGGCTCCCATATTGGGGAAACTAATACATCAAACGTTTGTAAACTTGACAAAGATGAAGTGGAACATGACACTTTCAGACCCAATTTTCCTTAACATACTGTAAGTAAAATGTCCTAGCTTGTAGGCTAGGGTACCTGTGACTTCAGATGGTAAATGGGCCAGACTGGCTTTCTGTAGGGGTGACGGATGACTGACAACACTGAGATTCCTGGAGGTGATCCATTTGTTCCTGTCACGAGGGTAGTCTAGTATGTGGCCCTTCTTAAGTGCAGAGAAGTTTTTGACTGTATCAAATGGGATTATCTGAGAAGGCATGGTAGGATTAGGAGCAAAACTAAGGTTCTGGATAGATGCACACTGCAGCATGTAAATTGCAAACCAACAGGGAGAGAGCAGATGTGTTTATTTCCAAAGATAGAGTAGGCAAGGATTCTGCATTAGCCTCTCTTCTTTCCTCTTATTTCACTTAGAGTTAGGAGCAACATGGAAATACATAGCTCACATCAATTGACAAGGTGGGTAAAATTATCAAAAAGCACTAAGTGATTTAGGAGCTTATGTTCCATTTTCAAAAGTTACTTCAGGCACTTAAGAGCCTAAAGATTGGTCAGATTTCCATCGATCTAGTTATAACTTTACTGCTAAGATTTTTCTCAGTTGGCCATAAACCCAACGATCTTGCGAAATGCTTTCTCTCCTGTATAAAGAAGGGATGTCTCTCCTGTATAAAGAAGGGATGCAGGATCAGAAACCATTAATAAAAAGACTGGCATATATGGTAAAACTTTCAAAAGTGCCTCAGTCACTTTTGAAACCGGGAGAAAGGGCTTGTCTACACTGGGAAGTTAGTGTGGCATAAGCTAAGGTGTGAATGTAAAGTGCAATAGCTATTCCCAGTAACTCCCTATGTGGACACTCTTCTGTACTGCCAGTGGCTTTTCCCAGTTTAGCTTAGGCCACTTTGGCCAAGACCATAGGCTCCTAAAGTCACTTTGATGCTTTTGAAAAAAGTTACCCTATATGCCAGTCTTATTAATGGTTTTTGATTCCTTTCTTAAACAGAAGATTAAAAAATTTGGTGCGATCATCAGGTTTGAGGTCACTTGTGCAAGATCTGAGGCAATGGATCTAGGAATGGAACTATGGCAATAGAAGAAATTATACAATCCTTCCTCCTTAAACAGCTATAATGTCATCAATTCCCCAAACTCTAGCCTGTGCCTCTTACAGCAGAAAACAGAACCAGGACCGTCCAAGTCCTTCAGACACAATTCTCTAAGTTTTCAGGCATCCCCCTTGCATGTGTCTGAAACCACACACTTCCAGAGATGAGCTCAAGTGCTATTGTGTACAGAACATCCCCTTGCACACCCTCTATGAGGTGCCTAGAGAGCATGGTGTTCTGTCCCGTCTAATGGCAAGGAGACCACTTGGAGAGAGTTAAATGAGTGCTAACAGCCAGTTGACTTTTAGCTCATGCGGTTGAGGCTCATGTACTAAGCTCCTGAGTTTGCTGGTTCGATCCTGCCCTCCGCCGACCGGGGTCTGTTGGCATTACTCTAGCACTGATTGTAACATTCTCACTCTACCGCGCCTTGTGTTCTGGGAGTGCACGTCTCTGAATTCTTCAGGTGCCACAAGAGAGAGTGGAAGAAAGGGACCCAGTGCCTTCATCATGCCATCCTCATTAGCTGTGCATCCAGCCTGGGCAGCAAAAGTCTGGCAATATGTTCTATTGCAGGGGTTAGCAACATGTCCAAATTATACAGACACAAGTGTCTGTGGTAAAAATTTTGAGGTCCTTGGTAATTTCTCAAAATATTGAATGTCTGAATGACATCCCACCCCAGCCCCCAATGTCCGTCACTAAGGACAGTAATTTTGTCAGGTGTCCATCACGCAACATGATGGTGCCAACCCCTGTTCTATTTAGTGAATGTTGTTTTACTGGTATAGAAATTTCAATGAGAAAATAGAGCCCCCAAATGAATTCTGAAAAGAAAGCGTATTCTTTTAGAATCCCTAAAGCCCTGGAGAGTCATGCAGAAGAATAAACTTGATGCATTTCTAGTTTGTGGTTAACACCCATCCTCTCCCATCACAAACATTTAAATTCAGACTATTCAGCTAAAATATTCATAGAAGCAGCTACTAATTTAGAAAATTGTACGTGGTATGGGGTTGGTAGGCCCTAAAGATTTCTTGCATTCACTGGGACCTCATCCCCAGAGTGCAGGGCTTCAGAGGGGCTCAGCATGTGGAGAACTCAAGAAAAGGAATTTTAAAACATCGTTTAAATAAAACTGTCATTGATAAAAACTAAGCTATAATTGGCCTAAAAATAAACACCAACATCATATCTCAGGCCCCATTAATTTGGTTTTGCATAGTTAGGGGAAAGCCAGGCTTATGATCTGCATTTAGTGGAGCAAGTCCCCATCCGATTTGCTTGTCCTCGTTTGCAGTACTTTTGTATCTTGAAAAGGATTTTATATATTTCAATTTTAGGTTTTTATCATCAGCCTGTACTGCTACTTGTTTCACAGTTACAAAATGTCTAATTTTCTGAAGTCAAAAGCAACTTCTGCATATTTTGGGCAACTAGTCTTCTATCTGTATTTAAGTACACTCTTTTTCATGTTTAAATATATATAATTGATGCATATGAACTTTGTTACAAATATATGCTAATCATATTTTTCCACGTTCCAAGACTGAGGTTGCTCTTAGAAGTAATATGTAAATAACAGAATAAGTTCTTAGCAGATTTTTTAAAAAATAGATATTACTTTACACAAACAGCATAACACTCAAAACTGAAATGATGACGACTTTTACGGGGCCTGCTGTTCTGTTCCTTAGGCATCCAATATCCCTTCTTCTTCCATTCCCTTCCCAATTAGTTTAATGTGGATTCAAGGGCTGCAGGGGTGGATCCAAATACGTTAGGCCCTCCTCTTATTGAAGTCATTGGCAAAGGGTTGGGTGCTCACATCCATATAGTGGAGATTCTCAAATCCCTGGGAATTGTCTGTCATGAAATAAAAATAGGTTGTTGTAAAGAATGTTGAGTCAGCAATCTCTTGTAAGGGGTATCTTGCCAAAATTAGCTACATCTGAGCAAATGGATGTCCTCACTAGTCAAATATTTTACTGACAGTGAAAACTGACTCTTCACTTTTGACAAGAGCTTTCAGATAGTTTAAATAAAAAAAAAGCCCTCCATGATAAAATACAGCAGCTAATAGATTTGTAAAATATTGAGCATATATGCTATCACAAAGCAATCGGACCACAAAGAATATAAATATGTCATCAAATTCATAATTGTGTAAAAAACACCTAAATTAGAGGTTTTAATAAATGCATTATCATTTTTTCTCTTGTTTTAAAAACTGTCATTACTGACTTATTTGGTTTGTTTGTTTTTCATACTGAAAATATTGATTTTTTTTTCTCCTCAGATTCTAATTTCAGCAACTCATCTTTGACTCACTTAAACTTGTTGGCAGGTCGTGGTTACCATTCTTTCCAACCCAAACAATTCCAATGGTTGGGTAAGAATAATGTTGGAGGATGTAAGGAAGCATTTGAATGGCTGATAAGCAAAATTTTTGTTGTGCGAGGACTTGTAGAAGGAAGAACTTACTTCCCCGTGCATACATATAAAGAAAACCTTGATGAAACCGATGTGTAAGTATGCTTTGTGTGTATGATAATTTGTACAGATTGCAGATTCACATAATAAAACAAGCATATGACAAGACTATATGTGCAAAATTCTCATTATACTAACTTTTTTTAAATAAGCCAAAGACAGCTTTTTTAAATAAAGAAACTGTAGTTCTTTTTCCTGGATTTAGTCTCTAAATGATGCACAAACCATGTTTCAAGATGGCAATGACAATGCTGCTGCTATTTGAATATAAATAGGTATTAGAATTATGCTAAGAGGGTATTTTTAATATAAAGTAGTAATAAGGGGCTGATGATTTTTTAAATTTTGCATAACGAATGCTAACCTCTTTCCTCAAAGATAAAGTTAAAATAGATGTTAAACTGTTTATGATCTAGTTTTATTTTACAACTGGAATTAAAATACCTGATGGTTATAAACTATTAAAACTCAGATCGGCCTTCATTATTTTTATCTTGTTCATCATCAGTCTTCCTATGTGTGAGCTAGAGGAACAGGGCCCCAAATTAGGACCAATTGTTGTTTGTTCTTTATAACTTAGCCATCTAACAATTCACCTTTTTCTCATGTGGTGCTATGATAGGGGTATTTTATCTGTATGCATCCTGGGTGGTGCAGGCAGGAGAGTAATTGGCTTTAGAAAGCCCCAAGGCTCAGTTCTATATGGGGAGGCAAGGGTTAACCAGTGGGACTGAAACAGCTGCAGTGTGTTAGGCTTATAGGAAACCCAGCCTGGAGAGACAGGGCAAACTAGCAGCAGGGGTCTGGGAATGGCTAAGTAACTCAGTGGTGGGACTGGAGAACTGTGCTTCCCGGTGGGGTAACACCACTAACTTCAGCATAAGTTTGTTTTCCTTTAAAACTGGGAGCCTAATCCAAAGCCTACTGAAGTGAACAGGAGTCTTTCCATTGACTAGAAGTTCTGGATCAGCCTCTGTGGTTCTTTTGAGACTGCTTTTGTTTACTAGCTTGTTTAAAAGCTTTACTTTCTCCTGGCTCTGAAGAGGAAAAGGACTGTGGGGCTTTAGGCCCATTTGAAGGCTTTAGTTCTCACTCGGTACCAGAGATAGTAAGTGAAGCAGAGGATTTGCTTTGAGGAAGAGAAAACAGTCTCAGGAAGACAAGAAAGTGAGGGGAGCAAGGGTGGGATGGAGTTTCTCTCCTTAGCACTGAGGGATTGCTGAGACAGTTCTCTGGAACCAGGGTAGATAAAAATTGATTCTATTTTTTAAAAAATTGTTTTTGTTAAATTTTATTTTTTTTAATTTAAATGAAGTACAGGTTTATTTTTCAAAAAATAAAACTATTTCAAATTAATTTTGAAACTGAAAGCCTGTGTTAAGGCATGAACTTACCTATTAAGATAATTTAAATTAAATACAAAAATAATATTAAGCAATACAAGTTTGTTGCCAAGTTTTAAAGAAAGTCAAATCACTAAACTGGTGAAAGTCACTGGCTAAGCACCTTGAACCAGACTTGTTTGTTGAAGAGCTCAACCAACATTTGACAGAAGTAGCCTCTTCTGTAGAAGCAGCGAGAATATTTTCTTCATTTCTGTTTAACTAGTTTGGGCCAATGACTATTTCATTCAAAGTTAAGAAACCAACTGGGAGTTGAAAAAGCAGCAGACTTGTTTTCCTCTTCTTCTATGAATAAAAGCTAGGTATGAAAGGGTGAGTTCTAAAATCTTGAAGGGCATAGGGAACAGAACCAATCAGTTCAATTTACTAACTACAGATGATAATTCCTTTGCTTAACACATCAGTTAGTTTTAAATACACAATATGTTTTGATAAGGAAAAAAGCTTATGTACCCAATATTTTTAAGGTAGTTTTATTTAATAAAAAATGCTGTCTTTTGCATTTTAATTGAATTGGAATTTCCACATAAATAGAGCGTGGAAAAAAAATCACAAGTAAAAAAGTTCATGTAGTAAATAAGAACTGTATCATTCACCATTTTCTAACAAAAATGTAAAAATTAAGAACCTGAGTAAATGTAAGTTAAGCTATATAATTGCTTCTGTAAGTGTATACTTATAGTGTGTCCTCCTGGTTAGCAAAACAGAGCAGTAAATTTTTAGGGCTTGTCTACACAAATTTTTAATCTGTAGCAAGTGTGTTGTGAATCTACCATGCACTAGCCTGCTGCAGACTATCCATGTGAACCCTATTGACACGCACTAACAGTTTGTTATTGCACTTTGGTTTAAAGGACTAGATCAAAGCACATTAACAAACTGTTAATGTACCAGCCAGTTCATACAGGTAGTTAGTCCCTGGCAGGCTAGTGCTGGGGTACACATCCCAGCTTTGTTCCTGTAGGCAAGCCATGAGTGTAAAGGCTATGTTTAGTTGCAAATCAACATGTTTTAATAGTTATCAGCTAATGAGACAAATCAAGGTTTCCTGCTTGCTGATTTAAATTAATCCACCCTGCTGAGAACTGGCTACTGTTTATAGGCCATAACCAAAGCTCTGGGTCTAAACACTGAACCATCGAACAATAGTTTTCTTTTTTAAAATGTGGATCCAAAGTTCACTGTGTGAGTTAAATTTCCTTTTTGGGGGTGAGCTGCTGTTTTTGTAACTTGGCTTATTTAATATGTGAAATATGTTAGATCTGTTATGTATCTATTAGAGTGAGAATTCATGGTATACTGTAATAATACAAACACATTTTTCAGTTTTATGATGATGTAATTGGAGGAATGAAATCCAAACTGTTTAATAGAAAATAATGTGAAATCGTTGTTTGTTTTCATTATGAATGGTGAAAATCTGGTATTTTTGTTCCAGGTCACTTTCCATTGAAACCACCACACTATATTCTATTGACATTATGGTAATCCAGTGGACTCATCAGATATCTGATGTTTTAAGACAAGATTCGGCACAAATGATTTTACAGGGAGAAACCTCTGGACCTACAGAAACAGAGTTTTGGCAAATCCGAAAGGAAAACTTATTTCAGGTAAAATATCACTTCAAAAGAACTTGCAGTCTGCTTTGGAACTTTCATAATAGTAAAATAATAAACGAAGAAAGGGATGAATTGGCTTGATTTGAATAGGAAATGTGCCAAATTACCAACTTGATGAGATTGATGTTTTTGGTTAAAACTGAACTAAACGTACCATTGGCTCCTAGCAGCAGTAACTTCATTTTCCAGGATTATAGCATTAGTACTGTGAAGTTTCTTAATTGTTTTAGCCATGTGTGGCCAGCTCACCGGTTCTACATCACTGGGCAACTAAACAACAAAGTCTGTGTTTCATACAGTATGTCTCTCTTTGATCTTTTTATTTTTTACCCTCAAAGCACAGATGAAAATAATTGTGCAATATAATCCCCAAACTAAAATGACTTGCACAGTTGGAATCAGGGTCCCTATTCCGAGGGGCCATCTGAGCTGAGTTAGGGCCCAATCCTGCAAACATTTATGCACAGGCATGACTGCTTGTGCGTGTTTACAGGAGCAGGCCCTCGGAAAGTAGGTCCCTGAAATGTCTCATCTATTAATGGTTCCCGTTGCTTTGCACAGGATAATTGGTTTCAGTAGTGCTTACCCACTGCCAGCTTGCCCTGTATCAGCAGACACGTGCTGCAGCTCTACCTGCCATGCGATATTTGGTTCTCTATATACCCCATTACATTGCACAGACCAATGAGAATAATAGTATTATGTATATATGTTTGTATCTCAGTTACTGTGTGCAGGGCTACATGACATACAGCAAAGTGACATACAAAGTATACTCTCGTATCTGTCGCTTTGCTGTACTACACATCTTTTAACATTTTTACCGTAGGTATAAAATCCAAAGGTCCAGAAGATAATAGAGATCCTAAAAAGATCAAGAAGCACCTATTATCTCAGTTTCAAACAATTTATCTTAAAGGTTGGAGAAGATACGAGGCACTGATTTTTATATGTGCTCATTTGCAAAGCACACAAAAGAATTTAGATTACATATTAAGAGTTCATATGTTTTGATGCTAAATTTCTTTAACTTTTCTCGATAATACAGTTGTCTGAATCAATTTAGAAAAATGTTTTCATCCCTATTATTCCTTTCTACATATTTTAGCAGTTTCAGAGGCTCAGGATATTGACTTGTATGTTGGCCTTAAAACGTTACATTAGATTCTTGGAAGAGTCAAACTTCCCAGATATTGAAAGTCTCACTGAACCCCTTTGCCATGCCATCTGTCTGGTCTGGACCCATTCCAAATACTACTGCTTTCCTGACAGAATAGTTGTCTTGCTACAATAGTTTTGCAATCTTTGAATTGCCAAGGTAAAGAAAATGCACTTTATTTCCGCTAACAAGTCGTATGTTTCTTTCATAGAGGATTTAAATACTGACATATGCCCACATAAATTTGCAGTTTATGGATCCTAAATTGCACACACAAAATCTCTTGCTGTTCATCAGCAATTTCAAATTGTGCTTTATCTAATTGAAAAGCTGAGATTCACTGATAAATAATGTTTGTATTTTCTGTCAGTATGTTACTTATTACTTTGTTTATGATCAGAGTGACTTTATTATGGTATCTGTTTGTTCTTACAGTACAGATGTTTTGAAATCTGTTTGGCTGATTAAAGAAAAGTTCCAGATTATATGCAGCCTGGTAAAAATGTTAATTAAAAACAAAGACTAATGGCCACGATTTTCAAAAGTGAAAAGTAATTTTAGGAGCCCAACTTGAAACACATTAAGAATGTTTGATATTGAGAAATGGATGAGCACCTGGCATCTGGAAACTGGGGCCCTTTACAGGTGTTTTAAGTTGGGTACCCCAAATCACTGACTTAAAAAAAACTTAGCCAACATCTTGACTATTCAGTAAGAAGCCTTAGTCTTATTTAAATAGTATAAAGTAGGTCATATATCACGCTCAGTTGGTGTGCAGCATTTCCATAGATATCCAGGGGAGATGGATGAACAGAGCAAAGGTAGCACGTAGATCTAAGAGAATGGGTTGCGCCATTAAAAACCTAACTAAAGAGATACTTACATCTGAAGTGAACTTATTATATTTTTATATAGACAAAAACATGAATTATTCAAAAGATGAGGTCTTATTTACATTCCTGCCTCATGCTGAAATTGCTTCCATACTAGTAATTAAATAGTGCCTTTTACAGTGAGCAACAGACACACCCATAAGACACACCCAACTTCCTGTAAGAAAAGTGTGCTTTGTTACTGTTCAACATTACATAGATTACCTCTGTACTGCATTAGGATTTCTTGGCAAACAACAACTCCATGTATCCCAGTATACCCTACACAAAATCTTTTTCTTATAGTTTTCTTCTTCTTTTTTCTTATCTATCATCAGTTTAAGAGAATGTAAGTCTTTCTTCTTCACTGCAGGCTGTAAGAGAGAAGTACTGTAGTATTCTAGGCTGCTTGCTGTATTAGCAGAGCTTTTTATCCCTAGAATTTACAAAGATGGGTAAATACTACCAGGCAGGCAAGTGTTATCGTTGTACTGATGGTGAAACTAGGGCAGAGAGAGTTTGAATGACTTGATCAAGGTCACCCAGTGAGCTAGGGCTAGTGACATGACTAGAACCCAGCTCTCTGGTTTCCCATTGTGGGGCCGTGTCCATTGGATCATGCTGCCTGGCGATGGGATCCTGCCCAGGGATTTGAAACTACTAACACAGAGATGAGATTGAACGTGTCCCAAGAGAATCAGTCCCATGTTTTACAATGAGTTCACTGTCTGCTGGGACAGAAGATTGGGAGCTTAGTCAGCTCTGTGTGAGTATAGGTTTGTGCTGAAATTCACCGTGGTGACAGGGCCAGTCATGAGGCCTCTGTACCATTTAAGTCTCACTTAAGCCCTGTTTTGAGGACAGAAGGCCTGACTTTCTTTTACATTAAGGCCACTTGCCACTACTCTGGCAGTGAAAAGGTGCCTGAAAGTGTGTGCAAATGTAACTTCCACCCGTTTTAAGGCAAGTGGACTTTAGTGTAAATGAGAATCAGGCCCTGCAGTGTTACATAGGTGATGCTAATGCCTTGGGCTGGCCCTTTGCACAGAGGTAAATTTCACCCAAAATACAGATATGTTCAATGGAATTCACGGGTTAAATACTTTTCTACTGGGTCTCTATGCCTTGATGAATTAAAGGACTCCCCGATGACATGGGACATAGTATTCATTTTCTTTTCTTCCGCTTCAACTGCAGAAAGGCATATTTCTATCATTAGTGTCGGTTTCTGTTACAAGAAAAATCTGCTGTTAGTGGTGAATATGTGAAGTTTTAAAAGCATTTTACAGTTTTCTGAAGTTTACTCATTTTCTAATGGTGCTGTGTTGATATGGTATCCGCAAGATTATTTTTAAATGAATGGCATTCAATGTAACTTGACGGAGTACTGTCTGGATTCTATTTGATGGAGACATGATATTGCTTTTCTGTATTTTCTTAACAAAATAGACATTCAACACCTTATGGTAAAGGAGATTGTATTACAGCCAATGCTGACTACCAGATGATATTTGTTACTCTGAAAAGCTATTTGGGGGGAGAAAAGATTGTTTGTTTGTTTGTTTTTTTTTATATGAACTTGAATATAGTCTCATGCAAATTCCACAAAGGGAAATTGGCAGAAGTAACAAGTATGAAAATGAGGAGGAGAGTCTGTTTTTGCTCCTTATGCACACTCTGCCAAAGTCTGTCCCCAGGCCTCAGAGCAGATTTGTTGCAGGGTAATATTTTGTTTTTACTGTGAAACAGATGTATGTTGCCTGACCTGGATCCCAGATACTGTATGTATTCTGTATGAACAAAATAGGATCAATCCTTCTCTAGCTAAACTCAATGAGAGATTTGCCATTGGCTTCTATGAGAAGAAAATCAGGCCTTGTATTTATAAGATATGGATATGATCTAAAAGCACAGATCACTGAAGTCTGTGTATTGACAAATCGTTGAGATGGAGTGGAGTAGTGATTTTTGAATGTATTGTTTGAAGGGGTAGTCCGTAGTGTTGTTACGCAGTCCTGATCCTTATTCTTCATGGGTTTACAAATCATGTGATTACAAAAAAATTGCTTACACAGGAAATTTAGCTGAAAAGGGGTTTCAACCAAATAAGTATTTTAATTTTTATTATTTTTTTATTATATATTTTATATATTTTTATTTTTGCAAAAGGGAGTGGATAATTTTTTTGGGGGGGGGGGAGATAGTGATTTAGTTAATTATGGACTTGTGACAAATGCAGACATTTACCAGTGTTAGATGCTTTTCTAGGATCCTAAATGTAATGGAATTTGACAAGTGATTAATCCATAACGTGGCGTACTTCTTGTATTACTGCTATGGTAGTGCTTGGAGACCCTGATTTGTACTGGGGCTCTGTTGTCCGAGGCCTTAAAAAAATTCCTATTTATTTTTGGAAAAAGAATTCCAAGTGGGGAAGAAGTCCATGTGCCAATGGGATTTTTGTATGCGTTTTTATTGCTGAAGATACAGCCCGAGTCAATGTGCTTGAGAAGTGGGTAGTAATGTGTGTGGAACTAAATCCTCACCCCAGGTTGTGTAGTGGTGGTAGACCTGCTACTATTATTACAGCCTCAGGGTAATAGTCCTGCATCCATCCCCGGATGGCGAAATTCAGCATGGTTCCTTTGTTCATTACCCCCACTTCCAAAACACCCCTTCATTGCAATAGTTAAAGCTCCATGAAGCACTGTTCTGTAGCAAGCAGGCTGTGGCGCATCCCTGCCCTCCTGCATTCCAAGTCCCTCCTCTTCAGCAGAACTGTGTTACCCAGTCAGCTGGGTGCACCGCTGAGGCAGGGATCTCCACTAGGAGCTCAGTCATGCCCTCTCTAATACCGAGCGTACACCTGTACTTTGGGCCCGATCGTGGAAACACACAGGCACATACTTTAAGCATGTGAGTAGCCCCACTGAAGTCAACGGGACTGCTCACCATGCATAAAGGCCAACTCGGGTACGTGCTAGGAGGATCAGGATTTTCTTTTTAAAATGAGCTGTGCTTATACTTGGTTTGGGTTCCAAAGAATTCTTAGAGAAAAACGCCTCTCACAGCTGGAGCCACTGCTGTGTATCATCTGAAAGGCCAGGGCAGCGCAGCAAGTCAGTGCTGCTGACATCTGTGAAAATTTCACACTTACACAAGCAGATCCTTGAAAGGACAGAATTTGGCCGTAATACTCTTCCATACTTTTGTTTTCCCTTCCCTTGCCTTTTTTATTTCTTTAACTGTCTTTGGTAAAATAACATTTGAAACCACAAATTAAATTAAATTGTAAACAACAGGAGGGGGCAGGCTTAAACTGACAAAAGGTAGGAAAATCAGACTTACTCTAAGTCTGAACCTCTGTTTTTAACTCACGGTACATGCCGGAAATGCAGCACATGTAAAATGCATGTAAAATTACCTAGTGTTAATGATCCCTGGTGCACCGTGGCACAATGGAGAAAACAACAGAGATTCAGATTGTAACCCTCTGTTGTCTGGCATAGATTAGTTTTAAGCCAGACCCCCAGTGCTGGTTTATATTTTACAATTGAAAGATATTAAAAAAATAGGATTTCTATCAATTGCTATTATGTTAATACAAAAATTTATTTTTGCTCTGGAAAGAATTACAATGATGTAAAATGATCAGTGTAGCATAAAGAAGAAATATACAGTGATGTAATTGCAATATTTCCTACAGTAATCAAAATAAAATATTATAGTGACACATGGCTACAAACAGCTAAAGATGTTTCTGATACAATGCTTTGCACTGATCACTGTAACAGGGTGGCTGGCCGGTGGGCTGGAGAGCCTGGGGCTAAACCACCCCAGATTACAGGATGAGCAACACCTGGGTTGAATCAGGTGATGCAGGGTAAAAAGAGCAGGCAGCTGCAGTAAAGGGGGAGGGTTGCTAGGTGTCCAGTTTTCAGCTGAACACCTGGTTGAAAAGGGACTCTCCCCAACCTGGTGAAAATGAGTGAGCGAGTAAGTGAGGGTGGGGGAGAGCGAGCGATGGGGGGGGGGGGGAATGGAATGGGCGGGGCCTCAGAGAAGGGGCTAGGCAGAAAGCTGGAGAAAGCTCTTCAGGCAGGGAGGTTTGGGGGGCGGGAGACCCTGTCCAAGCATGGAGAGAGACTGCAACGGCTGAACTTGAAAGGCCTATGGAGAAGGACAAACTCCAGGTGGAAGATACTGGGAAGCAGGTTGGCAGACCCTCAGGAAGGAGGGGCTGAGTCCAGCGGAAACTGGGGTAAAGAGTGTGAAAGTTTGTTTTATTTTCAACTTTGTGTTGTTTTGGACTCCTGGGGGAGTGAGAGAGTGAACTAGGGTTGTTGTGGGGGGGGGGGGCGGGGAGGGGCAGTGTGTCCCCAGTGGCCTAAATAAATGGGACCCCTTGTGGGGAGTGTTTGAACTAGTTTTGAACTGTGAAAAGAAGAGGAGTACTAGTGGCACCTTAGAGACTAACCAATTTATTTGAGCATAAGCTTTTGTGAGCTACAGCTGTGAGTTCTTAGAAGGCCCTGAGGAGGGGAGAGGGAAAACAGAGGCAGGGCGCTAATAGAACAGTGGATTGGTTTTCAATCTTTTTTCATTTGTGGTCCCCTAAAAATTTCAAATGGAGGTGTGGACCCCTTTGGAAATCTTAGATGTAGTCTGCAAAGCCCCAGGGGTCCATGGGCTACAGGTTGAAAACCACTGCTGTAGCGCAACCTTTGGCTACAATCACCCTTTTTAAGTGAGTGTCTGTGTGCTTTATAGACGTTAATTAGATAATTAATCACAAAACTCTTTTAAGATCGGCTAAAGCATATTATACCTATTTTACAGTGCGGTAAATTGATGCACATGGAAATCAAATGATTTCCCTAATCTCTCTCTCTCAGTCGTGGGGGAGGTAGAACCCAGGAATTTTTAGCCTTGAAAAGCCACTACACATTACTACCTCACAGCCATTAAAACTTGGACACATTTCTAGTTAGTTTTTCTGTTATTTTTTTTTGTATATTGCATGCACTTCTAGGACAAAATATTAATGATCTTAGTTATTGTGCATCAAGCTCTGACGCACAAAACATTTTCGTTTCTCTTACCATAATATAATCACAAACATGACACTACTCAGCCATCTGATTAAGTGATGTTGTATCTTTTAATTATGTTATGTTAAAAGTAAGATTTCAAAATATGGCCTTAGAAATAATTAAATGTTGCTTTGTTGAAACCAGAATTAGAAACATAAAAGCCTGAGGAGATTTTCAAAGGGGATCAAGAAGAAGGAATGGAAAGATGCTCTTAAGGGTTTGAAGACTACCCCGTTTCAGCAAAGCATTTAAGCATGTGCTTAACTATAAGCAGTAAGTAGTCCCAAGTCAATCTAGACTGGAAGTCTATTGAGTTTTGTGGGACTACTCACCTGCTTACAGTTGAGCACATGCTTAAGTGTTTTGGATTGGAGCCTGCATGCTGAAATGAACAAGTAGTTGAATGGTTCAGGATTGTAAATGATGAGAATTTTATTTGCATTTAAAATGATTTAAAGCATTTTAAAATGAAATGTATCTATTGAATAGATATCCTTGGGAAATAAGAGCAGATAAATGAAAATATAAATAGAAATCCTAGAGAAGAGACAATCCTCAAGCCTCTGGTCACAGTATTTCTAATTTTGGTGGGGATATTAGATTAAAATTCTTGGATCTGAATCAATCATTAGTCCACGATTCCATGGCAGATCCAAGACTGGATGGGCTTGTTTTCTGGTTCTGGTTTGGATGTGGCTATAATCTTCCTAGAATATCTGATTTTGTGAGACTTCCACCAGATCTTGGCACTACTGAATGAACTCTGAATGAATGAAACCTGAACTCTGGCTCCAGTACACCTGCAAAGCTACACCCCAAATCCTGGTCTGAAACCAGCCTTTCTGAGCATTAGCTCCTTAGGTGATCTTTAATGAAACCAGATAAACTAGAGGTTCGTGAATATGGTTGTTTCGATTGGCTGAGCTCATTGCACATTCCATTCCCCCCATTGCCCCACAAGCTCCTTGCTTTCTTCCATTCCCTTGCAGGCTGCCTTTTGCCACCTTCCCATCCCTTTCTATTTTTGATACTACCTGCAACCTCCCCACAATGGCAGGGGCTCAGTGTACCCCCATATACCACATGGCAGGGACTTCTGTGCCCTTCCACCACCATTGTCTCCCAGTCTTCGTCCTTATGCCAGGCATTCTGTGTGCCCTCCTTTCCTCTTCCCAGTCAGGAGTGAAGTCTTGAAGGTATGCCTATGTGCACAGCTGAGCCATAGTAGGGCTGCCTTATTGACCACTTTGCCTGATTGGCCAAGGAAGTCAGCAAGCCCGCTCTTAAGCCCAGCAGTGACCACTGATCTCTGGCTGCTCAACGCACATGCCTGCAGCTGCGAACTCTCCTCTGTTTACCTTGCTTTAGTCCTGATCCTGTGCTGCTCCCCTGCTTGGTTCCTGACTCTGGCTTGGACCTTCAGTGCTCTTCCTGGCATCTGACTCCAGCTCTGACCACTAGGCCTGACTGCCCAGTCCTGGTTTGTGACAATTCCCTATCATACTAGGGTCCCCCATTCTCTCCCCCAGCCAGAGGCTCTGTGTGCCTCCTTCCCCCATACTCCCCATTTTCTCGCTCCATCATCATTCAGAGGGCCTGTCCCCATGTTGAATTAGTGCACAGCAAGCCAGGGGGTGACTCTACAGCACACCAGCTTGCTGCTCACTAACTCGCCATGTAGACAAGCCTTTATTTCTTTTTTGTCTGGGAGGTAAATAATTCAGGGCGTCAACGTATTGAAATTGTATTGGGACCACGGGCAGAGCTGACATGGTGGTATGCATGTGCTTTGCTGGAAGGTGTAAGGGCTGCCATCAACTGGTTCTTTGATCTGTCCACAATTACAGTGGTGATTGAAACTGCTGGGTCTGTTAGCCAGACGCGAAGGGCTCTATGTTGGTATTCCCCCACCCCACCAATTTTTCCCTTCCAGGGCTCACCAAAATCACTAAGGTTCTGCTCATTACTGCCTAGAACATGCCCTGAAATTTTGGAATTGGTTGCATGCAGCATTCAAGTTATTGCATTCCATACAAACAGAGAAATGCAGTCGAGTGTAGGACCTCACTTTGCTCAGCCAATGAAGGTATTGTACACTAAATATCTTTCAAGTCCATTTTAATATAAGATTTCTATAGCGGACTTTGCTTCTGCATTAGCATCTGACCAACTGAACACTGACACTTGTAGAATCCATAACATACATTCCATAAAAAAGGACATCACTTTCACTTATAAGACAGGGGGAAAACCTAGAAATTGGTTTTTTTTATGCCATGATTAGAACTAGTAGATTGTTTTCAGTAAAAAAGCGATTTCAGTGGAAAATGGCTATTTTGTAGAAATGGATGGATTCCTGTTTTCAATTAATTTTTTTTGGTCACTTTTTTGGGGGAGGGGACAACTGAAAACTGCAAAATTTTGGATGGTTAGGTGAAAGTTTTGGTATCTAAAAAGTATTTTTTCTTTCATTTCAGTTTTTGGTTGTCAAAAACAGAATAAACAAAAACACGCTGCTTTTCACTGAAAATTGAAATTTTGATGAACACAAAAAATTTTTTATTTTCACTGAAGTTTTTTTTATAAGGAGCAATAAATCGTTTCCCGACCTATTATAATCATGTTATTTGACATAGCTATTATTGCTATATAAGAATTTAGCACTTCGTGCATACATAAGTAGGAATAAATAAAAAACAATAAATGGCAGTGCAGTTAAGTTCCAGAAGTCTCTGGATATTAATGAAGTGTGTGTGTGCGCGTGGGCATAAAGTTATGGAACCCTTGGGTGAAATTCTGGTTTTATTGAAGTTAGAAGGGGTTCTGCCGTTAATTTCAATATGGTCAGGGTTTTACCCCTTGATTCCAAGGCAGACAAGACAAAACTCTAGCCTCAGTTATGAAATTGAGCAAGTTATTCATAAATAATAAATCTGAAAACCCTGGCCTGACTCCCAGTATTTACAGTAAATTGTAACTTGTGTAGTAAGCTCAACTCAAGGGTAGAAGAATTGAGAACTTTGGTGGTAAATGCGTGAAATTCTATGGCCTGTGTTATATCGATAATAAATTTTAAGGCCAGAAAAGACTACTATGTTAATCTTGGTTTTTGTAAGATCAGTTAGTATACAGAAATAGAGAACCATTGGTTCAAACTCTTTCTGTTTAAAGGAGCCCATTGACTTTCTCAGGTTAGAGAAAACAGGTTTGGGGGGCTGAGAGGAAAGATTCTCCATGAAGAAATCACTGCATGAATCAAGAATTTTATGAAAGCTTGGAGGGCAGCAGTCAGGGCCGGATTAATCTTTTGTGGGTCCAGCGACAAACATATTTGTGGCCTCCCATGGAGGCAATGGTGCATGGCACGGGGAGGTCAGTCCCTAGACCAAGGGGCCAGCCAGAGGCAATGGGCATGGCATGGCAGGGGTGGTCCCGCTCCTACCAGACCAGTGCAAGGCCACTATTTACAAACTGGCAGTTGCCAGATGCACAGTGGCCCACCTGGCCCTGTGCTGCCAGCATGCCCCTTCCCCTCGGGGGTGGGCCCATGCCATGCCAGATAGCCCTCTCCCTCCCCCCCCCCGCCAAACATCCTCTCCTCAACTCCCTATGGCCAGAGCCCCCCGGACCCACTATGCCCAGTGTGCCCCCCCCAAATGCACAGCGTCCTGCACAACACCACCCCTGCCCAGCCTCCCCCCACAGAACCCCCACTCCCTAGTGCCCCAACACACATTTTCCCTGTCCCCTCACAGCCCACTTCCCCCCCCCCCACACACCCCAGAGGCCCACTCCCCTATGTCCTGCCTCCTGGCCGCACTCATCTGCCCTGAGTTGGGCTGAGACGGCAGCGCAGCCAAGGCTGGTCCTGAGGTGGGGATTCGCTCCGGCCCCTCGGGAGTGACACGATCAGTCAGGGCCTGCCCTGGCTGGGCTCCCTCAAGACGCACTTGCCTGGAGGGGCCCAGCCAAGCCCCCCACACTGTTCTCCCCACTCCCCACCTGGCTGAAGCTGGCCAGGCTTCTGCACCAGTCCCCGGCAGCTCAGCTCCAGGGAGACAGATGGGGCCTCACATGTGGTGGGAAGCAGAGACTGCCTGGAGCTGGAGGTGCATTGGGGTTCAGCCAGGGGGCAGAGAGGAGCAGGGGGGTGCAGCCAGGGGGCAGAGAGAGTGAGTGGTGGGCAGGGGGAGCCAGTGGGATCTCGGGACGCAGTGCAAGCAGAGCAGGCTGGGGGCCCTTATGAGCATGCGCCCAGCTCCATTGGCCCCACTGTAAACCCGTCACTGGAGCAGCACAAGTGCAGCAGTCTGGTCCGGTACACTGTGCCAGCAAGATATTTATAGCCGGTGTGGCGTACTGGAAAGACACACGAGGAGCAGACCGGCTCCACTCCCTGCCCTTCCACGGAGCTGCGTCTCCTCTGTCTGTACAGCAGCAGCCCCGCCGGAGGAGCTGCTGGCGTCCTGAGAGACTCCTGGGAACCGCAGCGGGGAAAGGAGCAGAAGGCCAGCAGCTCCTCTGGCGCAGCTGCACCAGCCCTGCCCCCACAGTCCTGTCCTCTGGTGGGGCTGCTGCTGTGTAGATGGAGAGAGCTCTGTGGAAGGTCAGGAAGCGGGGATGGGGGTGGTAGAACTACACCGGAGGAGCTGCAGTTCCAAAGTCCCGGTGCAGCAGGAGGAGGACAGCGGCCCCCACACGCAGGTAACATGGGATGGATCATGAGGAGGGGATGGGGAGAGTGTGGGGGACCTGGGCTGGAGGCGGGGAGGAGTCACATGGAGGGTCACCTGTCGTCTCCCCCCCCAGCCCGCACCGGTAAGAAATGGATTCTGCTTGCACCACCGTCGGAGGGTCATGCAAGAAAGTAAATACAACTCACTGCATTACAGCAATATGGTAAATACACACGTGCAGTACTTCAAGAGCTGCTTTTTGAATTAGCATTGTACTAATCTATCATAATTATAATTACTTTAGATACCCCTTTGTGCTCCCAGCTTGCTTTGCAAACATTAATTAAAGTTCTTTGAGGTAGGTAAAATTATTAAGAAAGATTAAGATTAATTAAGATTTCAGAACATCTGAAACAGATGTCCAAGACCAACAGAACAAGTCAGTCATTGCCACAGGTGGGATTAGAACTCAGGAGTTCCTAACTTCCAGCCTATGCTCAGAAGACTAGGTCCTGGCCTTCTCTATAGTAAAGACTCTTTCATCTCTTAGGACTAATAATGCATTTATGATTTACCTCACTTCTTTACCTCACAAGGGTGTTGAGAATTAAGAGGGCCCCTCTAACTCCCAATGAATTCACACTGGCAAAACTCACATAGACTTCAATGGGAGTCCAACCAGGGCTGATTTTTGTAAAAACCCTTTGGGATTCTCGGATGAAAGGCCCTATATCAGAGTGAATTGCTGCTGCTGTTAATTGCATATGGATCACCTCTGTGCATTGGGGTGAAAACATAACTCAAAGTGTTTCTTTAACCTCTTGATGCCAGGATTTGGATTTTCTCAGCTTGCAGTATGTTGCAGATAGAAAATCAGTCTGGGCACAGGGAGTTGAAAACTTTTCTCTTTGCAGGTGTAACATTTCCTGCTGCTTTTGTTATACACCCATATAAAAATGTAAAAGGTTAAATACAATTTGCCATTGACAATAAACACTGTCAACAACACAGGGAATATTGACTGAAAGAATAAGCTGCTGTACCCGAGCACTTTTTAGATATTTTACTATTTTTACTCAGACAAATTCAAGGGTGTGGGTTGGCAGATAAACACAAAGCCAAATAATTTGGTCTCATAGCTGGCAGTATTTCATATCTCTGAATTAGAGCGATGAGAAGAGGGTTACATCTTACAACCTCCCTCTTCACCATTGAAGTAATTGCATCAGAGGAGTCTTATTTAGAAGGAAGGTAAAATAGCAAAATATTTGCTTAAAGTAAGCCTCTAGGAAGAGGCCAGTACAGAGTTCTGGGCATTTTCAACTTTCTTTAACGTCCTAGCTGGCAACCTTGTTTGTGAAATTGACTAGGTGTGGTATTAAGTTTGATGGCACTACAATAATACACATAGTAATAATAATAGCACGCAGGTGCAAGTTCCAGAAATGAGAAAAGCATAATACAACTTCATTGTACCCAATATAATACTAGCATGTCTGCTTTTTCCCCAACATTTTGTGATACCAGTTTACACCTAAAAGCAAGGACCCTTAGTCATAACCCTTTATTGTAAGAGTCCAGACTTTTCAATATGGAGTGCTGTGTGGGCAAATTGCCAGGCTTCCAAGAGGCACACTGAATTTTCATATGTATTTGCATATTGCTTTTATCACAGATTCATGCACAGTAGCATATTATTTGTTTGTACTTAGGTATTTACTGAACGATGAAAGGAAATTAGTTTTTCACCAGCAACAAAAACCTACAGTTAATTCCTCCCCTCCCCCCAACCCCCTTTCATTTACAGGGAGAGGTTTTTAGGATTCTGTGGGACACAGTTAGTCCTCAGACTTTAAACATTCCTGGACAGCTGTGCCTATACTCATGCCCCTTTATACTTGTATAGTTGGTAAAGTAATCCAAAATCAATTTAGAAAGAGAAATTTCCATCTTTTGTACCAAGAGCAGTTTGAACGTACTCTAGTTTACTAGTTATTGACATAATTGACTCTAGTCCATTTCGGTTCACTTTTATTCTGTAGATTTTTATCTATGTAGCCTGTAACAACTCCTATGAAGCTGTCACACAATCTGTTGTATCAAAACTTCCTTACAGGCACTGTCGTTCAGGGATCATTGAAATGATAGACTGTTATGGTCTTTCCTAGTAATGTGTGCTTAGGGAGTCCTTCATTTACATGATACACTTATGCAGTTTTTGGTGAAAAGTAGTTATTAATCCTGCACAGAAGACACATTTTCAATTTAGATAAGACTTGCTATTTTAAACAAAATGTCTAAAAGGTAATTTATCCATCTCAGGGTGGTAGTATGCAGTACAGAGTTCACCCTTAAAAACTTGCCAATTGTTTTAACACCTTAGATAATTAAGTACCTTTACCTCAGTATTTGCAGTATTGAGAGTACTTCATATAAGATTAGACTTTGGAGCTGCCCTGAGTCAGGGTCAGCTGCCTCAGTAGCAGACCAGCACTGAATAGTGTCAGAGTTGCAGTTTAATCCTTGTTCCTCCCATGTGCTAGTGTGGAGAAGTAAGCTGGGACAGCTCCACGCTGAGTGCAGATTACTGCCCCTTCTGTATCAGCTCAGTCTGCTCACTTTTGTGGGAATCCTCTGCTATCCCAAGCCCACGCAAGAAAGTAAGGGGTGTCTTCTAAGCCCCTTTGCATCCCTATTTGGGACGATAACACAGCTTATTATGAGTAATAAGTATAAGACTATCTGCGGACAGTGCTATTCCTATGGGATCAGTCAATAATATTTTCAATTAACTTCCTCTCCTAGGGTATACTGGTTACAACTATGCATAGGTGTTGGAACTAAGGGTGGTGGGGTGCTGGAGCACCCCCTGGTTTGAAGTCGTTTTCATTATTTACAGGTTTTACAGTTTGATTCAATGGCTCTCAGTACCCCCCACTATACAAATTGTGCTGGTTATAGAGCCCAGTTCTGTGCAGTGCTGGTTATAGCGCCCAGTTCTGTGCAGTGCTGGTTATAGCGCCCAGTTCTGTGGTGGCATTGAGGTTCCTTTACATCCATTGCAGTCTATGACAGCTGAGAGTGCTTGGCACCTTGGACTTTGGTCCATAGTGTTTCTTCACTGAGTCATTTGTAAAAAGGAAACTGGGGGTCTGATTTTGCAAAGCTTTTCTCACCTGAGTACGCCTTTCTCAAGCAGATAGTCCTCTTGGCTTTAATGAGACTGCTAGTTGAGTCAGCACCAGTGTGATTAAGTTGCTGTAGTATCAGGGCCTTCAGGGAGAAACCTAGAGTAGCAAATTATCGGCCTGATCCAGCAAACTGTCATCTCTGTCTCATTGCCTCTAATGGGACTACTCATGAGTACAGCATATTTGTCCAAGTAGTAATTGTAGGATTGGGCCATATAACTATATGTAATTGTTGCCCCTAAACAAAGATCTTTACTAATTTGTTTAACATAGCATCTTCCACTTACCCCCAATGTCTTAATCTTATGTTAACAATGACTGATGCCTTAACTTTTCCAGAACTATTTTGTTTTAATGTCTTACCAAAAAATTAGGTTTTCTTTTTGTAATTTAAATATGGCCAAGGATGACATTTTCTTCTAAAATTGCAATTGAAATTCATAGACAGAGATCTTAGATGCCAGTCTTCTTGCTAGACTCGGAGTGAATTTGCATCTCAAATTTCAAACCCAATTTAAGGTAGTTGGATTGGTAAATGGCCAGGGACCAATGAGGAGAGGGACAGACTAGAATTTTGGCCAAGCAGCTACAACTTATTTATCTGTAACTCAGACAGGATAACTCTTGGAAGGCAGCTTCTCCTGACTGCAGAAGGGAAGGAGGAGAATGGATGCTGCCCAAACCATCCCAGTCCTTCCTCAGTAGAGGCTTGAATCCAGAGCCTCTCAAATTCTTAGGGTATGTCTACACTACGAAATTAGGTCGAATTTATAGAAGTCGGTTTTTTAGACATCGGTTTTATATATTCGAGTGTGTGTGTCGCCACACAAAATGCTCTAAGTGCATTAAGTGCATTAACTCGGTGGAGTGCTTCCACAGTACCGAGGCTAGAGTCGACTTCCGGAGAGTTGCACTGTGGGTAGCTATCCCACAGTTCCCGCAGTCTCCGCTGCCCATTGGAATTCTGGATTGAGATCCCAATGCCTGATGGGGTGAAAAACATTGTTGCAGGTGGTTCTGGGTACATGTCATCAGGCCCTTCTTCTCTCCCTCCCGCTGTGAAAGCAACGGCAGACAATCGTTTTGTGCCTTTTTTCCTGAGTTACCTGTGCAGACACCATACCACGGCAAGCATGGAGCCTGCTCAGCTCACTGTCACCGTACGTCTCCTGGGTGCTGGCAGACGTGGTACTGCATTGCTACACAGCAGCTGCAACCCATTGCCTTGTGGCAGCAGACGGTACAATAGGACTGGTAGCCGTCATCATCATGTCCGAGGTGCTCCTGGCCACGTTGGCCAGGAGCGCCTGGGCAGACATGGGTGCAGGGACTACATTAGGAGTGACTTGACCAGGTCACTCTCTTTAGTCCTGCAGCAGTCCTATTCTACCATCTTTTGGTGAGCAGGCAGGCAATATGGATGGCTAGCAGACCTATTGTACCATCTTTTGCCGGACAAGCAGGAGATGAGGATGGCTAGCAGTCCTATTGTACCATCTTCTGCCGAGCAGCCAAGAGATGTGGATGGCTTGCAGTCCTTCTGCACTGTCTGCTGCCAGCCAAAGATGTAAAATAGATGGAGTAGATCAAAACAAGAAATAGACCAGATTTGTTTTGTACTCATTTGCTCCTCCGTCCCTCCGTGAAGTCCTGCCTGAAATACTCCTGGATGTAAAGCCACCCCCTTTGTTGATTTTAATTCCCTGTAAGCCATGTCGTAAGTCGCCCCTCCCTCCGTCAGAGCAACGGCAGACAATCGTTCTCTGCCTTTTTTCTGTGCGGATGCCATACCATGGCAAGCATGGAGCCCGCTCAGCTCATTTTGGCAATTAGGAGCACATTAAATACTACACACATTATTCAGCAGTATATGCAGCACCAGAACCTGGCAAAGCGAAAGCGGGCGAGTAAGCGACATCAGCGCGGTGACGTGAGTGATGAGGACATGGACACAGCCTTCTCTCAAAGCATGGGGCCTGCCAATGTGGGCATCATGGTGCTAATGGGGCAGGTTCATGTCATGGAACGCCGATTGTGGGCACGGGAAACAAGCACAGACTGGTGGGACCGAATAGTGTTGCAGGTCTGGGACAATTCCCAGTGGCTGCAAAACTTTCGCATGCGTAAGGGCACTTTCATGGAATTTTGTGACTTGCTTTGCCCTGCCCTGAAGCGCAAGAATACCAAGATGAGAGCAGCCCTCACGGTTGAGAAGCAAGTGGCAATAGCTAATAACTAATCCACCTTAACATTGGTTCAGGCAAGCCCGCTTACTCTGGGATCTTCCAGGCTTGCAACCTGGTTAGGCTGCTAGCCAGAAAACATCACTGAGCCCTGTGAAAGTGATTTTGGATCTCTGATTCCAATCTCCTCCTCCCCTTTGGCGACCACAGTCCTTCCTCTCTTGCCCTTTGACCCATGCGCCACCTGTTACCTGCCATCCCTGAAGAAGGGAAAGTCTAAAGCTCCGTTGCCAGGATCCATCATTGAAATCCTGTGACGTGATAAATACGTAACTATGCCTGGAATCCGCACCAAATCTTTACCTGGACATAGACCTATAGACTGATCAGATCCACGTATAAAGTCAGAACCATGAAGTCAGGCAACTAAACAGACAGAGGATTCAGATAAGTTACCTTTAGGACGTGCACCCAAAACTCATCTTGGGAGAGGAGGGCCCTTTGGGAAGGCAGTGTAGTGAGAGATGCAGGATGTATGTGTGGGTAGCTGCTACTTTTATTAGCTTAGCTAACAGTATTATATGGAAAAAGAAAAGGAGTACTTGTGGCACCTTAGAGATTAACCAATTTATTTGAGCATGAGCTTTCGTGAGCTACAGCTCACTTCTTGAAGTGAGCTGTAGCTCACGAAAGTTCATGCTCAAATAAATTGGTTAATCTCTAAGGTGCCACAAGTACTCCTTTTCTTTTTGCGAATACAGACTAACACAGCTGTTACTCTGAAACCAATATTATATGGAGTGATGTTGTAGCTATTTTGGTCCCAGGATATTAGAGACAAGGTGGGGAGGTAATATCTTTTATTGGACCAACTTCTGTTGGCGAGAGAGACTAGCTTTGAGCTGATTCAGAGCTCTTCCTCAGGTCTGATATCACCTCATTCACCTTCCTGGACACTACGGTGCTAATAAGCGATGGTCACATAAACACCACCCTATACCAGAAACCTGCTGACCGCTATTCCTACCTATATGCCTCCAGCTTTCATCCACACCACACCACACAATCCGTTGTCTACAGCCAAGCTCTATGATACAACCGCATTTGCTCCAACCCCTCAGAGAGAGACAAACACCTACAAGATCTCTATCAAACATTCTTACAACTACAATACCCACCTGCGGAAGTGAAGAAACAGACTGACAGAGCCAGAAGAGTACCCAGAAGTCACCTACTACAGGACAGGCCCAACAAAGAAAGTAACAGAACGCCACTAGCTGTCACCTTCAGCCCCCAACTAAAACCTCTCCAATGCATCATCAAGGATGTACAACCTATCCTGAAGGACGACCCATCACTCTCACAGATCTTGGGAGACAGGCCAGTCCTTGCTTACAGACAGCCCCGCAACCTGAAGCAAATACTCACCAGCAACCACACACCACACAACAGAACCACTAACCCAGGAACCTATCCTTGCAACAAAGCCCGTTGCCAACTGTGCCCACATATCTATTCAGGGGACACCTCCACATCTACCAGTGTGATATGTGCCAGCAATGCCCCTCTGCCATGTACATTGGTCAGACTGGGCAGTCTCTACATAAAAGAATAAATGGACACAAATCAGATGTCAAGAATTATAACATTCAAAAACCAGTTGGAGAACACTTCAATCTCTCTGGTCACTCGATTACAGACCTAAAAGTTGCAATTCTTCAACAAACAAACTTCAAAAACAGGCTCCAACGAGAGTCTGCTGAATTGGAATTAATTTGCAAACTGGATGCAATTAACTTAGGCTTGAATAGAGACTGGGAGTGGATGGGTCATTACACAAAGTAAAACTATTCCCCCCCTCCCCACCCTGCTGTTCCTCAGACGTTCTTGTCAACTGCTGGAAATGGCCCACCTTGATTATCACTACAAAAGTCTCTCCCCCCCACCACCCTCCCGCTCTCCTGCTGGTAATAGCTCACCTTAAGTGATCACTCTCGTTTCAGTGTGTACGGTAACACCCATTGTTTCATGTTCTCTATGTATATAAATCTCCCCACTGTATTTTCCACTGAATGCATCTGATGAAGTGAGCTGTAGCTCACGAAAGCTTATGCTCAAATTGGTTAGTCTCTAAGGTGCCACAGGTACTCCTTTTCATTCACCTTGTGTCTCTGATAGTATTATGGCAGCCTACAGCACATTTGTTTTGAGCAGTCTTTAGATTCATGTATGATTTTCTATAGTTTGTTTGCATAAAAGCACCTAGAACTACAGAGAGGAGCTTCAAAGACATAAAGCAAATGGATGGTATCAGTCAATTTTAGTAAAATTATTAAGCCTATCCTGCAGTCTTTATTTGCATGAGTAATTCTTATTCACACAAACCGTCCTATTGATTTCAGTGGGACGATTTGAATGAGGAAGTGATATGGGAGTATAAGGTTCAGAATTGGCTCATCTATTTAAAACTGGTGTATACAGCAACAGAGCATGCAATAATTTGGTTATACCTTTAAGTGTGATCTGAAATTAAAAAGTTTTATTTTGGAGCTGTTGCGCTGAGTAGAAAGTATTGATATTTGTCAATGAATTTTGAGATAGAACATTCAATGTATTGTCATGCAGGAATTTCTCTCTGACCGTGAGATATACTCAGCAGAAGAATGACTTTGATCACCAGTCCGGAACAATATTAAATTGTTCATTTCAAGAGCCAAAGGGACTGGAATCTGCTTTTTAAGGTAAAATATGTAATTCATTTTCTTTCTCAGTGTTCAACTTTCTGTAGTCTGAGGTGCCTAAACTGAGAAACATTTCAAATATTTGAGTATGTGATATGATTAATTTGTATTTTAATTGTACTTTGATCTAGCATAATTGACTTCAGTGGGACTACTTGAGAGTAAGGCCCCAATCCTGAAAACTGCTCCACGGGCACTGGCTTCCAGTAAAGGCTTCACCTGCATGGAACAGTTTGCAGGACTGGGAGCTAAAATACTACTCCGTGTGAGGAAGGGTGGCAGAATGATAGTAAATCTGTCTTCTGCCAACCTAATTTCCATGCCTACAGCTTTGGAAACGTTAGGGTTTTTCTGCTTTGTACATATGACGCTGGAATTTCTTCTTTGCACTTGGTTCACTTTCAGTTTTAGCATTCAGATAATTGAATATAAAATCAGGGGAAATGAATTATTTCAGAGGATATTCTGTTTTTCGGTCCACAGGCTATTGGTTATGCATAAAAGCTCTCAGCATTTAAGATGGTAGAATGTTCTCATGTGAGTGTCCTCTAAGACGAGAAAAATTGCAAAGCAGGAAAAGAAATTCTGAAAAATACAAACAGATGAAGAAGTGGGAGGAGTGGTAGATACGCTGGAGGGGAGGGATAGGATACAGAAGGACCTAGACAAATTGGAGGATTGGGCCAAAAGAAATCTGATGAGGTTCAATAAGGATAAGTGCAGGGTCCTGCACTTAGGACGGAAGAACCCAATGCACAGCTACAGACTCGGGACCGAATGGCTAGGCAGCAGTTCTGCGGAAAAGGACCTAGGGGTGACAGTGGACGAGAAGCTGGATATGAGTCAGCAGTGTGCCCTTGTTGCCAAGAAGGCCAATGGCATTTTGGGATGTATAAGTAGGGGCATAGCGAGCAGATTGAGGGACGTGATCGTTCCCCTCTATTCGATATTGGTGAGGCCTCATCTGGAGTACTGTGTCCAGTTTTGGGCCCCACACTTCAAGAAGGATGTGGATAAATTGGAGAGAGTCCAGCGAAGGGCAACAAAAATGATTAGGGGACTGGAACACATGAGTTATGAGGAGAGGCTGAGGGAGCTGGGATTGTTTAGCCTGCAGAAGAGAAGAATGAGGGGGGATTTGATAGCTGCTTTCAACTACCTGAAAGGGGGTTCCAAAGAGGATGGCTCTAGACTGTTCTCAATGGTAGCAGATGACAGAACGAGGAGTAATGGTCTCAAGTTGCAGTGGGGGAGGTTTAGATTGGATATTAGGAAAAACTTTTTCACTACGAGGGTGGTGAAACACTGGAATGCGTTACCTAGGGAGATGGTAGAATCTCCTTCCTTAGAAGTTTTTAAGGTCAGGCTTGACAAAGCCCTGGCTGGGATGATTTAACTGGGAATTGGTCCTGCTTTGAGCAGGGGGTTGGACTAGATGACCTTCTGGGGTCCCTTCCAACCCTGATATTCTACGATTCTATGAATGAAGTGTCCCTCCCAAAAAAACAAAACTTATGCTAGCAGTTGAAAAATGTTCTGCATCAGAGCTGTATAGTAGCATTAATGCAAGATAGCATAATACGTATCAGTCAGGAGAAGTGCATTGTGGATGAAACTCGCTCCTGTTTACTTCAAGGGACATTGACTTCAATTAGATCCTGTTTGAGTAAGGTGTGGGTGCAAATAGAGGGCGAGATCATGCTATTTGCATGCTATTTGCATACAGCCCATAGTAAGGAACGGTGCATAGACACCTCACCCTTCAAAAGGCACAATTCCTTCCTGAGCATCTGTGTGCTCCACCCAATGCCTTTATGGAGAGCAGCATACTCTCCTTCATGGCAGGCAGCTTTCCAGGTCAGCATATAGAGGGTGAAACTGTGGCTCTGCCTAATCTCTGCTCCTCCCTACTCAATTGCACCTGGGGATGAAACATCAGGGCTGCAATTTTACCACATCAGGGGGTAAATCTTTACTAGTTCCTATTTCCCTGTGCAGTTGCATAAGGGCTAGTCATAGTCTTGTCCTAAATGAGGCCCTAAGGGTTTGACCTGCAGTCAGTATGGAATTTCATGTTAGGAATATTCAGTAAGCACCTGGCTTGACCTGAAAAACAAACGTGGTAACTAGCTAAACACCATTGTTTTCAGTTCTAGTGGCTTTCACAAATCCATAGTAGAAGGGTAGCTGTGTGGAATGAACAAGAGACACTAAAAATCACTAGGTTTGGAGACGTTACCTTTGGGTTCAAACCAGGCTAATTTGTAGTTTAAAACCACTGCTGGGAGAAAGCAGATTGCTTAGCTGACTAAGTACACCAATTAATTGTAGTCCTGATTTGCGGGGGGGGGGGGGGGATTGAACAGAATTAAGATATAAGGAGTACTAGTGGCACCTTAGAGACTAACCAATTTATTTGAACATAAGCTTTTGTGAGCTACAGCTCACTTCATCGGGTGCATACTGTGGAAAATACAGAAGATGTTTTTATACACACAGACCATAAAAAAATGGGTGTTTATCACTACAAAAGGTTTTCTCTCCCCCCACCCCACTCTCCTGCTGGTAATAGCTTATCTAGAGTGATCACTCTCCTTATAATTGGTGGTGGTGGGGCGGGGGGGGGGGGGAGAAAACCTGGATTTGTGCTGGAAATGGCCCACCTTGATTATCATACACATTGTAAGGAGAGTGATCACTTTAGATAAGCTATTACCAGCAGGAGAGTGGGGTGGGGGGAGAGAAAACATTTTGTAGTGATAAACACCCATTTTTTCATGGTCTGTGTGTATAAAAAGATATTCTATACTTTCCACAGTATGCATCCGATGAAGTGAGCTGTAGCTCACGAAAGCTTATGCTCAAATAAATTGGTTAGTCTCTAAGGTGCCACAAGTACTCCTTTTCTTTTTGCGAATACAGACTAACACGGCTGTTACTCTGAAACCTGTAATTAAGATATAGAAACACTTGTGGAAAATTATGGAAATAATGTCTGACACTTGGGAGTAAAAATGGGAATTTTCTCTTGAATGAATTAATGACAGTCTGGCAGAGTTAGATAATAGTCTTAGCTTCATTATTAATTTATGTTAGAATTAAAATTGATATGTTTTGAAATTGATATATCCAAATATTGTAATGAAGAACTAGATTTAGATATTTTTGATAGCAAAGTCATACATTCTTCAAGATTTGTGCTCAGATCAGAAGGCAGGAGACCACTGGATGTAAAGATAAAACCAAAGGCAAAATCTGGCCATGACACAAGGGAGGGAAATAACTAATCTTTTTTCAATTTCTTATGAAAGGACTCAAATGCTCAAGCTTACATGAAAATATCTTCTTCCAACCAACCAGATATTGGAAGCCATAACGGTGTGAGATCATGAAAGAAAGAGTTTAGCCTTGAATATGTTCTCCTTTTAAAGAAGAGATTCTAAATTCTGTTATAAAGAAGGAACAAAACATAAATAATAATAGCCATGAGACCCTAAATTATCAGAGTTGCCTGGGATTGAGCCCCACAACTCCCATTAAAGTCAGTGGGAGTTATGAAAGTCTAGTGCCTAGATGTCATGCAAACTCTGAAAATTTAGAGAAAAATGACAATCCAGATAGTGGAAAATAACAAATATATAAAGTAGCAGACAAGATATTACATAAGAAAATGAGCAAAATGTCTGAGAAAATGAGCAAAATGTCTAACAAAATGAAAAAGCTGATGGAAAAGAGAAGGTGGATGGAAAAGAGATGATTGAATACATTGAGTTATGTAAGATTGTGAGAGAATTCATAGGGTTTCAGAAAATACAATTTCATCAGAAGCTGAAGGAAAATGAAAAGGAAGACAGCAGGTGTAATTGCTGTGAGGAGCAGCTTCCTGCTGAGACAGGAGAGTTTTACCATCAGCTCTACAAGAACACATCCAAACAAATACAACAAACATAGCAAAAAATGTATAATAAAATCAGAAGGTAGGACAAAAGGTCATAAGCAGACATGCCATATACACTAGAGAAGAAGCAGAGCAAAGGATGACTAGAATGACAGTAGGAAGAGATGTGAGAAAATGACCTGTTCACAGATATTGTACAGTAGCAGAGGAAGAGGACAAGTAGAAGATGCTTAGACTATATAAGGATAAAGAATATGGCAAACTATGTAATATATGTGCACAATTCTTCTTTTAAGATCCTGATTGCTTTTTGTTGTTCTTAAGATCCAAGAGTTTGGGTCTATGTTCACCTACGCAAATTGGTGCAGATTTTTATCAAGCCTTTCCCAGGAAAGGGTGTGTAGGGCTTAGGGGGATATTTTGGGGGGAAGATGTCTCCAAGTGGGCTCTTTCCCTGTTCTTTGTTTAACACGCTTGGTGGTGGCAGCATAGGGTTCAAGGACAAGGCAAAATTTGTACCTTGAGGAAGTTTTTAACCTAAGCTGATAAGAATAAGTTTAGGGGGTCTTTCATGCAGGTCCCCACATCTGTACCCTAGAGTTCAGAGTGGGGAAGGAACCTTGACAGACCTACAATCTTAAACTGCAACAGAGGAAATTAAATGTGAGGGAAAACATTAACTATCAAAAGTTAGGCATTGTAGCACATTGCAAAGTGAAGATGTGGAATTGCTATCACTGAGGATGTTCAAAAGTAGTCTAGACATTCACCATTTAGTCTAGATTAGGAATAGTGAAATCAGTGCTGCTGGAATGCCAGTGGCTGGACTAGAGGGTCTACAGAGTTCCATTCTGACCCAATGATTCTACTATGCTACGAATCTCTGAAGAGACTTGAAGAAACAGGTAACAAAGATAGAATGTATGGTAAATGGAGAGTTGCTGAAGCACAGACCAGTTCAATTATGAAGACATACTGGATTTACTTTTAGACAACATAAACATTAACTGTGACATTTTAGACATGAAGACGAGCTCTGTGGACCTTGAAAGCTTGTCTCTTTCACCAACAGAAGCTGGCTCAGTAAAAGATATAATCTCACCCACCTTGTGTCTCACATTTTATTGATTAATTTAACCTTCGTGTTAACCTGGCCTTACACCATGATGAGCAACTCCACAAGTAGTGCTTCACAAGTTACTAAAAACTGATGATTTATAATTGTGTTTATCACTGGCAGTTGTCCTGTGGGTCAGAGAGACCATTCATCAAGAAAATAGGAAATAATTTGGTGTCACTTGGCGATGGCAAAATAATTGTTACATAATGGCCTAACTCTCTCAACTAATGAATTGCGTAGCGAATAAAATAAAAGATTGTTAAGGCTATAAGGCAAAACAAGCTGCAAAAAGACACAGAACAGTTTGCGAGAAGGACAAACAGCAGGGCACACAGGTAAAGGTTTTGAATAGATGCCAAAACCTAGTAGGCACAACAGAGATAAATAAAATACACAGTGAAGATGCAATATAATAAAATACTGTAATTTGGACTGTCAGCGTGAAGGTAGAGAGTTCCGAATAGAAGAGACTGAGTTCGCTTTTATGGGATATTTAACCATGAACCACCAGAAGCTGAAGCTGCTGCTGGTAATACATATGAAAAACAAACAAACATATTGTTGGCAGAAATGTTATAAAATCACCCCATAAACTTTTTGGTTGCATTTGTTGAGTTTGTCCACAAAGTAACTGCAATTTATTGCCATCAGAAAGAGTGGTAGCTGGCATGCTGTGCCCCACAATATCCCAGACAAGAACTCTACTTCCTTCTACATATTAAGGAATGTTGTTTTGACCTGTATACACTTACATATAAGTATATTGGATTATCAGAGGGCCCCTACAGAGGAAAGACTGACACAATGATCAAGAAGCCCTCTGAATAGCTCTTGCAACACTTTGTCTAAATTGTCCTATTTAGGAGCTGAGGTTAGCAAACTGTCCTGAAGAAGAGATGTGGTTCTGCTCTCTAAACCCATCAAAGATTTGTGTGGCTCTCAGGGACAGACATGATCTGTAAATGTCTGGTGCCTTAATACAGCTGCCCTGCTGGCCCCACTCTTCCCCTGCCAGCACAATTTCTTCTGGAGCCATGCTGTTGCTGGCTGGCTGCCCCCATGGTTATGGAATAGCTGTCGGTGGGAGGCCCAGTTAATGTTCATGCAGTCTGAAGCAGCTTTAATTCCTGATCAGATATCCACTTGGAGAGCCACAGGGCCAGCAAAAGATGCTGCTGCAAACTGTTTTTGCTCCACTATCCCACAACTATCTGTAGACACACTATTAATCATAGGAACACAGGACTGCGAAGCGTCCCCTATTCCAATTTGCAGAGAATAGATCTGGAATCTCCACCACAATAATGTAGTCCATGCAAATTAGAGATGGGCAAAATTTTACAGCCATAGTCTCTCTATTTTCCCATTTCTCTCATGAGTCTAGAATAGCTCTCTGATGTGTGTCTTTGAGTATTTTGTCCAGTCTAGTTTTAAATGATTCAAGTGATGGGACTTTCACCATTGCCACTGGGGGACTATTCCATTATTAAGAGACCCCACTGATAATCAGCCGTAATTTTTTTTTCTTGCTCAATTTGCTCCCATTATGCCTAGTTATATACACTTATAGTAAAGGTAGCAATGTTTTCCATTATTTTTGTTTTAATATATTGGGTATACAATAGCTGACACATTTAATTTCATTCCATAGTTACGCTCTTGTGAAAAATTCTGGATCATAGTGTCTACAACCATTTATGAAACACATTAATCATGAGTGTAAAGAGGCAATGAATTCAGTGATAAAAATAGAATGCCCCATAAAATCTATAAAAATAATCCCCCATTTGTCTTTCAAAGTTGCGTATTAAAAATACTTTTCAAGGGCTAAATACACACAGACAACAAAAAGTATTCAGCAACAAAATTAAAAAATTGTTTTCATTTTAAATGTGTATAACACAATCTAAATGTGCAACCTCCTTTCTCCAAAGGAGATAGCACCTGAGGTGGTGGTTCTTGTATATGTTCCTTAATGAGTTTTATGTAGGTTTTGCTGATTTTTAGTACTCTTCTGGAAAGGTCTGTCACCAGTTTTTGCCTTTAGCCAAATTTTGCTGCTGTTCTTTTAATATCTGAAGAGGCGATTACCTGCTGTGAACAAATCTTTGACAAATGAAAAAGTGGGTGCTCTTCTATGCTCTCAGTTGTTATTGTATAAGCTCTGTGTGTGTGTCATTTTTTTGGGCGGGGGAGATGAATATTATTTTATTCTGTTTGGTGTGTTACGGAGGTATGTGTCATTCATGGTACACTTAGCGCTTTTTAAAAATAGGTTTTATGCTCTCTGTAGTTTGACACGCAGTCTTAGAAACTTCCTTCACAAACTGGAAACCAATTCTGTAGACTGGAAGTGTTGGTAAGCGCTTTTCAGTTACAGAAATTCTCAAATAGAAGAAACTTGCAAGATGAGGTTGTTTCTTAGCATAGAAGTCTCCATCCCTCTTGCTGGCAAGGCAGCTCTTCTTCCCCCAGAGTACTCTGCAGTTCAGTTATGTCCTCATTTGCATTTGCTCTCCCTTCCACTCTGAAGGGGAGGGGCCAGGGGCTAGTCAGGGAGTTGGGCTGGCTCCTCTGCAAGCCTGTCCTGACCCCACTCCCTGGTAGGAGCTCAGGAGCCAGAGGGATGGGTCCTGTGGGCTGGATGTGGCCTGCTGGCCGTAGTTTGCCCCCCTCTGGTTAGGGTGACCAGACAGCAAATGTGAAAAATCGGGACGGGGGTGGGGGGTAATAGGAGCCTATATAAGAAAAAGCCCCAAGTATCGGGACTGTCCCCATAAAATCAGGGATCTGGTCACCCTACCTCTGGTCTAGGTCAGCATGACCAAAGTTATCACTGAAAGGCTGATGTGTGGTCTTTGTGAAATGAATTCATGATTTTAGTCCACCTCCTAGATGATACACATTCACATGACAATAGCCAGTACTATAGAGAGTAGAAACTCTTGCTGGCAGCTTCTGTTGAGACCAAAAATATGACATTTCTTAACCTGATCTATACTGCAAACTTATATTGGTATAACTATGTCGCTCAGGGGTGTGGAAAATCGGAGCTATACTGACCTAACTCCTGTTGTAGACGGCACTATGTTGACAGGAGGACTTCTGCCTCTCAGGGAGGTGATGAGAGAAGCTCTCCGGTGGCTGTAGGTAGCATCTTCTCTACGTGCTACAGCTGCTGCAGTGCTGTAAGTGTAGACAACCCTTAGAAACAGAACTTTTCTGATAGTGGAAGTAGCCCCTCAGAGCCTGACTGAGACATTGGACTTGTCTATGCACACAGGTATTCACCAGTTTAACAGTGTGATTTTTGTACTGATTTTGTTGAACTGGTGCGGCTTTGTGTATGGACATTGTTACATAGGTTTAAATTGGGTACACGTTGATTCAGGGACAAACTAAACTGATATAAGCCTAGTTTAAACCCATGTGTAGTGTCTGCACATTATGCTGCACCGGTTTAACTAAATTGGTGCAATATCACTTCATCTTTAGTTAAACTGGTGCATACTTGTGAGCAGACTATGCGATTGATGGGGCAATGTGGGGAAACTTACAGGTATAGTTTGTGCAAAAGCAGGGTCTTATAAATAAACAGAAGTCTTCAGTTTCCCAGCTATCAATCTAGCACTTTTTGCTACCATTAAGGTCCAGATTCTTAGCCACTGTAAATAGATGTATCTCCATTGACTTAACTGGAGCTACATTGCTTTACACTAGCTGAGAATCTGGCCTTTCGTTATTTTAAAATACAAGTTGAAGTGTTTATGATTCTTGCCTGTTTTATATTTTTAGAAGATAACCCCCCCCAGTATATTTAAACATTGCACACAAATCTACATTTCAAAGAGTGATGGAATCTGTGATCAGAAACATTTCTGATTAATTTATAAAGAAGAATATGATATTTCTTCCCTCAGTATATTGGAAACTTAAATTTAATTACCAAGAGGTATAATAGGTTATGGAAAATCATTCTGCAAGTGGAAGTAGAACTCACAGTACAACAACTGAATCCTGACCTGGCAGAATGAAGAACTGTGGGATTACATTGAGTAGGTTAGGGATCTTGTTCAGAATGTGGACCGCAGAATCCAGAAAACCAACTGTAATTAAGTGATTGCTGTACATACTGAGAAAAACCTCCTTTTGTGTGAGGGAAAATTGTGGAAATTCTGCCCTTCTTTGTCTTGATGGTAAAAAGAGAATTTCCAAGTTGCACTGGATGGTCCAAGAGACAGGATCTACCAGCTAGTCCAGGTGATAATAGTTATAAATCCAGTACACTTTTGGCGCTGGGCGAACCAACTGTTAATAAATAGGTTGAGATAACTGGGGAAAGCTGGGATTCAGTAGATTACAAAACTCAAATGTTTTTAAATACACTTGGCTAATGCAAATCCAACTCTAAAAGGAAATAGCTTTTAGCAATTGGTTCCAGATGTGCTTGTAAAAGTTACAATCAAAAGATAATGAAGTTGTAAATAGTGGGAAAACTTTTCTTCATCAAAGTGAGAGTTCCTTTACTCCTGAACTGATCAATTAGCAGAGATAAGGAATCCATATTGGGAAGAGCAATTCTAAACCCTGTTGCCCATTCTGTAAGTTACCTGTTTCAGGACAATCAGACCCTGTGCCAGGCAGATCCTCTTTCTGATGAATGGAAAGCCTACACTGAGTACATAGACCACATGATTTTAGATGGACTGATCAAAGCTATCAAGTGTTCTCTTAAGTATCTGATTGAAAACACCAAGACATCATTTAAGTCCACTCTGTTATTTGAAGTGCAGCTTGTCCTTAATAGCAGCTAAACCACTTTTAAACCTTCTTTGGACCCTAATGTCAATGGCAATTTCTCTGATGTGGAGGGACTAATCAGAAACATTTACAGAATCACATCATTTATTAACCGAGTTGCTAAACATCTTGGAAAAGACACTTACCAGGTATTATTACTAGCTAGTATCTTTACTTAAACAAACAGTTGACCCTTTCACCAGGCATTTAAATGTGATCGTTTTCCCCACCCAAATCACCTGCATTCAGTGACTTATGGAGGAGTGAAAGGCTTTTACACATTTATTTATTGTGAGCTGTCATTTTCTACATGCCTTAACCTCTTCCTCTTTCCTTCTTGTATTACTACATCCAGTACTTTCGTTCAGCCACCAGAAGGTGCTCTTGAAATTGCACTGCATGTTTTTTGTTTTGTTTTTTAACCCTCTCTAGTTTGCTTGCCGAGCTTACAGCATGATGGCCAGTCCACACTGAAGTCTGGAGCTGGCTGACCTATTTGCAGAGGACAATTACTTTCATGGATTTAGCCTCTGCTTTTGTTTGTGAAGAATCCTCTACCAGTCTTGGTGTTTACAAATGTGTTCATTAATTAATTAAACTTTCGTGAGCAATGATTTATGCAATTGTGTTTCAGCTTGTGTAAATCTTCAGACAGCCCCTTGCACCCTGGAATAGCTACCACAATGCACTGCTCTTTGTGGCGTTGCAAGAGCTGCTAATGTGGCCACGCCAGTGCGCTTGTAGCTGACTGTAAACACACGGCAGCGTTTTCCCTGCTGCAGTCTCCGAAGTCTTGTTTAACTCCCAGCCCTCTACATCGGCAAGTGTAGCCAAGCCCTTATTCATGACATACAGTACCAGCTGGCATCTTCATCAAAAAGTGTCCATGTCTACTTCCAAGACAATAAGCACATGCAGCATCTTGCAAACCTTCTTTCCCAAAAGCACCTGCTTGAGAAGGAGTGTCGTGCAGCAATGGAAATCAAAAAGCAATTTCAGAAGAGACACTGCCAAAATAAAAATCTTATTTTTTTTTTAAAAGTGCCTTCACCTCTATGGCTATGAAAATATTTTAGCAAAGTAAGAAAGAAGGAGTTTTCAGGGTGACTTTTAAAAGGTACACAGAGCAGTGAGAAGCCCAGCTCCCAAAACCAACTTGAGCCGTGACATGCAGCCAGCTGGTTTCACTTCCAGATTAGGTTTTGAATGCTACCGTGCAAGGGGATGCTTCAGTCCCTCTAGAACCTATATTCAGAGATATTTTTAACTTAAAATAAAATAGCTCATGAAAACAAATTATATTAACATTCGGGTCAGTCAAATGCCCTTTAAGAGGAAGCCAAAATGAGGGCCTGAGATCTCACTCCTTCACAGAGCTGTCCCCAGACTATAACACAGCAGGGAGGGGAAGGGCAGGGTTAATTCCCCCCTCTCTCTCCATCCAATACACAGAATGAATACCTGTTTCCACCACCAAGCTCAAGGGGCAAGCAGAAGGTCCAGACAATCCACACAGAGGTCTTATACTCCCTCCACCCCAATCCAGCTCCTCAACAGAGCAGTACTGCTGGTAGAGGATTATTGACCCAAAAGGGTCACCCTAGGAATCCCCTATGACAGGAGCATCCACAGCATATGATGGGCAAGAGCACTAAAATTCTGCATTGTTTGACAGTGATGGTGCCCCACGCTACCTCATTCCAGATCAATAATCCCCAGCCTTGTGGCGTTCCAAGGAAGGGGACTCCAGTGCCATGGATACAGCCTGGGATCTTACTGGGACAATAAGGCCCTACATTCTTGTTTGCCTAAATAATTGACACCTTACTTTTAAACAAAACCCTGACAGAGCTAGTGAAGGTGAGTCAATACCATGTGCAATCCCAGCCGTAGACTGATGGCGAGGCAGCTGAGAGTAACATATTTATGCACAACACAAACTGGCACAAGGGGCAGAGGAAAATCTTTTGTTGTTGCTGCTGCTCATGTAACACAGTTGTCGTTGTCTAAAGCCAATGTACTAATTGCCAACTAACAGAGTCCTCTCATCAGTTTAACTCTAGCAAATACAAACAATATTTTCGCATTACCAGAAAATGCAAGAGGCCCCATCTGAGCAGTGAGAACACTAACTTTCTCTGCCTCATGTTTAGTATTCGTTTCCCTTAGAATCAGAAAACTGTAGGACTGGAAGGGACCTCTAGAGGTCGTCTAGTCCAGTCCCCCCCACGCAAGGCAGGACTAAGTATTATCCAGACCATCCCTGACAGGAGTTCATCGTCGGAGATTGTTAAGAGCAGATTAGATAGAGATTCCACAACCTCTGTAGGCAATTTATTCCACTGCTTAACCACCCTGACAGTTAGGAAGTTTTTCCCAATGTCCAACCTAAACTGCTCTTTCTTCAATTTAAGCCCATTGCGTCTTGTCTTATCCTCAGAGGTTAACGAGAACAATTTTTCACCCTCCTCTTTGGAACAACTTTTTATGTATTTGAAAACTGTTATCATGTCCACACTCAGTCTTCTCTCACCAGACTAAACAAATGCAGTTTTTTTACGCTTTCCTTATAGGTCATGTTTTCTCGACCTTTAATCATTTTTGTTGCTCCTGCTCCTTGAAGTCTTTAAACCACGATTTGAGGACTTCAATAGCACAGACATAGGTGAGAGGTTTTTTGCAGGCGTGGGTGGGTGAAATTCTGTGGCCTGCGTTGTGCAGGAGGTCAGACTAGATGATCATAATGGTCCCTTCTGACCTAAATATCTATGAATCTATGAGAACTATTTGCTTTGCTACAGCTCTTGGTGTGAGTGTGTGCTCTCTGTGCTGTGTGATTGGTCGCATAGATCACCTGATGTTGTTTCTGCTCCTTGCTACACAGAATCCTTATTAGCATGAATGTCCACCGCAGTTTCTTTTCCTACAGACAAGTATAGGTTTGTGTGAATGTACACAGACGGTAAATCAAACTGGTTTGCAAATATTAAAACAATTCTGTAGTTTTAATTTGAATGAACATTTAAAAATATTTTGTACCCAGCTTTGGCTTCATTTCCTTTTTCCACAGTGTATTTTAAAGAATCCTTATTGAGGTTACAGGGACAAACCATCCTGATGTGTAGAAAGAATAGTAAATATGGCAGGCGACCAGCTTGGCTTAACAGTGAAATCCTTACTGATCTTAAACACAAAAAAGAGGCTTACAAGAAGTGGAAGATTGGACAAATGACCAGGGAAGAGTATAAAAATATTGCTCAGGCATGCAGGAGTGAAATCAGGAAGGCCAAATCACACCTGGAGTTGCAGCTAGCAAGAGATGTTAAGAGTAACAGGAAGGGTTTCTTCAGGTATGTTAGCAACAAGAAGAAAGTCAAGGAAAGTGTGGGCCCCTTACTGAATGAGGGAGGCAACCTAGTGACAGAGGATGTGGAAAAAGCTAAGGTACTCAATGCTTTTTTTTGCCTCTGTCTTCATGAACAAGGTCAGCTCCCAGACTACTGCACTGGGCAGCACAGCATGGGGAGGAGGTGACCAGCCCTCTGTGGAGAAAGAAGTGGTGCTCGTCCAGCTTTTCTAAATAGTCCCAAACAAGTCTGTGGGGCCGGATGCACTGCATCCGAGAGTACTAAAGGAGTTGGCGGATGTGATTGCAGAGCCAGAGGCCATTATCTTTGAAAACTCACGGCAATCGGGGGAAGTCCCGGATAACTGGATAAAGGCTAATGTGTAGTGCCCATCTTTAAAAAAGGGAAGGAGGAGGATCCTGGGAACTACAGGTCAGTCAGCTTCACCTCAGTCCCTGGAAAAATTATGGAGCAGGTCCTCAAGGAATCGATTCTGAAGCACTTAGAGGAGAGGAAAGTGATCAGGAACAGTCAGCATGGATTCACCAAGGACAAGTCATGCCTGCCTAATCTAATTGCCTTCTATGACGAGATAACTGGCTCTATGGATGAGGGGAAAGCAGTGGCCATGTTGTTCCTTGAATTTAGCAAAGCTTTTGACATGGTCTCCCACAGTATTCTTGCCTGCAAGTTAAAGAAGTATGGGCTGGATGAATGGACTATAAGATGGACAGAAAGCTGGCTAGATTGTCAGGCTCAACAGGTAGCGATCAATGGCTCCATGTCTAGTTGGCAGCCGGTGTCAAGTGGAGTGCCCCAAGGGTTGGTCCTCGGGCCGGTTTTGTTCAATATCTTCGTCAATGATCTGGAGGATGGTGTGGATTTCAACCTCAACAAGTTTGCAGATGACACTAAACTGGGAGGAGAGGTAGATACAGTGGAGGGTAGGGATAGGATACAGAGGGCTCTAGACAAATTAGAGGATTGGGCCAAAAGAAATCTGATGAGGTTCAACAAGGACAAGTGCAGAGTCCTGCACTTAGGACAGAAGAATCCCATGCACCGCTACAGACTCGGGACCGAATGGCTAGGCAGCAGTTCTGCATAAAAGGACCTAGGGGTTACAATGGATGAGGGAAGCTGGATATGAGTCAACAGTGTGCTGTTGTTGCCAAGAAGGCCAATGGCATTTTGGGATGTTTAAGTAGGCGCATTGCCAGCAGATCGAGGGACGTGATCGTCCCCCTGTATTCGACATTGGTGAGGCCTCATCTGGAGTACTGGGTCCAGTTTTGGGCCCCACACTACAAGAAGGATGTGGAAAAATTGGAAAACGTCCAGCGGAGGGCAACAAAAATGATTAGGAGGCTGGAGCACATGACTTATGAGGAGAGGCTGAGGGAACTGGGATTGTTTAGTCTGCAGAAGAGAAGAATGAGGGGGGATTTGATAGCTGCTTTCAACTACCTGAAAGGGGGTTCCAAAGAGGATAGATCTAGACTGTTCTCAATGGTAGCAGATGACAGAACGAGGAGTAATGGTCTCAAGTTGCAGTGGGGGAGGTTTAGATTGGATATTAAGAAAAACTTTTTCACTAGGAGGGTGGTGAAACACTGGAATGCGTTACCTAGGGAGGTGATGGAATCTCCTTCCTTAGAAGTTTTTAAGGTCAGGCTTGACAAAGCCCTGGCTGGAATGCTTTAGTCGGGGATTGGTCCTGCTTTGAGCAGGGGGTTGGACTAGATGACCTCCTGAGGTCCCTTCCAACCCTGATATTCTATGATTCTATGATTTATGGCAGTCACAAGCAAGTGCTAAAATCCAATCTCAGATATGCAGGCCACCGAGAAAGAACAGATAAAATGTAGGTAGGTCACAGCCATATAAACTATATAGAAGTAGCAGTGTTGTGAAATACATCATGAAGTTTAAACAAAAAACGTTTAAAAAGCAACTAAACCAAGCAACGCTGATGGGAATTGATAGTATTTTAGGGACTAACCCTTGGTTGCAGCTAAGGAGCTTCACAGCTCAGGTTGGCCTGGGACTCTGCAGAGGTGGAATAAAGCTCACCTTTCCCCACTTCCCCATTTCCCCACTCCTGGCCCGACTGTGTGCTGGGCCAGTCCCCTGAGTAAGTTGGAACAGCGTGTTTGGAGGTGGTTTGCTCTAAGCTGTACTGGTTCAGGAGGCTGGAATGTCAACGGAATTTGGGGAAGATCTGGTCACATCTCCTGTTCTGCCCCAATAGCTCTGATGTTGGCTGAGGAGGGAGGGGTAGATGGCATAACAGCCAAAAGACCAACTGTGCCACCAGAGCATCCTTCGCATTGTGGCAGGCTCCACAACCAGATTGCATTTGTTGAGCAGCACAAAGAAGCTGCACAGAACCCAAGAAGAGTATTTTTCATTAAATTGTCCTTATGTCCTTTGCTGATTTATTTATGTTTGTATTACGGTAGCCCTGAGGAGCCAGTTGAGAATAGGGCCCCATTGTGCTAGCCAATGGCTGTTTCTGCCCTGAACAGCTTAAAATCTAAATAGATAAAACCAGTATTGCTGACCCCACATTCAGATATCACAAGTCAGACCCCCCAAAAGTTGTGAGATCGACTAAAAAATCATTTGATTATTGACAAACCCCCCACACATTAACTTCTTTTTATTTGCTTTCTGGTTTCCAAGCCTTTAGGGTGCACTTGGTCACATTTTCAAGGGTTTCTCTGCAACTACGAAGGCTTGACACTTTTTAAAAAGTAAGAGCTGAGATTCTCAGGCAATCTCATGCTACCAGCAGCTGGGGCTTTAAGAAAACCAGTACATGTAAAGAGATGCATTAAAATTGGGAGAACTGGCAACACTGCAAGAGAGAGACAGGGTGGGGAAAGGCCCACAACACACAAGCAGAGTAAACAATGTGATGGTTTGGAAAAGCCACATCAGTGCCATGTGGTTTGACGATTTTTTGGAGGCTTTTGGGGAGGCTATTGGAGGTTTTTAATTTGGTGGGATGGGGTTTTGTTAGCAGAGGATTAGGTAACCAGAGAGAGGAGAGGAAAGGAAAGGGAATATTTGGGAAGGGAAGGGCAGGGGAAAGAAGGGAGGGCAGCTGGAGAGTGAGTCTTAGGAGAAGAGAAGGTGTGGGAAGGGGCTTGAATACAGCCTTCAGAAGCCAGTCACAGGGTGGAGCCTACAATATGGAGATACTGAGCTTTATGGTCTCCATTGTACCTGCCATTATAGCTTCAGCCAAAATAATCTCTTACCAAGATGACGTAACATCAGTCATCCACTTTTGCTGTCTGTCTGCAGGGATTTAAACCCTGTGCTTGGGCAACAGGGAATTCTTGGTGCTGGGTCTGAGGACCCTGTCTCTGGAATTCAGTCTCTTGAGATCCAGCAGAGGCCGACTCTGGAGGCATTTAGGACTTGGTTGAAATAAGGCTCTTTATGTTTTATATAGGTCAACAGCTTGGTGAGTAACTTCTCAGTGGGTATGGGTAATAACAGTGATATGTTTTGTGGTCAGATGATGACAAATAGACACTGACTGATTTGTTTTTTTTTGTAAGCACTTCAAGATGTTGGCATGATGGATAAAATAGAAATTATTAAACCCCAAGCAATCACGTTCAGTTTATTCAAGCAGCATACAGCCAACCTGATTGCTAACTGGCATGTTGGGTTATTCACTTGCCACTGGGCTAACTTCTTGAGTCCTTGCAGGTATCTTATGGTTTGGCTTCCAGCCCACCTCTTCTTAATTTACATTAAATCACTGGCTCCACTCACCCTTCAATTTTATTTGCACTTAAGCAAGATGTGGATCAGATGGATACCCTGGAAGAAATCATGAGCAGAGTGCAATCGGTCACTGTTAATGTTCAAGAGAATCAAAGCCACTTTAACAAATACAGCTACTTATGGATGGATGATAAATCTGAATTTATGAAGCGGTTCTTGTTCTGTGAAAGATTTCTTAATACCGAGGAGCTGTAATTGTATGCAGAATATGGGCTTCAGAAATGCTTTCCGAAGTTAGCACACTTTAAAGAACAAGTATTTTCGTTTTTGTGGTTTGTTGTATTTCTCTTTCTCATGCTGATAGAACAGCTATGAAATCATTATATTATTTTGTAGATTAAATTAAAAATGCTAATTTTATATATATATATATATATATATATATATATATATATATATATATATTAGCATCAATATTTATGTAACACTGTACAGGAAGTTAGTGAATTTGAAAATCAGACTTTCAATGGCTGGTCCCCGGTTAATATTAAGCCCTTTGAAATGTCTTGGATGAATATTATTAAAAATGGAGTTGGATGTTTAAGGAACATCTACTCAACCATGTAACTCACAGGTAAGCTACTCTGCATTCTCTTAACTGGCTTTGTTGGAAATTTAATCCTTTGGCCAAAGAAGGGAAAGGAAGACTGGAAGCAAAAACACAGAGTGACCCCAGCTCTGTCATAGACTTGTATGTGACCTGAGGCAAGAGACATAATTTCTTTGTGCTTGAGTTTCCTCGTGTGTAAAATGTGGATAGTTATATTTACCTACCTCACTGAAGTGTTGTCTTAATTTATTATTGTTAGTAAAGTGCTTTGAGGTCTTCAGATGGAAGGTGGCATATAAGTAAAACATATTAGTTATTTCTTATTTTTTTTTTATTCTAATGGCTTTTTAACTTGCCACAAGTACTATGGATTTCTAATGCTTTGCCATTTGCCTATTATGCGTTTATGGCTGAATGAATACTTAAGAGGCAGAGCCATGCTGGTGAAGGAAGGGGGTTCACCACCTGAGCAGCAGTGGATGGAGGTGTGCTGGCACAACAAGAATACAAACAATAATAAAGGTATAATGAATACCGTACTTTGAGTAACACAGAGGAAAGAAGTAAGAGCTGACCCTGGCTACAGTTTTAAAAGGAGTAATTTGCATTCTCCCCAGCTTGATCGTCCTGTACAGTGAGTGGACCCTGGCGTTGCACGTCCCCTGTCTAGATGCCTTTCTGGATCCTTCACCACAACCGGCAGTGCTAGCTAGCCCCTCTGCCCTCCTTGGGCGGACCTGGAGCCAGCCCCTGGCTGCCACCTGAGCAGATGCACTGGGAGAAGAAAAAAGGGGAGGCCGGGCCAGATGGTACCACATTCTGCCCACTGAGACAGCGGCTGTAGTGCCTGTGAAATACAGTTCTCATCTTGTAAAAACTTAACACAATGCTTCTACATTTGATTTGATTGCATTTACTTGTTCATTAATATAATTGATGTGTGTGGCTTGCCTTCAGTTTTCACAGGCTCCATGCTAATTAACTGTTGACACTTTCTCACATTATATATCATTAGTGTTACTGAGCTAGAGAAATCCATTCATGAAACTGAAAAAGGTTTAGTTAAGACAGTGAAAGGAGGAGGCTGCCTCATTCTGGTTGAAATACTGGAGCATCTGATGGCTATACAGGATTGTCAATCCACATTATAACATTTTCAGACCTTTAAAATCAACTGCTGAGCTACTCAGAACCTATGGGCACAGCTACCGAAACAGATCTATACAGAATTGGAGGTAAGGACTCTGTGTAACACACACAACGCTTTTTGTCATACTTGTACCAAAACTTTTTGTTGTTTTTCTACCCTTGTTAGCTTAATTTTGAGAGATATTAAACTTGGATCTGTATTTTTAAAAATCAAACAATGGATCATAGGTCAAAATCTGCAGTCCTTTGTCACAATCTGTGCAAAACTCCCCCTAACTTAAAGGGGTTGGTATGTATGGGGGAGAAGGGGAAGATTCACTCTAGTCCTCTAGTCAGGATTTCCAGGATTTTGCCCTATGTTCTTCAATTTCCTTCATCATTTTAACAGAGAACTGCTTTCCAATACAGTGTTATCAGTGTACTCCAAGGATAAAGTTACAATGAAAAGGTCTGTGGGTGGGTAGGTGGGATAGCTACCCAAAACAGATATAAATTATTGGTTCACTAAAGAATTAATATATCTATTGAAAGGTGCTTTTCTTGTATTAACAACGCCTCAAGTTACAGAAATGGAAAGGGTTTTGAAAATGTAACGTGTGTTCCACCACTTACGCGTTTTGTTTCCCTTATGCATTTCACTCTGCTGGGATAATTAAACTAGAGTAGGTGGTTCATGAATACATAGATTTGAAGGCTAGAAAGGGACCATTAGATCATCTAGTCTGACCAGTATATCACAGGCCATAGACTTTCACCCCGTTATTCCTGTATTGAGCCCATTCATTTTCAAGTTCTAGCTCTCATGCAGTCATACAGTATTATTGTCTCTCCATTTCCAGGGCTGCAGGATTAGTTTTACATTAAAAAGCCATTGGAATCTTTTTCGTAAAAGCTGTAGGCCACTGCAGCCTCTACTGGTTGGATGGGTGCATGATCAGTAGAGTTAAGGCTCTACCCCCCAATGCATCAGCAAGCACAGCTAAGTCTTTGCAAAGGGGGAAATAGTTTGCTGCAGCTATGGTGCTGGTGCAGATTAGTTTCCCCTCTGGAGCTCAGGGGGAATCAGGAGTCCCAGTCTGGTCAGCTCTTGGGGCAGCACAACTACCCGGTGCCCTTTCCTCAGGAAGATTGTAAAATGATGCTCTTGGCCTTAGTGGCCATGCTGTGAATGGGGTGGGAATCTCTTCACTGTCGAGGTTGGGAGGAAGGAATTCTTCCCCAATGACTCCCTTGGTCATTAAAGGCAGCGGAACTCCTCTGAAATCCCTCTGGCTACCGTAGTGACATGGTTGCCCTGGTATCTGGTGTGCTCCCCATCACAGACTGTAATCCATAGTGGATCTGTTTAGTCACCAGCACTGCTAACAACCTCTTGTACACTGTGGAGCAGACACGAAAGAACAATTCACAGCTAAAACTTTTGGATAGACCAGGGCTACCGTGTATGACTGTGAACTTCCCAAAGTTTAGAAATGTTTGGCTTTAGGGTCATTTCTAGTAAAAACCCAGGGACTGAAAAGGACCCAGATCCAGACACAAGACTAGAAAGAATAGGATATGCCACCATGATCTGGGGCTGACAAGCTATAAACCCAATATGACCTATAATGTTGTTGTTTTTAATTAAATGAATTTCATTGTCCTTTTATAAACATTCTGTTTTTATTTCCACCAATAAGATGATCTTATTATCAGCCTCAAGAGCCTGATCCAAAGCCCATTGCAGTTAATCAGAGTCTTTCCACTGACTTAAATGGACTTTGAATCAGGCTTCTAAATCAGTGAGAATAAAACCACCAAAACAAATAGATTATTGTGTTTTATGGAATTTTATTAATTCATGTAATAACAATAATCACTAGAACTGATAGAGAAATTTAGATTAAAAACAATTTTGATTGAAAAAAGAAGAGATGTGGCTAGCTTTTTATGTTTTTCCCCCCACATGTTCTGATTACCTCTAATAATACTCCAAGTAATGCACTGAAATTATTACATGTAACAATATGTATTCAGTATAAAGTCATGTTTCACATGTGCTGAAGAGTTTTAAAGTTCAGTATCTTAATTGTTCTGAAATATGTTTATCAAAATAACAAAATCAGTTATTTCAAACTGAGCACAAACTTCTGTGATATTTATGTAAAAAAACTTAAGGAATTTTTGAGTTGCAAAAATGTATAGAAATGCTTGAAAAATTTAATTTCCATTTTTATGTTTATATTTAGGTTTTAGTTAAATCTTGATAAAAAGGGCAAACATTTTAAAAATGTTCCAAGGCTAAGAAGTTGTGTGTTAATTTCATCTCAATGTTAATTTTTATGAATAAGATACCTAAAACTCAATTTTCAAAGGAGTTTCAACTATGCCGTGGTTTTTGCAGTGGGAAGTTTTCTGTGCACAACTGTTGGATTGGGCCCTGATCTTGCAAAGACGAGGTTTTGCGGGATCAGGGCACTATTTGTTTGTATATGCAAATTGAGTAATTTGGTGCCTAATAATCTCATTTGCATAAACAAATATGTTTGAACACACACATGCAGAAACTGTGCACAAATAGTCTGATTTTGTATGTGCTAATTGAAAGGCCACGATTTGAAAAGGTGGGCCATAATCTGTAATATAGGGGTTTGTTAAGAAAGTTTGGTATACCAAAAGTTATGTCAGTGTGAATGGCATGATTATAATATTAGATTGGGTGTTTTACAAGTTAGAACATTCTCTGTGAAACTGGAACCTTGCTTTCATCCTCATTTTTCAAAAGATCAAAGCTCTGTGCATGAAACAGATAGGTTTTGGGTTTTTCCCCCTCCTTCCCCCAGCACAATTTCCAGGAAATATGTCGATCTGTGCTGGGTATGAAACTGCAGGACCTTTCAAACTGATTGCTTTACTTTTCAATTCTAATCTTTCAGGCAGTCTAAATACTTGTTGGAAAACATGGTTTTACTATGGAAATGTGTTCTTTAATGTGCAATTTATAGACAGATTTCTCTGTGTCCTTATTTATGGGTGTATTGTCAGTAGATTGCTTGTGTTTATTAAGCTTGTAGCCCAGGTAAATGTCAAACCTTGCATCAAATAAGAATCAGAAACCCATTTTTCAGCAATACGATTCTGGAAAGGCAATGTGGTCTAGTGACAGTAAAGAGCTGGTAGTATGGGGTTCAAGCCAAAGTTGCTCTCAAAAGCATTGTCTGTGCTACCAAAAAAAACCCAACGCCTAACAAAAAACAACTATTTGCTTTTGTGTATCTGCCTTTAACCTGAAGGGATTGACCATGTGTAATGAAACAGTGCTAAACGTGTCTCATCCCTGGGTACACTTACAGCTTCTCTATGTTCAGTATTACTTCAGCTGCACCTGTTTGGTGATGCCTGTTGTCAGCAACAGGTATTTTCTGTAGTGTAGATAAGGTTTGGGGATCTGTGGAACCCAGGCAAGTTATGTGACCTCTTTGGGCTAGAAGAAAAATTGTGAACAAGCAAATCCTTGCTGAAACACAGCTGAGTTTCTGGATATGGGAGGGCCAAATTCTGAAAGCACTTCCTATTGGATGTAGTGCTGACTACTGGGAGTTAATGGGAAGTACAGTAACATCCAGTACCAAGTGTTTGTAGGTTTGAGCCCTAAATTATATAAACCAAATAAGTAAAAATCTGTTAGTCTTTAAAACCAACCTAATTAATAGTGTGTTGTTGCATAATTGAAGTGTCTGGTACTTGTTTTTGGTAGTGCTGTTTATTTTCAAAATTCAAATACATAATCATGTTCTAACTAGAAAATCCAGAATATTGTAAATACACTTTATTTTTGCCATAATTATGTTTTGGAAATTACCAGGAGTGATGAGTCCAGGTTTGGTACTAAATAAGAAGGTGATTTAGTTGGGGATTGGTCCTGCTTTGAGCAGGGGGTTTTACTAGATAACCTCCTGAGGTCCCTTCCAACCCTGATATTCTATGAAGAGTGAATGATCCAAAGTCAGCTAGAAAAAAGAAAAGGGGTTGCGGAGTGTGTGTGTTTGTGTTGTGTGTGTGTGTGTGTGTGTGTGTGTTTTTCTGTGAGGGGCTGGTTGTTTGAGGTATTACTGACCAACAATATCTGTTTGTAATGTGGTGAGGAATTACCTCAAAAGTGGAAGAACCATAAAAAAGATTGCCTTCACTGTAAAGCATGAAGTGGCACCTCTGCAGTCCAATGAACTATCTGTTATCAGAAGAAAATGTGTACTTTTTTTGAGGTGAGATCAGTTCTGTGCTCTGAACCAAATGATTTTTCGTTTTTTGTTCTGATAACAAGCTGGTGGTAAGCTTCACTGAACTGAGAAATTGTAAACTCTTAGAAGAGGCTGTCTAAAGATAACAATTCAATGTTTCTTGGTAATGTATTCTGGATGAATCTGATAATTTAAAGCCCACTTCACCAAAATGGGAGTGACACTTGCATACTCTTTATCTTCATTTATGTGTAATGTGTTTCTAATTCAAACGTGGTGCTCCTGTTGTCAGATCAAATATAGATTTTAAATGTTTTATGCTTCTCCACTGGGAATGTTTTAAATGTATGCGGGCTGTCTGTCAGTGCTGTACAGGCTGAATCTAATAAAATTTTAGGTAAATTTAAAGGAAATAAAAGTGTACTTAAAAATGAAATGATTCATGGTTCATGAGATGGAACATATTTAATGAATGGCAGCTAAGGAAAAGTTATGAGATAGTCTCCATGGATCACCTCCTTAACCTCTAAGGAGCCCTACTTCAATAAATACATTGTATCTTTCATGTTAAACAGCATGAGTTTAGCAACAGATTTAAACAGGAAGTCCTATTTAGATTTCCCTTCTAAGCATATGGATAAGGTAAAAATATCTGTTGCTTTTACAAATTACTGTGAAACTTCCATCACTGTAAACAGTCTGGGAAACACAGTTGCAGCCTGCGGTCAGTATGCAGCATACATTAACATTTATTGATGTACATAGCCCATCCTTTCAAGCACCCAAGTGCTTTACAGTGTAACAATAAATAATATGACCAAGAAATGGGCTTATCATTTTAAAACAGATCTTTAGACCAGTGTGAGGAAATACTGACTTGAAGAATATTCCCAAATCTTTTTCTGAACTTGTAAATTAAGGTGACATGAATTTCTTCCTCAAAATACCGTAATCTGTATGTTTGGAGAGGGAGAGTCTAGTTTCATTCTTTTAAAATGTTGCTATTGAAGTATGTTCCTGATTTTTAAAATAAATTTTAATTGCAAGGTTGGTTATGATATAAAACCTAAAAGTGGACGTCTGTTGTTATGTCGGCATTTCCCCCCTCCCATTGGTTTGTTGCTCCAGGGTTGCTTGGGAGAACTGGGCTTCAGGTCTTGATTTATTTTTTTTCATTGGGGTGAGGGGGGAAGTATTTGTTTAACCCCACCCCTTCCAAGCTCCTGGGCCAAATTCTGGTTCAGAGTAGGTAAGAAGCATGTATCTGCTTATAATGGGACAGAGTACCAGACTGACTGGCCCTTGCAGGGAAACTGGGAGTTGGGAGGGGTAATGCCTCTTGTATACTCAGTGCAAGGGTCAGTCACAATTGCCATCTCTGCACTTGACGGGAACAACTCTAACTGTAAAAGTAGTCGCTGGAGTTGGTAATTACTGACTCAGCTGCATGACAGGAATGAAACACTTTGTGTCTGCGACATATGTCATGTGGCTGGGATCTGGAAATAAATATCCATCTCTTACTGGTACTCTTGAGCGTTACACCTTTGTTAGACCCTCTGTATATCGCTAGAGGTGCACCTTTTGCCAATGGGATGAGGAAATGGTGAGTCCTGTCCCCTTCTCCTGTCCTTACGTTTGTGCGGAGCACGCCCAGTACAATGGGGAAGCCATCTACACCCTCCCCATAATGTTTCTCTCAGGGGTAGGCACTGAATATATTGGAAGAATGACTTCTTTTCCTGTCGAAACACCTCAGTGTGATGTACTGATCTTCCCCTTTACTCTGGGATGAGATGTAGGTCATTTTCCTATCCCCACCAGTTGGTGTGTCTTCATGACACCTGCTCATGACATAGAAAGGTAGACAGATGGAGCAGAATTCTGGGCAAACCAGTCTAGAGTCTCTTAAAAAGTATATGCAAAGCATTAGTTCATTGTTGGTAAGATGTTCTAAAATTACATTCTTATAGACCCCTAAAGACATTGCAAAACTGGAGGTTGAGTTAAAAAGTCTTCAGGAAACTTGCAGACCTTTTTGAAGTAAGTATGCCAGAATATAAACAGCTGAAACAATCCATGCCGATGTCATTCTACTGAAGTCTGTGTGGGACATGGTGGTTTTTGTACAGGTAAGGCCTCATCTCTGCAGTTGTGTTCAGAATGGGAAATACAGGCACTAATCTTAATTCTTACTTCCTCCTTCACTTAACAAAAGAGGAGAGAGAACTTCATGATATGAGTTGTGGTTTGATTTAGTTGGAATTAGGGGTACTTTCGACCATTTTTTTAAAGAATTAATAAACCCTTAGAAATAGAATGGGATTAATTTTTATTTAGTGCCATGTAGTCACTGCATGTTTTTTAAGACATTATTCAAATGAGAAAAACTGGTATATTTTTGAATGAACATGTAATAAAAAATGATTAAATAACAGATGCTGGAGAAATAAATCAATATGCTGATGATGATCTGTTTCTGTATCTGATGTTTAGAAAAATAGGGATTCTGTACTTCTCAGTAATGAGCATTCAGGAAAGAATTAAAAGGTAAGTTTTTCTGTCCTTTCGTCTTTGCTTCACGGGTGTGTGCGTATCTGTACTGTGTATGAGTATGTACGTACATAATAGTTAAATGGAAGAATAAGGGGATCTGCCTTTAGGACAAAAGCCTCACATAGTCTGATACAATTATCACCTTGCTATGGTGAGATGCAGGCATAGCTGTGTGATGAAAGATTGTGCAGTGACTGACTTCAGCTTCCAGCATCTCTCCTTCACTTTCATAAAGATTCAAAGTTTCTGACTCCTAAAAACTGATATCTCAGGGTAGCAATAGTAATGTTATGAGGGAGACTCTCGTTCTGTTTGTTCGTTAAACTGTCTAGAGTGGCTCACAACTGAGAGTGCCTACCTCAGGGCAGACTGTCAAAGAACAGGGCACAAACTGCAAACTTGTTGAATGTTCTATAGTTGGATTTCACCAACCCAGTAACAAATGTGAACTCCTAAATTACTATAACAGCCTTAACATGGAGTCACAGACAGTCCCCTGGGGCACTCTGGTCAATCTTGCCACCTGGGAAAGCTTGTCTCTGTGATAGATTGTCCCTTACACCAAAAGTCATAATAATATTCACTTACCCTAGGTCAACTGTACTTCGGATCTCAAACCAAAGACAACATTTGTGCAATCATATAATAAACAATCTAAAGATTTATTAACTAGGAAAAATAAATAAGTTATTTACAAGGTTAAAGCAGATTAACATACACACAAATGCGTAGGGCCCTACCAAATTCTTGGCCATGAAAAATGCTTCACGGACCGTGAAAAATGGTCTTTTGTGTGCTTTTAGCCTATACTATACAGATTTCATGGGGGAGACCAGAGTTTCTCAAATTGAGGGTCCTGACCCAAAAGGGAGTTGCAGGAGGGTCACAAGGTTATTTTAGGGGGGTCGCAGTATTGCCATTCTTTCTTCTGCGCTGCCTTTCGAGCTAAGCGGCCGGAGAGCGACGGCCTTTGGCCAGGCGCTCAGCTCGGAAGGCAGAGCCCCATCAGCAGCGATGCAGAAGCAAGGGGTGGCAATACCATACTGTGACACCCTTACTTCTGCGCTGCTGCCTTCAGAGCTGGGTGGCGGGAGAGTGGCAGCTGCTGACGGAGGGTCCAGCTCTGAAGGCAGCAGCCCAGAATACCATACCAGGCCATCCTTACTTCTGTGCTGCTGCTGGTGGCAGCTCTGCCTTCAGAGGCGGGAGGGGGCTCAGTGTTGAGGCAGAGGGTTGGGGCTGGGGGGGGGGGCGAGGGCTGCAGCTGGGGGGGCGGGCTCTGGGGTGGGGCTGGGGATGAGGGGTTTGAGGTGCAGGCTTCCCTGAGGCTGCAGAGGGGAGAAAGGTCACCCCCAGCCCTTTCACCATAGCAGCCTGGGCCGGGGGAGAGGTGCCTTTCCCTGGCCGTGGCAGCTCCGGATAGGGTGACCATACAGCAAATGTGAAAAATCAGGATGGGGGTGGGAAGTAATAGGAGCCTATATAAGAAAAAGACCCCAAAATTGGGACTGTCCCTATAAAATCGGGACATCTGGTCACCCTAGCTCCAGGGTTGGGGCTGGGGGAGAGGGGCCTCTCCCTGGTTGTGTGGTCCTTGATAGCCTGCTGTACGGTCGCATAGCTTAGTGGGAACTTAGGGTAGCAGTAAGGCAACCCCTTCTACAATGGGTTGTCAGGACCCTACAATTACAACACTGTGAAATTTCAGATTGAAATATTTGAAATCATGACATTTATGATTTTTAAAATCCTATGACCCTGAAATTGATCAAAATGGACCGTGGATCTGGTAGGGCCCTACAAATGAGTTACATCCTTAGGTTTCAAAAGATAATAGAAAACTTCTGTAATAAGTTCTGAACTCTGTATGTCCTTTAGGGCTAACCCAAGCTAAACAGCTGGGGACCCCATGCTTATGCTTAGACATCTTCGCCCCTCTGTCTTCACTCAGCACAGGGATAACAATTTATCCTTAACAGGTATTTTTATTCCCTTTTCCCCAGTGTTCAAGCTGTAATGGGACAAGGGCTTTGCATGTACCCTCTTCAGGGGTGTGGGAGAAGCAATCAACAAAGTCTTTTGTCAACAATGGCTTGGCTGATGTCTAGACCTTTTTTCGTAGGGGAGGAGATAATGCCTCTTGTGGAAAACTCGTATTTCACACGTGGTAATGCTTCTCCCCTGACGGTGGGAGATTTACAGTCTTAGTGAATGTTTTTATAGTTACAGAGCAAACATTTAAACATTACCTTATAACATGGGCTACAGATGTTGTAAGTAGGCTTAATACATGCAGCATCCCAAAAGTATTTCATAAAGTCTAAACACACTCTTATAACTTCTAATATCTATTTTAACAATACTAACACTTGGGTGAGCCAGACTTGTTTCCAGCTGTGCATTTGTCACTGTTCAGTGAGGCTTGTCGTGAGCTGGCACCGGGTCTGCCAGCATCACACTGTTCCTTTTCTCTAATCTATTTATTCTTTCTGACAAGAGTGGGAATGCTGAATAGGAAAAAGGACTGCCTCACGTAGAAGCAGCTACCAATCCAGGAGCCTGATTCTTCAGCCACAGGATACAACTAACTCCCTTTTGAGTTCAATGGGAATGACTCGTAGCCTGTGATTGGAGAATAGGGCCCAGATGACTACATAGTGGTGTGATGGGGTCCAGACAGAAAAGAACCATATTGGTGAGCTTCGTCGAGCTGGTTTGGGTTACACTGGCCCTGGCCCTCCAAAGGTTGTGCTCCATCTAGTCCTATTTAGCTTTAAGATTGGTTGTGGTAAGGGGCTTTCCCTCAAACTATATCAGCCTTAACCATAGAAGAGTTGCTACTCTGCTATATGAGCCATGCAAGGGCCAGGGCAGTAACTAGGAGGAGTGCAGGGATATGCCTGGAGTGCACATTTCCCCAAATAGAAGAGGTTAGAGTAGGTCATAGCCCTGTCCCCTCCCCCTTGCACATCCACCAGTGAAGCAAGCCTGTGGCATGGGCTGCATTGTCTGACAGGACTGTGCAACTTGTGCAATTCCTCTGTGCAGGAGGGGAGTAGCATGAGCCCTAATCCTTCCTTGAACTCCCTGTGAAATAGTGAGCACCTATTCCGAGCTGTGCTGGTCTAACCCAAAATAGCTAAACAGTTTAGAGATGGATCCAAACCAGACCGTGGCTCTTTACATCCCCAAACTATGGGACAGTTCAGATCCAGATCTGAACTCTCTGGCTTGGTGCTCTTCCTGCTACAACCCACGTTACAGCTTCTCCTCTTCTCAAAAAAGCTAGGTACATGCACCTGTCTGAATTCTGAAGAGATTACTAATCTCTGCAATTCCACTAATTTCCAGGGTTAATTTTTTGAAGAGAGTCTAAGATGTTACTAAGATGTTACTGTGATGTTACTAAGTAAAACATCTGTTCTTAACTCAAGTTAGCTCAGTTGCGGTAAAAATCTGAGTAGACACATGGCAGTTTGTGGTTTTCACATGTTAGCAGGCCAAGTTAAAGACTAAGCTTCCCCCATAGTTTTTAGTGCCATGTGCTCACTTATATGAAAACTACAATTTGCTTTGTCTTTACTAGGATAGTTAACTCAACTTAGCTAACATGAATTAAAAACACACCCTTTTCTAGTTAAGACGAGTCTAAATGTTCTTGCATAGTTATTGAACACTATCATTTCTATACTGATGATAGAATCTAAAACCTGTTTGCACCCCATATGCACACACAGTGAGGGTTTTATGAATGTGTAGTTTATATGTAAATTCATTTGTATGCACCAGTGATAGTGAGCAAAAATTGCCCATGCAAAGCTGTGGATGTGCAAATTCTACAGCCTAAAATAAGTGGTTTTGTAAATAAAACCCAAGAAATTAAATAACATAAATGAAACCTGAAGAAAAACTTTTTGTATAATTCTTGACATAATATAGCGATTATTGTTTCCATCATAAATAGTCTTTCAAGATGTAATGCTCTCTGACATCTGTGAATCAGGGCCAGGCAAAATGATAGTTTTGAACTGTTCTCTACCTGCAGACACACATTTTGGCCCATCTAATTTTTCCACCTCTTTGGAACAGACCATTGGTCCAACTTCAGTGTTCTGTGTCCAGCAATTAAGCCTACATCTGGTGCTTCACAGAAAGGCAAAAATTAAAACACTTACCCACCTGCGTAATGTACCAAGAATAGTTTTAGTTTCTTGAATAGAAGAAGAGCAAGAATGTATTCAAAGCCAGTTAAACTCTTGTTTCCATAATAACTTTTTTCCCTACATGTCTTGTCTAATTCAAATAGACAAGGGTGGGGGAGATGTTGATAAAGAATGTTTCTGAAGAAACCATTATAGTCAATCATGTCAAGAATCTACACAAGGAGTGCTTAAGTAGGCCTTGATAAAATGGAGAGCATCAGCTCTAAGCCTGGAATCGTTATGGTCTATTGTGTTAATAATCTTCATGCTAAGAAGTAAAATTCCTAGGCCATGACAAAACAGATACATATTCAGAGCCATTATGGCCTATTATGTCAATAAGACATTTGTTTGAGTCCCTAAGTATTTATTTGCATTATACTGTAGATTGCAATGGACCCTGAGGAGCTGTTACACTCTCTTGTGTGGTTTTAATCTTAAGTCCTTTTGCTACACACTGATAGGTAAATTTTATATGGCATTGTCTACAAAGGGAAAATTGACTGGCATAGCTATTCCAGAAAAACAGTTACACTATAATTCCACATAATTTAGCTATTCCAGAATAATGCCCCAGTGTGGATTTTATTCTGGAATAATTACCCCACTTCCAGAGCAGAGTAATTATGCTGGAATAAAGTCAAGTTATTTCGTAATAGTGTCTACATGGGGAGTTATTCCAGAATAGCTATAGTGGAACATTAATTCTGGAATAGCTATGCTGGTCAGTTTCCCCCTGTAGACAAGCCCTTAGATGCTTCTAGCGAGAGCTTTCCTTTTTGTCTGAGTGTTGTTAAATAAGAAAATCCATGAAAATACTTAAACCCTACATTCACTTAGATTAATGTTTAATCTTAAACAAGGAAATCAGAGCTGAGAGAGCATCCATAAATCTCCTTATATCCGTTTATTTCAGGCTTCTCCAAACTGGGTGATACAATAGTATCGTACAGAATGTGCTGCAGTAAGTAGGCACAGTGTAGTGTGAAAAGAGTATTACCACCTTATCTGCAGCTATGTGGATGTGTCAAACTTTTATCTTAATTTCTTTTTAAAGCTCTAAAGCTATTAGACCAAATTCAGCTTCAATATAAAGGGGGATAGCTTTTTTGACTGCCACGGATTTAATGCTTGCTTACATCAGTGTTGAATTTTAGAATAGAATAGAATATCAGGAGGTCATCTAGTCCAACCCCCTGCTCAAAGCAGGACCAATCCCCAATTTTGCCCCTAAGCCTAAATGGCCCCTTCAAGGATTGAACTCACAACCCTGAGTTTAGCAGGCCAAAGCTCAAACCACTGAGCTATCCCTCCCCCTAAAAAAAAATATCAGGGTTGGAAGGGACCTAAGGAGGTCATTTAGTCCAACCCCCTGCTCAAAGCAGGACCAATCCCCAATTTTCCCCCCAGATCCCTAAATGGCCCCCTCAAGGATTGATCTCACAACCCTGGGTTTAGCAGGCCAATGCTCAAACCACTGAGCTATCCCTCCCCTGCAAATGATGGTCCCTGCCCCAAAGATAAAGTAAATTAAATTACCGCAAAGGGGTAAGTTTTACATTTCATCTAAAGTGCATTTTCTTCAACCACGTCCCCGCATTATTTTCAGTTCAAACCCAGAGGAAAGAGTAACCATTTGACAGTCGTCAACTGAACTAGTTACAGCTCTTGAAGGTCCCCTTTTCACCCGCGTGATTTTGCAGACCCTGCTTAGCTTATACCACTACCAGCGTCCTTCCCCCATCCCATTCCACTGCTGGTGACTTCAAAAAATTGTTTATGAACCCATCCTGTTTTCCAGCAATCTATTGGTTAATGGGGATTATTTGCTGAAGAGTTTATGCAACAAATTTCTACCTCTAGTGTGCTTGCAAACTATTCCCTGTGAACATGTTGGGATTCACAATCGTTTTCAGGTGAGCATTATCCATGTGCTGAGGGTTAGAACATGTGTTAGAATGAATTTTGGTTCATGCTCTTCTGAAATTTAGGGAGTGTTCTCTTTCTATAACACACAATCAAGAATATAAATCCTCAGATTATATTTCAGCATGATTAGGTTTTAAATTTTGAAAACTATTTTGTTGCATTTGCTCATTATATGTATTTATACAGAAACCTGCTTTCATCTTCAGCTGCTGCGGTCTGTGTTTATAGCCAATATTGTGTTTATTTTTATTTTTTACATGAATATTAAAGACTGGATGAAAATTCCATGGAAAGAAATGTGTTGAGCAAATGGGATAGGTAGCTCAGAAGATTTGCAGATTTCAGAGTAACAGCCGTGTTAGTCTGTATTCGCAAAAAGAAAAGGAGTACTTGTGGCACCTTAGAGACTAACCAATTTATTTGAGCACAAGCTTTCGTAGCTCACGAAAGCTTGTGCTCAAATAAATTGGTTAGTCTCTAAGGTGCCACAAGTACTCCTTTTCTTTTTAAGATTTGCAGAGGGGATCATTTCCCCAATTACTATATTGTGTTACTACTTGAAATAATCTCTCGCATTCTAAGGGCCCTATATTGTACCAGTAGCTAGCTCAACAGTGGTCCTTAGGGGTAATTTTTTGAAAGCAGTTTAGAAATTTAGGAGTAAGAGTCCCAATGACTTTCCATGAGATTTGTGATTCTAAAACCATTAGGTACTTTTGAAAATCTCCTCTGAAACCCATATTTTGTACAGATTATCAGGAAAACTACACAGACATCATAGCAGACAAGCTTCAAGATACACATGCTAGCTCCACAAAAGCAAAACATGGGAACCTTGCAAAATTCTGTATACCAATTCCTTGGGGCACATTGAGGGAATAAAATATTTTTCATTATCCTGGTAAGTGCAAATGAATAGAATATGTCTAGGTTGGTCTTACATGTTTGTTTTGCAAGGCTGTCAAAGGCATCTAAAATTATGAGAGACTATTTACTAGTTCTTAAGATTTCAATAATTTTAATTTACTTATTTTCCTAGATACGATGCGGCAAACAAGTGTAGTAATTAGTCGCCATAAATATGAGCCAGAAAAAGTGTGCTGCTCACTTTTGAATATCTGCCCTTTATGTAGGTGTCTAGCAGGGAATTGGAGGCCTTTTGAAAATATAAACTCAATTGTGGGCACTGAGCTCTTGAAAATCTGGCCCAGAATGATTTTGAAAAATTGACCCATAGCGTATGAAGCCTTCAGAGTCCAATAATGTTCACATTTCTTTTTTTTCCATTTTGTGATTATGTCCTAACAAATGAAGACCCTTGATAAAGAAATTCAGACCTGGGATGTTAATGTGGGTTTAGAATCAACTGTTAAAATTTGTTGGCTTTCTTTTGGGCTGTGAATCCCTTCAGAACCCTGCCATCAGGAACAGGCATTGGCAACAACTTATGAATTCAACAGTGGTAAATGTTCTGGCATTGCAAACTAAAAGGAACGTTGATTAAGCTGTAGAATTTTTAGGTGTATATTGGCATCTCAGAAACACCTTGTTTCCTCAGCTTTCCTTGGCATGGGATGTCATGAACGAAGATACCACATTAGGGGTCCTGTTAGCTCTTCAGCTGCACAGAGTGGAAGATGAAGTAAAAATATTGTGGATGAAGCCGTGAAAGAAATGGCTATAGAGGACATAGCTGCAGTCGGCGTTGTACAATAATAATTCACTTATGAAAAGGTAGATGACAAACTGAACCTCTGATGTTTCACAGGTTCTTGTGGAGATTAACCCCATCTAGTGTGTCATGGACATTTCATACGAACAGTATCATAGCACAGGCACTCCTTTGGTGTAATCTGATCAAAACCTCGAAGAGACATTACAAGACAGCCAGGCAATGGTTTATTTTTGTATTATCCAGGATTTTCAAGAGTTATTGAATGTTATTTTCGTGTTTTGGATTGTCACCCCAGTATCAAAGAGATTGGGGGGTATTGAAATGATATTGCTCTTGAATAATCAATTGTAGTGAAGGACATGATGTAACTATGGAACATCTTGCCCTATTTTCAAACAATATACAGAATTGTAAGCTAAGTCCACTGCACTAAAACTGTTTTGGTTTCACATAAGTAGTATAGGATTTTCCTGATATCTGCTGGGAGAGCAATACAGCGGTGCATAGACAATCCAGGAAGTTTTTGGAAAGTGTAGGGGACAATTTCCTGGTGCAAGTGCTAGACGAGCCAACTGGGGGGGAGCTTTTCTTGACCTGCTGCTCACAAACAGGGAAGAATTAGTGAGGGAAGCAAAAGTGGATGGGAATCTGGGAGGCAGTGACCATGAGTTGGTTAAGTTCAGGATCCTGACACAGGGAAGAAAGGTAAGCAGCAGGATACGGACCCTGGACTTCAGGAAAGCAGACTTTGACTCCCTCAGGGAACGGATGGGTAGGATCCCCTGGAGGACTAACATGAAGGGGAAAGGAGTCCAGGAGAGTTGGCTGTATTTCAAGGAATCCCTGTTGAGGTTACAGGCACAAACCATCCCGATGAGTCGAAAGAATAGTAAATATGGCAGGCGACCAGCTTGGCTTAACGGTGAAATCCTAGCGGATCTTAAACATAAAAAAGAAGCTTACAAGAAGCACATTGACCAGGGAAGAGTATAAAAATATTGCTCGGGCATGTTGGAATGAAATCAGGAGGGCCAAATCGCACCTGGAGCTGCAGCTAGCAAGAGATGTCAAGAGTAACAAGAAGGGTTTCTTCAGGTATGTTGGCAACAAGAAGAAAGCCAAGGAAAGTGTGGGCCCCTTACTGAATGAGGGAGGCAACCTAGTGACAGAGCATGTGGAAAAAGCTAATGTACTCAATGCTTTTTTTTGCCTCTGTTTTCACTAACAAGGACAGCTCCCAGACTGCTGCGCTGGGCATCACAACATGGGGAGTAGATGGCCAGCCCTCTGTGGAGAAAGAGGTGGTTAGGGACTATTTAGAAAAGCTGGACGTGCACAAGTCCATGGGGCCGGACGAGTTGCATCCGAGAGTGCTAAAGGAATTGGCGGCTGTGATTGCAGAGCCATTGGCCATTATCTTTGAAAACTTGTGGCGAACGGGGGAAGTCCCGGATGACTGGAAAAAGGCTAATGTAGTGCCAATCTTTAAAAAAGGGAAGGAGGAGGATCCTGGGAACTACAGGCCAGTCAGCCTCACCTCAGTCCCTGGAAAAATCATGGAGCAGGTCCTCAAAGAATCAATCCTGAAGCACTTACATGAGAAGAAAGTGATCAGGAACAGTAAGCATGGATTCACCAAGGGAAGGTCATGCCTGACTAATCTAATAACCTTTTATGATGAGATTACTGGTTCTGTGGATGAAGGGAAAGCAGTGGATGTATTGTTTCTTGACTTTAGCAAAGCTTTTGACACGGTCTCCCACAGTATTCTTGTCAGCAATTTAAAGAAGTATGGGCTGGATGAATGCTGTCATAAATATAAAGGGAAGGGTAAACCCCTTTGAAATCCCTCCTGGCCAGGGGAAAGCTCCTCTCACCTGTAAAGGGTTAAGAAGCTAAAGGTAACCTCGCTGGCACCTGACCAAAATGACCAATGAGGAGACAAGATACTTTCAAAAGCTGGGAGGAGGGAGAGAAACAAAGGGTTTGTGTGTCTGTCTGTAGTCGTCTTGGCCGGGGACAGAACAGGAATGGAGTCTTAGAACTTTTAGTAAGTAATCTAGCTAGGTATGTGTTAGATTATGATTTCTTTAAATGGCTGAGAAAAGAATTGTGCTGAATAGAATAACTATTTCTGTCTGTGTATCTTTTTTGTAACTTAAGGTTTTGCCTAGAGGGGTTCTCTATGTTTTTGAATCTAATTACCCTGTAAGATATATACCATCCTGATTTTACAGGGGGGATTTCTTTATTTCTATTTACTTCTATTTTTTATTAAAAGTCTTCTTGTAAAACACTGAATGCTTTTTCATTGTTCTCAGATCCAAGGGTTTGGGTTTGTGGTCACCTATGCAAATTGGTGAGGCTTTTTATCCAACATTTCCCAGGAAAGGGGGGGTGCAAGTGTTGGGAGGATTGTTCATTGTTCTTAAGATCCAAGGGTCTGGGTCTGTAGTCACCTAGGCAAATTGGTGAGGCTTTTTACCAAACCTTGTCCAGGAAGTGGGGTGCAAGGTTTTGGGAAGTATTTTGGGGGGAAGGACGCGTCCAAACAGCTCTTCCCCAGTAACCAGTATTAGTTTGGTGGTGGTAGCGGCCATTCCAAGGATAACGGGGGTAATATTTGTTACCTTGGGGAAGTTTTGACCTAAGCTGGTAAAGATAAGCTTAGGAGGTTTTTCATGCAGGTCCCCACATCTGTACCCTAGAGTTCAGAGTGGGGGAGGAACCTTGACATGGTGGCACAGTGGTGGGATTAACCTGAAATCATTTTGAGATCCAGTTGAGATTTTTTGAACTAGAAATACAGATTTTAAAAAGGAATTTTTAGGAAGTCCAGAAGGCAGCTTTGAAACTGAAAGCAGCTTGGTTTCTCTCTGCTTTGTGGCCAAGCAGAGACAAAAGGGGATTATCTTGTGAATTGCAGGTTTTCTTGCCTGGAGGCAGGGTACTTAACTCCTGCAGGGAAATTCACAGTCTTCCAACCCAGAGGTTTTTTTTTTTTCTTTTCTTCCTAAAAGTAAATAGGGGGTGTGTGCTCTACCCATTTGCCTGGAGACAAAAGTGGCAGGGTTTTTTTTTTAGGATTTTGATTTTTTTTTTTTTTGTTTTACAAGGAGCACAGGTTTGAAAAGAAATTTTTTTTTTCTTTGGGCTGGGTAAGCAGTTTTCCAAGTAGTTGGAGGTTTTTTGCTTTAATTTGGGCCCAGAGCAGAGACAAGGGAATTGTCTTTTTCTGTAGGCTGACAATCACTATCAGAGAATAGGTACTCTATTCCAGCACAGCAAAAGTTTACAGCCAAGTTTTGTTTGTTTATTTCTAAACCTCGGGTGTAAAGTTAGTTAAAAACAGAGAGGTTAGAATGGCCAAATCCTCAGCTCGACTACAGCTGGAATTAGCCAAATTTCAGGCTGAGGAAAAACAAAGGGAACATGAAAGACAGATAGAACTCATGCGGCTGGAGAAGGAGGTACAGGAGGCTGCCCACAAGAGGGAAATGGAGGCAAGGAAGCATGTGGAGGAGATGGAGAGGATAAAGGCCCAGCAGAATATACCAACAAACCCTAGCAATCCTTCTCCAGGTACCACTTCCCATCCCAGAAAGTTCCCCACCTACAAGGCAGGTGATGATACTGAGGCCTTCTTAGAAAACTTCGAAAGGGCCTGCCTTGGGTACAACATCTCTACTGACCAATACATGGTAGAGCTGAGGCCGCAGCTCAGTGGACCCTTAGCTGAGGTGGCAGCTGAAATGCCTAAAGAACACATGAACAAGTATGAACTGTTTAAATCCAAGGCGAGAGTCAGAATGGGGATAACACCCGAGCAGTCTCGTCGGAGGTTCAGAGCCCTAAGGTGGAAACCAGACATGTCATTTACCCGACATGCCTACCACATTGTAAAACATTGGGATGCCTGGATATCAGGAGCAAGTGTTGAATCTCCAGTAAATTTGCCCTTCCTAATGCAAATGGAACAATTCTTAGAGGGTGTTCCTGAGGAAATAGAAAGATACATCCTAGATGGGAAACCCAAAACTGTAATTGAGGCAGGAGAGATTGGAGCCAGATGGGTGGAGGTGGCAGAGAAGAAGAAAACTGGTCGCAGTTGGAGCGGAGACCAGAAGGGACCACCCCAGACCACACCCTATTACCGGGGGCCGCCCAAAGCCCCACCTACCTCCCAAAGAACCCTCCAGACCCCTTATCGTTCCACCACCCCGTTCTCCAGCAACCCACCTCGCCCCGGTGACCCGTCAGCTGGACGATGTTTTAAATGTAACGAGCTGGGGCATGTAAAGGCCAACTGCCCCAAGAACCCCAACAGGTTACAGTTCATTGCACCGGAATCACACCAGAGGTCCACAGGCCCAGATACCTCCCAGATACCCTTGGAGCGGAGGGAAACTGTGAGTGTGGGTGGGAAGAAGGTCACCGCGTGGAGGGACACCGGAGCACAAGTGTCAGCTATCCATGCTTCCTTAGTGGACCCCAATTTAATCAACCCAGAGATCCAAGTGACGATTCAACCCTTCAAGTCCAACTCTTTCAATTTGCCTACAGCCAAGTTGCCTGTCCAGTACAAGGGCTGGTCAGGAATGTGGACTTTTGCAGTCTATGATGATTATCCCATCCCCATGCTGTTGGGGGAAGACTTGGCCAATCATGTGAAGCAGGCCAAGAGGGTGGGAATGGTCACCCGCAACCAGGCTAAACAAGCCGTGAGGCCTAGCTCTGTTCCGGAAACTTCTATCAGGACCCAGTCAGAGGTGATGGACCTGGACCCCAGGCCAATGTCTGCAACAGCAGTAGTGGATCCAGTCCCAGAGACCCAGACGGAACCAGTCCCAGAACCGGAACCAGCCAAACAACCAACACCAGACCCCGTGCCAGCACTGAATCCAGTACTTGCAACCTCAACACCAGAGGGCCCCACCGAACCTGAACTGGCAGCAGCCGATAACCCTACACAAGAGGCTCAGCCGGAGCCTGAATCCCAACATAGTGCACCAGCGGAGAGCGGTTCACAGTCAACAGAAACAGCTCCATCCCCTATATCGCTTCCAGAGGGACCAAGCCTATGTCCCCAATCCAATGAGGAACTGATGTCTCCAGCATCAAGGGAACAGTTCCAGACCGAACAGGAAGCAGATGAAAGCCTCCAGAGAGCTTGGACGGTGGCACGGAGCAACCCACCGCCTCTCAGCTCTTCTAATCGATCCAGGTTTGTTGTAGAAAGAGGACTTTTATACAAGGAAACTCTTTCTGGGGGACACCAGGAAGACTGGCATCCTCAGAGACAGTTGGTAGTTCCAACTAAATACCGGGCCAAGCTCTTGAGCTTAGCCCATGATCACCCTAGTGGCCATGCTGGGGTGAACAGGACCAAAGACCGTTTGGGGGGGTCATTCCACTGGGAGGGAATGGGCAAGGATGTTTCTACCTATGTCCAGTCTTGTGAGGTGTGCCAAAGAGTGGGAAAACCCCAAGACCAGGTCAAAGCTCCTCTCCAGCCACTCCCCATCATTGAAGTTCCATTTCAGCGAGTAGCTGTGGATATTCTGGGTCCTTTTCCGAAAAAGACACCCAGAGGAAAGCAGTACATACTGACTTTCATGGATTTTGCCACCCGATGGCCAGAAGCAGTAGCTCTAAGCAACACCAGGGCTAAAAGTGTGTGCCAGGCACTAGCAGACATTTTTGCCAGGGTAGGTTGGCCCTCCGACATCCTCACAGATGCAGGGACTAATTTCCTGGCAGGAACTATGAAAAACCTTTGGGAAGCTCATGGGGTAAATCACTTGGTTGCCACTCCTTACCATCATCAAACAAATGGCATGGTGGAGAAGTTTAATGGAACTTTGGGGGCCATGATACGTAAATTCGTAAATGAGCACTCCAATGATTGGGACCTAGTATTGCAGCAGTTGCTCTTTGCCTACAGAGCTGTACCACATCCCAGTTTAGGGTTTTCTCCATTTGAACTTGTATATGGCCGTGAGGTTAAGGGGCCATTGCAGTTGGTGAAGCAGCAATGGGAGGGATTTACACCTTCTCCAGGAACTAACATTCTGGACTTTGTAACCAACCTACAAAACACCCTCCGAACCTCTTTAGCCCTTGCTAGAGAAAACTTACAGGATGCTCAAAAAGAGCAAAAAGCCTGGTATGATAAACATGCCAGAGAGCGTTCCTTCAAAGTAGGAGACCAGGTCATGGTCTTAAAGGCGCTCCAGGCCCATAAAATGGAAGCATCGTGGGAAGGGCCATTCGTGGTCCAGGAGCGCCTGGGAGCTGTTAATTATCTCATAGCATTCCCCACCTCCAACCGAAAGCCTAAGGTGTATCATATTAATTCTCTAAAGCCCTTTTATTCCAGAGAATTAAAGGTTTGTCAGTTTACAGCCCAGGGAGGAGACGACGCTGAGTGGCCTGAAGGTGTCTACTACGAAGGGAAATGTGCTGGTGGTGTGGAAGAGGTGAACCTCTCCATGACCCTTGGGCGTATGCAGCGACAGCAGATCCAGGAGCTGTGCACTAGCTACGCGCCAACGTTCTCAGCCACCCCAGGACTGACTGAACGGGCATACCACTCCATTGACACAGGTAATGCTCACCCAATTAGGGTCCAACCTTACCGGGTGTCTCCTCAAGCTAAAACTGCTATAGAACGGGAGATCCAGGATATGTTACAGATGGGTGTAATCCGCCCCTCTGAAAGTGCATGGGCATCTCCAGTGGTTCTAGTTCCCAAACCAGATGGGGAAATACGTTTTTGCGTGGACTACCGTAAGCTAAATGCTGTAACTCGCCCAGACAACTATCCCATGCCACGCACAGATGAACTATTAGAGAAACTGGGAAGGGCTCAGTTCATCTCTACCTTGGACTTAACCAAGGGGTACTGGCAGGTACCGCTAGATGAATCTGCCAAGGAAAGGTCAGCCTTCATCACACATCTCGGGCTGTATGAATTTAATGTACTCCCTTTCGGGCTGCGAAATGCACCCGCCACTTTCCAAAGACTTGTAGATGGTCTCCTAGCGGGATTAGGAGAATATGCAGTCGCCTACCTTGACGATGTGGCCATATTTTCGGATTCCTGGGCAGACCACCTGGAACATCTACAAAAAGTCCTTGAGCGCATAAGGGAGGCAGGACTAACTGTTAAGGCTAAGAAGTGTCAAATAGGCCTAAACAGAGTGACTTACCTTGGACACCAGGTGGGTCAAGGAACTATCAGCCCCCTACAGGCCAAAGTGGATGCTATCCAAAAGTGGCCTGTCCCAAAGTCAAAGAAACAGGTTCAATCCTTCTTAGGCTTGGCCGGTTATTACAGACGATTTGTACCGCACTACAGCCAAATCGCTGCCCCACTGACAGACCTAACCAAAAAGAAACAGCCAAATGCTGTTCAGTGGACCGGAAAGTGTCAGAAGGCCTTTAACAAGCTTAAAGCGACACTCATGTCTGACCCTGTACTAAGGGCCCCAGACTTTGACAAACCGTTCCTAGTAACCACAGATGCATCCGAGCGTGGTGTGGGAGCAGTTTTAATGCAGAAAGGACCTGATCAAGAATTCCACCCTGTAGTGTTTCTCAGCAAAAAACTGTCTGAGAGGGAAAGCAACTGGTCAGTCACTGAAAAAGAATGTTATGCCATTGTCTACGCTCTGGAAAAGCTACGCCCATATGTTTGGGGACGGCGTTTCCACCTGCAAACCGACCATGCTGCACTAAAGTGGCTTCACACCGTCAAAGAAACTAACAAAAAACTTCTTCGGTGGAGTTTAGCTCTCCAAGATTTTGATTTCGACATCCAACACATCTCAGGAGCTTCTAACAAAGTGGCTGATGCACTCTCCCGTGAAAGTTTCCCAGAATCAACTGGTTAAAATCGTCCTTGAGATGTGGAAAATATTGTTAGTCTTTATGTACTTGGTAGTATATTTAGAGATGCATGTGTCTTATTAACTCTGTTTTCCTAGAGCTCCAGGAAGAAATCCCAGCCAGTGTTTCACCCTAGCTGAGATTTGGGGGGCGTGTCATAAATATAAAGGGAAGGGTAAACCCCTTTGAAATCCCTCCTGGCCAGGGGAAAGCTCCTCTCACCTGTAAAGGGTTAAGAAGCTAAAGGTAACCTCGCTGGCACCTGACCAAAATGACCAATGAGGAGACAAGATACTTTCAAAAGCTGGGAGGAGGGAGAGAAACAAAGGGTTTGTGTGTCTGTCTGTAGTCGTCTTGGCCGGGGACAGAACAGGAATGGAGTCTTAGAACTTTTAGTAAGTAATCTAGCTAGGTATGTGTTAGATTATGATTTCTTTAAATGGCTGAGAAAAGAATTGTGCTGAATAGAATAACTATTTCTGTCTGTGTATCTTTTTTGTAACTTAAGGTTTTGCCTAGAGGGGTTCTCTATGTTTTTGAATCTAATTACCCTGTAAGATATATACCATCCTGATTTTACAGGGGGGATTTCTTTATTTCTATTTACTTCTATTTTTTATTAAAAGTCTTCTTGTAAAACACTGAATGCTTTTTCATTGTTCTCAGATCCAAGGGTTTGGGTTTGTGGTCACCTATGCAAATTGGTGAGGCTTTTTATCCAACATTTCCCAGGAAAGGGGGGGTGCAAGTGTTGGGAGGATTGTTCATTGTTCTTAAGATCCAAGGGTCTGGGTCTGTAGTCACCTAGGCAAATTGGTGAGGCTTTTTACCAAACCTTGTCCAGGAAGTGGGGTGCAAGGTTTTGGGAAGTATTTTGGGGGGAAGGACGCGTCCAAACAGCTCTTCCCCAGTAACCAGTATTAGTTTGGTGGTGGTAGCGGCCATTCCAAGGATAACGGGGGTAATATTTGTTACCTTGGGGAAGTTTTGACCTAAGCTGGTAAAGATAAGCTTAGGAGGTTTTTCATGCAGGTCCCCACATCTGTACCCTAGAGTTCAGAGTGGGGGAGGAACCTTGACAAATGCACTATAAGGTGGGTAGAAAGTTGGCTAGATTGTCGGGCTCAGCGGGTAGTGATCAATGGCTCCATGTCTAGTTGGCAGCCGGTGTCAAGTGGAGTGCCCCAGGGGTCGGACCTGGGGCCGGTTTTGTTCAATATCTTCGTAAATGATCTGGAGGATGGTGTGGATTGCACTCTCAGCAAATTTGCGGATGATACTAAACTGGGAGGAATGGTAGATATGCTGGAGGGCAGGGATAGGATACAGGGGGACCTAGACAAATTGGAGGATTGGGCGAAAAGTAATCTCATGTGGTTCAATAAGGATAAGTGCAGGGTTCTGCACTTAGGACGGAAGAACCCAATGCACAGCTACAGACTAGGGACCGAATGGCTAGGCAGCAGTTCTGCGGAAAAGGACCTAGGGGTGACAGTGGACGAGAAGCTGGATATGAGTCAGCAGTGTGCCCTTGTTGCCAAGAAGGCCAATGGCATTTTGGGATGTATAAGTGGGGTATAGCCAGCAGATCGAGGGACGTGACCGTTCCCCTCTATTCGACATTGGTGAGGCCTCATCTGGAGTACTGTGTCCAGTTTTGGGCCCCACACTACAAGAAGGATGTGGATAAATTGGAGAGAGTCCAGCAAAGGGCAACAAAAATGATTAGGGGTCTGGAACACATGACTTATGAGGAGAGGCTGAGGGAACTGGGATTGTTTAGTCTGCAGAAGAGAAGAATGAGGGGGGATTTGATAGCTGCTTTCAACTACCTGACAGGTGGTTCCAGAGAAGATGGTTCTAGACTATTCTCAGTGGTAGAAGAGGACAGGACAAGGAGTAATGGTCTCAAGTTGCAGTGGGGGAGATTTAGGTTAGATATTAGGAAAAACTTTTTCACTAGGAGGGTGGTGAAACACTGGAATGCGTTACCTAGGGAAGTGGTAGAATCTCCTTCCTTAGAAGATTTTAAGGTCAGGCTTGACAAAGTCCTGGCTGGGATGATTTAATTGGCGATTGGTCCTGCTTTGAGAGGGGGTTGGACTAGATGACCTCCTGAGGTCCCTTCCAACCCTGATATTCTATGATTCTATGTAATCAAGTGTCCATTGAGAAACTGCTGGATGCCTCTGTATTCATTCACTATTTTTAGATCATAATTTTTTAAAAAAGTATATGAATGAAAACATTTTGAGAATGCAAGTGACATAAAAATGACCATACTGGGTCAGACCAATGATCCATCTAGCCCAGTATTCAGTCTTCCGATAGTGGTCAATGCCAAATGCTTCTGATGGAATGAACAAAACAAGACAATTATCACATGATCCATCACCTGTTGTCCAGTCCCAGCTTCTGACAATCAGATGGTTTAGGGACACCCAGACCATGGCTTTGTGTCCCTGACTATCTTGACTGATATCCATTCATGGACTTACCCTCCATGAACTTAATTCTTTTTTGAATTCAGTTATACTTTTGGACTTCACAGCATCCTCTGGCAATGTGCTTCCTTCTGTTTGTTTTAAACCTACTGCCTATTAGTTTCATGGAGTGATCCCTGGTTCCTGTGTTATGTGAAGGAGTAAATAACACTGCCATATTTGATTTTTCTGCTCCATTCATGATTTTATTGACTTCTATGATATCTCCCCTTAGTTCTGTCTTTCCTAAATTGAGCAGTCCCAATCTTTTTAATCTCTCCTCACGTGGAAGCTGTCTCATACCCCTAATCGTTTTTGTTGTCCTTCTCTGTACCTTTTCCAGTTCTCACATATCTTTTTTGAGATGGAGCTACTGAAACTCCATGAAGTAGTCAAGGTATGGGCAGACCATGGATTTATATAGTGGCAAGATATTTTCTGTCTTATTTTCTATCCCTTTCCTAATGGTTCCGAACATTCTGTTAGCTTTTTTGCCTGCTGCTGCACACTGAGCAGATGTTTTCAGAGAATTATCCACAATGACTCCAAGAAATCTTTCTTGAGTGATAATAGCTAATTTAGACCCCATCATTTTGTATGTATAGTTGGGATTATTTTTCCAGTGTGCATTACTTTGCATTTATCAACAGTGAATTTCATTTATAATTTTGTTGCCCAGTCACCCAGTTTTGTGGGATTCCTTTGTAACTCTTCACAGTCAGCTTACAAGCTTATGGCTGGGGTGATTGAAGACAAGAAAAGTAATAGAAATAATAGACCAGATGGGGTTGCTTGAAAAATTAAACATCTTCAACAAAGGTTAGATTCTCCTATATTAAGTATGTTCCACAAGTAGAATTCCCAATCAAATCAGTGGAATACCTGCATATAAAGTGGCTGCAGAAACCAAGTCTTATATGTGTAAATGGTAAAGAAATGATAGAAGATGCGTATCTGAGAGATCAGGGCTGGGTGGATACCACAGAAGTTTTCCACAAATATTTGCCCACTTTTTAAACAAGTTTTGTTCCATTCATGTTTTAGCCACATTTGGGTTTGGTTTATAAATATTTTGGTAGATGAGTTTACTGGCAGGAATTTTTGCTGAAAGAATTAATTTTAAACTAATAGCACAATGTTCGTAGAAAAATATCTCTATCTTAGGTACTCATTGCTATAACATCTGGGCACCTCAAAATCTTTAATGCATTTATCCTCACAATAGCCCTGTGATGTAGGGAAATGCTATTATCCCCAGTGTACAGATGGCAAACTGGGACACAGACTAAGTGACTAACTCAAAGTCAACAGCCTGTGGCTGAGAAGGAAATTGAACCTGGGTCCTAGGCAGGGGTCCTAGCCGCTGGACCATCCTTCCTCTGAAAACAAATGTTGAATATGAAATCACAAGTATTTTACCTCCAAGTGTTACACTCCTCCAATCGAGGAACAGAGTCATAGCATTTTATCTTTTTGCACAATCAAAATATTTGAATTTCAAATGTGGACTATTGGCCAAGGAACTTCTCCTGAAAAAAGTACAGAGCAAGAGTTTTCTGCAGAAGTTAATGTGTGAATAATTTGAACTCGTGGAAATCCACCTGAGAAATGTGATCAGTTTGGAGATCATTGACAAAATGTGTCTTTTTTTTTTTTCTGAATTATTCGCAAAGCTTTCATAGAGCTCCATGCACAGTGCAGGAAGGAAGGAATGCCTGGTTTTGATTTTGAATTCTGATGTGTTGTGCATGCTTAGTCATGTCATTTAACTTCCCTCTACTTCAGTTTCCCCATTTGCAAAATGGAGTTAGTACTTACCTACTTCCCAGGGCTGTTGAAAGGATTAATTCATTATTTAATTGCTTGTAAAGTGCTTTGAAGATGTATAGAACTGTAAGATAATGAAAATTCTTCGCAGTTTTATAACGTCGTCTATCTGAGGAAAGCAAAATGTGTTCTAAACATTAAGGTCACACAGAAAGTTTGTGGCAGAGACGACAAAAGAATCAAGACTTCCTGACACTAGACTAGTTTGTGTGCCACAATAACAATCCTCCTCCTTGAGGTGTTATTACTAATAAGTAACAATAACTGGCAATATATTTGTTGCCTTATATGCTTGTGTTTATAGACGCATGCTTTGTAAGAAATCCTTAGCAGACTATTTGGAGGCCAAGAGATCAGCTTTCCAAGATTGTATTTTGTCTCTGCAATGGATTTAGTGGAAATAGTTTCTGAAGGAAGTGACCCATTGCAGGCAAACTTTTCATTCTTCATGATTTTGTTCTTCTATTACTGTTGGTGTCCAAATGAAATTTATTCTAGCTGCAATTTTTTAATGCATATCAACAGATTACCAGACATTTGCTGAAGCTACTTGACACTATGGGTGACCTTCAATTTGATGAGAATGTTGAAATACAAATGGCAGTGGGAATGTACAGTACAGAAGAGGAGTTTGTAACCAAAGGTTATTTAATTCTAATTATCATATAATTATAACAGATTCAGTTACTTTGGTGTGTGGAGACTTATTTCTAAATAAAAGCATGGATATGCAACTTGCAGTGAAATAACTAAATCAGTTTAGGAAGCTAACTTAGTTTAATCGGCACAAGTGGACAAGCCTTGAATGGTTTAGTCACCCCAAGGCAACTGGAACATTTAAGAGTCTGACCTGCAGACTAAAGTATTGAGAGCAGAAGTGGAGGCTGGTCTGGTTCTATCTAATCTATCTAAAAAAAAATAACAAAACATTTCTCCATCAGCAAAGAGGGTATCACCAAAATTTTCTGAAGGAAAATATTGATTTTTTTTGGCTGATATTTCTGTTTTTATTTTGGGTTGACATTAATCTCTGCCTAAGCCAGCACAGTGCCTACTGGGAGTTGTAGTTTCTTCGGCTCCCCATTCTCCCCTATGGGCCCTGCTTCCTGGTTGGACTATATTTCCCACGATGCACTGTGCTCGCTCCCTGTGATTGAATGGATATGATACATCATGGGAGTTCCAGCCACAGAGACATAACAATGAATCATCGGAGATGTAGGCTGGCCAGTGAGCAAGGCCCATAAGAAAGAGTGGGGGCATGAGAAACCTGAAACTACAATTCTCATAAGGCACAGCAGCAGCTCAGGGAGATGCAGAGATTAATTTCAATCTGAAAATAAATGTTTTGACTTTTCTGATGTTGAAATTTTTTGGAACTTTTTGTTTTATAAATTTTTTTAATCTATCTGTCTCTCTTTTTGGTCCCCTTTCAGGATGAAATCAGATGAAATATTAGAATTTCCTGTGAGATGAAAATTCCATTTGTCGATCAGCCCTAATATGGGGTGTGAAAAGAGAATGGAACTTAAAAGTAAGAAGGTAGACCTGACCCTATTCTTTCCCTGATGAAAGTATTATTTTCTTTGGGAGATGCTGGTCCTTGATTCCCGCTAGCTTCCTTTCTTCCCTATTTTCTCTTCCTCCCTAGTGCTATCAATTGTCTGATCTTCAGGCTCAATTTAAGAGACTCCAAGTGGAAACCAACCAAGGTCCTACCCTCATTTGCCTCCTGTGCTTTCATACCTTTCTCAGCAAGATCAATCACAAATTGAAATCTTTCAGGCTTTTAGCTAAATAGTGCCGTTAAGAGAAAAAGTGGAACGACTGAATTTTACATTTTCCCAACGTTTTTGTTTTTCACAGCAAATGGTTAATTTTATGTTTACATTGAAATCCCTGCTGGCTGAGAAAATAATACAGCCTTATCCGTTAGTAAGTGTAGGTGAGTCAGCTACAGTGTCAGCTTTCCCATGCTGCTCAACTACTGATTTTGACCTTGATGTGTGAATGGATCACTCACTCGAGTGATGAGAGTTAATTTAGTCTTCATAATAGCCCAGAGTTCAACCTTTTCAGAGCAGAGATTGTTTCAGTGAGGCCAAATTATATGCAATCTTTGAGTAATATGAACAGTGATCCACTGCTGTATCTTTGGATACAATCCACTAAAATCATTTTCTTAATAATGGTAGGGATTATAAGGAGCTCAACTTGGTACTATACATTGTAAAGTGTGTGAGATGTACCCGCATGTGCAGAAAGTGCTGAGGGAAAGCTAAACTGAAGAAATATGTTTTTTGGTTAGTTCTGTGGACATTCCTATCCCTTGTGGGATGGGTTGCCATATAATCCTGATCCTGTAATGAGTCCTGTGTAGACCCTTGTATCTGCACAAACTCTCCTCGACTCCAGTGAGATTCTGCGTGGGCACAACAAGGGTCTGCCTTTTCAGATCTCGTTGCAGCGTCGGGGCCTCAGTACATTAGGAAGGCTGGGCCAAAGAGGTGTTTAATCATATTTTTGTAGAAAGCTAGTTTGAAAGCCGCTGTTCCCAAACTTAAAAAGCTCTGCCATCAGCCACCATAATGTTCACAATGGCCAAAATTTTATATTTCATAGAAAATATATTGTGCTAAGATCTGGACTTCCCAACTTGTGCTTAGGCTTATCTGTGCAGACAATAGGCCCAGATGCTGGGCTGCTCCCAAAGAGCTCTCTGTGCAGCTCAGGATGGGGAGAGTGTGAAGGTGCCGTTAAGCCACCTTATGCCCTGATGATAGACATCCTGTGCTGATCTGGTTCCTTGGGATAAATTAGAGCAGTCTTCAGTCTGCTCTAGTCTGTGCCATCTACCAATAGCCCTCAGGAGTTACAAAAGGCAGGGATTTCTGGGGAATAGGGGTGTCTGAGCCATACCTTCTGTCTGCAGGCCACATTCCTTATAGCAGCAGATGGGATGAGGAGTGTCACAGGAGGTGTGGTGGGTCTACACAACCTTGGGATTCCTTTATACAAGGCAAATCCTCCAGTGGCCAGATCAACCTGCTTTTCACCATTCGTCTGGCACAAAGCAGGCTTACTGTTAGAGAATCAGGGCAAAACACATAATTTTTTTTATGGCAGCTGTGACAAAAATAATTCATATTCATTTCCAAATGTAGTAATAATATTATGCTATGTGTTAGATGTTAAACACCTAATAAGTTAACCACATAGCACACAGATGATGTAATAGTGCAAATGAAACTGCAAACCAGTGTTTGTTCATTTGGAGATGAAGTAATGGCCACTAGCTGCAGAGTGTATTTTTGTTACTAAAGAAGCAAATTAAAATGGTAAGAAAACAATACCATTATTAGTTTGCAAAAGTTATTTGCTTTGATTAAAAACACCAATAAATGTGTCTTGGTACCAGAACTGCTCCATTTAGCACTTGACATATAATAGGTTTTCTTTCCCCGCACAGTGTAATATCTCCATTGAAATATAATTATATTGCAGATTGCTCAACTGAATGCCCTTATAAACATGCTGTTAGGGAACTCACTCCAGTGATAGTCACAGAATCATGACAGTATGCACACTTGATATACATTCTAGGGATGTTGTACCCAAGCTCAAAGCAAAGAAGGTAATTTGTTGCACAGCAATTACCCTAATGCATTTTTAAAAGCATAAAATAAAGAATACTTTCATTTGTTGTAAAGGTACTTTGGATGCTTATGTATGGCAATGACAGAATATATTAATTCAATCAATTTTATCGTTTTTTTTTGCTTCAGTTAGATAATTACATTTACCAGTTAAAAATGCCATTTAAAATATATATAGATACTTTGTTCAAATGTTTAAAGATGTCTTTAAAAATGTATGCTGTAATGTGACAGCAGGTTTCTCATTAATCTAGCTCCAATTACTATCTGCTAACAATTAGTATAAACATGTACATTTATTAGATAGCTTGAAAGTTTAAAAGTGTATGGAAGATAATACAACAGTTGTGTTATGTTTTCAGACTCCATTTCACTTTTGGCCAGGTTGTCCCTTAGTGTTTTCCCATTTCTCTTCTTGGAATAGCCCCCCTTTCTCCCACCAAAAAAAGGGGGAGGAAGGAAGAGAAGACTAGATGTAGATGGCTGTTGGTCTAGGCCAGGGCTAAAGTCTGTGGGAACTTGGAGGGAAAGCCCACTATACTAGTAAGTGATTTTTTTTTTAACTTAACCTTTTCTTGTGCTACTTTACTGGAGCAATAACACCAGAATAAAACTGCAATAATGAGCCTCCAGTCCTGACATAAAATCAGCCAATCTGAAGAAAGCTGCAGTTTTTCAGAGTGTATGATTTAGAAGGCTGAATTGTGCCCTGACTTAAGTGGGGTTGAACCTGTTGGAGGTGAGGGCAGAATTTGGCCGTTTTGCCTCCCTAGTCAGGGGCTAGAGCAAAAGGATCCAGGGGGTGGAAAGGCTTCATGGGAATAAACATACGTTTTCTGTGAAATGCTGAGTACGGTACAGCTGGACACTTCGCATAGGGGAGTGTCATAGGAGGTGTGGTGAGTCTGCACAACCCAAGGATTCCCTTATACAAGACAAATCCTCCAGTGGCCATGTCAAACTGCTTTTCACCACAAGACTTTTCACTTATGTCTCCTAAAAGGAATTACAGGGCTTGATCCTGCAAGGTGCTGAGCTGCTTGCAGAACTGAGCCCATATTCTCTACAGATGGACCATTAGGTGGGTTAGCCCTTTTTAATAGCTTCCACCAAGGAAAAGCATTATGATCTGGATACAAAGAGAGTCCTCTCCTGTGAATCATACTGGGGGATAGTCAGAAAATGTTTTGCAGTCTCTTGGCAGAACAGCCTGATTGCTACATGGGCTCTTTCTGGATAGTTGTATCCAACAGGTTTGTGTAGGGAGAAGGAAGCTACTAGATCGCCAATCTTTAAAAAAGGGAAGAAGGAGGATCCTGGGAACTACAGGCCAGTCAGCCTCACCTCAGTCCCTGGAAAAATTATGGAGCAGGTCCTCAAAGAATCAATCCTGAAGCACTTGCATGAGAGGAAAGTGATCAGGAACAGCCAGCATGGATTCACCAAGGGAAGGTCATGCCTGACTAATCTAATCGCCTTTTATGATGAGATTACTGGTTCTGTGGATGAAGGGAAAGCAGTGGATGTATTGTTTCTTGACTTTAGCAAAGCTTTTGACACGGTCTCCCACAGTATTCTTGTTAGCAAGTTAAGGAAGTATGGGCTGGATGAATGCACTATAAGGTGGGTAGAAAGCTGGCTAGATTGTTGGGCTCAACGGGTAGTGATCAATGGCTCCATGTCTAGTTGGCAGCCGGTATCAAGTGGAGTGCCCCAAGGGTCGGTCCTGGGGCCGGTTTTGTTCAATATCTTCATAAATGATCTGGAGGATGGTGTGGATTGCACTCTCAGCAAATTTGCGGATGATACTAAACTGGGAGGAGTGGTAGATACGCTGGAGGGGAGGGATAGGATACAGAAGGACCTAGACAAATTGGAGGATTGGGCCAAAAGAAATCTGATGAGGTTCAATAAGGATAAGTGCAGGGTCCTGCACTTAGGACGGAAGAACCCAATGCACAGCTACAGACTAGGGACCGAATGGCTAGGCAGCAGTTCTGCGGAAAAGGACCTAGGGGTGACAGTGGACGAGAAGCTGGATATGAGTCAGCAGTGTGCCCTTGTTGCCAAGAAGGCCAATGGCATTTTGGGATGTATAAGTAGGGGCATAGTGAGCAGATCGAGGGACGTGATCGTTCCCCTCTATTCGACATTGGTGAGGCCTCATCTGGAGTACTGTGTCCAGTTTTGGGCCCCACACTACAAGAAGGATGTGGATAAATTGGAGAGAGTCCAGCGAAGGGCAACAAAAATGATTAGGGGTCTGGAACACATGACTTATGAGGAGAGGCTGAGGGAGCTGGGATTGTTTAGCCTGCAGAAGAGAAGAATGAGGGGGGATTTGATAGCTGCTTTCAACTACCTGAAAGGGGGTTCCAAAGAGGATGGCTCTAGACTGTTCTCAATGGTAGCAGATGACAGAACGAGGAGTAATGGTCTCAAGTTGCAGTGGGGGAGGTTTAGATTGGATATTAGGAAAAACTTTTTCACTAAGAGGGTGGTGAAACACTGGAATGCGTTACCTAGGGAGGTGGTAGAATCTCCTTCCTTAGAGGTTTTTAAGGTCAGGCTTGACAAAGCCCTGGCTGGGATGATTTAACTGGGAATTGGTCCTGCTTCGAGCAGGGGGTTGGACTAGATGACCTTCTGGGGTCCCTTCCAACCCTGATATTCTACGATTCTATGATTCTAAGGGCATGCAAAATGTCTAAATCTGCCACAACTTCTAAGTTATGCTTAAAGTTTGCAAATGTAAACAAAACCCTGAGATCACTATATGAGAAAAATTAGATTTCAAATCATACTTGCTGGGCTATGTAATTTATGCAACTCTCATTTTTTTACCCTGGATATTTCCAGTGGAGAAGCATTCACCAATCTATCACAACTATGCCACAGATGGGATGAGGACCAGGGAGACTGTCTTGTAAACATTTGTGATGTTCAGTTTGTGCTTACTCCTCTTACTGCTAGATAAGGACAGTGTTTAAAGATCAGAACCCAGGAACTTTAACAATGGGGTCATAGAACCTCACAAGCTATAGAGATTCTGACCTTGTGTATTCCTATTTAATAAAATAGTGCCATATCTGACACTGAATATTGTAATGCATGGCTGTCTGGGACACTTGGACCACTGGCAGTACTAAATTTCTTTGAGTTTATGAAATTTAATATAAGGCTAATTTTTTAAAAAAATTACTAAACAAAATCTGTTCTGTTCTCTTCAAAATTTGCCCTACTTCATCCCTTATGTTGTACTGCAACAACATGATGACCTGTTCTTTTTGAGTGACAGTTGCCCATTGGCAGAAACCTGTAGCGTGGAACACTGCTGGCCTGCCTCACCCCCACCAACACCATTACCACACGTAGAACACTACCCCCAGAACACTCCTGGAGGAATACTGATTCAGTTCAAGAATTCTATCTGTCAATTTGAGAACACGGAGAGCAAAAAATGGTGACATATGTTGAATTATTAATTGAAAATGGTGTGCTCAGCCTTAATAATTGGGACTTGGGTCACTTATGTAAAAGTAGGGTTTTCTGAGAAACCTCAAACACTTCGAGTGTGGCTGGGTAAAGAGTGCAAGATGCAGCCCAAAGTAACTCTCGAGAGTGAAAAAACATTTTACTTCAAAGAAAAGAAAGGATAGAAGACCTCAGTAATTATTTTAGTGTGTCTATAATGAAAGCTCTTTGTCCAGTACAATGGTCTTTTAGCCTTGTTAACTGGTATTCTGCAAAAATGCGTAAAATTGTTACAGTTGCTGAACAAAATCCATTTGACTGAACATAATCACTTTGTTGTGGTATGAGGCATAATAGCAGTTGCAGTGAAAATTTGAAGCAATTTTAAATATTCTTTTCAGTGAAATTGTTTATCCACATTGCCAAAGCCTTTAAGGAAGTACTGATGTTTTTCACATTGTCAGGAGCAGCTGTGTTGGTCTGCTGTGGTTGTCTACCCAATAACTAGGCAGATGGTAGACAGTAGCTGAGGTGTGTCTGCTGTATTCAGAACTAACTTTTCTGGCTTGCAGAAAGCACAGCTGCCACACTATTATGATGATGATCCTTATGTATTTCAGACATGGGAGGCCTTATATAGAGCCATGTGCTTTGAAGGGGGTGATTAAGGTCTTTAGTGCATTGAATGAGCACTTACATAATCAAACTGCCGAGTGGTGTGAAAATATGAACTTCTGGTTAATTAGAATTTTGGATAGGGTTCAGGGCAGGAGGTGTTCTGTAAGAATTGAGCAAGATTGTTTGCCACAGATAAAAGCATCTGTTAATATATTGAAGGATGTCCAGTAAAGACCACTACAACAAACATTAGATACAAATGAGTCTGCTAAAAGAATACATTTATTTTACCTCATTCTATATATGTCTTTTATTTAGAGTGACTGATAGTAAATGAAGACCTGTAGAGAAATGAGTGGATGATTAAAACCAGAGATTACCCCACGTAACTACATTTTGGGGGTAGCAAAGCTCTGTCATCATGTATGAACTTTGCCAAGACAAAACCAGAGCCAAGTCTGGTCATGGATCCATGGCCTATAGAAATATAGAGCTTTACAGTACCCCAGTTTCTGCTGCTCACTTGATAGACTTGTTAAAATAATGATTTCCTCATTCTCCTTCTGGTGTAGTAGGATGTAGCATGAGAGAGCTGGAAGCAGTTTAGCAGGTAGGGGTAATAAGTAGTGGTTGGGGCCCGAGGAAGCAATGAGACACTGACAAGATGCTCCAGTTCCTGTTGATCTGAGGTGTTCGTTCATTCTACCTCGAATTGAAACCATTTTCCTTGCTAATAAACCATTTCATCATGCTAGTGTTAGTAGAAGGGACATGCTGTTGCCAAATAATTAGAACCCAATCCAAGTCAATGGAAAGACTTGCACTAACTTCAGTGGGTGTTGGGTTAGGCTTCTTATGACTGAGTGCTATTTACCAATTTATGCCTTCCCTATGTATACTTTTTCAAATCTCTCTGAAAACTCTGTCAGGTACAAAATCATAAGAAATTAATATTGGTATTATTAAGGTCTCCATCATGTTAACATCCTAAGCCCTGAGAGTTAACCTTTCAATTAATATTGTGCTATTGTTAAAAATTAAATTGAAGCAATTTATTCTATAAGTCTTCACTGATAAGTTCCACCAGTTTCAAATTAATTGGGTTCAGTTCAGTTTCTAGCGTGTCTGTACTACCCCAGAATGACCATCACCATTCATTGTAGTCTAAATAAAGAGTCAAGTATTGAATGGACCTGGAGATTGACTTGTCCTCTTAGTCTTAGACTAACCCTTCAGATTAGTTTAAAGTACGTTGCCAGGACAACATGGGGAATCTTGCACTGCTGGGCATAAAGGAGATGATTTCTGTTTCTTAAACTTGCTAAGAAAGAATGTTTTCCCCCAGCAATAAAAATATCTAAAGAAATAATACCCCACAGTTCTTTCAGAGAAGTTAGATCTTCCAAGGCATTAACAAAAGTAACATGAACTTGGAATTGCTATCATAAAATACCTTTTCCTACTTCATAATCTGTGAGGAATTTCAGGTGACCTTGAATTAGGAAGCAGTGGTGGGTGAATGTATTTCTTAAATTCCTGGTACATTGAGTCCATTGCCTGGTAATCTAACTACAGTACCCACGTGCAAAAAACAGATTGACAGAGCCAGACGAGTACCCAGAAGTCGCCTACTACAGGACAGGCCCAACAAAGAAAATAATAGAACGCCACTAGCTGTCATCTTCAGCCCCCAACTAAAACCTCTCCAGTGCATCATCAAAGATTTACAACCTATCCTGAAAAATGATCCCTCACTCCCACAGATCTTGGGAGACAGACCAGTCCTCGCTTACAGACAGCCCCCCAACCTGAAGCAAATACTCTCCAGAAACCACACAACAAAAACACTAACCCAGGAACCTATCCTTGTCAACAAAGCCCAATGCCAACTCTGTCCACGTATTTATTCAAGTGACACCATCATAGGACCTAATCACTTTAGCCACACCATCAGGGGCTTGTTCACCTGCACATCTACCAATGTGAATATGCCATCATGTGCCAGCAATGCCCCTCTGCCATGTACATTGGCCAAACTGGACAGTCTCTACGTAAAAGAATAAATGGACACAATCTGACATCAGGAATCATAACATTCAAAAACCGTTAGGAGAACACTTCAACCTCTCTGGCCACTCAGTAAAAGATTTTAAGGGTGGCAATTTTGCAACAGAAAAGCTTCAAAAACAGACTCCAATGAGAAACTGCTGAGCTTGAATTAATATGCAAACTAGATACCATTAACTTGGGTTTGAATAGAGACTGGGAGTGGCTGGGTCATTACACATGTTGAATCTATTTCCTAAATTAAGTATCCTCACACCTTCTTGTCAACTGTCCAAATGGGCCATCTAGATTATTGCTACAAAAGTTTTTTTTGTGTGTGTCGGGGGTTCCTCCTGCTGATAATAGCTCACCTTAACTAATTAGCCTCTCACAGTTGGTATGGCAACTTCCAACTTATCTGTATGTATGTATGTATATATATATATATCTTCTTACTATATGTTCCATTCTATGCATCCGATGAAGTGGACTGTAGCCCATGAAAGCTTATGCTCTAATAAATTTGTTAATCTCTAAGGTGCCACAAGTACTCCTGTTCTTTTAACACAATACCATCATTCTCCATATGTCAATTTGTAAAATATAAGAACCATAACTTGTACATGGTAGAAACAGCTGATAAGAAAAGACAGGAAATGCTGGCCACTGGGTGAAATCTAAGTGGGAAGAGAGAAATATGATCAATTATATCTTAGTAGAGCTCTGGAATCAATGGCCCAGAGGACGGTGTACAAGAGCAAACAAAGGAGGATGCCTCATGGGCTGAAGAAAAAAGCTAGCACATCATGATCAGGCAAGGACAAAGGAAATAGCCTGATCCCTCAGAAGTCAATGAAGGCAAACCGGCAAGCAAAGTACAAGGTGAGCAGGTTTACAGCAATAACAAAAAGTACTGTAGGGTTAGAGGGTCATGTGGAGATGGTCACAGAAGAAAGCAAAAGTACTGTCGTGCTAAGGGAAAAGGTTTTCTGGAAGCCACAGATACCAGAAAGCACACTGAAGGCAAGCATAAAGGTGAAGAAGATGAAGATCAAAGGTGCAGTAGAGGACTAATGAGCTGGAAGAAGATTTAGAGCAAGCAGGAAGACCCACCTGAACCAGCTAGCATGAGAGATGAAAGAACACAGGATGGTAAATAGGAGAAGCGATTTCTTCAAGTTGGTGAACAATATCAGGGGTAGGAAGTGAAGAAATCTGCCTGAATTGAGACAGGAAGAAAGAAGAGGTGCATCAAAGAAATGGCCTGGGAAAGTGAGGAAATTGGTGAAAGTTCTTACAAGGACACCTATATTTGGAAAGAGAAATAATTCCTGTTTTTCTCATTATGGAGGGCATGATGGTAGACATAGCTCCATAGAAAGTAAATAGGATGATTTTGCAGATCTAGAGGGGGAAAGCAGCAAGGATAGATGGAGTCATGGAAATATATCTAGCCACAGAGTATATACTGTGCTGTGGAATTCCTTCATAAGGCATCATGATCATGTTGTCCTTGCAAAGGCCCTTCTCTGTTTTGACAATGCTAATTTCATTTTGATTTAGCAACTGATGTTGGCTATAGGGATCAGATTAGACCTGTAACATTTTCATTTTGCAAGTTCCTTCGCTTCTCCTACAATTCAGTACAATGTGTTGGGTGCCATTTAGCTGATCCTGATGATTGCTTTTGATTTGTGCTTGTTAAAGGTATCCGAGCAGAGGGGGAAATGCCAGCATCACTTAAAATCTCTCAAGAGATTTTAAGAAAATAAGAAAGGTGAGCTAGTGGTTGCCATCTAATATGAGACAATCCAGAGTCCTCCACTTCCAATAAAGATGTAATCTGGCCAACAACAAAACAAAAGTTCCATATTTCCTGATTTGATGTTTTCTGATGTTCTAGTCATCCATATCTTACCTGTTAGTTATTTCTCCAGATCATATAACCTGTGGTATTGACTTTTATTATGCTTAGGCACCTAGAGAAACATGATCCAGATCTCTTCTACATGTTACCAGTGCTTAAAGTAGATCAAAATGAGGAAGGAGCGGTTCTGCTGGCTATCATTGCAGGTCTCCACATCAAGTGGTGATACAGAAAGTCAGCATCCTGTGATGATCGGATGTAATGACAAGAAATGTTTCTGAAGGTGTCAGGTCTTAGAGGACCCATAGCTATTAGAGCAAAAGTGTTTATTGTGTGCATGTGCACAGATGGATTGTGGAGCTGGGGAGGGGTACATCCATGGTGCTTCCCATCCCATTTTCTCTAAATATAATTTTTTAAAGACCTGACTTGGATAAGAAAATACTGGTGTGAAAGCAAATAAAAATGAGGGCTGCAAAGGGTGTTTCTCCCCCTAATTTGCCTACATTAAAATGATGTAAATACATGTCAGAAGAAGTTTTATATAAATTCTCATGTAGTAGATATCTGTTTTTCCTCCCAGAGTGTATTAGTGGTGGGATTTTTCTTCTACTCTCCCCCTAGAGAGGAGATGGAGGTAGTGGAGAAGGGGGCAGATTTTCTTTAGCAGGACAGATGGTGGTTAGTGCACTCTCCATTGGGACGCTTATTCCCAATCAGGTGATTCTCCACCTGCTGCTAGCCAGCAGCTGCTCACGCTGGTCCTATCTCCTTCTGATCCACTTCAGATTATCCTGCCTAACAAAGCTCTCACAAGCCTGCCTTGAGGTGTGGAGGGGAGCTACATTTGTCCACAATCGTATTTAATGAAGTCACTGGTGGGTGTTCAGAGTTTAAAAAAACAAACAAACAAACCACATTAAAACTGAGGGCCAGATCCTCAACGGTGTAGGATGGGAATAAATTTATTGACTTCAGTGGAGCCACACTGATTTATAGCAGCTGGGGATCGTTTCCCAAATTTTATTTTTGAAGATATCTTTTCTGGCACCTTCGGAATAATTAACTACAAGGCTTTCTTGAGAGCATACACAGCCTGGAGTTTCTTCTTCTTATTTTGGAATAGGTGTGCAGGTACAGTTACTCATGGAGATAGATATTCAGGATCTGATCTTTTGTCTGTTTCCCTTGATTTTGATACAACAGCAGTGGAGCGAGAGAGACTTTTTTCTATTATTTTTTTTTTTTTTTAAAAACCCGTAAACATACTTCTGGAACAAGTTGGTTGGGTACCACAGGGTCAGGTATAGTACCAAACTTCAACTAAACATAATGTGGGCTCTATTACTCTTAAGGGGACTGTGTGGGTAAAGGCACTATCAACAAGATATTTAACTTTTCACTAAGTGCAGTAGTAGTGACAGAAAGTTTTACCCATCTGACTAATGTTTGAAATGACTTGATGGTTACAGTCCAATTCTTAATGGGTAGCCACATGACAAAAAATATTACAGTAGGTACCTTTCTTAGCATTAACAGAGGCATCAAGGGCTTAATGGGAGATTACTAATTTGAAGTAATCAATTAAAAAGATCCTGAGGGTTTACTGTTTTTAGATGTTCCAGGAGATCACCTTTCATGCCTTACTATTGTTGGCATGTGCTTGCATTCAGCTCATTTTTCCATCAGAATGTGGTGATTTAACTTTCTCTAGTGTTAAATGTATGCAGAAATATATGCTACCAGGTGACCTATGAGTTCAGCTCCATCAGGGCTCTACTGTATGCACATCTAGTAGGAAGAGGAAGTCTGAGACAGACAGTAGTGAGGGTGTTTGACAGTAAAGAGTGAGTAAGAGAACTTATACCTCTAGGTCTGAGACCTCTAGCCCCAGAGGTCTCAATCAGGCATGATTTATTTAATACACATGCATATATCAATTGAATATCTTTTCCTACAATATAACCTCATTAATCCAATTTCACTGATATACACACTTTGTACACAGTGTGTAGATTAGTAGGGGAAAAAAGAGCTGTCTCTCCTTACTTCTTTATAAAGATTTAATAGCAGGGTACAGTAGTGGGATCTAATGTGACTAAAATTTGTTATTTAAGAAGGTATATGGCGGTATAAAGAAAAGGAGTACTTGTGGCAGCTTAGAGACTAACCAATTTATTAGAGCATAAGCTTTCGTGAGCTACAGCTCACTTCCTCAGATGCATATCGTGGAAACTGCAGCAGGCTTTATATATACACAGAGAATATGAAACAATACCTACTCCCACCCCACTGTCCTGCTGGTAATAGCTTATCTAAAGTGATCATCAGGTGGGCCATTTCCAGCACAAATCCAGGTTTTCTCACCCTCCACCCCCCCACACAAATTCACTCTCCTGCTGGTGATAGCCCATCCAAAGTGACAACTCTTTACACAATGTGCATGACAATCAAGTTGGGCTATTTCCTGCACAAATCCAGGTTTTCTCATATCCCCCCCACCCCCATACACACACAAACTCACTCTCCTGCTGGTAATAGCTAGAGTGGTCAGTTTGGATGAGCTATTACCAGCAGGAGAGTGAGTTTGTGTGTGTATGGGGGTGGGGGGGATGTGAGAAAACCTGGATTTGTGCAGGAAATAGCCCAACTTGATTGTCATGCACATTGTGTAAAGAGTTGTCACTTTGGATGGGCTATCACCAGCAGGAGAGTGAATTTGTGTGGGGGGGTCAAGGGTGAGAAAACCTGGATTTGTGCTGGAAATGGCCCACCTGATGATCACTTTAGATAAGCTATTACCAGCAGGACAGTGGGGTGGGAGTAGGTATTGTTTCATATTCTCTGTGTATATATAAAGCCTGCTGCAGTTTCCACGATATGCATCTGAGGAAGTGAGCTGTAGCTCACGAAAGCTTATGCTCTAATAAATTGGTTAGTCTCTAAGGTGCCACAAGTACTCCTTTTCTTTTTGCGAATACAGACTAACACGGCTGTTACTCTGAAATATGGCGGTATAGTTACTCTTCTATTATGGAGTATTATACTTTTAAAAGGAAGCTAAAATTGTCAGAATACACAAGCAAAGTAAATTGTGGTGCATTAATCTCCTTTTTATTGTATTTATTTATTTACTGCACTAACCATAAACTGGTGGAAGACTAGGAAGAAATTTGTCCCATGGGTAGGTCTATAATAGTGTTTCTTGCATCATCTTTTGGAGCTTCTGGTACTGATCCAGGTTGGAGATCAGATATTAATTGGATGGACCACTGGTCTGATCTAGGATGGAAGTTGCATTATTGTTACTTGCCAATTTTCAGCATTCAATCATTTGCAGTCTCTCTCAGTTACTAGTGCAAATTAGGTAGGTTCTACTGTAATTTCTACACATGCTTTACAGACAAGGTGTCTGATATTTTCTGTTTCTGCAGATGTGATATAATATTGACCCTGTCTCTTCGCTCAACCATGAATGGGGCACTTCTCAATCCTGCTATAACAGGAAAAAATGAAAGAACCAAGGACGTGGGACATTCTCTGGGAATTATGGCGTATGTTTTCAACTGTTCAGAACAATTGGACAGAAAGGTACTGTACTGATTAAAATCATATAGAAATCTTGCAGCTCACTAGCAATTAATAGCTACAAAACTGGGTGGTATTCCTGTAACCCACAAGAACCCAGCACTTGTAAATTACTGCTTTCTGAAAGACAAAGTACAAAGGAATCTGTCAACCTTTTCGTTCGAATAATTGGGAAAAAAGAGTTTCTCACTCTGATTTGCCTTATTATTAAGAGGCCTGGATATATTCAGTAATGTAGCCTTGGAGCCAAATCCACAGCTCTACTCTATCCCCTTTTGGTGGCACAGAGGGGACAGAAAGATGGCTTAAACAGCCAGCTGGAGGTTCCCCAAGTATTAGGGAATCTCTGGTGAACACAGAGACAGCATAGCTGGCTCTGTACCACCTACTTTTTGCCCATGGTCCCTGACATGAGCATGCAGGAGAATGTGCCCCATCAGCAAAAGAGAAGGGTCTGACATGCTGTGGGATATCCACATTATGTTTAAATCACTAGTAAATAGAAGGTTTCAGAGTAGCAGCCGTGTTAGTATGTATTTGCAAAAAGAAAAGGAGTACTTGTGGCACCTTAGAGACTAACAAATTTATTTGAGCATAAGCTTTCGTGAGTCCACTGAATGCATCCGATGAAGTGAGCTGTAGCTCACGAAAGCTTATGCTCAATTAAATTTGTTAGTCTCTAAGGTGCCACAAGTACTCCTTTTCTTTTAGTAAATAGAGGGTTTTTTCCACAATCGAGGCTTTGTGTAGTCTTCGAGTAGGTGCTTTGCATTGTGCAGAACTTCTGTTTGATTTCATCTTTGTTTTGTAGCTTGAATAAATCCTGATTTTATCTAAAATAATTTTCAAATTACTGTTGTTTTGGGATGAGGACTGTGAGCCATAAATAAAGAAAAAGAAACCCACCCACTGCATTGAGCGAAATGCCCTCTTTGAGCACTTGGCCAAAGCCTTAGGCTTGGGGAGCTCTACCCCAAATATGCTGCCAGAGCAGTAGCTATGGACAGCTGAGGCATGGGAAAACCTAAAGAACAGGGGCCAAATGCAGGGGAGATACAAGTTAGACCACCACTGCCCCACACTAACTTAGACCCTCTCACTTTCAGTTAGACTCTCACTCTCAGATTTTATTTGATTGAATTGACTTAGGTTCCCTTTACTGGGGTGTAATGGAGTCTACAGTGGTGTAGTTTCTGTGCTGAGAAGCCAGAAGAGAGGAAAAGCTGCTTTAATTTGCATATGCCAAGGAACTAGAAGTTGCAAGTCACATCAATTTATACCCCCTTAGACATGTGTAGACTCTGTGTAAGAGGGAGTCTAATGTCAGTGTAGTGGATTATGAATTAACGTTAGGGGGTTCAGTCTGACTCCTATCACTTTATGTGTGACCTCTGGATTTGACACCAAGCAGCGAGCAAGAATGAGGAAATGCAAGTGAGAGGAGAGAGGGAGCACAAGAGAGAAAATATTTAGCTGTAGCAGAGAATAAAGTTTGATTTAAAGATCTTAGAAGAGAAATGAAGTGCTTGTGTGACAGCTGGAAGCCCCAGGACTGCTGGGAGCTGTAGTGCATTGATAAAAGGTTAGAAAGGAGTTTGTTGTTTATTTTGTTGGTGAAAACTCAGGGCCAGATGATCAGCATAGCATGACAGCCAATGGAGCTATGCTCATATATATCTGCTGAGGGTCTGGCCCTCATATTGAAGGTAAAAATGTATTAAAAACTTAAGGCTTTGTCCAGTCTAGTTCCAAGTGAAGACTCTCAAATAATTGTAAAAGGTACAATTAAATCAGGAAAGGACACTTTGTCTTGGTACATTTCATGATGAATGAGGATGTGTATAGTGTATACAGGGATTTGATAACTGAATTCCAGAAATTAATTGGCAAAAATTACAAATGTCCCTGTCTTGCATGTTGTCAGCATAAAGGTGATCACTCATCTGTTATCAGTAAGTAACTTGTACAAGTGGGATCACAGTGATATTAAGCAGCAGCAAAAGAACAGGTGGTAGGAAATGCCAAAGAAGAGCAGATTTTAGGTCAGTCTAGTGGGGCATTCTCCCTCCCATAGTGTCCTAGATCTGTAGAGGAAGGTTAAAAACTCCACATGCAGCATAGCACCTGTCCAGTGGTGGGATGCCATGTCTATGGGCAGTTGGTGGTGGTTGTGGAATCCCTTTCCAGCCCCCCAAGGCAGATAGTTTATGCTCTGAAGCATGAGGATTGATATTCCTTCTGTGTTAACTAGTCCTTAATTGTGTCCTAACTAGTGTTACTGCAAATGTAGCATGCAATTGTGCAATGAACTTCTGAGGCTCTTCAGAGGAATGTAGACAATGCTAGAAAATTGCGATATGGCTATTGCACATAGTATATTGAATCTGCTGGACAAGTGGAAAAATCACACGATAGGACAGGATAAGGTAAAGACAGTTGTACTGTGCATGAGTGTGATGGAGTATACCAACCCCACCCTGGGCCTGCAGGGGTTAATGGGAGCCTGTGGGTGCATTCAGCCATGCCCTGCTACACCTAAGTGTCAATCCTGGAGGAAGAAGTTAGAAGGCCTGAAACTGGCTCAGTAAGGGAGGAGTAAGGAAAGAGAGGAGATTGCTGACTCTCTCTCTCTCTCAGAGAGAAGCCTGGCTGGAGTCAGGGATCTGAGTGGGACTGCTGGCAGACAGAGCCTCTCTGAAGGAAGGTACACCTGCCACAGGGAGCCCACGGCAGTTGGGCAGGAGCTGCAGAAAGTGCATCCATCCAGGATTCTGCATGCTGATGAAGGGGTCTGCAGGGACCAGGAAAACTGCTGAGTCAGGGACTGTCCTGCAAGGGGAGCGGAGAAAACTCTCTTTCAGTGGAATCAGCTGGCTAGCAGAAAGTGCTGAGAAGCTCTGCAGTGAGCCTGTGCTAGGGGCTTAGCAGGAATGGAATTGATATAGTGGGAGCCTAGAAAAAGGCTGAGGTAAAGGGCAAAGTAGAAAGTGGCCCATGGAGGCAGCAAGGGGTCTGGGTAGTCAGATCTTGACTGCCTATCCAAGGGTCCCTGGACTGGAACCTAGTGAAGAGGAAGGGCCTGGGTTCCCCTCCCCTACCGAGGAAACTGGAATGCCCTTCCCCCCTCCCCCACTCACGAGGTAAGGGCTATTGAAACATCTGATACTAGAGGTAAGGACTAATGAGTCTGGTCTCAGACTGGGGCTCCAATGTGAAGTTGAAGGGACTATTGGTTTACACTGATAGGCGCAGGCCAATAGTGACCCAGCTGGAGGGCCGAGATGCAAGAAGCAGATCACCACAGGGCTGGGATAGTGCTGTCAGCAAGAGTGCTAAAGGAGAACAGCCTGCTATGCCATACCCAGCCACCTGGGGGTGTGCCAGCTGGTGAGTCACACATTTGCAGTAAGTCTAAAAGATACAGAGCACTGACCTGTATAAACCAGAAAAATTCAGAGACCAAAGTGAGAGCTACACTCATCATTGACCCTGATGAGAACAGTTTCAGTTCTTTGATTTTAATATGAATTCAGATTGAATTTAGTGGAGTGGATTGTTGAGAGAGAGGGGAAGTGTGTTTTTGGATGCAGTCTTATCCTCGCTTGCTGATTTTCCCTCACATAATTAATTCATTCAGAAATAGTCTGATTGACTAATGGTATACCCTTAATTTTTATAGCCACTATTGCTGAGGAGATTAGGTATGTTGTATTATTGTAAGCAAGAAGTTGTACTGCTGTAGAATCTAATTCATTGCTATGCTGTGTGTCTTCTTTTTTACTGGATTTGATCTAAATCATCATTAGAACTGCCATGATACATGGCTGTAGACATTACCTTATTTTACTAACCATCTTGATTTAAACTACTACTTCAAAAATAGAATAAAATGACCCTCTTGTTAGGCTGTTTCATGTTCTTTCTTTTCCCAGAGACCATAAGAAATTACCCCCTTAATGCCAAATGATAGGCATATTTGCCAATTCACTAAATAAAATGGCAGTTATGGCTTAAACCATAAGTGTGCAGTGGTAGATAAAAATGTGGGTGAGGGTTTTGATAGTGAAGGTCTTTTAGCACTAGGAATATGTAAGAGAGACTCGAAATGGAAGAGAGGCCCAAAGATTGTGCACTAGCATGTCATGTGAATCATACAATATGGTTCCTACAGTACACGCTTACTGTCTTGATTGCAGTGTTGATACAGGCATCGGCTCATAATGTGTTGAGGCAGCCAGAGATGTCAAAGAATACAATTTTAGACTGTTCCTGTGTTAAAGTGCATGTGCTCAGGAGAATGGGTTTACCCTCATATCAAAGACTTAAGTTTGACACCTTGAAAAGGGTGCCTGGAATATCTGGGTAGACAATACGCTGACCTGCAAAAATTAAAAATCTGTTCATTTGGACCTGTTCTTGCTCTTGTTAGTTTTGGGCCAGATTATGTCATGTTGTTCCACTGATGCACAAAGGGAGGATGCAAGGAGCCCCCTTGTTGCACTCCTGTGCCCCAGTGAGTATAATTACCATTCTTCTCCATTGTTCTCCAGTGCAGAGACTGCTGATGTTGTGCACCCCCTCCGGCAGAAGACACCCCGAAAGAGAGAAGATGGAAGCAGGACCACGGTCCAACTGTCTTCCCTATGCAGCAGGCAGCACAACTGGCTGGAAGCATGTGGGGTTATGCTGTACCCCCTGAAGAAACATACTGATCGGTGCACCCTGCATGTCCACTGAAAATCTCTTCGGGAATTTCTGCCTCCTGGAGAAATCACTTCATGGGGCAGTGCATTTCCAATGTGAGACTGTGCCTGAAAAGGTACAGTTGAGAGCTCTGTTTTTGCAAAAGATCAGAGGGCCTGAACTGTGCTAGCAGGTGATACACTTCTGACCTATGAGCTCCTCACAGCTAATACACAATGTCTCGTGGAACTGCTCCTTTTGTACCAATCTCAAAATGTACAGTGTGCTGTCAGGAACAGATTTAGCCATCACCTTAGCACTTGCTCCATATAAATATATCTATTCAATTTAATGAAATAAACTGGACGCATGAGTGAACCAAACCTACCTCCTGTATTTAAAATATACTACTCTGTTCTCTCTTAGTATTCTAGGGCCAGATCTCACCACCTATACTTTTCTCCCCCCCATTAGTCAATTGCAAATATCTACAAAGGTTTATGCCAGACTGGAGTGTGGGGTTGCTTTGATAAATACAGTTCTGTGGAGTTGCTGTCTGTGGTAGGTGTTCAAGTTAAAACCACCCAGGACACTATTTGGCACAAGAAAAAAGAGTGGACCCAGAAACAAGGTAATTTTTCAAGTTTAATTATGTGCCATCCTATCGCACAACAACCTCTTTCTTAAGGTTTAATGTTTTAGGTGAATCCATTGAACTGGAAACAAGAGTGGGGATCTTCCTAACACTTAATCTGGAATTTGCAGAAAGAGCAGAATTTCTAGAAAATCTAAAGTTCTTTTTCAGTAAATATAAATTCTAAGATATTTTTTCTCTTTGCAAATTAATGACCCAGTATATCAGTATTTAGGTAAAGCTCATACCAACGGGAACCCCACCTCGTAATGGAGCTAAGAAGATTGAGGAAATAGCATCAGATCAGTTTACCCATAAGACCTTAACATGAGTCCTTATTTACAGTAGTGCACTTCTCCATCATAAGATAAAGATTTTTGAAAACTGTGCAGGGGCTAATGCCAAGATTCTAACTTTCTTGGAATATAAAGAAGAGAATAAAATATTTTTAATTTCCACTTTTTAAAACTCATTCTATAAGCTTGATCCTCCCCGTTAGCTATCTCAGGTATTCAGATTGCCTAATAAATCTCCTGGAAAATGTATTCCAACAGTACTTTCTTCCTTGTTTGTTCCTGAAGAAACCTCTTCTTGTTAAAGACTAAAGTGATAAATTATATCTATAACTACTAGATCTAGACAGGTATGCCTATTTAAGATGACAGAGAAAAAATAAATTCTCAGAGAATTATTAAGGATAAATATAATTATTATTATTATTTTTTGTCTGAAAGTTTCAAGGGATGCTCACTCTCAGAAGTTCCCATCTCAGTCTGTGTTTGATTTCTCCCTCTTCATCTCTTGTATTATTCTTCAGAAGTGTATATGTTTGTTTTCTTTTTGAAAATTGACTTGGCATCAAATTTGTCTCTTGTGCTTATAAAATTTTGAAGTAGTCGTTTAATCTAAGGCAAGAATATTTTGATTGATCGACAAACTTCTAGAGAGTTTTTTGTTTTCTTTTTGCTGGTTAATCCTGTCTTTTTTCATTAACAGTTTTTAGCTATATATATTTTTAAAAGAGCTGAAATATTGTAGTAAAAGATTATTTAAAAACTTCCATATTGTCAGTATGAAATTTTTGTTAATGAGGGTGGCAGGGTAGTGAACCATTGGTAGTATTTTTGATTGATTTATGACTTCAAAACACTGAAGCTAATTATATCAGTATCAGCAATGTAGTTTGTAACCAGTGATGACCTGTATAATCACCTTTCACATGTTAATGCATTCTGCCTATCTGACAGATCTTGTGCAATGGTGATTCCAGACTTCAAACATATATGTGAAATAATGTCGGTGACAGAGGGATTTGTGGATGCCAGGATGCATGCCAGAAAATCTGTCTCTGCACACACACTTGTAAGTTACTCTCCAAATGGGTGATGGAGGATAAGTCTAAACTTTCTGGTAATGCTGTCATTAAGGAAGTGTATTGAAACAGTTGGTGCGTAGGGCATTACCTGTTAGTAATGGACTATAGAGGATTTTCCACATATCCAGTACCAGGAGTGTGTGAAGTCCTCTTGGCATTGTATTTAAATACCAGCAGCAGTAGGAGAGAAAGCAGACAATCATTATTGTATACTATTGCATGAGCTCAGGTCTGCATTCTCTCATTGCAGTGCATTCAGAGAGAAGTGGAAAGGAACTTACTGTAAGACCTGTCCTTTAATGAAAGGATAGGGTGGGGTGCATAATTACATAGGTTTACTGGGAGCAACACATGGCACCACTTCTCCCACCCCTTCTCCCTACCAGCCTCTCTGTTTCTACATCTCTGTCCCTTTTTTTTTACCCTCTCTCAATCATCATAAGTCTGGTGGATTTCAATTCTGCCATACTGGCCTCTGACATAGCACAGAGATAAGAGAAGACACAGAGGGTCAGCTTTGTCTATCTCCTTGCATGAGTGGATCTCCTAGGCTTCATGGTACTGTTATGCTGGAATGGGGAGTAGCTGCAAAGAGAGAGAATCTGGTCAGTTTGGCTGTGCCATATCAAATATTCAGATCTCCGTAGGGAACAGTGTCAAACTCTGTCAGGCCATTTTTGGTGCAATCTTGGTGGAGGATTCCTTGCCCAGAGAGCAGAGGCCAAATTCAGATGTGTAATCAGATGCGTCTCCTCTGAAGTCACTGGAGTGGTGCTTGTTTACTGCAGGTTTGAATTTGTCTCTATGGCTATAAGGTATCGGCAGTGTGATTTATTATTTATTTCCTGATTCCTGGCTTTGGGTTGGCCTGTTGGGCTCTTCTTCCTTTTCATAGAATCATAGAATATCAGGGTTGGAAGGGACCTCAGGAGGTCATCTAGTCCAACCCCCTGCTCAAAGCAGGACCAATCGCCAATTAAATCATCCCAGCCAGAGCTTTGTCAAGCCTGACCTTAGAAACTTCTAAGGAAGGAGATTCTACCACCTCCCTAGGTAACGCATTCCAGTGTTTCACCACCCTCTTAGTGAAAAAGTGTTTCCTAATATCCAATCTAAACCTCCCCCACTGCAACTTGAGACCATTACTCCTCATTCTGTTATCTGCTACCATTGAGAACAGTCTAGAGCCATCCTCTTTGGAACCCCCTTTCAGGTAGTTGAAAGCAGCTATCAAATCCCCCCTCATTCTTCTCTTCTGCAGGCTAAACAATCCCAGCTCCCTCAGCCTCTCCTCATAAGTCATGTGTTCCAGACCCCTAATCATTTTTGTTGCCCTTCGCTGGACTCTCTCCAATTTATCCACATCCTTCTTGTAGTGTGGGGCCCAAAACTGGACACAGTACTCCAGATGAGGCCTCACTAATGTCGAATAGAGGGGAACGATCATGTCCCTCGATCTGCTCGCTGTGCCCCTACTTATACATCCCAAAATGCCATTGGCCTTCTTGGCAACAAGGGCACACTGCTGACTCATATCCAGCTTCTCGTCCACTGTCACCCCTAGGTCCTTTTCTGCAGAACTGCCTAGCCATTCGGTTCCTAGTCTGTAGAGGTGCATTGGGTTCTTCCGTCCTAAGTGCAGGACCCTGCACTTATCCTTATTGAACCTCATCAGATTTCTATTGGCCCAATCCTCCAATTTGTCTAGGTCCCTCTGTATCCTATCCCTGCCCTCCAGCGTATCTACCACTCCTCCCAGTTTAGTATCATCCGCAAATTTGCTGAGAGTGCAATCCACACCATCCTCCAGATCATTTATGAAGATATTGAACAAAACCAGCCCCAGGACCGACCCCTGGGGCACTCCACTTGACACCGGCTGCCAACTAGACATGGAGCCATTGATCACTACCCGTTGAGCCCGACAATCTAGCCAACTTTCTACCCACCTTATAGTGCATTCATCCAGCCCATACTTCTTTAACTTGCTGACAAGAATACTGTGGGAGACCGTGTCAAAAGCTTTGCTAAAGTCAAGAAACAATACATCCACTTGCTTTTTTTCCTCCCCAAAGCGTCCAACCCCCTTACTCCACCAAATCCCAGTAACAGAAGAGTTAGTTTCCTTGCTCAGTGGACTGGGAGAGTTTACAAGATAGAGTTTCTAATGCACGTAGAGTTGTTTAATGATTGGGTGAGAGCAGCAACTTGGACAAGTTTAATCATAAGTGTTTATTCCTTTTCAACAGAGTATATCCCTTTAATCACAAATGCATGTTAATATTGAGATGATGATACCATTTGACAAGATAGTCGGATATGTTTCATTTTATTAACACATTAGTCATATTATCCTGCTCAGAGTAATATGTGAATACCAGATACATGTAAGATTAACATAATCTTTTCAGTCAACATTTGTTCTCTGCGGTTTTTGATTACATTATTTTAATTAAGCAATAAAATATGACAGGCGCTGGATTTCAAGGTGAGTATAAAACTTCTCAGTTGGTATTATAAAACATGAGGCTGAAGGCTGAGTGACTTTAACCATTCAAAATGTGCATTAGTAATCACCTTGAAATGCACTGGCTGGAATGCCCTCTGCCATTCTTAAATGGAATTTATACCTTACGTTAAGAGAAACAGACGTGTGCATTTACAGGTTGTTGTAGTCATGGACAGGTCTTCATTGACAGCCAGAAAACTCCAGTTATGTTCAAAAGCCATTCCCTTTTGCCCAGAAATAGGTTTGATTATGACAATACAGTGCAACTTTCAAATATATTCAGGTCACAACTGTCCAGAAAGGAAACTGACTGCTTCTGTCCTCTGTGGAGTCACATAATTAGGCACAAAAGGATGAGATTTTGTATTGGTAAATTTCAGTAAAACTTTGATTTTACTGTATACACTCAAGCTGATGAAAAAATGTTTGTCTATAATAATTGAAATTTACAGATAGATGCTGCTTGAGAACTTATTAGAGCTTATATTTTGACATGTGATATTGACAATTTGTGTTTTGATGATTATGAGCTTTAACTTTTTGAATCTTAGCATCAACTGTCATGGAATGACTGAATGACCAGCCCTCCAGTTGTCTATAATTTCAGGCCATTGTGAAAATTTAAATTGATAAAAATTGGAAAAAATGCTTAAAACCCATAATGTTGTGAAAATTTAAATAATTAAAAATGAAAAAACTTTAAAATCGATGTAACCTGTCAAAATTATAATAAAAGTCGAATTCTATCAAGCCTACACATAATGGAGTGGGTGTCATATTTTAGGAATAATTAAAGTAAATCGGTGTATAGATCCCAAAGAGAAATAATGTCTAAATAATAGGCTCCAAGGGAGGGAAGTTAAAATGTTGGTGTATTTGTATCTGGTCACTAGAAAAACAACAGGCATGTCTTGATTTGAGTATGTCTGTATAGTATTTTGTGGCTGATTGCATAGTTCTTGTTGTGTTAAGTGCCAAAATGCTTGTAATAACAAATGTCTTCTTATTTTAAACAATTATTTAAGTTTATTTAGTAACTTTTAGTTTAATTGCAAAAATCAGGGGTTTATTTGATACAGCTTGGTTTCTGATTTTTTAGGATCTCTTTGACTAGTGTCTCAGGCTGGATAACTGAAACAAGAGGACCGAAGCAGACCTGAAGGTTAGTAGAATTGTGCTATTATGAGATTATTGAGTGGAGATTTTAATTAGAGAAAAACTGTCGTAAAATGTCTTGATCTATGTGTAATTTCCAGTTCCTGACTTATCCAAAGACTACCTAGCTCCCCAGAGTTTAACAAAGCTTCCCAGAGTTTAACTTTCTTACTATTTTTGTTTGAAAGTATATTCCTGTAAACATTTATTTTATTGCATGTAAAATAATCCCCAAAAGTTCATAATTGCATAGGATTACTTAGACCAGCAATAAACACCCATAAATTTGCTGATTCTCCTCTACCTGTTGTGTCTGTAATCCTGGTGGCAGGTAATGTTCGGTGGGTGGGAAGCGAATCCTACCATCCTTTGATACATAGGTTATCTTTGAGAGCATCCCCCTTCCTCATTCCAGTGTGATGATCTAGCCTAGGGCAGACAGGCAGACCACTCTCCTCTCTGATGAACAGAGATACTTCAGGGAACATGAGTGGTTTCCTATTCCGAACCTCAGTAAATTTTGGTTTTGATTCTATTTAGGGAAGAGGCAAAAGAAAAAGTTCAGTTTTGTTGCTCTGCCCATCTTTCCTTTAAACTGTTTTAGAGAAATCATCTGGATGACTAGCTGAACAATTGGAACTTTCAGAATGGTACATTGAAAGATTGATTGTTAACCAGGAATTCCTTGTAGGTTCAACATAAATCTAAAATGTTAAGAGGTTTACTTGGCCCTTTATCAGGAAATTGTGGTATCACAGTTTTTATAGTTTACAATGACATTGGGAAAGGTGTGCTGTATGCACCAGAGAGGGCCCTGAACTGTACCCCTTTAAGGGGTAGGGAGAATGTCATACTGGAATTCTCAAATCCAAACCCATACTGGATCCAAAACTAGAAAGGCGCATTGACAGGATCCAGTTTGGCTATGACTCGAAATGATGGAAATCTCACATGAATCGCTGATGTCATAAATTTTACACCATTTGGAGGCAAATGTAGAGTATGGTTTGCAAAATTCAAGAGCCACAGAACATAACCCTAGTTTAAACCTAATCTGGATTTCATCTGAACAATGCCTCCTCAATCTCTCTTAGTGGTGTGTGTGTGAATGTGAATTGAATATCTGTACCTGTCCAAAGGTAATATCACACCATGGAACAGACATTCATGCATTTTGTCTAAGACAAGATATTGAAGAGAACAATAAGACATGAAAGCATTGGCTTTTACACACCATTTTCTCATTCACAAAATTAAGTAATTATATTCTGGGAAAAATGCACTGACATTGAGTATACGGTATCCAGTCCATGTCACTACAGGTAGCAGCTTGAGTTTAACTAGCCATGTGGATTGTAATTGTCTAAGTATGATTAATTCATAATGTTTGTTAATTTTATGCCTCATATTATGGTTTGTTGTTATTTCCTTTAATTATAGTGTCAGTCTTTTTGGGGGTTTTGAGAGCCTTCAGGGATTTTAATCTTCCTAAGATAGTAACTAATGATATCCCTATATTCCTGGATCTCTCAATGACTTGTTCCCATTGCTGGAAGTTCCATGGAAAAGGGATCTGAAGTTGGAACAGATGGTGCATCCGTCCATTGCAGAACTCCGTTTGCAGCCTGAGGAAAACTTTATACTGAAGGTGGAAATAATGGCTTTCTGCTTAGCTTATTGTAAATTTTAAATGGGGTGATTGAAGGCTATAATGATTACTGTTGTTTGATGCCTGGAGGTTTCAACATCTGGCTAATGCCTTTGCTTGCTGCAGCAATAAGCAAAGGCAGTACAGTGCTTTCTGTTTCTTTCTTTTAAATAGATTATATGTTGATTTATATAGTAGGAAATTTAATTTTAGTTTAACTGATTTGCTCAATAATAACATGGCACATATTACAGTACTGTCCATTTCAGCTCTGGTCTTCCTCCTTTAGTGACCTGGATTTTATTACATGTTAGCTTAAGTTTTAATTAATTTGTTAAGCCCTTTGTAGCCCCCATTAGACACAAATCCAAGTGACAAATGCAAGTTAAATTTAGCAAAAGTGGCTTTTGTCCTCCGGCAAGGTTCAAGAATAAATGAATAGGGAGGCTGACACAGCTGAAGACTGGGATCTTGTCAGTGACAGAATGTTCATTAGCCTACCCTTGTTGCTCCTGCCCTATGTGTGGATGACATACTTATGTCACCAATATGACTGGTCTATACTATCCTATTATCTCATTTGGAAAAGAACATTCTCATGTGCTCTCACTAGAGAACAATAAAATTATTTATTTGTCCCTATTTATGCTGTTTCTTTCCTTTTTTGCAAGTCGCTCAGACTAGACAATGGAAACAGATTGATGGGGTTCATTTCAGAACGTAGGTGCATTTTCATACGCTGCTGACCCACTTGTTCAACTGCCTGGCATGTTGTCTTAGCGTGGCATTGCCAGAGCACTACTGACGTTAGACATTCACTCAGCACTGCCACCCTACTCAGCAAAGAACTGAAGCTCATGCTTAACATTAGGCATGTGCTTATGCTCCCTGGCTTTAGTGTGATGAAGCATGTACTAAATGCTATGCTGAATTGTGGCCAGATCATCTAATCTAAAATACAGTAAGAAAAATATTTGAGCAGGATTCTTTCTTTTAAATGTCTGCTGTTTTTTGTCTTTGGTGATTCAAGGTCCAGCAATTAAGTCTAGATGGGTCAATTTCATTCTAGACAGTCACCTGTTCAGGTCAAGGACTACCTCTGCTTACATGACTGCAAAATGCCTGTACTGTTTGTCATACAAATAATGGGGCCAAGCCTTGTAGTCCATACTTTTTTATTCAATCCTTACTCAGGTGAACTCCTAAATAAATAAAGATGCAAGGATTTGGCACATCACTAATGATATTTTATAGGTGGTATCCCTTTATGTCTCAAACATTTAGTATAATGTTTGGCGTGAGAGAAAAATGCATGAAATACTTGTCTATTCATAGTGGGTTTTCTAATTATTTTGTTTTTTAATGAATGTTAAAGTTTGGGCCTAAAACTAGGTGTCTGTTTCCCTTCCATTTATGGAGCTTTATTATTTCAAAACTGTTGTGTTATATCTCCAGTTTAAACATGTATTTGTTTTATTTACAAGGAAATCCTGAGGAGGATAGGTTAGGCAGGTACAGACATGAATTTACATACATAGAAATAAATATGAGAACAGAAATCTTCCTAATGCTATTGGATTAAATATTTCTCGTTCTTCTGCTCCTGCTAGATCACATTGACAATGTGTTTCTAATTAACCGTAAACCCAGGGTGTCCAATCTGTAGCCCTCAGGGCTTTCAATTGTGACCTAAAGGACAACAGTATGGAGAAAAAAAATAGTATTTAACTTCAGTGAAGCTATGCTGATTTATGGAAGCTGGGGATCTGTCAGGATAATGCCCTCTTTGAGGAGTGGTTTGGGGTGGAATCCATCTTGCTGAATACACCGAGCTCTGTTGGGTGGTGATAGCTGGATTGTAACTGTTTGGTCACACTTTGTATTGGATGGGTGGTTCTCGTCCCCTACCTTTCCCACCATCATTCTGGGTTTCTCCCTTAGAAGTACTGAAATTGACATCTGGTGCAGCAAGTTTTGCCTTGACATATATGTCACTGTTCAGGGCAACTGAATCCAGGGGCGTGCGCAGGAATTTAAATGTAAATACTTTTGACGGGGCACATTAAACACACACAAATGAAAGGTGCACGTGACCCCCCGTGCCCCATTTCTTGGGACACCCCCCAGCGAGAAGGCAGCGGCCCTCTCTCCTTGTCCCTTCAGCCCGGGCTGGGAGGAAACAGCAGGATGGCTGGCTGCCAGCTGAGCTCCTCCTCCTCCTCCTCCCACTCCTACAGCTGCAGCCTGCTGCTTCTCCTTCTCTGCTGCTGGAGTCCCAGCGCTGTTGCCTGCTTTGTTGACCCCCACTGAGGTGAGTCAGGGGCTGGAGGCAGAGGCAACACCTGGGACTCCAGCAGGAGGGAAGGAGAAGCAGCAGGCTGCAGCTGCAGGGGTGGAGAGAGGAGGAGCTCAGCTGGCACCCTGCCACCCTGCTGCTTCCTCCATCCCAATGCTGCAGGAACACATGGAGATTTGCGCACCCGCTTGTCCCCCCCCTTGTGCACGCCTCTGATTGCACTTCTGTTTTCCCCCTCATGGTCCACCAAGGGCATCCACTCTAGACTCCCGACTGCTCAGCCATCCCTCTCTTGGGCAGAGACCTGCTTCTCATTTCCTTCTGACCAGGGTATTTCCAGGCTGCACAATTCTCTGCCTACACTGTGAATTCTCCAGCAAGTAACTGCCCAAGCAGGCCTGCTGTACCTTCTGTTCAGAGGCTATAAACAGGGTAATTGCCCATTGGTGCAAGTTACCACCCAGCCCCTTTCTAAGCAGGCACATTCATTGTTAAGGTGAAAACACTGCAGAGAAAACATTAAAACAATACATGAGGCTGTACACATGATAATCAGCTTACCAGTGATCACCCCAACTCCAACAAGGGCTCTGAGAGACCCGTCAGACCCTAATACTGTTGTTAAGGATGTGAGTATAACTATATTTGTAACTTGTGCATAGGTCTGTATAGCATTTCTATATGATAGGGTAATAATAACTTTAATTGTAACTTTAATAAAACTTGTAAAGTAGACTAGACTTTTTACTGGTGAATGTATGTGTGGTCACTACCTTTGGTCTTTGTGTTCCTAGAGACTCTAAAGAAAGTAGCAAAGATGACTTTCATTCTGTTAAGCGTGAAACTGTAGCCGTCCGAGCCGAACCCACAGTGGTGTAATACTACATTACAAAATTCACTTTAAATAAAATAAAAGACTACACAGGTGACCAGTCCTTCAAACCCCATCAAGGGATTTTCTGTGGTTGCAAGTTCATAACCGCCTTGGCTCGGAATGAGCACACCATTCAATAGGAGAGTCACTTCTGACTGATGAAGAGTTCTGTGTACGCTTGAAAGCTTGTCTCTCTCACCACCAGAAGTTGGTCCAATAAAAGATATTACCTCGCCCACCTTATCAGTCACTTCTTTGTACAATCTGGGGCTCTGATCTTGTTCCCAGGTAACAGGTGATCAGCAGACAAAGGGTGAAGCTTCAAAAGACTGAGTTCTTGCATAACTGGAGGGCATACATTGTTTCAAATAGTCCTTTGATGCTCATAATACTTTCCAGGGTTTACATTAGTCATGTCTCTCTTCAGAGACTTTACATACACTCCCTCAATAATACATAAACAATTTCATTCTTAATACAATTAGCTCCTAAAATACTTAAACTTAATTCAATTAGGTTCGTCCAGGACATTGCAGGAAGTTGCCTTATCTGTCAGAGTATATGGTTTTCCTCTGTAGGATCATAGGGAGGATAGCACAAAGAGTAGCAGTCAAAAGGGGAATTTCATATTCCCACCTGTCAATAAAATAAAAATGTCCTACCAATTCCATGATATAATTCTGCCAAATTAGGCGTCACTTTGACATCTAGCTATGTTGCTAGAGAAATCTCAGAATTACATCAAATATAAAATGATAAATAGTAGAGACTGTGTTGTAGGCAGTTCAGTGAGTTATGTAGCCAGTGGCATGACACATGGTATCACTGCTCCATGTGTACCTGCACTGTGGGGTGATCACTGGTAAGATGATTATCCTGTGTGTAGGCTCTTTTATTGTTTTTAATGTTTTCTCTGTAGTGCTTTCACTTTAAGAATAAATGTGCTTGCTTTGAAAGAGCTGTGTGATAACTTATACCAATGAACAATTAGTGCTAGCTAATCAACCCCCTGTGTCTTCCCCCTTAACTTTGCTATCCGGTATCATGTGTTGACCACAGTGCTGCTAACATTTCAGATGATTCCATATCAGATGCAGTGAATCCAGGGCAGCTGACAAGTTGGAACTGGTTAACTGAGCAGCTCAGTGGGATGCAAAGTAACAAAAAGGAGACAAAAAAGCATAACAAACAAAAAGCATATCAGAGGTGCTGATGGAGGGTGGCTGATGCTGGGGGTGAGAGCAGAACAGCAGCCACTGCTACTGTGAGTGGCTAAACCAACTGATCATCCATTTGTAATACAGTTCTTTAAAACTGGACTGAAATGCAAAGCTTGGAATTATCCTGGTATCTCATGACCCAGCACCACACTGCCAGGTGGTGAGGGAATAAAGATATAAATAATGTATAGCGTGATGAGGGACTTATTAGGATTTTGACACTTTTTTCCCTTTTGACTGCTTTCCTTTCCTCTTTCTGCACTTTGTGTCCCTCCATTGCCTCTCAAACCTTTTCTCTGATTTCTGACACATGAAAGGGCTTTTGGGCTTGATCCCTGTAATGTACATCAGCTATATGTTTTCAGAGCTCACTCTTATACCTGTATTAAGCTGTTCTGGACATGTAGGAGTAATTTCTAACTTAAAAGGGTTTTCTGAGTGATTTAAATGGTGTTATGGTGAATAACCCATCTTGTGTTTAATGGATTTTCATTCGGACGAGGAACAGACATCTTTGAAGTGCTTCTGCAGTAAGAGGTGTCTGTGGAAACATTAATCAGTTTCTGGAATGGCAGTTTCTATGTTCTTACTGTATGATTGTAGAGGGAATCTTTGTTCTGGTACAAATGCAGATGAACACTCTAGGAACAAGTATGGAAGTTATGCTTGGCCTGGTCTTAGCAGGGGTCCCAAGGCCACCCACTATATGTGAGCATGTTTTATATGCTGTTGCTCACCATTTTTTGGCTATGGAAACAGGATCAGCAGTAAATAGCAGCTTAATTCCTGTTTCTTTCTTCCCTGGTCCCTATCCCTGGTATGACCTGGTGGGGAGAGACACAAAAGTCGTATATATCTGGAACAACATGCCTACCCACTGGAAAGCCCATGCCTGAACCACCAGGAAGAGCCCCATTTCCCATATGGTTCATTGGAGGAGGTGGGAAGAGGGGGAAGAAGAAACTTCTCCTGCCTGTGAGAGGAGGACAAGAACATTCTCTCCTTCCTCACACCCAGTTAGCAAGAGCTCTTGCCTCTGTCACAAGTAGCCACACAAAGACCTACAAAGATAAGACTCTGCCAAGTGATGGGGAGGAGAGGGAGTTTTGTTGCTGTGAGGCTGGTGAGTGATGGTAAAGAGGAAAGAGAGAGACTGGGCCTGAGGGAAGAGACAGGTGGGTGACTATGGCGGTGAATCTCACTCTGTGTGTGTGTGTGTGTGTGTGTAGATTTTTTTCATTGCTGACATTTGTTAGGGATAATGTTTGAAATCTTGTCCTGATAGCATAATTCCTGTCAACTCTATCAGTCTCCAGAATAGTAAACTCTATGTAGTAGTAGAGAAAAGAAGGAAAGGAAAATGGATCCCAGTGGTGTGTTGTTACTATGATTAGTTTTCTCAGGTTGGCATCCAGCACTATTAGTGTGGCATAATGTGGGAGGAGGTTTATGGATGGAGAGTATCCTAGTTGCGCTTGACAAAGTTATAACAGCAGCAGAGCATGCCCCTCTAGGTTGAATATGCTTAATGAAGCAGAGAAATCTTCATGGACTATGAGACTAGTGTCCATGAGAGTGACTGTAGTTTGCTTTATGAGGCTGAGTGAGCTTTGTGGCAGATGAACAGGCAGATATGCTGTGGAAATGACAAAGTTCTGTTTCTAACTTACAATTGTGAAAAATCTATTATATTCATTTCAGAAAAATGTGCCTAATTTTTCTGAACATATTCAAATAGAGCTTCCAAAAATAGTCACGAAGACGGCTTTCCTTCCATATGTACTCTCTGATAGAAACCTTGTGTTAAACAGAACAGGACCACTGTAATTTTAGTGGTTTGCTATAACTAGAACTATATTCTGCACATTGTAATAACAATATGGTGATATTTTGCTTGCATAGCTTCCTTTCCTCACCAAAGTGTTCAACAGAAAAAAAATCAACACAATAAAATACCACCCTCCTAAAATACAATTCAATACGCAAATGAGGAAAGCTCATCTTAAAAAAGAGAAGGGGCATCCTGATCAAGTTATAGCTTAGATTAAGTTATTAACTGTAGAGTCAATAGTGATTCTAAACTTTGAAAATCAAATATATTCAGGAAAGTATTGAAACAATTTGGATCTTTCATTTTACTTTACTATGGTCTAAGTGGAAATTTACTACACATAAGTTAACTATAAATGTGTTTCACTGTATTTTGAGACCCCAGGACTTTGCTGTAAATACAGTCATGATGTGTCTTACTTCAAAGCCATAGCAAGCTTCATTGCTATGTCTTTCATTCCTTGAATTTATCACATACTTGAATTCCTTTTTGGTAGTCACTGCCATCAATCAAGAATGATGATAGAAATGTACATCCCTGCAAAGTGCAGAGAAAGAGTATAATAAAGGCTGTGCAGTTGCTACTGTGAACAATTGCGTTGTGTACTTATTCTGAGTTAGGGATGGCTAAAGCTTTTGGGTTAATACCACTCATATCTGGCACAGTTAAACACATCTGAAGTTTCCCATAATTTGATAATGTTCAGCTCTTCTTGATGATCACATCTCTAGGGTGGTTCACCACGTTAAACTGTTGGGTGAGAAAATTCTTGTATCCTTCCCAAACTTTATCCTATCCCCACTGAAGAACACATTCAAGGAATAATTTTGTGAATGGAGGGGAAAATGAAATCCTGAATATTAGTTTGTTTCTTACAGTCCCCTAATTATCTAGTGATGCCAGTAAAATGTGCCAGCCAGTGTATCAAGTTTATCACTCATTGTCGTTAATTTTTAGGTCACACAATTAGAAGAGCTGCTAGCTCTGAGACCCCCACAGTTAGGAATGGTGGAACAGGGAAAAATCAGGTAAACTACACATTTAAGTGCCTCCTCAAAACACCTGTTCTGCCTGCTAATTGAGAAAAAACTATTAAAATCTGTTTCATGTGTTGGGCTCAGTCAGTGGCCGCTGTCCTGTTCAAGCTCTGTAGTTGCTGAGGTTACTCCCAAGTCAGAGAGAGGAAAAATGTAACTTCCCTGTGGCTGTGTTCTGTCTTTTAGATCTTAAAGATGTTGCAAAAGACCTATTCTAACATGAAGCTGAACCCATTCTGGAATGATATTAACCCTAAAGCTGTCACCACAGATGAACTTTTGGGGTGTCTTTATCCATCAACAAGGGAATGGGAAGATGGTATTGCCAAGAAAATACTCAAATGAAATAAGCCAAATTTAAGATTTACATTGTTTACATGGTTAGGGTAAATGGGAACTTAATTTCATTCTTCAATAACTGGAAGGCTTGTTCTTATCCACTGTGAGGGAACTTTCTGTCATAGCCTCTGATGCCCCCAAATGGACTGTGCTAGATGAGATATTGACCCTATGTGGATTGAATCATTGAACACGGTAATGGTTGACACACAGGTTTGTGTGTATCAAATTACTAATAATCCTGTTCTGCGGAATACAAACATATGTATCATAGTCTTTCAGAACACCTTTCCTTTAAATCAATGTTACAGACTATACAATGAAAGTGGTCTCAACAAGAATTCACTTATGCATTTAATTCACTTACTGGGGAGAGATTAATATGTGTGTGTGTATATGTGCAAATATATATATATTGATTACGGTGTAGAAAAGTAGACAGTAGTACAAAAGTACAAAACTTACGTAGTACAAAAGTAGTCTACATAAGTAGACCCTAAGAGCCAAATTCATGGTCGATCTCAAACTGGGTATTCTGCTCTCTCTAGATGCATGTTTGGTGTTTTCTGGAAGGTGTCTGTCACTTTAACAGAAGTAAAATATAGAGTAAAAGTGTAAAGGTTGTGGTTCAACCTGGAAAGAGGGTGGGGCTGAAAGCTGAATTGTTCAGTATTTTTTGTATAATCTTAATTGATTAAAATATCACCTTTTGTTCACTACAGAGGCAGTCTTTCTTTATGATGGATACAGCAGCAGGAGAGCAAACTGTTGGAATTGAGATACTTTGTGAGGATCTGAAAGGAGATTTTTGCCCCAATTTTTCACAATAGTAGAAACTTCCTTTAAATCACATTTTCCTAACCAGCACCTAGAATAGCTCTTGTTAGATTCTAAGGGTTCCATTGTGACTTTTAAGCCAGAGCTCGCAGTAGGAGATGTGTAGAGATGCACCGCTCCCAAGGAGCTCTTGGAGGAATTGTGCCTGAGGACAAATGTGATCATAGAAGTTAAAAATGGAACAGACCCATAAAAGATCATATAGTCCTTCTGTCTGCCAATGTAGGATTTCTCCCTCCCTTATACTCCTAGTCTTTTGTCCTTTCTAATTTTAAAAGTCTCAAGTGTTGGGGTTTCCAGCACTTCCCTTGGGAAACTTTTTACTCTTTTTTCCACTATGGGAGAGTACACAACAACAACCACTATTGCACCTTTTACTATGATGCCGTCTGAATCCCCTGGGACTGGCTTCTGCCAGCGAGCTGGTGCAGAAGGAGAAGTGAGGAGCATAGCTCTTCCTCGCCAAGATCTCTACTTCCACTAGACTTTCCTGTCGTCCACATACATTAGATGCTCAAGGAGTGGTATTTTGACTGTCCTCAGCCATCATCTGGCCATTAAGGAATGTCTCATTTTGTTAAGTGTACCAGCTGAAGTGTAATTAACCATCACCTAATGCTAAACTATATAATTTAGTGAGTTCAATTTGTGGTTAATTCAGAATGTGTCGTCCTGATTTTCTGGGTGGTGATTATTCTGCCAACCAGCTAAATTGTCTTAAATGTTTTGGGGGCATTTTTGTTTTCTATTTAAAGGCTGATGAAAATCCCCAAATGCATTATTGTTGCAGTGAATGATGATATTGCATCAATTTTGATTACTTTTGATATTTCAGTCTTACAACAGACTTCCAAAAGCTTCAATTATCAAACAATTTGTAACACCATTGTAGTTAGTTATTTAGCAGCTAGTGAATGGTCAGTTTTTTCAAATCTGTAGTGTAGAACCCAATCCTGAAAAGAATAACTCACATGCTTAAGTTTAAGGATGACCCTGTGGACTTTGTATAAAGAATGTCTGCAGATCTTTAATGAAAAACTCTGAGTTTACAAGGTCCACAGGATAAGCCAATAGCCCTAAAATAAGTTAAGATGTTCCTGTAGCCTCTAAAGCATCATATGCAGTGCTTGCAGACTTTGTAATTTCTATGGATGTAGGATGACTCATATGATGAGCGCAAACAGGATTTGGTTCCGTAGTGAAAAGTGTGGAGTTTGCAAGATGTGCAAAACCTCAAATGTTGATTCATAATATTCGTGGGAAAAGAACTTTAAAATTGAAGACTCCTTAAGGATTACACTACTCCTGTGGGGATATTTACTAGTTTTCTTTGAGGATCAATGTATAAAACAAGTTAGAAGTCTTTAACCTAAGTAATTTTGGTTATTAGAAGACAAAATGTAGTTTAAAAATGTGGGGTTTTTTTCATTTTTTGAAAATTGTTCTAAGATTGACAATGAAAAATAGCCCATTTGATTACCCTCAAACTTAAGAGAAAAAGGGATTTTTCTTTAGCCTGAGACTGGCAGAGAAAATTTAGACCAAAGAGCTTTGTTACGTAAGTTAGGGGGAAAGGGAAAAAAATCAAGGTTGGTAAGAGTGGAAAATGTCTTCCACTAGTTACAGTTTCCTTGGACCCATCATATGAGAAAGAACTGAAAAGTCATTCAGACACTTGCGGTTCTTTCAATGTTCGTAGTACAGAATATCTATGGTGAAAAGGTCTACCTGTTAAACTGACAGTTGTTTGTGGTGATGTAGACGTGTTTTTCCCAGGACATGAAAGAGACCAGGTAGGTAAGGTAATACCTTCTATTGGACCAACTCTATTGGTGGAAGATACAAGCCTCTGAGCTACCCAGAGCTCAAAGTGGCACCAGAACAACAGATGCAAAACCTGCAGACATTTCCACTACTATAGTGATCAATACCCCTCACAACATGCCTTTCAGGATTCATGGGTCACACACATGCTTATTACAACATGTGGTGTACCTCATCCAGTGCAATAAATGCCTCACTAACAACTATGCGGCTTAAACTAAACAATCACCATAAAACACGATATCACTTGTGGGCAAGCATTTTTCACAAAGCGGTCATTTCCTGGTGCAAGTGCTAGAGGAGCCAACTGGGGGGGGCGCTTTTCTTGACCTGCTGCTCACAAACCGGGTAGAATTAGTGGGGGAAGCAAAAGTGGATGGGAATCTGGGAGGCAGTGACCATGAGTTGGTTGAGTTCAGGATCCTGACGCAGGGAAGAAAGGTAAGCAGCAGGATACGGACCCTGGACTTCAGGAAAGCAGACTTCGACTCCCTCAGGGAACGGATGGCCAGGATCCCCTGGGAGACTAACTTGAAGGGGAAAGGAGTCCAGGAGAGCTGGCTGTATTTCAAGGAATCCCTGTTGAGGTTACAGGGACAAACCATCCCAATGAGTCGAAAGAATAGTAAATATGGCAGGCGACCAGCTTGGCTTAATGGTGAAATCCTAGCAGATCTTAAACATAAAAAAGAAGCTTACAAGAAGTGGAAGGTTGGACATATGACCAGGGAAGAGTATAAAAATATTGCTCGGGCATGTAGGAATCATATCAGGAGGGCCAAATCGCACCTGGAGCTGCAGCTAGCAAGAGATGTCAAGAGTAACAAGAAGGGTTTCTTCAGGTATGTTGGCAACAAGAAGAAAGCCAAGGAAAGTGTGGGCCCCTTACTGAATGAGGGAGGCAACCTAGTGACAGAGGATGTGGAAAAAGCTAATGTACTCAATGCTTTTTTTGCCTCTGTTTTCACTAACAAGGTCAGCTCCCAGACTGCTGCGCTGGGCATCACAAAATGGGGAAGAGATGGCCAGCCCTCTGTGGAGATAGAGGTGGTTAGGGACTATTTAGAAAAGCTGGACGTGCACAAGTCCATGGGGCCGGACGAGTTCGATCTGAGAGTGCTGAAGGAATTGGCGGCTGTGATTGCAGAGCCATTGGCCATTATCTTTGAAAACTCGTGGCGAACCGGGGAAGTCCCGGATGACTGGAAAAAGGCTAATGTAGTGCCAATCTTTAAAAAAGGGAAGAAGGAGGATCCTGGGAACTACAGGCCAGTCAGCCTCACCTCAGTCCCTGGAAAAATCATGGAGCAGGTCCTCAAAGAATCAATCCTGAAGCACTTGCATGAGAGGAAAGTGATCAGGAACAGCCAGCATGGATTCACCAAGGGAAGGTCATGCCTGACTAATCTATCGCCTTTTATGATGAGATTACTGGTTCTGTGGATGAAGGGAAAGCAGTGGATGTATTGTTTCTTGACTTTAGCAAAGCTTTTGACACGGTCTCCCACAGTATTCTTGTTAGCAAGTTAAGGAAGTATGGGCTGGATGAATGCACTATAAGGTGGGTAGAAAGCTGGCTAGATTGTTGGGCTCAACGGGTAGTGATCAATGGCTCCATGTCTAGTTGGCAGCCGGTATCAAGTGGAGTGCCCCAAGGGTCGGTCCTGGGGCTGGTTTTGTTCAATATCTTCATAAATGATCTGGAGGATGGTGTGGATTGCACTCTCAGCAAATTTGCGGATGATACTAAACTGGGAGGAGTGGTAGATACGCTGGAGGGGAGGGATAGGATACAGAAGGACCTAGACAAATTGGAGGATTGGGCCAAAAGAAATCTGATGAGGTTCAATAAGGATAAGTGCAGGGTCCTGCACTTAGGACGGAAGAACCCAATGCACAGCTACAGACTAGGGACCGAATGGCTAGGCAGCAGTTCTGCGGAAAAGGACCTAGGGGTGACAGTGGACGAGAAGCTGGATATGAGTCAGCAGTGTGCCCTTGTTGCCAAGAAGGCCAATGGCATTTTGGGATGTATAAGTAGGGGCATAGTGAGCAGATCGAGGGACGTGATCGTTCCCCTCTATTCGACATTGGTGAGGCCTCATCTGGAGTACTGTGTCCAGTTTTGGGCCCCACACTACAAGAAGGATGTGGATAAATTGGAGAGAGTCCAGCGAAGGGCAACAAAAATGATTAGGGGTCTGGAACACATGACTTATGAGGAGAGGCTGAGGGAGCTGGGATTGTTTAGCCTGCAGAAGAGAAGAATGAGGGGGGATTTGATAGCTGCTTTCAACTACCTGAAAGGGGGTTCCAAAGAGGATGGCTCTAGACTGTTCTCAATGGTAGCAGATGACAGAATGAGGAGTAATGGTGTCAAGTTGCAGTGGGGGAGGTTTAGATTGGATATTAGGAAACACTTTTTCACTAAGAGGGTGGTGAAACACTGGAATGCGTTACCTAGGGAGGTGGTAGAATCTCCTTCCTTAGAAGTTTTTAAGGTCAGGCTTGACAAAGCTCTGGCTGGGATGATTTAATTGGGGATTGGTCCTGCTTTGAGCAGGGGGTTGGACTAGATGACCTCCTGAGGTCCCTTCCAACCCTGATATTCTATTCTATGATTCTATGAAATCACTTCAGTATTTCACCAGTAACATCATATTCTTGTATCAGTTGTAGTTGATTAGCAAAGAAGTGTGCTACATGAGCCTTATGTATGCAAAAACTACATTCATTTTAAAACATCATGGAATTGTGACAGTGCATTCTGAAAGTGATTTTCTGTTTAGATTTTAACTCTAGCAAGTAAAGAATGTATTTCATTAACAATATCAAAGCAACTAAATGTTTGTTATTGACCATCTTCAGTAAGCAACTCCAGCCACAGTCTCCAGAGCTGTCATCCTCTGTCTCAAAACACTGGACCTGGGCTGGAGTCTGTGAGTATGATTATCAGATTAATAATAGCTTCAGATTAGTCTTTTAGCAAAGGATTGTTTAATTATTGACTGATCTATATCTTCAAATTTAAAGCAGATTAAAGTCAGAAGGCCCAAATCCACATAATCTTCAGTGAAATTATTTCCAGATTTACAGCAGTATAACTTAGATCAGAATCTGGTCCCATATGTTCTGATTCAAAAAGGCTAGATTGTGCGTAGCTGCAGTGCATCAAGAAGAGTACTGACAAGATCGTGCCTCAAAGAGATGCACAAAATCTCCATACTGCTTCTGGTGCATGGGCAATGAGAAGAACAATCTTCTCCATATATTTGATTGCTTCTTCAACCCCGCTCTTCAAACTGATACAGGAAGGAGATGGCGCCATAGCATGATACCTGATGCATGATCCTTCCCCAAACTTTGCACTGGTCAATGGTGCTCCCAACTGCCCCTAGTGGGGATAATAGCTAAATGCCGCAATTTGGGCCTCTGTGTGTGTGGGTATTATGACGTTCTGGGGTGCAGTCCAGACCAGTGAGGGGCTGTCACCCTTGCCCTGCAACCTGGGGTGCCTCACAATGCTTTGCTGCTGTGGCTCCCACCTGGGTTGCTCACAAACACCCTGCCAGCATGCAGGTCACACCCAGAGTGTCTGTGTATAGCCACAGCCCTGGTCCAGCAATTCTAACCCCAGCAGCCCATCAGCAAACACCAGCCACACACTGGCTTCTAGCAGCCATGGTTGCTATTTGCAGGGTGACCCCAGCACACTCCAAGTCTCAAATTCCCCCTGCCACCCCCACCCCAAACGTGTTCTGCACTGTCCAGCCCTCTGTGTCCTGGTCACTTCAGATATTTTAGGGCCATTGCCCCTCTAAGGGAATCAATATAAAACAGTCTGTTACCCCCACAGTTCACAACACCAGATTAGTTTTGATTAAAGAATAAAACAAGTTTATTTCCATACAAGAAGATAGATTTTAAGTGAGTACTAGTATAAAGCATTAAAGTCAGAAATGGTTACAAGACAAATAAAGATAAAACACTAGTACTAAAACTTAACAAACTAGACTTGGTTCAAGGTGAAGACCCTTACTCCATGTTTCCAAGAACATTGCTGACCAAATTCTGACGCTAAGATCTGCTCCCAAAGTCCAACAGCTGTTTCTTTTGTTTTCTTAGCTGAAAAAGAGCGAGAGATGGATAGGGGGAGAGAACTTGAGGTGTTTTCTCCCCACTTTTGAAGTTGTCACCCTTTGAAATGCGTTTTCTTGAGGTTTCAGAGTAGCAGCCGTGTTAGTCTGTATTTGCAAAAAGAAAAGGAGTACTTGTGGCACCTTAGAGACTAACCAATTTATTTGAGCATAAGCTTTCGTGAGCTACAGCTCACTTCATCAGATGCATTCAGTGGAAAAATACAGTGGGGAGATTTATATACATAGAGAACATGAAATAATGGGTGTTACCATACACACTGTAATGAGAGTGATCTCTTAAGGTGAGCTGTTACCAGCAGGAGAGCGGGGCGGGGGCGGGGAGAGCCTTTTGTAGTGATAATCAAGGTGGGCCATTTCCAGCAGTTGACAAGAATGTGTGGGGAACAGTGGCGGGTGGGGGAGAATAAACATGGGGAAATAGTTTTACTTTGTGTAATGACCCATCCACTCCCAGTCTCTATTCAAGCCTAAGTTAATTGTATCTAGTTTGCAAATTAATTCCAATTCAGCAGTCTCTTGTTGGAGTCTGTTTTTGAAGTTTTTTTGTTGAAGAATTGCAACTTTTAGGTCTGTAATCGAGTGACCAAAGAGATTGAAGTGTTCTCCGACTGGTTTTTGAATGTTACAATTCTTGATGTCTGATTTGTGCCCATTTATTCTTTTATGTAGAGACTGTCCAGTTTGGCCAATGTACATGGCAGAGAGGCATTGCTGGCATATATCAAATTGGTAGATGTGCAGGTGAATGAGCCTCTGATAGTGTGGCTGATGTGATTAGGCCCTATGATGGTGTACCCTGAATAGATGTGGACACAGTTGGCAACGGGCTTTGTTGCAAGGATAGGTTCCTGGGTTATTGGTTCTGTTGTGTGGTGTGTGGTTGCTGAGGGATATCCCTAGATTCCTGTTGTGAGTTTGTAGTCATGCAGCCTCATGGTGAAAGAGGTTTCATGCTTGTGTTTGCTAAGATGCATATCTATTTGTTCCTGCCCGCCTTCCTTGCCAAAAGAATAGCTGCTTGACTGGTGATTGCCCATCACCTTTGATGACAGCTGGCTTGTCCTTTGTCTTTGAGAAACTGGTTTATCCAGACTTGTTTGATAAATGTATTTCAGACCTAATTTCATCTTATATTTATAACTTTACATGCAATGTTGCAACACACATTTCATCATGATATTATTGACCGGTAAGTTATTAATTTTCAAATAATACCTCACAAGGCATATTTTGTACAAAGATTATTACAATATTGGTTACCATGTGAATACAAGGATGCATTCAGCCCCAGATATACTCAAACATGTAGACATATCTGTATATATACTGTACATGTCATAGGCGTGAATTTGCCATGATAGGATATTTTGTGAGTGTATTCTCTAATTTATACATGACTCTTTTGGTATTCTGTATCATTTAATTGTGTAAAACATTTATGGATTCACTGTCTATGAAGTATACACACAGACACTTTAATAGGAGTTGCGTGGTTACATTTTTTCATGCTGACTTGAATATTCACCCCCATACTGACTTTGTAACCATAACGCCATGCTTCATTGTCCCTTCAGTTCAATATGCCCTGTAGCCACACATTATTTACAACTTTCTCTGATATTTATTAGGATTATTTACCACAGCTGGGCATAGTTCACAACCAGAGGACTCTTCATGGAGTCAACAAGAAGAGAATTATTTGTCACTGTGTGATTTCTACTGTAAGCTAATATTAGAACTGGATTTCTGTTAGTAAGTTAAAATGTAAAAAGAACTTTGAGCCAAGCTTATACCTGGAGCCAGGAATGCAATTCCAATGACTTGCCCCTTCTTATACCAGGTCTGGATTTGTCCTACTTAGGTTTTCTGCAAGTAAATAAAACGAAAGCACATTTTATCTGTGATGCAAATGTGCAGTCACAAATATTGCTTGACTCAAAGCTATCTGTTGATAGCAAAGACAACAGAAAAGATGTATTGAGTCACACAATTGTTGCTGGTTGATGACATTGTCTGCCAGCTTTATAGCTGGTTGAAAGTGAGCCAACACAGGCAGCTCCATTTTTATTTGAATTTGAAACCAGTTTTCACAGCTAATAGGACGTGAAAATTGTATTGTGTCCTGTTGGTACCTTTGCTTTGGTTTGTAGTGGACTGGTTGTTGTTGGCAGGTTTCAAAGTAATCTGAATGGTAATAGACTTTTAAAACTGTGTTAATGTCTTATTTGAGGATTTAATTCTGAAAAATCCAGTTCACTGATGTGGCAGGAAAGCTGCTAATTCAGCAGGACTACATAACTAATACTGCAACTACCAGAGCAGTGCTTAGATTAAAATCCCTACAGATTGTCTGCAATAGTCGAGACAGTGGTTCTCAACTTTTAGGTTACACCCCTCCAGGTGTTCAGCAGCAGTTGTGTGGGAGGGGTAATCACTCAAGCAAAAACCATCTGGACTATTGAGTAGGAAATGCTGATATAAAAGAACTAGCAACAAAGTGAGGCAATGCAGCAAATTGCATGTCCAATCCTGAACAGTGCTGAGGATTGTCAAAACCCATTGAGAGTTAAGAGTGTGTCACACTTTGTGGTTTCCAGACATAACTCACTAACAATATATGAAGTTGAACATGTTAAACCAGAGGAGAGTAAGTAAATCCCTCTTGGCCAAGTTCTGCCCTCAGATGTGAGAGCAGGGTTTTCAGCAGTAGAAGTTATTCATGCTATCAGTGTAAATTCTTGATAGCTGACATTATTTTTATTTATTTCATTGCTAGTTTTATTTCTGTAAATATGCAACTAGTTGGATTGAGACTGGCAAGGCAGAGCCTGAAAGAACAAATCTGACCATCCTGTTTGTCACATATGTTCCTTATTGTTTGGAGAAAGTCTGGCACAACTTAAAAACTATCACGCCAATTCCTGAAAGCCGCATGGTCCAGGTGACAACAACAACAGAATCTTCACTCTGCTGTTTTTCATCAGTTCTGATTTTAAAAAGAACATTTGAATATTTCACAGTTGGTGTGGTAGAACCTCATTGCAATGAAGCAATGGTTTAATGTACAGCATTTTGTAGCTATTCCTTGCATCAAAAAGAAGATGGCACCATTCTTCATCACTCGTTGGTGTTGGGCTGTCATTGGAGGGAGTGCAATATGTGCCTTACCGAAGTCTGTTGCTGGTGTGTTTATTCTCCCAATGCTTGGGACGTTCTTTCTGCTTCAGGCACAGTGACTCTGAGAGCTGATACCAGTGCATGGCCTCTTTCACCTCACTTTACCATGGACAGCTCTTAGAGCCACAAACTAGTCCCCACCCTCTCCAGTTAAGTGTCAAGGCACAAAGACTGATCACTAACACAGCAGGTCCAGTTAAATATAATGGTAATAAAATATCTTATGGAAAACAGATAATGTTGCTCCCAAGAAACTAAGTGTACAGTTCCATGGAACACATAGCACACGCCTGTCTGCAGTCAGGTATGTTCCATGTATGAATCCACAGAAATTGCTGTTTTTGGCTGACTGCAATGGTAGATATATTTACAATCTTTCATCCTTTGTTGGGCATCTGCATTATGACTTTCTATTATCTACCCAAGGATTTTAGAATGTGTATCCTTTGATTTAGGGATGTGCACTACTCCTGATATTTGTCTATGTATGTGAAGGCCTGATTTTCATTCTTATTTGTATTATTTATTTAGTCTGGATTTGCAAGTTCTGTGATATGATCTTTAACACATTATAAAATCCATTAAAATAATGCCAGAGAGCAATAGAGGAGTGTGATGCTGTCACTAATGATAGGCGCTATCCCTGGCATGTGGAAAAGGTCAATTTCCATTGGCTACATCTCAACTGAGCCTGGGATTTAGCAAACAGTTATGCGTGCAGGCAGTGTGACATGTGTAGTACACTAACATGCCCTTGCTTAAAAGCCCCCTTCAGTGAAGTCACTGTTCCTTCTTCCTTTCACCAATACTCTGGAGCTCAGTGATCATTTATTTAATGCTACAATTTTTTCTTGTGTAAATAAATCTTCTTTATCCCCCACTAGCAACCAAATTCCAGTGCAGAGGCTGGCAAATACATGGGAAATCCTCCTGCATGCCATCTAAGAATACCCAGACTAATGTCCAGATAAGTAGTCTTATTACATTGGCAGATGGTCTGAATATTAAATAACAATAGCTGTTTTACCTAAAATAGTTAGATAACCAGGTTTCATGTTGTTTTAATTACATACCACCACAGAATGAAACTTCAGCCAATGGTAAGTTAAAGTATGTCCCATCTTTCCCATCTCTTATTGAGTTTCTAGGATAGTCTCTTGTCAGTCCTATCCATTTGTATTAGTAAATTCTCTCTCTTTGGGCTTTCCACCAGCCTGTCACTCAGTATTAACCAGATCTACTTTTGGACAACAGGGCTGTCTCTCTAATATTAATATAATTCAGATTTGCCCGTTTTTGCACTCCTATCCAATGAATGTTGGGGGACATGAATATCTCCCAAATAGCCAATGTCACTTAAGCACCAAAACTGAATTATGACTCCCTCAATACCTGTGCTGAGTTTGTATAAGTACATATTCCTATAACATACACATTCAATATAAGTGTCTCTAATTTAAAGCTCTACCTTTTACTGCCATTTCCTCTCAGTAATAGTGAAGAAGTGTCGCTTGTCCTGAGCCCAAAGAAGACTGTTATTTCTTAAGAAATAAGATGAAAATGTTGCCCAACCCCTATTTTTGGATTTGGGATTAATGAGATCAATCCTAAATGAAATACTTTGGCGTTTTCAACCCAATTACCAAACATCAATCCACATTATAAACAGCATCACATGGCTCAGTTTGCTGGATTTAGCCAAAAAGCATAGAGCAGAAGTAGGTAGTTGAAGAGAAAAGTCTTTCTATCAGTGTGATGGTAGAGTTCATTCCTTATTTTACAACACCATACCTGACTTACCCTTCTCCATCACTTCACCACCACCACTTAACTGTGAGCTGCTTTTTCAGCACAGGCTGTCCTTACCGCATTATTTAACTAGAATAAACCAAGTAAAGCTTATACAAAGTGTGATTAACACAAGCAGCCATGCAATCATATTACTGTAGCTCATGTGGAATCCCCATCCCTGGAAGCTTTTGAGAATGAGATGGACAAACACCTGTCAGGGACGGTCCTCAGCTCTGTGAGCTCGACTTGATGACTTCTCAAGGTCTCTTCCAGCCCTACATTTCTATGATTTCTGTGTCTTTTCATCCCATATTCTCTAATGTTCAACTGTCATCACGTGCCATGCTTAGGTAGTGAATTCTCTGGGAAGAGAGTTTCCTTGTTTTCCATGTAAGTCACATTTTAAAGAGTCAATATCTATCCCAGAAGATTTAATAGAGATAGAAATGAGCAAGAAATATACCAGATTGTCACCTAGTGTTGCTTCATAACAAGGGGTGCATGTTAGTGTCATTTATGTTCAGTTGTTTTTTCTGTGAAATATCATTGTTTCTCTTCAGCCATCAGTTTCTTAATTAGAAATTTTAATATAATTTGTTCAGTACTATTACAGAATAATGGACATCCCCGACATAAAATATTATTGTATCAGCCTGTCCAGGTTCTCCAGAGTATTTTGCTAATTTGCTTGTTTCTTAACATGATCCCATTTGCAGAACATAATATGAACATTTCCTTTTTGTATCACGTGAGAGTAGTTAGAAAACAGCCCTAAATCTATATTTAGGGTCCAACCCTGCCCTTACCAGATGGGAGCAGAGAAGGAGAGTGGCCCTGGCCATGTTTCTGGAGCTATCCTGTCAGCGCAGGGCAGGATACTACAGGAGGACCTGTGAATGTTGTTCTTTTGGAAAGAAGCAGTGTGCCCTCTCCATACTGCTGACAGCAGCCATTGCACCCTAGCTGACAGACCATGTCTCCTTAGAGCTGTGGTGCTCTGAGCTGGCATTTACTGCTGAATGCCCTTTTCCTTGCCTAACACATCCCCACATCACCGGGCAGGATTTGGCTCTAAGATCACACCACTTAAAGAAATGATGTCCTCTGTGTCAAATATCTATCTGTACAAATCCTGGAAAAATGCTTGGGAGACTCAGAACGTTTATAACAAATGACAGCATTCCTTTTTCAAATGAAAGTCCATTGTTCTGCTCTAGAATCCAGGAGAACTCATTACAGTATGCGAGTGTACCACATTTTAATGGGAAGGAAAAGAAACCAGTGATTTTTGTGATCTGATGCTGCAGTTTGTCAGATGATTCTCTGCTTCTGAGAAGCACAGTTCACTTTCTGCCATCTCTTGTGAGGGCAGCAATTTGTTCCTCATGTTGAGCAATGACCCTTTTTTGGGAAGGGAAATTCTCAAAGAAAAAAACCAGATTATTAAATTCTCATTGAACTAAAAGAATCTGCTGGAGTCATAAGTGGCTTGCTGGCACAGTTCAGAAGCAAGGAAGCCTGCAGTTGGTCAGTTCTACCCCGATCAGTAATGATCATGGCAAACAACAGGAATTGCTATAGAGAGGGCTTCTGGGACATGTGGATAATTAGACCAAAACCCCTATAAATTTTTTAAAAAATGATTTCATGGACATTTTTATATGAAAGCGCAGGTGTTACACTCTGTAATGAGTTTCAGAGCGAGTCAGTATTTTTAAAAAATACTCTCTGGATCAAATGGCTTAGTTGTGAAAAAGAATGGAGAGAAGTAAAAACAAATATTTATGAATAATATACTAGCGATGGGCTCTAGCTGCAAAATTCAAATCTGGTCCGAGCTTTTGAACACCACAAAGTTATGTTGTATTTGGATCCAGGTTTTTGATTCAGGTACCCCAGACATGTACAGTAGAGTTGCATCCCTTACACCCATTTAATGTTAAGTGTTCATATTTTTCTTTGAACAGAAACTATTAATCCTAATTTTATTTTTAATTTTGTAATAAAATACTACAAGTTTATTCATATAGGCCCTGATCCAAAGCCAATGGAAGTCCTCTGTTGACTTCAATGAGCTGTGGCATAGGCCCTAATCATTAGCATTTCCGTATTATATTTTTGAAGCAGCTATTGGGGGAAGAGTGGTCTGCTGGTTAGTGCAAGGACTGCGTGTCAGGATTCCTGAGTTATATTCCCAACGCTTTGCCTCTGAGGTGCTTCTATTTATCTATCTATAAAGTAGTTATAATTACCTCATGGTGATGTTGTGAGATTTAATGTTTGTAAAGATTTCTTTGATGTCTCAATAAAAGGTGTGAGAGAACTGGAAATTATTATTATTATTAATTTTAAATTAATAATAATTTCAAAAAATCTGTGGACTTCAACAAAGCCTCTGACCTGCTCTCTTTATTGTAGACTTTGTGATTTTTACTGGATTGTCTTCTGACACCAGAGAATACTCCCCAGACTCTCCTCATGAACTCTATGAAATACATTTTGCATTTGCAAGCATCCAGCCTTTCAGTGGAGTTCTCTTCCAGGATCAGGTGAGTGACTGAACCCAAAGAAGGATAAAATATTTCTGTAATTGCTTCATTTTTGAAATTCTTACAAGTTCTTCATGTCATATGCACATTTCATTACTCAGGACTGCAAGCTACAAAAGACATAGTTTCAACTCGGTTACAAGGGACATATTATTTAAAAATAAGTGCTGGAGACTGAATCTCTTGTGTACATCTTAACAATGAAATAAATGGTGTCTGTTTGCAATGTTTAAGTTTCATTTAGCCAGCATTACAATAAATATTAAACCTACGTTATACATTGAAAAGTAACTTTAATCTGATAATAGCTTCCTTTCTCCCCTCTGTATGTCCTTTCCCGTGGGCACACCATCCTACCTAGACTCTTCAATTCTCCTCACAGCTCAGTGTCTTCTTTGCTGAGTGCCAGCTGTGATCATATGTTTTGTGGTGCTAGACCTGACCACTGGGAACTGGCCTGAACTGACCAACTCATTTCTCATGCCATAGACCAACCAATAGCTGGCAGGTGTTAACATCTTTTTTGTTACGGCTAACTACCATTTTAGGGATATTTACTTCAGATTCCTCAGCCGGACTTTCAAATAACCAAAGGAGATATTACACCCATTTTGTTTAATGAGTCTAGATAGAGCATGCTGAGGCCAGATTTTGAGAGTTTAATAAGTGATATAAATTTTCATGTTTTATGTAACTTGGTATCAAGTCTTAATTCTTTGATTTAAGGAACTCTTTTGTAACATGGGACACAATAGTGAGTGGAGCTAAATTTGAACCAGAAACCAAGGAATGGAAGGGTTCACATGCAGGCACCAACTTGCTAAGCCATCCAGTCTCCCTTTGTTCGTTTGCTATAATTCTCATGTAATTTTGTGCTTTGGGGTTTTTGTTTGAAATGATAAATGAGAAAATATTATGGAAAAAGCTATATTCTTGCAGAATTATACTATAGCTGAAAGCAGGATGCACAGGAGACTTCAAAATTTAAAAAAAAGTCTGATCTCATGAGTGCTGTTAGCCAATTTTCAGAGGATAGTTGTTCAGATGAGTTTTGGGGAAGTATTGGGAAAGCACTGGATGTGGAGATGAGCCCATGAACCTTTTCAGATACCTCTATTGCTGTTGTAGAGTAGAAATATATAAGGACTAGCCATGTCTCTTGATATTTTTTGTCTTTCTTGGTTTTTGTTTTTTTCCCCAGCTAATTGATCACCACATGGAGTTTAGCAGGTGGTGGATCAAAGAAATGAGAACAATAAAATTTCCTTCCCAAGGGACAATTTTTGATTACTTCATTGACCCTGATACAAAGAAATTTACTCTCTGGGCTGAAAAAAATTCCAGACATTGAAATGGAACCAGATGTCCCTCTCTAGGTATGATCTACTGTAATTAAGTAATAAGAGAAACTGCATATATCTGGACAGTAGTTGTATGATTCTGGTGTGATTCTGTGTGATTGAAAGGCAGAAAGTTGAAGTTCAAGTGACATTAATCACCCAAGTAGCTCTGTAATCACTAGAAATACAGTGCACATAGAGATGTATGGCTATTAAGAAACAGCATTTACAAGTGTACAGTATATTTAATGAGTTGTGAATGACACCACAGCCAGCCTGAATCTAACTTTCTAAAATCGTATTAATACTTTATATTCATGTGCCATTTTTGTGTAGAAGGATCCTATTGAGCTTTTGCTCAATTAGTACTGAAATGCAGCCATCTCTGGGATGGAAAGCAGCAGCCATTCTGCATGATTAAAGATAATTTCTCCATTTGATTTTAGAGGAGTGGGAAATATGTGGTAGGCAATATATAGTTGTTCAAGCTAGAATTTGGACACTGAACACAAATAGAACTAATTTCCCATGTGAAAAATGGCACCTTTTCAACACATTGTACTATAGCATTGTGCTGGAGTATTGGTTTCGCATCTTGGAGGGAAAAACGTAATCCTCAACATCCCTTTCTGCAGATCCTAGGTTTTTCTGAGTGTCTTCCATCTAAGCACTTAATTGTCCTGACCCTCCTTAGTTTGATAGCTGACAACCTCAGAGCTCTAAATAATATGGCCTGGCATCAGAAAGGTAACACTAACACACGGAACAAATAGTATGTGGTGCATAGGCAACACAGTTTAAGCTTTGAAATATAATTTCTTAGCATTTACTAGTTTTTTTCCAGTTTCATGAGCTAGGTTGTCCCTGGCCCTTATATCGATGTGCAAGAGGGGAGTGGGAGGGAAAGAGTGCAGGGAGCCTTCCTAAGCACCCTTTTGTGCAAGGACCAGGCACAATCACAGTCTGTGTGTTTGGAAGATTACAGGGACTGCTCTCTCCCGACTCCTCCACCTCCATTGATTCACCTTGCCTGCAAAACGGGCAGGGAGAAGTAAATCTATGGGACACATACTGGGATGGCTGTCAGACATTGTCTCAACTGCAGTTTCCTCTCCCCAGCCCCATTCTCTTCTCCGAGCACACAGCCCACAACTGATGGCGTGTGGGACTTTGGGTGACTGTGATGGGTTGTCTATAGGGTTATCATCCCTCCAGGATTGGCCTGGAGACCCCAGGAATTAAAGATTAATCTTGAATTCAAGATTGTCATGTGATGAAAATCTCCAGGAATACTACCAACCAAAACTGGCAACCCTAGCTGTTTACCCCACACAGGTGAACAAAGGAGTCTGAGAGCTCAATTAGCCCACTTCGCTGCATCTGGAGGGTGCATCAAGCTCAATTTGTGGTTAGACCCCATTGAGCAGGAGCTGGATCAACTTAATAAAAGAAGGCAGTGAAAGCTACAGAAGGTCCCAAAATAGAAAAACCCAGGAAAGAGGAGGTAGGCAGTTCCCTTTCTCTGGGAAGAGTCTGAGGAAGGCAGACTGAAGAAGGCTACAGGGTAGGAATTATTCCCTGTGTTGGGCCCTGAAAAGGCACAGAGAGGCAGTCCTGAGGGGTCGACATTCCTGGAGAGAAAGGAGAAGCTGGGAGGACATAGGGAGAAACCAGAAGAGAGGCTGTGTTAAGCACAAGATTCAAGGAAGCAGCACAAGGGGCTCAGGGGTAGAAAGTAGCCCAGGGAAATAGCAACGTGTTTGAAGGAGCTGCCCTAGCTGCTCAATAAAGGGTCCCTGGGCCAGAACCTGGAGCAGAGAGTGGGGCAGTGTTCCCCATCCAGGCACAAGGAAAGGTTCAAGCCTGATGTAAGGACTATTTAGGCTAAAGACTGAGCCTAAACTTTGGGCCAAGGGATAGCTCCAAAGGTGGCAGAAAACCTCTTTTGTAGTAAGACTTTTTTGACTTTGAGTTGTAATTTTTTTTAACCTCAGAAGGCATGGAATTAAAACATGACCTGGCCAGAGGGCCAAGTCACTAGAAGAGGGGCCATTAGTGAAGAGTGCTAGACAAAGACAGCCAGCTAGACCAGTGATTCTCAAATTTTGGATTGGTGACCCCTTTCACATAGCAAGCCTCTGAGCGTGACCCCTCCATATCAATTAAGAACACTTTTAAATATATTTAATGCCATTATAAATGCTGGAGGCAAAGCCGGGTTTGGAGTGGAGGCTGATAGATCACGACCCCCCCATGTAAGAACCTTTTGACCCCCGAGGGGTCTCAACCCCAGTTTGAGATACCCTGTGCTAGACTGTGTCCAGCCATAAGGTGGTGCGCAAGCAGTGAGTCTACTCTTCCTCAGGAACCCGTTAGGTATGTCTATACTGCATTTTGGACTGAGCTGGCTCGAACCTCCCAGTCTAGGTCAACCTACTTGGGATAGTGGGACTCATGCTAGCTCTTGAAAAACAGCTCTATAGTTTGCTAGCTAATCAGGGCACCTGAGTTTAAAAAGGACCTCACTTCAGTTTGTGGCGTGCATGCGAGGAGCTGGGGAGCAAGAGGCACTAGGAGCTGAGAGTGAGAAGGCATACTGCTGGATGACTGAGGAGTACAAGCATTATCAGACACCAGGAGAAGGTTCCTGTGGTGAGTATAAAGAAGGTGTTGGGAGGATGCCATGGGGAAGTAGCCCAGGGAATTGTAGCTGTTGTGCAGCTGTTCCAGGAGGCACTCTAAACAGCTGCAGTCCACAGGGCCCTGGGCTGGAACCCGAAGTAGAGGGCAGGCCCGGGTTCCCCCCAAGCCTCCCAACTCCTGATCAGACATAGGAGGAGTTGACCTGGACTGTGGGTTCCACCAGAGGGGAAGGTCTGGGCTGTTCCCCGACCCACATGCTGGGTCAGCAGAGACTGCAGGGATTGTTCTCCTTCCTTTTCCCCATGCTGGCCGGTGATGAGGTTATCTGAGTAAAACAGCAGATTTGAGCCATGTAAGTGGCCAAACTGAGGACTGTCATGAATCTCTGAAGCGAGAAAATCCTCCAATAAGCACGGGACCCACCAAGGTAGAGGGGGAACTTTGTCAAAACTGGTGTTAGTGGTGGGATCTGGTGTGCACAGCGCGGCGGAAGAAGGAGGGTGTTAAAAAAAAAAAAAGTGGGTTTATTTTTTTTCACCACAACGGAGGATGTAGTGCGGGCATTGATACAAGCCATGGCTGCCCAACAGGAGGCAGTACGGTTGCAGCATGAGACTAATCCCTTGTTGATTGACCAGGCTGCTCAAGACCGTGCTATGTTGTGTGAACTGGTAAACCAAGTGAAGGCCCTTACGGAGATGAACCGTGGCCATGTATGGAATATACAGACCAGCAATTGCCTGCAGAAAATGACGGGGAAGGACGACATATAGGCATATCTCCTTGTCTTTGAGAGGACAGCCCTATGGGAGGCCTGGCCTCGAGATCAGTGATCTGGCATCCTCACCCCATTCCTGTGTGAGGAGGCCCAAAAGGCCTACTATGATCTGCCTGAAGAGGCTGCAGCAGACTTCCCGAAGCTGAAAGCAGAGATCCTGGCCAGATCTGGGGTAATGACCGCAGTGCGGGCCCAGCGGTATCACGTGTGAAGGTACCAGGAAGACAAAACCAATTGTATGACCTCATCCATCTTGCATGAAAATGGTTGCGAACTGAGTCCCGGAGTCCGGAAGAGATACTAGAGGTTCTGTTCATTGACTGATACATGAGGGGACTACTGCTAGACCTTTGCGCATGGGTAAGCCAGAACGAACCCTCCACTTATGACGAGGTTGTCGCTCTGGTGGAGAGGCGAAGGGCAGCGAGGGAGCTGACCCGATCAGTTAAGGAAGAGGCACCCTGGGTTAAACTAGCAGCACCAAGCCCTAGAGCTCAGGTGACTGGGCCACCAGGAGGGCCCAGGTGAAAAAAGAGAGGGGCTGAAGGCCCACCAGAGGCCACAAAGAGTTGGAGCACTGAGGGGGAAGAAGATCGTGATGTTAGACTGCCCAAACTAAGAGACCGGGGGGCGCCTAGGGCTCCATACAGATGTTATGCCCACGGGGAGTTGGTGACACGTAGCTGCACAATGTCCCAATGCTGAGGAGCCTATGCAGTGTAACTTGGGGAACTGGGCAGACCCATGCTCCCTAATCCACTTTGTGGGGGGTCTCACTAACCCCACATATGTACACCAGACCAGTGAAACTAAATGGGGTAGAGACTATGGCACTGGTTGATTCGGGGAGTGCTATCACGCTTGTCTCGGGGAGGCTTGTGAAGCATAGTCAATTGCTGTAGGCTAAACGTACGGGGATAACGTGTCCATGGGACAGTCAGTTACTACCCCAGCATCCCAGTAAAAATTGAGATCCAAGGGAACACTACTGAGGTAGCAGCAGGTGTAGTCCCTAAACTCCCATACCCATTGCTCATAGGGAGGGACTTCCCAGGGTTTGGAGACTTACTCTCAGTAGGGGGATTGGAGAAAGAGGGGAACCCTGAAATTAGTGAGGCATCCACAGTGGACTGTCAACCCCCAATCTTCTCTGAGATATCCCCAGATTTGTTCTCCACTCCCAGACAGGGTAGAAAGACGAAAAGGGAAAGAAGGGCAGCTAAGGCCTTAGGAACCCAAATACTGACCCAAAGCCAGAGGGTCACTCTTGTAGGTAGGCAGACCTGAGCAGCTGAACAGGAGGCCACCCAGGAGAGAGAAGCACCCGAGTCTGACCCATACCCTAACGCCTCTGAACCAGTAGAGGCAACAGAGACTGGCCCCCTAGAACTTGGACAGACCAGCCCCGGGAGAGGAAATTTTGGATGGGACCAGGCTGAAGACCCAAGGTATGACAACATTAGGAAAGAGGTGACCGAAATAGATGGAGTTCCCGTGGAAGAGAAAACCCAGGGACCAGGACCCTACTTCATAATGAAGAAGCTTTGCACCAGTACAGGGGCAGAAGGTACAGCAGATCCTAGCACCTCAAAAACACCAGAATGCTGTATTAAGTCTTGCCCATAGTAATCTTTTTGGGGAGCATTTGAGGGTAGAGAAGACCCTGGCACAGGTCCTACGACAGTTCTTCTGGCCCGGAGTACATGAAGAAGTGCGGAGGTACTGTGCATCCTGCCCAGAGTGTCAGTTGCACAGTCCCAGTCCCTGTCCCCGCTTGAGGGCACCTTTAGTAGCCCTTCCCATCATAGAGGTCCCCTTCGAGTGAATAGCCATGGACCTAGTGGGACCCCTGGAGAAGACGGCTTGGGTCCACCAATATATACTTGTTGTTTTGGACTATGCTACTCGCTATCCAGAAACCATCCCCCTGCGGAACACAGCCTCTAAAATGATAGCCAAAGAGCTTGTGGGGATCTTTGCCCAAGTGGGGCTACAGAAAGAGATATTAACAGACCAAGGAACTCCATTTATGTTAAAGCTAATGAAGGACCTCTGTACGCTGCTCCATATACATACCCTGAGAACTTCAGTCTATCATCCACAAATTGACGGGCTGGTAGAAAGGTTTAACCAAACCCTCAAGGCTATGATAAGGAAGGTGGTAAGTCGGGTCGGGAAGGACTGGGACACCCTACTACCTTACTTTATGTTCGCTATCCAGGAGGTACCTCAGGCCTCAACTGGGTTTTCCCTCTTCGAGTTATTATATGGGTGCCACCCCTGTGGCATGCTAGATATCGCCAAAGAGATCTGGGAAAAGAAACCCAATGAGGGGAGAAATATAATAGAACATGTATTGCAGATGTGAGACCGGATAGCCTGAGTCACCCCTATTGTACGGGAACATTTGGAAAAGGCACAGGAGGCCCAGTGAACCCATTACAATCGCCAGGCAAAAGTCCGACAGTTCCAACCAGGGGATTGGATGATGGTGTTGGTGCCCACGGCAGAAAGCAAGCTTCTGGCCCAATGGCAGGGGCCCTATGAGGTGGTTGAACCCATGGGGGAAATAGCCTACAAGGTGTGGCAGCCAGGACGCCGGAACAAGAACAGATTTATCACATTAACCTCTTGAAATCTTGGCACCAGTGAGAGGCATGTGTGGTGGCCCAAGAGGCCCCAATCCAGGGAAATAACCTACATGAGCAGATCAGGATATCCCCTGATCTGACACCAAACCAGAAGAAGGAGGTAACTGAGATGATCAACCGGTACCAGGACGTGTTTTCAATCAAACCAGGCCGGACCACCGAAGCATATCACCACATTATCACAGACCCTGGTATCCTACTCCTAGTACGAGCTCTTCATCAGCCACATTATGAGGTAAAAACAATGAGGATTTAATCAGATCTGACAGGAAGTCGGCCAAAAAAATTCAAAATTATCAAGAAGACTATTTGAAATATGGATTGACATCCACTATCGTTAACGATGAATCTCACCCTAAGTGTATATTGTGCCTTGAGATATTAGCTAATGATAGTATGAAGCCATCACGATTAGCAAGACATTTAAAAACTAAGCATCCAGAACATGAAGACAAACCTCTACAATTTTTTCAGCAATGTTTAAAGTCATGCGATACTCAATCCAGTACTTTACAAAATTTCATTAAATTTAATGATAAATGTTTAGAGGCCTCTTATGAGGTTTCTTACTTAATAGCAAAAGACAAAAAGCCGCATACCATTGGGAAACACTTGTTCTTCCTGCCGTGGTAAAAATGGTTGAAATAATACATGGAAAACAATATGGCGACAAACTAAAATGCATTCCTTTGTCAGCAGATACTGATGGAAGATGCATAGAAAACATTGCTGAAGATTTGAAGAAAGAAGTATTAGAATGAATTACGCAGTGCGGGAGGTTTACTACACAGTTGGATGAAAGTACAGCTGTTTCTAACGTGTCTCAGCTTATGGTATTTGCTAGATTCTGTTTCAATAATCAAATACACGAAGAACTACTTTTTTGTGAGCCACTAAAGGACAGATATACCGGAGAAGATATATTCTCAACAGTAAATGACTTCTTTAATAAAAACAATGTTTTATGGAAAAACTGTGTAAGTGTAACCACTGATGGAGCGGCTGCTTCAACTGGAATAAAGAAAGGATTCTGAGGTAAGGTTACAGAGATAGCACCACACGTAAAATTCATTCACTTCATCATTCATAGGCAAGCTATTGCAGCAAAGAAGTTGGAGCCAGAAGTGCACAAAGTGCTATAGGATATCATCGATTTGGTTAATTTTATAAAAACAAGACCTTTAAATAGTAGAATCTTTACAATACTTTGTAATGAGATGGGGAGTGACCATGATAATCTTTTGTACCACACATAGGTTCGCTGGTTATCTCGTGGCAAAGTGCTTAAAAGAGTTGTCAAACTTAAAGATGAGTTGCGCATTTTTCTTTTACAAAAAGACAAATTTGCTGACCTTTTCTGTGATGACAAGTGGCTGGCAGTGGTATGCTACCTAGCAGATATTTTCAAAAAAATCGACATTTAATCTGTCCCTTCAAGGTAAAGGTGACTTTTTAACAATGAGTGAGAAAGTAACTGCTATGGAGAGAGCATTTTGAAAACGGATGTTTGGAAGCGTTGCCCTCGTTATGTGATTTTGTTGCTGAAAACGATGTAAGTGTGTCACCTATAAAAACTCTCATATCTGCACACTTAAAAAACTTGGAAACAGAATTTTCTAACCTGTTTAAAAATCTTCCAAACGAAGAGTTTGAGTGGGTTTTGAACCCATATGTTAAAAATATAAAAATGCGACACCTTCCAATTAGTTTGCAAGAACTGATTGACATCAGGGAAGATGGAAATTTACAAGCCGAATTTCAACAAAGCCTTTGCATAATTGGTGGATGGGATTGAAAAATGAGTATCACGATTTAGTAAGCGCAGCCAATGCTGTACTACTTCCATTTGGATCTACGAATCTTTGTGAGGCATCTTTTTCAGCTATGACAGCCATTAAAACCAAGGTGCGAAATAAACTGAACTTAGAACCAGACCTTCGAATCTCTGCATCACAAAGTGTTAAACCAAGATTTTCAAAAATAATGAAGCATATTCAATCACATTGCTCTCACTACACATATTATTATTATTATTTTTTTAGTGAGACCAAAAAGATTTTTTGTACCGTTAATAAATAAAATAAAATAAAATATTTTTAAAATGTTGTTTTTCATCCTTTTCTAATTTCAATTTTTTGGGTATGTTTTATAATATACATAATATATTAGTACAGTAGTACATGTATATAATTTATACATAAATAAATATACATATATTGGGGGTGCATGCTCAAAAACTTTTTACTGATAGGGGCGCGCGATCAAAAAAGTTTGGAGATCACTGCTCTAGACAGCTGCAGTCCACAGGGCCCTGGGCTGGAACCCAGAGTAGAGGGCAGGCCCGGGTTCCCCCCAAACCTCCCAACTCCTGATCAGACACAGGAGGAGTTGACCTGGACTGTGGGTTCCACCAGAGGGAAGGTCTCTGGGCTGTTCCCCGACCCACATGCTGGGTCAGCAGAGACTGCGGGGATTGGTCTCCTTTCTTTTCCCCATCCTGGCCAGTGATGAGGTTATCTGAGTAAAACAGCAGATTTGAACCACTAAAGTGGCCAAACTGAGGGCTGCTGTGAATCTCTGAGGCGAGCAAATCTGCCAATAAGCGCAGGACCCACCAAGGTAGAGGAGGAACTTTGTCACACAAGACCTTGGTGAAATAGATGAAAATGATTAAATGTTTGCTGATAAAATAACTTGGAGGTCCTCAGAACAGGGAACAAAATTGACCACATTTCAATTCTATGCAAATGGAGAAGAACTGTAGAAGGTGGTACAAAACAGGAACAGAGCACATGTCGGAATGGTCCACACACTAATGGTAGCTAAATTGAGAATAAAAATTAAAAAAAAGATCTGAACAACAAAGATGCTCATGTTATAATATCAGATGTTATAATATCACCATGCTATAACAGATGACAACACAGCAAGAGTTTAGAATTGCACTAGCAAATAGATACCAGGTGCTTGAAGATGAAGATGATGGAATGGTAGAAAGGTAATGGAAACCTGTAAAGGAAATTTTCATTAGTAGTTGTGGTGAAGTGCTGTGATTCAGGAAGAAACATCACAACAAATGTGATCTGAGGATATATGGCAGAAAATACAAAAAGACTCAAAATTAAGTGTATACTAAATCAAGGAAGAACACAGACAGAATGGCTCCCAGAGGAATATGCTGAAAAGAACAAAGAGGCCAAAAAAATGTTAGGAAAGAGAAATGAGACTTTTAGACCAAAGAGAAACAGATGCACAGATCGCTGCGGCACAAAATTACACAGACATCGTTAGACAGTTGTCAGGACGAAAAACAAATACTAACCAACCAGTTCAAGACAATGAGGGCAACTTAACAATGAAGACATCAGAACAATTAAATATATGGAGGTGGTACTATAATCAATACTGAATGGCGAGCCAGTGGTCAATCCCCCAGAGGCCAGAAGGAGAAGATGTGGACATTGAACTAGGACCCAACAGCAGAGTAGATGTAGAAAGGGCAGTCAGTTGGTTAAAAAATGGAAAGGCCCAAGGTCCAGATAACATTCCAATGGAGGTTCTTAGAGCAGACTTAAAGAACATAGTAGACATTTCAATAAGCCTCTCACAAAAGATACGTGAAGAAGAAAAAATACCAAATGAGTGGGAAAATTGTAGCGAAGACGCCAAAGAAAGACATCAGTCAGTGTAAAAACTGGACAGGCATTCAATTGCTTTCTATTCCAAGTAATGTATTTACACATATTATTCTAGATAGAATAAAGAAAGCAGTAGATTAAAGGTTAGGACAAGAACAGGCAGAGTTCAGACAGGAGAAATCATGTATTGATCAAATAGTAACCTTACATATCATCATAGAACTATTGATTGAATGGCAGTCACCGCTTTATATTATTTTTATAGATTTCTAAAATGCATTTGGTACAATGGATAGAACAATTTTATGGAAGTTGCTGTGGCACTATGCATCCCATAGAAATTTGTGAACGTCATTCAGACTTTCTATGAAAATATGACATGCCAAGTAATACATAACAATGAACTGATTAAGCCATTCAAGGTTACTACAGGTAGTTTTTTATTGGTAGTGAATTGTATAAAGAGAGAGACCACAGAACAACTAAGGGGCATACAATGGACTTTGACACAGAAGTTACAGAACTTGACTTTGCAGATGGTATCAGCTTGCTATTCCATACCTGTAGAAACATGCAAACCAAAACAAATGATCTCCAGGCCTATTCACAATTAATAGGGTTGAAAATCAACACAGAAAATGAAAGTCATGAGAATCAACGCACAACAAAAAATACCAGTAATGTTTTCTGGGACTAACATAGAAGATGTCTGATGTTGTACATATCTTGGAAGCATTGTAAGTACAACAGGTGGAACAGATGAAGACATTAAAGCCAGACATGCCTTTGCTACTCTAAATCCATTTTGGAGAAACAGAAATTGTGTTCTTCAAACTAAACTTTGAATATATGTAAAGCTGGTTGTACTATATGGCACTGATAGGACCAGAAATTATGGAACAAAAATGGAGATGGCTAGGACATACATGGAGAAAAGGCCTGAATGATGTAAGACAGCATTGGACTAGAACCCCCCCAGGGCAAGAGGCAATGAGGTAGGCCAAGGATAACATGGATATACACAATAGAAGCAGAATTGAAAGCTACCAGAATGACAATGGAAGAAGCTAAGTCTGCAGTAGGAGACTGGTGAAGATGGAAGGCAGTGGTGAAAGCCCTATGTTCCTCATGTAATAGGGAGGTATGAAAGTGAGAGAGAGAGAGAGAGAGTGAACATAAGCAGGTACAATTCTGCTGAATTCAATAGAGTTACACCAGGGCTGAAGTTGAGCCCTAATGTTTGTTTAGTCACTTTGATTTAGGAATCTTTTCATTATTTACTTGTCGGCAAAAATTATGTTTGGCATCTACCTGGAGGGTTGTGGTTTTGTTTTTTTGTTTTTTTCTCTCTCTCATTCTAAAATTTGGCTAAAAGAAACCCCTCAAGGTTGACAAGGACTGGGATTGACAGAACTATGACTCTTTGAAATCCCTGTTGTCCATTTAAATTTTAATGTTTCTATCATTTGTTCCTCAGTGTAAATTAACAGCCATGGCAGTGTGTTGGGTTTCTTTTCCGAAGTCAAGACTTTAAATTTAATTCAATAGCCTAGATTTACAGCTATTCTATATTTCACAAGGCAGAATCAATAATGTGACTGAAGTGAAGAAGATAAAAATTTATGGTATCTTGCAATTTAATGGTTGAAAAGATGCAATTGGAGAGATCATAAATTGTGAAGGAGTTTATGCTTCATTGCTCCTGATTCAGTGCTTGCTGTTAGAACTTGATTTGTGACTATTCACAAGGTGTGATTAATGGTGTGATCGATGCTTGCTTCAGTGCAGTAAAGCAGTTGTAATGCTCTTCATTAGAATAAATAAAATAAATTGACTGAAGCTTTATAAAAACTGTGTAACATTTAAAATCTAAAATGTCAATTTTTTTCCTGTTACAATTTAGGTTTCTTGAGGCAGTTTCCACCTACATCACATCACTCATTGTCATTCTTTTTGGATATTCTACAAATCCATGTGGGTTCGGGTTAGCTTTATGCAGAGCTCACTGAGAAGGAAAAAAATAAAAAGTTGAATAGGACTGAGTGGAACCTAGGATATCTGGTGGCTGTGTTTTGCCATCCTGCAAATGTACATTTATCCTCCTTTGACATGTGAAAGTTTAAAGGAATCAAGGCAGAAAATGACCCTTCCGTATACAGCTTGACTAAAAACAATAAAAATTAATGGTTTTCATTGTTTTTAAATGGGGTGGATGTATGATCGGCACCGTAGCAGAGACGATGAAGATAAAGGGGCATATTTTGAGTAGTATTTCTTTGGTGTGAGAATGTATATTGCATAAGCCAGTACTGTCTTACACTATGCTCTAACACAGGTAGGGGGATGTGAGAGAACCTGAACAGCCATGAAAGGCAGTGGGATGGAATAATTTTGATATAGTCATTTGAAGAATGAGCTTCAGGAGATACTAACAAGGAATGGTGTTGAGAGGGCCATAGGATGCCTTATAAATGTCAGTTAAGCCCCCCTCAATATATGGATAATTTCAAAGTTTTAAAATGTCCAAACCTAAACATTTAGTGTAAAACCGGGGGAGGGAGGGAATCGTGCTGTGACATTTACAGCAGTTTGAGCCACACGAGATTTTCCCTATCTGTTTCAGTCCTATTTGTGTTTATCAGTCTTGTTGGGAGATTAATCTGGTAATTAACAGGAGAGGTTCATGAGGTTTCCACAGTCTTCCCTTGTTCTGCCATGCACGCATTTCCTGATTTGAATCTGCAAAGAAAATGCCAAATGTAGAGATGCCATTTTTGAGCTGTTGTAGCTATATAAAAAGTAGTGTTTCTACTGTGGCACACACTAGTTAGTCTAGTTGTCATCTCAAATGTTCCAGCTATTCTGCCGCCTCAGGATAGCTCACTTTGTCTTTTTCACAAATGTGGCAGAAATTCAGGCGTTAACCACAGACTTCTCCTAAATCTAATCTTTGGTGAAATGTGACATCATGCAAATAGAGGAGTCTTTCCACTGAAGATGCTTCCTCAGACTGTTATCTTAGGGTGAAATCCTAGTCACTCACACAAGTAAATGGGCTTTGGGTGGGTGACATACACTGGAATCAGCATGCATGGCCACCATCCCAGCCCAAGTTGTGGAACACCTGCATAGCCGCTTGATAGCTGCAAACACGGCCACTTGGGAGCCCCAGGAGCGCAGCGGTGACTGAGACTTGCAGTGCTCTCTGGCCATGGTGTTTTGGTAATGGATAGGTGTAGCTGCTAAACCCATTGACTTATGCCTCCAGTGCTCCCCTGGCCATAGGCACTGCTCGTGGAGCACCCACGGGAAAAAAAAACAGTGGGTGCTCAGCACCCACCAGCAGCCCCTTGGATCAGCGCCGCACCCTCCCCTGGTGGCTCCACCAATCAGCTCCTTCCCCTCTCATCCACTTCAATCAACTGTTCAGGGATGTGCAGGAGGTGCGGAGGGGGAGGGGGAGGAGTAGGGTCAGGAAGAGGCCAGGGGAGGGAAGAGGTGGGGTGGGAGCAGGGGTTTGGAGGAAGGGATGGAGTGGGAACAGGGCCTGGGGCGGAGCAGGGGTCTAGTACCCCTCCCCCGTAGGATCTGAGTAAGTTGGTGTCTATGCTTCTGCCCTTCCATACTGCTGCAGAGAAGGAGTGCAGAGGGCTTCTGCATGGCCTTTCCACAGCCAGGCCTCAGACCATTGGCCCACTACAGTTTGGGCCTTCCATGATCACATAATGTGGAGAGGGGCAGGAATTTCCCTTTAATGACTAGAAGTGTTTCCCCTGAATGTATTGGTCTCTGGCTATGGAGGCTGGCAATATGTGTAAGCTTTGGGAGAGGAAAATCTTATGGAAAGATATGTTCAGGTCATGCTGCGTTTGACCCAAAAGACGGTTGGCAATGCCTATGGTGGGGAACCTCTACTGCCTGTGTGGCAGGAAGAGTACACCAGTCCTCTGTAGCCTCTCATCTCTGTCCCTTTGTTAAGGAGAGCTGCTCTGAGTCTTTTCCTTTCCTATCGCTACAGGCTTTGGAGGTGGTAATTGCAATAGGAAGGCATCTGTAATGAGCTGGCCTTCTTCCCAGGTCCCAAAGCGCCCACTGCCACACCCAGAGTCTCTTTCCAGGGTTTATTTCCCAGTATAGGCAAAGCAACAGTTCCGCAACCCACCCTGGGATACAGCTCCCAGGGTTCTCCCCCCTTTACCTTGTACGGGAACTTGCAGCTCCCTGGCTCAGACTCACCAGGTCTTCAGCTCCTCCAGGCAAAGGTGCCCTCTTTTAAACCTAATTTGCATCAGCTGACCAGGGACGGGGGGCACTTGCCCTGCTCCCTCTTAGTGACAGCCTGTGACACTCCTCTCTTTAAGACCTTGCCACCCCTAAGGGAAGCCTTACAGTCGACAACCTAACCAGGGGACAGTCAATAGAGCCTCATTTTTTTGATTTTGAGGTCTTTGCACACAGAGTCTCTAATTCTCCCTCAAGCTTATGAACCATTAAGATCAGGTGGCCCCTTTCTTCCTGAGTCACCTTATGTCCTGCAGCCAGCTGTGCTTTCTGGATTGTCAGCAGCTGCTAGTTGTTCTGGCAGTCCCCCCAGTCCATAAAACAGGTGCTCTCTGAATCCCCTTCCACAAAAAGCACTGCTTTGACCCCAGCCTTTTACCTGGGCCCCAGCATGCTGATGAAATCCCTTTTGGGCCCCCACAGCGTGCCGTTTGGCCTGCAGTCCTGTCTGGGCTCGCACTGCTTGCTGCTCATTCTGTGCCATGAGCTTTTGCTCCCTGGTACCCTTTTGCATCTGAAGAGTAGCCAACTCCTCAGTCAAGCACTGCTGTTTCCCACAATCTGCGTCCACCCCAGACCATGCTAATTCTTAGTCCAGTTTTATCATCTGATTGATGATCTTCTGCTGGAAGATGTTTACATCCTCTAGTTCTTGTTGATACTCTTTCAGTTGCTCCTGTAAGCTTTGAAGATGACTGAGGACTTCCTCTCAGTCTGTCTCAAGCGGATGGGTGAGGTTCTGTGGCCTGCAATGTGCAGAAGGTCAGACTAGATGATCATGATGGGCCCTTCTGGTCAGGGCTGGCCCCAGGCATCAGCTTTCCAAGCGGGTGCTTGGGGCGGCATTTAGAATGGGGCGGCAGTCTGTGTCCCGCGGCGGCAATTCGGCGGCAACTGTTTGGGGCAGCAAAATTGGTAGAGCCGCCCCTGCTTCTGGTCTTAAAGTTGATGAGTTTATAACTCAAACTTCCTGCTCTCTGCACTCCTTTTCTGATCAACAGTTGGTTTTATCTGTCTTTGGCCACTGATCTGGGTTCACAAGACCTTTCTCATCTGCCAGCTCTTATGCTACTTTCCTCTGCATCAGGGCTGGGGAACCCCACTAGTGTCTTCCTAAAAGTATCGGTCATGGAAGATCCTCCACTACCCTGACACATAGCCGATCTCTCCACCCCTGCTCAACCTCTGTTTTGGGGGTAGAATCATGTCTCCCCATGTAAACATAAGACATGTATGGGGGAGATGCTGATACATCTTCTTTGCCAGCACCCCATTTTCCTGGACAAGGGTGTACCCACATCCTGAGCCCACTAGATCTTCTACAAACAGTCCTCCCCAGTCAAACGGGTACCATGTATGGCTGAGCCCCAGTACCATTCAGAGTGGACTGCAGGCTTCAAGCCTGGTTGTAATAGCAACCTTGGTAATCACACTCTTTTATTAGTCATCCAAATATACCCAGGCCTGCTATATTTGAAGCGCATCAGTGGATTTCCGTGGCTAGCTCTGGAAGCACTTCCCCCTGTTTGGGCTACTTTGGACCCTTTCCCACTGATAGCTTCCCGACGCATTCCAGATCATGGTATCCTCTTGTTTGGTCTCCCGCAGTGGGACATTCCTAGTGTGCCATGCCATTCAGGTCACATGGCTCTTTCAAGCCTCAAAGACTTCTGCCTGTTCACCTGTCTCTCCCACTGGGGCGGGTTGGAATCTCCTTACCTCACTCTGGGATCCCACTTGGTCCATGATTTTCTCTGTGGAGCTATCTCTGAGCATAATCACCAGGCAATGAAGTCCCATAATCTCTAAGCCACTACCTATGGTTGTACTCCCTCTGGGAATGGTTCAGCCAAAAAGTGGTGCCACTATGTCTCTGGAGTCAATCCCACTTTATCCAAGATGGCAGCCTTCACCACAGGATAGCAGGCTGCCCGCTTGTCACTCGCTGCTCGGGAGGTTGCCTGTACCTTGCCTGTCAGAAATGGTGCTTTGCAGGCTGCCCAAGTCGATTCTTCCTAGCTGCTGCACTGGCCACTTCCTTGAAAGTACAGAGGAATGCCTCCAGGTCATCCTCTTGCCCCAGCTTCACCAAACCAGAGTCCAGTCAGCCCAAACTACCTTCTCCAGTACCAGTTTAATTTCCCAGAGTCCCTTGGCCCAGCCGCTTCTGCAACCACTCTTGTTGTTGGACGTGAGCCTCTTGCCATGTCTGTGGAGTGGCAAATTGGGCCTCTTGTTCTTTCTGCAGGTGCTCTATCAATTGCAGGAGCACAGTTTGGATCTGTTGCTGCTGTTCCTACTGCCACTGTAGCACAACTGCCTGCTGCTGGTGTGTGGCTGTCTGTTGCCACTGTGCCATTACCAACAGGATGTATTACATACTCCATCTTCACTGATCACCCAAACTGGGGTTGGGTGCCAGTCAGTGCTCAGAGGCTTCAATTTCCCCTGGATTCTGGGGACTGATTTCCTACTCGCATTCTCTGCCACACATTAACAGGCTGGCCTTCTCCCCAGCTCTCAAAGGAAAAGAATTGTCACTCTTCCCATTTTATAGATGGGGAAACTGAGGCATGGAAAGGCACACCATCAGCTGCAGAGCCTTGTTTTTCTGACTCCTAGTCCTGTGCATTGCTCATTGGGCTAAGCTACCTTTCTTGCCAGTGGTGAAAACCATGCCTCTTACACATGGTTTTATTAGCCATACAAGTAGGGCTGGCCAGAAAACAAGAATTCCAATTTGTGAAAAATGTCCAGGTTTAAAAATTTGTTTTCATTCCAATATGGAAGAAAAAACTAAAACATTTTTGTGAGAGAGAGGGAGAGGGACCCACCTCAAAATAGCCCATCATCAAATAGGTTACTCACCTGAGATGTGGGAAGCCCAAGATCAAGTCCCGGCTTTGCCTGAATCAAGTCTCTATCACACGCAGTCCCTCCTGTTGGAGCTGTTCCACTTTAAATAAATAATTAATATTAATTGGGCCTGAATTGACTGACAGATTGACTGACCATATAGCCTGGTGGTTAGGGAACTCGACTGGGATGTGGGAGACAAGTTCCTGCCCTGAATCAGGTAGAGCAGGGAATTGGTCTGGGATCTCAGGTGAATCCTCTAAACCAATAGGCTATTGGCTGTTCTGTGGCTATTCTCTCTCTCTCTCGCTCATATTCATATATATTCCATTCTGTACATGAGAAACCTTCCTAATGAAAGTTGTCTTTCTGCAAAAATTTTAGTTTTCATGAATTGGCATTTTCCAACCAAAAAAAAAAAAAAGGTATCTGAAAAAATTCCCAATCTCTTCTACATGCAAATATAGTACAGTAGAACCTCAGAGTTATGAACACCAGAGTTACGAACCAACCAGTCAACCACACACCTCATTTGGAACTGGAAGTACACAATCAGGCAGCAAAGACAAAAAGAAAACCAACGCAAATACAGTACATTTCTGTGTTAAATGTAAACTATTAAAAAAAAAGAAAACAATATTTTTCTTCTGCATAGTAAAGTTTCAAAGCTGTATTAAGTCAATGTTCAGTTGTAAACATTTGAAAGGACAACCATAATGTTTTGTTCAGAGTTACAGACGTTTCAGAGTTATATTCCTGAGGTGTTTGTAACTGTGAGGTTCTACTGTACTGGCTATGTCAGCAGTAACTAACAGTGAGTATGTTGAACACCACTACTGAACCTGCTCTTGCTGCTTTTATGGTAGGTGTGGCTGTTAAGAGGGATACCCTTTCTTTTGCTGCTGTTGTAATCTTGAGGTGGGCTGGCAGGTTTACTGCCAGAATCTATTTCTTTGTTTACCAAGAAAAAGGAGCACAGTTTCAGTCAAAGTGCAAGTGTGGGTAGTCATTGGATTTTTACAGTTCCTCTTTGATAGCCACAGGCCTCATGAAAGAGTCTGCTATTGATACTAGTATATGATCCTGCTGTTACCTTCTGATGAAGTGCTTCTTACCTAAGTGAGCAAATGATTGTAGAAACATGTTTTGTCAGTTTTTTTCCAGAAGAACATAACAGCCACAGAAGAGAAAACATCACATCTGTGCTGTAACCCTTACTCCTTTAAAACCCTTCTCTCATGGCTGTGTTTTCAGTGACTGGGAATGTACAGTCCTCTTTGCTAGTCCTTGAGTTATAGGTATTTCAGTGGACAACGGAGGCATTCACAAACATGTACATACATATATAGGCATTGGCATTCTGCAGCAGATCAATGGAGCTATTCTAGTCTTATGTTACATCACTGGGTCATTCATGTAGATAAAGAGAACACAACCAGTCTGAATAATAGTGATGATGTGAGGTCTTTTAAGAGGTAGAACCTCACTCCTTTCAGAAAAAAATGCAAATTCTTATTTCTTTAACTGAGCTTTCCTGCACTCCCAAATCTCCAGATAATGAGGTGGAAGAACAGGAAGAAATAAACAGAAAGAGCCCTTATATTTAACCCTTGACTGGCACTCAGATGCCCCAGTGGTGCGTGTAGCAAATATGGAGAAAGATTAGATAAACTTTTAAAAGGAGGTAAATTAGAGAGACTCCAGAACAGCCTTTTCCCAGAAATGTGTTTGTACAACTCCCAGTGTACTTCAGTTGAGTAAACATGTTATGTGACTAAACCTAGAAACATTAGTAGTATTGCCGAGGCCAAAAATGACTCATTACTGACCTTGGGAGCAAGTCCTGCTTAGGCTGCTGAGACATGAAATGTATATAACACTCCAGATATTTGGAAAGGAAGTTCTTGGTGTTACCAAAGCTATAATATCTGCTGTGGCCTGACTTTTCATTTCAAATTTCTTCTTGGTGTGCAAAGAGTTAAAATGGCTATGCCAAAAATGCCACAGGTTCAGTTTGTCCAAGCATTGTATTCTCAGTGAAAACTGAACGGCAGGCACTAGTGTATGGGCAATGTTGACATTCAAGGATTATAGGAGACAAGTGGAAAAAGTTCATACGAACAACTGCTTTTTGAAGGAATACGAGAGATGGAAAATTTCAGAATAATGGAAAAAGCAGATGGTTACAATAGTAATCCATAACATAGACTCAGAATTTAGAGATGGAAAAAACTTACCCTAGTAATTCACTATTAATCTCTGCAGTATACTTTCTAGTGCTTTAGTTTTAAATGTCCAATGTGATGGGGCTTCTTCTACTACCACTGAGGGGAATTATACATCCTAATATATCTCACTAAACTTTTTCCTAATATTCAGTTTTTCCCTTTCTTAATTTAAAATAATTACTTCTAGTTATACCCCCATTTACCTCACAATTTTTTTCCTTCTGTGGTGTCAACCTCTTTCAAACAGCTGTGGAATACTTTGATCATGTCCTCTCTCTTGTTTCTTAGCCACACTAGGCACATTACATCTGTCCTCACTAATCTTCTGATCATTTTTGTTGATTTTCTCCGAATCCACATGAATGTGATAATTGATAATATCTTTCTGGTAATGTGGTGCTCAGAACTGAATGAAATAGTCCAATAGCAGACAAACGAGAGATGGATAGAGAGACAAGGTTAGCTCCCTGCTCCAGGGCATGATATATTTGAGTAGCACAGTCCCAAATCACATCAGTCAGACTGGTCATGCCTGTGATATCTACATATGACCTTTCACTAGCATCCACTTTCCCCACCCAAATTCCTAATGATTTCTACCTCCCTGACTCTGTACACCCTCCTGCTCAATATCCCTAAGTTAGCAATGAGTTATACAGTATGTGATGCACATATGACAAACTGTTTGAAAGAATATCTTCCCCTCCTTATTATCTCCTTTTGTCTGGTTCTCTGTGTCTGTCTAGTATCTACCACAGTTCCTTCTAGATCCCTCACAGTTCATTAGAAGGTTGCTCAATTTATTAGGAACCAATCATGCATTCATACATTCGTCCATCTGAAGTGCACTTTTAAATGTTAGACTATACACTAATCAAGTTGAACATGATAATGAGAGCACGTTCACATTGTTAAGGTAAATGACCCAATGCACTCAGAGTGAAGACATATTTGAACTACAGTTTGTGCTTTTCATTGGAATATTGAACATTCCTGGAAACGCTTAGAGCCTTGTTTTGTAGCTGCCTTGCAAATGTGTGATTATCATTACACTGCTGGTAGGACACTGGCCATTTCATTGTTGTTTTGTGAGACATTACTAGTTGCCACTATCTGAGGAGGATTCTGTGGTGAATTGTACGTAAGTTGGACTATAAATGCCTCAGTGCTGCACATGTGCACACACATTTCACATTTTTACAAGTAGAAATGTCACAATGGTGAGTGGTACAGCCCACATGCAGAGATTGGATGCTCGAGGCCTGGGCACATTGAAGTCAGCAGGTGTTTTGCCATTAAATTCATTGCAAACAAGATTGGGGCCTACAGCTGTGTGAAATGAAAAAACAAAAGGGTTGGAAACAAAATATATTGACAGAAATATTAGGGGCATAGAGCAGATAGAGTAGGCTGATCAGAAGTTTCTCTTCTTCATGTTGAATAGGACCTGTCCTGGGATAATGATTTGACCATGGGGAAGTGAGATCTCAGAGGCAGATATATCAAATTACAGGGGAGAACATAAAATTGATTTGTGTTAAATAAGGAATTCCTCTCTGGGAGTCTTATGTGAACACTGGGCTGCTTAGGAGAGTAATGGGCCTGATCCTGCAGCCCATAGATTGCTCAGGTGAGCCAAAGTGGCAGGATTGGGCCTCCAGGTCTATAATCTTGTGTCAGGAAGCTCAAACAGATAGGACTTGCACAGTGTGTTCTGTACTTTGGGTGGTTTATTACTGGGCACTTTTCACTTGGAACAATTTCAGGTAAACCTGAGACTGCAGCTGATTGCCTAGTGTCAATAAATTCTAGTACAGAACAGGGACTTAGTACAGTAGTCACTTGTTAGTCCAGGGGTCTGGATGATGCTCTTATTGAGGCTCCATGGCTCCAAGGGGGGCATAGGGAGTTGGGATGGAGGTTTACATAGCTCCTGAGCCATGCAGCCCTGGTCAGGCAGGGCATGTAGGTGCCTTCAACTTAACCAATACTCCTCTGTCCTTTCCAGTCCTATGATTCTATGATTGTTTAAGAGGTATCCCTATCCCTGGAGTTCAGTTCATAGATTCGCCAGTCACTACTCCATTGTCACAGTTTCTATATCAGATGCCCATTTTGGTAGAGCTGTTCCATAATCATTATTCAGACAGGTACTCCAATCTCTTCCCTCGTTGAGGGGCAACTGCAAGTCGCTTACCTACGGTAGGATCCATGTGGAAGAGTGCTCACAACAAAAAGAGGTTACTTACTTTCTTGTATCTGGTGTTCTTTGGATGCTTTGTCCACATGGATGCCATGACTTGCCCTCCTTCCCCAATGATATTGAACCTTTATCTGGATTTCTATGTTAGTTAAGGAACTATGTGGCAGTTGGGGCTGCTCTGCCTTTTATACCCACACTGTAAGGGCATGAAGGTATACAAGAGGGTGCTGGCTAAAAGATTCTGGGGTTGGCTGCACCAGGTGAGTTCTCCTGCAGTGGGATCCTTGTGATTCTAGAAGAAATCCAGCTGCTGTAAAGTTAGTACTTTTTTTTTTGTGTGTGCTATTTCTCCATACTTGGTTTATATCCATCCATTTTTCTTCCTTGTTTTGCTTTATTCTGCTTTTTGTATTTTCTCACTTCTTCTTCCTGTTATATATCACTAGAGCAGAGCCTTAATCTAAAAATCTCTGCAGTTTGGGGAATGTTGAAAATCCAGTCCAGAATTTAGCAATTAGAGCACATCTTTAAAGTTTTCTTGCATGTGCCCTTTGTCTTTTTTCGCCACTTTTTAAAAATTGTTTAACTTCATAACAGCCTTTATGATCTCCTTCCAACACCTTTTATCTGCAGGGGTTTTTCAGTCTACTTTTCCACTTAAACTTAGAACAAAGCATTCCAAGTTCCCCACCCTCTTTTTCCTTTGCCTTTTCTTGTAGTTAGCTCTCCTGCAGTTCCTTATTGCTAGGCCTGACAGCTCAGTTGAAGAAAAATGGCAGTACTGCAGGGCATGATAAGTGCAAAGGTTTGTGGCGAGGAAAATTGTGCTGTAATGTTACATTAGTCTCCTTGCTTGATGAATAGAATATACTGGTTGCTGGACAGGAGCTTTGTTCTGAAAGGTCAGGGTGGCTCAGAGTCTGCATTAACATTGGTTGGGTTGTGATAAAATATGGATTTTAATACTTAATAAAAATATTTGTTTGTTATGTGGGCTGTGTAAAATGTATGATGTCCTTACAAAAATGGTATAATTAATAGTTTTTTTGTTCAATGGCCAAACCTGGGGAGAAAAGACATGTTGACCAAAACAACTCTTTTTTGAATTTTTTGATCAAACAAAAAAGTCAAAAGAATTTTGTTTCATTTTATTTGTGAGGTATTTTTGCCTTTAAAAATAAAATTTAAGCAAATTCTGAATGAAAAATCATCTTGAATAAAAAAATGAAAATGTTTTGTTTGGAAAATTTAGATTTTTTTTAGTCACAATTTGGCACAAATTCACTAAATGCTTTCATCAACCAGTATATGCATTTTTTGGCTACACAAGTTTTGTCTGAAAAATTTCACTTAGCTCTAGTCCTTATCTATTAATTTCTTTGCTTTTTAAGTTACTTGAGTTTTGAAAATGATGTCATACTACAGGTCAGAACATTGTTGGCTCTTAGCAGATTTAATGGGTTTTGAAACCAAATGTTTTAATTTTGTAATTTCCCAAAGTTTATTGATTGTTTAGTTTGTTTTAAACAGCTTTTATGGTTTTATTTTGTGTAGTCCTAGAAGATGTAGTCTTTACCACGAATAAGATCAGAGTTCTGTTCAAAACTCTGCTACAAACTTCCTACAAAGGTATGATCTTTGACAAATCATTTAAGCCTGTCTTCCTCAGTTACCCCATCTGGACACTGCTAGTGGAGCATTTTGGAGGGAAAGATGGGAGGAGGAGTAATTTTACCGGAGGATGGAGTTTCTTTTCACTTTTGAAAATAGTCAGTTGAGAGACTGATGATGAAAATATTTTTGTCATCTTATTTTGGGTGGGTTGTTTTTGGCTCCTCAGTCAGTTTCATTGACAGAGATAGAAACATGGTCCTTTATGTTCAGAGTAAACATGGCAAATTTTAGGTCAAGCCAAAGCTATAAAGAGAAAAAGATTTGTACAATGGAAGGTGATTACAGCCTTCATTAAGAAGAGTCTACCATTTCTCCATGTTAAAATACTTTGTGCTTATCTAGCACCTTACACACAAGGATCTCAAATAAAAGACCGTAATTAAGCCTTGCAACATCCCTGTCAAGTAGCTATTCAGTATCTATTATGCTTGTGGGTAAACTGAGACACAGAGAGGTTAACTGACTAAGGGCAGGTCTACACTTAAAATGCTGCAGCGCTTCAATGGTGTTACTATGCCGACGGGAGAGCTTCTCCTGTCAACTTTGCTACCGCCTCTCGCTGAAATCAGTATAACTGCGTTGCTCAGGGTGTGGATTTTTCACACCCCTGAGCGACATAGATATACCCATGTAAGTTTATAGTATAGACCTGGCTTTTCTCAAGAACACATTTCTCTCTTAATGGCAGATGCAAGAAAAGAACTCAGAAACCCTGTTTCCCATTAGACATGCTGTTTTATGCCTAAGCAGTGCTGTTTTAGCACTTGTGATCTTTCGACTCATGACTTGTGTTAATATGTTGCATATGCGCAGCCAGACAGTTGGAACACAACTGAAGGTGTGGGATTTATTCAATATGAAAAACACATCACAACTATACATTTTTCTATCTGCCTCCTCCAGTTCACAGGTTTGTATAAATTACGGTGCATTACAGGCCCTATATTTTATTTTTTATTTGGAGCCTTGTAGCGAGAAATCTTTTTTTCTCCACCACTCACTAGATTCTAATTTTATCTGCTATAGAAGCTGACTTCATACTTCATTTCTGCCAATGATATAGCTATTTTGTACAGTGTGAATGAAGTACCTGGTGTGATAAATATTAAAGTATATCTGCAATTTCATTTTCAAAAGAAATTGGTGCTTTTCTGAGAATAAAACTATTGCTACAGAATTTACTCAGTTTCCCAATTTTAATTCTGATCTTCTTGGATAGTATTTCATTCCAACTAGCTGGTAAGGCAATTCAACATCATTTTTTTTCATTTATATCCATGTTATATTATTTCAACATAATCATACAGTAGTGGAATGAGTTATGTTTATAGCATGCCATTTATATTTGAAAATGTGTGTATAGATATTGCAATAATTTTAATATTATATTTCACTATCTTACCAGTGACAGGAAAATGTAGTATCCTACTACATTGAGTTATAAATGCCATATAATGTAATCTTACTAGACTATTTAATTTCTGATCTTTGCTTAGTGTTAATTTCTGATCTTTGCTTAGTGTTTAAAAATAATTCGCTGTTGTTACAAAATTAAGATTATGATAAATATAAATTCTGCTGTATATTTCCACTTGTTTAATCTTGCATATTAATTCACTTATCACTACATTGGAGTATTAAAAACAAACTCTTTGATTTATAGTCGTGTTTAAACTCTTTTAACTGCATAACATACATCTTTTCTTTGTCTCTAACACACACATGCCTTGAGTTTTTTCTTTGCAAGTAGACTGTCTTGATTCATTCTCCTGGGACAGTTTGCCTGAGATGTTCTGTGGATTTACTTTTGGAGAAGGGGAAGCCAATTATGCTAATCGGAAATCCTGGGGTTGGAAAAGCAGTCCTTGTGTCCGACAAGGTTACCAAGCTATCAGAAGGTTACATGGTGGCCAAAGTCCCTTTCATTTTCTACACAACATCTGCTATGCTTCAGCATACGTAATTGTAACTGTTCTCCACTCCAAGGACCTGATTCTCCTCTCACTTAGCCTCTCTCTTTACTAGTGGGACTCGATTCATTTCGATAGCATTACTATTGATTAGCACTGGTTTAAGGGAGAGGAGAATCAGGCCTTAAAATTGTAAGTCCTGTGTCATTTATTTATCATAAGGACATACGCACATTCAGTTTGTGCCTAACCAACCCAAATAGCTCAGTTAATGGTTGACAGTAACTCTCCAAAAGAAATGTTGTCCTTTCTAGTGGCAGAGTTCACATAATGTTTACCATTTCCTTTTCCAAGCTAGACGTGGTATTCATGTAGCAAATCACTAATTTAATGATGAATAACTATCTTTCACTATTGAAAATGTTGTGCATGAAGTATTAGATTTTTATAGTATACAGCAGGAGAGTGAGCTTGCAAGTAAAGGAATGCTATTAGTCTAGGCTCAATACCTGATGTAAAATTGTTAAACTCTGGTGGAAAATGTCCTGATTCCAAAAGTTTATTTTTTACCACCTTTATTGTAATAGAGAATTTGAAAAATACAGCCACTATTTATGTAGGTTCTACAATATTTTGCACTATGCTACAACGGAGCCAGCAGAAAGAGCACAAGTTCATGAAAAAATCCTCTGTAAGTGATATTCTGCTATTGCTGATGATGTGCAACCAAAGAATTAACCAAAAGAAAAATGAAAAACAAGGGCTAAAAGAGACTAGGTGGCTCAGAGATTGGAAATGGGATAAGGAGCATTTAACTTCCAGGTCATTGGTTCAAATTGATAATGTGAACAAATCATTACCTGACCATTCCATTACCTATGAAAAATGAATTGAAGCCCTTAGTTAAGTTTCTAAGATATGTGTCTGAATCACAGAAGCTTTGGTACCCATGCAGGCAGACTGAGCAAAGAGGGCAGAGGTATAGTGTGTATATATAGACTGAACTAGTCTCTCCACCCTAGCAGAGGTCCTCCCAGGTCACTGTGGGGAAAACATGAGCTCCCTCTGCCTGTATGGTACCAAGTCTGCAATTCTGTGACTGACAAAGCGAAGAAGGCTTCATTCTTAAGAGCTGTCAGGCAGTCATCTACTCTCTACTAGCCCTAAATTCACTTAAAATAAATGTAGGGAACTAAAGGGAGAAGTGCAAAATGGTAACCTTGTTGGGCAACATTTTATTTCAAAATTTTAAGAGACTATTTAAAACAATGGAGAATATAAATAAACTGTAAACTATATGAAGTACTTGAGGCTCCCGTTTAAGTTTATTTAATGGTTTGTCATAATTTCTTCTGTTGTGGTAACCATCAGATATTAAAAATGAACAGTAGTAACAACAGTCTGTGTCCATAAATAAAAGTGATACCTGATTAGGTTTTCTGGTTTAAGGGAGGGATGTATGGAATGCAATTCTTCTAAATTATTATCCAAAGAGCAACATTTGGACCTTTAACCTGCAAACACTTCAGCAGGCGCTTCACTTTAAGGACATGAGCTGTCCGGTGGGAGGATTCATGTGCTTAAAGTGAAGGACCTGGTCAAGTGTTTGTAAGCATGAGGCCTTCTGCTATACAAATGCCTCAACATTTATCCTCTCACAACATTTCTTCCATTGACAGGTGTTCTCAAAAGACCCTTGGAAAAGAAAGCTAGAAGAAATTATTCTCTCCCAGGTGCTAAAATAATTATTTAATTGATGATCTTAACGTGCCTGAGGTTGATGCCTATAGTACTGTCCAACCTCCTGCTCTAATTACACAACCTCTTGACTACAGTCGCTGGTAAAAAAAATTTTAAAGTTGTCAGTGTTACTGATATTTATTTGAAGAGCTCCTATTACAGCAAGTAACTCAGATCCTGATTTTATATCCAAAGGGCCAGATCTTTGAACCAGTGCGCAACCTGTGTGAAGCTAAGCATTTGGGATCTCCATGAGCACCCCCCCTCCCCCAAGCATGTATCCTCCTAAATTTGTGGAAGGCCAAGAGCTGTCTGTGTGGCAACATAGCTGTACCATAGCTGTGCTGTAAGGGAAACCCCTAGAACCATCCTTCCTGCATGGAGAGGGGCTGTGGGAAAGCAAATGAAATCTTAGGCTGCATTAAAATTTCTGTGATTACCTTGCTGCAGGTATCCCTGTCATGCTCCCTCTCCATGTACAGGCTGTGAGACTCCTAGCGATCTCTCTGGTGATCTGGAGGCAGGGATGTGAAGGCAACTGACTTCTCCATGGGAGAGGTGGTAGGTCTGTGTGCAGAGGAGAAGCTCTGTGGGGAATCTTGTGGAGATTATTTCCCTCCATTTCACAGAAATGTTTTGTAAAAGGCTGGTGAAATCATCTCACAGACGGGGCTTGTATTCTTGGCGTGAACACAGGAGTTTGTGTCTCACTGTGGTGATTGCTGGTTTTAGTTTAGATGGCTGCATTTCTAAATTTTGTCCACTGTCTCTGGGGTTGTAGCAATGAGTGTGTCTGATAGGAGCTTAATGGAGTGGGCCCAGAAAGAAATACAGGCTAGGAGGGAAAAATGCATAGTGGAAGCTAGAGATTAATCTTGTTTTTCCGAGGATTCCATGTTTGTTTCAGTTAATTTTGCATTTTCGGAACATGCAATCTTTTTAGAAAAAGAGCTATTGAAAGTAAAAGGAAGACCCCAAATAAACTTCTCTCTTATTGATGCTCCTGGACAATAAGAATACAGAAGTGTTATTGCTTGTGCAGAATGCTTTGTAGGAAATTAAACTATAGAACTTTCATCTTATTTCTACACTAGGCAACTTCCACCAGCTACCAGGATAGCCCAGAAAATGCTGTATTATAATTAGCATAACAACGTGCGCAGTGTATCCTGCCCAATCATATAATGAGTAAATATCATTGGACTGGGGCCTCTATTTCTATCCAGTATTACTGATCATCTGTAATCCTGCCCAATGTCAGTCCAGTGTACGCCCACACAGCTCAGTTAAAATAAAGGACTAAATACTGTACAGTACTTTACTGATCTTAAAATGATAGTGTTCCCTTTGGAGACACAGAATATTTAAAGGAGATATTTACATTTAGAGATCCATAAAATGTCAGGTTTACAATTTTTGATGAAAAAGAATGGTCTGCCATAAGGATGAGCACATTTTAAAATTTTCTTACAAAAAGTATTGAACCCAACAGAAGTCGTCTTATGATGATGTCTTATTTCTGGCTGCACTGAGGTTTCTTGTGAGGTAGCTGTTCAACATGTTGTCTGTCAGCAATCTATTAGATTCTGTCTGTGTGATCTGCTCCCCTGGGTCCACTGATAAATACATTTGAAGCTGGGGTGAAGCCATGCTCATTTTTATGCTGAACTCTAACTTCTCCCAGCTATTTGTATCATTTTGTTCCCTGTACCAAAAAATGTATCTGGGAAGAGTCTGTTTTTGACATTCAGGATGTAGAAATCATCACTTTTCATCACATGCAGCCTTAACATTAAAAGTCAACTCAAAGTTTTGATTTGTTAATTTGAAGGCACACAACATGCTGGGTACAATGGGACAGCTTGAGTGTGACCGTTCTGTTCCATCCTTCTGTAAATATGCAGCAAAACTACTATCAATATTTTCATGAAAAATGTGCCTCCTACAAATCGGATTGATAAACATGAAATATTTCCCCTCCACTTATGTCATTTTCCATGTAGATACGCTTTATACTCGCCTAAACCTAGCACCTTATGCATCTATGGCAACAGAGATATCCTTCTGTGTTTCACATACTCTCCATTTTTTGGCAGAAATTTCATTGGGAAGTCAATGATGATAATATTTCCCACTTTTATAGCAACTTTCATCCAAAGATCTCAAGGCATTTTATATAATCATGATGGGGCAGTCATGAAATCCTTCTCAGTCCTTTATCAAAACTACAGACCTCAGTGTGTTTTTTGTCTGAACATGGATTCAGGGTTAGGCTGGACAAAGTAAACCACACAACATCCTTGTGAATTGGGCAAATATGATCAGATCTAGTTTAACAATAGGTAAGCAAGGATCCAAAGAAGCTAAATAAATTGCACAAGGTCATAGTACAGCAGTGGCATACTTCAAGTCAGCTCTTAGAACAGAACCCAAGAGTTGTGTGCTATAAGGACTATATAATAGTCCCTTTTGAAAGGACACTTACAAAACTTTGGTAGATTACTGAAAAGGATATCTGTTCTCCACTGTAAGAGAAAATGTTGGAATTAGGCCAACCATATGAGGATCTCTCCCCTGTAGGTGGATAAGGTCGCATGGCAATTTTGAAATGCCTGGTGAGTAGAAGAGATGTGTGACATAGCTGGGTACAATCCAGACTAATGAGCAGCTATGTCATCCGTTTCCTGCAACCTTGCAATGACTTACAATGCAATTGCATTACAATTGCAACCTTACAATGACTTCCTGAAGTAGCTCCCACCTGGGCCACTCACAAACAGCCTTCCAGCATGCATGCCACATGCCTCTGTGTCTAACTGCAGCCTGCCAGCCACACTTGGGTTTCACTCTGGCTCTCACCAGCCTCGGTTATACTGCAGGGTGACCCCAACACACACTCAGTCTTAGATCCCCCCAGAAATGTATGTCCTGTACTGCCCAGCCCTATCTTGGACAGTACAAATTATATTAAATCCATTATTCGTAAAATATGTCAGCTCATTATCTCAAATAGTTATTCAGAGACTTCAGTTTAAACACACTGGATTAGACAAAACAGCAAAACAAGTTTATACAAGTGAGTACAAGTAATGAGGCATAAAAGTCAGAAATAGTTACAAGAAAAACAAAGATAAGATGTTTTACTAATACTGAACTTAAACTATATCAGATCCAAACAAAGTTTCTTACCATGTTTTCAGCTGTCTTACTGACCAAATCCGGTAGGGCAGGACCCCTCCTCCAGAGTCCAACAAATGCTTCCTTTGTCACTTCAGGTGCAGTGAATGCAATGGGCTGGGGGAGAGAGAGGTGTCCCTTGGGATGTTTGTCCCTCCTTTGGATCGTTTCAGTACCTTCTCTTTAAAGCCATTTTCAGTCGGCACTAGGAGACAGAAAAGAGTCACTGTGGAAGAATATTCCCTGCTGGTTTTTTCACACTTGGTTGAACTTTCTGTCTTTCCTTCCCTGCTTGATGACTTTGTTTACTGTTTAAATGCAAATTAAGCAGAGTACACATTCCTTTGTTTAGGACAGACCTGTTTGCCAGCTTCTGTTTGGGCAGAGTGGTAGGGTTTGGAACATCATACAGGGAAATCTTATAACTTTACATATGATGTTGCCACACACGTTGTATCAGGATGATACTGACCATCAAATTGAGTTTTCAAATGTTACCTTACAAGACATGCCTTGTACAAAACTTACTACAATGGGGTGTAGGGTGTGTACCCGGGGGTACATTCTGTCACAAGATGGCATGGCACATACATATCAGCTCTCATTCTGTGCACCCATAGTTCGGATTCTCACCAAGCACCAGGGGCTAATTGTTGCTGGCTCATGCTTCCTTGCCTGGAGTTGGGATGTTTAACACTATTGCAGCCCTTTTTTTTTGGAGTGGCTGACAGCTGGTTTTTTTCCCCTACTTGATGGTTATTTTAAATCTGCCAATATAATTTGGTGAGAGGAGGCCACATTTGGAGCCTGTCAACCTTGACAGTGTTCCTTAAAAAGATTCAAATGGTGTGTAAGGGAGTTTTAACAAAGGAGGGTTTTTTCAGTTCTTTTAACACAGGGCTACATAATCAGCCTTTCTTGTAGCAGCATTCAGTGTGAACGTCTGTCAATAGAAATCTCAAACGGTGAATATACAATTGAACTTTATTATCCCTTTGTTATTTTGTAACTACATAGGTATGACAGACAAACTGATTTTAAAAGAAATCCACAATTGTCAGTATGTCATATGCCTGAATCTTACTGCTGGAAGTTTTTCAGTACATCAGCGTCTTCAGGTAGGTGCTATAAGTGCCACACTTTGTTAAAACATGTTTCCTTTCAGTGAGTAAATGTTTCTCATTTGAGCTATTTTAATTTGAGCGTGAAAGGTTTAAACTTTTTATTACATGCTTGCAAAGCTGTCATGTAGAACTAGCTCTTGCACTGCACAAGTGTGGATTGACAAACATATAAGCACCAGATAAAAGGTGATGAGCGGGCTGGGGAACACAGGGAAACCTGATCCTGCTTTAATGAAAGCAGCTTTCAAGGTATCCCCACCTCGTAGCAGAAATAAGGCCACAGCGACAAGCATTTGTTTAGCATGATGAGGATCATGTTCAAGACGTATCTACAGCGTTCAGCACAAGCTCTGCCGTTTGGACCCTGCAGAGAGTAAGAGAGAGAACTGCTAAGGGCATGGAGACAGTAGAGCGTTTACAGCAGCGCAGTTGCACCGATGTAGCTGCGCCGCTATAAGCTCTCTAGTGTAGCCGCTCTAAGCCAATGGGAGAGCGCTGTCCCCTCGGCTTAATGACTCCAGCCTCTGCGAGCATCAGAAGCTGTGTCAGCAGTGACACTGTCCACACCAGCACTCACGTTGCTCAGGGGTGGTTTATTCACACTCCTGAGCAACATAAGTTATGCTGTCAGAAGCTGTAGTGTAGATGTATCCCAGCTTACTTCTGCTGAGCATGGAGAACTCTTTGTTTGCCTTGCCTGCCTTTGGGTTTTAAGCTGCTGCCCATCACAGTAGTATCTGAGCACCTTCCACATAAAACCAATGGTGCAACAGTGACGTCCCTAGTAGACTTCATGAAATCTCTGGCACTTTTCCTTTTTCAGGGTAAAAACTCTGCTCGGGGCAAAGCTTTTGTTTTTAAGATTGGTAATTTACTTTTGTTAGGGCATTGGTTGTTTGTGGTTAGTTTCAGGATTGTGCATTGGCTTGGTTTTTTGGTTGGTTGGGGTATATTAGGTCAAAGGGGCTGTCAATGTTGTGAGGATCTTTCCTATGGTGAAAAGGTCTTTTTTATCCCTTGTAGTTAACATCACACCTGGGCATAGTTTCCACTTGTACTTATGTTGAAGCATCAATCTTGATGCTCACCATGCAGGGACTTGCACTACTAATTTCTTCAGCTCTTGGCTGGACTCAGCAGTTCTTCCTCAAAAACGCAGGTACTGCTGTTTCCTCATGCCTCTTCTTCTTAAGGCTTCTGCTCCTGCCTCTCACTGAAGGTAGCTCCTGACAGGATTCTGAGTTCCCTCTGGATACCCTGCATCCCTTTGTCTTTCTCCTTCTCACTGATCGCACATGCTCCCTTTTATAGAGAATCCTGTCCCCTGGCTGCTATCCGGTAATCCTGCTCACCTGACCAAACACACACTGTCCCATACACAAATCCATCACAAGGGGATGGATAACAAAATACAGGCGGAGACGAGTCCAGCTCCCTAGAAGGGCCAGTCTACCCTCTGACAGTGTATTTGTGTGTGCAAGCAGCTGTATGTGTCAGCAGATTTTGAAATTTCACACCTATCCACCCATTTGCACATGGTATTACTGAAATTACAAACTCAATTACTATTTGCTGTGCATGTAGATTGAATAATTGACATGCAGAAAGGTACGTAGCTGCACCATTAACTAATTTGCACATGCAAATGATTGTTTCCATACAGATGTTTGTGGGCTGACCTACTGCACTCTTTTTTGAAAATCTGGTATTTAAAATGGGATTACAGTCTGCAAAGTGACTCTAAAATAACACCGTGGAGCTCTATAGTTATTCTCTCTGTGATTGTTCTAAGTTATGCTCTTCTAACTTACACTGGATGCTAACAGCCTCAGAGGTCTGTTGTGACAACTGAGGGTTACAGAGGCATAGAGATACCACCCCAGCTGTAGGAAGGGGGCATGGGAATGGCTATATCAATTCTACACCATCCAAGGCCCTCCTTGGACCGGGAAGATCTTACAATAGACAGTTTTCAGGTTGTCTTCTGCCAACAGAGTGACATAAAGCAACTTTACTGAACTTAAGAGGTGAGTCCTTATTTCTGATGGCAGGATTTATGCCTTGGGCTCTCTTCTTACACTTCTCAATACCCAGCTGGATACTGTGAATTTTGCTTAACAGTGTTTACCTTATGCTATGTGATATTCCCATCAGAGGCAGACATTTTATCTCAATAGTCCCAATACATGTTATGCTTGGAGATGCATGGACTATATGGGGGGAGGGAGTGGGGGGCATCTAACTTGAATTACCTTCCCAGCAGTTGTAAGTTGAGGTGTTTTCTGTTTCTCCTTTGAGCTTGTCAAGTTTTGGTTTGGAAATGAATAACTGAGAAATATTTACTCCCAAATCCTCTTCCTCTGGTGCTCCTTGCTTTCACTAAGCAGAAGCAGTCAGAATCCCAGAAATGTATGTCCTAGTATACTTTGAGCTGCATCTGAAAAACCCTGCTACACATTCTTGTGTTTTTTCTGAACACTTTTGTGGCTATCGGGCCCTTGTTAAAAAAAAAAAGACTATAATTATATCGATAAGAGCTATTAGTGTTTGTTATAATAAAATAAATCATCAATATAATGTCCTTCCTAAGAATTACAGCCACTCCTTCCTGCCACTACACTGTTGTGCTAGGGTGTTATCTGCATTCTTATGTCTGGCATTTGCAATTTTTGATGGCCTTCAGTCCTCAAACTATCCCTACTGCATGTGCGTACATTAAATAAACCTAGATTAGCAAGCATTTTGGAGATAAAACAGAGCTAGTGTAGTGCAAAGGACTGCACTTCCCTAAGGTCAGGCTCATTTGATAGGTTAAATACTAACTTGATAGTAATTATGATCTCCATAGAGTGAGACAAGGAGAGAATAAGATATTTAACACCGTGTGCATTGGCTATGAAAACCTTTTCAACTCTTGCTTTCATCCTTAAAGTTTTCAGTTTTATTAAAAATATATTGGTGTATTTTTAAAGAAATAATGACCCTTTTCTCCATTCACGTTTTCTTTTCGTTCAGAAACTTTTCTCTGTGTTTACTCTCCACTTCCCAAGGATGGATGCTCTAGCTACCATCTACAGCAGCATCATAAATATCCATTTCCAGCACTGGGGCTTCTGTTACAGTGTACTGAAATCTATCAGCACACTCACACAAGCTGCACTTTGTCTGCATCAGAAAATGGCCCAGAATTTCCTACCCACAGCTATTAGAATCCATTATCTTTTTAATTTAAGAGGTGCTTCCTACCTACACATATTCCAGCCAACACAGTTTCCTCTGCTATGTATAGGATCAGACCAATCACCCTTTTCCTCCACCATGCATTGTAAACGTTTATAAGATTTATGTTACTCTTCTTAAAGTCTCTAGTCAAACTGAGCTGGGGATTGCCCTCAAATAAATACATACGCATAACCGCTGTTAACGCCAAAAGGAGTTGATGATCTCCAAAATATTTTGCAATAGGGTTCCCTTATGTTGACACACAAGCCTTGAAAAATAGTTCAGCATCCGGAGTCCAAATCAATTGAAAGATATGGAGGATGCAAGAGTTTCATCCTGGGAGATGAGGAGATACACCCCACCAGAGAGAGAAAGGGATGTAAAGATACCAGTAGAATAATTTTATCCACATTCCACACACTGCTGTGCCTGAGTAAACCAGGACTTAAACTCTTTATGGAACCTTAGAAGAGTAATTTTTTTGTTTTTTCAATTGTACTGCAGCCCAGTGCTTGTTTAATAATGGACACACCCTTATTCACAGCATCAGAAATTTGTGATTAAAAGTCTAATAGAGGATAGTTACCTATGTAGGTATGTGCAGTACACCAAGCTTTTGTCAGCCATGAAAACTATCATATGATGAAAAGAGGTTCACATTCCAGACCTTCTCTAAACTGAATTTAAAACCCCCTTGCCGTGGGGTGCCATGCTCAGGGCCGGAGCACTTCCTTCTGACTCCCTCTGGGGATTAGCTCTGCCAGTCCAACACCCCTCCTGTCATTGCTCACTCCATCACTCTCTATCTCGCTTTCTCGCTCTCTCAGGACTCAACTGCTCCTGCTTCATGCTTGTCCCCCCAGCAAGGTCATTGCAGTCCTCTCTTTGCAGAATATCAAACTCTCTGGGAACCCAGGCAATCTTTCCTCTCCCTTCCCTTTAACAATACCACTGTCCAGTGGCTGGTAGGGGAACCCAGGCCTGTCCTCTATGTGGGGTTCCAGCCCAGCAGAGGTATTAGGGGTTTGTGGGGTCCTGGGCCAGAGTACGTGAGGGCCCCATCCCACCTCTTCCGCCTGCAGTTCCCCCTGGCTGCCTCTGGCACTCCTGTTGGGGAAATGGGGTCAGGGCACAGGGACTTGCCCCTCTCCCTGGCAGGAGTGCTTGGTGGGCACCCATTTTTCCAGGGGCCCCCCAATTGGCCAGGGACCCTGGGCACAGGCCCCAGTGGCCTAGTGGCAAATCCGCCACTGCAGCCTAGGGACCATACAACAAGCGGTCAAGGTCTGCTCAGTCTTACTGCTAAATCCCTGATCTACTTCCTCCCTTACTGTCTCTCACCTTGATAGTGACTGCAGTTTCTCTCTCTCTCTCTCTCTCTCTGCAGCCCCCTTCTACTCTCAGCTCCTGGGCTTTATTTAGGCCCCTCCTGTTCCTGTCTAGCTGACCATTATCTCTAATTCATCCCTGTTCCCTGGCTTCTCCTCCAGGGGCAGCCTAGGAGGCTAATTAGCCCACCTGCCACCTTAACCCCTTCAGGTCTTGTGTGGGGTGGACATACCATCACTTCCCTGTTATAGTCTGCTCCTACCTCCGCTCTTTGTAATCGCTGTACATGACCATGTGCTCAGGGTGTTCAGGGACAACATTATGCTGCACATTTCTTCAGGGTGAATCTCATGAGGAATGATCTTCCCAGGCACTGAGCATCTCCTAAGATTCCCATTGATGTCAGGGGGAGAGGAGGGCTCTCATGCCCTCTAAGAAGGATCTTGGCACCTTGCAAGACCTAGTTCAAGTGAAGCAGTGTCAGTTTGTACCCACAAGTTAGAATGCCCCACCCATTAGCTAGCTGTCTTGGCAGGAACTTTCAAGAGACCAAGTTTTCTCCTGAGATTTCTAATGCTGCCTGAGCTGTGCTGGAAGCAGAAAGCACAATGAGGCATGGAAATAAAAATGAATGAGAGCACATAGTGTTTGATTCTCAAAATGGGGGAAAGGGTTTGTCGCAGAGGAAGAAGAGTGTTCCTATTTTATTTTCAAGGTGGTTTCCCTCCCTTTATCCTACCACTATTTATTGAAGTGAGAACCTTTTTGGTATTGTGGGTCAGGTTTATCGGAGGCTAGAAAGAGTGTGAGGCAGCATGTAGGGAGTCTGCCGGAGTGCGAAGGAGGTCAGCAATTTGGGCAGCCTGAGCAGAGCGGGCAGTAGCACATGCTGTTGATAGTGTGACTTTTATTTACAGGTACTTAGGCACCTGACTTCTATTGATTTCAATGGGAGTTAGTGCTTAAACAGCATTGAGGATCTGGCCCTTATACCATTTCTGGTCGGTTACTGGTTGTCTGTAGCTTTTGGGGTCTATTTCACATTTGCAAAGCCAAGGTCCCTGACACCTGCTTTTTCTGCATCCTGTTTAGATGCAGGAAGTGCTGGATGTTAGTTTTTAAGATCGCCTAGTACAACTGGATGAAAAGGTCACCAAAGAAGGAAAAAATTTCCCAAGAAACTCCCCTGATGTCAAAAAATGCCCAGATAGGTTCCTAATCGCTCCTCACACCAGGTGTAGAATTCTGGGCTTAAATAAGCGAGCTGGGATTAACATGTCCCTGAATGAGAGAATTAGGGAAGGTATGGTTACATGAGCCACCTGCTTCACGCTCTCAAGACGTAGTCTGACATGCCAGGGTGACACTTGGTGTTAGCTGCCCAAAGTCAAGGTGTTGTGTGCATTAGCACTATGTGGGACAGAATTTCAGCTGCTGAAGCTTAGAGATTAATGACCTCTGGAGACAAGTAGAAATTGTGGGTGAATAGTGGCTCTGCTGAAGTTAGTAGGAGCTTTGCCTTTGACTTCAGTGGGGTCAGGATTTTACCCCATATATTGTTAAGCAATGATGACCGGTCGGGAAAAATGGAGGATAGGAAAGTGTTAGGCAATAAGAAGTACGATGAAGGTGCCAGTCAAACTGTACAGTGAATTGGAATCAACTTTAAGCGAGGTAGTAGGGGATTAAAGACTCACTTATTTGTAACATCACTAGCGGTACTGGTGCTGAAGTCCTTCAGGCGTGTTACCGGGTCAGCTAGGAATATGTGTCAGAGGTAATGAGAATGCGAGTGGCAGTGGGGGGACAGTGTTGACCTGGCAAAATATTGTGAGGCTGAGTTGAATGGGGGAGTGAAGCATGTCAGAGACAAATAAAACAGGAAACATTATCTCAGCAAAAATGAAATGATAGTAGAGAATGGGAGAAAAAGGAATCACTGTTCCTGAAGCAGCCACAGAACCTCATTATATAACTTCTGCTGCTCTGACAACAAATCGTTAATTTCCTAGTAAACACACACATTTATGGAAAGCAAATATTCATATTTTGGTGACACAAAAATGCATCTAACTGAATGAAGCATTTTAGTTACTAATCAGAAATGGATAGTATAATGTTCATAAAAAGTCAAGCATGGAAATGAAATTTGAAAAAATTTTTGCAGGGAATGTTTTTTGCATTTCAAGAGTGTGTGAGATTTCCTATTGACTTGGTTAATTTATGGCTTCCATGAATCATTCTGAGTCTAGTCAGATGAACTTATGGAGGAAAAGGATATTGAACATTTTAACAAAGTTCTTATTGATACTGTAAAAAGATATTTTGAGGTATGATTTCAATATATATGAGATGCCTATGAGTAATACATGTGAGTGCTTCTATGCTGTTTCATGCCGTATTACCTCCCATTTACCCAAAATTTAGAATAATTAGAACAGGATTCATGATTTTAAATAAGAATATACCTGACAGCTCTGTGGATCATTGTATAACAGGTTCCTTTTTCTTGTTTCTATGTATTCATATGCCTAACTGGACATGATTTGAATATTATGAAAAGGATAGTATTAAATACTTCCTGTTATATTGGAAACATAGTTATTCCAGTTTCTTCTTTGAAATTAGATTGTTTACCTTCCATTCTGGTCAGCTACTTGTATGTTACAACCTCATGGTGAATGCTGCAATGAAAAATGAGAGCCTTATGGTATTAGTAAATGGGTAAAACTAATGATAGAAACTACATGAAATAATAAATATATATATATATATATATATATAAATCTGCTTCTTGAGTAGAAGCCTCAGTGAAATGGTCTGGTTGTGTTAAATCATTTCCTTCTGAGCAAGTGTCAGTGCAAAACTGTCACACAATTGTCAGTAACTGGCACCCTTGTTGGTAGGCTCATCAGAGAAAACAAAGACCGAATTACCATGAAAACGAAACTTCTGGAAGGAGTCCCTCCAGATTACGGTTGTGTCTTGTTGGCAGGGAATGATGGGGAAATGTAAATTGCCACTGTGTATGCTGTGTTTGCTTTGTGGGTAGAGGATTTCAGCCTCCAAAGATGTCAATTCAGCAGCTTTCACAAGCACTAACAATTCATTCAAAACATTAAAATTAGGAGAAAAAATGTGATAAAGGGTTAATGTGCTGTGTGAATGCTTGTTTATATCTCTCTATTGTTACCATCAGGGTGTTGATGAGCACGTATTTATCCATAAGCCACTAATTTACTGCCACTTTGCCCATGGTGTTGGAGAACCTTGTTACTTTCCAGTATCTGATTGGGAGAAGCTGACCAGAATTTTAACAGATTCATTAGAGCACTACAATGAGCTTCATGCTGCAATGAATCTTGTTCTTTTTGAGCATGCTATACAGCACATGTAAGTTTCCTTACTTTCAGCTGGTATAATGTGTACTCTAACAAAGATAATCACTGAAGTGCAAATTCGTTTAAAGGTGACCTGCAAGGGTATTAAAAATAACCTCACATATCTTTAGAGCAGTGTGCTGAGTGCCTCAAGTGACCAGACTAAGCCAGGCATTTAGCACTGTTTTAAAATAAAATGTAACAATTTTTACTTTTAAAGGTTCCAAGAAACCTCGACCCACTGTGAATTGTTGGCTTCCTCTCAGTGTGACCCACCAAGCATGTTGCTGATCACATCAAATCCACTATAGAGCCCTGGGGCAGACTGCAGCTTTACCCATTACAATATTTTAAGACTTGTTATTACAATATTATATTGATTTCAAATATTTTACATTTCTATGTGGGAATGAAATAAAGGTTATTTAAAAAACACTTTGAAATCTAGGAAGGAGGCTTTAATTAACTTCCCCAGGGTCACTCCAGTCTGAAGTGGGGTTCTGTGGTAGATATGACATCTGTTTAGTCAATGCCAGGAGGTCATCTACAACTGGAGGTATTGATCCAGTGTGTCTAGACTTAGCAAAGTCTAAAAAAAGAAGGGGGGGGGGGAAGGGAACTAAAGTAAGATTTACATTTTAAATCCCTTTGGGGGGATTTTCTGGGACATCTCTTGCATGTTTTGTAAGCTGATTGTTTATTGATAAAATTATTTTACAGGCCCTTTTTAATACAGACCTAAGTTTTGCACCTAGGGAGCCAAATTTAGCTCTGGTTTAACTCCATTGTCTTATGCTTTATTAGGTTTATTTAATTCTTTATTACATTTATTTTAGCCCAAACATGAGCTAGACACTCACTGCATGTGTAAATTAGGATTACTCACATGAGCTAAGATTTGCAGGATCCGTTATTAAAATTAAGCATTCACTGATTTTGTTGTTTGTTCACTTTTTGCATTCCATTTAGCTTAAATAGTAAAACTACACTAGTCAGTTTTGCTTTGTATATGGTGTTTCACCGTTTGGTTCTCATATATTTGTACAATGCCAGTGCTTTTGAGCTCACAACATTATAGGTAAAAAGAAAAGGAGTACTTATGGCACCTTAGAGACTAACAAATTTATTTGAACATAAGCTTTCATGAGCTACAGCTCACTTCAGCTTATGCTCAAATAAATTTGTTAGTCTCTAAGATGCCACAAGTACTCCTTTTCTTTTTGCGAATACAGACTAACACGGCTGCTACTCTGAAACCTAACATTATAGGTGAAATTTAAGTCACCATCCCCTGCCAAATCCTTCACACACACACCCTTCACTAAAATATAATGCAAAATAAGAAAATATTTCTGTTTGCTGATTTTTGGAATCCCTGACACACACACACACCCCTCCTCAAAGCTTAAAATGGGGGTCTGTATCCCTTGGCCTCTCAAGGATACCTTTGAATTGTGAACAATATTTTCCATTTTGAGGAATGTCATTAGATTCACCTTGACACAAAAGTAGAAATACAAGTCAATGGTGGAGGATCCCCAAAGGAATGTAAAAATTCTTCTTCCACTGGGACTCTGAGCTAAAAGCATATTAGCTCTTCATCTTGTTTGGATTTTGTTAATTAAGAAAAATGTACTTAGTTACTCTGACAGGAAGCAGTGTATGTAGAGGCTGAACTGAGCTTGAGACCAGATGTCACATAGTCTGAGATAGCATAAGTTTCTTGTGCTACTTCACTGTTAATAGAGTAGAACCTCATCAATTATGGTAGCTAAAAGAACTCCATATTTTACTCAAGTGGGAATGTAATTAAGCCATACGATAGAGGCTTTATCCTTTTACTGCTATACATGGTTGGTTGTGTCTTAACGATCTTAAATGACGTTTTTGTTCAACGTTTTTCAACATGGAAATTACAGGAACTGGCAATTGGGGAATATATTGACCCGTTCATATCTAGTTCACCAGTTTGAATGCAGTCAGTGACAGTAGTGACCAAAAGTGACTGCTCTCTGCTGGCTGTATTTGAAGAAGATCTCAGTCCAGTTCCTAGTAGGTGTCCATATCCTACAGATTACCACTGGTACTAACTGGTAGTCCCAGCAGAGAAGCCAGAGGCTGACTAGGCTTATAGAATTGCTGTAGCTTTGACATTCCAAAGGGCCTAGAAAATAAGCAGATATGATTGATACAGTTGACCTTCAGTATTTTCCTCTCATCACCTTTTTAAAAAATATCTCCCTTTTGAAGGTTTCCATACCATATATGGCCCACCCCAAAAGATTAGGAAGATGGCAATCCAGACAGGGACTCTGCAGCTTGGATCTATCTGTGAAAATCAAACTAATATTTTCTAGCGCATAAACTTCAATAGATTACATATGATGGAAAAGTCTGCTACCAAGCAAAAATAAAAACACTGTAATTTAATATAATTTCCATAGGTGTCATGTCAGCTGCATTCTTGAGGCCCCATATGGCAATGCTCTCTTAATTGGAGTTGGAGGTAAGGGCAAGCAAAATTGGTGCTGCTTAGCAGCCTTTCTCAGCTCCCTGGCAGTTTTCCAAATAGCTTTTGGTAAAGGAAATGCTATTCATGATCTCAGGGTAAAAGTTTTAATTTCTTTTAACATACTGTTTTTATTTCCCAAGGTTCATAGAATTACCCACTTTCTGTCAGCTGAAGATGGGAGATTACTTGCTGTACGTGAGCAATGAATAACAGATTATTTTATGTGTGTGCACGTCTGTGCATAGTGATGGTAGCCCTCAACATGTGATTGTAGGCTTTGCCTCTCCCCATTACTAAAGTTGTATGTTGTGAGCCTAGAAATGCTCCCTGTATTGATTGGTTTCCCCCTTACCAGAGGGAACATTCAACAGTTTGTGAAGATGACTTTCTGGCTGCTTTGTGCTGAGTGGTGCAATTTTATGTGAATTGTTTTCCTTCTCCTTACTTGTCCTTTATCTCACAGTCTCTGCTAAGGAAGCACAAACCAAATATCATTTAATTCTGAGTTTAACTTTCAAACTCTGTGTTTGAGAGGATTAGAAATTAGGCAAGGTAAATTCACCCATTTTAGCATGGACTAAATCACTAAAGCACACACAATATCTTAAGCTTAACTGTGGCCAGCTTTTATTTGTGACCTAACTGTGGCAATTGTTCATATTGGCCTGTAGCCATAACATCTTGACAAAGGGCCAAATTTACTAGCTGGAAGTCAGTGAACTTGTATTACAGAGTAATTTAGCCTCAAGAAATATAATATTTATTTATTTATATCAGTGGATAACTTTATTTCATATTTCTGTAGTTCATTGAAAATAAATGGGTCTTTACCCCATTGTGACTGACAGATTGCATCCGATGAAGTGAGCTGTAGCTCACGAAAGCTTATGCTCAAATAAATTGGTTAGTCTCTAAGGTGCCACAAGTACTCCTTTTCTTTTTGCGAATACAGACGAACACGGCTGCTACTCTGAAACCAGATTAAAATATAAAATTTATAACCTTCAGAAAATATATGGTCAAAACTATGATGTTATTACCAATTTCCTAAATGCTTATTTCTATAAAAGAGTAGAAGAACTCCAAAGAAGACTTTAAGTAACTAAGAATATGTTCTTAATTAAAAAAGTAAAAATAAGTTTTACATTTATTATACATAATAAAATATAAGTAATTAAAGAATATTATGTAATGGAGTTCAGATGTAATGGAGATCAGAAACTCAAGCTACAGAAAAAAAGATTTGTTAGTGTTCTCATCAGCAGAATCTTGCAATTGAGAAACTTACTGCTCTGGGTCTAAGTGGAAGGTGATAGGTGGTGGTCTTCTCTTTCAGTATTTCATCGTGGGGGGATGAATATTCCAACATCATCTGGCAAAGAGTTCCACAGGTTGATTGTGAGTTATGTGAAGAAATACATCCTTTCATTTGTTTTAAATCTGCTGCCTATTAATTTCATTTGGTGATTCTTAGTTCTGTGTTATGAGAAGGAGTAAATAACACTTCCTTATTTACTTTCTCCACACCAGTTATGATTTTATAGACCTCAGTCATATTCCCCTTTAATCATCTTTTTTCCAAGATGAAAAGTGCCAGTCTTATTAATCCCTCCTCATACGAAAGCCGTTCCATACCCCTAATAATTTTTGTTGCCCTTTTCTGAACCTTTTCCAATTCCAGTATATCTTTTTTGAGATGGGGCAACCACATCTGCATAAAATATTCAAGATGTGGTCTTACCATGGATTTATATAGAGGCAATATGATATTTTCTGTCTTATTATCTATCCCTTTCTTAATGATTCCCAACATTCTGTTCGCTTTTTTGACTGCCCCATCACATTGAGTGGATGTTTTCAGAGAACTATCCACAATGACTCCAAAATCTCTTTCTTGAGTGGTAACAACTAATTTACACCCCCTCACTTTATATGTATAGTTGGGATTATGTTTTCCAATGTGCATTACTTTGCATTTATTAACATTGAGTTTCGTCTGATATTTTGTTGCCCAATCACCCAGTGTGGAGAGATCGTTTTGTAGCTCTTTCCAGTCTGTCTGGGACTTAACGGTCTTGAGTAGTTTTGTATTGGCATATGATAGTCAAAGTACTGTTGTGGTTTTTTAATCAATGTGTTCTGCACTGGATTTATGCATGCCTTTAGTGTCCATACTTCCCCATGTAAAAAACAAGAATAGAGTATGCCACATGAATAATTTGTATTCATCTACATGTCTCTGTTTTTAACTTGGATTCTCATGCCTGTGAAGATCTGTCATCTTCATACATTTTTATGTGGAGTTTCAGGGGTGGTGCAGTGATCTTCATGGCAACACTTTTTTTATTGAGGACCCAGTGGTATCTCAGCAATGTTTGGAAGACAAACTGATGGTGGTTGCTCTACAATTATTAGATACATTGTCCCTAGGTATCACCAAAATGGTGGCACAGAAATAAATATCTACATGTTTAAACCCTTTCCAATCACAATCCTTTCCTTGTTTTCTGTATGCAATAAATAAAGTAATAAATAGAAACGTGGTTTTACTATAAAAGGACATTAACATTATTTACCATCTGTAACTTATTGTTGGGACAAAATGATCTGTAGCTGAAAACTTACAAATGAATGGGCCATGTTTCTCTCTAGTGCAACTATACTGAATTTAGTAGAATTATACTAGGGGTTAATTTGGCCCCATGGGCCAAGTTAAGTGATATGGGCTTATAGAATTACTGTAGCTTTGACATTCCCAAGGGCCTAGAAAATAAGCAGATATGATCAATACAGTTGACCTTCAGTATTTTCCTCTCATCACCTTTTTTAAAAAATCTCCCTTTAGAAGGTTTCCCTACCATATATGGCCCAGATTATGCATTGCAAATTACACAGGTGAAACTCAGAGTGGCACAGAGGTGACCCATTGAAGTGAATGGGGCTATATGTGGGTGCACCCATGTGGTTCTCAGTGCTAGATCAGTGCCTGACTGAATGAACCAACTGTACCTCATGTTCACCTGCTGAGCCTGCTCTGAAGTGTGCATCTCAGTTTTGAGTTGGATGCCCTTTGGGGTTTCAGCAGATGCACAGATATTGTATATACGTTACTTATCTAGAAACAACAGTACAAAAACATCCCTTTGTTCTTCACTTTCATATGACCATTCTGTCGATCCCAGAATATGAGTTAGAGTTTTTCATGAACTGGTCCTTAAATCTGATTTATGTACTCCATAGAATCATGGTTTGCTTTTCACAAAACACCATCTACTCAAGTTTTACTTGACTTTTATGATCTGTCTAAAATGTATCTTCCTGATATTCACAATGATTTAAAATCACCATTCTTCTCCCCCACACCTGCAGAGATGCTTGTTTCACTGCTTCTCTCTTACTACTTATAGTAATTGTGTCCTGTCTAGAATCCCAGCATTTTACTGGAAAACTAAACAGTATACAGGAAAACATTTGTGGTGGAAAGTAGGAAAATACTATATGAGGAACAATCAGCGTGGGCTTTATAGGGTAATCAGCAAGCTGATCTGAGAGCAAAATGATTGTTCATCTTTTTGGGTAGCTTCCCTGTCTTTCTTTGTGACAGTGGCTAGATCTTCAAATTGTTAATTATGTACTGCCCTCTAGGGATATGTGTTTTGCTTGTGGCAACCTGCTTGGAGGCCTTAAGGGATCCATTTATTACAGTCTGTATTTCTCATATGGAATGCTTACTTCTCTCTTCACCTTTTTTGACCTTGATAGTAACTTTGAATATCTCCTGTTCCAGATATCATTATTTTTAAGTTGCTTTTTAACCTCTTCCAGGTTGTGTTGGGTTTTTTTTGACTATTGGCATCCTGTGGGTTTGTGTTTTGTGTTCAGTGGATTTTAAGTAGTCATGCATGTGTGTATCTATAGAGGGAGTGTATGCATATATATGTGGAAATATATGATATCATAAATACAAATTCCTTTTACATTATTTTAATAAAACTGATTTTTAACTTTTAATTTGTGATATTTCCAACCGAGTGTTTCTTAATGTGTATGTATATTCAGATTGTGGAAATGACCTATTGTATTTCCTACCTCCGAGTGATGTTTTCACCCTTTATTTTAAAGTTATAGCAAAGAATATTAGCACTGTTCCTTCTCACAGGTGCTCAGATACCCTATGAGTCTTTTCTTGTTTTAGTTAATGACATGCTAGCATCCGGTAAAAAATAATAATAACAATGAAAACTAGTTTCTGTTGCACTTTATAAAGTAATATATAAAACTCAAATCATGCAGGTTAAGAAGACCACTGGAGAAACCTTTACAGGTTTAAAATAAAGAACATTGACAAATATATTCATGATCAGAAATATAAGATCTTAAAATGAGCAAAGGGCAGCAGGATTTGAATAGGCTTCATCAACAGAGGGGAGAGGTCAGCTGTGGAAATTAGTTATAGGAGCTAGCTATTAAGTCACCTCTGTGACACCAATAGTACAATCTGTTTAACATAATCATGTGCAATCAGCAAAAATGCCGTTTATTACAAAATGTTTTTCCCTTTTAATATTATTTAAAATGGTGCAATGCAAGGTGCACACACTTGCATTTCATGAGTACAAAGTGTCATTATTAATGATTTGTGGTGTTTTCATGACATTGTTTTTCAAAGTACAACGTTGTTGGGAGATACCTCTCCAAATCTACTTTTGCTTAAGTAGTTGAAGGCTTGCTTTTAGATGGTTGAGGCTTGGTCCTTATATTGTCCTCATAAACACTTGTGAGTGATAATGTTTAATGATCCTACATCAAGCAGGCTAATCTGCAGTCTTATATTACACACCTGTGTTTTAGTTCATTTAGCCTTCTTAACAATTTGATACCAGCCATCTCTTTGAAGTGCATATTACTGAGTTCTAAGAACTGGCAAATGTGGGTGAGGGATTGTCTAATAAAATACTTTAGCTTAGACTTACAGTATGCAATACTTATATTTTGATTTGTCATATATTTGCATTGTTATTTCTCCCATGTTGATACGAAGGGTGGTCTGATGAGGTATCTGAATCTGGATTGACTGAAGGCCAGAGTTTGGAATTTGGGTTTCAGGCTGAACTAGGAGTAAGGTTTATATTCAGGTTTGAGCGTGCTGAAATTTCACTAGCTGTTCCCATAAGACTTAGATCCAAATTAGTATAAATCTGAAAAGATCCGCTCCCCCTACCCCCAGGCTTTCCTTCATCTTTGGCCAAAAACTTGTGAGAATGGATGTTATTGTAAGATTTCCCTCATCCTGAGCAGACTGGATTTGGTAATAGGAGTTTTGATGGGGATTAGGTGCCTAATCTATTTAGGTGCTTTTGAAAGTCCCACTAGGCACCTAATACCTTTATAAAGTTGTGTAATTTGAGGAGCACAATATTCTATTCTTGCAGTGGGAATTTGTAGCAGGCATGACAATGTTGGGGTAAGTGCAAATGTTGTTCCAGAGGGAATCCGTTGGACAAAGGGCATGGGGTGGTACCATCAGGCAATTCTAGGGGGTTAGTGCATGGTAAGTGAAGTGGTGGAATAGAGGCCAGGTGTAGCCAGCTGGTGTTTGCTAAGTCCACCTAAAGGTGACCTCTCCCTTAGTGAGGACATGGTCTGACAGTTTCTTTTACTTTATCCATACGCTGTGTCTCTGCAGTGCTCCATCTCTGGGAATAAGAGAGCTCTAAAATGTCACTCAAAGAGAATAGTGCGGGTGTGTGCTTTGACCATTGCTTGATTTTCTGTGGGTTAAGCATCTGTGCATTCAGCATTCTGGAAGGGTGTTTCTGGGCAGTGAGTTTTCCTTGTCTTGAGGAAGTAGTGGTATAACTGAAGGCAGAAGTAGGATTCCTGGGAACACCTCACTGACTCAGTTACCAGCTCTGCCCTCCTCCTGGTCCTTACATGCCTCCAGTAAAAGTTGTGGAGAAAGGAAGGTGGCAACCAACGGGCTGTGAGGAGCACATCTATTGGCTGGAGGCAGCACAGGGGAGTGAGGGTAGCCCCACACATTGTATTCCCCTTTGGGGGCTAGGATAGTGGGAAGAGGCTTTGCACAACCCTCTGTAGCATTGTAGAGGTGTGAAGTGGCCCATTCATTTCAGTTCATCTGAAAACCCCATGGAGATGAATACATCTTGACACAATAGCTCTAAGAGGTGTGAAATGACCCATTCACCTCAGTGGGTGTTCTCCTTCTCCCTCTCCCTCTCCCAAAGTCTATCCCAGCCCCTGTTGTCAAATATCAGTTTTCAAGACAGTTTTGGTAGACACATAGTTTTTAGAGCAATTTGAATATTAACATCAACTCTTTATTGCAAGGTGCTACATTTGAGGAATGCCTGCACCAAGAGAGACAGGCATACCAATATTCAACATAATCTCACTATGCACTTGGATCTTAGAGCATTTTGAAAATTAAAAGCAGCTCATAATATGGGCAACCATATATTGGACCTTTGATCAAATGACCCCAAATTTGCACCACAAACTCTACCCAGACCCTATGGTAGCACAGCAATATTATGCTGGCGCAGCAGAAACATGACAATTAACATTACATCAGGATTTTCATTTTAACAGAAATGAAAATGGTATAGAAAAATTCTATCTCTTGCAGTTAGAACATTATTTCTAAGGGTTTTAGTTTGCATACTGCTTGAGTTCCCCCGCACCCCCATAGCAGTTTGGGGTGGGGGAATATCATTTGAGGTTTGCTTTAAAAAGGGCCATGTGTCTAAGATTTTTCTACTGTCTGACATTTCCTTCAGAACCCATTTTCACAGGAACTACTGCTCTTTGAGGGGTGAAATTGATAGGAGTGATCGATTGGTTGGAATTATTGTAGAAAGTTGAAATTTGTTTTGTGTGTTTTATTTTTCATGTTTTGACTGATGACTATCCTGGTGCTGAAATAGTCAATGGCACCTTACACTGGTCCTTAGAATAAAGTTCTGTTTTATGGGTGCATTTCCTAATGCTCAGCAACCCCTTTGATCATGTTAGCATTCATGAGAATCACAATTACTTGCTTTGCTTTGATTTCAAGTTATTGGAGGGGAGACCTGTATCTCCAAAACCCCTTGCTCAAGCAGCCTCAAATTTGGCTCACTAATTCCACCCTGGATCCCCATGAGAGAACAATTTTCAAGATAATTTGAGTCAACATATGGATTTTAGAGCTTTTAGAGAAATGGGCTGTTAAACAGTAAACTAGTCTCAATGTTAACTATAGTGATGCTACAGCCTCAATATACACTGTGAGAATCTAACGCATAATAGTATAACTATGAAATTGAATGGTGATAGGTTTCGGCTTGGTAGCCCCGTTAGTCTGTATCAGCAAAAAGAACAAGGAGTATTTGTGGCACCTTAGAGACTAACAAATTTATTGGGGCATAAACTTTCGTGGGCTAAAACCCACTTCATCAGATGCATGGAGTGGAAAATACAGTAGGAAGATATATATATATATATACACACAGAGAACATGAAAAGATGGGGGTTGCCATACCAACTCTAATGAGACAAATCAATTAAGGTGGGCTATTACCAGCAGGAGGGAAAAAAAACTTTTGTTGTGATAATCAGGCTGGCCTGTTTCAAACAATTGACAAGAAGGTGTGAGTAACAGTAGGGGGGAAAATTAGCATGGGAAATAGTTTTTAGTTTCTGTAATGACCCATCCATTCCCAGTCTTTATTCAAGCCTAATTTGATGGTGTCCAGTCTGCAAATTAATTCCAGTTCTGCAGTTTCTCATTGGTGTCTGTTTTTGATGTTTTTTTGTTGACGAATTGCCACTTTTAGGTCTGTAATTGAGTGTCCAGGGAGACAGAAGTGTTCTCCGACTGGCTTTTGAATGTTATAATTCTTGATATCTGATTTGTGTCCATTTTTTCTTTTGCGTAGAGACTGTCTGATTTGGCCAACGTACATGGCAGAGGGGCATTGCTGGCACATGATGGCATATATCACATTGGTCTAAACTCTGGGATACAGATGTGGGGACCTGCATGAAAGACCCACTAAGCTTATTTCTACCAGCTTAGGTTAAAACTTCCCCAAGGCACAAATCCTTTCCTTGTCCTTGGATGGTATTGCTGCCACCACCAAGTGATTTAGACCAGAATTCAGGAAAAGGGCCACTTGGAGTCCCTATTTCCCCAAATATTCCCCCAAGCCTCTTCACCCACTTTCTTTGAGAGGCTTGAGAATAATATACTAACCAATTGGTACAACGTGAGCACAGACCAAACCCCTGGGTTTTTAGGACACTGAAAATCAATCAGGTTCTTAAAAGAAGAATTTTATTTAAAAAAAAAAAAAGTAAAAGAATCACACCTGTAAAATCAGGATGGAAGGTAACTTTACAGGGTAAATAAAAAGATTTAAAACACAGAGGATTCCCCTCTAGGCTCAGCTTCAAAGTTACAAAAAACAGGAATAAAACTCCCTCCCCATGCTAATTTTCCCCCTACTGTTACTCATACCTTCTTGTCACTGTTTGAAATGGGCCATCCTGATTATCACTACAAAAGTTTTTTTTTTCCCCTGCTGGTAATAGCCCACCTTAATTGATTTGTCTTGTTACAGTTGGTATGGCAACCCCCATCTTTTCATGTTCTCTGTGTGTAGATATATATATATATATCTATCTTCCTGCTGTATTTTCCACTCCATGCATCTGATGAAGTGGGTTTTAGCCCACTAAAGCTTATGCCCAAATAAATTTGTTAGTCTCTAAGGTGCCACAAGTACTCCTCATTCTTTTTATGAAATTGAAGGAGATCATGAATCCATACTTCCACCATCTAGATTCTAGACCATGGTCTGATGTGTTTTATTGTCCTCCCAATAACGAGTTTGCAAAACCATAGAGAGCCACATCAAAAAGGAAATGTATGGATATCTGTAAACTTTCCCAATCAAGTGTGTACCTTTTATTTGTCTGCAGTGTGTCTCTTTTAAATTTCAGTTATAAAAAAGAAAAGCTCAAGTTTATTTCCGCTATTTTTTACCTGCAAGCTAGTGATTTATTAGGATTAGAGTGAATTTGCTGTTTCTCACAGCTTTTGACAGCTAAACAGGGAAAAAACTAAGACAACTAAAAAGAGCTAAAATTAAGTGGCAGTCCTATTGCACTGCATACTTTTAGAAAGTGTTCTGAGCATAATGTATTAAAATTCTCTATAATTAATCCTTGTTTGCTAGGAAAATATTCAACCATGTCAGGAAATTATCTGTGAGGAATAAGCACTTTCCTTCCCCTGTTTCAATTTGTGTTGGTGGGTGGGAGAGAGAGGAAAAATAGCACAGATGCATTCAGTATTGTACAAAGAGTATGTATGGGCATTTCAATCGCTGATATTTCACTATGTTCTGATGCTAATGTAAGATATGTTGTGTTTGCATTTATAATTAAGATGAACAGATGGTGAAGACTCAGTTTAGAGTACTACTGTACATCCATTAAAATAATCTCTGCTGACAGTGATTCTTCACTATAACAGGAATTTAATTGCATATATTTCACATACACATTAGAAAAAATTCTGTCTTTAGCCATTTGCTCCATTAGGACAGTAGTAAGACTTCACCAGAACGGGATTTGTGCTGGAGACTCCATAGAGTAACAGATGCAGCTCTGAAGACTGTATTGAATTGCATTAATTCATGAACACTCTATGATGACTCAAAGAGAAAGCAATTTATTAAAATATGGGATTTCTTATTAAAAACACATTTTGAAAGGGGGAGGGGAATCTGGACTCAGTGTGATGTGCCTGATCCCAATTCTATTTCTACTATGAAGTAATGCCACTGACTTCATTGGAGTTACTCCTGACTCAGTTCCAGTTCAGAAAGCACATTCCTGATTTTAAGCATGTGTGCTGTGTCTCAGACTTAAAGTTAGGTGCACGCTTAAGTGCCTTACTGAACTGGGGCCTTAAACTGGTGTAAGTGGGAGCAGAATCAAACCATTGTCCGCACATTTGTTTTATATGGAAGCTACAAACAATGCATTTTGCAATTCATTATTATTATTATTGATTGCATTATAACATTTTGTGCTTTTCATTGGAGGATCTTTGGGGTTCACAAACATCAGTTAATTCAACACCTCTTTGAAGTTGGCATAATTTCTTAGCCTTTGTATAGACTGGTAAACTAAGGCACAGAGCTGCTAAGTAGTAATTTACCCAGCACAATACAGCAAGTCTGTTGTAGAAGTTGTAATATATAAAACCCTGTTTTTTTTAACTATACCACATTCCCTCTTATATGATTGCCATTCTTATGAAAGTAGAATCAATTGAACTCAGATTTAGGGGGAGGGGGGATGATCAGAAACCATTATTTGTTAGTTATATGCTACCCCTGACCCTGCTTTTCTGGGAGAGGATGCTCCCTGCACAGTCATAGAATCATAGAATATCAGGGTTGGAAGGGACCTCAGGAGGTCATCTAGTCCAACCACCTGCTCAAAGCAGGACCAATCCCCAATTTTTGCCCCAGATCCCTAAATGGCCCCCTCAAGGATTGAACTCACAATCCTGGGTTTAGCAAGCCAATGCTCAAACCACTGAGCTATCCCTCCCTCCAGTCATTGTGGTCTATAAAACTAAATTATTATGGTAAAATCAGGAAGGCCAAAATATCCACATAAACACTAATGGATCTAAGCTGGTACTGATTGCAAATCAAAGGACTATAAAGGAGGTGGGGGAGAGAGACAGGCTGGGAGACAAAGGACCTAAAAAGGCAGCAAGTTTTAGAAAACATTCATTTGACTAATTTGCCCAACTTAATAAGGAAATGTTTTATTTGGAGATATAGAAGTAATGATTGATTAGATGGGCATTATATTTATGATATGTGGGATGAGGAACGGCTGTGAATGGGTATAGAAAATATCTCACTCAGAGTGGAATAATCCATGAATCAGAGGAGGCTAAGCACAAAATACCAAAACACGGAGAAAGGGTTTAAATAACCACCAACCAAATCTTGGAAGAGGTCCAAAGAAGCAGAGAACAAAAAAGGAACCACATGCAGAATAATGGTTTTAGACAATAGAGAGGGAGAGAGAGAGCTGCAGATGCTTTTGAATGGAGTATGTGATCTTTAATTATAATTACCTAAATTTAAGGTCAAGACACCTGTGTATTGCTGTCTGTGGGGAACTGATTGAAAAATCAGAAGTAGCACTGAATCTCTGTGAAATCAGTTGTCAGGGTATACCCCCCGAAATCTGAACTTGGCGGGACAGATGTGGAGATCCGCATGAAAGACCCCCTAAGCTTATCTTCTACAAGCTTAGGTTAAAACTCTTCCAGGGCACAGTCTTCTGCCTTGGACAAATATTGCTGACACCACCATGTGATTTTCACAAATATTCAGGGAAGGGTCACTTGGAATCCCTATCTCCCTAAAATATCCCCCCAAGCCTCTTCACCCCCTTTCCTGGGGAGGCTTGAGAATAAAATACCAACCAGTTGCCTTAGCAATGTGAGCACAGACCAACCCCTTGTCTAAGGACTTTGGAATCAAAGACTTCTTTTAAAAAAAAGGTACATTTTATTAAAAAAGAAAGAAACACATCTGAAAACAGGCTTTAGGGATTAAACACCAAAAATAACTTTCTTGGGGTTCAGCTTAAAGGTTACAAGCAAAACAAAAGCCCCTTGGGTTAGCACAGAGGAATCCACAAACCAAAACAACCAAAAAGGTTCCTAATCGCATCTGTCTTAACTTTTCCTGTGCTACTTAAGAGAGAGACAAAGGAAAAAAAACAACCCACACCCAGCAGTTTTTGCCATTTGAAAGGGTACAGACTCCCTATTGGTTCCTCTGGTCAGGTGCCAACTCAGGTTAAGTTTCTCTTAACCCTTTACAGTTATGACAATTAGGGTGCAGCTGCTAAGGCAGATTCTATAGCTACTGACTGGCTGGGTGTCCATAAAAGGCAGCTACCCCCCTCATTTATCACATCAGTTCTAAAATTCCTTATAGAAATTTTGATATTACTAAGTAGATTTTTTTTGTTATTATTTCTTATTTGTATTACACCTAAGGATTCTGACTGAGATTGGTGCTGCACTGAAATCCATGACAATAAGATTGAGTCTTTTATCACTTAAAATAAAATGTGAAATTAAAATCCACGAATCCCCATAGGTGTAAATGAATTACTGACCAAAAAGTAAGACCATCCCATCTTAACTAACTCTGATCTCCCATTCATTTCATATTTTGCATCTTAATAATTCAGACAAGTGCTATGTCTTTTCTTACAAATTAACTTTTTAGCTAATCGATAATAAAACCTCAGATTTGTTGCCATGAGTGACACCCTAGTTAAGAAGCAGCAGGGGTAGCAGACTCTTGATTCCTAGACTAAGGGTTTATCTTCGCTACTGCGCTACATCGGTATAGCTGTGTCTGATGAAGACACGCTGTGTTGATGAGAGAGAGCTCTCCCACCAACAGCACAGTGTAGGTAGACATGGCTTTAAATCGATGTAACTTACGTCACTCGGGAGGGGGTCACACCCCTGAGTGACGTAAATTACATCATGTTTAGTGGTAGTGCAGATTGAGAGAGATTAAGCACATACCTATGGTGATGCAAACTGTCTCCTGTTACTAACAATGCCACTTAACATCACTCCAGTTAGTTTATTATCCATCATAAGATCTTGTGCTGACTTCTGGGCACAGGAATATGCCGATATATCCAATGCTTGAATTGAGGCATTGTATGCAACAGTCTGATATAGCGATCAATACTCTTGTTGTACCATATCTAGCTGACACATCATACCAGTGCAATGTTGACCTTTTGGTTCTTGCTTGGCTGCCTCGTTGTAATGCTAGCTTTGAGTTAAAGAAAGAGCATGAACAGCCCATTAAATGATGAATTACACAGAGAAGAGATCTCTGAAGGAGAGAGACCTTTCAAAGAAAAATTCCTATGCCCTGGGAACCCATCCTGGAACATGGGTGGCAGGAGCCAACCCCAGAGCAAGAGCAATGGAAGTAGATGCCAGAGTCTGCTACTAAACATGTAGTTAGAGGAGAGCCAAAAGAGAGAATGGGATGGAGGGAGGAGACTAAGAAATGAACATGAGGTGTGACAGGGTCAGACCAGATGGCTACAGGAGAGCGTTAGAAAGCAGATATATTATTCCCAGATTAAGCAGATCTGTTTTCCCTGGGTAAGATAACAGGGGCAGTTTCAGAAGAAGAAGGAACTTCCTGGAACAAATTCAGGCAGGAGGTTAATTAGGACACCTGGAGCCAATTAAGAAGCTGCTAGAATCAATTAGGGCAGGCTGGCTAATCAGGACACCTGAGTTTAAAAAGGACTTCAGTTTGTGGCATGTGTGTGAGGAGCTGGGAGCAAGAGGCACTAGGAGCTGAGAGGGAGATGGCATGTTGCTGGAGGACTGAGGAGTACAAGCATCCTCAGACACCAGGAGGAAGATCCTGTGGTGAGGATAAAGAAGGTGTTGGGAGGAGGCCATGGGGAAGTAGCCCAGGGAGTTGTAGCTGTCGCACAGCTGTTCCAGGAGGCACTCTAGACAGCTGCATTCTACAGGGCCCTGGGCTGGAACCAGAAGTAGAGGGTGGGCCTGGGTTCCCCCCAAACCTCCCAATTCCTGATCAGACACAGGAGGAGTTGACCTGGACTGTGGGCCCCACCAGAGGGGAAGGTCTTTGGGCTGTTCCCCAACCCACATGGTGGGTCAGCAGAGACTGCGGGGATTATTCTCCTTCCTCTTTCGCATGCTGGCCAGTGGTGAGGTTAGCTGAGAGTTTGGCAGGTTTGAGCCACTAGCAAAAGTGGCCAAGCTGAGGGCTGCTGTGAATCTCTGAGGCAAGCAAATCCCCCAATAAGCGCAGGACCCACCAAGGCAGAGGAGGAACTTTGTCACAGAGGATAATGAAGAGCGATTGTGGGGTTAAAGAAGGTAGTGAGGGGAAGAGAAAATATTAGAAGTTGGAGAAGGACTATGGAAGAGAGAACTTGTAATGAAGTGCAGCCAAGAGCTAGGAAAGGACATAAAGCTGATGGGGGAAGGGCAGACGTAAAAGATACTCTGGAGAAGGGGAGAGAGAGACAGGAAAAGAACATGAAGGAAATAAGCAAAAGAAAGTGGAAGATGCAAGTAGAGACAGACACTTGTAAGAAGAGAACAAGAGAAAGGAATAAAGGGAGAAAAGCTGAAAGAAATGACTTTGAAGTTAGATAATTTTGTGTGTATTTGGTCCCATTATTGCTGCTCAACATTTTTTTTTGACAGGAAAATTTTTTTTTAGGTTTTTAAAAACCAAAACAAATCAAATTTTTAGGTTTTTTTCCCCCTACTTCTCACCCCGCTCCCCCCTTGAATCTTTAGAATCGTATCTAAAGGTTTTGTGTTTTCCTCAGTTTTGTTTACCACTCTAACTTTTCAAAACTATTCCAACTTTGGAAAAGTTACAGAGTGCTAAAAGGAAAAACTGAGACACTATAATATTGCTTGTCCAAAACTTTTCAAAAATTAGGAAAGTATGTCAAGTTAAAGAGTAGCAGAGTTATAATTAAAGCAAGGGAAAAAAAGGAAGAAAAATGGAGACAGAAAATCCTTAAACTGAAAATAAAAAAACCAAAATGTTTGTTTTCAAAAAAATGAATTGAAATGAAAAATTAAGATGTAAGAAAAAAAATTTCAACTGAATTTTTTTTGTTAGAAAAATTTTCAGGGAGATTTATTTTTTTTTTACCAGTTCACATGCTTATTTTATTGTATTTCAGGGTAGACCAGAGGAAGCTCAAAGGTCAGCAAGTCCATTTTAAAGCCAGGGCAATCTTTGGACCCATTGTGACCCTAGGGGGCAATCATATCTGTGGGTGTGGAGGGGGATGTTCTGTCCAGTTGTTGGCTGGAGGGAATAACCAAGTCTTTTGTGCTGGAATTTAAGCATTGGAGATAAAGATATGAAAGAAACTGACTGAATTTTGTCACCATTGTACATGCTAACCCCCTGTTGTACTCCATCTAGTTCATGGATCAGTGTTTGCAGTGACATTTGAGGTAAATTGGGCTGGTGATAATGACTGAAGAGATCAGTGCAGATGGATATACTGGGAAAATGAGAGAGGTTCCCGTGGTGAAATTCTGGATAAAAGCAAGAAATTAACTGCCTTCCAGGCCAAGTAACTCGGAGTCAGACCACCATCATTTTGATTGAAGTAGCAAGAGACAGCAAAGGAGCCTGTTCTAGATGAGAACAAGCACAAAGGTGGAAAGAAAGACAGGGAGGAAAAAAGGCTTTTAGTGAATCAAAAGCACCTACTAACTAAAAATAAATAAAACGAAAGGAGAGGAATCAAACTTCATTTCCTGTAAGTTTTACTGAGATAAGAGAGCTTAGGTGATGCAAAGTGGAAGTATTGCTTGATTTGTTTGAGAGAGAGAGTGAATAATGTAGTAGGAATAGCAGAAAATGATCGATGTAATAATTAGAACTTAGATAAAAGAATATCCAAAGAAATGTACTTTTAAAGTAATACAAAATCCTTCACGTGCAATATGATTTGTAAAGCATGCTGTGTGGCTAGAGCAGGAAACTGAGAATCAGAAGTCCTGGATTTTGTTCCTGCTACTGACTATATTCTTGTTACTTATTTGTATGACAGTAGTGCCTGTTGCAGACCAGGCCCCATTGTGCTAGGTGCTTTACTACTGTCTAGTGAGAAACAGTCCCTGGCCCAAAGAATTTAAAAAGACAAGACAGAAAAGGGTGGGAGGGGAAATAGAGGCACAGAGCAATTACATGACTTGCTCAAAATCACTCAGCAAATCAGTGACAAACCAGGAATCAAGTGCAGATCTTTTGACTTTCAGGCCAGTGTCTTATCCACTAGACTGTGTTGCCCTTCTAAGGGATTTAGCGTATGTCTACAGAGCTGGGAGGGAGGTGTAATTCCCAGTGTAGGTAGACATACCCTCGCTCGATCCGCTTGAGCTAGCCTGTAAAAATAGCAGTATGGCTGTGGCAGCACAGGCTAGCCCCCTAAGAACAATCCTGCCCAACTCGCAGCCCGGGCTGCTGCAGCCACACTGTTATTTTTAGGCACTCGTTCAGAGTGTAAGGGCCAGAACCCAGGTCTGCAGAGCCCGGGGCAGTTGATATTCCCACAGTGCCACAAGGAGGCTATGCAGAAGGCACAGTAATGTGGAGAGTAGGTGCTCCAGGACATACTGCCCACAGGACCCAGAGTTACAGTACTCTGTGGCCCTCTGGTTGGCCAAGGGACCCTACTTAACCCCAGGGGTTGCCCCAGGAAGTTGTCTCAGCAGCTACAGAGACCATGGCCTGCTGAAATGCCAGACTTTGCCTTGTCTCCTGATATCTGGTCTCTGACTCCAGCCTCAGTTTGACCCTAACTCCTGCCTCTCGATTCTAACTTGGTACGGCCTCTGATCTCTGTCTTTGACCCTGGCCTGACTCTGACCCTGACTCTTGTTTATGGGACCCAGCCTTGCAATTCCTCCAACTCCTTCTTGGCAACTCCTTGCCCTAGTAGGAAGACCTTAGCCCAGTTGTGTCTGGTAGGCCAGACTGCCTGCACCCTGATTCCTTACACAGGGCCTGTGTGTGTGTGTGTCTACCTGCGTGGGGAATTATACCTTCCAGCTGCTGTGTAGACATCCTTAGTGCATAACACTAGGCAGGTCACTTCAGGCCAAATTGAGAACTCTTCACTCCCGCAAGCAAGCAACTATTTGTACAAGTAGCCCCATTAATTTCAGTGCTACTACTTGGGCAAGTAACTGCTCACTAGTGGCGGTAAGGGATTCACCATTTGGCCCTTAGTCTTTTTCTGGCTTAGATACTCCAGCTGCAGGAAGGTGATAACATCTGTCTCACAGGGGTGTAGAAGCTTAAGTGATTCATTTTTGTAAAGCACTTTGGGATCTCTCAGTGAGAGGTGCTGAAAAAGCTATGACAGGTGGAAAAGGCTGAATTCTATGTAATGCCCTCGTATTGCTAAGCAGAATGCTTGTGTTTGAAGATGGCATTCCTGACTTCTTTGTGAGGGTGAAGTGGATAGCATCATTTCTTCTGTAAGGATAGAATTACGAGGGGTGGGTCAGGCAGATTTGAGAGACAACGGCTGGCAGTTTTTTATTGACAGAATTTTTCGACCGTTTAAGGTGAGGAGGGATAATAAATAGGAGTGATAAGAATTTTTTTTTCTTTTCCAATTGACAAATAACTCGTCCAGGCTGAAGTACAGCAGAATGAATTCTCATAAGCACAGTGTTTGTGGTAAATTATGTTGGTTAGTGAGGAAAAATCAATGTATTGATTTTTTTTTTTATGATGTGAAAAATCTACTTGTAGGAGGCCTGAAAAAACCCCATCCTTAATCCTTATATTACCTTTTAAAGCAAGAGTAAATTAGGGAAACTCTGCCTAGAATAACTGTGTTTTGCTCTCTTTTTACTGAGGGAGGAAGAAGTTTGAATGACAGAAATGACATCATAAAGCTGGCATTGATTTTAAGGAATACATACATAACAACTCCTGCAGCTTCAAGTCAGTTACAACAGGTTGGGTGCAATTTCTGGACCAGTCCCTGCCAACATGCACACGAGTAACTTTTCTGTGTGGGTAATCACATTGACTTCATTGGACTATTTACAGGAGCAAAGTTACTGATGTATGTAGGTGTTTGCAGCAACTTTCTGTGAAACATTCAAACGAGAGAAAATGAGGCAGTTAGAGTTTAGCATCAACTTGAATTAGACTTTTGATTCTCTGTATGAAAGGCTACTCTAAACATGATACTGTTTTCTAGCTTTCTCACTATGCTCTAGCAATATTTGAAATGATCCATTTTCTTCCATCCCCCAAGTCCTCTAGTGCCATAGCATTATATTCCAAATGTAATTTTTGTTGACAAATGCTTAACATTCTTTAAAACATTTGCCACATTGTAAATCAGGAATGAGTATTAAGTCAAGGGAGTTATGCTGGTGTATAACCAATGTAAATGAGAGGAAAATCATGTCCATGTGACTCTGCAACACATACAGCCAGATTCTGATCTTCTTTACATTATTGTGTTGGTGGAAAGGATCCAAAACTTTATGGCATGCTCATCCCTGGTGTGTGTGTCCCCCTTCTCTGAGCTTTTAGCCTGGGCAAACACAGTGTGATTCTTTGTCCCCTTGATTTGGAAATGAAACTGAACAAAAATGATGCTGCCTTGATTTTAGGTAGCTTTATTTTCAACAACCAGATTTATGCAGAAAAATTAGAAGCATGGAGTCACGGATCCCCATGGTCTGGTCTATGCCCATCCTGTAAGTCTTGGGAATGACCCCTTTAGTGTGCCAGACCCAAGAACCCACATAGTCCCACAGGAGGCTAGGCCTTCAGAGTTTTGATCAACATTCTTTCTTGATGATATTGTCTAATTACAAAAGGATTTAAATTTAGCTTGTGTCGTTATGCTTGGCACCACATCATCTTCTTTCTGACACCGCACAAGTAGTTAAGATTTTCAGCCTGATTTTGGCCATTTATTTTAATTTCTGCTTTGTAATTGGTTGTCTTCCTTGCCTATCCATTCTTCGAGTTGTGACATGTCATGGCTTTAGTAGCTCTTCCTTGAAATATGTAATACAGGCTCCACAGCACTGCACCCATATTTTAGAATACCCTATAATAATAGGCAGTGCAGACTGTTATGTTTTTCCCTATGATGATGTGCTGGCCTGAGTGGTGGTAGCTAGAACCAAAGGTTCCTGCTCTGATGGTTTTAGTTCAAGCACCAAGGGGCAATGAATTCAGTACTGCACTACAAACGGGAACAAATATTTCCTGAACCTAAAGTGAGAGTGCAATAGGGACAGCACCCTTCTGCCCTCATGCCTCTGATTCCCTGGGTTCCTTTCATGCAGCTTTTAAAACTCTTTCCTAGAAGCTGGGTGTTTGCTGCCTATTGCTCATCTGCACTACAGACAAAACTCTGTGAAATAGCTTGGTGGTGTAAGTCACACTGTCAATTGCTATCATGCTTTTATATTTAGATTCTGTTAATCAATTGATAGAAGCTGCAGATCCATTCTGTGTTGCATAGGATCCTGATCCAACTACCAGCTCAACTAACTGCCTAACTCATTAAGATGATCATGCATAACAACCAAGGGCTGTATCATGGCTTCTCTTTTCATTGTCTTTGGGCCATATCTGGACATCCATGGGCCATAGAATACATTGGCTTGGTATTTATTGCAGTTCGTGAAACTGCCCTTCAGCTGTGCTATAGCTAATATGTTGTACATTGATCCCTTGGTTTCATGACTGTCACTTGATCTTGATTCCACTTCTTCCACAGATCTTGTATAACCTCGATGTAGTGACCTTACCTCCTCCTTTCAACCTTTCTCCAGAGAGGTGATCAATACTTGCTGCTTTGCCTTTATTCAGATGATGAATAGCTTTGGTAACTCTTTAATCTTTATTGGTCTCCTATCTGCCATCAAATTCTTCAAGCACTGACCTTCAGTTCCAAATTCTTCTGCTGGCATTCTGGATCATGCCAGTTTTCATAGGGTTAAGGAACATCCTTTCCTTCATCTGTTTTTTTTATTCTATTTTTAACATTTCAAAAAATAAAAGTTTAAAATAAATTATTTTTATCTTGTGTTCTGACCTTTTGGGGGTTAAACAACTATTTAAATGTTGCAGACAATGCCATTTGATCAAGCCCTGCTTTGCTTAGTCTGTGCTTAACCTAGGTTTAAAGGTAATCTACAGGTTTCCAACAGGTTAGCTCCATCAGAAGGATATGACTGAGAGCTCAAGCACTTAGAAGTGGTGCCTTAATGGGATAATAAGAAAATTATTGTCCACTGGCCTTGAAGCTTCCTTCTGGTCCCCCTCACTGCAATTAATCGCCCAAGACTGGCCCATGCTGACTGGCTCAGGCGAAGGGGCTGTTTAGCTGCAGTGTAGACATTCTGGCTTGGGCTGCAACTTGAGCTCTGGGACCCTCCCACCTCACATGATCCTGGGGCGGGGGCTCTAGGACCCTAAACTGCAATTAAGTAGCACGTTAGCCCAAGCCTTGTAAGCCCGAGTCAGTTGGCACGGGTCAGCCGCAGGTTATTAACTGCAATATAAACATACCCCAAGTGACTCTAGATGAGTGTCCCACTCCCATACAAGGTCAGAGATAGGAGTGTTCTTACCTGGAATTTTTAATAACTCCAATGTAAGCTTCCAGATGTTCTCCCTTCACTTTGAAGAGAAGATGACAATGAAAGCACATGCTCTCCCTGCCACTTTGTTAGGCAGAGATTAATGTAATTCATCTGAAACTGAAGGACACAATTTACTTCCTAGTGGTTAAAGCTGGAGTCACAATTAGACAGGATCAATGGGCAGCAACTGTTTTCATCTGAAGGAGGAAGAAATACATAATTTTTTATTTTGTGAGAGCAATGCTGCTCCCGAGTGTGGTAAAGCTGAATGTAAAAGCATTGAGCCTCCAGCAGAGAGGCTGCTAGAGTTTCTTGCGTGTTGGGCTGGTAACAGGGAGGGAGCAGGGGATGAAGCCAGGAAGCCTGAAAAAGGGTGGATAATTTTGGATCAGCACCAACACTTCACCACCACTTGTGAGGATCACTGCTTTTGAAGTATCCTCTTTAATTGTCATTCAAAATGTTTTCTGAGTTAAAATCTATCTAATCCAAATTAATTTTCACAGTGCTCAATTTATATTGCCCATCACCACAATATGCTTTGTGTTTGTGTCCAGCTGTGTACATGGCTGGGTGCACCAGGGATTGGCCTGCATAGTAGAATCATGAAGTATGATTCTATTTATGACTGTGTTTTAGTCTCTCTGTCAAGGTTCCTCCCCCACTCTGAACTCTAGGGTACAGATGTGGGGACCTGCATGAAAAACCTCCTAAGCTTACCTTTACCAGCTTAGGTCAAAACTTCCCCAAGGTACACAATATTCCACCCTTTGTCCTTGCATTGGCCGCTACCACCACCAAACTAATACTGGTTACTGGGGAAGAGCTGTTCGGACGCGTCTTTCCCCCCAAAATACTTCCCAAAACCTTGCACCCCACTTCCTGGACAAGGTTTGGTAAAAAGCCTCACCAATTTGCCTAGGTGACTACAGACCTAGACCCTTGGATCTTAAGAACAATGAACAATCCTCCCAACACTTGCACCCCCCCCCTTTTCTGGGAAATGTTGAATAAAAAGCCTCACCAATTTGCATAGGTGACCACAGACCCAAACCCTTGGATCTGAGAACAATGGAAAAAGCATTGTTTTCTTACAAGAAGACTTTTAATAAATAGAAGTAAATAGAAATAAAGAAATCCCCCCTGTAAAATCAGGATGGTAGATACCTTACAGGGTAATTGGATTCAGAAACATAGAGAACCCCTCTAGGCAAAACCTTAAGTTACAAAAAAAGATACACAGACAGAAATAGTTATTCTATTCAGCACAGTTCTTTTCTCAGCCATTTAAAGAAATCATAATCTAACACGTATCTAGCTAGATTACTTACTAAAAGTTCTAAGACTCCATTCCTGGTCTATCCCCGACAAAGACAGACTATAGACAGACACACAGACCCTTTGTTTCTCTCCCTCCTTCCAGCTTTTGAAAGTATCTTGTCTCCTCATTGGTCATTTTGGTCAGGTGCCAGCGAGGTTACCTTTAGCTTCTTAACCCTTTACAGGTGAGAGGAGCTTTCCCCTGACCAGGAGGGATTTCAAAGGGGTTTACCCTTCCCTTTATATTTATGACAGTCTCAGATAAATTTGCAGTAGTATCTTATTGTGAAAAGCAAATAGCATTAAGGAAGCCCAGGCAGTGTATCAAATGCTAATGCATCTTTGTAACTGTGAACTTAATTTGTTTCTAATGTTCCAATTTTTTAAAATCCAGTTTCTGATGGAAATAGTCTGTCCTGATATTTTTTCTATACTTTTAAAAGATAAGGGTTTCTCTGCTCCCTTATCTGTTAGTGTTTATAACAATCTTGTTGGCCAGGGGCTGACTGCTCGCTCAAAGAGGAAATGGAGAAACTGACTATACATAAAGTTCTGACAAATTCACAGAGTAAACAAACTGGAAAAGTAGAGAAACTCTTTTCCCCCTTCCGCCCAACACGTTGTCTTCAATTTTTAGTGTTACTAGAGAACTATGGTAGGTGGTAAACTTTCAAAGAGAAGTTGTGTTTGTTTTTCAAGCTGCTATTGCAGCTTTGAAATGACAGTAAAGTATATATGAAAAATAAAATGATCCTTAAAGATTTTATTGTTCATGCTAACTACTCATATCTACTGAATGCACATATTGGGCCCAATTAATCCCTGATATAACTTCACTGAAGTTAGTGGAATTAAGACTGAATTCGCAAAATTACTTCTGGTTCGTCTCTATGAGAACATTGTTTGTTACACACAGAGGAAAGACAGATGTTCAAAATCTAATAAAATCAAAGATGAAGAAAAGAATTTATCAGGATTGTCTTTTTAATACTTTTTGTTGCTTTACAGCCTCCTTCTTTAAACTGCTGCTCTTTTAACTGGATGTCTCTTTAAATCAGTGGAATATCTAGATGTACCTAACACTGAAATGGTTAAAGCTTGATATCCACCATGTTTCTCTTCCTTGAGTTGGTGAGCAGAACTGGTGAAAGCAGAGGACAGTGGTTGATCTGCTCTGGTGGAACACAGTGGCTTTTGGAGTGATGTGATGTGGTAAAAGAAATACCCCTAGTAACGGGTTGAGCACTGAGGGTGCCTGTTAGCAAAAAATGGAGTGGTTCACAAGACAATAAAGAAAAAGGAAGCCGGGGTGAGAATAAAGGAAAGCAAGGGGAATTGAGAGGGCTCATCATAAGATCTGGGGATTGGAAGCAGAAACCACCATGTAGTTAAGAGATGGAATAAACTACTCTTACAGAGAAGAGACTTGGATGTTTTGTTCCTGTGAGGAAGCTAACAAAGCCTGATGAGACGTAAGTTACCTTAGGAATAAAGATGTGAGTAATAGCCAAGGTTATGCATGGATTAGGGCAGTGCCTTTTGTAAAGTACTATAGAAACCGTTGCCCATAGTGTTTTGAATGCTCTGCATGGGTAATTCTAATTCGAGCAGACTATAATCAAACACTGAATCCCTTGGAGAAATCCTTTAATAAAAATACCTAGAATGCTTCAATGGGAAGTTGAGTGGCTCTGAGTTTGAAGAATGGAAATATAAAGCATGGGAATTGTTAGCAATAAGCCATGAGACATCTCAGTCTTTCTCTTAGTCAGACCCCTCAATGACAAACCAATTACCTCTGTATGTTGCTTCCATTTGTGAATACGAGAAATGAATAATTGAAATTGGAGAGCAATGGCTATAGTGGGACTTTGAAGGTAGATTGTCCTATGACCCCCTCTTATTGAGAGTAGAGTGGCTAAATGTTTTGAGGACAGTGCAGTTCATGACGCATGCCTGTCGGAGAAGAATGTCTGTATGGGGTGTTGATTTATTTTTTTCTTTTGCAGAGGCAGGACGATGAGGGGAGTACTGGATTTGAAGATTTGCTGGATATGGGAGGAGGGAACTCCAAAAATCATTATGCCCTTGGTGCTAATAGAACTATAATGAATATATAATTTGGACTCTTCTGAATATAATTTGGACTCGCACAGAAACTTGTTTCATAGACATGTGTTAACCGTTTTGCTTTCCAGGTTATGTTATGCGTCTCCCCTGTGGGTTTTATACAGAGAGCAAGAGGAAAGAAATTTCTAGCTCTGGTGAGTTGCACAGCCATTGACTCGTTTCCTGCCGGCCACTGGGGGCTCTTCAGTCTGTCAGCAGCAGTGTCATTGGATTTACCTGACATAAGGTCCAATTGGTTTGTTTCTCTGTTTACAGGAATTTTTCTTAATATTGTATTACTTAAAATGATTTCAGACTAGCTGCTCAATGTTATACGGTAAAAGAGCTTTAAGCAAATGCTGATTTGCTAATGGGCCTTGTTCTTACTAAAGATAAGGCAGCTCAGTGATACAAAGCAACTTGTGGGGGGTTATTTCCAGGTTTACAGGATTTTCTTTTAGATTCTTTCAATTTGTATACATCTCTTTAGCCCTTTTGAAAGGTGCCAGACTGATAGCTGTGGAGAATGAAAGCTAACCCACAGATTACATACAGCATGGAAAGTAGAGTGCAAGTTTCCACTTGCTGTCCTACAAGTGTGCCAAAACAGGCCAGTCTTGCCAATTCTTAAGACTTTATCATGAGTTTCTCAATATTTAGTGTTTTCCTTAAAGCACCAGATCCTAGAATCAAGAGACTGTATGAGAATCTCATACAACTTTTTCTTTATTTAAAATAAAAGTTTATAGCCCTTATAGTTGCAGAAAAAACCTTGAAAACAAGATTGGGTTAACCACAAAGACTCAGAAAACAGATGATAAATATAAAGAAACCAACACACATAATCTGTTTAAAAAAATCTCCTGATTTCTAAGCAATCTCATGATTTATGGTGGGCTGACTCATGATTTTTGAATGCCTGCAGTTGCAAATACTGCAATTCTATTTGAGAGCATACACAGATGCTCTTCCCACACACTACACATCGGGGGATCCAGCTTCTACCCCTGGTACCAGAGATCTGTGGATATGGCTCTTTTCCCACTCTGAATCCCAGATCTTAGGGTCCACCCTCTTCCCATGCAGCCCAAATGTGTAGTTCAGAATCCATGCCCATTCTGTGCACTGCCTCTCTGCTCTGATTGCTAGTGAGTGTGCCAGTTATGATGGTGGTTTCTGAAATTTGACAGTGATTTGTTTTAGTCCATTCTGTACCAGCTCCCCTCCAGGAGTTGTCCAAAAGTGTAAAGAGACAATATTGCAAATAGTTTTCTCCTCTCCCTTACAGCACTCTGCTCCCCTTGATTCAAACCAGTCAAAAGGTACCTTATAATATTTTCCTTTTGCATGTTATAGCAGGGGCTGAGGATGGAGTTGTGACCGAGAATGGACCCCAAGGTGCAGTACTAGGGACTATGCCCCCACCTAGATTCTATCTGAGAAGCTCAGCCTTTAAAGCGCACAGTCCCCAATACACTACACTAGCTGCCAGGAGGAAGATTAGAAGACCCGCTAGGCTGTTTGCAAATTTTGTCAAAAGGGAAAGAGCCCTCCCAGAGCTTGAAAAAGGTGATAACGTGAGCCTCTGGCATTCCAGGAAATCCATCATGTGTGTCTTAGGGGGTGAAGAATGGGGCACTAGAACGGGCTGCTTATGGTCAGGGGTTCCCAATATAACAGCCCTACAGCCATCCCATTGAAGCTGTGAGCCTGTTCAGCTTCCTGTTTCTCCCAGTGGGGCCAGAAAGTGCAGTGGAGTAAAGATGCAAGTTCCTCATACTACAATGCCAACATGTATGCCTGCTTCCATTGTAAGTAGTAGCAGAAGTCCTGCCTGGGATGGGGATGGAAGGTGAGGGGAGCACTGCATAAATGAGGAGACAGAGAATTCTGGCCCATAGCCCCTGCTGCCCAGTCCCATCAGATCCTCACCCCAACCAGTGAGTTGAGCATTATATAAAGGACACTTTCTTTGTGTTTAGGTGGCTGAGAGGTAATAGAAGTAATTTTTTCTCTGAGTCAGTCTGAAATGAATGTTTAATCCCAGAGAGATCAAGTTTTGTGAAGACAAAAATTTGCATTCATTGTAAAATGATGAGCTGATTTTAAGGAAAGACTCACTTCAGTAAAAACAAAGTAAAAAAAACGCACTCAATTTTTTTATTGCAATTGAGGTGAAATTCCTCATTAAAAATGGCAAAATGATACCACAGTGGGATTTCTTCATGGGGAGGATTCAGCCATGGTGTGGTGCTGGCAGAAACCAGTGCATTTCGGACTGGATTCATTTTACAAATACCACCTAAAATATCAATTTTTGTTATTGCTGTGATTATTCTCAAAAAAGGAATGGGCATTTCCACACAGAAAGACAGCAGCCACAAGTAAATTGTGATCTGCATAAATCCATATGTATTGTCTATGAAGTAGGTGGACTATATTGCAATATAAAAAATATTAGACACAAAATCATTGAAATGTCATACCTCAATTTACCATAATAAATAGAATCATTTGTTTTAAATCTAGACTGTGAAATGTGTAAGTAACAGTTTTCTCCTTTTAATAAATCACTTTACCATCCTAAGGGAGAATTTTCTTATTCCACATAATCCACATTTATCAATAGTGGTAACATTGTAAAAATAGAGCAGTTATACTTAGATGACAGAGCTAAATATTGTGACACTGATATGAAACAAACTGTATTGTTACTCAAGAATTATTTGCTTCATAAAAGCTACCTTTCCAGGTTGTGGAACCTAGCAGGGCCTTTTTGTCAACGAGCTACCATTTTCAGTTAAATTAAGTAATCTTATGCATATGTTGGATTTCATATTTCTGTATTTAGAGAGTGACTGCATATAGGTATACATTTTTATATATATTCCTGCACAAAAAAAAGTTTAGTTAAGATTGTGAAACTGCTTATTACATCAATGTAAACCACAAAAAGCAAGAAAATAAGCAGTTAAGACATTCAACAACCCATCTACACACTCATCTGTTTCCTTTCTCACACTCCGCTATCTCCCTTCTACCACCCTGCACCTATATATCTCCACCTTCAACACTAGGAACCAGCAGGCACTCTTGAACTCTGGCCATGTTTGTTATAGGCAGAGCTGGTAGCATCCTCTATTCTTCCGGTTGCCCAAGTTTACCGACTCATTTGTTGCAAAAGCTAGAAGTTGTATCGTGAATGAGGCAGGGAATTTCAGGAAGAGAAAAGATATATATATAATATACTCATAGTTAAGGCAGTTGAATGGAAAATTGGATTCATCCCTGCCTCTGCCACAAAGTTCCTGTGTGATGCTGGGCATGTCACTTGAGACAGGCTTTTCACCAACGGTTGCTGTGTTCTTCTTTTTCTGGGTGCCTGATTTGAGATCCTGGGGTCTGATTTGCAGAAATGTTGACCACCCACAGTTGCAACTGAAGTAAATGGGAGCTGTGCTTTGACTGTATAAAATGCTACATAATGCTAAGTACTCTGCAACCTAAAGTCCTAAATGTGTCAAATTGGGCACCCAAAATTAATAGATATTTTTGACCTTAATCTCTTTGTGCCTTGGTTCTCCATCTGCAAAATGGGGATAATACTATACTCTCACCTAACAGGATTGTTGTGAAAATAAATTCATTAATGTTTGTGAAGCATTTTGATACCATAGTGAGGAGCACCATAGAAAAGCCTAGGAGGAATTTAATAATTCTGTCTTCAGAGCAGGGTTTGAATAGTGTGCAGTAATCAGTCCTGGGGTCACACTCGATACAATGAGGATAAAACAAAATAGCAAATAGCTGCTTATTAAGTGAGCACCATTTATTCTTTGCACTGAATGAGGTAAAGGTCCTGAGGTTTTTGGTGGGAAGTTTCAGATAAAAGGATTCAGCTGTTTCTGAAAACGAGGTTGGGGGGTGAGGGGTGGAAATTCTTTCGACTATCTTGTTGAGAAGCTGTAGTACCTTATGCTTTGGAGCAAGGGTTTGAAATCTGGCAGGAGTCAGTGCCTTTTGGCATACCTGTGAAAATCCCACCCATATTTGGCAGAATGATAAGGCCCCAAAAAACAGCAGTTTGCACATACTGCGTAGAGACTTGTTAAAGTCCAGCAGCTAAATTCTCTGAAGATTCTATCTGCACTGAGTGTGCTCCAGACCTCTACAGCTCCTGTCTGACAATTGGACTGTGCAAGCACCAGCCTTACAGAGCAGCTAAGCCTGCTCCATCCTGGCCTACGGGGACTGAGAAGGACTCTTCCTGCAATTGCTCCTGCTAGCAGCTGGAGGCTGAACACAGGCTCTCTCCTGTACTATCGGTGTTCTCCCTGTTGATGCCCCAGCAGCACAGAGGAGAAGGAAAGAGCCATACTGAAATGCAGAGTGGTGAGGAAGTGGTGATGGTGGGAGAATTGGGGAAGAGATGCAGGGACAGGGGTTAGGAGCAGGAGCTGAGAGAGGGGGACTTGGGCAGGAGCTGAGCATGATAAGATGGGTGGGGGAAAACCAGGAGCTGTGGAGAGGAGCAAGTAGGAGCAGAGGTGGGGGGAACGTGGACAGGAGCTAGAAAGTGAGGATAGGAGCAGGAGGTGGAAAACAGCCCTGAGAGGAAGAGGTCAGAGCTGGGGAGGTGAGTTATAGAAACATGAGTGGGCTGGGAGGAATGGGGCAGTAGAACTCCTAGAAAGCACTCCCCTTCAGACCCTGGAATTGAATCCAGGAGCCCTGAATCTCAGCATTCATTTGCCGTCTAGAAAATAGCTATGAAACCCACTGACAACATATGTGTCCATCTGCTTTAGTGGCAGGTAGCCATCTACTGCTACACTGTACTGTGCGGCATATCTAGAGATCCCAGCCCTGCTGATGGCATGTGAGGGGCTCAGTATAGTTCCACCTGAGGCAACCTTTGATTATTCAGTTTTTTTAAAACCTTGGGGAAATTACATTTTAAAAAAAACTGTTCAAAGAATATTAAGGTTGCAATATCAACCTGAGGTGGGAAATGCCAGATTTAAAAGTTGCACAGGCAACCTTATAGGGATCCCTTGTGCATATGCATTATAATATAGTCTTCAATTACATGATCACTACTGTTTTTTCCACAGAACTCCTGACTTCTTTTTTCTTCACTCCCCCTATTGGTGTTGTCTGTAGGACCTCTGTTCAGTTGTGGAAGTTGGAATGTGTGTAAGAATGAGGCAAGGGATTGCAAGAAGAGGAAGGAGGATTCCATGGTTAAGGCAGTTGAATGCTGCCCTGGAGGACTGGATTCTACCCCTGTCTCTGCCACAGAATTCTGATATGAATTGGGGTAAGTCACATAAAGCAAAAATTTCACAAGTGGCCACTGTGTATTAGAGCTGGTCCATTTTTTTCTTCCAATGGAAATTTTCAAGTTTGAAGCTGAAAACCAAAGGATTTTTGGCAAAATATTTAGATGGAAAAAACAAAAATTTTCCCTGGGAAACAGATACTTTTTGCAAAAAGAATTGGTTAGACAAAAAACAATTCCCCATTGAGAAGCAGTTCAGATGGAAAAGTTTTGACCAGCTCTACTTGTGTATTCCTTGTTTTCTGGGTACCATTCTTGAGACCTCTCAGGTCTGATTTGCAGAAGTGCTGAGAACTCACAACTGCAACTGAGGTCAATAGGAGCAGTGCACCGAATATATAAAGTGCTACAAAATGCTCCGCACTCAGAAAAATCAGGCTGTCGGCTTCTCAGATTGGACACTTAAAATCAGTTGACACTTTTGACAGTTTTAGCTTTAACCACTGGGCCTCAGTTCACCAGGTGTAAAATGGGAATAATAATAATATCCCGTCACCTCACAGGAATGTTGGGAAGATCAGTTCAATAATAATTATAAAGAACTAAGTTGCTAAGATCACAGCATCTTAGAGAAGCCCATAAGGACATTAATAATTCTGTATTTAGTGCAGGGTTTTGGTGCTATGCAGTAAATTATCATAGAACAGTACGTCTGGAAGGGGTCGTGAAGTCAAGCCAAGCACCCTGCGCTGAGCCAGGACCAAGTCAATCTAGATCATCCCTGAAAGGTATTTGTCCAACCTGTTTTTAAAATTCTCCAATAATGGGGATTCCACAACCTCCCTTGGAAGCCTGTTCCACAGCTTAATTACCCTTATAGCTAGAAAGTCTTTTTTTTTTTTTTTTTTTTTTTCTGATATCTAGTCTTGCTGCAAATTAAGCTTGTAGCCCATTACTTCTCGTTCTGCCTTCAGTGGACATGGAGAACAATTGATCGCAGTCCTCCTTGTAACAGCCCTTAACTGATTTGAAGACAGTCCCCCTTGGTGGGTTTTTTTTTTTTTTCTGTTTTTTCTCAAGACAAAGCATGCTCAGGTTTTTTCACCTTTCCTCATAGGTCATGTTTTCATAGAATATCAGGGTTGGAAGGGACCTCAGGAGGTCATTTAGTCCCACCCCCTGTTCAAAGCAGGACCAATTCCCAACTAAATTATCTCAGCCAGGCCTTTGTCAAGCCGGGCCTTAAAAACCTCTAAGGAAGGAGATTTCACCACCTCCCTAGGTAACGCATTCCAGTGTTTCACCACCCTCCTAGTGAAAAAGTTTTTCCTAATATCCAACCTAAATCTCCCCCACTGCAACTTGAGACCATTACTCCTCATTCTGTCATCTGCTACCACTGAGAACAGTCTAGAGCCATCCTCTTTGGAACCCCCTTTCAGGTAGTTGAAAGCAGCTATCAAATCCCCCCTCATTCTTCTCTTCCGCATACTAAACAATCCCAGTTCCCTCAGCCTCTCCTCATAAGTCATGTGTTCCAGTCCCCTAATCATTTTTGTTGCCCTCCACTGGACGTTTTCCAATTTTTCCACATCCTTCTTGTAGTGTGGGGCCCAAAACTGGACACAGTACTCCAGATGAGGCCTCACCAATGTCGAATAGAGGGGAACAATCGAGTCCCTCGATCTGCTGGCAATGCCCCTACTTATACATCCCAGAATGCCATTGGCCTTCTTGGCAACAAGGGCACACTGCTGACTCATATCCAGCTTCTCGTCCACTGTAACCCCTAGGTCCTTTTCTGCAGAACTGCTGCCTAACCTCTCAGTCCCTAATCTGTAGCTGTGCATGGGATTCTTCTGTCCTAAGTGTAGGACTCTGCACTTGTCCTTATTGATTTATTTTGGCCCAATCCTCTAATTTGTCTAGGGCCCTCTGTATTCTATCCCTACCCTCCAGCGTATCTACCTCTCCTCCCAGTTTAGTGTCATCTGCAAACTTGCTGAGGGTGCAATCCACACCATCCTCCAGATCACTGATGAAGATATTGAACAAAACCAGTCGGAGGACCAACCCTTGGGGCACTCCGCTTGATACCGGCTGCCAACTAGACATGGAGCCATTGATCACTACCCATTGAGTCTGACAATTTAGCCAACTTTCTATCCACCTTATAGTCCATTCATCCAGCCCATACTTCTTTAACTTGCTGGCAAGAATACTGTGGGAGACCGTGTCAAAAGCTTTGCTGAAGTCAAGGAACAACACATCCACTGCTTTCCCCTCATCCACAGAGCCAGTTATCTCATCATGGAAGGCAATTAGATTAGTCAGGCATGACTTGCCCTTGGTGAATCCAAGCTGACTGTTCCTGATCTCTTTCCTCTCCTCTTAGTGCTTCAGAATTGATTCCTTGAGGACCTGCTCCATGATTTTTCCAGGGACTGAGGTGAGGCTGACTGGCCTGTAGTTCCCAGGATTCTCCTTCTCTTTTTTTAAAGATGGACACTACATTAGCCTTTTTCCAGTTATCCGGGACTTCCCCCGATCGCCATGAGTTTTCAAAGATAATGGCCAATGGCTCTGCAATCACATCTGCCAATTCCTTTAGCACTCTCGGATGCAGCACATCCGGACCCATGGACTTGTGCTCGTCCAGCTTTTCTAAATAGTCCCGAACCACTTCTTTCTCCCCAGAGGGCTGGTCACCTCCTCCCCATGCTGTGCTGCCCAGTGCAGCAGTCTGGGAGCTGACCTTGTTTGTGAAGACAGAGGCAAAAAAAAGCATTGAGTACGTTAGCTTTTTCCACATCCTCTGTCAGTAGGTTGCATCCCTCATTCAGTAAGAGGCCCACACTTTCCCTGACTTTCTTCTTGTTGCTAACATATCTGAAGAAACCCTTCTTGTTACTCTTAACATCTCTTGCTAGCTGCAACTCCAGGTGTGATTTGGCCTTCCTGATTTCACTCCTGCATGCCCGAGCAATATTTTTAGACCCTTTCCTGGTCATTTGTCCAATCTTCCACTTCTTGAAAGCCTCTTTTTTGTATTTAAGATCAGCAAGGATTTCACTGTGAAGTCAAGCTGGTCGTCTGCCATATTTACTATTCTTTCTACACCTCGGGATGGTTTGTCCCTGTCACCTCAATAAGGATTCTTTAAAATACAGCCAGCTCTCCTGGACTCCTTTCCCCCTCATGTTATTCTCCCAGGGGATCTTGCCCATCAGTTCCCTGAGAGAGTCAAAGTCTGCTTTTCTGAAGTCCAGGGTCTGTATTCTGCAGCTCTCCTTTCTTCCCTGTGTCAGGATCCTGAACTCCACCATCTCATGGTCACTGCCTCTCAGGTTCCCATCCACTTTTGCTTCCCCCTACTAATTCTTCCCAGTTTGTGAGCAGCAGGTCAAGAAGAGCTCTGCCCCTAGTTGGTTCCTCCAGCACTTGCACCAGGAAATTGTCCCCTACACTTTCCAAAAACTTGCTGGATTGTCTGTGCACCGCTGTATTGCTCTTCCAGCAGATATCAGGGTGATTGAAGTCTCCCATGAGAACCAGGACCTTCAATCTAGTAACTTCCATGAGTTGCCGGAAGAAAGCCTCGTCCATGTCATCCCCCTGGTCCAGTAGTCTATAGCAGACTCCCACCACAGCATCACCCTTGGTGCTCACACTTCTAAACTTAATCCAGAGTCACTCAGGTTTTTCTGCAGTTTCATACCGGAGCTCTGAGCAGTCATACTGCTCCCTTACATACAATGCGACTCCCCCACCTTTTCTGCCCTGCCTGTCCTTCCTGAATAGTTTATATCCATCCATGACAGTACTCCAGTCATGTGAGTTATCCCACCAAGTCTCTGTTATTCCAATCACATCATAATTCCTTGACTGTGCCAGGACTTGTTTCCTAGGCTTCTTGCATTTTTGTAGAGGCACTTGAGATAACTCGCTGATCGTCCCTCTTTCTCAGTATGAGGCAGGAGCTCTCCCCTCTCACGCGCTCCAGCTCGTGCTTCCTCCTGGTATCCCACTTCCCCACTTACCTCAGGGCTTTGGTCTCCTTCCCCCGGTGAACCTAGTTTAAAGCCCTCCTCACTAGGTTAGCCAGCCTGCTTGCAAAGATGCTCTTCCCTCCCTTCGTTAGGTGGAGCCCCTCTCTGCCTAGTACTCCTTCTTGGAACACCATCCCATGGTCAAAGAATCCAAAGCCTTCTCTCCGACACCACCTGCGTAGCCATTCATTGACTTCCACGATTCGACGGTCTCTACCCCGGCCTTTTCCTTCCACGGGGAGGATGGACGAGAACACCACTTGCACCTCAAACTCCTTTATCCTTCTTCCCAGAGCCACGTAGTCTGCAGTGATCTGCTCAAGGTCATTCTTGGCAGTATGATTGGTGCCCACGTGGAGAAGCAGGAAGGGATAGCGATCCTAGGGCTTGATGGGTCTCGGCAGCTTCTCCATCACAGTGCTAGTAGAGGCTAAATTTCACTGCCCTTACTAGAGTGATTTTTTTTTTTAACTGAAAAGAGAGTGACACGTACACGATGCAAACTCCACTTCGTGAAATAACACTGTTAGTGTGAATGGCAGTCTGATAGAAGGGACAGACAATTTCTGATCTTCTGTAGTCCACTCCAGATCAGCCTGCTGCTAAACCAATCAGATTATATTTTTACTGCTTTCTTATCTCCTTTCTGTACCTGGGAGCTGACCGTGCCAACTCTCCAGTGCCTTCTTTGTGTCTCAGAATAACCTGTCACTCTGGTACTGCTCTAGGATCCCACCGCAGTACTCCTGTCACCACCTCTATAGCTCATGCCCCCCTCTATGCAAACTTATTTTCTGATGCTTCATTAGCACTTCAGTGACCAGGACTTTAAAAACAAACATCTTTTAAAATCCACGCAGGATATGCCTACCTGCTATGCTTAATGTCGGAATCCAGCATTATCATTTGAAATACCACAACAATTTCCTCTTTCATCTTTTGCTCAAAATTAGTTTTTATCACAAAGGTTTTCTACTGTAGCAAAGTTCAAACCCCTCCTCCCCACCCTCATCCCTCTCAGTGCATAGAATTCCTGATCTTTGGACCTGCTTTAAATTTATTCTGCACATTCATGAACATGATACAAACTTGTTGTTTTTTATAAAGGTTGCCCATGATGACATCTCCTGTTACTCTGTGCTGCTTTGGCCTTTTTATAACACTATCCCTTTTAGAGCTCCTGTGACCTTCTCTACTGCACTTTTTGATCTCTCTATTTCTCCCTGCAACTAAATCATCCAATAATTGCAGTTGTAAAACTAAAATACCTTAAACACATTTTCTCCTGTTTTTCTGGGGGTTTATTTATCATGTATTTCAAAAACCAGAACTTTCAAAAAAATAAATATAAAGCAGAACACTTTGTAGATGATGCAAATGACATCTTTTTGTCAAAATCTTGTGATATCAGTCAAATCTATTAAGCACAACTTAGTAACACCCTGAATAAGACAGCATACATCTCACAGGTCTAAGGATATTACAAGCAAATTGCAATTACTATTATATGGGAAATGTTTGATATGTGTTTGTATAGTGTCCTCTTTCTGTTTCTTGTATGGCATGGTGGCTTTCATTATAGTAAAAGCTAGATTTAAGGTTGCAATGTTATTTATACAACAGGATACGGTTCCAGAACACCTTTTTAAAAAAAAATAAAATAAAAATTCAAACGTGAGTTGGTGGGTCTGTTCATGACAGAAGAGCAATGAGGAGCAAAGTCTACCTTTTCTAGGTGAACTGTAAGTTAGAAATGTGAATCAAAATGTTTCATATAGTGTTTGTACGACAGCATGTGGAGAAGATATTCTCTCAATAATACCAGGAGAAGCAACGTCACCTTTGTCCAGCTTGTCCTCGTCTGTCCCTCCATGAACACAAGTCGACACACAACACAATGTCCAGCCCAGTGGCTAAAGCACAGGATCGTGAATCAGGAGAGCCGAGTTCTATTATTGACTCTGTTTACTCACTGTCGTCCTGATCCTGTGCCCACTGAAGGCAAAGGCAAAAATCTCTTTGAATGCAATGGGATCAGGATCTGTGTGCAAATAACGTATACCTCTGTGAAATGGGTATAGTATCTACATAAAAGAGGGCTCTTGAGACTTAATTCATTAGCCTCTGTAAAATGCTTTGAGATCATCAGATGGAAGACACCATATAAGTGTCTATTATTATTATTATTAGAAGTAGTCATATTAAATCTGAACTGAAAGATATTTTATGTGGCTGCATCAGTAGTTGCTTAGAGACAGCCCAGCTCTTTGAAATCTTATGCTGTTGGCCAGGAATTTTGTACACATAATGAGAGGTACTTGACTGATGCCTCTTTTTGTCTAATAGAATAGTCTATCTGTATTATCAAAATTACTATTTGCACTATTGAAATGACATTAGAAATCACTGCTATCATGTCCCGCAAAATCTCATAATTTGCCCATTCCAGCAGCTGTTTGCTTGAAGGCATGAAAGAGGCAGGAGGGGAGGGGAATAGTGAGTAGGAAAGGAGAGAAAAGGCAAGAGGAGGATGGAGGAAAACAGGATGAGAGGAAAACCCGAAAGAAGAGATAGGAACTAGGAAGATGAGAGGTTTATTTTTTCTAATTAAAATAAAAGTTGGATTTCATGTATTTATGGGGTGGAAAGCAACATAGAAAAACAAGGCTATAATGCCATCTTGGGGTTTCTAGTGACATCTCAATCCATTCGAGCTCTGCTTTTGTGGTTTATGATGTCAACAGAAACCCCTCGATGCCATTGAAGTTCACAGTTGTTTCTCATTGATTCTGTATTATTTCAATAGTAGAAAAATAACACCTTTATTTTCACAGTGAAAGTAACCCCCACTGTGACCAAAATGTACATATACTTCCTGAATATGATCTCTCTCTTTTTTTTAACCAAACCTCTATGAAACATCACTTTGCATTAAAATCACACATTCTTCTTTAGATTCTACTATGCAAGAATGTCTGTCAGATGCCCTGTACAAATTTTTATTATTCCAGGAGTTGTAGACTATTCTGTCCAGATATCTCATTGTAGTTATTATTCTACACTCATTAATACAAAAAACCTGGCTGTTGATCCGTCTAGGTCTTGTAGGCATTTTGTTTTACAACACTTTATAGGCAGGATGATTAAACAGGAATAAAACCTATTCTCTGACTGACTTGACAGGATCAGAGAGAGAATAGAGCGTTTAAGTGCAGATGCACATGGAATACATTCAACTTCAAATGATGGGCCCAGCCTTGCAACCACTGTGCACCCCATTGGAGGTACAGAGTATGCTCAACACCTGCTGGAGTTGAGTGTGCCCATCACCTCCAGAAAGCACATAGCACTTTTGCAGGACTGGGCCCTAAACAGTGAGGGCAGGGAGAAAACAATGACATTGTACTATACTGTGCATAAGCATGATTCATAACTACTCCATGTGTCAAAGGTGTGGTGTAAATTCAGCGCTAATGATAGCGGGGTAAAACATCATCCATTACCTTGAGGAAAATTGAAATATTATACCAAGTAAAATGTTTATATATACACACACACTTAGAAACTAATTAAGCAGTTTGATAATTAACCATATATTTTCAGCAAACTTAGAGTTTAGTCTTTAAATAGTAAGATACATCAAGGTATTTTATAAAGGGATATATATATAATAGTAACTGAGGTATAATATTTTTCTGATTAGGGTAAAGCATTTTGTGGCTCTTACAATTTAGCCTTACTTGGAATTAGGGTTAATTCAATGTATGTCCCCATTAACTTGATGACCTATCATTTGCCTTCACTTAGCCTTGATACTTATAGCCTGAAACTTCTTGCACTGAATGGGAGTTTTGGATGTGCAAACACTGCAGAATCTCACCATGAACTCTTATCAAAACCACTGGAAGCTGTGGGTCGGTATTTCGCACCCTTGAGCCCTAGGTACATGTTCATTTTGCCTCAGTCACATGATAACTGGGAAAAAACAAATGTGCTTGCAGAATTTAAAGCCATTCTGCATTTTTGTTTTCTATTTTTTAGTTGTTACTCGAACTTACCAATCAAAACTTCACTGAAACTGTCAAGAGTTAGACTAGGATACACTTGACCTGGAGTAAAGTATCAAGAGTTTTTAAACATTTAACTTATAGTGTATATTAGTATGAAACTAAGTTGAGCAGAACCCATTAATGTCACAGTGATCGGTTACCAATGGAAATAAATAATTCATGATGAAGGGAATTAGTCTAATTAGCAGGCAGTTTGAGTCCTTTGATAAAACCCAGCTCTAATTCCGTGAAGGGCAGGAAGTGCTGTCATCAGTCAGCCCTGAAAAGATTAGCATCTATTATGAATGAGGTTAGACACCCTAGTGAAGTCATGTGTGTCCTAGAGACAAACTTAATATGTTCCAGGATGGGACACAGTTTGTCTCACAACACATCATGATTCCTACTGGGCTATTGTATGTAATAGCAAGCAAAGATCAGTGCTCTTTCCTATCATTCTCTCCCTGTCCATTATTCTGACAACTGTGCAAATACATTTTCCATGCAAAGCAGGGAATGTGCCCTGAATACTTGTAAAATTGCACAAAATGTCAAAAAAAAAAAAAAGTGTCATCTTTTTCAGCAACTAAAAACCAATCAACCAACCGGAATATCAGTGAGGAACTTGTGGATTTTAAAGTACTGCTGGCAACTGTATGTGAAGTGTAATATGTTTTGTTTGTGTATTCAAATGCCATTTGAACAACTGTTGTTTCTGAATCTATCTGTGCATACACATGACACTGAAGTTTTGAGATCAGCTGCAATACTATGAGCTTGTAGAATTATACAGGTAACTAGCAGTAAGGGCTTAGAAAACGGGTTGTCTCAAATACAAAAAATAAAGCCTACTGGAAAGAGAGTGATGTATTTTTAGAGCAAGCGACGGCTTAGACCTTAGAGGGTTTAGTTTAGAAGTTTTAACTGAACTGGCTCATCCAAGAAGGCTGGCTGGGAGCTGTGCAAGCCTCATTCTTTTTGTAGCCTACATGCTGACGCAACATCAGCTGTGTTTCCATTTTTACTTTTGAGCCTTTTGAAATTATATGTTTCCGTTTTGCAATTTGATGCACTAATGAAGAAACTCTACATTTGTTCGTTATTGTATTGCCTGTTTTTATTGTAGGAAATTAATTGCTCCTTTTATTTATGTTATTAGGGTGGGGGAGAAAACAATTTTGCAGTGTTTTATTATTTGCTGTAATAATCAACATACTACTAATGCAATGGAAGCCTTAGAAGTGGGATATATTATTTTCAGATGCCTGAACAGCACTTAATATGCTGACACTTGTGACTGAGGAGTGCTGGTATTCAAAAGTGCATTGAAAAAGGCAACAATAAGTTCCTAATAATATCCCTGATGATCTTAAGTTGATTTATAATATAGAAATGAAGTGGAAAAGAATAAGCGTAGTCAACACAAGAAGTGATTTTCATAGAAACAGAACAATATAGTGCTCCAGAATTGTAACTCAGCTGTCCAAATACTAAGTAACAATGGAGCACTGATATCACAGAAAGTGCCAGATTCAAGTGCTGCAGTAGTTTCAAGTAGATGCCTAAATTAGATTTTTGAAAAATAATGAACTTTTCCTCAGTGTTTATTACTGGGAGTTGTGCATTAAAAGAAGGACGGAATTAAGGTAAAGTGTACCTTGATTTGTGCCCAAAGCAGCCCCTACTATAAGTCAGGGCAGAATATAGCTAATAGATTTAAAATACTTACACATGTTTATGGTTTGACTGTACCTTCTTTTATTCAGAGTGCCTCAGCACCTCTCTTGGAAGTGATACAATTCACCAGCAAAGAAGCAAGCCAACTAGTAGGTGGGATTGAGCCATTAATCCCATTAGAACATGTTTCTTATTACATATGTACACACTAAACTGCCACATTTATTAGTTAGGTATACAGCTTTGTTGCTGTGCATGGTGCTTATAGAGAAGGAAGAAAATAAATTCCCGGCTCTGAAGACCTTGCAGTCTTACGGTATGTTTACACTGTAAAAAAAAAAAAAAAAAAAGGTGTGTTCTTAACTTGGGTTAAAACAGTAGTGAAGACACACAGCAACTCTGTTTTTATTTCGAGTGAGCAGCTAGAGTTCAACCCCAAGTTCCCATCGTGGCTTTATGGCTCCATCGTCCTTAACCCTTGTGAACTGCTCCAGACCCCAAGAGTACAACAATGTGGTACTGCAGCGAAAGACACAACATCTACATTCATCTCTAAATTTGTATAATTTATTCTGAACCTTGCTCATCTTATGGAGGAAGGTATAAGTGTCTTGGGTGAGTCAGTTCTTATTAACTATTAATCATTCAGTACTATTTGTCTGTTCTTGCTGTGTTATCCATGGGGCTGCTTGTCGTGCATCTCCGGGTGAGTGACATCTTTCACAGACAGGAGACTGATTAGATCTTCTTTTGAACAACAAAGCAAATCCTAAAACTGTCTCGAGCAAATATATGACACATTCCTGAAATAGCCACCCCCATTCATGTATTTGAGTCATTATATTTACATATGCTATTAATCATATTTTTGCAGAATAACAGTGTTGACTAGTGTCCCAGCTAGAACGGGACAGGTATCAGGTGGATTGAGCATCTCAGTGAACTGAGCATTTTGTTGGACCCCAAATAAAATATTTCATTAGGATTTTGAGAATGTTATTAAACAGCTTTTAATTTTTTTTTATTAAAATTGAAGGAGCAGAAGGGTCCCAGAGCTCCGGCTCAAGCCTGAACCTGAACATCCACAATGCAATTAAACAGCAACACAGCCTGTGCCCCGCGAGCCTGAGTCAGCTGGCATGAGTCAGCCACGGGTGTCTAATTGCAGTGTAGACAGTGTTGGACTTTGTTGTTTCTTTTACTTCAAGCTCTCTAGTTTCTATTCCCTTTCTCACTCCGAATATCTCTTTGATATGGCTGTGAAGTCCCTCTTCCCAAGTGCCATTCCTATATCTATCATCAGTTCTGATGCAGCTTCCTTGTTTTATCTAGTTCAGATGCCACGGTAGCCAGAGACTTTCCCTGAAAATGTATTAAAGATTAGAATTGAGCATACACTGAGATACTATTATTATTTGTTATTTTTATATTGCTTCGAAATGGGCATAGGGGCTTAATGGATTCACATATGTAGGAAAGGCCTACCTTGAGGAATTAGTGATCCAATTTTAGAAGGGGTGACAGAGTCGTGGGGAAGGGTAGGACAAGGGTTAAAATAATATGTATATATTATTATGTATGTATATATTGAGGCTTATGTATATATTGAGGTTCTGTAGCAAATCGTTAAGTTTTTAGTTGTACTTCTTGTAGGTAATACAGCAGAAATAAATTAAGGGACTGAAGTAAGTGAGCTGATGAACTCTGGTATAGAAGGGTGTTCCAAGCCTAGGAGCAGTGTTGTAAAGGACATGCAGACAGGCGTGAGACCGACAAGAAGAAAAGGCTGTCATCAGTGGAGGAGGGGAGAGGCATTCAGTAGGAGATGAAGTCAGAGAGGTGTGCTGGGGAAGAAGTTTGAACTTGATATGCGGGGCAGTGAGGCGGCAGTGGAGGGATTCAAAGGTGCAAACTCATGGTTGTAAATCAGTGTCTAGTAGTAATAGTTTCAGCAGTAGGAGGTGAAGAGCACCAACAGCTGCCATAGTTCTAACCAGTGGTCAGTATCTGCAGGAGGGCCAATATCTGGAGGTGTCTGTATGCTGCCCTGCCTGCTAGTGGGAAAGCATCTCATCACTGGGTTTGCATGTGAAACACCGATCAGCCCTCTGCTCATGTGTCTGAATCCTGAGGAAGTAGTGTGTTCCTCACAGGAGTATTTCTCATCAGCTGAGCACAATGAGAAGCACTGAATAAATGGGTCAAGTGGGTGTGGGGACAGGAAGAGCCAGTGCACCCTCCACCATACACTAGGATGAGACACAACACACTTACTTCACCATCTACAACACATCTGTGTTGGAGTGTAAGGAGTTATCTGGGCTATCAGAACTGGGAGTGAGTCTGGAGAAAGGATGTGACAGCGCTAAATTAGATGCCAGTGAAGGGCTCTGAAAGCAACCTAGTCTGAGAGGAGCTGGACTTGAAAAAGTGATACTTGGTAACTTTGTCCCCAGCGCTGTTCTAACATGTTTGAGGGAGCCACTGTTGAAAACAGGCCTCACCAGAGTCCTGCTTCGTATCCACTGCCAGTCCATCATCTTCTGAATGGGAGTCATGTGCGTTCCTCACATGGCATCAGGCACAGACAAACCCTTTTCGTGGTGAGCGGTCTCAATCATAAGAAGGCTCCCTTGAAACTTCAGACCCAAATTCTGCCCTCAGCTGCATGAGCAGCATTCCCAGTCAATGGGAAACCTCTGCACACAAGGGCAGAACAACGCCCACAGAGACTTTTTATGAACTGTAGCTAATCTCTACTCTGATACGCAACACAGGTGACAGTGTCTTGACCCAGCTGTGGTGTTTGTCTCCAACTGAGTAATTATAGTTACAACATGACCCGCTCTTGTAATGTAATCTGTCTGAATGCAAATTGTATTTTACCAATGCATCAAAAATTTGAAGCGAAGAAGCCTCCTCCTCTTAGCAGTGGACCGTACCTTCTGTTCCATAATTAACCTAGATTCCTTCTCCTGGACAGATTCTTTCAGCAATGCCATCTTTTGAGTAGTACACCTTTGGACCAGTGCCTTGCTCTGATGTATTGCAATGATAGACTGGGGTGTTTGTGTAATGCATCATCACTGCCAGCTGTTGCTGGACTCCAAGGATTGAGAGACTAAGCCAGCTGATTTTCTGATGTATTCATGTAATGCATCACCTAGTATGGTACCCAATGATGTATTACTCCAGAATGACACCAGTCAGAAAAGAAAGGGTCTAGGTGCAGTTTCTGTATAATGAGGCAGCCAAGTACTACACAGGTGTGCAAACTCCTGGCACAAGGTGCTAGTAATAGATCAGGTTCAGAGGGTATCGCATGAACAGTTTTACTAAGGAGGTATGGATAGTTGTATTGTCATTAGTCATCTGACTTTAGGGTGACCAGATGTCCTGATTTTATAGGGACAGTCCCGATATTTGGGGCTTTTTCTTATATAGACTCCTATTACCCCCCATCCCCTGTCCCGATTTTTCACATTTGCTGTCTGGTCACCCTATCTGACCTTAATGTCTATTTCTTTGTGATGCTCCATCTCTGCAAAATCAGACATCCCTCAAAGCACTTTTATTTTCTCCTTCATCTAGGGTAAACTCTGCAAAATGCAAACAGTCCAGAGTAAAAAGTGCTGCCACTGGGGAATTCAAGGAGGCAGATTGCGCCGCGTCGTGGCCTGTTGTTACATCTCTTCACTGGGTGCAACATACCCCCTCTGGTGTACTGGGCCTGTTCTGCAAACCTCCCCTGTCCCTTTGGATTGTGCTCCTGGAGTCTCAGAATAGGAGCAGTCCCTGCGCTACTTGAGAAAAGCACTACAGGTGTGGTTGACCCGTGTGCCGGCTGCCCAGGTGGGGAAGAAGGATGCTTATACCATCTCATTCCCTGCCCGCACACAAAAGCCAACCACAAACAGGCCCTTAATTGTTAGCATCATCTTGAAAAAGAGAGATTAAATCAACTAGTGATGTTAAACGTTGCTTGCAAAACATCACCTTGATTAGAGCCTAAAATAGGGGATTTCGTTTGTATATTACAAAGTATTATTTTCTATGTATTTGCATTTCAGCCACTTCATTGCTTTTGCACACACTAGTGTTAATGAAATACATGTCAAGTAGGAGCAGAATGAAAAACAACATAACTATGCAGCTCCTAAGTTCCAGAAAGCTCTTATCAAACTCTACCAGAATCTACTTGGGAAGAAGAGAAAAGAGTTGGTTCAAAACATGGAAAGACTGGAAAACGGTTTACAAAAGCTCCAGGCGACAGCTTTACAGGTAGCTCTTTCAAATATTTGTGTTATTTATTAGCTATCAAAACAGAGCTATTATTATTATAAATGGCATTATACAGTTGGTGAGCAAACAGCAGCGGCAAGCAAATAGGTCCTTGCCCTGAAAATCTTACAGTCGACCCACAGTTTAATAGCATTGGAAACAAAACTGGAACATTTTAAACAGCAACAAACATGCTATGCATTTGTGGACTTGGTTTTAAAACTCATAAGCAACAGAGTCTGAGCGACAAATCCATAGTAGCATTTCGAGGTGCGTGCATTTAGAAGTTCAAGTAGTTAGACATCTAAATGCTGTGATTTGTGCTGTGATTTGTGCTGAATAGTACTGTATTCTCCAAGAGACTAAGCATCTTCATGTCCCACTTTTGCATTGCAGGAGACATTTAGCACTTTGTAAGGATGAGTCCCTTGGAATTGCATCTGCAGCTTTGTTCCTGAGGTTGGTTGTGGATGCAAAAGTACAGGTGCAAACTTTCTCAAACAACCCCCCAAATGTTTGTCCATTATAAAATCCTAAGAACTTGCTGGACTTCGTTTTTTAGGCAACCTAATTCACACACACACACACACCCCACCCAATATTATATGGTAGCCAGTTTGCAATCAATCTTTTAATTTTACAGAAACATTTAGCTCAGTCCTTTCTTGTTTTAACCTTTTTACTGATCCTTTAAACATTCTGATAAGAGAATATAGGTCAAAAGATCACATTTCAGGAGTTATGCTTACAAGGAACAGCTGAAGAGTGTCATTTGTACTTTCCCTCTGTGATACCTTTGTGTTGCAGCTCAATAATGGCCATTAATATCTCCTTGAATGAGGCTTCACAGAAATGGTAGTTGTGACCATGCAATCAGATCATTTAGGGACTAACAAATGTTGCCCTATGCCAGCAGTTGACTGACACGCAGCATTTTGCATAAAAGTCAACTTATCTGCTAATATTAGACACTGTACTTTGTCACTTTTTCATTTAATTTTGGCACACAGAGTACATCTCAGTTCTACTCTGTGTGTGAATCAAAAAACGCCTACATAGATCTCTTTATAAAGTTGGATGATAAGCTATATATAAAATTAAAATACAAATAACTGTGTAAGATTATTGCTTTAGCAATGGTAGTAATACTACATTATTTTAGTAGGCAATAAATTTGTTCCATATGAAGATAATAAATTCATTGGGTTTACGGTTTGTCATAAGAAAACTGGATTACCATTAAGTATGGGTCTCATTCTGCTGTCCATTCGCAAGAAAATCTCACATTGTTTTCACTGTGTTAACTGAATGTCGGTGAGAGTTTGCCAACACGTGGACTGCAGGATTGGATCCTATATTATTAGTATGATCCTGCTATTATTACTGTTTTTTAAAAAAATATATTTTAAGTGGGAGATTTTCAGAAGCACAAAGTGCAGATAAGCACCCAACTGACATTAACTTTCAATGGGAGTTAGAGTTTGTGTCTTTGAAAATCTCTTATGGACATAAAAAAAGAATGTTTTATAAAGTAACAGGCAAAAATAAGCCGGGAGGGAAGGCCAGTGGTGAGTTCCTTTTGGAAGTTTAAAGAGGAGATTTCCAGTGTAAAACATTTTGGACCCTGACCGTTCCTGGTCTCTTCTTGGAATACCAAAGTTCGCATGGCTCCAGAGCTTGGCCCAGAATCCCTCTGGTGGTGCAAATAGTGCATTGGTTCAGAGCTCCTTCCTTCACCATTGCTGTCCTAGCTTTTAAAGACGATTTTGAGGCAGCAACAAGTAAAGTCTGTGTCCCCCTTAATCTCCTCCTCAGACTGGAAGTCTGGAGGGCATCCATAGTAGGGGAGATAGGGTTTGAACAGGAGACTCCTAGCTCTCAGGCAAGTGTTCTAACCACTGAGCTCTGGGATATATTGATGTGGGTCTCCCTCTATCTCTCCTGTTGTTGTTGTTCCACTGTGAGGAAATAATGAAAGAATCATTGGAGCTGGGGCACTGGACCTGGGGTCTCCCACCTTCCAGATGGGTTCCATGACCACCAGGCTACCCAGTCATTTTCTCTTTATCACCCAGTGAGTCTTTAAGTATTTATCCAAAGTGGAACAGCTTCAACAGGGGAGACTGAGGGCACCCCACATCAGAATATCCCATTGTTCAGTGGCTAGAGCCCTCACCTGGGATGTGGGACACTAGGTCCAATTCCCCCCCTCCGCCTGAGGGGAAGAAAAGATTTGAACAGGCATCTCCCACATCTCAGAAGAGTGCTGTAACTCCTGGACTAAAGTTAAAAGGTGGGCACTGCCAACACCATCAGCTTGACGCTGAATGCTTCTGAGCACGCCTACCCTCTCAGGTCCCATGGGCAAGATAGGTGCTCCTCTGCCTATCCTCCCCGGCTCATAGGTCGCTCTGGGGCTTCAGTGGATGCCTGGATGCCTAGAGTGAGGCATGCAGCGCACATGCCCAGAGGCAGAAACTTTTAGAGCAAAAAATTTAGATGCTTATAGGGTTACATGGCAGCCAAGTGTGGGTTTGTGGATGTCAGTGGAGCCTAAAAATGAGACTGAGGCACCTAAGTACTATTGTGGATGTAGGTCTAAATATTTAGCTACACATGAACAAAAGTAAACTGAGCCAAAAACATTTAATCATGAGATAGAATTAAACTTTACACTTCTATGTTCTCTCTAGTTTTGGTGTAGGTATAGTTCTCTTATTTTTATCTATCTTATTTTTCTGGGCTTTTATGCCATGCCTATCACCATGGTTTCTTGTTCTTCCTCCTTTTTTTCATTCGAGAGCAGTTTTTTTCAAAACCAGGGCAGCAGTATTGTAAAGTTCTCTGGCCATTTTGAAAATCGTTGCGAACATTTCATTGTTAGGAAAATATCTGACACAAGATGAACATTAATATGCAAATCAACAGACTGTAAAATTCATTTTGGTACCTCCGGGGCAGTATTTTTATAAATACAGAAACATAATTATGCATCCTCTAGAGGTCTAAAAATAATTATACAAATTTACAATGAAGCCCAAAGCAGTCTCTCCTTTTAGCTGTCTGTTTTTAATATAATTTAAATCTTGTTAAAACTTAATTACCAGTTTTCTCTTGTGATAATTTGGTGGAAGATCTGAAGTCTAAACTTGCTGTTCAAGCAATAGAACTTCATCTGAGAAGCAACGAAACTGAGGTGCTCGTTGTCAAAATCGGATAATAGAAATAGCGAAGAAAAAGTCACAGTGGATGATGAGGAGCAGAGGGTATATATGCGTCTAATAAAAACAAGACTGAGCTGATCTGTCATATAAGCACATGTAAAATATCAGGGAAAATATACACACACGCTTGTGCATATGTATATAGAGCTTGATTAATTCCAGCTGGCAAAGTCCAGGCTGTGGGCCGCAATAGTGGAAGATCCAAATTGAGGGAGAGCAGGGGATCCCAGTGGTTCAAGGCACCCTCAAAGCCTTCACTGCCAAGGAGCCAAGAGCCAGCCAGTGCAGCTCCAAAAGCCGGTCGCAATAACTGGGAGATGGCATTGGGCAGCACACTTAAAGGATGTGCTGACTCAGTGTAGCACCTCTGCTGGTGGGATTCCTACAGAGCCCTGGCCATGTTTTAAAGCTGCCTTCCCCGAGGAGAACATCTACTGCCTCTCTCAATGGTGAGCCATGCTGGGCAGTTGCTGCCATCTGATGCATCTGGGTGCAATTGCTACCCACCTCTTTATGGTGGGGTGGGGGGAATCAATCTCACAGACTTGTTTGTAACATGAGTGTCCCATGTGAAAAGTCCCTGCTAACAAATCCTAATCCAGTCTCAGACTGGCAAAACACGTTTACCTTGTTATGTCACTAGGACTAATTCTTTAGCTAAGAGATTTTAGCTGTGACAATCACAGACTGGCGTTTTATACGTCCATCAGAAAGATTCTAGCAAGATCTTTTGCCCCTACAGCACTGTCTTTATAGCAACAGTTAAACCATGAAACAGGATTGATTCCCTGAGGCTTTCCTATTTGTCCTGTCTTGCCTAGGGTAGCTGGAGACTCTGGGAAGCATCCCATCTCCTTCTCATGTGCCCTCACTGATGTGGTTTCCAAGAGCATGAAGAAAGTTGCCTCGGGTCAGGCCTGTCATCGTTCCCATCTGCATGTGGCATTTACCAGCTAATGCTTAGGAACAAGTAGTAGTTGTTCTACTCCGGTTCTTTGAACTTTAACTCATTTACGATTGCCTTTGCAGCCAAGCGAAAGCAACTTTTTATTGATTTATTTCAGCGTTTGTAGTATGACTGTATCCACAAGGAAGCATGCACGTCCAAACGTCCAAAAAGTGAACAATTGGCACTGGGCACAAATTCAAGTGACTTGCCATGGTATCTGGGGACCAGTTCTGATTAATGCTATCAAATCATTTGTCTTCCTTTTGATTGATATGCCAGACACTTGTTAGGATTGTTGATGCTGGTGACAGCCGTCATCACTGCCCCTTTCTATTCTTTCATATTGTGTATCCAGAGGGTGTTGATGGAAGCTGTGAAATGTTAGGGAATTCAGTATTTTACTTATTTCATATACCTGCCTCATTCCATTACCTAAAAGCTGTTTGTTTGCAATACAGATTTATAGACTTAGAGTGGACCATCATGAGCATCTAGTCTGGTCTCATATTTGCATATGATTCATCATATTTGTTTCTGGCGCGTATGCACCCCATCTCTGGCTTAAGTGCTATCCTGGAAAATTTTTGAATGCCAGCATAATGCTGTTTTTTAATTAAGCAAATCATTTATACAACTTGTGTCTTTCATACAGATATAGTATCATTGAGACTGTGGAGAGATAAATATGCCAAATACAATAAACCTAGTTATTTGCTAAAACCTAGACACTGAAATTAAGGGATAAATTCTGCCCTCGTTTGCACCTGTGCATACCAAGTCATAGGATTTCCTGGGCTGAAATTAACCATAAATATGTCTGTTTCCAGTCATAGTTTACCCTGCAGCAACATCACAGTGTGGTGTGGAACTGGTTGTGGGATGTTTTCCAGGTTGCTGAGATTCAAGCAAAAGTGACAAAGCAGCAGCAAGATTCTGGAGATGACCTTGCCAAAGCTGGACCTGCTCTTACTGCCACAAATGCTGCCTTAACCACTCTAAACAGGGTAACAATTCTGCTTCGCTTCTCTTATCTGGTGTGAATAGACTCTTTTCTCTTCCTTTGCAGTTTCGGAGCTGTCATTGGTACAATTCATAGTTGTAACCTTCCTGTGTTGTTTTAGTTCAATGTGACTGAGCTGAGAACTTTCCCTAACTCCCCTGCTCTTGTAACCAAAGTGACTGTTGCTGTTCGAGTCCTTTTGTCTCCCAGTGGCAAAATTCCAAAGGATCAAAGCTGGAAGAGTGCAGAGATGTACATGAATAAGGTAACAATGTGTTAGAATGTTTCAGAAGTATTATGTATGGGAGCAATCCAAGTAAATAAGTCTTTATTGCTGTGTGCTGGCTTATTTGTGATATTTGCAACAAATGCCAAAGATCACAGAAAAGGCAGGAGTTTGTCAAATGAATTCAGAAAATGTTTCAGCATAAATACAGACATCTTTACTGTTTTATTTCTTAAAAATTATAGGACATATTTGACAATTTCCCAAGATGATACTTGTTAAATGTAAACTCCAAGATGTAAATTGAAAGTCCAGATTCTACAGTGGCGAGTACTGTAGAAAAGTCTTGCTATAAAAGAATCTAAAAAAAAAAATTCAGTCAAATATGTACTTTTAATGTAGTGCTGTGACAGCTCTAGCTAAGGCTGTCATTATCAGACTGGTTCAGACTGAACTACTTCAAGCATCTGCACCCTTGAAACTTAAGAATATTTTAACCTTGCCGGCTGTCAAATACTGTCAACAAATAAAGCCAGAAGGGGAGGTGCTGGGGTTATCTACCCCACATTGTGCTCTATGTTTTCAACTTGATTTGGATGTCTGTAATTCCATCAGTAATGCACAGGTGTCAAGAGGAAAATAACCCCCATTCACTGTGTTCGGGGCTAGGAAGGTACTAACTCTCATCATTTTGCTGAGCAGGACTGGTGAGAGCATTGCTGACACCCCAAAGAGAGAGGTAAAGGGAGGATAGTGGCATGCCCATTCACCGTGTCTCATTTCCTTTATTCCAGATTGCCTTCTCCAGCTTCCACTATCACAATCCTGTCAATTTGTCTGCGAGTCTAGTGAACTAAGATACAGTGACTGCAAAACAGTTGCTGTTGGTGAAGGATTAATTTCATACTGTATGAGAAAGGCAGCCACTGATATTGCGTGAGAGGAACGCTTATCATGCTGATGAATTTCATATAGTTAGTAGCATCAAGCAGCAAAGGTTTGGTCTCAGCATTGCATCCTAAAGCTTTATGGCCTAGTCAAGCAGCACAGCGCTAACGTACAAGTTTTGTCTCCTGGGACAGTATGAATGGACTGACTACTGCTTATGGGCCCAATCCTCAGTCAGCCTTCAGGAGTTCTGATTAAATAGAGGCTGTAGGATAAGGCCCAACATCTTTAAAACTGCTTGTTATAAACACCCATATGTATAGCAGTTATCCCAGTGGTGCTTTGTTTACAGAACTTTCGGAGGAAGGGGGATTTTTCATTGATGATCATATTTTCAAATAGGTGTACTAAGTTTGATATACATTAGAGAAATAATTCTGTTTGCAACTCACACTCATAAAAAGTATGGGACAAATACTTCTGAAAGTGCAGAAGGCACAAAGGTGTACAGGCAACAGGGAAACACCTTATGGATGCTAGGAAATTTCTTATCTAATTTTCATAAACACTGTGGGAGCACCATTCCTACCAATGGGGTAAGCTTTAGTATATGCTGAGAGTAGGGCTAGATGACACAGTGGATGCTTATGAATGGATGAAGAAAGTGTGATTGTGAAGGAAGTTGTGATAGTCCCCTGTAGCAGACTAGCATAGTGCATAAAGATTGTGTACCAGCTTCCATTCTGTATCCTATTTTCTGGTTGTGTATACCTTTTCCATACTAATTCTGTGAAGCTGACATTTTCCATTCTTGATCCAAAGGTGAATGTTTCTGAAAAGTCTGAGCAAAATCAGAGGTTTTGGAGATAGGGGTATATGCAAGTGTGTGTGAGAGAAAATACTCTTCCCTTTGTGCTGTAATCAGAAATGTTGTGGATAGTTAGAAAGTAGACATATCAGACTTGGCTTGGGTTAATCTTATGGATATCTAAGCTACTAAACAATCATGAAAAAAAAATCATTTGGTAGTTCTGAGGTGAAGAATGGTGACGTTGGGAAGTTTCATACATGCCAAATGAAATTTTGCTGTTTGTTTTTTATTCAACTCAAAAGCTAAAGTAGCTTACAGCACTGGTGACACTGAATCACTTAGGTATGAGTCTGTCTGAAATTTGGGAGTGGGAGAGCTCCAGCTCAGGTTTCAGCCTCCTTTAATGTCGCCAACCATGTCCTCCAAAAATATTACCCAAATCCTCCAGTACAAATGAACTAAGGGAAAACGGCTGGTAGTTATACAAAGTTACACTGTGCTGGAATGAAAAGGTAAAATTGTTAGCCAATTTAGTCATAGAATTGCTGAAAGCCCAGACTATAGGTGGACTTTTCAGGTGCTTATCTTATAATCATCCCTCGATAGCTGCTAAATAGGTTTCTCTTTCAGAAGCATGCCTTAGAGTCCAGTGCTGCACAACGTTCTCAGTGGGAGTGGAGGGCATTCAGCCCCATGCAGATTAAAGCCCTAAGTAAGAAGACCATGTCATTAGACTACTGTATATTCAGAGTTTGAGTCTAGCCAGAATTATTAATTAACCTTTCTGCATCCAGCTCTATCACTTTGGTTATTCATCTGACTACTAGGAAGTATCAGTTTGTTTTGCTACAAAGTTGTTTATCAACTGAGAGAATAAACTGAGTCATGTTGTTATATAATACTGAGTTAATGATTGACCAATAGGCTGTTTAGATTAAGCATTTATAAATTACATTTTTGCAAAGTAATGAACTTTAAATATTTAGTTACCTTGGTTTCTTATTATTCATTATAAAACAATAACAAACTTCAGTGAATAAAAGGAAAATAAATTATTTTAAGTTTCAAGTAGGGTTCATGTTAGTGAATCAGTCATTACCTGGATTAAATATTGATCTTCTCTAGAGATTAAATATATTCCAGTATTCTGGAACAGCTAGAAAACCTCCATGATCATACACATTTAAAGCTGTGATTATGAAACACATCATTGAGAGACACTGTATTTGCATAGCTTGAATGTAGAATGAAAGCTTTGTGTTATTTTTCTTTGAGGCTGTTGTTAGCAAATTGCTAGATTACCCAAAAGACTTGTTGAGATCAAAGAACAGACCTGCACAAAAAGGTCATGGCTAATACCCAAGATACTTAGTAATGTGAGTTTAAAAAAGCAGCACTACTCATCTGCAAATAGTAATAGGAGCCAGGGGAAAACGCTATCCTACAGTCCTCCTGAATACTAACCTCCCATTGACTTCAATGGGAATTCCTCATGTGGAGTGACAGCAGGATTGGACACTATGAGCCATGTGTTGCCAGCCAGACTCATTTAAACTCCCATTAATTTCAGAGGGAGGTTTCTTATTTTAATTTTTTTTCATAAAGATTTTTCCCCATAAACATGCAAAAATATAGAGCCAGGAAAACCATACAAAACAATCCATTTGGACTCTGTGTGGGATTTTTGTTTTTATTAACTTATCTGTTGTTTCTCACTAGTTAGATGTCTCAAGTTAAATTTGCCATGTACAACATATGTGGATCATGATAGATCTGTCTGATAACGTGGGAAAGGAAGAGGAAGTTTGTTTGGGGTCAATCTGGATAGTCAGGTCTTGATTAACCTCAGTGAAAAGAATATTTAGAAAGAAGAACAGGTTTCCACAAATAAGAAATCTTTATCTAAGTTAACATTCAAAATGATTAACAAAAATAGATTCGAGCCATTTGTTATCAACCTCTAGAATGTGGATATACCTAGAGGTTTGTGAAAAAAGGGCTTCCACTACGTGCCCTTGTGTAGTTTCTAAGTGTTGGTAATTTATCTTTGTTTGCTTCGCTCTCATAGCTGAACTGTGAATATGACACTCTCCCCAGACCCTCTCTAAGTACTGGCAGCAAATGAGGAAATACCGTTGCAAACTGACCAAGATCTACTGGGCTTGTGCTTTGTGGCAGGTGCTAAAAGCTCCTTGAGTTTCCTGTACTACACGATTAATACATCTTCACAGTGTTTTCTCTGTTTTCTAGGTAGATGATTTCCTCCAAAATCTTGTACATTTTGATAAGGAACACACCCGTGAAATCAGAGTTAAGACTATAAAAAAAAAGATTATCTTAGTGACCCAGAGTTCAACCCAGAATTTGTGTGTACAAAATCTTTAGCAGTCGTCAGATTCTGTGCTTGGGTTATTAATATAATTAGATTCCATTTTAAACTAGTATTAATCTGTTTAATTTATAGTTTAAAAATTTCTCTTCTTTCAGCCATACTCTTCTGAAAATGCAAAAGAATTTACTTCTTGTCAATAGCCATAATAAAGTATATGAGAAAATGCTTTTTTTAAAATGTCATAGCTGTAAATCTAGATTCAAGCATAGTGGTAACTTTATCATCTTTCTTTATTTGGAAGGGTTTGACCTTGTAAGTGTAGTCCAACAAATAGGCCACTGGGACCTAGGAGACCTAGATTCTATTCCTGCACACTGCAAATGGCCTGCTGGTCGACCTTGGGCCAGTCATTTCCCCTCTCTGTGCCTCGGTTTCTCCATTAGTAAAATGAGGATGATGATAATACATACCTGCTTTCAAATCTGTGTAGGAGAATCAATAAAATCTTTTTCTTAGGTACATGAAATAGCAGATCAATCAGTTGTCACTCCAAATGCAAAGAAAAACTTGTGCTAATTTGATATTGAATGAATAGCATTTGTATTAATAGGAAATACATAGTCGATTAGTGTTATATTTGACTACAATTGCTAGTGAAGCAATAATACTGTATTACAGTGGCTTGCTTGCCATATAATATGATAATGCTTAGCACTTTATCCAGCATCACTTCAAATAGTATTACCCCCATTTTAGAGATGGGGGAAACTGAGGTGAATTGATTTGTCCGAGATAATTCAATGAGTCATATCAGAGTCAGGCCTCAGGAGTCCCTGGTGTTTAGTTCTGCACTCTGGCTGCTAGACTATATGCATGCCCCTCTCTAGCCTTTTGTAGTGGTAGTGTAAACTGTTTGGAGGTTGAAATTGCCAACCATATTGTGCTCAAAGTCAAAGTAAACAGTCTTGATGCGGGGAGGACAGAAAGGGTTGGGGGAGGGCATGATTCTCCACTCACTTTCACTAATTCCATTGGCCTGGTCATCCTCCCGTAGATCCCCTCATGGATCTTCCCTTTCTGATCAAAGCAGACGGATTAGCTGTCTCAATGTGGCAGTCTTACCGTTCTCCAAACTCCACAGAGGGTACTCCATGGCCCCAGAGTCTCCCCTGGAGGAGGGGGCAGAGATTGAGTGGACCAGGGGCAGGAGTTGGGCCAGGGACAGCCTTGAAATTGAAGTATATTTAATGGTTCAAAAAAACCACCAATGCACTTGTATTGTGTGAACAACCTGCAGTAAATTATATTTAATCAGATGAGTGGCTAGAACAACTCCACATTAGCAATGTTGAAATAATTTTGCATGCTTACTCTGTGTGTGGACTTTGCTTTGATACTGCCTCTGTTGGTTTGGAGAGGGGGTAATTGTTGCTATTAGTGAGTTCACTAAATAGCATGTTTTAGATGTGCCAAATGAAAGTACAGTGGATAATGTTTCAAACTTTTTAATAAGTAATCACTGGTTTTATTGCTCTAGGACAAGGGATTTATGTATCTAAATGTGATTATCATTAATGAGAGTTACTCTATGTGCTTCAGTCTTCACCCACAGAGAAGAGAGAAACCCTTTGCTCCAGTTATACCTGTGCTGTGATGTGGAATTCCAATGGGATGCCGTAATGCACTGAACAATGAGGAATACAAGTTTTCTTTTTGTAAGAATGTACAGTAAATGGGGCAGGAGTGCCCAACCTGGGGCAGGAGTGTCCAACTCCAGCAGTGGTTCCAGCTATGTGTGGCTGCTGGTATCAGTCTGTGTGCAGGACGGGTTGAGGAAAAACAAAGGGAGGCTCTGAACTCCAGTGGCTGCCTGCTTCCCATCCTGTCTCAGGCCTCCATGAGACTGGGGCAGGAGAATAGTGATAGCAGCTGGAATAGCCCACATGGATTGGAGGAGAGGCGCACTTGGTGTGGAGAAACTGCCAGACTCCTGCTCTCACTGCAGAATGTTCTCTGTGGAGAGCAGGCAGTAGCTAGTGGCTTCTTTTAAGCCACCTGCTTACCTCCTCTTCATATTCTCTTCAAGCAGCCACCCACCAATGGTACCTGTTCCATTCCCCACAGAGGTACCAGAGAGGCATCAAACCATCCTGCCTCCCCCTCTTCCTTGGCTTACCACATGCATGGATCCTTCTAGTAAGTAGGGGATGTGGAAGAGAAGGGAAGCCACCTGCTAATATGCCTGGTTTGGTCAGGACAGGCCCAGGTTTGGAACCATCCCTGGAAAACATCTGTCCCCGTCACTGACCCAAGATTATGTGTCAGACTACCCTTCCCACTACTCCCTGCCAGTTATTTCTCTCAATTGTAGCAGCTGCTTCCAGCTCTCACCCCCTAAAGCTGCCTCTAGAGCTGCTGGAAGAACTGGGAGCTACACCTGTGCAGTAGAGAGGTGCCAGCAGATGACAAAGAGGAAATCACTGAAAGCAGAGAGTCAGGAGATAAGCCTGCATTCTCTGTGGGCAGGGAAAGTTCAGTCCCCGGCTACATAAGCCAAGCCAAGCCAAGCATGAGTGGGGGGTGGAGTTATGAGGGACAGAGAATGGAAAGGCTGCCAATGACTTAAATGGGCAGTAGGCCTTATCAAACTTCTATTAAAATCAATGGAAAGACTCTCAATAGGAGCAGTGCTGGAGAGCCTCTTTTTGTATTTGGTTTTCTTATAAGTGTTTCTGAGCCTCTTTGCTGGCATTGCACAGGGTCCTGGAAGTAACCCTTCTCATCCGGCCCTTAGATATTGCTTCTTACACCTCTTTATTTCTGTGTTTCCTGGGAAGGGCTGCCTCCACTCTTACCTCTCCCCACTGGGTTAGGAGATCCAGGTCCTCTGCAGGTCTCCTGGGCCTGTGCTATAGTGCAGCAATAGCAATGTATAATATATATGACTCCAGGGGTGTGCAGCAACAAATGGACCAATCTTGGCTTTTTGCCACCATTTAAATGGGGAGGTGACATCTGGTCAGGATGACTCTAGAGCAGTGCAAGGCACGCAGGTAAACAGACAGGCCAGTCCTGGCATAATGGAAAGCATTGTATGATGGCATTTGGAAGGCTGCCAAAGCTAATGCAAGGTAAAGCTGTGCCCCTGTGAACAATACGCAATGAATTAAACCACATTCAAAGCAGATTGTAGAATACATATTAACTGGCTAGTTAATACACGTCAAGAATTGTGCTGTATGGATATAAGTCATTTTAATGTGTACAAATTAAAGATAGTTTGAAATAGACCCTGGGTGTAGACAAGGCTTCACAGACTTCTGTGGGAGCTGGATCTGGCCCAATATGAGGCATGTCTGAATATTCCCTCCCTGTCTTGTGAGAAAGAGTCACTGGGTATTTTGTATTGAGCCCAAGTCCACCCTTTCTATTCAGAGATTATCACTCTCTGATTAAACTGCCTGAATCTCTCCTATGAGTGTACTCTGTCCAAACTATCTAATAGTCTGGGTTATAAATATTTGGGGCAATAATGTGAGGTTATCTCAATATAACCAAAAATAAGATTGTAATGTTCATCATACCCATTTTGTTTGATATATGCATAAATGAACATTTGCTCTCGGGTGTGTACAGTGTTTATGATTAAATGCTTTATTCATACTCGCATGTCAATCTATTAGTGCGCTGTTAATTCAAATGTTACTATGATGAATTTTATCAGCTTTAGCACATTTATCACAGGTAGATGTGAAACTTAGACAAAGGTATACGTTCTCATTAATGATGAGCAGCCTATTCATCTTACAAGAGTGTAATTAATGTTAGTTACAATACTTAATTTTTCACTGTTTGTCATGTTGCATATTTAGCATTTCTTCTGTCCTTTATCAATCTGCTCTCCTACCTTGTGGCACTTCAAAAAGATGTATGTATTTAACCTGATTTGGGGCCTTATTTTTTTACAATATTTTTTAAACAGGCATTTTTTCTCCCTGTGTTGTATGCAGCACAGTTTGTAAAAACCTAGATTTTGTAGCATTACTTGCTATAAGATTCTTCGTTGTGAACTGGTGCACTTTTAATATTATTAATGTAGTAACCAGTTAAATAAAGCACACACTGAAGAGGTGGATGATCTCTTGCTGCCATATTTGCTGAGCTTGTATAAGGGTTTAATGCTCCTAATTGTTCTCTTGGTTTTTTAAAGACATTTGACTGTGTTACTAGTAGGCAAATAAATGCATTCATAATATAATTCTGTAAACAAATTGAATGTTTGAAATGTATTTGTTAAGGTAAGTATGCATTCGTACAAGCCTGTTATGAATTGTTGAGCATTTCTTTGTAAGGTAATATTGTCAGCTGTCATAGGGCCAAATTGTGCCCAGTTAGCCTGGTGATTTAGGGGCAGAAGGAGGGGCAAGGTTAGGGTGGCAGCACAGGAGAAGGGAAATAAATGTACAGGACCATTATGTTCCCCCTTGCACAGGGGAGTGGAAGGGGGCAGGGACTGGCTAGTGCCTTAGCTCCACTCTCCAATGCACCAAGAAGCATAGCTGTACATGTTTGCTGGGAATAGTACACTGCACTGCACTAGGAATAGACCTGCTGCAGTTTACTTTCTCCCTGGAGTAGCAGATGAACAATCTCCTTTCTGGGCTGATCCTGGGGCAGTGCAATAGTGTTGTTTCTTTGAACAAAATTCCTTATTTTTACTCTACATTTCTGTGCAAAAGATCTTAGTAAAAGGTTAATACTATGAACAGGTACAGAATTATATTCGCTATTGGTTTTATTATAAAATATAGACCACCAAATTGAGCTCTGTGCAACTGCGTGGAGGCCCATGCTGTCACGTGAGGGTAAATGAGAGTAGAATTGGAACAGAAATAGAATATATAAATAGGTTAGGGCTGATACTACACTTCTGAGTTAGACAAAACCTTCCACTGAAGTCAACAGGTACAGTCAATGGGTGCTACATAAGGGCTCAGTCATGCATGATGCTGAGCATCTCCAAGTCTCATTGAACCAACTCATTGGGAGCTGAGGGTGTTCAGCATTTTGCAACACTGGGCCCTTAAATTATTGCATCTAAAGAGTAAATCCTTCATTCCTTGGACATCCAAAATGCCTATTAACTTTGATTGGAGGAAGACTGTGGGAATTCTTGGTGAAACATCTGGGGGCTATATGAGCCAAATATTTTGAGTCCAGGGTTCTACAGGTTTTGAATCTATTTGGGGTTTCTTTTTTTTTCTCCCCCAAACTTTTTGACTCTAGGAAAGAGGAGATTAATTCCAATTCATTATTCACTATTCCTCATTAACAATCTTAATTTATCAATCTCCTGGTGTGATCAAGAATATAGGTGCCAACCATCCATGATCTTTTTAAACAATGACTTATTTCACTTTTAAAATGCTGAAAATGTTTTACAGTTTAGGTGTATTGTGAGGTGGATCTAAAACTCCAGTCCTTGCCTCAAGCCAATGCAGATCTTGCCATTGCAACAGAAAAACTCAAAGTTATTCAAAAGAAGCTTGAAGTAGGTTATTTTATTGTTTAAATTAACCGTGTTTATCTTTTTGGTTTTTCCCCCTTGTGGGTGAAGTGTGCTGCAACAAAATTTGGACACTCAACATATATTTCAGTCTTGAAAATTACATTTGACTTTGACCATAAATATCTATAATTGTAGACCAACTAGGCTTAGTTATTATTTGGTTCTCTGTACTCACCAGTTAGTAGTTAAACTAGTAGTTAGCTGTATTCCACTGTGGTTGATGCAGTGCCATAAATGTTAACCTGAAATGGGAACACTATTAAAACCATCTTTCCCACATTACCAGTCTTTACCCCACAACATAATGTGCTCAAATCAATGTGAACAAATATAGCAAAAGATTCAATTTCTATGACTAGAATAAAAGTATTCAGAGAAAAGGGCTCCTTCCCTCAACAAACTGTGAATTTTTCTAGCTTTAATTTTTCCTGAAAATTAAAGCTCCAAATAACTAACACCACCACCACCCCATCCTCCAAAACACACAAACTCAGCCACCCTCCAGAAATTCCCTTTCATGTTAATGTTGGCTCCTATTTGACATTTAAATTCAGGGAATTGCTAACACAGCAGTATTACAGAACAACAAACTTGAGTGTGTGTCTATTTGGACTGATAAAGACTAGTTAAGTACAAAGTTTCTTTTAGCCTCTGTAACATTTCTAAGTAACAAAGCTAGTTATAAAAACAAGCTATAAAACACACCAGTAGATGAACATTTCACTCCATTTTGATTTGACGATTTAGCTTTAAAAAAGAATTTTAAAAAACACCCAGGAACAATGAACATTTGAACTCAAAATTATCTAGTGTGTGTGGGTTTTGTTTCTTTATTTGTTTGTTTTACTTCAAAAGAAAGTGTCAAAGAAGAGAGAGTGTTTTTTTCTAGCATTTGTCCAATAATCCTCCAAAAAATGAACCTGATCATGTAATCCCTTGGTAAGGCAAATAAGCAGTCCTTACTCACACAAGTATTCCCATTTATTTCATTGGTAAGGATTGTAGGGTTTGGTCCAATATGCTGTTTACAATAATTAATTTAGCACTCAGTTATGCACTGAGATATATGTGTGGAGTTCCCACTGATGTTGGTCCTATTAAATCCAAAAGGATGTGTTGATCTTCCCTATTGTATAATTATTCCGCAGTCTTGTTTCTCCTATTCTGATTGATAGGCCCTTCCTAACATTGTGATGAAGAACTCCAATCCATGATCCGTAGCAGATTTTTTTTTTCCCCTACTGTATTTTTGAATGCCATTCTGAGATCTGGATTAACCCCTGCCATACAAAGAGTAAGGGAAAGGAATATAACCTACAAGCAGAGTGATTAAGTGTTTTGTGCAGCACCTAGCACAACTGGCCCTGAACTTGATTGGGATTCTAGCTAATTAAATACAAATAATAATTTTCCAAAGCTTGTGGCCTGTTTTTATTCTGGACTGACACCATTAGCACTTTTAGGTCTTTCATGGCACCATAAAGCTTTAGTTCAAGAACAGTGACAACTGAATATTTTTGTGAGTGATACTTTCAAAGAAATTAAATAATGAAATGTACGACATATTTCAGTTTGCTATGATCATTTTGATGTACCATTTGCAATGGAAATGAGTATATAACATATTCATGTGTACAGATAAGAAAAATAACAAACACTAGCTATCTTTGTTCAATTCATTTATAATATTCAGTAAAAAAAAAAAAAAATTCCTTCCATTCCATTCCTTGATTAATTCTGTTTAGTTTTTAGGGGCAAAACACACACAAAAATTAAAACAAAGAATATGGAATTACCAGATACAAATATGCTTAATAGCCTTCTATCTATACTGAGGTTTTGACTGAAAGTGACTGCAAATCCTAAAAGCAAAAATTCTCTCGATTTTGTCATAAGTTACTGAAATATAAAGAACTGCATAGTGATTTTCTTGTGGAATTCATAGATCTGATGTTCTCCTTACTATAAAATACTGCTTTTATATGTGTAGATCAGACTGAGAAATAAAACAGCATATGAAATCAGATAAACATATATGTATTCAAATATTCCTGTGTACATGTATAGCTGTGATGCACAACCCACAGCGTGTTTAAGTGGTTGTTTTTTCTTCCCTGCTAGTCTCACTCAGTTTCTGCACAATTTAATCTGCCATTAAAGAAGTTCCTAACCCTTATGCCTGTGAAATACCCTACTCCAAATATAAATCGATGCTGGGTTTGCATTCCTTAAATTTGTAGAGACACAGCTTGAACCGAGAGAGGTGGGATAACACTGAAACCTAATGATCACACTTTAAACCACATGTCAACTCTTTTATCGTAGAGAGTGGGTTTTCAAACTGGGGGAGGGGGGCATGATGAGATTATCAGGTGGTGACTGGTTAAGAATGTTTTCTTGTTTCTTCCAATTATTGTTGATGATGTAAGCAGAGGGTGAATGAGCTCTCCCCCGGCTGCGGGGGGAGGGGGGAAAGATTACAGGAGCAGATTGTATTTACATGAATACACCTACTACGCCTAGGTATCCAGCAGACAGAGCTGTGTTGCCCGAAGTGATCAACTTTGGCTAATGTTGGGTTACAAATCAGTCAGGGAATTAACTGAAATACTTTCCTCATGGATCGTATTTTCTAAATGGACAATTTACCTAATTCTCAATTAGTGAGGGACAGTCTCCACTCATTTGTTATATTTTGCTTTCCACAACCAACTCGCTGTACAACTTTTCATGAGTGATATACCCAAGTATTTGGATTCTAATATCTAAACTGTATTGTTAAATCTATTCACCCAAATTTGGGTTATTGCTCATTATGTACTCTATGTATCATATGACTTTAAAAACAAACTTTGTATTTGTGGATAATCTAAGGACTATACCCAGATGTACCAACACTCTTTTCTCAACCTATGTATTACATAATTTTTTTAACATTAGCGTTAATAAATTTAAAACTGAATACAGGGGTAGTGAAATGTTATCTTTATTGTATCGGTAAAGGGCATTAGAACTGTGCTTAGCCTGTCCAGATTGAGGGGGTCACCCTCAACTGAAATGAACTCTGCTAAACCAGGGGCTCAAATGCAGACCACTTTGAAAGTAAGCAGGGGTGGGGACAGGTGTCTCTGCCGGGAGGTGTGGGCTCTAGCTCAGAGCCCCATGCAAAAGTTAACCTGCCCCTCCCCACTGTTCAAAGACAGAGCTAAGTAGGGCTCCTTTAGGAGTCTTTTCATTTTGTTAAGTGATCATTAGAGCTGGAATCACTTGTTGTGGAGCAGCGTTTCTGTCCTACAGTGAAGTTTCCCCACTGGGAGCTGACAGTCACATAGAGCTGCAGGGGAACCTCAAGAGGCTGATTTACAGAGGTCACCATAGAGAAGCAGGTGGCAGCAGAAGGTGACTGTGTGCAGCATAGTGACTGGCAGGGCAGCCCGTGGAGCAGCCAGCGGAACGGCAGCTGGCAGGGCTCGAGCTGGTTCTGTGTTGTGTTGTTGAAAAGGAAACCCTGGATATTGGATATAGGCCCTGGTTGCTGTTGACTCCACTTGGCAGAAGGGTTACAATAAAATAAGAATGCCTCCCACTAGCTGAGTCTCCTGCCCCGGCTTCTGCTGTGGAAGAACAAGGAGGCAGGAGGGATGAGGAGCGAAGGGAGTGGCCTCTCTCTGTTTGGGAGGCGGGGGAGACATTCCAGCTCGCTCGCTTCTCCAGAGGCTGCTGTGCGTGTGCCCACTGGGGAAGCAGTTCCTGCCTCTCTACCTGCAGAGGCTCTCGCTCATGCATGCTGGGGATTGTACCAGGGCTAGAGGAGCCTGAGGTCTGTGAGTGATTCTGGGGGTCCCTGGGCCAGAGGGTGCAGCTCAGCTCTGGGTCCTGTTGGGGCTCCCACCCAGAGCATGTCCTGGGCCAGGGAGGAATGGGATGGGATCCTAGGCCCCAGACCTCCATGGAAATACAGTTTCTGAGAAAGGGTGGGGCATGCATAGGACATGAATCTCCAAAGGGAGACACAGCAAACAAAGGTTGAGATCTTCTGCTGGGGAGCACTTGAGCAGAAATATCCAATTAAAGTACTAATCCATACTGATGCCCATGGCAACAGTTAACCATGGAAAGGACATGCTGGGTTTGTAGAATACAGCCTGCAATTCCCGGCCTCTGTGTATGTCTGGAGGAGTGGAATAGTGCTAAGTGTGGGTGGAGGAGAAAGAAGAAAGAATATTTATGTGCTAGACAGGCTGAGCCAAATCCAGGAGCTTCAGCATCAGCCTTCTGGGAAGCTAGTGAAAGGCTTATTTTCCAGTTCACTTTTCGAGGCTTGTCACCACCCTCTGCAAGGCTTGGTGAGGATTCTGTTGTCTACAAGCCTGATGATACTCCTTTATTCACAGTGGCTGACAGCATTATATTTAGATACCTAAAAATATTGAACTTTGGTGTGGAGTGGCTGTAAACAACTGCCAGAGAGAGGAGGGAGCAGAGGTTTTTTTCTCCTGGCTGCCAAGAGAGAAAAATCCATTATTTTCAGTTGATAAGGGAGAGGAGAGGGACCTTTGTTTGCGGCTGCCTGGGACCGGAAGGAGGGCTTTGTCTTTAGCTGTTTAAGGGGGAGAGCAAAGGAAAGCCTTTCCTTCGAGCTCCAGGCGTTTTCCAAGGCAGCTTCAGTGGAGTGACCTTTTCCATTTTTCAGATACTCCAGAAATACAATTGTGATAGTTTCCCTTCAGTGTGCTGCTGCATGGATCAAGAAGCTTCAGAGATTTTTTTCAAAGAGACAAACACGTTGTTTTTAGCTGGACTCAAAAAAGCTGAAGCCAAAGTTCAGCGAGAATTGACTGGCTTACAGGCTCCAGTCCACAAAAGATTTGTGTAGGAAACTTACTGAATGCCTAGAGATATATGATGAGTGACAGAACACTGCCATTTGTGTAAGCTTCTGTGGAAATACTTTCTGAACAGGTATTTTCTGGGTGTAATCCTGAATAAATCAAATCACATCAATCACCTTTAAGATTCAAACCAGCATTCCATAATTTCTGAGGACCGTCAAAGATAGAGCTGTACACACCGGCAAGTTGGTTTCAACAGTCTTCACATTGGTGGCACTCCTTCTGCCACCCTCAATATTTATTTTATCTAGCTGTATTTTTAAACATGTGAATAAAAATTACACTTATTATACTCCACAAGTAGAAAACTACTGTGGCCATTTACCTTTAATAACAGCGGCATGCTTCTTTTTAGTACCAGTTTAGTATAGTACTAGTTTATCTCCCAGTCTGATTTAAATATTATTCATTAATAGTCAGGGAAGAGGCATAGTAGATTTTTAATTTTGATTGTTTGTAAGAGGGGTTCTTAACACTGTCTCAGAATGAAAAGGAATAAATGTCCACCTAGAATATTTCAGACCTTAGGAAGAAATGTCCCTTGTAATAGCAAAGTTAGTGCCACGCTGTAGTTTTTTAAACGAGTATTTCACAGTCTTTTTTTGTATACGTTTCTAGTTAAAGATGTATTGACTGATCACTACACACATTTGTATCCTGGTTCTACACTGCATGCAGCATTCAAGGCCTGGCTTTATTGGACTTTACCAGAATAAATATACAATACATAATTCTTGCTCCTAATTCGAAGAATACTTTTGAGGTACAGTGAATGACTTTGTGCAAATCCTGGACAGAGCATACAGCCGGAATAAATAGACTGTGCGGTGGGGTGGGGTGGGGGGCGGGGAGAGACAGCAAAGTCTTCTATCCACCCCATAAAATGGAGCAGCGGCAGAGCTCCTCCTCTAGGCTGTGTAGACCCCATAGCTGGTATGTTCTCTTTTATGTGTGGATGTTTGGCTGATGGATCCACTGGCTCTGCTTCGAAAGAAATCCTTATCTGACATGCAGAGGCTATGGATATCCTTCAGGCTCCCCAGATCCTGCCCCTCCTCTCCCTCTCTCTCCCCCCATACAGAGAAACTACTCTGAATTTGTGTTCAAGGCCTTCCATTCCCACATAGGAGGGTAGGGAGTCAGGACTGGCCCCAGAGCAGTTAGGTTTATACTAATTTTGTAGCACTGTATATTACTGTCTTGGTGTATGTTGGAGTTGGCTGATATGCAGCACAAGTCCCAGCTAGGTACAGAGAATGAGGCAATGACCGACAGCAACAACACAAGGGATTCCTATCACAGTCACTCAGAATTATACAACACAACACAACTAGATCTTTTGCATAATGGTTAAAAAACTATTAATAATGGCCATCTTTAGTAGCGTAGCAACAGCCAAATCCTTCAAAAGAGCAAGTTTTCATTGATAAAGCATTTCATTTAAACATTGAAATTTGGCATAATGTGGACTATGAAATAAGTTTTGAAAGGACGTTGATGATTAAGAAGAAATGCAGTGGGCATTTAATAAATGGAGGAACCGCAAGATAATTAACTGGCATGCATAAAGATTCATGCTTTATACCAAAATTTTAATTTTGCACATAAATGTGCCTGATGTAGGCAGCATTTAATCACCTAGCTGACAGGAGTAACTACTTTCATTTAACCTTGACTGAAGATCATGAATTCTAACAGGTTTAATTGGATACATCATTTAACAGAATGAACAGAGCAAATTTTTCTCAATTCATAGGTTCTGATTGACATGCACCAGCAATAAGGCGTTGCACAATTAAAGCTGATCTGTATTCCTGGCCTGGGCAGCAATTGCCATAGTGATGTGACACTGTTTGATCACTGTGGCACTGAAACTATACTGAATTTCCTCTTGTTTTGAAAAGGGCAATGTTTTAAAAATACAGAGACAGAGAGAGAGATTTGGCCAATTTATTATTAGTATTTTTTAACATTAAATCACATTGATATGCACAAACTGTAAGGGAAGGGACTTGTCTTGTTATCTGTAACTCAGGGGAAAGAAGAAAAAATCGTATCTTTTATCCATTTAGTACATTATTTGCAGATAGTTAAAAATGCGGGTAGTCAAGTGAAAGGTAACACATCAGGGGCCCTGACTGTCTTGGACTTTTAATTGAAAAGGAAGTAGTGCTGCATGGCTTTCTAAATTTACCTGCAGTTTGTTCTTCTCTCCTTACTAGAATTCAGCCACAACCTACCTGGTCTGTGTGGGCACAGGAAGGAGTAGAAAACGAGGGACGGGGCAAAGTGGTAACTAAAAGCGAGTTCCATTTTCTTGCATGTAATATTTCATACGATGAAATCTTGAGAAAATTGCTTAGGTAAGTTAATACTGCCCCCAGGCAACTTCCAGTTCCCCAAACAGCTCTTATTCATCAGCTCACCAGCGGTTCACTGGCTCTGGCAGCAGTCCACAGGTCATTATTTAACCTACGTGAACTGGAACTATTTCTTTCGTGGATTAATCACAGACAGGGGTTTCTTCTCTATCTCTTCACTGTCTGCCTATTTTTCCCCCTTCAGACAGCTGCCTTTTATTAAAAACAAAATTGCCAAAAATTACTTTGGTCTCACACCGAGCCTCGGACCAATGACCCAGTTATTCCAGGGGGCATGCTGCTCCTGCTTCTAACCCTGGAAAGTTCAGAGACATTGAACTTCAAAATCATGATTTTAGATGTCTGTAAAATTCAATTAGCCATATATTTCTGCATCTGAGGGATTTACAGTTTGGCTCATTGCACTCAGTGGGCAGAGAGAAGCAAAAATTATTCCAGTAAAAAAGTTCCAACGCTCCCTGATATTTTTAAAAAGTGTGTTAAATATATACCATAACCCTCAGGGCCATATGTTCAGCCCCTCCAGCAGCACAAAGGGGATGTAATGCTGCCTGAGGTTTCTTACAGTACACGGGGAGTGCCTAGCTGGTATGGGACTGGTGTCTTGGCTTCTCCAGTACAGGAGGTGGCGCTAGAGGTCAATAGGTAGTTAGGCACTTAACATCCATTGATTTCAATGGGAATTGGATGCCTAAATATCTAAGAGGAGCTGGGCCAACGTGCCTGGGCAATCCTGCCTGACCTGAGGCTGCGCTAATATGCCCCATGCAGGGGACAGGAACGTAGCAGAAAACCACCTTTACCCCTAGCCTTTCACTCCTCTGTGCTCTGAGTGCTGCTTGATATACCTGGGGATCTGACCCTAAATATGGTGGTGTGGTATGGTATAAAAGTTATATTGTTCCTTATCTGAAATATATGTAACAGCCCTTGTTAGGAATGTTTGTGTTGTATAACTCACTTGGTCATGCCAAACTCATGCCAATACAATTTCTGTGTCAGCCACATGTGTTCTGTATTATATACATTACCCTCCTATAATGCCACAGGGATTTCAATGTGACCGTTAATGAATGAAGCTTTACAACACCCCAGTGAGGTAGCTAACTATTATCATCATCATCATTTTGCAGAAGGGCAAATCACAGCACAGGAAGGGTTTGATTTTTCCCATGATATACAGAGCAAGTGAGTGGCAGAACTGGGGTTGAAACATGGCGCTCTTAAGTCACCTGATTTAACCATCAGCTACAAAAGACAAAATTCTGCTTCAAGTTATAGTTATGAAATCTCATACTGGACAATTGCAGTATTTTTAGGGTTTAAATCCCAGATCCCAGCCAACGGGAGTATGCACATGTTCCAAATTTCACTTCTGTTTAAGTGCTTCACTGGCTCTGGGGCCTTGCGGTACAATTTAGAATTGCCTTTTTGGCTTTCAAAATTTCTCTACACATTTATTAATAGCACATCAACCATTCACTAGCCAAGTCATTCTACACTTCTCCTCTTGGAGTCATTTGTGTTCCTTTGATGTAACGCTCCTGAGTTGGAAATCATGCTTTCACTAGTGTGCACGCCCAACCATCTGTGCTGAACTCTCTCTCTCCCACTCCTTCCTCTGGGAACAACAGAGGCTCTGATCCAACAGGTCTATTCATGCATACAGTTGAGAGCGTGTTTAAGTGCATTGCTGGATCATGACCCAAGTTACTTCCTCTTTCCAAATCTTAGGCAGAATGTTCAAAAGCACCCAAGTAAGCCACTTTTCAAAAGTGACTTGGGGACTTAGGAGCCTAAATCCCATTGACAATTTATTTATTTATTAAGGCCATGGCTACAACTACAAACTTTGATTGACACAAGTTACAGCGGCATCCAGCCACTGAAGTTTGTGCATATTTGTATCGATATCCATTGTAATGGATTTTTTACCTTCAGTCCTTTTGGTACGATGTCCATCTGTTTGCATTTGGAAAGGAAGATGATGTCTGTCTGTATCTGTACAAGTTTTTTCATGCAGTTTCAAATCCAGACTCCAGCGAGAAACTGCTGAATTGGAATTCATTTGCAAATTGGATACTATTAATTTAGGCTTAAATAGAGACTGGGAGTGGCTAAGTCATTATGCAAGGTAGCCTGTTTCCTCTTGTTTTTTCCTACCCCCCCCCTCCCCCAGATGTTCTGGTTTAACTTGGATTTAAACTTGAAGAGTGGTCAGTTTGGATGAGCTATTACCAGCAGGAGAGTGAGTTTGTGTGTGTATGGGGGTGGGGGGGATGTGAGAAAACCTGGATTTGTGCAGGAAATAGCCCAACTTGATTGTCATGCACATTTTGTAAAGAGTTGTCACTTTGGATGGGCTATCACCAGCAGGAGAGTGAATTTGTGTGGGGGGGTGGAGGGTGAGAAAACCTGGATTTGTGCTGGAAATGGCCCACCTGATGATCACTTTAGATAAGCTATTACCAGCAGGACAGTGGGGTGGGAGGAGGTATTGGTTCATATTCTCTGTGTATATATAAAGCCTGCTGCAGTTTCCACGATATGCATCTGATGAAGTGAGCTGTAGCTCACGAAAGCTTATGCTCTAATAAATTGGTTAGTCTCTAAGGTGCCACAAGTACTCCTTTTCTTTTTGCGAATACAGACTAACACGTCTGTTACTCTGAAATCTTCAGTGCTTGTTTCATTTAAATTAAGGTGGTTAAAAGCAGCATTTTTCTTCTGCATAGTAAAGTTTCAAAGCTGTATTAAGTCAGTGTTCAGTTGTAAACTTTTGAAAGAACAACCATAATGTTTTGTTCAGAGTTACAAACATTTCAGAGCTATGAATGACTTCCATTCCTGAGGTGTTTGTAACTCTGAGGTTCTACTGTACATACGCAACCTGCTCTACATCCACTTCCCTTTTCCCTGCTGAACCCAACAGGGGAGTGAAAAGCCGATACCAACCCTACCTCTGATTGTTGTACGATTACCTCTTCTCACATGAGTAAAACAAGAAGAAGTTGATATCTGTGTCTTGTTAACTTGTGGATGGGCTAGTTGCCAGCTCTACATTTAAATATTGTGAGGAAACATGCATGCGACACTTACCTGAGGTCCCTTCCCCTTCATTGGACTCGTCTGTGTTCAGCTGGTGACACCGGCTAGAATCATGAAAGGTATCTCTATACAGTCTGTGGAAGCAAGCCTCCAGCCTGGATCAATAGACTTGGGTTAGCAGGGCTCCTGTTAGTGCTCTAAAAATAGATATGTAGGCAACTCTTGAAAGTTGTGGCTCGGGCTCTGAAGCTCCCGCCACCCCATCCCTAGGCTTCACAGCCCACAGTCCAGCCTGAGCCACAACTTCAAAGTGTTGTCTGCACAGTGATTTTTAGAATGTTAGCTTGTGTCCCACTACCCCCAAGACCATCAACCTGGCTGCAAGGCTCGTGTCCGTGAGCTGTGTAAACATATGTGAAATGGTCCTGGCTCATGGCATGGCTGGAGCCCTCCCCCGATGTTGATTTCACACGGCACTGCTGCTGATCCCTATCTTATCCCTTTACCTGCATCCCCCATGCAGTCTGTGCGTAGCTGTCCATATTTCTATGGCTGGTCTGTGCTACATCTGCACAGTCTCTTCTCCCCACAGGCCCAGGGGATCCGATGCTTCCTGTCTACCCCAAGCGGGAATGCATCTAGTACGTGGAGTTCCATGGTGGGTTGGGCAGTTGCACACAAGGGAGAGCTGCTTATTGTGTCACTATAACTGGGCGCTTATGTCAGCCAAAGACAAATTTGAGCATAGACACCTACGCTAATAGGTTGACGCAAGGTGACTTATGTCAAGCTAACTTTGTCGTGTATGCTGTTTAGCAAATTTTTACCCCTCCTCATTAAACCTGTCTGTTCTCTTTAGTTTCCAAATGGAGCTCTCTGCAGAGTGTTTTTGACACCTCCTATAAAGTATGCCATCTTATAAGAAATACATGGTATTAAAGCTTGCTAAATTTGAGATACCTTTCTGGAAAATGGTCAGTCTTCTTTCCCTCTTATGAGAGCAAATCTGTCGTTTCTTTTTTTAATGCTGTTTTGAACAAATAGCAAAAATTACAAGAACTGCCACATTTTTTTCCTACTGCTTTCCAACTGTACCATCTGATGGTGTGACTTGGGAAAGGATGCTAAGAGCAGTCGTGTTTACATCTTTCTCACAGTGCATAATTTAACTTTCAGAAATATAAAATAAGACAGCAGAAATATTTTTACTTGGTCTTACAATGGCCAAAGTTGTTTCTTACTGTTTTTATTTGAAGGCACTAGACACAAACCTGGCTGCCTTAACCACTGCCTTTCAGAGCTACAGCTGAGAAAATCCGCTGCCAGGAAGAAGTGAATAGAACTAACAAGACTATTGAGCTGGCCAACAGATTAGTGAAAGGTCTGGAGGTGAGGTCCTACAGGGCAGGCTAATGAAGCAGCCTACAGAAAGCATTTCTTTGTTATACACTACTGATCTGGCAATAACAGAGGCACTTAGCAAAGAACCTGATGAGCTGAAAAAATTATGTCATTATCATTCATTTTTTTCATAATAGAAGCATGTTTTTGACCTTTACATTTTCTTATATTTTGCTTCACTGTGGTATATATTAACTGTAAGATTACCTAGTAACTAACATATCCAAGAACATTAAAAGAATGGATCTAGTGAATCTTAGGTATTGACCATGACGATGATTTAATAAGATGCAATCGCTTTATTTGCAACAATTAAACAGTGCTAATGATACTGCCCTTGCTTGGGGTACATACAGAATAATAGTTTGGGCTACTTAGTTAAGTAATATGATAATTTTCTAATTAGCTCTCTGAGATGTGCAGTCAGTGGGTATTATTTGAGAGAGAAAAAATAATGGCAAACCCATGAATTATCAAAAATCCATACTGTCTATTGATTCACTTTGGCTCAGGGGAATCCATATTCACTGATGGATTTTTCATTCATCACCCATCTAGATTTTTACCTTATATATTTTTTCAGATATTTTATTCCATGTTAAAATTCATTTGGGGAATCTCTTGCTATAGTTTACTGGCATTATGGGTGTTGTGCAATTTGAGCCAGTCGTTTGAAGCTGACTTAGATAACCAAATATGTGGACCTTCAAAAATAAAAGATCTATTTGTTATTACATAAATTTATATTGCTCAGTCTCTCTGGCAGAACTTAAAATAAAGCACAGCATTTCTAGAAGGATTGATTGCCTGAAGGAGAATGCAAAAGGCCCACTGTTCCTGTTTAAAGAAGCAAAATCAAATAATTTAAAATGTTAACATCCCAATTGAATTGAAAGTATAGTATATTTTAGTGAGAAACTAATGCCTCTAAAATTAAACCACATACATAATACAGAATAATAAAGGATCTAATACAGCAGACCTTTCAAAATTATTGCAATAAATGGTTATTCTGGAGCATCAGATATTATTTTCTTCCCCCTAATGTCTCATATTGTTTGGTTCCACCATGACCCCCTGCTGTGGTTGACAAGCACTGGAATAGCAACAGAGAGATGAAAAGGGGAGGCGTATAATGGAATATAATCTAAAGGAGGAGATGGAGAGAAAAGGAAAGAAAAAGTGAGTTGTTCACTAGATGAAGATGACAGTCAGGTGAATTTTAATGGCAAGTCCTTCACCAGGCACCTCTCAAAGCAACAGTTCACTGAAGAGACTGGATAGCTCAAGGGGTTGGTGGTGGGATACTGAGTCTATCACCTGTACATAATTGTATCAAATTCAATCAAGGTCAGTAATGACCCAAAGCTGTTACCTTTGGATGGTTGTTGCGTGGCCTGTATGAAGTGAATACTCTTAGACCATATCCCTAGAGAGCAAGAGGATTGATTTCTTTTCATCTTAATTTTTGCTGAGAACATATTATTTTATTAGCTTTATGCCAAAGCCCTTGCTGCAGTCATAGTTGCACATTGACCTGGCAAAGACTAGAAAGGTAATCTTTCCCAAAACTCCCTTTGAGCAAGTGCTACATAAGTGGATCTTTCTATTACGTTAATATGTGTACTGGTTTTTTTTAGACTAAATGGAATTTCATCCTGAAAATCATTAGTATACTAACAAATAACCAGTGCTTGTGTTTTCTCTTCTAATTCCTGGTGGAAAGTACTGAATGCACAGTCTTGGAAGCTGAAGTTGTCTAGCCACAGGAAAAGGAACACGGGATCAATTGTGCACCAGTTGAAGTCAATAGCAAGTCTCTTATTGACTTTACTGAATGCAAGATCAAGTCCTGAAACAGCCAATGGCAGTGTAAGTTTCCCCTGCCACTCCACCAGAGTCCCTGAGCCCTGACACACAAGATCATCTCTAGGGCCGAAAAGTTAGTTCTGTCTCTGTATCCATTCCGTCTTTGGCCTCTGATTGGTGCCAATAATGCTGTGGTCATCCGCCTGCTAATCACAGAACTGAGGCCACCAACTCATTCCATATAAATCACCAAACAGCCATTTTCAACAACTTTTCCACCACTAATGCCCTGAGTTGATTTTTCACAAGTCATCTGGATATCAGAGATATTACCAATCCCCAAAGCCAACCAGACTCAAGATGAAGCTTTAAGCCCTTCCCTAGAAAGTCTTACATCTATGCTGCATAGCTATCCCTCTACTACTATGCTATTGACTGGATCGTGCCCCCCCCCCCACTGCCAAAAGCAACCTGCTTTTGAGATCAACATAATGTTGAACACAGGATATTTTGTGCAACAGAATTGTTTGAGGCTTGCTATGTGCAAACTCCAAACTATTTGTCTTGTTTCTAACACGTGTGAGTAACCCCACATGCTCCCAGAACAATGAGGACTTCCTTTCAGCAATTTGTTTGTAAACAATTAATTAACAAGGCTCTTTCATCCTTGTATTCTAGTCCAAAGATGTCAGATGGGTTCAGTCAGTCCCTCAGGATCGTGAACAAGAGCAAATTCTGTGTGGAGATATGCTCCTACCTGCAGCTTTTATTTCTTATGCTGGTTCATTTGCAAAGAGATATTGGCTAGTTCAAAACCTGTGGATGCCTTACTTGGCAAACTAGAGGCTAAGTCAAGACTTGCACACGCCTTCGTAATTGAAGTGCTCATACTGTTTATTTTTTTAAAAGTACAATTAATCAAAAAAATCCAACATCTGCTGTATTTCCTTTTTTAGCTGTTGACTCACCATGTAGCTTAACTCTACTTTCTGCAAATATCTCATTGTATAGGAAGGTACATTTGGAAATAATAAATCAACGAAGTGCACTCCTGAACAAGAGCAAATGAGGTCGCTGGCTAGTGCTTGCTGTTGTCTGAAACATATTCACTAGCTGATGTGGGCTAGACATGCAGACTAACCCACAGACCTTGGGGAAATGATTTGCAACCCAGGGCAATTGTCAGGTCCGGCCAGTATTCTGCTGAGTGCTGTGGAGAGAAGCTTCCCTGCTGCTTGCATGAGGGGACAGGCTGTTAATACTCTATTCTCGTCCCTCCACTGTGCACCAGTGCAGCACAGAGCAAGATTTAGTGTTCAGTTATAACACTGGCTTCATGGTGAATGCTATAGTTAAGGTTGCATTGAGACGTCCATCTGAACCTGCTGTTGTCTCATGCGCATAACTTTCCTTCAGATGAAAATTTCCTTTACATCTGAAATTTTTCATGCTTGGTTTCAGTTGAAATGTGATTTTTTTTTTTTTGCAAGCCTGAATAAAAACCATTCATTGGTATTGAATTATGCAAGGATGGGGAAAAAAGGTGTTTTTTCTATTGTAAAAAAGTCTTTTTTGCACATTTATGACTCACAAAAAGCTAAATGTTACAAGCTGAAACTTTCCAGGTGGCTAGTTTTGACTGAGGGCCAGTCTCCAAGCTAATTACAAAGAATGAGAAAGAAAGAGTGAAATAAAAAGTTACATATAGTGTTTTATATGATTAACTAATTTGTTTGAGATGTTTCTATTATGAATCCCTTAGCGTAAGTTTAAAGTAATAAGCTTATTTAAGATATTATAAAATATTATAATTACATAATATCAGTGTTTTGTGCTGCAATTTCACTGTGGAGTTCCATACAGTAGCTTTTGTCTGTGAAAATGTGGAAGCTCACAGTGAAAGCAGTATAGTAATTAGGGTTTTGTGAATCATGTGCTTTGACCAGAGAGAGTGCTAGGCACAACTCAGGAGAGTGCAAAGTTGGCCTTAGACTGCTGTCTGGGGCTGTCTGGATGCCAGGCTGGCCTCAGTAAATTAGAGCAGTCTGGGGGCTACTCTAAATTATTATTCAGGCTCCCAAGAACATCAAGGGACCATCCTAGCAATGAAGGACTTTCAGTGTATAAAGAACCATTCCTCCATTTCCCCAGATATACTCTTTGCAACAATGGGTGGAATAGTGGGTGCCAAAGGAACAGTAAAGTAGCTCTGTGCTACCCACGGATTCCCTCACACTGGAGGAATCCTCTGGGGCAAGGGTAATCAATAGGCAGACTGTGGACCAAATCTGGACCACCAGACGCTTTTGGACAGACCACAAAATCTTTTTATTCTCTTATTCTTATTCTTAATTTTATTTTTGTATTATTTTCTTTGGAGTCTGGACCTTGACCAAGAAATTTAGACCTTGACAAAAAATAATTGATTACGTCTCCTCTATGGGCTGGTTAAGCCAGTGTTAGATCAACTTTGTGCTAATACAGGGCAAAATTTGGGCCTGAATCTCCCTTTTTTTAAAAAAAACATGGGAATAAAATATACACATTTATATTAATGTAATAATGTTCAGGCCATAATTTTAAACCCTCTACAGTCAGGATGTACAAAAAGCAGAGGTCTTCATCATAACGTGCCCATGTGGCATGTGGAGAGCTAAATTCTGCTCTGTTATACCACCTTAAGCCTGCAGTAACGTATTTGAAGACACAGGATTTCTTATAGCTGTGAGACAGCGGAGCTGAGAGTGGAAATTGGCCCACCAGGTACTGATTATACAGCTAAAGGTTTAATATAAGTGACTACTCTTCTGCCCTTGTATGTATAACTCTAAAATACTTCAATGAATGTTACACAGACAGTCAAATTGTTTTCCATATGTGCAGCACTGGAGAGTTGAGATCACTATGAAAATCTTAATTTGTGTATTCCCTGTCTTTTGACTGTTTAAAATTATAACCCAAGTTCTTACATTCATGTGTTGATTCGTACAAAGTTAAGAAGCATGCTGCATTTTTTTCCTGTTGATGCAGTTTTTTCTTTACATGCATTACAAATATGTGTGAAAAGATATTGTCACACACAAGCCATTGAAACTAGCAATTTAAAAGTTAACCTTTATTACTTTAGGTCCCCATTCCAATGACAGAAGGTCTTGCTCCAATCTCCATGCTGACGGATGATGCAACAATTGCTAAATGGAACAATGAAGGCTTGCCCAGCGATACACGTCCACACAAAATGCCACTATTCTTACAAACGATGAACATTGGCCTCTATTGATTGACCCCCCGCTCCAGGGGGATCAAATGGATAAAAAGCAGATATGGCTCAGATTTGAAAGTCGTCCATTTGAGTCAGGCAGAATAAAAGCTAGTTGGCAGCTACCAGAATTAGTAGGAATAGAAACATTTATTTGTTGAGCTTCTAAAGTGGTGCGGGGGCTAATTTTATCCTGAACTGTTTTCTTTATATCCCAGGAAGCATTAAAAACTCTACTAAACTGTTTTCTTACTGTAAGCATATCAAAGTATCCAGTGAAATAACTAACTGAGCTGTCTATTAGCATCTTCAGCATTGTGTCCATGTCTCCCCCGACCCCTGTGGATTTTTACAGGTATGTTGATATTATACAGCAGGTAGTTGTTGCTGGAGATCCTGTTTTGATAGAGAACTGACGTAACCATTGATCCTGTACTTAACCAACTACTTGGAGGGCATATGCTAAAGAAAGGAAGGTAAATCAGTTTGCTATCATGTCATCAGCCATCTCTCCACTTATGGTTATCTATATTTAATGTATCTTTTCATCAAAGTTCTCTAGCACATGTGTGATTGGGTATGCTACCATCTGGGTACTGCAAGGCCCCTGAACTGTTGGGCCCAGCTGCATCTTCCAGCTGCTTAACCCTTCCGTGTGTGGCTTTACACCCAGGCACACCTGACAGGGGAAAACTAAAGTTTGGGCCAGGGTTCTATCTGCACAGTCCTGGCTGTACTACCCAGGGACCTTGTGAGACCCAGATGAGTAGTGTTCCCCACCACACCATGGAATCTTCCTCAATTCCCTACTGTAGCACCGGAGGGGTTATACCAACCTGTGTGCTGCCGCATGGGTCAAAAATAGGCTACATTTAGTAATGCTCCTCTCCCCAAGAGGAGGAGTGGCTGGAAGGGATCCATATCCTCCACTTTATTAACCTGATTTCTTTATTTCACTATTTTGACATAGGGAGCTATCTCCCCTTCCATTCAAGTCATGTACCCACCTGTCTGAGATAGAGACATGCTAATATGAGTGGGTTTCTCAGCTATTCACTCCCCTTTTAGTCTAGTGGCATTTCCCCCTCCTCCCCATTATAATCCTGAACCCTTTCCCTCCCTCTGGTTTAGCTGCACCTACATCCCTTTGTGCAACTACCAGGGATTCTCCCTTCCATCCCATGGCCCTGCCGGAGAATGAGAATATCCCATCTCTCATGGTCATTCCCTCTATTGCCCAAGATTGTTTCTGACTATAGGGATCATGCACGCTAGCTTGTTACGTTACCCGGCTTGTCTAATCTCTTTAAATCATGCAACCCTGGGAAAGTTGCCATAATGCAGCTCTTACCTACAATTTAGGCAAGAGAGAACTATTAATGGAATAGCATAAAATTCTTTCAGTTCCTTTTCTCTACTCTTTAATCATACTGGGAGAAAGTAGTTAGTGAGCCACAGTAATGAATTCCTGACTCTTGAAATTTAGTTCTAATTACAGCAGCTGTGAGAGCCCTAATCAAACAGGTCAAATTGAGGAACAAAGTGGAGTCATCACAATCCCCACATTCCTGTCCTGATCCTTTCACCTTTTTTCTCTTGTTATCTTAATTTCCCCACCTAACTTTAAATCTTACTTCTCAGATTGTCTACCTGTTGAGAGCAGCCTTCCTAAAGGCTAGTCTACACTGGGAATGCTAAAGCGCTGCCATGTCAGGGCTTTAACGTGGCTTGGGTGGTCGCGGCAGAGCTCTCCCGCTCTTTAAAAAAACCACCTCCACGAGGGGTGCAGCTCCCAACGCTGGGGCACTGTCTACACTGGCGCTTTACAGCACTGAAACTGGCTGCACTCAGGAGGGTGTTTTTTCATGACACTCCCACAGGGCAACTACATGCAGAATCCTCCTTATGCTGACTACTGATACTGGTGTGCAGCAGCTCAGAGTGGAAAGGCAGCTTTAATTTCTCACTCCCTCGGGAGGCATTTGATTCAAGAAGGGATTTCCTGGTATTTTGAGACTCACAAAGTTACTGCTACTAATTATATTTTGGTTGCAATTCTGAATGTGAATGACTTTTGAAATGCACACTTTCTGTTCCAATACACGCTACAAGTCTCTTTCGGTCTTGTTGAATAACTGAGCCAGGCATCCCATTCACTTTTCAGTCAAGCTACTTTCCCTCTCACTCACATTTTATTTCTTCAGAAGTACAATTATTTCCTGCTGTCATGTTCCTTTCCTTCACCTCCACTCTCCCCACCTGCATACAGTTATATCAGAGTAGGGGATAAGGAATGTAAGTTTCACCCTAAATTCTGGCTGATCCACCACACACAGTTTGCAAATCCCCATTACAAACGAGAAAGCCAGGCCCAGAACACTTTAATCAATTTCACTGTTACTCAAGCTGATTTAGAAGATCAGTTGTTGGCACACGTTGTCAATTTGGGAACACCAGACTTAGAACCCTTCAAGGTGTGTATGTGCATTACTGTAACATTTCTCATGTTAGTTATTGCTCTTTAGAATGACATCTCCACTTGCTGGAGGGACCAGCACAACAAACTTTTTCACTTTCATCAATAGATTTGTACTTGTCATACTAATATATATAGCCCAGCAGGCATGCTGGTGAACTTTTGTTCTCTGTGGGCCTGATTATAATTGTCCTTCCCTCCTCCCCAACCCCACCCACATAACCTAGTCAGTTATCTCACTTTTTTTTTTAATTAATAAAGAAAGAATGCATGGTTTCAAAACAATAGAGACTTTATTTCCTTTGCCAGCTGTGATCAAAGCAGGGAGGGTGGTTGGCTTACAGGGAATTAAAATCAACAAAGGGAGTGGGTTTGCATCAAGGAGAAACACACACAACTGTCACACCATAGCCTGGCCAGTCATAAAACTGGTTTTCAAAGCCTCTCTGATGCGCAGTGCGCCTAGCTGTGCTCTTCTTATCGCCCTGGTGTCTGGCTGCTCAAAATCGGCCACCAGGCGGTTTGCCTCAACTCCCAACCTGCCATAAATGTCTCCCCCTTACTCTCACAGATATTATGGAGCACACAGCAAGCAGCAATAACAATGGGAATATTGGTTGCGCTGAGGTCTAACCTAGTCAACAAACAGCGCCAGCGAGCTTTTAAACATCCAAAGGCACATTCTACCACCATTCTGCACTTGCTCAACCTATAGTTGAACTGCCCCTTACTACTGTCCAGGCTGCCTGTGTAAGGCTTCATGAGCCATGGGAGCAAGGGGTAGGCTGGGTCCCCAAGGATAACTATTGGCATTTCAACATCCGCAATGGTAATTTTCTGGTCTGGGAAGTAAGTCCCTTCTTGCAGCTGCTTTAACAGCCTGGAGTTCCTAAAGATGCGAGCATCATGCACCTTTCCCGGCCATCCCATGTTGATGTTGGTGAAATGTCCCTTGTGATCCACCAGTGCTTGTAGCACCATTGAGAAGTACCCCTTGCAGTTTAGGTACTGATTGGCAAGTTGGTCCAGTGCCAAGATAGGGATATGCCTTCCGTCTATCACCCCACCACAGTTAGGGAACCCCATTGCAGCAAAGCCATCCACTATGACCTGCACATTTCCCAGAGTCACTACCCTTGCTAGCAGAAGGTCACTGATTGCATTGGCTACTTGAATCACAGAAGCCCCCACAGTAGATTTGTCCACTCCAAATTGATTCCCAACTGACTGGTAGCAGTCAGGCATTGCAAGCTTCCACAGGGCTATTGCCACTCACTTCTCAACTGTCAAGGCAGCTCTCATCTTGGTATTCCTGCACTTCAGGGCAGGGGAAAGCAAGTCACAAAGTTCCATGAAAGTGGCCTTACGCATGCAAAAGTTTTGCAACCACTGGGAATCATCCTATACCTGCAACACTATGCCATCCTACAAGTCTGTGCTTGTTGTCCGGGCCCAGAATCAGCGTTCCACTGTATCAACCTATCCCACTTCAGCCATGATGTCCCAAATGCCACATCCCATGCTTTCAGGAACATCTGTGTCCTCCTCACAATCATCCTCGTGCTTATGGCTCCTACCCAGGTTCTGCGCATACTGCAGGATAATGCGTGAGGTGTTTACAATGCTCACAACGGTGAGCTGAGCTGGCTCCATGCTTGCCGTGCTATGGCGTCTGCATGGGTAACCCAGGAAAAAAGGCGTGAAACAATTGTCTGCCATTGCTTTCACGGAGGGAGGGAGGGGAGACAGACGACATGTACCCAAAACCAATGTTTTTGCCCCATCAGGCATTGGGAGCTTAACCCAGAATTCCAATGGGCAGTGGAGCCTGTGGGGACTGTCGATGCTAGCCATGTATTGAGGACGCACTCTGCCGACTTAATGCGCTTAGTGGGGACATACACAATCGACTTTATAAAATCTCTTTCTAAAGGTTGACGTCTATAAAATCAACCTAATTTCATATTGTAGACATACCCTAAGTTCCACTGACTTTAAATAAGCCTTAGGTCCTAAATGTCCAAGTCACTTTTGAAAATGGGACTTGAGCTGCTAAGTGACTTGGACACTTTTGAAAATGTTGCCCTAAAGCTTCCCGCCCAATGGTGTGGACACACACGAAGTCTGAATGCTGCCAATTGAGCACCGTAGTGGCAACACTCTAGTTATGTTTGAGATGGATATGTCATGTATAAGCTTATCTTGGAATGCTCCTTTTGAACTGAAATATTTTATGCTTGGTCTCATTAAAAAGGATTTTTTGGAGGTGGAACAAATACACATTTTATACTCATAAAAATTGTGGCATCCATTTTTTACTCTAGAATAACTGACGATAACTGTGTTAGTACTTTGGCATTGGCATGCACAGAATCCTCACTGAGGAAGCCACACTTTGATAATTGAGAAATAATGGAGAAAGGAATAAAGCAATGTAACAAGTAATGAACGCATCGAATGGCTCTTGTGAACTGGGTCATGAAAAATGCCAAGGCAGAACCTATGAGCACAGCCTGCACAACTCCTTCCCCAGCAGCTTCTCCGCAACAAGTGTGGGATTCTGCTGGCTGGGAGTTGGAGATATCAGACCACGGAAGGGGCCTGGGGAACTTCCTGTAGATAGCATAATCCTTTCAGAACCCCACAGATTTGTCACAGATAAGTGCTGAGAAGTTAGTGTTCCCAATCTACAGTTTGTACTCACTGCAAAGTTGCAACTGGAGACCAAGGACCAATGCCAGCTAGGTCACCAAGCTGCTTCTGCAGCTGTTGGTGGGGCAGGCATGCCACATGAATTCCCTCAGACTGACATTTAGGGCCATGATTCTTTGCAAATCATAAAGGGTCTGTACTCGTAAGCCACATGCCAGGCTAGGTCTGCTTAGCTACGACCCCTTTAAACCAAGGAGATAATGCCTCAGGTTTTCCCTGGCTTTGAAGCTATTAATGTTGTGTGTGAGTTCTTCTCTCTTGTGCATGTTTTTGCCTGAAAGAGGATGACATGACTAGTGTGTGGTGCACACAGAAATAATTGCAAGATATGGTCAGACATAAATCTGGATGTTCAACTCACATTTATTAGGATGGAATCTATAGCCAGTAATTAGCTAATTTTTCTGATTTAAATCTGTTTAATAATAATCAGAAAAAAGGTCACAATTTATACATTTTCTTTCTTTTGATGTTAATCCAAAACTTAATTACTAAAATCTAGGTTTATAAGGAAAGTTTAGGAGATCAGTGTATTTGAAGCAAAGAGATGCAATATTTCCTATGTTAACATTGTTTGATATATAGATTTGCAAACTAGCCATCTTCATTTCAGTCTCAACTCACAAAGCAGCAAAATTATTTTAAAATTGAGTTGAAAATGCTTGAGGCTGAATTGCTGGCACGCCTTTTGGCTGCCAAGAGTAATTTCTTTGGGATACACTTCTGGTTGAAAAGCTGGAAACAACACTGCACACAGCAGCAGAAGTAGAACGAAAGGTAAAATATGAAAAGAATTAGATCAGCAACAATAATGATCATTTTGATAAGATGAAAATGGCTCTTTTTGATCAAAACCAGATGTTTTTCTTTCATAATTATACTTATTGCATCACCGCTTTTTTCAGCATATTAATCTGTGAGGCTCTCAGTGTGTTTCAGAGATTCTTTTTACTAGCTCTTTTCCGTGGGCAACAGCCTCAGTCACTTGCATAGGTGAAACTGCATGTATATGTAGCATAGTAGAATCTCTCTATAATTTGTACCCTGATCATTCTAAAATGTTTTAATCACAATGAAATCCTTTTATAAATTCAAAATAAAAGCTGTAAGAAGAAGAGAATTAGATCGATGTTTTACATTTCACATGTGACTGTTAACTGAAAATTAGCTTTTCTTTGGCACATCTCTTTTCATCGTTTCTTATGAACCGAATGCTTAGTGATATTTTCCTACGTTGTTTGGTTTCGAATTATGTTGAGATTGCACTGTATTGAGTTATTGGTTGGTTGACATTGCTCAATCATAAAACTAAAGGGCCAGATTTTTAAAGGGATTTAGGCACCGATACAGATAGGCAGGTAGTGGGTTTTTCAAAAAGCACCTAGGCACCTAACTCCCAAGGGCCTGAGGAGATTAGATAAAACAACAGGAGGGAACAGTGCAAGAATTACTCCAGTGAAATGCAGGCAGGCAGATTCAATCCTTGAGCTGTTTTCTCTGGCTCTAAGTAGTCAGAACTGACTGTAAAAACATATGTCCAGTATGGAAAACCCTTTCAGTGGATGCATAATGAACCTCATGCAAATTGAGGAACTCAAGGAGGTAACAGGAAAGTGATGAATGCCATACACATTTTGGAGCTCTATATTAATTTCTGCTATGCTGATGCACATCACTGGATCTCTTGTGCAAACAGTGCTAAGTATGCAAACCAAGAAGCTAATGTTAGAAATCATTGCATTTTAAAGTCATGGTTCATATGCAGTTTAGAGAGAAATATTACATTCATAAGTATGAAATGTCATGTGATATCAGTAATAAATACGTAGCACTTACGTCTCTTTTTCATCTGCAAAGTGCTTTACAAACTAATTAATTCATCCTCAGTTCATCCTTGTTAGGTAGTAAAATACGTAGTTCACCCCTGTTTCACAGATAGGGAAACTGAGGTGGTGATTAAGTGACTTGACCAAAAAATCTGAGGATATCAGCATTCAAGCCAGATCAGAATACAGAGACGCTATTATCCCATCCCTTCGCCAACTCAGAATAGATAACATCAACAACCAACTGCAGAAATGTCTCGGAACGTTAATCATGTGACAGTGTCTTTTTAAAAGGGAGACGCTTACTTCTGAAGGTCTTCCTTAGGTGGAGAGGGTTCAGTAAGTGCTGTGAGACTAGACAGAGCTGAAAGCTGTGACCCCAGCTAGGCTACTTTTCCATCAGGCTTGTCTGAGCCCTGAAGTCAGAGGGAAGAATGAGAGAATGTGGCTGGAGCTGATTACCCTGTGTGGATGCATCCTGCCTGGACTCTCCTTAGGGGGCTGTGAGTAAGATGTTCCCGAGGAACCCAGTAAATTGCAAATCTGCACATTAGCTGCAGGTTTGTATTTGTCTTACTGTGAGGTCATCTTTACCCGTCTCCTAGATAACTTTAAACTAACATACATCAGTGCCAAAGTTTCCCCTGTAAAAATCCTCAGGAAGCAGCCTATATTGATGAAACAGCGGTAGATAGCAAACATTCAATTAAAAGCCTCTTTCAAAAGAAGCCATCAAATAAACTAAAGCATCAGAACTCTTTATAAACAGGTTGTTGGGACAGACTGGAGTTTAAAAGAACCTTTTAGAACACTTGTTTTTAAAAATGGTTGAGTGTGAATCCTTAGGAAGAGAGTTTAGCTGAGACTTGTAAAGGAACCAGGGAAGGGGTTGCCTCTAACTCTGCAAAAATTCACATTGGGGGGCCTGATTGTCCATTTCTATGGACCTTGTGCTGCCATTTACAGCAGTGCAAAGTTGGAATGGTAACATTTCTACCACTTACTTTTCACTGGTGTAAATGACTACGCAAGGTGCAGAGGAATAGAAACGCAGGTCCTTGTTGCCTAGTTTCTACAGACTAGCAGTGCCTCTTACAAAATGTGATCAGCTCTGCCTGGAATGAGTTTAACTGTTTCACATAGGCACTGACATCTTCCGCCTGTCATTCTTTTGGTAGCTTCATGCCTTTTCTCAAGAGATACAATTACATAGTGGCTATTAATGCAAAAAGGGCCAAATCCTGAAATCCTTAGTCATTTTTTACCATGACATCACTCAGACTACTAAGGACTGAGTAAAAAATGATGACGGACTTGAGGATTTGTCCCATTTTGACCAGTTTGACAGTATTCTTCAGTTAAAATTATGTTAAGAGAGCAAGGGGAGGTGGTGGACAAAGCTATTATAAAATAGATTTATGTTGCTTTCATAACAAAACTGTTCTCTGTATAAAGCTAATGTGTGTGAGTCTGCGTGAATGTCATGTTCCTGCAGATGTTCTAGCATGATACAAGCAGCTGCATTTGCTATGGACATATATAGTAGCTGGATACTTTCTGTGTCGTCTCTCTATTCTCAGTTCACAATACCCATTGAGGGAAAGTGATCACTGATTTATTTTCTTTCTTTCTTTTAAAATGTTTGAGCAGTGAGAAACAAATGGGTTGAAATTAAATATTTGCGACTCAATCCTGCAATGTCCGCACTCAAAACTCCATTGCCTTATTGGGAGTGCTGCATGTAAAACAATTTTCGGCTGAGGCCCTTTGAATTTCTAATGCCCTAAAATGATTTGAAAAGTAACTGAAACAGGGAAAAGAAGTTCAGGGTGTTCTTAATCTTGTGGCCTCCTCAAGGACCTGATCCTTCAAAGAGTGAGCACCTCCTGCTGGGTCTGAGTGCTCTCAGCTCTCATTGACTGTCATGGGAGTTGAGAGTATGTCACATCTCAAACCTTGCAGAATCTAAGGCTCTCAGAACCTTCCAGAAACAGACCCAAAGTTGTTGCTACTTCCATCATTTGGAAACCCTCTGGCTTCTCCCAAGGCCTCTGTCGTAATGCTGCTCACTGAATCCAGTCAGGCCAGGTCCAGCTCTTCACACACAGTTTCGGTATCTCTCACATATTTCAGGTTTTGGAAGCAAAAGTCAACAAAGTGAAGATCAATGAGGCTCGTGAGCATTATCAGCCAGTAGTGGCAAGAGCTTCCCAGCTCTATTTCCGCAAGGATAAGCTGATTAAAATCAATCCAATATATCAGTTCTTGCTCAAGGTTACGATTTAGAAAGAGATCAATATGTTCGTGTGCTGCTGTTTTAATCTAGTGTTACCATTGGCTTAGACCCTTGTCTCCCTTCTGTCATGGGCTTTTTATGTTGTATTTCACAAAGCAGGGCAGCAGGCAGAATCCTCTGACAATGGGTGTGAGAGGCTGTGATGAAGTGGGACTGTTCTTAATGTTTTCTCTGAATATTGTGGGGGTGCCTCAGTTTCCCCTATGTACTTCTTAAGTATCTAGGTGGTGGGATAAGGGTGTATGAAATTGCAGATCCCTAGAGGGCAGGTGTGTGCAGGGGTCTGGTCACAGAGAATGGCCAACACCCTGTTTCCTGGAAACTGATGGCCAGGCCCTTCCCTCCTGCAAGATGAGAGCTAAAGGGTTGGAGAACAAAGGAATCAGGTGACCTCCTGGCCTGGGAAAGGGACAAAGCCCAGAGGAGGAGGGACTGGAGAGAGTTTCGGTTTCAGGCTGGGTGGTCGAATGCAGGGAAGCCCAAGGCTGGGGTCTAAGCTCCCTGCCCCCCCAGAAGGACTTGACTGAGGGGTCCTGGTTGTACCCATAAGCTCTGTTTTAGACTGTGTTGCTATTGTCCAATAAACCTTCCGTTTTACTGGCTGGCTGAGAGTCATGGTGAATCTCAGGAAGAGGGGTGCAGGGCCCGGACTCCCGCACACTTCCTGACAGAGGGTAAACAATCTGATCGAGTGTGTGACATACTCCACTTTCATTTACATCCGTCCTCGGGGTCTGTTTGAAAGAGACAAGCTTACCTTCACAGCCCAGTTAGCTTTCCAGGTGCGGTATGTCTGTGACAGAGACACCTTTGTATGTTGTTGGGTGGGTGTATGCTCATGCACGTGCCCGCTTAGTCCATGATCACTTTCTCCCACAACACTTTGCTCCATATGTCATTAGGTATGCAGAACTAATCTTACAATGTGCAAGGCCCCCATCTGCTGAGTGTGAGGAGAGATTCTGCTGTAGTGATATCTCCTCCTCCTCTCTTCCCACTGTGGGAGGGAGAGATTGAACTGGTTTGTACATTTACTAGGACTCCATACTGGTGCTTGAGCTGCTTATGCTGAAGGACAGCTCTACTGGGCCTCTGGAGAGTTGGATTTTGGTCCATCAGTGTCACCCTGAGTCTGAGATGCTCCCTGGGGCTGAGTGTGCCACAGTACTCCCAGTACTTCCACAGTACTCCCAGCCACTCAAAGTTGCTTTCTTAAGAACACAAAAACAATATCATCCCTGGAAAGTTATCCCAGTGAAGAGAGTTGATTTTCCCACTAGCCATCCTGGGAGCAAAATGTGGGAGCTGGATTCATTTTTTAAATTATACTGGGTCACCCAAGGATGGCATGGTTTTCACACACACAGAACCCAGTGGGGGAGGAGAAAGTAATTAAGGAAGTGTTATTTACTCCTTCTCATAACACAAGAACTAGAGGTCACCAAATGAAATTAATAGGCAGCAGGTTTAAAACAAACAAAAGGAAGCATTTCTTCATACAAAGCACAGCCAACCTGTGGAACTCCTTGCCAGAGGATGTTCTGAAGGCCAAGACTATAACAGGGTTAAAAAAAGAATTAGATAAATTAATGGAGGATAGGTTCATCAATGGCTATTAGCCAGGATAGGCAGGGATGGTGTCCCTAGCCTGTGTTTGCAAGAATCTGGGAATGGGTGACAAGGGGTGGATCACTTGATGATTACCTGTTCTGTTCATCCCCTCTGAAGCACCTGGCATGGGCCTTTGTTGAAGACAGGATACTGCGCTAGATTGACCTTTGGTCTGACCCAGTATGGCTGTTCTTATGAGGCGAGGGAAGAGTATTGTGTAATGTTCTCTGATCTGGTATAAAATGCCTTTTTTTTTCCTTGCACAGCTGGAAATTTCTCTATTATGTCTTTGCTTCTCAACCCAGACATTGCTCTTCTGGGTTCACGGAAGGGGTTGTATGATGGGCACAGGCCTTAGTACCCCTCCCCACAAGCTACACGTTCCTTTTGGAAAAAAAACACAAATGGGGGCAGAGGAGAAGGGCCAAGGGCCTATTGGGATATGAGCTGTCATGTCCTGGAGGAAGGTGGTAAATTTAGGAGTGGAGCTTGTTGAACATGTGTTGTGGGGAAGGAGGAGGTTGAATCAGTGCTTAATTTGTGCCAGAGCTTGGCAGGGCTGAGCCCCGGTATCTCTGGGCTTGCTGTATGTATTTTAATGTTAAAAATATTGCTTGAACCCCAGCACCTAATTGCTTGAGCTCCGCACCTCCTTCATTCAAATTGAGCACTGGGTTCCCCATGTGGAGAAGGGGAAAGAGGTCATGAAAGCTGATATTCAGACACTGCTAGTATTTACCAAATCCGAATATCAGTCCTTTAGCTGTGTCTTACCCCAGCTCCTTCTGGGTCACCTACAGGTCACCATTAAGTCTATCACACTGGGAGATGTATTATGGGGTTGATCCAGCAAGATGCTGAGCACCCTCTGCTCTCTTTGAGGGTGCTCAGCACTTTTCAAGGTTAAGCTCTTTATTTTTTAATTTTTTTTTACTTCCTAACTGAACTGCAAAAAAAGGAATGTGCATTCCTGGCTCATGTAAAAAATAAAGCATGTATTTCCTAAAAATTAACTGGAGCAGAATAAAACTTCATTGTCAGAAATGCTAACCATTATAACACATCTAGCATTAAATCAGAGTTATCTACTGGTAGTTCCCTTGGATCATTTGATCAAATTAAGCTCCTAAAATATGGTTCAAAAATGTCATCTTGGTGTAGGATATAAAGTACAAGAATAGGGCAACTAAATTACTGAAAATTTGGGAAAATGAAATGTTGACTCATGTATTTTGACATAATGTAGAAATCAGGAGGTTTGCCAGACAGATCTGCTTCAGACTCTGCTTATGCAATATTTGATTTGCACAACTGCTTTATAGATTGCCCACCACCCTGAGCATGAGCAGCTGGGCTTGGGGTAGGCTGCCCTCCAGGACATAGGGAATTCTTCCCAGCCCCCTCAGCAGTTGTTCTGCAGCATCTACTGCAGCCCCAAGGCTTTGGTAGCCTTTGCTCTGATTAACTCTCTCCTTATTCTGGTAGATCCTTGGGTACGTAATCTTGGATCTACTGGCCCTCCACAACTCCTGCATCAACACCCAGCTAGTAGCCAAGTCTAGGGAGGTCCCCTGTGACTGAACTGCATAACACTGCTGAGCTGATGCCTTCCCCTCTACTTCCGCCTTTTGTAAAAAGTCTCTGATTCTTTTTAATTAATTAATTAAGAGCTAAACAAAATAGCTACTCTGAAGTACAAGCATAGCTTCCTGGAGTCCCCATGCAATGACACAGCCTGCTGTTCAGAATTTTTCCTGGTGTATTCCACTGTCTTACCATGCCAGTTAGTTCCACAGTGTGGGTATGCTGCCCATATGTCTCCTGTGCTCCAGGATCTGCCCCACTCCCGGCTCTGCTTCCATTTTTCAGTGGCCTGACAAAGTGGAAAGGCCCTGGACATATAAGAGCTGGCTTAATTAAGGAAGTAGGTAGGAGGAAAACGAAAGCAGGAGGAGGGTGAGGCGAGAGGTGGCAGGGACTGAAAGGAAAGAAACAGGAGATGAACAGATAATTTAACCAGGAGAGTAATTAATCATTGGAACAGTTCACCAAGGTTTGTGGTGGATTCTGTATTGCTGACTATTTTAAAATGAAGATGGGATTTTTTCGAAAAGATCTGCTCTAGGAATTATTTTGGGGAAGTTCTAAAGACAGACTAGATGATCACAATGGCCCCTTCTGGCCTTAGGGTATGTCTACACTACGAAATTAGGTCGAATTTATAGAAGTTGGTTTTTTAGACATCGGTTTTATATATTCGAGTGTGTGTGTCCCCACAGAAAATGCTCTAAGTGCATTAAGTGCATTAGCTCGGCGGAGTGCTTCCACAGTACTGAGGTTAGAGTCAACTTCCAGAGCGTTGCACTGTGGGTAGCTATCCCACAGTTCCCGCAATCTCCGCTGCCCATTGGAATTCTGGGTTGAGATCCCAATGCCTGATGGGGCTAAAACATTGTCCCGGGTGGTTCTGGGTACATATCGTCAGGCCCCCGTTCCCTCCCTCCCTCCGTGAAAGCAAGGGCAGACAATGGTTTCGCACCTTTTTTCCTGAGTTACCTGTGCTGACACCATACCACGGCAAGCATGGAGCCCGCTCAGCTCACTGTCACCGTATGGCTCCTGGGTGCTGGCAGACGCGGTACGGCATTGCTACACAGTAGCAGCAACCCCTTGCCTTGTGGAAGCAGACGGTACAGTATGACTGGTAGCCGTCCTCGTCATGTCCGAGGCGCTCCTGGCCACGTCGGCTGGGAGCGCCTGGGCAAACATGGGCGCAGGGACTAAATTTGGAGTGACTTGACCAGGTCATTCTCTTTAGTCCTGCAGTCAGTCCTAGTGAACTGTCTTATGGTGAGCAGGCAGGTGATACGGATCACTAGCAGTCCTATTGCATCATCTTCTGCCGGGCAGGCAAGAGATGAGGATGGCTAGCAGTCCTATTGTACCATCTTCTGCCGAGCAGCCATGAGATGTGGATGGCATGCAGTCCTTCTGCACCGTCTGCTGCCAGCCAAAGATGTAAAAGATAGATGGAGTGTATTAAAACAAGAAATAGACCAGATTTGTTTTGTACTCATTTGCAAACACCCCCCTGCCCCCCGTCTAGGGGACTCATTCCTCTAGGTCACACTGCAGTCACTCACAGAGAAGGTGCAGCGAGGTAAATCTAGCCATGTATCAATCAGAGGCCAGACTAACCTCCTTGTTCCAATAAGAGCAATAACTTAGGTGCACCATTTCTTATTGGAACCCTCCGTGAAGTCCTGCCTGAAATACTCCTTGATGTGAAGCCACCCCCTTTGTTAATTTTAGCTCCCTGTAAGCCAACCCTGTAAGCCGTGTCATCAGTCGCCCTTCCCTGCGTCAGAGCAACGGCAAACAATCGTGCATCTGAGTTGAGAGTGCTGTCCAGAGCAGTCACAATGGAGCACTCTGGGATAGCTTCCGGAGGTCAATACCATCGAATTGTGTCCACCGTACCCCAAATTCAACCCGGCAAGGCCAATTTAAGCGCTAATCCACTTGTCAGGGGTGGAGTAAGGAAATCAATTTTAAGAGCCCTTTAAGTCGAAATAAAGGGCTTTGTCGTGTGGACGGGTGCAGGTTTACATCGATTTAACGCTGCTAAATTCGACCTAAAGTCCTAGTGTAGACCAGGGCTTAGTATTTATGAGTCAGGAGTGGAGACAGAGGGGCAGAAAATGAGGGAAGAGGAATGGGACAGAGGTTAGATCACTCAGAAATTTGGATTTAAAGTGCTGTTCTACTTTGAAAAGTAATTAAGGCAAATTCACACCAGATGTCTCAGTAGATCTGCTCCATGAATGTATCTTGTCACGTCTACTTGTCTGGGTAACAAAATGCATATTCCTTTCTTTTCTTTTTAGCACTACTTCAGGACAACCACAACCTGGCCTCTGTTGAACCATTAATTAAGTTCCAAATGCAGAGCCATTGCTTTCATGAGGTGGCACCAGATGTAACTGAGGGCAGGATTTGGCTTACAGAATCATTAGAACTGGATACAAGATAGGAAGGAAAGGACCCAACTTGACTTTAAGATCCCAAGTTGAGTTTGCTGACCTGGCAGTTAGGGAAAAAAATCTTTTTTTTACTTGTAAACTGCACAAATTTGAGCGGAAGTCATTGAGCTACACTAAACATGGAACCCTGGGATGACTTTTGTACAGAGCTGATTTTTGGAGCCACATTTTTAACGTTGACACCCCAGCTGCAAAGTATACAGATTTTTGCATCACTACAAGGTGACATTGCATCATGCAACATCGTTACTTGGTAATAATGTATTCTAATGCAGCATCTTGATAGCACAGCACCCAAGTAATAGTGCTTGCTATGTGAATGCAAACTAGAGCACACAAAACTATAAGCTAAACATCCCTCCCCTCATTTGGGGCTCCTAAAACTTTCTGACCCCAGAGCCTCATATTTCCTTACTGCAGCCATGTTCTGTACCTTTGATATATGGTACCCTACCAAATAAAGGAATAATTATAGGCAATGACAGCACTCATCTATCTCCATTTGTCTCTAAATCTTTGGAGGTGCAAACAAAACACATTGGATGGGAGAGACTAGTAATGCTGATGAGTGCTTTAGATCGCTTGATAATCTCTTTTTCTGTTAGCTATTACAGAATGGAAATCAAATACATGCATGTTTGGGGTAGGAACAGATGGCACTTCTGTTATGCAAGGAAGAAATGGGGGTGAGAGGGCAGCGAAGTTGAAAAAAAAATGACCTCCCTCCCTGACTTACCGGGATTCATTGTGTTGCCCTCCTATTACAGCTGACTGTGACTTTTTATTGTCATAAAGATATGTCAGAAGTTAGACAGAGAGACAGAGGATAACCTTAAATCCTTTAGTGCATTTTATCAGGTTTCTCAAAAAAAAAAAGGGGGGGGGGGCAAAAAGCCGACTGAGGGAGTTGGGAAATGTCAGTGAGGCATTACACAAAGAGCTCAATACATTTGTTGACACCCCCCCCCCAGCTTTAAGATGGATTTAGTTATAGTCATCATAATGCTGTAGGTGCTTTCTTAAAAATAATGTAGATGCTATTGTCTGTCTGCCACTTGGAAAATGTAGCTGTTTCAATGCGCCCCTGCTGAAGTTGAAAAAGACGGATTTATTGAAATGCCTCAAAAATCCATCACCCTGTCAGTGTATTACTTGCCAGCTGAACTGCATCCTTATTCCTGTCTCTACAGCGCCTGGCTTCATTTTTTAGAATATTTTTGTCTTTTCCAAAACAGTTGCTTTTCTTTCTTACCCCCCATTTTGCAAATGGCATCTGCAGTGTTAGATTTGAGGGCTGAGATGAGAGGAGAGCAGTGTTTTGAACTGACTAATTTGTAGGCAAGAAATAAAGCCCTTGTAAGGTGGTCCCGGGGGTGTCTTCCCCATGAACACTCTTTGAAGCTACATGTAATCTGGTGCATTTCAAAGACAAAACATTTCCTATTCTCAAGTATCTACATGAGCCAGGGTTGGTTTACCAGTTTCTGGAGAATAATGACCTCCACCAGGGGCAGGGATGCTCCCACCCTCCCCTCTCCCCCCAAAAACATTCCTGTTCTGTTTGAAAGGGGCAATTGCAGTAAATGGTTTATTTGTCACATTTTTTGCTGCTCTGAAGGAGTGGTGGCTACTAACACTTAGCTGAAATGCTTCCTCAGTAAATTCCAAATGTTGGCAAGCAACATATCCTTCCACAAGACAGTTAAATACTATAGTGGTTTTATGTTTACTTTTGATTTCTATAAAGTAGTCACCAAAAGCTAGCAATCTGCTAACCTTAGATAGTTTGGATTCAGATTTGATAACCATCCAAAAATTTGGTTGCTTAGCTAATCCTCTCAGTTCTGGAAATGTAATATGACATTCCAGTGCTATTTGTTTTTTACCGAGCCAGGAACACCATAAAATATTGTTTCTCCCCACATTTTAGTGTTTCTATCCCTGGTCCCATATAAAAAAGGCACACAGATGGGAGCGAAAAATTAACAGAAAGAGTTAAATGTTTTGAACGCCAAAACAGCTTTAGGTTTGGGGTTTGGTTCAAATTTTGTATGAATGTTCGGGGTGATTTTTGTTTGATTCAAATGGACTTACTCAATTGCTACTTTTTGTCCACTTATCTACTGTGAATTGATTCAACTGCAGTAGGGAACACTTCTATATTTAAATCAACATGTTATGGTACCCGTAGACTGCATGTTTAAAAAACCGGCTGGAACTTGGGATTTGGTCATGAATGGGGTCCTAAACTCTTACAGATGTAAACAACTGTAGGTGGGGAATTGTTCAGTTAATTACGTAAATGTTTTGTTTTGCAGCTTTTACTTATGAATACAGAAACTGATGCTTGTGAACTTGACTTCTTATTCACCGTTAATATTGACAACAGCTAAAACAGGCTACTGGATTTTCACTCCAGCTCTGCATAGAGTGCAATTAAGGTGTAGTATGTACCCCGGAACCTGGGTAGGCTTGCAAGGAAGACCACAAACATTGTTGTTGTTGTTGTTTTTAAAAATCTGTGCAAATAATTTGGGATTTTTTGCTGTTCAAAATATACATGAATACAATAAAATGTGATCGGTGTGCTTAGGGTTTTTTTCATCTCTAGACAACATGTTTTAGGGATTAATTTTGTGGCATGGATAAAGATATTGAAGGCTCCCCAAAATGAAGGAATAAAAGTGGTGGAATCAGAATGTCCAAAGAAAGAGAAGTTTTCACAAGAATGGAAAATGAAAAGTTCCCTCCAGAAGCTGATTATGATGTAAGCCAGGCGACCAGATCAGATGACATATGGTGTTAGTTGGATTACTAACCTGAACACTTTGAGGAATGGATTTTTTGCCTCCAGACTGTGGTGTTCTTGGATTTCTACCAAATATGAATCATGATAAAATACTAGTAGTATTCATGTTTTTTCTATAGATTTTAAATGTTGGTTTCCCTGAAGTTTTATCATTTGCAACTCTTAATTTATAGGAACTTTGGTGAAGAGAAATTTGGAACCAATACGTAGAGAGGCATAAAGCTGAGTATGCAAAATAGTTTTAAGAAAACAGTCCTGCTAGTTTTCATTTATCTCCTGGAGCTGACCCATTGAAAGCCATAGAATCATTAGGTAAGTCCAGGCCAAACATGTCTATTTATGTTGCACAAAAGGGAATGCTTACAACTAACATACTTTCTATTGAATTGGAGTGGAACTCCTACTCATTCACATTAATACCAAAAGAATTCATTGTAATTAATGCTATTACAATTAATACCTCTAGAGAAATAAATAAGGAACCTCCATTATTGTTGAGTACCATCACATTACTTCATGAACTATTTGACATTTGGAAAATATACTCCTTTATGACAATTGTAGTGCTTGACTCAGACAGTGTACAATGCAATTGTTGGTTGCTCTCTGGTGAAAAAATAAAGGGCCAGCATCTGTTTTGATTACAGGAGTGCAAGTCGATAGTTTTGTATGAGGAGAATTTGGCCTACTTACATTGATAAGAGACAAATGTATTAATTTCAACTCATCCTTCTTTATGCCACGACTCTCCCCCCCACCCCACACACACACACACACACACACACAATTTCAATGTAATGACTACAAGTTAACTCCTTGCACTCTGTATGTACATCGATGGGATGTGCAGCTGCTTAACAGATACCCTAGTCAGTTTATAAAAAGAACAGGAGTACTTGTGGCACCTTAGAGACGAACAAATTTATTTGAGCATAAGCTTTTGTGAGCTACAGCTCACTGCATCGGATCTGATGCAGTGAGCTGTAGCTCACGAAAGCTTATGCTTAAATAAATTTGTTCGTCTCTAAGGTGCCACAAGTACTCCTTTTCTTTTTGCGAATATAGACTAACACAGCTGCTACTCTGAAACTAGTCAGTTTATGTTATTTTAGTCAGAAGTTTTTTTATATTTGCCTTTACATTACATTACCAGAAAATGCACTTTTGTGGTATAATTGTATTTTATATGTGTAGTAGGTAGTGATTTCCTTAGTGGAAATTAGTTGGTTGTTCTCCTTCTGGATTGCCTCTTATTGTATCTGCAATTTTGTATTGTAAGAAGCACAAAAGGAGTAAAACATATTAGTCCATCTGATATAATGAAACTCTATTTTGGAGGAATTGTTTTTGTTCTCAATTTAGTGACTTCTATTATGTGTACAATTTAAATGCTCAGTGCACAGTATGTGATTCTTTGAATTATATTAATTATTTGGGTTGAAGTGATATGATATATTGTTCTGTTTAGGGAGCAAGCTTGAATTTACCACTGACGCCAGAAAACTTCACAGTGTACCTCTTGGTCAAGGACAGGAAGCAGAGGCAGAAATAGCTATGGAAAAGCATCAAAAGAAGGCCACTGGGTTATACTTCAAGTAAGTCAAAACTCTTCATTTCAACAGTGCAACATTGCATTGTTAAAAATGGAAGCTTTTCAAAATAATGTGTGTCTAGATAAAACAGCGCTAAATAATGATTACCAACTGCCTTTGTCTCTTCCAAAAGAGAAGCTCAGAACTTAATATCGAGGTCTGAGTGTTAATGGGTCATTGAAAATCACATAAAATGTGAACTGCATCTGCCTTGTGTGGTAGGGAGTTGACTCTAGTATTTTACCAGACACATGCTATTTGATTTACTAATTTATTATCCATAAAAAAACCCCTTTAGTAAATAAATGTGTAGCAAAAAGAATTGTTACTCTGTGTAATCAGATGAATAGACACAAGCAGGGAAGATTGCTGTCATGATGCGGTATATTGTGCTGAACAGATGCACACGATTTTTGCAGATATTGTGTTGTATCCAACTGCTTCCTTACGCCTCGGATTTGCTTGTATCAATAAAATGTTTCATACTTCAAATCAATAGCTCACTGGGAAGTCTATTTCTCTCTCTTACCTCCCCACCCCCTTATCCAGAATATTCATCTGGTAGCAAAGTGGCTTGGCACAGTAGAGGAATTTGTGGAGAAACGCAGTGAAGGAAGTCACCCAGACTATCAGGTTTTTATGTGTGCTGAACGTGCCCCTTCTCCTAAAGATCATGTCATTCCACAGGGAATTTTGGAAAACTCTATTAAAATAACCAATGAGCCACCCACTGGAATGCTGCATAATCTTCATGCTGCACTGGATAATTTTGTCCAAGCAAGTAAAACATCATAGGAGTTATAAAGTATAAAAATAGGATTATTAAATTTATCATTGTAAAGGCATTTAAAATTGAAAAGTCCCTGACAGTTACTGCAGGCTGTGAGATAATATAATAGAATAAACTTCATTATTTTACATAAAGATCCATTCACAAAATTTTCTTATAGTGGTGTAACTGTACATCAAACAAGAAATTAGATCCTCTCATTCTGAAGCATGAAATATGGCTTCTGATTAAATATATTCCTGTGTCCATGGGAAACAGTTTGCAGACATTACAGATAATTACTGTAGAAATGAGAAATTATTTTGGTCTGGTTTCATTTTGTTCTTTAATTCAGATGTGAGAACATGAATTTTTGTGCCCAGTGGCCACTGGATTATTTTGTATTATTACTGTGTATGGGGTCAGATCCTCAGCTGGTGTAAATCAATTAACCTTATTGAAATCAATGGGACTATGCCAATTTACACCAGCTAAGCAACTAGTCCGAAGCGTTTTGATCACATGTAATATGAAACATCACTTTGGTTGTACTAGATCATCATCATTTTTCTCTCAACTTGTTTCCATTTTGTAGAATGTGCTTTTAATTAAAACACTTTTATTGATATTTAAAAGATACACAAACACTGATACAGTTAATAATTGCAAGCAACGTTGCATAGACAGGCATAGAAATCAATTAGCTCTTTAACATGAATAGTCACATTAAAGGGAAACCATTAACTTTAATTTTTTGAGAAATTGCCTCATAGCAAAAAAAAATCTATTTTCTGATAGTTCACACCTTAAATAGTATGGTGTGCAAATCATCTTAGAAAACCCTTTAGAAATTATAATGTCTTTTTTTGTTCCCCTGTTGATGTTTATAGGAGTCTTGTAGCAAGAAAGAAAACAGGTAGCGGACTGTACAGGGGAAACAATGACACAGAAAGTGCCGACAAATGTACAAAGTAAACAAGCTGCAAAAAATAGTGAAGATACTTTTGTCACTAACTTCTGTCAGTTATAGTCATCTGCAGTGTTACTTATAATTATAGGAAGTACAAAATCTTCACACAGAAATTTTCAGATTGATGGAGTCTCTTGAATAAGTGAAATCTCTCTGATTTTTCAGAACCTGCTTGATCAGTGTATCTGTGAACAGGAATTCAAGATTATTCTGTTTTTCACTTTGCTGCTGGCATGCCTTTGTGGATGAGTGGCAGAAATTTGGACCTTGGGGCTAGAACAGAAAGTGCCCTTTTAACAATGGAAACCTCACAATTTCTGACCATGTTCTCTACAACTACCTGGAAGCAAATTCTCAGATATTTTTGCATTTCCTTAAACCTATTTAAGTAAGCATGTGCCATCCCTGACTACTTTGATAAATGTGCTGTACCTAATCCTGTTGTTTCCTGTATGTGCAACACTGGGTTTTTATTTTTAATACGAATTTTAAAGATGATTAACACATTCTACGAAGGATGACTTTGTGCGACCTCTCTTGTGTGACAATTAGAATAGTGGAAATTTTCTGCCCCATCAACTGTTGTTCTGAACCTGACTGGCAAACAGAATTGAATCTTTCTTCACTGAGGGTAGAAATCCCGATACACTAACTACGCTCTGCTCTTTGTCTGAATAATTATTTCATTTCCTTTAGAATCAAACCCTACACTTAAAAAATATCTTTCTTGTAGTAGGTATCCTGGGAAGATCTCTGTTACTTGTTTGGCTAGATTATGTATGGTGGTCATATTACAGACAACTAGGATAGAAGACTTTGTCGCATATAGTTGGAAGAGTATATGCAACCCAATCAGGTAATCAAAGCTTCAGCAACCACAGAAGTGTTTCCAGAGTTAGAGCTCCCCCTGCTGGAAGCTGACACATTTTTATATGTAAACTTAACACTTCTGAAGAATATAATTTTTCTTAAACGTGTGTTATTTGTGATAAGTGCACTGCTGGATCATGATGTGCTATTTCACCTTTCAATTCCCCTGGCTCTTCCATCCATTTTTACGTTGGCAGTGAAAATTATGTCCTTGCATAACATTATTTACCTTAAATCGTTTCATTTTACAATAAAACAGAATCTTCTCCCCTATATATATAAAAGAAAATGTTACAGTAAGGATCCAAAAGGCTAAAGCTTACAATAGTGATTCTGAAGTGTTTTGGACCACTGATTACTATTTTTATAAGGATTCTGCTTAACTGCTTGTAATTCAATTATTAATGGGTAAATCTCCATAGGGTAGATTAGGATACACCCCTCCCCCCCCCACCCCCAAAAGCTGGGTGTGGCTGTTTAGCACCAAATCATTTATGTTAACAAAACTGTTAACATACAGTTAACACACGCAGGCTTGTGGGACTTCTGTTCCTTCCTGATTCCAGTTAAGACAGAACTACCCTGCAAAGAGTTCATTCTCAAGATAGTTTCAACTTCCTGCTTTCAGTCTCAGCTGGGACTCAGGAATTAAAGGGACATATGAATATGTAAGATAATTGGTGAAGGAAGTTACCGGAACAGTTAGGAATTGCAGAAAAGATTCCGTTGATCTTTTTTATAAAAATGTTTGGGTCATTTATTACCGTCGTCAGACTGATTTACCTCACCCTGCACATAATCTAGGTTGTGTATTCAGTTCTATGTGACATGGCCTGTACACATCAAGCTTTGGGTTCTTCCCTTTCAAATTCTCAGATGTCAAAGTAAAAATGGAATAGTAATATCAGCTTTTAATAACGTATTACTTTTTAAACATCAAAAACTGTATGGTTAAGTTGACTAACAATGGATAACTTCATTGTATAACAGCTCTAGATATGCTGAAATTTTAGAGACATCATTGACACACGAGAATAATGTGATATTAAAATGCAGTAGGGATATATCCTTCTGTCTTATATTTACGAGCATCTGCATAGGAATCTAGGAATTGTCAGACTGGATCAGAGCCATGGTCCATCTAGTCCACTGTCCTGTATCCTACAGTTGCTGGAACCAGATGCTTCACAGGAAAGTACAACAAACCTCAGAGTAGGATCTCTCAGTGTGGTATAACCTGTTTCCCAAGAAGGTCTCACCCTAACCCATACTGGTTAGATATAGTTTAAGCCCTGACGCATGAGGTTATGTCTGAGTGAAGTTAATGGGACTGGAGTAAAAGCGGAACATCTGTAGGTTTTGCTAGGGGAGATTCCCCAGTGATAATCCAGCCTTGCATCCATCCATCCATTGGCACAAAGTTCTATGGTCCGTGGATTTTGGTATTAAGCAACATTATTTTTTCTCTACCTAGACATCCTCAAATGTGCTCCTCCACTCCTACCCATGTAAGCATCCTGGGTTCAATTAAGGATTTAGCTATTTTAGCTCATAAGTCTATCTGTCCAATCCATTGATGATTTTTGGTGGTGGTCTCTGATCTCCCTTCAAATATCCAAGATGTCTGCAAATGCATTATAGAGAGGGTTATAATATTTATGGAATTCCCTCAAGTTCTAAATTCACATGGTAGGAGTCAGTGGCAGCAAAAGCCCTTTTACGTCATGCTGTACAAGGGAGTTCATTTGTGCACAATTATGACTTTTGTTGTTTAGACAGACACAGATTTTGCACTGAAGTCAATGGGAGTTGTGGGATACAGAATCAGGATCATTCTGATTGTTGTAAACGAGTGGTTCCCAACCCTTCTCTTTGGGATCCCTTTTGACATTGATGAACACTAACCTTCTATTGTGATTCCCTCATCCTACCCCATGAAACAATATATTTGCCACCATAAATAGTCCTTTTATATCTATTTTTTCTCTCTCCCCTCCTGAACAAGCCACCAGTGCAAAGTGGGTATACAACACTTCCAGATCAGATTGGTGGTGTTTTATACACACCATGCACATATGTAAGTGGCTACACAAAGTGGGAGATAGTGGAGAATCAGGCCGCAGATGTATACAGTGGCAGGCCAAGGCAGCAGCCCACTGGCTCAAACTTCTCTTCCTTTCTCCCGTCCCATGTGCCACTCAGCTCAGCTGTGAGAACACACCCACAGAGCCTGCAGTGTACATTCCCTACCCACCCTGAGCAGTATGTAACCTGCTCTGAGTGCAAGAACAAGAACAAAAGAACAAGAGCAGAAAAGGATTAAAAGAAAGCCAAGGAAGAATGCAGTGAAAGAATTTTTAAAAAGAGAGCAGAATATAGAGGGGCTGCAGGGAGGAAAGCTGTAACTCCTTTCAAGGAGCTACCCATATTTGCAGTTGAGGTTGCCAGGAATCTGGGGTCATTCAGCTGTCTCTGGCCCGACTAGTGTGGTGCATTCTCTCTCAAAGAAACAGTGGGAAATCCTTTTCCAAACAGATCTGGTGAGGCACTGAAAAAACTTGAGGCCCGGCAGCAGGCACATCTGGACTAATTGTTCATTTTTTCAGTATAATGTCATTTCTGAAGATGAACTTTTTTGCAGTTTCTCTAGAGGAAGCCTTGCATCATGGCACTGCATGCTGCTAACATGCCCCTCATTATAAGGGAGGCGCCTCATTTTAGATTCAAATGTATCTCCATCCCACACAAACCTGGGGTTATTTTACCTTCATTATTGCAGATTACTTGCATCACAAATGCTGAATCACAAAACTGAAGTTAGAGAAAATGGTATTTATCTTTCAGAAATGAGCCCCACATTATTTTAAGGATCCTGCACTACTGCTATTGTTGTTATCATCATCATCATTATGTATCTTGGCAGGTTGAAAGGTATCACAAAACTGTAAGATTTCAGTAGTAATTTAGCATCCCACAGTAATACTTCAAAAGCATCAAATAGCATTTTGAATTTTAAGTCATTACAAATGTAAATAAATAAATGTACTCCCACCCGTCTGTTGTTTTAAATGTCTAGTGAGCCTAAAATATTTGCGTAGCAGTTTTGAGATACAGCAGAATTTTAGCTTATTATAAGTATATGATATTGAATTAAACAATTTTGCCATTCTGTTCCATAAAGGATAAAGTCTGACTCTCAGCAAACCATTTGAAAAGAACTTATGATGAGGATGATCCCATAGCTCCATTTTATTTTATGGAGTGTATTGATTGTCAAATAAACAATACATGTATTTTGGTAATAATCTGAAGAAAAAACCATGCCGTTTTATTTTGCAAACCTTACACTATCACTTGCTTTCATTTCAAGAAGGGATGGCTTTTTTCAGTGATACTATCATAAATTGCTTTATTTAATAAATTAATATAAGGAATAATAATGTTACACCAGAGAGCAGCACTTTGTAATTTGGAAGAAATAACATTTTTCTTTTAAAATAGTTCTCTCTATTTTTTAAATTAAAATTATCGGTATGTTTTTTGCTAACTGAAGAAAAACCTGTTTTTTTGCAAATTCATGTAGTTTTTGTCTTGTGAACATCAATATCTGTATGTGATATAAAGAAGCTAATTAAAATATGGAACAAATTTTATTAATTTTCATGGACATAAACTGTTAAGAAGTCATATCATTCTCAGCAATGACTCCATAACGGAATAATTTGATTTATAGCTAGCAGGTTCCTTTTTCTGTTTAGCAAGGATTGTCACTTGTGGTTTGGTGTTTTTTTTTGACAGTTTGATAGGAAGCTAGGTCTTGCTCCTGGGTTTGTGATCCTGGCTTATCAACATTACCCTAAATACACTGATGCAATGTTACCTCCTGAAAGTCCATCCACTGTGGCCTACCCCCCCAATGCAGAGATTGAATTCTTGACAGTGATTTCAGACAAACTGTTCCATATGCTGTTGGAACTGCAATCCAAGGATTCGATTACTGGGGAAGGAGTCTCACAGACTGTGGAAGAAAAGGCTAGTAAAAACAGATTGCAAATCCTTCACAAGATGGTGTGTCGCTTGTTGGTTTCTTCTGCTGGCTGTTTGGTTTCACCAGTAAAAGCTATTTTGTATGGCTTTGATTTGAAATTGGTAATGTGGGAAACTGATCTACAGCCTAAGTGATACATAAAAGAAATCTGAATACATTAAACACCGGTTTGAATCATGCAGCAATCCCTTGTGAGTCTTATTATGCTTTAGTAGAACTCCGCTCTTTAGAATCCTTTGTCAAGCTGCAGTATCCCATTTTCCCATGAACTGTACCCCAGAACTTGCCATCCTGTAGGGAAACCCTGTGAAGTGTTCTTGCAGTTTCCTCCAAATTGATCCAGGGAAGGGAGAGTAGGGTTCGTTTCCATGCCCTTCCCATTCCTAAAGAAAAAGCCCACAAATTCTGGTGGAGGATTCAGAGGAGGCCAAGTATATCTATGCGGATGTACCTCCATACTCCCATGCTAGGAGTGCCAGATTCTCTCAAATATTCCAGCTTCCCCTGTCAGGAGCCTCCCCTGATACTCCTGCCCTCTTCTAAGGAGGAGCTGGAAGAACTCCTGGGCAGATTTCTGGTGAGGTTGGTTTTCTTCCGTCCTACGTGCCAATTCCCAGACGCACCAAGCGCTTTCTGAGTCCAGAGAGACAAGGGGAGACAGAAGCAGCTGCAATTCTCCATCCCACATACAAAAACAATTGTGTGAATGGGGCAGATCGCGCAATTTAATACTGCAATATGGAGTGGTTAGCAAAGTAGTGACCTGAGGACCTCTGTGAAACTCGAAAGCTTGTCCCTTCCACCAACAGAATTTGGTCCAATAAAAGATTTTACCTCACCTACCTTGTCTCTCTCATATCCTGAGACCAACACAGCTACAACATGACTGCAAGACACAAAGTAGTAGTCGATACTCAAGCTGTGACTTTCTTCTTTGCATTCAGACAATCTTTCCAATCAATGTAAGCATGCACATTAAGAGGTCTTATTTTCCAAAGGTCATGCTGGGGCTTTCCCCAGGTAGTTAACATTTAGGTGTTGGCCCCAATCCTGCTATTTATGCATGTACTTAATGTGATGCACTGAGATTAGTCCCACAAGAATCAGTGGAACTACTCAGTGCATAAAGTTAAGCACGTATGTATGTTTGTAACTTCCCCTGCATGTAAATAGCCCCCTAAATTCTACAAATGCTCACCTAATTGGATACACAAGAAACTTTCAACATGAAAAACATGAAGGTAAAGGCATACTAGATGAGATACAGGAGAAACTTCTCGAAGAATATAACATGTCTGACATTACCTCAAAAACAGCAGAACACTCCCCATATATTCTGGTTTGTTTTCAAGAATGTGAGAGAATGAATATGCTAATACATGAGATAAGGCATTTACTTAAGAGACTTGATTTAGTTCTGGAGGTATGTGTGCTTTGCTTACCTGCCTTGTGGGATGCTCCAGTCTAACTAAAGACACGACTGTGTATGCATATAGTAGATGTCTGCATTTTGGGGGGTGTTTTGTCATCTCATATTGCATGGACCTTAAAAAATATTATAACACGGTTTGTCAACTCTAAAATAGCTTGTTTGTTTTTTAAATTGTGTGAAATGAGTGATCACAAAAGGTGCTGCTCAGAAGCCTTTTCCATTTATCCCCATATTAGGAAATGACAGTACAACCTTCTGAGTATTGCCTTCTCATTGTGCCTCAGCCCGAGCTTGGAGCTGGTGAGAGGGGAGATAAATCCCCATGCCCATTCATTCCTTCAGCCTCTCTGCTGCAAGTGCCACCAAGAGGGGTTGCCAGCTGTGGTGGATATTTTGAGAATGCCCCCATCATGAAGCAACCCTTAGGCTAGAAGGCAATACCCACTTTGGGAACTCTGTGGGAGGGGGGAAAATGGATCCACTCAAATCCACCAAGACAAAAATATCGAGTGGTCCAAAATATATACGACTGTGCCCGCTGGAACACTTAAATGGATTCGCATGTGCCTTTGACCATGACTAGAAGGTAATCATTAGCCATTGGATAAGGTTCATACTCTTATCATACATACCCAGTCTCAGAACATACCCAGGTTTAAAATGAGGCTAATATGTGCTGTCCTATCTGGTCGCATGTTCACTAAGTGCTCCAGGAATACTAACATAAGTAAGACTGTAGCAATAGTTTATAATTACCCTGTAGGGATTTGTGATCTAATTCTTTCCTTTATTTGTAGTTATTATTCATTGTGTATGACCAGAGTAGATAATAATATTCACTAATCTTGAATATTTAGGGCCAAATGTTCACAAAGGGAAGCCTGATATTTGGATACAGAAATGTCAATGCAGTAACATACCTGCTGTGTTTGGACTTAATGCACATTCAGATCACATTGCGCATCTAAATGGCTTTCTAGATGCCTAACCAGCAGTTTGCATTTATGATCAAGTGCTTTGTATGCAAAGCTGTGACAAATGCACGTATTGCTACAACTGGCTTTTGAAGATATGATCGTTAGTACCAAATTTTGAAAGTAGACTCCAATTTTGACAACTGGAAATACACTCATTCCTATTTTTAATTAATACCTATAGAATTGGGGCACTCAAATAGCCATTAATACAAACAAACAGTGAAGCTCCTAACCTGTTTGCCTGTGCCATTTCATGTGGGTGCAGAGAGAGACGGCTCTTAGGATATTCAGTGTATACATATGTATTTCCCCTACATAATGTAATTTGAGTTAATTTAAGAAATGCAGAAAAAATGGAAACTACACTCATGTTTCTGACAATTTCACCTTTTTTATTTTTAATAAATGGCTCGCACTATTTCAAAGAGCCAAGATATTCTTTACACTTGCATGATTTAGCTACCTTATGTGTTTTTACTGGGGGGAAAAAAGCTCTCTATCATTTATCATGTCATCTTATCACAGACTCTTTGTGAGACGCAAATAGCACACTAATGTTTTCTTTTGTTAGGGTGAGTTGGCAATCTTCTCAGAGCTGGAGCAACTAGAGACAGCTCTTTTTTTTTTCTTTTCATATAATCTTCCTGACACTTGGATGAGATTGGTTTATCCATCAACATACAGTCTAGCTCAGTAGTAAGCTGCATGCCAACAGTCAATCAGAATGGACGGTGCCTCTTGCCCATCAGAAAAACAGAATATGAATGATAGGATTTTTTTCCAGCAAATATCCTGTGTCCGTGCATAATTCAGACTCGCTTTTTGTAGCTTGATATTAACTGTAGTGTGAAAAGCAAAAAGATTTTGCATTTTACCTTGCTCTGGACATTGGGCAATTTCTGTAATGTTCTAGTTCTCACTTTTCTTTCTTTTTTCAAATCAAGCTGAGTGCTCTTCAAAGTGACTGGGCAGAGAGCTCTAACATGTAGTATCTACCACTCAAAAGACGAAACATGGACACAGGTCTTCTGTTTGGGTCATGATTCATAATGTTAATAGATAACAAATACCTTGTTGGGTACATGGAGGGGAAAGTATCAGACTCCAGTGGTAACCGTTGCACAGCACTTTGTATTAAGGACACAGAACCTTGGAGGAGATGTCTCGGAGCAGGCATACAGTGTTGACCCACCCAGTTCTGCTGCCGTGATGGGTAGCATTAATAGCACATCATTTCCAGAAATATACATTAGTCTAGCATCAGTCGTGGGTATCTTATCGCACAAAGGAGTGAAAGTTGGGAGAAGAAAAAAAATTAACTGATGATTAGATATTTGTTGATAAAAATGTCTGATTAAACACCTTTGAAACACTCCCAGGAGCAAAGAGAAGGGGAGGAGGAAGCTCTGCCAGCTTCCACGGCCACCAGCTAGTGGGACCACTAGAAGCCACCCAAGGAATTCTGGGTGCTCTCATCCTGTACTGATGCCACCCTAAGCGGAGGGGAGGGGGACGGGGGGGAAGGGGGACTGGTCTCTACCAGTCTGCACTGCACCATCTCTGTAGAGCCACCCAAAGGATAGCAGAGCTCTGCCAGGAACTGCCAGGCATAGCAGGAAAGAGTGCTAAAAAGCAAAACAAGTCCAAACCAGATGAGTTCATCTGAGGCCATTTCAGATCCCTGGAAGAGGAAAAGGGAAGGAGGACATTTTGTTGATCAGAGGAAGGAAATCATAAAGCACCAGGGGTGGATTTTGGAGTAGATCAACCAGAGCATCATGGGGCTTTAGCTTCCCTTGATGGAAAACTGGAGCACCACATAGAGCCTGTGGCGCTTCTGATAGACAACCGTCCTGAGGACAGTAAGCATTGCCATGGGGAAATAAAGCAGTCATGGTAAATTACAGGCTGTTCTCATGAAGGAAAACACGGCTACTCTTTTAAAAAAATAAATGTATGGGAAAGTCAAGCTAGACCCAATATTCATGTCTGGAGAGGATGGGAAAGTATGCACTGATTTAAAACATATCTGACAGACATATTAGGATTTAGCATGAAGGATTATCCTTTGCATAAGGTGCAAAGTGCAGTGAAATCATTGAAAAGCAGAATGCAGTGCAAGGGGGACTCTGTGCCACACAGCTGGGCTCCATGCCAGCTTTCTTTGACTGAGCATAGGGGAGGGGTGGGGCGGAGGGTGGCCCATAGGATATGCATAGGTGTGGCTATTGGGATGGCAGTCTGCATCCATTGGTCAGAGAGCCCACATGGGTGAGGGAGACCAGTAGCCCACTGTTAGAGCCTGCAAATAAAACCTGATTGCCTGTTGCACGTGAAAACCCTTTCTGTAATAATTTGTATTATTGCTATCCGTGGAGGATAGCCTCTCTCTGGCAGATATGTTGCAAGGTAAAATGATGCCTCACTCACCCTGATTTTAAAATCTGCTTCTCCTGTATCCCTGATGGACATGTCACCAGCTGAGACACCAGATAAAACCCTTTGCTTTTTTTAAACAGATGCTGTTTCGAAGTGGGGTGAGGTGGGATAAGGAGGTGAAGGGCAAAATCTGAATAAATGCACAGTTTGAGCTTCATGGGCTCAGCAAATATGTCATAGAAACAGCAAGTATGAGTGATTAAATTAAGAAGATAAATGTCAGACTACCTAGTAACTGTATGATCTGTATGATCTCTCAGGATCTTTTGTGCAGCTATCTGAAACTAATGCAAATACTGTCAAATGCTTTCTTACAAGAGCTAGCCTTATAGCCCAGGGTGAGTGTTTTACTCTGCCAGACAAGAGGCCTGGATTCATTCTCTTGCGCTTGCACCAGTAGTCACGTCCCTGTGACCCGTGGGCTAGAAGCAGCATGTCTGCCCCTCGGGTGGAAGGTGTGCCTCGCATTACCTAATCGTGATCTATTATGAAGCAACATTGAAGGGCTCCCAAGAAGAGAAGAGACCTGTGATGGAAAGACGGTGGTTGAGTCTTAGATGATGTTAAGTGGCATAAAAGGAAGAAATGTACTGATGCTTTGATTCTCAGGCCACAGCAGTTCAGAGAAATCTATGAGATCCATCTGAAAAAAAGCTGATCTCACAAGCCCTCCCACCCTGGCTTTCAACAAATACAGCAAAATTCCACAAAGGATGCTGCAAAATACAGAAAACTGTACCTTGGAAAATGTGACAGTGGTATACAAGATTAGCAAAGGCAGGCACAAGAAAAAATATCCCATGAATGCACTGTCTCCCTCCCTCACTGAGTGGAAAACAACATGCTTAAAAGGAAAAGGCCTTTTACAAATTTTTTAAAGTGCATAACAGAATCAGCTGCTGATGTGAAAGAGTTGGCAGGTATTACTCTTCTGAGAAGGAATCCTAGTTCAAAAAAGCAAAAGCAAAAGCGAGGAATACTACAAGAACAGGAGGATGGGGGTGAGGGGTGGCCTAATGGTGATCATCATGGAGCAGTCCAGGATGAAATGTACTGTGCATTCAGGAAGATACCTGTCAATCAAATGGAAGGGTGACATTACAACAATCTCAGTGACTTAGAACCCTCGAGGCACAGATTTTTTTCTGTGAAGCCAGCCAAAAACCTGTACCATGCACTGAGCTGGGATTCAGTGAAAGTGCACCATACTGTAACTTACATAAAAAGCGAGCGGAAGCTGTAGTGGGAAAGGCAACTAAAAGAGTTTCGGATTAAAAGATCCCTCCCACCCTTCTGCAAGTTTTAGTACATGCCAAACCAAAGTGAGGCTGCAAGTGTGCTCTATGATATACTCGAAACAGACAAAAAAATAACCCTGTTTTAGATATCCCTACAGATACCCAGTTTTCTGCTCAGAAATAGTTAATTAACAAATTCAATTGCAGATCTTTGCTGAAATCAAAAAGATACTTTGATATAAGAACTTAATGTGAGAAGGTTGCTGTTAAATTGAGAAGGATGTTTTTTGTTCAGCTGCATTCAAAATAAGAAAAACCCATGCCTGTGTGCCATGGCAAAAGTATCACTGTCTTGGGGGGAGAAAAAAGACACGTTTTCAAGCTTCTGAGTCGGCATTAAACCAATGAGAAAGATAATGAACTATAAAAATTGCTTGATGGGCTCTGGGGAAAAAAATGCTGACTTTTGTGTTACATCATAGGAGAATAAGATATTTTGATAGTGAAAAAAACTAATACTGTAAGATGCCTGACCAATGGGTTATAAATAAGGAAATAACAGAACGCAGAACTGGCTGAACTGGAATGAAATGCACCAACTCAAAGTGCAAACAGAAGAAACATATAATGAGTAATCAACCAATCAGTTGTCTGGATCCACAATGCATATGATGCTGAAGAACAAATCCAGGTTTTTCCAAAAAACCTTGCCTTTCCAATATATGCAGAGCAGGTATGTGCTAAGCACAGATAACACATGTACAATGGGTTACAAGAGCCAATTATTACAAAAAGAAATAAATCAAATATATTGTAAAGCTTCAATAAGTCTCTAAATCACAGCAATGAGAAATAACAATGGTGTTCATCGTGAAACTCATCTGGAAATCTAATATCCACAAATTTCAAAATCTTAAAGCTGAACAGCCCCAACTTAGGCTCAAAAGCAGGGCACACCTGACCGACAGACTACGGAGTCTGAGTCCACATGTTACAGTGTTGAAATCTATTGTGTACTATCAGTAGAAATGGGAAAAGCCTATTAAGGTCATCAAATTCAACGCCACTGTAGCAGTGGGTGGTGGTGTTTAATATTTGTATTGTGGTAACACTCAAAGAGCTTAACCAGGCCAGGCCCCATTGTGGTAGGTGCTGTAAAAACATACAGCAAATGGGAGCCCCCTAAGATCTTACAATCTAAAAGACAAGGCATAACAGATAGATGAGATAAACCAGCAGGTCAGCGTGAGGACAGGGGAAATAGAGTAATAAAAAACAGGATACATGCAATTCTTAGTTGGGAGCAGTAATCACAATTCACTGCCTGCCTAGTTGTTAACAATTTGCACTATACTGTATTCATTAAAGAGGTAGTGAGTTTTGAGGAGGGACTTGAAGGATGAGGTAGTGTCTTTAGGAATTTTGACTAAAACTTTTCTGACTCATGAAGGGAGCGACAAAGTGCATGTTAGAGGAGAGAGAGAATTAGACGATCATGGCTGCCATTGCTGGTGGCATCTTGAATTCCCAGGTCTAGTCATTTTAAATCTTTCACGTGATGGGTTTTCCATTGATTCCCTTGGGAGACTATTTCATGAACCTGACCAGTAGTGAATGTTGTCTAACTCAACCCAAACTGATTCGTTCTTAATTTCATCCCAGCCTTTCTAGGTAAATCCCCAGAATCACCATTAACTAGTTTGTACCCTCCTTCAAATACTTGTAGAGGGCGAGCAGATCCTGTCTCCTCAGAATAACCAAGCTATAAACATGCATTTCCTTTTAATCATTCCCCTAAATCAGTCAAGTATCATCTGCACTTAAAACATATTTGAAGCTCTTTACAGTTGCAGAAGACTCACTCCTTTCCGGATCATATATAAAATGGGAGGTGCAAGGAGTGTATGTAGACATGCGCACATGCGTGTGCGTGTGCATATGTACTTGTATACATTGCACCTGGTGCTTTTCAGGTGCCATGAGGCATGACTTTGTGGGTCCATGGTGCTCCTAAACACTTTTAAAGTTACAGCATTCTATGAAATCCCAGGTGTTCAGCTATTTGTTAAGAATCATAGTCCAACCCATTAGTGAATGCATTAACTGTATGCTAAAATTCTTAGACACAGAGCATATAATCTTCTGAATGGTATTGGCTAGGAGAAAGCTGTATCATACATAGAAGAAATACTGATAATGTACAGTACATTATGCTTCAATGAAAATGACTAATATCAAAGATAAATGAAAAGATATGTATGGCTGAGACAAGTGGAATAAAATGTATTTTAAGTAAATCAGTTTTCAGGAATACTAGGCACAGGTTAATCTTTTATAAATATGTTCACAGAATAGATTAGACACCAGCCCGCCTACACAAAATGAATGCAGCACATACTCTGAAGTGTTTCAGAGGCAGGATAAATGAGGGAACTCTTCTGTATTTGATCTGATTCTGCTCTGTAATTCAGAGCTAGTGGAGATGGGTGGTGAATTTCTCATTGATCCCAAAAGAACCAATACTGTTGAATCCTGTGAGATGTAAGCTTTGTAGAGAATTGGCGGCTATGCATGAAGGACATTGTAGCTTTAGGATCCTATTCTGTCAGGAATCCATGTAAATGGCATGTACAGGAGTTATACACCTCCAGGGGAGACAAGACCCCATAGCTGTGACAATAGTAAAAAGACATTTCTCTCTCTCTTTCATGGCCATATCTACACCCAATTGTCAAAGGATTGCTTTCCAGGTGATTAAATGGAGTTGGAAACTAATATCTTGTGACCGTTGAAACAATGCTATATTTATTACACACGCTGTGTATAGAAATGAGGAAATGCGGTTAAGAGCATAGACCTGGGTTTTAGGAAAATTAGATGGGAAGTAGCATGATTAGCACATTGGGAATGAGACATTAGGAGTTCTCTGCCCAATTCTTCCCACTTTTCAAGTGACTTAGGTCATATCTCAGAGCCTCAAACAATGCATGGCTACCTCACAATGGCGCTGAGAGTTTTAGTTCTTTTAAAACACTATGAGAGCCTCAGCTGCTAGGCACCACAAACGTGCAAAGTATTGTTACAAACTGGTGAGCATTTTTTATAAAAGCATGGACACCACATAAACATGTCATGGCTGAAGCTCCCTGCAGAGGCTACAGGGACTACTCCTGAATCAGCCAGTGGCGGGGGGGGTGGGGTTCATAAGGTGCTGTCTCCATATTACTCCTATTTTATGCCTACCTCAGGCAGCAGAAAGATGGGAACCTGACCTCTGACTCCCCCATGAACAGCTGAGCCATCCTAATAGACTGTCACCCCAACAACTGTGCAATAAGCAACAAACACCAAATTAATACAGGGCATCGTGTTTATTATCTGTGTGCCTACTGCCTTTGGTAAGCAAAAGAAATACCACAAATACTGTGGCCAGTCAACCGGTGCATCCTGGTATATTCCAAGTGTCTAATGCTGTGTGTGTCCATGTGGTGGTGTCAGATAGGACAGAAATCTGGTGATTGTTTCTGATCATTCAAAAAATAAAATGAAAAAAATCTAACTTTTGTTTCAGCTATGCTGGTCACTGATAATAAACAAACTGCCCTGATTTTAAAGGGCACATTTAAGGCAGCCTTAGCTTGAACCATAATTTGCATGGTTGGGGAAAGGACAGCTAGTCTGGCATAATGCTACAGTTTATGCAATGACTTGGCAGCAATTCAACACCACCCACAACATGCAAAGAGCATAGTAGGCTATGACGGAGCAGGAGTTGCCAAAGAGGAAAAGGGACTAAGATGCCATGATGGACATGGGATCTAGGGGAATGCCTGAGATAATGTTACTCTTCTAGCTTGTTTTTTGCCTTAGTAGCTAAGGCTTTCAGGCTAGTTGCCATACTGCACTGGTCACGCTATCACAGTTTGAATGATACTGTAGGCTCCTTTTTCCACCTTTGCTGTAAGAAAACGTTGAAGCTTCACTTCAGTTATTGTTTGCACTTGTTATTTAACATCCCAATTTGAGCAGCTTCAGTTGTAACCATACGTATGCCCAAGTTCAAGGCAAAACTGAAAAGAGATTGCTTACATTGGCACTTTAATGGCTTCAAATAACTAAAACTAGCGACCTCTCACACACATCTTCTGATCCAGCCCTTTGGTAAATGTATTCCAGCAGTCCTAACTTACCCCCTTAAGAAGGACTGGCATGTTAAACCAGGTGGCCTTTTGCTAAACATTTTTCTGTCATATTCTGCTGCTTCAGTTTCTACGTTTGCCTGCATTTCACACAGCAAAATGGAGAAGTTTAAAGGCTTGTTTATGTGACAAAACCCTACCGCTAAGTATAGTATTAGTGACGGATTAATGTATTAGTTGAATGTAATTGAATTATAGTACTAATATACAGCAACAGTCTTACTACTTACTGGATTGCTGAGACTTGTGACATTCTCTTAAACAGTACTGCTGATGCTTTCAACTTGTATGCTTCAGCACTGTGGTACTCAGCTCCCCTTTAAGTAACATCATAAGCTGCAGAAGTAGACCCTTGGGGCTATGTGCTCCATTCCAGCACAGCAATTTGAGATAGTGTAAGAACTCACAAAGTTAAACAACCGTCTTCTTTGTATTGTAAGACAATAGATAGGCTGCCTGAATGGAAAGTCTGTGACTCTCTGAGTGGCTGTAAAGTCCCAAGACTTAACTGTTTTTAAAAACATAGAACATTTTACCTGGTCTACGCTCTTGTATTTACCTGACGGCTTTTACTGTATGTGCATTTGAATTTACACTTTTGTATTTCTGAAGTGCCTTCCATCTGCACATCTCAAAATGCTTCAGCAAATATTGATTTACCTCATAGTAGCTGAGAAAGAAGATTGAAAAATTCTAGCTTTTGAATTTTTTCCCTAGAACTCCTGCCCCATGTTAGAGCCTTCACAATCGGGTGCTCCCAATTGCCTTAGCACCAGGAAGCAGCCCAGATCTTTGCTCTGACCCTGACCCTGGGCTTAGGGCCACCCCAGAGGACACCCGTTTCAGACGCCTTTGCCTCCAAAACTATGCAGATGGCACAGTCCAGGTCTGTCTTTAGGGCATAGGTTTTCATGGGATTTGTAAAAAAAAATTTAACTTTTTCTCTATTTCTTCATTAGCTACAAGGTTTTTCTCCTTAAAATTATGATGTTCAAAAAAAAGGTTTCATGGCTATCAGAGGAGGACTTTTTGTTTTTGCCCTTGTAGATGCAGCAAAGGCAAGCAGGGAACGGAAAGGGAAAGGGAAAAGGAAAAGCCTTGTTCCCACGCTTTGGTAAGGAAACAGAGGGAGAGAGAGAGAGAGTGAGATTTACCCAAGATCACAAAGAAAGTGTGTGGCTGAGTAGGAATAGAACACAGGACTCTAGTATCTAAAGCTAGATCATCACTGTCAAAAAGCTGTAACTATTGTGCATTAGCAAGCTTGCTGTAACATTGTCATGGAGACAAGACTGTGTCGTTTTTCACTGTGCTGTAGGTAGGTGAGGTCACTCCCAGGTGGGAAGCTAGGCTGTTGGCCTCTAATACATGTTTTTAAAAATACTCTTTTTGGCAGTGAGGACAGACCTAGTCTCCCAGTTCTGTTTCTTTAGCCACGATCCAATCCTTCTGCCTACACACTGAATACCTATTCCAATTCATATGCTCTTCCAAAATGTTCCAAATAGCTCATTTTTATTTTATATTCATCTATTTTAAATTGAAGCCAAAAAGCATTTAGAGGATTACCTCTTCTAGTATGATCTTATGCAGCATATGCCCCTTTGTCAGTACAGTATATGTATGACTTATTTAGGTTTTCTATAAGAATTAAAATTGAAATGCTGGCGAAGCGCACTCAGCCCAAATAACTAGGGTTGAGGAACAGAATAAAAAGACTGAAGAAGCAGTTCTACTCCAGGACATGGGCCAGAGCTGTGACCATGTGTCACTGCTTCACCCAGACAGCTTTGTGAGCAAGCACATCTGTATAGTTCATGGCTCCAGCAACAACATCCACCCCTCCAAATGCAGTAACCTTGTGCTGTGAGTCAGCTGCAACCCCCCACCTTTAATCCATAATTAATCAGTTTGCAAAAATATTAGTCCAATTATCATAATCACCAAAAAGCAAGAAGTCATTCCTGGCTCAAGATATACAGTTCACCTCAGCTGCTGAGCATGTGGGCAACTGCTCAAGAGCTGATTTTGTCCATAGGGTTATGCACAGCTGAGAAATTAATCTGCCCAGAAAGCTGAAATAATCAACTACTGGGGCCAGAAGCCACCTCCACTATTGATTAGCAATGGGACTGCACTCCTGACCCTCCTCATGTTTGAACAGCATGCAGGAAAAACGTTCATTCTGCGATAAAAAAGGTCAGTATACCATCGAGACCTATTGGGTCATTTAGACTGTCCGCTATGTACATGAATTATGCGCCTCCTGCTATTAATAATTTTATGTTATTGCAAATGCATCTTTGTTCGGAAACGAACATAGAGATTTACTGCCTGTTTAAAGTGACCCTTTGAACACACTTGTTTGTGAGCCTTCTCCCCTCTTTATATTACCACTAAGGTACAGTGATGGTCTGCTGCATTGCCACGAGCTTTACTCCTGGTCTCAGGATCTCTCCCTCCTCAGTGTTGTCTGGATATCAGGCTTTTTCAACCCCCAGTCTTGCCTCACAGGTAGGAAGCACATCACAGCTCATTAGTAATTTACTGCTACAGTAATTTTTATAATTACTGCCAGGAGGCCTCATTAAATTTGATCTAATGAATAAATATTGTATTTTTCAACGTGATTACCAGAACAGCTTAAGCTGAGTGCCATAAACAATTATTTTCCTCAATACGCAGTATGTCAGTGACTATTGATTTTCATTTTGTAAAGAATTTACTGTATTCATATCAATGGCTATTCAGTAACAGCTAGACCTCTAAAGTGTCAATTGTCAAGGAACAGATGGTGGAAACAGAAATTGGCGTATCTGTTGCAAAAAGTAAAATACTGCTCATTAGTAAAGAAAAAGGGATCATAGCTGTGTATTTTGGTGTCAAAGAAGAGTGCTCCACTGTGTTTGCACTCACTCTGTTCTAGCCCCTGACAAAGCAGTTTGGTTTAGTCTATTTTTATTTTATTTTAGCTTGTAAATCAGTGAAACTAAACAATGTGAGACCTAACAATGAAGGTAGAAGACCAACACTTGTGGGCCAACAATAACATAATATGTTTAGTTCGCTTTTAGATGTAATCAATTTAATTAAACTTTCTGCCTTGCTTACAGATTTAGAAGTACAGAAATATGGGGTACACTAAAACACATATCAAGGCTATAAAGCAATCTTCTCTACTCTACTTTCTGCCATCATTTGAGCCCATTTCAACAATTCCTTTACAAGCCAATGCCCACAGTAAGGTCATGTTATATATATATATGTCAAAGCACTTCAGCATAAGGATTTAAACTTAAAAGGTCAATTTTTGTATATGCATCAGCATTTCACACAGCAAAAAAAAAGCCCATTCAAACTAAGTAAATTATAATAAATCCACAAAAATTAGCAGGGTGATGAGGTGCAGCTGAGGTACCTAAAAGTACTTTTTTTTTTGTTAATTTCAAATTGATAGCATCCCTTTCATCCACCTATTAGGACAATTTTAAAGTTGAGGCTAAGTAAATGTGAGAGAGTTTAAAATGATGCCTCTTGGTACCTTCTCCTTACTGCCCACGTTACATTAAATTAGATTTGATTCCTGTGGGCCAGATTCTGATTTAACTTACACTCCATTGATTGCAGTGGAGTTACTGATTTCTAAGTCAGAATTGCCCCGCAGCCTGACTTACCAGCATGTAAATAAGACCCACTTAGAAAGCTCCTCTGAATTAGGTATCTATATATTGCAGCTCATTTGGTGCTACTTTTCTGAAGATACCTAAGAGGCCCGATTGCAGGCAGGATCTTAGGCTATCCTCATCAACCTAAAAGTGTTACTCTTTATTTGCACTAGGGAAAATATTGAACTTCGGTCCAGCTTAGCTACCCAAAATACAACCCCTTTTCCTAGTCAAGATTTTTCCTCACAGTTATGGTGCAAACACAGACTATTAACATTAAAGTGTTACACAAACTTGCATGTTGTAGAAGTCTAGAGACCAATAAGACCAGTAGGATACCTAGACAGAGTGATTCAAATAAAAAATCTTGTTTGTAATGCAGAGGCTACCATATCCCATAAAAATGAATGATCTTTAGATAAGACAGACTGAACAATGGATGCCACTAAGAAATACAAAGATGAGTTTACTCAGCTTGCTAGAGACCGGGCATAGGTACATGGCCTATACTTGGAAGGTGAACAAAATATTAAGGGCATTATTTTCAGGTTGAGAGTGGAGGGACTTTCAGCCTTGATGAAAATATCATTAAGCTGAGAGGGGCTGATTTTTAAGAGGGCCTCAACTCTGCAAATACAAGTTTGCATTCAAACCATAAAGCAGGGGTATTGGAACAATTCTGGCAGTGGGAGGGGAAGGGTGCTGACAGCCATTGAACCAAACATCGAGCCAGGTCAGGTGCATCAGCACCCCTAGTTCCAGCACCAATGCATAAACAGGAGAAGATCTTATGGAATATATGCTTTAGCCAAACACAAGTTATTGGGGTCATTACAGGGTGAAACTGGATGAAATCTCTGGCCTGTGTTATAATGGAGATCAGCCTAGATGACCTAATGATCCCCTCTGGCCTTTAACATCTCTGAATATATGATTGTACTGGCAAATCAGGTTGGCATCCCTGGACACAGTTGCCACAACTGTAGTATCTGAGCATCTCACTATATTTAAATTTAGTTGTCCATACAATACCCTTACAAGGTAGGGACGTGCTTATTATCCCCACCTGGGGATCTCAGGCACAGAGATGCAGGCCCTGTCTATGGCTCACAGAGCTGTGAAAATTGTGTGTGCTTAACATTGTAGTTAGGGCAACCTCGCCCCCAGTATAGCTGCAGCTAGGTTGCCGGAAGGATTCTTCCGTTCGCCTAGCTACTGCCGCTTAAACAGATGGATTAACTACATCAACAGACAAACCCCTTCTATAGATGTAGGGAGCATCTATACTACAGCAGCATAGCTACAGTGCCATAGCTGTGCCGCTATAGCATAACCATGCCCTCAGAGACTTGCCCAAAGCCATGCAGGAAGTCTGTGGCAGAGCGAGTCTGTAGACTGTGGCCAGAATTTTTTGCAGGCCTAGTCGTCAGCAAGACCCTGAGTTTGCAGGGGCAGTTTTGCACCTACAAAAAGAGACACACACACACACTACAGCTTGATTACTTAAGCAAACTAAGTTATAATTGGAGCAAGAGTTTTGGACCCTCACACTTGTACACTTGTTACACTTTCAGCATTATACCTAATCACCATCGTTTCCAAGAAAATTAGGTTAAAAAAACAAACCAAAAGCCTTCACCAGATTAAGGCTTCCTTGTAGGAAAAAGCAGGAATGTGCATTAAGATGGCAGGTGTGAAAAAAACCCTTCCCTAAACCCAAAGGAAAAACCACTGGCTAAGTAATTCCACGCCCCTCCCCCCCTCCTTTCGAGTGTGACCATTTTTCTTTAGTGTACAAAAAAGAAAATGTGAGTTTGAGAGTATTTTTTTTCTTGGTGAGTCATGGTCAACACTAGTATTCACACGATAACCCAGGGGTGGTCAGACTTACTGACCCTCCAAGCCACCTACCCCACTCTTTAGATGTTCAAGAGCTGGGGCAGCCCCGCTTTTCCTGAAGCCCCGGCCCCTGGCAGGCACACCCTGAGGAGCTGAAGCCCTGAGACCCGCTCCTCCCCTGTGGGCAGAAGCACCTACCCCCCGACACTGCTGCAAGGCAGAGGTCCCGAGCTCCCCCACCACATGGTCTGGTCGGTGGAGAATGGGAGGGTACGGAGGTGGGTGCTGTAAACTGCACAAGAGCCACATGCAGCTCACAAACCAAAGGCCATTAAAAATAGGCTAGAGCAATAGGAAATGTGATTTCTCCCATTGCTAAATGTGGTTAATAAGCTTGATGGAGGGAGACTCCAGCAAGATTGCAGCCAGAGCACTTAAAATTTAATTCTGGTTAAAGCTCTATGTTTAATTTGGGACTAGCCCTAGAACAGATCCTCTCACTAGAACTAGACTGCATTTTTTTAAGGGCCCACTGTAACATCAAATACTGCACATTACTTTTGGGCTAGTACCAGAAAAGTTGCAAGGCTGAGTTTTGCAGTACCTAATAAATAGTTATACTACGTGGAAAAGCTTCAGCAGGAGAGATTGAGAGGGACCTACCCCACAATACCTTAGTCGTTCTGGCACTTACTTCAAGACCTGACTTCAAGTCCCAGCATCAGATCAGTCAGAGCAGGATTTGACATTGGGTCTTCCACATACACCCCAGGAGTGTCCTAATAGTTAGTCTGGGTGACACATCTCACGCCTGACAAAATAGGCCGGGGGAACACCAAGTTTGAGAATCCCGCTTCTGAACCTGTGGAGATTTGGCTTTCGCAAGGGCTATGAGCATCTCCTTGGCTGTGAGATACTGTCAGTGTTTAGGTTTCAGAGTGGCAGCCGTGTTCATCTGTATCAGCAAAAGCTACTAGGAGTCCTTGTGGCACCTCAGAGACTAACAAATGTACTTGGGCACAAGCATTCATGGGCTAAAACCCACTTCATTGGACGCATGGAATGAAAAATACAGTAAACAGAATATATGCTTAGGTGATGTCTGCATGCCTACTGCTGGGGACAGGTTCGGGAACAGCTGAGGAGTCATTTTGAGTACCACAGTGGCCCCTACTTTTGTGAAGCTGGCCCTTAGTAACTAAATAAAACACAAGATATTCAGTTTGTGTTTGTATGTTCACTTCAGCATTACTGTCAAAAACAAATGCAACTTTAACTTTGAAGTGATTAAGAATCCATATAGCCATAAATTAAAATATTTACAGGCACTCCCCGGGACATTCCAGGGGAACATATAGCTGGTAATCTTTCTGAAAGCATCAGAACCAGTGAGTCCTGTTATTTTTGCGAGCACCCTCCCCACTGACAGAGAGATGCTAAGAAACATGTATGAATGCCCAGTTTTTACAACGAAACTAAGAGGCTCCACTTGCGTGTAGGCATTCCATTTAAAAACTAAGGCAAGGCCCACAGAACATTGGGTGCGTGAAGAAACTGAGTTAGCTTGGCCCAGACTTAATTAAAGCCTTTTAATATACGGGATGCAGCCTGCAGGGAGCGTGGAAAGATGTCTCTTTTAAAGTGAGTAACAGAACACATCTACCCAGAGTATTAGCGCACAGCAAACTGAGAAGGAAATCTACAGCACTGTACTGGACTTTTCTCTCATTGGCTGTGTTGACCCTGGTACTGCAGAGTAAGTTCAATAGTATGCTTTGACTTATGGGTAGGTTGAAGCCCAGTATGGAACTTTTACTGTGCAGTAGCACACCAGACCTGAATAAGAGCACTGCGTAAATTTCTCTCACCCCAACAGAAGTAGGTCCAATAAAAGAGGTTACCTCACCCACCTGGTCTCTCACTGCAATTGCAGTTATTCCCATTCCCCTATCTTCTTTCTATACTGGGCCCAGTTTCACTCATGTTGGGGAGGGGAAACACTATACTAATGAGCAGTGCCCAGCTCTGGTAAAGCACTAGTATATTCCTGGTTTGCTGGATGCATACTGTACAAATGCACTATTACTTAAAATTAAACCGTCTAGCAACTGATTTACAAGTAGCAATAATAGTCTTTTGCATACAAACTAAAACGACATCACCTTCTACTACAGTAAACAAAGCCAAGTCTTGTATTGGCTTAAGGATGAGTTTATACAACTTGCAGCTTTATATATAAGCCACGAGGGAAGCTGCATCTTTGGGGGCAAGAAGGAAAATTAGACAATGTCACTGCGTGTATAATTAGGAAGACTTCTATAATCAAATGGCTTTCATATCAATAGCTACACATGGGATCTGATAGAAAGTGGAAGCCGTTCTATTTTGAGAATGAGTAGCTGGCCATGTATTTAGTTAATATTTTTCTTTAATTCTGCAGTAAACTTTAGCATAAACATTAACCCAACGAACAACAAAAAAGCAAGCAAGCACGAACAAGATAACCTATGTAAGACTGAATGTTAGCAAAAAAAGAGGCAGAAACTCTTGACAAAGCTTTTATTATCAAAATAAAATTTTGTACAAAAGCACTTCATAGATCCGATGATCCAGTTACAGCATTTATTCACATGACACGTTTAAGGTGAGCATTAAGGTCTTGTCTTAATACAAACCTTTCAGAAATACTTACACAGCTTAGCAACTCAATTAGGTCACCTGAATTATCACAGCACATATAGTTCCCTCTTCATGAAATGCAAAAGATCAACCTTAGATTTTTGACCAAGACGGAAATATTCACTCTATTTAGGATGAGTGTGTTATCCACCTTAGACTATACATCCGTTCAAGCTTTGACATAATTAAAAGAAAACGTTTGGAGGCAGGACGGAGATTTTCAGAGACACACAATGACAGTCATGAAAGGCAGAGGGAGTTGCTGGATGCCTAATTGCCTTTGAAGAGTCTCACTCTAGCTTACTATAGTTCCTTGCTGCAGTAGGAGGTGCTGAATTGTGGTAAGGGGCAAAAACCACCAGAGAAAAACACTTGTTGCATAAAATATCCTACTAGCAGAAAGATCCAAGAGCATATCTAGTGCTATGGCTCAACAAATCCAAGATGATTCTACTTGGGATTGATCTCAGTTATAACATTACATTTGAAGTCTTCACTAACTATACAATCATTTTCATAATTACATTGGTTCAGCCGATGTAGTGCTCTTTCCATTTCATGCCATTACAGTGGTCTCATCCATGCAGCACACTAGATCTTTTCAACTTTTAAGTCCTTGCTTTTAGCTGTACTTATGGTTCATTAATCATGTCACGCAAAATAACGTTCCACAACTAGGCTGAGACCACTTTAAGTGGGAATACAGCTAGACTGTGCTCAGGATCAGGCAACAGTATGTGTGAATGCTACCAAAATATATTCAATCATTACATCTGTACTCCTAGACTATTACTTCTTAGCTTTTATCAAAAAGGGTTGGGAGTCTCATTTAATACCCCATCAGTCAGGACATTTAATTTCTTTTTAAAATACTTTGTTATCCAAATCTGAGTTGCACTACATAGTTAGATGTGTTTCGTACAAGACAGGGTCCATCCTAACTATGGGCTTTGAAACCACTGGCTCTTAAAAAATAAAAGAAAATTCAGGCTCCACTTCCAAATGGCTAGAGACCACTTGTCCATAAAGCTCTAAAAACAGTACATATGATTTATTACATTTGATCTTGCAACCTTATTTGTGACTGATTAAGTAAGCGTCTTGAACTGACCTTCTGCCTCTATGCCAAACGGAGGTTTTGCACTTACATACTAGTAGTGTCTCACTCCTGACTTTGCACTGATGCAGCATCACTATTGGCAGCAATAGTGGAAACACTAATATAAACAGGGTGCAATCATTTTCCATCATTGTTGCCAACTCACATTAGCATTGCCATCATTGCGATCATCAGTGGAGCTGCACCAGTCCTAGTTCAGTGAGGAAAAGCGTGGCTGCCCTAGAAGTTTTCAACAGTGTTCCATGCTCACATCACAAAGGAAGACATCAACAGAGTCCATCAAGATTTTTAACTACTCAAAAGCAGTCTTTCAGTTGTATTTTGGCCCACTTTGTCACACTCTGGAAACTTTAAACGTTTATATTAATTCCTTATTTATGCAGCATTTTTGCCCCCACTGTTGTTTTGCACTTCTGAGCACTCTATAAAACCAAATGCTGGAAATCTACGCATTGTAAAGAAGTTTTTAAAACAAACAAACAATCTCAAGTAAGTTTTTCCTCTTTAAACTTGAAGGACTAGTAATCATTTTGGAGTTGCTAATTTTAAAGCAGATCCATCACTGCACCTAAAAGGTTTCTGCTTCCATTTGCTACTGTTACTCTTCCTAAAATAATTTTAAATTTTAATGAGACAGAAATTAACCAGTTTCACCAGGCCAAGGATTAACATCTACATTTCCATTTAGGTCCATGAGAAACACAGCTATTAATATATTAAATGCATTTAACATTTTCAATAACTGTTAACTGTGGATAAAAACTGCAGCAAGGGCAACTGTGTGAACAAGATACTAATCAGTTTAAAGCCAAGTCAAGTCTCACTTCCCGTTACAGGGAGGAAGGGGGAAAAAATGTGGATGCTAGCCAGACTGTGTAAGAACAGGAAGGGGAAAGAAAGAGCCTGTCCAACAATATTTAAAGGACTCAACATGATTTGCAGAAAGCTTTTGATTATCTTGAAAAAAATCCGTGTCCCTTTTTACCTGAAAAAAAGAAAACGCTGATCACCCTGGGATTAAAACCCTCAGATGTTTGAACAATTAACTGCACACGAAGTCTGACATGGATGAAAGAGCACATGACTATAGAAAGGTGCCACTGACAACCCATCACAACCTCAATCTTCCATTTCAAGTTCACGTTTCAGACTGCAAAATACAAAGAGGAACCACTTTTAGTTTCAAGAAAAGCAGATTGATCCATTAAAGAATTTGATTTCCATTCAGTTTAGATACAGTTTGAAAGCTGTGGACTAAGTAATAACTGAACTTCACTGCCAGCAGAATAAGTACTTAGTGTTTACACTGTACACCACTTTGGCACATTACTAAGTAGTAACAATCAATTCCCATGAGATCCTTCTGAGATCATCTCAATTTCACAGATGACAGGTCTGAGGATAAGAGATTTACCTAACTAAGACTTCAAAGCAATTCAGTGGAGAAGCCAGGATTTCTCCATTCCTGGCTTTCAGACCCTTGCCTAACACACAAAACTGGACCATGCAAAAAAATAGCAATTACCTGTTTAAGTAAGCATGAACATTGTTATAGCCATGATACTTGGCCAAATAAACCAGCACACCAGTAGCACATCGGCCATCCCGCTGTCTGCAGAAGCTACAATTGCAGATTCCACGACAAGGTGGGCAGCGCCAGTTCTAAAGAAAAATAAGACATCTTTTAAAGAAACTAAAATCTCAGCGACTCCTCATCCCACTCCTTTCCCTCTCCGGCACTGGCTCAAAACAATTCCATGCTAGCACAGATGCTGTCAAGATATGCCAACAAATGCTAGTGTTTGTGAGTAAAGAGTAAGTTTTCCAATGTGCTAGGCATCTTCTGTACTTTCAATGGAGCCACAAGGAGCACCCCAATTTTCCCCACTCCCTTCCAAACCCAACATAGTGACAATCTGCTCCATCAGACAGAGTGGGGATTTGAACTTGGGTCTCCCACACTCTGGATGAGTCGCTCCCCACTCAGCATGCTGGTATTTGTGAATCCTATTCTCCCCATGCATTGTATAGAGAACCTGGACACTAACTCAGAATTGTGAATTACACAAGGCAAGAGGACACATATGAGTTCAAGTCTCCACTGTGAGCCCCCACCCATGATGCTCTGACATATTTAAAGACGAAAGCGTGCATGCACTACAGTATTAAAAGGCATTAAAACACAGCTCGCCCACCAACATCCTATCTTCAGCGTTAACTACAATCCATTGCTCCATGAACTTGGCTCCCACTATATTAAGCATGACAAACCCCGTGCCCACATTAAATTATCTTACTGGATCCAGCAATGCAGTCCTGACATCTTCCCCATATCGATTGCGAAGACAAGGTCCACAGAACTGACCTCGCACACCTACACAGTCTGGGTTACGACAGTTTGTCTTTGTGTCTATAGTTTTTTGGCGACACTGATGACAAGTGGATCCCTACATCAACAAACAGGTGTTCAGGAGACAAGAAAGCCAAGAGAGGTAGTTTAGTTAACAAGACAGCTCATTTAACAAACAACCCATCCCTTGCAAATAGTTTTGGTATTTGCATTAGTACTTCTTCCAAGACTTGACATTCTTAAGGAGAACCCAAAAGAGAAAGCTATCTTAACATACACAATCTGCATTTCTCTGATTTGCAATACACTTACCATCACCTGGTTATATACTTTATCTCGGGCAGTTTCACAAATATTATCCAGCTCTTCCTCTGTTATTTCTTCCACTGGACGCACTATGTGAGGAAGAGCCATAGCACCAGGGCGACTTCTCCTGGGAGTTTGAATCTCTTGCTGAAGGGTGTGGAAGAATCAAAATCTAAGTTTTATTTTGTGGTCATAACATTACTGCCAACAGAAACCCCACACAAACAAGGGCAGAGAATTTCAAAGCAGTTTAAGGGATTTAAATGTGTATCTTCCACTAGAGTTAGCAGACGAGTACTGAGTTAATGGGATGCTTTGAAAATCTCAATCCAGGTCTCCAGCTTTAGTTCTAGAAATGTAACAGAACAGAAATCAAATGCTATTTTATTTTTTTTAGCTCCTACTATAGTGGAGAAAGTGACAATTCGTCCACTGTGATAATAAAAATAAAATAAGAAGGTAATTGTGCAATACACTCCATTTTTTCCCACACCTCCCATTAGCCTCTGTGTGGACTGGAACACCAGCTAGCTCTGCATGAGCTTCTAGCTCTGCCAAAGAGACCAACAACCAGGCTTAAGCTGCACTTATTTGAATAACCAATACCGAATTATATTTTTAAAGTTTCCCCAATTAATGTTCTACTGTAAAAGGCAAACACATTAAACATACCTCTGAGTATTCATCAGACAGCTTTCTTCTCCTCACTAAGCTGTACTTGTCATCATCTTCCTCCTCTTGTAACGGAGTAGGTGGTCCATCAATCAGGGACCTAGATCTTGTGTGAGGCCGAGAAATTCGGTCTGGGTTCCTCCTTAAAGCATTTTGGGGAAACGAGCTTCTTGGAGCCCGTTTTGGACGCTGGAAGAAAAAATGAGTTAAAACAAAGCCCTTTGCCCTCAAAGGCAAACAAAAACAAAATAACTTTGTTTCTAGTACGGAAAATGGAGCACAATTACAACATTGCAGGTAAATTCACCTTTGCCATTCAACAAACTGTAGAAACATACAAAGCCCCAAGCAGCAGGCAGTGCCTATATAAGGTAGAAGGCAGCAATTCACTTGTGTAAACATAAGAGAGTTTCAATGAGCTTAGATATGTTTGTCTGTTTTATGGAAAAGCATATATTTTCAGTAGGATTCCAAGTACCTTAATAATCAATCAAATAAATAGCACTTTAATAGTACTTTTCAACATGTTTTATTTAGAAGGGTATATCATCTTTATTCCCATTTTACAGATGGGGAACTGAGGCACAACAAAGGAAAAGTACATGCCCAACGTCATACAAGCAAGTCATTGGTAATGCCAGGAGTAGAATCCAGGTACTCCTGACTCCCCATCCTGTGACCCATTCACTGGGACATGCTGCCTCCTTAAGTAGATTGATATTGCAGCTGTAAAACATATAGATGGGCCCAAACCAGAATCTGGATCCAAGCACCTTCAAACTGTTGATGACATTCAGACCTGACCTTTGAAGCTTAAGCCCCCCATCCCCCCTTTCTCCATTTGTGTAAATAAGCATTTAGAAAGGGGTTTTGTTTTGCTTTATGGCTTTAATTGGCCTTTGATATGGACACTTCCAGGTGACTATATTGTTCAGTTTTTATAGAACGGCAAATCAAAAGGGAATTGCACAACTGGGATGATTGTTTTAACAAGTAATAAAATTCTGAACAACTGGACTTTGATTTACTTGGTCTATTAAGCTTTTTATTTGAAAGGGTTTTTGTTTTTTTAAATCAAAAGTAGATACACTCAGATGATTGAAGTATAAGACAAACAGAAATTAAATTTCTACTTACTGGGCTGGTAGTTGACAATGATCTTCTGCCAGTGAAAATGCCAGGGACATTTTTTAATTCAGCCATTAGTTTTGCAAGCTAGGGAAAAAAAGAGAAACATATGGTCTTAAAAAAGAGTTTATGTGCTATTATTAAATTAGGGCAATTGCCTAGAAGTACAACTGCCTTATAGGAAATGCAGTCATATTCTTTGAGATCTTATTTTTATATCCTGGTGCCTGACAATGGGTTGAAAATGATGCTTAGGCTTAATAGGCTAACAGCCTAAACATGGAATAAGGCTTTAGAATACCCAGATGTTTGCTGAAGAACCTATTTCAGTATGTGGATTTTCATATGCCAGTGAATGTGCCGTATCAGGGCTCTAAATTTCTGTTAATGCATTCACATAACTCCCATTAATGTTAACTTATATAAGAGAAGAGAACTGCGTAGAGATTAGAAGTCAAGGAGAAAAATGAATTGAAGAACTTTCCTGCATACCTACCATTGCTTTGTTTTCCTTTATGTTTAGAGCTCTTTTCTCTAAGAATTTGGGGCCCTTTTCTTCAGAGTCAGAATCCAAAGCAGATGGTTGTATTTCAGGGGGTGATGCTATTTCACTCTTTCCCCTTTTAGACCTTCGAGTTGGAAACTTCATAGCCACTTTCAAAGGAATCGAGCGTCTCTCATGTCTCCTATATTGCAACTTCTCCTTAGCACGTAAGCCATTTTCCTTACAGTCTGACTCCAATTTCTATCAAAAACCAATATTGTTGTTTATGAATGACACTGGATTGCTGTATGGTTTAGTCTGACAAGCAAGTTTATCAACCTGAAATCTAGGTTGGTTTATTTTATTTTTTTGAAGTTTTGGGCACTACTACCCATGAAACCCCCTGACAAGTTTTGTGGTTTTACAGAGTGCTCCAATACACAGAAAGAGAGAGATTAGTTTTACTCGTAAGTCTAGTTAGTAAAAATATTTCAGAGAAAAATGTTGTTTGAGTTGGTACGCGTTAAGGGCCCAATCCTGCAAGTTAGTCCACATGGGTGTACAAGTCCCCCACCAGGGTTCTCTGTGCAGGGTCAGGCCTAAGTTTGTAAACTACAAAGAATTCAATGGATACGGAAACAAGATCACTAGCAAATTGTAACTTACTCACAGGACTAACCATTGAGACAAATACAGCCCCAACTCAAATAGCCATTGAGACAATTACGGTCCCAAATCAAGTATTTTATCAATTTAGTATTCTGATGCTGTTCACAATTGTAATGAGAATTTACTAGTGATGCCAATGAAGATAGTTATTCTATTTTTTGTTTGCTTAATTAATTATCCACTCGGTGACATGTCTTATCTTACTTTAACCAAAATAAAGTTGCTTCCATCTAGGACTAACCTGTCTAACAGACACCGTGCTGTGGACCATTAGTACTTCTTTTTCTGCTTGTCAAGGCTCATACTGACAATCCCATTTTCTATAATTTTGTATTAAGCTTGATATGTGGTTCTTGCTCACCAATTTTCATGCTGTTATTGCTTGTCCTTGCCCTTTTCTTGAATATATGAGCGTACTTTGTCTCTGTTAGTTCTCTGAACTACTATTCATTATTTAACTTAGATGTGTATTCTTTCTACAAGAAGAGCACCTACTCTTTTCCCTGGACATCCCTTGACATAATACTCCAATAACCCATGTTACATGCAATATGAATATATTGCTCTCTACAATGCTCAATATTTATTCTTGGGCTATTTTTAAGCAGTAAGCCTGCTATGATGTTCTGCAGTTGATTAAAGGTAGAAGGGGGGAAATTCTACTATCTATTGCTATTTCTACATTGCCTACAAAGTGTAGAATTTCCTGTACTGTTTCCTGTTATGCTACACAAGTGCCATGAAGACCAATATCATGTCATGCTAACTCACAGATTGTAGCAAATGATGGCCATCTTGTCCAAACAGTTTTAAAAGAAAATACAAGATGCTCACGAACAGAGTACATATCCAATAAACAAAGTTTCAATCTGTACTAGTTAAATTTTAAATCTGGAAAAACAGTATTTTTCTAAAATGCACAAATTTTATCTCTTGCAAGACTTAATTTAGTTTTCTCCATATTAGGCATTCACACGCTCTCATACACTTAGAGAAGCGATTTTAAAATTAAGGAAAGTTATATTTGGCAAGTGTCCTAGAGGCTGTAACATTTCAGTAATTAGTAATTACTTAAACTTTAAAACTAGTGAGTTAATTTGCACATCTCACCAATACATTTTGAATCTCACTTTCTGAAAAACCACAGAACGAATCATCATCCGAGTCCTCACAAAAAATTTTAGCCAGTTCTTCTGTGATATCTGACCTAAACTTTGGTTTCTGTAAAAAGAATAAAAACACTTTTTTAAAAAAAGAACCAATTTTTCATGAACCATGCAGACAGCCAATCACATTTACAAGTGCACTACAAGAGAATAGCTTTTGTAAGAAAGAAAACAAAATGGTTCAGGGATTTACAAATGGTTTCAGAGCTGTTACGGCAAATCATCAAGCATATTAGTTTAAGCGACATTTCAAAGAATAGAATAAATAGCTAATCTGCCTCCAACAATTACTACCTAGAAGGACAAGCAAAAAGTGAAATGAAATTATAGTGCATACTGTAGATTCATAGCTACTGTATAGAAATGTAAGCATAGCAAGCAGTTTTAAATCACACATGAAGCATTTGGGACATTTTCAACACAGCACATTCAGTTCTGTTTATTCATGTACTGTACTTACGGTGTTTGCAAAATTATCAGAACCAAAACTGTCACAACTGTCATCAGATGATGACGTTTCCATGGGGATCAATTTCATATTTCGGAATGCTATGAAGTTCTTCTTTCCTGAAAGGTCTGCTTGCTGCAAGGGGAGGATGACAATACCATTAAAATATGACAGGTTTCAGAGTAGCAGCCGTGTTAGTCTGTACCCACAAAAAGAAAAGGAGTACTTGTGGCACTTTAGAGACTAACAAATTAATTTAAGCATAAGCTTTCGTGAGCTACAGCTCACTTCATCGGATGTAATATTAAAATATGATTTACACTATAGTACACTAGCTTTTAAAAGTGTGCTTATAAAGCCTAATGTGGTTAAATTTTCAGATATGCAGTAGACTTTTATCCATTCAGTACACCATCAGCACTGAAAAGAGACAGGAGTAGAGCTCTAAAATTAAAATTGAGTAGTTTCTGCTCTAATGCATTTCTGGTCACTAACATAAGTGATTTATCCTTGAATATTATAAATGTTTCTTCTTTCTTCTGACAAATAATAGCTTTTGTGAAAAATCCCACCAAAATTAGTTACATCCCTTCTGAAAGTCCTTCAAGTTTTATTTTATGTTGAATCTTATAGAGTGTGACTAGCATCTAGAAATCACCATTTTAGTTTGTAGTTTAATTTCTGAAATCAAATACTAATCAACTAAATTTCTTTAAAGCATTAAAAAACCCAGAAAAGGAACACTGGAACAACTGCTTTAGGGACAATGGCTTATTACTTCATTACGTACCATCATTGGGTTGTAATGTCTTATCTTTTGACGGCCTTTAAATTTATCCTTTTCCTTGGAATCTCACATATCCTCAGTAAATATGGTTTAAGATTTTGAGTTGTAAATGGAGACCCATGTCTGTACCCATATTTAAACACACTACACCACCCAACAGTTACTGCAACGTGACCAGTGATTGATGTGGCTCATGCCAAGCTGAAAGAACTCTTATGGTTACTAGCAATTCATAGGCCAACCTCATTGAGCCCAAAATATTTAAGAAATCTCTTTAAAATGTAGCCACACAGAGAGGTTTAAAGATATGTGCTGTCTGCACATGCTGGATATTGCATACACTTGTCTGAGCCATGAGAACGTAATCTAATTCTAACACAACTGTAGAAACGATTGCCACCTCCCTCCCCGCACCAGTTCTGAGTTTGAAATTTGCACCAACATGCAGACCAGTCTCTCTTTTTCCTCACAATCAGACACAGCTATTTGCTTCCACCCGGATCATAGCTACTACTTTTTTAATCCGGCCAATGAAGAGGGTAAGGCTATGTCCACGCTACAGCAGGACAGCTATAGCACTGTAGTGTAAACATGTGGTACAGCAATCAAAAGGGGCTTTCCATCACTTTGTAATTAATCCCCACCACCAAAAAGTGGCCAATGGAATAATTCTTGTCAATGTAGCAATATCTACACTGGAGTTTAGGTCACTTTAACAACATCTCTCTCACCCCTGAGGGACACAGCTAGTCAACCTAAATTTTAGGTGTAAACCAGCCTAAAACTTCTTCAGTACTCTATTAATCATTCTCCAATGTGGTATGCTTCCACCCCAATTAGACACTTTGCACTCCCACCAAAACCACATTCTTTAGAGAGCCTATTGTTTTTCAGCAGAGGTAAAGGTAGGTTTGCAGAGGAAAAACAAAGTAGGTATCAGCTCAATATGGAGTCAGATGTGAACTTTTACAAAACCCCAAGGGCAAGATTTTTTGTTTTTAAACACCAACATTCCAATGACAGGTTTCAGAGTATCAGCCGCGTTAGTCTGTATTCGCAAAAAGAAAATTGTGGCACCTTAGAGACTAACCAATTTATTTGAGCATGAGCTTTTGTGAGCTACAGCTGAAGTGAGTACAAGTACTCCTTTTCTTTTTGCAACATTCCAGTAAAAACTTACATTACACTCTCTGTGGTGCAGAGCAGACACTGCACTAGATAAGCACAGGACAGCCTGAAAAGTCCTTTCCAAGCCACAACAATCACAATTCCTATTCCATTATTAACGCACTATTCTGTTTGAAGGGACCTGAGTTTCAACTGTCCCTCCAAACTGTGTCTGCAGTGTGGTACAGGCCCATCAGTTAGCTCCTGTTTACACCACAAGATAGAACCCCACTGAGCGTCAACCAGGTCACCCCAACATGGTAGTTGCGGCACCCCAAAATGGGCAAGAGAAGTGAACCTGACCATCTTCACTGTAAATCCTTTCTATTTTAATCATCCCAAAGTAGTGAGGGCTTCTTTGACAGCCATGTGGCTCATTAGGCGGCTATAAGCCACAAGTGGCACACACTGCACCAAGATGCGGAGCAAGACCAATGAAGCCACGCCAGTGCAAAATAAATCCAGTAGACATGGAGAGACTTTCTAAAGAACAGTTTTTAACCAGTATTTCTTCCCAACACAGTGGGGAACTGGGGACACCGGGCTCTCCTCCTGTGAGCGATCCCCAGGGCTTTATTTAGCTCGCAAAGCTCTCCTCCACCCAGACAGTGGGAAGGCCGCAGCTTGGCATGGAGACACGTCCTACTCAACTGGGAGCCTGCAGCCACCCTTGTTTTGATGGGGAGAGAGTGCAAGGACCTTGTTTGGATTTCGCAAAGCTCAGGGACCCCAGTCAGCAAGCTCTGAAGGGCAGAGATCGCCATGGGCCGGACGAGCGGCAGGGCTGAGCGGCTGGGGCAGAGCAGGGGAGCCGAGCCTGGCAGCAGCACAGGGCGGGGCGCGGGAGCAGACACGCGGCTCAGCGTGCCGGCCGGGACACGCGGCAGGGCTGCCTGCCTCCTCCACCTTTCCCACAGGATCCCTCGGGCAGCCGGGCCAGCAGCGAGCCCGGCCACGGGGCTCCCGCCGCAATCGACGCGACTGACCCCGGGACCGGGGGGATGCATCGGGCTGAACGCGAGTTTGGAAGGGTCCGGGCGGACCAATAGCGCAGACTGCCCCGGAGGGTCCGCTGTCCGAGCGCCGCCGCCACGGCCCCCGCCTGCAGGGACACCTCCACCCCCGCAAAAAAAAAAAAGGGGGGCGTCGCAGCGTGTTTCCACGGGGACACGTGTGTGGGGCAGGGGGCGGGAGCTGCCGCCACATCCAGCCAGCGCCCGCAGCCTACCCCGCTCCCCCCCCCCCACTTCACCGCCTACAGCTTCCTGCACCGCGCCCCGCTCAGCCCCCCTCCTCCGGAGTCTGCAACTTACCGCCCCTCAGCCTCCCTCCTGCAGCAAGCTCAGCCCCCATCCGCCAACGCGTGCAATTCACTGCATCCCCCCCACCTCATTCAGCCCCCTTCCTCCGGCGGGTGCAACTCACCGCACCCTCAGCCCCCATCCGCCAACGCGTGCAATTCACTGCATCCCCCCCACCTCATTCGGCCCCCTTCCTCCGGCGGGTGCAACTCACCGCACCCTCAGCCCCCATCCGCCAACGCGTGCAATTCACTGCATCCCCCCCACCTCATTCAGCCCCCTTCCTCCGGCGGGTGCAACTCACCGCACCCTCAGCCCCCATCCGCCAACGCGTGCAATTCACTGCATCCCCCCCACCTCATTCAGCCCCCTTCCTCCGGCGGGTGCAACTCACTGCACCCTCAGCCCCCATCCCCCCCGCCCCCATCTCATTCAGCCCCCTTCCTCTGGATCGTGCAACTCACTGCACCCTCTGCCCCGCTCAGCGTCCGGTGCCTACAATTACTGCACGTCCCCGTCCTCCAGAGCCTGTAATTCATTGCACTCCCCGCTCAGCACGCGTTCAGCCCTGCGCCCCCGTCCGCTACTCACTTGCATGCCGAAGGGATCCATGCTACCAGCTGCAGGGCGCGCGCGGTTCTTGTAACGGCTAGTCATAACGGGTAGCTCGGGCGCGATCCGGGCAGCGTGCGCTGCACTGGGAAGGTCGACAGCAGGCTGCGAGCTCGCGCCAAACCAGCTCGGGACTGTCAGGGGGGCGGGGACTGGGGGCACCTTTCCCGCGTTGGAGCCCGAGTCCTGGAAGGTGCAGGCAACACCCCTCTAGGAGAGGACCCCTTACTGCTCCCCCGTGCAACAGACAGCCTGCTCCCTGTGCAGAGAGCAGCAGAGGGCTCCGGGGAGTGCAAAGAGGGGGCCGAAAGCATCCTCTAATATTTTTTCCTGCAGTGGAGTTTGTGGTACTGTAAGGGCCTAATTCTGTGGCGCGAAATGCTCCCTGTAGCAAAGCAGTAGTATTTGCATATGGGGAGGGGAGGGGATGGGGGGAGACAGAGCGGTCTGCAGGCTCGCCCCTCGTGCACGTGGCGTCTGCGTGGTTAGTCCCCAGTGCCCCTGGGAGGGGGGTCAGGTCAGTGCACAGGGGCAGGACTGATCCTGCTGCCCTGCAGAGCGTATCATCAGCCACAAACGAATGTGTTATGGAACGAAATAAACCGTGTAGGCACATTTCCTTCTCTGGCCAATTCAGGCACGGATAGCAGAGAGATGATGAGAAGCCACTTCAGTCCATGGCTCTTTAGCACACAGAGAGCCTGTAAGTTTATGCCCAATGCATCACGAGTAGGTAAGACTTTACTGCAGATAGCTTTAGGACAGAAATCAAGAGGAGACTACGATTGAGAAGTTAAGTTAAAGTGAACTTAAAGTATTTTTCTCACGAATAAATATTTACTCATAAAAAGATGACTAGCTAAACAGAATAATTTTAAAATATTTTGCATAAACCACAACACATTTTGGAAGGATTGTAATTGTTTTAACAAAACACTTTCTGGAAATGGAAAATCCTCCATGCAATTTGTTGTAGAGAAAAATGTTTGCTTCACAGTGTCCTGGGTCCTGTTTGATTTGAAGTTTGTGTCCAGGGTTGGTGCTGTACAGGATCTGGGGTCTTCTTTCAGCAGATACCCTGCACTTTCTGTGGATCATACAAGCTTCAATGAAAAAATGCACTTTGTTTGAGAAAATATAGTGAAGAAGGGTCAAGAAATACTTTTTTTAAAAACAGGGTTTTTTTTATGTCAGTGAATAATGCATTATCTGAAGCTCAGCTAAGAGTACAATTAGACACTTGCAGAATAGCATGAGAATAAGGTCACAGATCTGTTCCTCCAAAGAGATACAGATTGCAATTTGTAGTTGAAGGGATTGAAATAGGGCATTTTATTTGTGCATAGGGATTTTAAATAAAATAAACTTTGTGTTAAAATCAAAACATAGTTTGGAGAGGAACAGAGAGAAAGTGGATTATTTGCTATTAATTTTATGTAATGTGTAATATCACATTAAATCAAATAGTTATAACACATAAAGAGAGCAAAATTACTGTAACTTACCATTGTTTGACAGTTGTAATGAGGGGAGTGGGAACTTTAAGAGGCTGTATACCTGATAGCTTAAGATTCAGATATTCCTAAGGGGAAAAGTCATATATCTTCTGTTTTCTGTCATACTTCATTTACAATCACCAAGCTAATGCACACTGGTTTAGGAGAGGATTGTAACAGAGCAATTGTAGTTTTAGTTGACATTTCCATGATAAATTCCTAAATATTTACTCAAGGCTGTAAATTCACATTTACATCAGTAGTGCAGAATCGGGCCCTGCTGCACGTGTATGGCATACACACAAACCTGATACTGTGTAATTGAACCAAGAATGAGCTGTAAGCCAAACACCTTAAATACCTACAACAGCACTAAAGCAGTTTTTATACTTTTTGGTCATGATTCCTTTTGAGAATTCTGCAGCCTGTCAAGTAAAAGAATCTCCATTTTAAATAAGCCTTTAATTACATACTTACCTGCGCCACTGCCTTCACAGACTGCACACAAAAGCAGATGAACTAAAAACAGTCCTCCAGAGACCAGACCGCACTTGATTTTCCTAAATCCACATTAGTTGAGGGTTACCACCCAGACAGTTCTCAACCAACACAGAGAGGTTTGTTTTTTTAAACTTTCAGAAAACTACAAAATACAAAATTTATATAGAGGTAAAAATATTAAAGAAAAGCACCATATCAGAGTTTATTAACATCCAGAATCCTGAAGATCATCAGTTGCCATTAGAAAAATGACAAATATGTACAAGGCAATTTTACTAGCTTCATACCAAATCCTATTAAGGAATGATGACAAGCTGGTTCCATTGGTAAGGTTGCAGCTAATCTTCTGTTTCCAAGTGAGTTTTGTCTCTCTTTAAAATTAATTTAAGAAGTCAGATTTGCTTAAAAATTAGTATGCCAGATCAGGGGTTTGGATAGAGTTTGTGGGGGAAATTTTGAAGCTATTTTTTAAAACATTGTAAAAAAAAAAAGTGGAATTGTTTTCAAAGTCACAAATTTTCAAACATTTTTTTGTGCAGAGATTTGGAATATCAGAGGAGAGGAGAAGCGGAGGCCCATGAAACTTTTATTATGGGACTCCCCTTCTTGAGATTCAGTGCATGATATCAAAACAAGATCTAAAACTTAAAATATGTATACTACACTAGAACCTCAGAGTTATGAACACCAGAGTTAAGAATGGACCGGTCAACCACACAGTTCATTTGGAACCGAAAGTACCCAATCAGGCAGTAGCAGAGCCAAAAAAAAAGAAAGCAAATACAATACTGTACTGTGTTAAATGTAAACTACTAAAAAAATAAAGGGAAAGTTTTAAAAAGATTTGACAAGGTTAAGAAACCGTTTCTGTGCTTGTTTCACTTAAATTAAGATGATTAAAAGCAGCATTTTTCTTCTGCATAGTAAAGTTTCAAAGCTGTATTAAGTCAATATTCAGTTGTAAACTTTTGAAAGAACAACCATAACATTATCAACATTTCACAGTTACAAACAACCTCTGTTCCCAAGGTGTTCGTAACTCGGAGATTCTACTGTAGTAGCTTGGTTTTGGAACTACAGAGTAGAGGCAATCAGTGAATGTATTGCAAGCATAGTGCACAGTCTCAGACCTGAGTTAATCCTGTCTAAGAAGTACAGGGAATTGGGAAGCATGATGGGAACCAACAGCAGTGGCTCGCTGCCACAATCTTAATTTGGAATGCAGCTTTTCAGAGACCTCCCAAACTCACTGCAACAACTTGAGTTTAGCATACAGCTGGATAGAGAGCTTCCCTCCCCCCCGCCCCCCGCCCTGGGAAACCACCCAGCAAAGTAAACTATCATACATTTTGTCAAGTATCAGGGGTAGCCGTGTTAGTCCGTAACCACAAAAACAACAAGGAGTCCGGTGGCACCTTAAAAACTAACAGATTTATTTGAGCATAAGCTTTCGTGGGTAAAAACCCCACTTCTTCAGATGCATGGAGTGAAAATTACAGATGCAGATATAAATATACTGGCACATGAAGAGAAGGGAGTTACCTCACAATTGGGGAACCAGTGTTGACAGGGCCAATTGGATCAGGGTGGATGTCGTCCACTCCTAACAATAGATGAGGAGATGTCAATTCCAGGAGAGGCAAAGCTGCTTCTGTAATGAGCCAACCACTCCCAGTCCCTATTCAAGCCCAAATTAATGGTGTTAAATTTGCAAATTAATTTTAGTTCTGCTGTTTCTCTTTGAAGTCTGTTTCTGAAATTTTTTTTGTTGAAGTATGGCTACTTTCAGATCTGTTATAGAATGTCCAGGAAGATTGAAGTGTTCTCCTACTGGCTTTTGTATGTTACCATTCCTGATGTCCGATTTGTGTCCATTTATTCTTTTATCATACATTCTGTGGACTGCAGTCACCCACAGCAGATGGGGACATGTTGGGCCCAGTTCTCTGTTCCGCAGCATTCCCTTTATGACCCTCTAACTAGCAGCATAAAGAGGCAGAAACCCGACCCAGGGGGAATATCCCCTGTATAAAACTGCTCTCATGCCACAGCAGCTCTGTGTTGGTCCTGCTTCCATCTCTCAGGGCAGGAAGCAGGGCATAAGAGAAAAGGGTCACACCAGGGGCACGGCATGGGGAGAGGATGTGGCCAGAAAGTACATTGCTTTAGCTGTTCTCTGCCCCCTGAGGCTACTGTAACTGATGCTGCGGACCATGTCAGCATCTTGAATTGCTCCAGAATACAGGGAGTGCAAAGGTGGAATAGGGCGCTTAGCTCCACCCCCACCCCCACGTTCCTATGCAAAGCACAAGGATAGACTGACACTCAAGGCAGTGAGGAATGTGGCAGAACAGGGACAGGTTCGGGTCTATTTTTATACTGAACAATAGCTATATTCAGCTGCTCTGTATTAGTGAAAATCACTATTTTTTCATGGACAGCCCTATTTTTGGTCACTGACACTGGGGCCTTGTCTACACTGCCACTTTACGGCGCTGCAACTTTCTCACTCAAGGGGGGTGAAAACACACACACCCCCTCCAAGTGCTGCAAACACCCCCTTTTTACAGCTGTAGGACAGCTCTCTCCCAGTGCTGGTGCCGCAACTAGGCAGCCATGTTAAAGTGCCGCCGCGGCTGCATTTTAACATTGCTAGTGAAGACACACCCTTACTTTCTACCCTGAAACATCAGTGGTAACCAATGTGGAAAAGGTTCAGTTAGCTGCTGCTGCCCTTACTTTATACATGTAATACAAAGTTGATTTGGTCATCCGCAGGCCTGGGAGAATCTGTGTGGAATGCACGAGTCAGATTCAGTGGTGCTTTGTCTACACATCAACAATAATAAGATCCTCAGAATGTCTGTTAGTTTACCACATACAGTGAATTTACTCGTCCTCACAAAGTCTCCATTCTTAGCCCTGGTCTACACTAGGGGGGGAAAAAAATCGATCTAAATTACGCAACTTCAGCTACGTGAATAACATGGCTGAAGTCAACGTACTTAGATTGACTTATCGTGGTGTCTTCACCGTGGTGAGTTGACTGCTGCCGCCCCCCTGTCGACTCCACTTGCGTCTCTTGCGGTGCTGGAAGAAGTCGACGGGAGAGTGCTCGGGGGTCGATTTGTCGCGTCTAGACTAGACACGATAGAATCCCCGCTGGATTGATTGCTGCCCGCCGATCGGGCGGGTAGTGTAGACATACCCTTAGTCTGTAAGCATGGGCGGCGTGTGACTCCAGCTTTTGGGGAGGCTGGAGCAACGAGAGCAGGGCCACAGGGGAAGCGTGGGAGCGGGGCCTTGGGGCAGAGTGCGGGAGGGGCCACAGCCCAGGCATCTGCACTCTCAAAGGTGTCGGGTCTGTGGCTGTTTGGGGAGGCTTAGCCTCCCTTGGCCTATTACACCTGCTGCCCATGCGTGAAGCCAGGTAAGTAGGCCATATTGTAGTCAGTAGGGAGCCCTATGCTCCAGCACAGTCATTTAACATGGCTTTGGGCTTGTTAGCCTGCAGCTCTGTGAATGTTGAAGACTTTTCAATCAATTAAACTAACTTGATTGAGCTAACACAATTGAGAAAACCATCCTTTTTGCTCATCAACCCAGGGCCTACATTTCCTATACTAGAACATATAGTTCCCCTCTGCTTCTAACCTGTTGTGAAGGCATCCATCCCATGCTGATTCGTTGACTCCAAATTAGACAGACAGGTAGGATCACCCCTACCAGTGTCATCATAAAATCCCCAAACAAACCCTATCTAGGTTTGGGCTGTAGTGAAGCTTGTCAAGTGTTTTCAGGGATGGGAGAAACATTTTCAAATCTCCATGTTTCTTGAAATGATTTTTTTTTTTAAAAATATATATGAAGGTAGCATTTGAGGAGTCTGTTAAGACACATAAGCTGGCTTACACTGAAACTATCGAAGGACATATCACGGATAGTTCTCAAAAGGAGCAGTACCCTGTCAGAAGTAAAACGTGCTCCGAACAGTGATCAGCCACTGTTTTTTTCTACTGCAGTAGCTGTAGTAGCATGACCCCTACTAAAAAGTTGCATTCCATCATATTGTTTCAACTTGCTGCAGCTACTGGTGTTTCAAGTGTTTACTTGTTAGAACACAGCTGAAGTACATCCAAGATTGGTGGTATGGCTGAAACAACTAAGTTATGATCTTGGCAGCACATTTTGCATTGGCCTATAAGAATCAAAGATGTTTCCATAGTCGTAGCTTCAAACTAGTACGGCCTCAACAACAATAGCGCCATTCTCAGAAACAATAAATCCAACCTTTAGTCCCTGTGAGGCCAGCCAGAAGGAGATCGGTCCCCTAAATTACTCCAGCAGACTTCAGCTGTCTGGATTTTTACAAAGCTCCTCGCACACAGTGTGCAGTTTTCTGAAAGCTTAGCAGGCTTGTGGTACAGAAAATGCTAACCAGCAGGCAATGATCATGTGAAGTCAGTTCCTGGCTCTGCTACAGATTTCCTGCATGATCCTGGACAAGGCACTTAATCTCTGTGTGCTTCAGTTCCCTGTCTGTAAAATTAGGGCTAATAATTCCCCTCCCTGACACGTGCTGTGAGCCTAAATTCATTCATGTTTGTGAGACACTCAATTACTGTAGTGATGGGAGCCCTAGACATATATAGGTACAAATGAAATAATGAAAGTGATAAGTTTAGAATTCTCAAAAACTCACAGTGGTGTTTACCTGTTGCACAGAGAAATCTACCAAATACATTGAATCCTTAGAAAAGAATAAGATTGCAAATGCTAATTTCCATAATTAAAAATTACTTTAAGAGCTGCCCAATCAACTCTTCCTCTCAGTAAATTATAGTATATTATTACAGTTCTTATTAGTGCACTGAAATGAGTCAGGAACTATTTTGCATTCATTAATCAAACATTGATTTACATATAACTTGATAACCTAGGACACTTATTTCCCCCCCTCTCTTGTAGTATATATGTATAATTCTGCCTTTTACTGGACCGATGTCAGATCTGCTCAGGCATGTGTGTGTTCATGTCACCTTCCTTCTTAATACTGCTGCACAAGATGTAGTACTAACCTCAATACACTGTGTATGATCTTGTCCCTGAAGTGGTTGTAAACTATGGAGGACATGAGTTCTAGCATTAGTCCTGTTTCACATGTTAGCACTAGTAATATTTTAGAAGTCTACAGTTGTGCTGTGTATGTGTTTGTTTTTGTGGATTTTTTAAAATCTGTACAAAATAATAATTTGATTTTGCAGAAAAAATAAACACAAATTTACGGACTCAGTGAATGTATAAAAGAAAGCAAATGTGATTATAAATATTTTCTAGAGTATTTTATTTGCTAACAGCAAAAGCTAGGATAGCTAACATTTACTATACCAGCTCAGCAACGCATCACACAGCAAGCAATATGATTAGTATCTCCCATGCATAGTTTATTTCCTTCTCACTCTGTCTTCTCCTTCTCCCCAGGGGAAAAATTTCATGTGCATTTTAACATTTTAATTTTAAAAATATTTCTGTGCGCTTTATGTGTTATTTATTAGTAAAGGCAAGGTGGAAGTACACTGTGCACTAAGAACTGAAAGTGGAAAGATCAGATTCTATACACAATAGCATGAACTGGAGATTTTTGCAAGTCCATAAGGGGGAGTAGAGGAGGAGAAAGAGGCCCAAAGGAATGAATATAACCCATTTAGATAAAGAATACTGGTTGATAAATGTCTTTAGTGTGAAACAAGATGGGTGAGGTAATATCTTTTATTGGGCAAGCTTTCAAGCTACACAGAGCTCTTCCTCAGGTCTGGGAAAGGTACTTTAGAGTGTCACAGCTAAATACAAGATCATCAGGCTACCACTAGATCAGCTGACATGAAGCCATGGGGTGCTGAGAGCCACTGAAGCAAACTATAAACCCTGTATATGATAGAAACCACTTCAAGCCAGGGGGTGCCGCAGCACACTCCTACTTCCAGCACTTAGGATGTAGACAGATTTGTTGCAAGTCTTAATATTTTTTCAAAGCATGCAGCATAACAGGTCAATCGGAACATCAGGTCATTATGATTTATGCTATGTATGTGTAATTATAACAGTCTTAACTTTCCTGAATCCATAACATATCAAATTCATAGCAAAAAGCCTGATCAAAAGTAGCCACTGTGAATGTCCTATAGCCATTCAAACCTCAGTATTTCAGCACTTTTTACTCCTTCCTGCCCTAGAATTTGCATTTTGCTTTCTTTACATATTTTTTTTTTAAAACACTAAAATAGATTAGGCCAAATCACCTATAAAACTCGCTAAAAACTTGTAGTAGTGGACAAGGACATATCAGAATACAGACAGTAAAACATGCAAAAAAGTGCTTGAGGACTGAAATCCACTTGGTGCAAATATTCACATGAGTGCTAATGGTCTCCAACTGTTGTAATGAATCTGTGGCCACCTAGGACTTTACAGCTTGCGCTATGCAGGATCCCAAGGCCATTCAAAATTTCATGGCAACTGTGAAAAATGAATTTGTTTTCCTGCTCCAAAATTACAGGCCTCTCCCATTTGAGCTAAGGGAGACTCTCCATTAGTTGTCAACTGTAAAGAGCATAGATAGAGCAATTCCGATCCAAAAGGAGACAGCAGTGATATACATGCAGTATTTCAAATGGAAATGTCCATGAGCGTTACTAGCTTTAGCGGGCCTGGTAACACCACCTTAATGGTGCCATCTGCTAAAATAAGGATGTTTTACTTTGTAATTTAAGAGTTTAATGGCTCCCATGTATGTGTTAATTTGCATTAGGTTACTGCTTCCACCAGCAACTAGCAAAGAGTCACCATTCAGCCAATGTCCTGGAGATGTGATGCTTGTAACTTGACATCCTGCTGAGGAGCTGTGGTGGGTGGAGTTGCTGTAAAATAGAGTTCTCCCTTCCTAGCTCACTCATGCACTTTCAGTGAACCTCATTGGAACGAATCTTATGCTTAATAAAGTCAAGTTATGTTTCTAAGGCATCTCTGGGATCTTGACTACTTTTACTCCCAACACAAGGACAGAGATAAAGGTCCTGCAGTGCTACAAGCGCTCTGATCTCTCTGTCTTGACTCCCACCCACCCCCAGCTCTCAGAACCCATAGTTTTTCATACAGCGTAAGCAGAGTGGCATGTTTATTACTGCAGAGACTATTGCTGAAATGTACTTTCTTGAGGTCATTTTTAAAGGCGGAAAGTAGTTTATCTTTTTGATCTCAGATAAATCCACCCAGCTTACTTTTACATATAAAATCAGTAACGTTGGCAGTTAACCATTGTCTCTGTTATGAAGATACCAGAAACCTGTTCTATAGTATACAAATGTGTTATATCAGCAGACTTTGTAGGTATAATTAACTACACGAGGAAGCTGTTTTGTAGACAGGATGCCAGTGTTTTACCACCATGTTGTCTCCCCATGTCATGGGCTGCAGTTGACTTTTAGCATTGTTCCCATCCTTTAGAACATTGGTCTCAAACTGATTTTGTTTACACATATCTATCTATATCATGATGGACCTTTATTAGTGTTATTGCCGTAACAGACCTCTCCTACATAACCGCTAACTTTTTGCAACAAACTGACAAACTTTGGCAGTTCATTAAGGAAGAGAATTATGCAAAACTACTGCCATTGTGGACACATGCATATAAAATAATTCTGTCAGATATAATTTTCAGCGGTAGCATTGTTATTTTGTTCCATTTTATTAATACAGAATGTCAGAGGTCTCTCGGTTTGGGGTTTTTCCACAATTACTAAAGCAGCAGCCTGTCTTTTCTGATCTAAAGTAATAATAATAATAATAGGTCAAAATGCATTTCCTAGCACAATCAAAAAAATTCAAATGTGTATCTTTGAAGCATGTCCCAGTATTCTTAGGAGTGAGTTTATAGAACGTATTGGTCTTAAAAGGCTTACGATTTGATCCTCAGCAGCATCGACTGCGTTAGAGAGCAGAATTGTTATAAATGGTGCACACACAGAGGTCATTGTTTTGAGTGATTGTTCCTCCCCATCCTCCTGTGAACAAAGTGTGTTCAAGCAACTTCACCTCATTAAATCAGCTCAGCAAGTTGCTGGATAATGGTCAGCATAGGGGGGTTTTGATGTGTGCCCATGTAGGGTAGCATTGCTATCTGGCAACCACTGACATGACCAGTTGTTCAGAAATAGTCAGTGGGAGCACGTTAGGCAGAGAGAAATTAGAGCCATGAATTTTTTCTTTAAGAAGCAAGCAATGTGACATTCAAACCCACTGAATATGAATGAACCCGACTGGTGAGGATGTACTAGTTTGTCAGAAACCCTAAAACTATCTATTGTGGATAATTATGTTTAGTCAAACCAGCAGCCTGCAACAATCTGTGGGCAGATTGGATTCAAGTAGTGCTTTTCTGAATACGTTGAGTCAGAAATGAGACCATTGCATATATATATTTTAATGACTTCTAAGCAGAGATCCTCTGAGACAACAGCAATTAGTGTTGGGAAGGGAATGAAATAATATAGTTAGGCTGATGTGTTCTCTCTGTCTAGGGGTGTTACATTTTATGGTACAGTAAGGTTAAACCTAGTTCCAGCCTCTGGTTGTAAATCTGCTAGGTAGGGTTAAACACAGCTTTCACCCCTATAAAACATCTCTATTGACACTCCTGAAAAGAAGCCATTTTGTCAAGTTGGCTCAGGGTACGGTGGAGCTGCTTGCCATGCTGACAAGCAATACAACCATGGAATGCAGCTGCTCCCACCTGTGTTATAGTCACATCCCGGACTGAAGCAGAAGGAGAGAACGTTCTATTGATGTACGTTAGCTAATTGCTGCAAGAAATCTAAGTAATTGTAAAAATGCACTTTCCCCGATTCAGCTGAACCTGAAGTATTTTATCCACTAATCATTTTGCAATATTTTGCCTGATTTTAGTAATTCAAAAAAATCAGGAAAAACACCATGCGCGTAGCACAGAATATGACATTGTTTTGTCAACAGGTCCTCTGCAGGCCACTGCCCACCACAAAGGGGTCTCCAAAGCAGCAGAAAGCAGTGTTGGGGCAAGCAAGACTAGGGACCTATGCAGATCCAATGACATCACTAAATCTCTGTGCCAGTGATGCAGAAGGGCTGTGGCTACAGTTCTACCGGCTAGAATCTTAATTTCATTAAACTTCTCAAGTAAAATAAGCTGTTTTCATTTGATTTCCTTCCTCTTACCATTATCTCAATCGGGTCAATTCCTACTCATCTTATTGGAGTGCATCGTACCAGGATAAGACAAGCAAGACTCCCAAAAGTGGTGCCAGAGTAACATTTACTGTAGATAATGTAATAGTGAGGGATTTTATTACACAAATCACACACAGAGGCCTGGTCTCCAGCACAAAATTAGGTGGACATAAGCCATCTTGTGTTGACCTAGTTGTACATGTGTCAACCCTTAAATTTGTCTCTCACTGATGAAAGCTCTTCATTACACTGATATAGTAAAACCACCTCCACGAGTGGCTGTAAGCCATGGTCGCTGTACTGAGATCAATGCAGTGCTTGCGTAGAGACGGCATTACCTCTGTCAGCTCTAACAGTCCTCCATTAGCTGTACCACAATGACCAACAGAGACTGGTCTGGTCACAGTTGTGAACTCCAATGCTCAGGGGCAATGGAGACCAGAAGCCTCCCTTACCCCAGCCCCTCCTATTAAAACTCCACAAATTTTGAAATTCTTTTTTCTAACCGTCCAGCTTGGCAAGCACATCTAGCCACTCTCTATTATTGCATGCAACTGCCCAGCTGACCGTGATGGATACACACTCCAGAGGTGTTCTGGCCTGGAGTGGACAGGAGATATCGGATCTCCTGTGCCTGTGGGGAAAAGAGGCTGTTCAGGCACAGCTACGGACCAGCCACAGAAAGATGGACATTTATGAGCAGATTGCACAGGGGATGGAAGAGAAGGGGGGTAGCGATGTGACGACTCACCGGCCTGGCGCCTCCTGCTGGTTGTCTTGGGAATTTGCTCTTCCAGCCCAGAAAGCCCTCTGCAGGCCAGTGGCTCGCCTGCCACTGGCCCCCATGTCCCGCAGGACCCTGGTGACCCTTTACCTTGGGGTCCTGCCCCCTGGCAGTGCCCCCACACTCTGGGTCTCCCCTCCCAGGGGAACCCCCAACCCTCTAAACCCACCTTGCCTCAGTGGCTACGGCCAGTCTTCATCTAGCCCCCCGCTCACTGGGGCAGACTGCAGTCTGTAATGGCCACTCATCATTGGCAAGGAAGTTAGGACCTGCTGCCTCTGCCTATCCTCAGGCTACCCCAGTACCCTTCTGGGCCTTTAACAAGGCCTGCAGCCTGGGGATTTACCAGGCTGGAGCTCCCCAACTCCCTGTACCCTTTCCCAGCACTGCTCTGGTTCAGGTACCTGCTCCCAGGGCTAGAATGAGACTCCTACAGCTTCTGGCCCACAGCCCTCTTATAAGGGCCAGCTGGGCCCTAATTAAGCCAGCCACACCTGTGGTCAGCTACATTGTTAACTTCCCCTAGCTGTTCTCACTCCTCTTCCCCCAGCCACAGACTTCTCCAGGGCTGCTTTTACTATTAGCTCCCCAGGGCTGTTTTAATCCCTTCAGGGCCAGAGCGGGGTGAACCCCCAGCTACAAGGGGGTACAACAGAAACCAGCAGCAGTGCCACGTGAAAGCAAAGGAAAAGCATCAGGCTTTTCAGAAGGTCAGGGAGGCCAACAGTTGATCCAGTGCCAAGCCAGGACCCATTTGAGACTCCACCGTAGTCCAGTCAGTCCTGGCAGTTGAGCAGGGCCGAGCCCTACGCCGGGGAAGAAACTTTGGGTAAAAGTGTAAATGTATTATCTATTACAGTGATGGTGCCCCCCACCTTAGCAGGACACAGACTTTTCATTAATTTACTGGTACTAGAAGAGGTATTGGTACAAAGAGAGGAAGAGTTATCTGATTTTCATTCCCCTCTGTAGTTAGGTGGTGTGGGGAGAGGAGGATTGGAATGTGGAGAAGTTTGTTTATGTAGACAGGAATGACCCCTGAATCCTCTTGAGAGATCTCAATGAAACTTTCATGGAGGTACTCTGCAATCCTCTTTGGAAGGTTTCTAGGGATGGCAGCCTTATTTCTTCCTCTGTGTTAGGACACACTTTTCCACACCAGTTAGCAATAACTTCAGCAGGCCGTGTACGGGACCGGGCGGCTTCGGGACACCAGCAGCAGCTGTACTCTCTGTGCCTTTGTTACCCTCAGGAGTGAGCTACCAGTTAAAATCACTCTGGCCTGTGAAAAATGGTGCCAGTGTTCAGTGCCATTGGCCTCCAATAATAGTTTCTTGCAACTGAGCAATTCCCACCTCACTCCTGGTGAGCCATACTCACCATGGCTGGTGCTGTGTGCGACACTGTGCACAAGCCGTCTAAAGCAGAAATGTCAATAAGTATGTCTTGTTTAAAACTTTAGCAGAGCAAAGGAAGGGAGTTCCGAATCTTAACATGCACTTGCCGTTGTGCCTTTATTTACAGTGGTATCTCTGTGTGTTTTATCTGTAGCTGCTGTCATTCAGACTTGAGGGGCTCCCCCTCCATGCTTGCGGAATGCCTGAGCCAGAGAAGTAGGAAAAAGAAGAGGATTCAGGATAACATGTTCAGAGAAATCCTGCAAGCCAGTGCTGCATCAGACTGTGAGCAGGGGCCCTGGAGGATGAATATTACAGACTGTATGAAGGAAAAAGCAGAAGGAGAAAGGCTCAGGAGTTGCAGCAGAAACAGGAGAGGGAGATGCATCAGGACATAATGGGGCTTCTCTGGCAGAAAACACAGATGCTACAGACTCTTGTGGACCTACAGGTGGTCAACAATCCCGGCTCACCTCCCTTTGCAGTCCCTGGAGAACTCCCATATAGCACCTCTCTATCCCTCCCTCAACATTCCACACGGCATCAGGGGCTGCATCCTTACCCCTACCACTTCACATCAGGGACATTAAAGACAATCACAGCTTCACATACGCTGACCTGTGAGAGCCATGGTTATATGCGTAGCTAAAATGACATGAACATTCCTTCCCCTTCTTTAAGCTTTGCTCCATAAATTTAGTAAGGCGTTAAAAGAATTCTGTGCAAGTTAAAAGCAAATACATTAAGTGTTTTTATTACTCAATAAAACTCTATTGTTTGGAAAACAATTAATCTTTATTAGGTCCCAACATATGCTGCAGAATGCCTGGCGATAGTGAAAGTACCCACTTAGTTGTTATGGTACACTGTGACACAGCTCAGGATCAGTGACACAGAGTGTAAATAATATCATAAATGTACAGCAAGCACTACAAAATGAACAGGTGCATTGTCAGTGTTATATTCATAGATGTGCTCCATGCACCACACAATTACTAACAGGCCACCCAAACTGCAGGGCCCGGTAGAACACAGTACATCATAACGCATTGCTGTGGCTTGCTGTTAAAATGCTCTTTTCAAAGCCTCTCTGAGTTGTAGAGCTCTGCATTGAGCTTTTCTGATAGCCCTGGTTTCTGACTGTTCAAACTCAGCAGACAGCCATTCGACCTCCACCCTGGTGGCAACTTTTCCCTCTTTGCTTCACAGATATTATTTAGGACACAGCAGGCAGCTATAACCACTGGGATATTTTTCTCACTGAGATCCAATCTTGTGGATCAGCAATGCCAGCGCCGCTTCAATCTACCAAAAGCACATGCAACTGTCATTCTGCACCTGCTGAGCCAGTCGTTGCATCTTTCCTTGGTGCTGTCGAGGGGCCTGGTGTACAGTTTCATGAGCCAAGGGAATAAGGGATAGGTGGTGCCGCCCAGGAGCACTACTGGCACTGATGATCACCAATGGTAATCCACTGATAGGGAAAGAAAATCCCTGCATGTAGCTTTCTGAACAGTCCTGTGTTCTTAAATATGCAAGCATCAGGCACCTTCCCTGACCAGCCAGCACTGGTGTCAGTCCCCGGTGATCCACCAGTGCTTGCATAACCATAGAATAGCAATTTCTGTTGCTGCCAAAATAGGGGGGGGGTGTGCTGTCTCTCGCTCCACCACAGTTTGGGAACCCCATTGCTGCAGATCCATCCATTATGTTCTGCACATTGCTGAGAGTCACAGTCCTGCATAGCAGGAGAGTATTAATGGCCCTGAACGCTTGCATGATAATGGCACCCACAGTGGATTTTCCAATTCCAAAATGACTACCCACTATCTGGTAGTAATTCAGCGTTACAAGTTTCCACACTGTGATTGCCGCTCGCTTCTCCACTGTCAGTGCAGCTCTCATTCTGGTGTCCCTACTCTGAAGAGCTGGGGTGAGCTCAGCACACAGATCCGTGAATGCAGCCTTATTCATCCAAAAGTGGTGCAACCACTGCTTGTCATTCCAAGCCTGCATTTCGACAGGATCCCACCAGTCAATGCTTGTTTCTCGGGATCAGAGGTGATGCTCCACCATTTGCAGCTGCTCTGTGAACATCACCAACAACCTTGGATTGGTTCTAGCTATGCCCCATAGTAATATATCCCTTATGAAATCCAACTGAACGATAGCAATCTGGCATTGCAAGCCTCCACACAGTGATTGCCACTCTCTTCTCCACCGTAAGTTCAACTCTCAATTTGGTGTCACTGCACTGGAAAGTTGGGGCGGCTCCGCACAGTTCCAGGAATGTGGCCTTGTGCATCCAAAAGTTCTGCAGCCCCTGCTTGCTTCCCATACCTGCATAACGATGCAATCCCACCAGTCAGTGCTTGTTCCTCGGGCCCAGAACTGGTGGTCTAGCACGTGCAGCGGCTGCTCCATGAACACCAACAGCAACCTTGAATTGTTTCATTCCATGGCCCACAGCAAGGCAGCCTGCGAGGAATCATCAGATTCTGTCATGCAGCTTTGGAAATACTGCCGGATCAGGCATGTTGTGTTTGTAATGCTCTTCACAATACTGAAGAGCAGTGCAGGATTCAGGGTTTATTGCAGAGATGGTGGACGTGTGGGTTTGTGGGGTTTTTGAAAAGAAGTACGAACCATAATAGGATGCCTATGGAACGATGGGATGGATAAAACTGCATCATGGGACGTTGTACCCATGTTCTCAGTTACCCCTGCGTGACTCGTTTGCTCCCAGGAGGCAAACCCTTCCCAAAACACCCTGCACTAGATGGTGGCAAGTTGCACAGTGGGATAGCAAACCATGGTGCACTGCTGTCTGCATCAATGTAGTGCTACCAGTGAGGATGCACACCGTCGACACAAGGAGCATATTGTGGACATGCAAAAGCAATTTAATTACTGTGGCAGTTGTACATCAACGTAATTTAGATCTACTTAATTTTGTAGCATAGACATGGCCACAGATTAGCAAGGGAATATAGCTATTGGCCAGGCATGAATGCCCAATTGAGCATATATAAAATCATGGCTGGTTTAGAGAAAGTAGATAAGGAAGTGTTGTTTACTACTTCTCATAAAACAAGAACTAGGTGTCACCAGATGAAATTAATAGGCAGCAGGTTTAAAACAAATAAAAGGAAGTATTTCTTCACACAACGCACAGTCAACCCATGGAACTCCTTGCCAGAGGATGTTGTGAAGGCCAAGACGATAACAGGGTTCAAAAAAGAACTAGATAAATTCGTGGAGAATAGGTCTATCAATGGCTATTAGCCAGGATGGGCAGGGATGGTGACCCTATTCTCTGTCTCCCAGTAGTTGGGAATGGGTGACAGGGAATGGATCACTTGATGATTACCTGTTCTGTTCATTCCCTCTGGAGCACCTTGCAGTGGCCACTGTTGGAAGACAGGATACTGGGCTAGATGGATCTTTGGTCTGACCCAGTAGGGCCATTGTGATGTTCTTATATATGGAACAGTGTGAGATGTGGAAAAAAGTATAGTGATTGACAAAAGAAGTGAACTCATGAAATCCCAGCCTGACCCTGAAAAAAGGTTAGAACAGATCTGTTCATTTTTAGTGACAGGAACTTCACGGTCACAGTAGATTACTACTCCTGTTTCTGGGAGGTGGACTGTCTGGAGGAAACTCAGACAAACATCGCGATCGGGAAACTGAAGGCACATTTTTCAAGGTATGGCTTACCTGACACACTATGCTGACAATGGGTGATAGTACACAGTAACAGAATTCAAACAATTCAGCACCAAATAGGAATTTGAGCACAAGCTGTCTTCCCCTGGGTACCTATGAAGCAATGGGAAGGCAGAATTGGCAGTACAGACACAAGGCAATGGCAAAACAAACAGAAAGGGATCAAAACTGAAGACAACTCTGGAGTAGCAGCAGACAGCACACTTAGATAGATGGAACACCAATGTCAGGATTGGGAGGACAGTGAAAGATTCAGCAATCCCTGATGTAGGATAGTCAAAAGATACAGAGGTATATGGTCATTACAGAGGACCAACAGGACACAACCCAACAGAATGAAGGCAGAAACAAGGTGGAAGGCACTCTCCCACGAACAGCAATAACACGAACAAGAAGTGGGAGTCTGGTTTGAAGACCATCACACTTGAAGGACTGTGAGGTCCAACGGTCAATATCCTTAGGGTGGGCTGTGTACTAGTAACCTCTGGCCCCTACAGGCCACTCAACACTTGCACAGAAGAGACAACAACTAAAATTGGTAAAAGGACACCTGCATGGAACTTGGAGGAAGGAGCCCAGGTTGTAGGAGGGAAGAGTCTGGAGGAGGCCCAGGAAGCCAATCTGAATGCACATGATTGGAATGCTAGCTGTAATTGCCACATCTCTGTAAATAATTATTTTAATTAAGACTCAGTTTAGTTTTAGAAACTGGAGTCCTCCCTTGTTCCCAGTGTGCGTTATATAAAACACTAGGAATTACGGGTTTGACTCAACCTTTCATCCTTCTGAGGCAGATAAATTCAACTCTATGCAGGTTACTGAGAGGGATCTTTTAAAGGAGATCTCAAATGCTAAGGTCCCTGCCTTCTCTATGTGGATATCAATGGGACATCTTATGGCTTCAGTAGGATTTGGATCAGACCCTCAGGCTCATAACAGAACTGTGTTTATAAATATAGTTGTTGCTAGAGGGTTCTAATCTGATTTCTCTGACTAGTGTAGACAGGGATTTCTTTGTCTTGAAACAGATATAAAACCATACGATGAAGTTGGTAATGTATTAAGAGTTCTCAGGGGAAAAAAGTTGTCTAAAGACAGGTTGCAAATCCAGATACTCTAGTTCCAATTCTAGCTTGGACAATTTTGTGGGCAAATCTTAAAAATCCCATGTCACTTTTACTCTGATGTCCTTGGCCAAAGTGTCCCATTCTGTAATGTTGTGTACCATGCTGCAGGTTTCCTTCCACCCCAGAGGTGGCTGCATTTCAATGATGGATTAAATGAATCTTGAATGTCTTTAGTTTGTAAAACACTTGGGAATGAAAGGAGCTCTGTAAATGTACTATACCATTATCTATTACTAACACAAGGAATAAAAAGATTGGGAGCAACATAGATTAAAAAGCACACACAGGTCTTGCTGAGCCTTTTACACTTGGTTAGGGTTAGGCAAGGCTATTTAAGAGTGTGTGTACAGTGCATTTTGTGATTTTAAAAATAATATTTTAATATTTTAAACAGGATTTGAATCAAAATGTATTTCAAACTGATAGTTTTGAATGTTACTAGTTTGCTACTTTGTAATTTATATTTTCCTTCACACTTGCATCTGAATACAAGATGAGTTTTAACACGTCACTCTGGCCTATCAAATACTTTTAGCACATAGATTTTTGACAAGTTCTGTCACTGTTGCTTTAACAGCCATCATTACACAGGGAGAAGATTTCTAGTTAGTCACAGATACGTGATCGTTTAGTTTTAATAAGAGTGATCAATACCATCAGATTTCCCTTTAAATGCTAATGAATGCTTTAACACAGCAGATGTGGACACACACAGTACATTGCAGATTAAAATTAGGCACAGAATTAAATTGCTTACAAACAGCAGAGGAATCAGTTTGGACATCTTGATAATCAGCCACCGCCAGCTGACAGCTCTTGGATGGCTACCGCCAATACCACACCTCCTAGAATCTCTGTCAGGTCAGGCCTTATCCAAGATCAGTATAATTACCCTGTTGTCCTCCTGACCCATCTGTAAAGTAAATACCCTCTTGCAAACTGTCACAGATTCTTTCTGGGATTAGGGAAGCCTCAAACCATGATCCTGGATGCAACCTTCTCCATTCCTGATCTTTGGATCTTCAAATTTTACCACTGAGGCCCAATTCTAGCAAATATTCTCAGGTACAATTAACACGAGGTATTACACAAAATTCAACTCTGGTTGGACCAAGAAATATTAGTTAGGGAACACCAATTAAAGTACAATTCTTGTTCTGAGTGGGGAACAAGGTTCAGTGTTTGATTTTCCATGTACCCTAACTAAGGCAATAGCTACTTTATGCATCTATTCTTTCAGGCCATGCTCAAGTAAATCAGAGTGGCTCAACAGCTTTGAGCACTTCAAAACAAACATAAAACAACTTTATCATCACACAGCTATACATACAGACTAACTGAGCTCTAGCTCAGTCTTGTTATTTTGTTCCATCTTCTGTCATGTAATATGTTTGTGAAAGGGAAAGATAGTTAAGTGATAAAGTTCTTAGGTTTTCTACAATGAGGCCCTACCAATAGTGACCCCTGTTTCTGCTAGCTTGGTTTTGAGTGAACATGTTTTGAACACAGGAAATAAAACCCCCAATTCAGTGTAACAAGTATGTCTCCACCTCAACCTGCCAGTTCCCTCCTTCTTCCTCTTCTTTCATAGGGCCGGTGTAGAGCAGCAACTACAATTTCATCTGAAGTTGATCGAGCCAAATGGCTACATCAGGAGCAGCAGAATTCCCTCCTTATTATAATTCAGTTCAAAATGGCGCAGACAGCTGTTTTTATGTTGTTCTCGGAAGCTCTGCTTCTGGTATTGAGATATCTAGGAATCAATCCAATGAGCATTGTCTGGCATGACACTGTGAGGTTATTTCCTAGCATGGCAGCTTTTGAGGGCAGCAGCTCCAGGAATGACAACCTACATGATGGTGATTCATAAGTAAATCACAGAGCCATAATGACATACTTAGAGGCCTCCAAACATCCCTTGTTTGCAGGTACCTGGTTTGAGCTCTTAGACCTAATCTAGCGTCCACTCCCTATCACTTGGGGGCTGGTAGAGCCACAACTAAAATTTCAGCTTTCAGCTTTGAGCTGTGATGTCAACCTCCAGGTCCCATGTTACAGTTCATACTGCATAGCTATTGCAGACTAAAATATTCCAGACACCCCATTCCTGAATAAAAGTGACTTTTGTTCTGGAATAATTACTCTGTTCTATAATAATTCTGAAATAAAGTCGCTATTCTGGAGCAGAGTGTCCACAGGGGAAGCTATCCTGGAATAGCTTATTCTGAACCAATTATACTGGTCAATTTACCTGTGTAGACAAGGTCTAGGATAACGATGATAGTTGTGTAGTGTTTATTCTATGACTTTTTTTTTTTTTAAATCAGCGCCTAAAATTTGTTACCCCGATTCTTCAGACCAGCTGAACCGTGCTCAGACCAAGTGTGGAGAGATGGGGACAAAGGCACCTTTTGCAGCTTGCTGATCCTCAGTCCGTGAGCAGCATTCTAAATCCTCAGTGTAAAACTGAGCAGTCTGCAGGTTGTAAATTTGGATTAACCCAGAGTCCCTGCACAATAAAATCTATCCTGATTTTTGAGCTCCAGGTAACTTTTCTCTCTGTGTTTCACCTTGGCCCTGTGACAGGCTGATAATCAGAATGGAAACTGACTGCACAGCCTTCACAATACATTTGTTTTGGTATAAAGTGTCGAAAAATAGCTTCAAAGGAAAGGATATTTGATACTTTGCATTGGTGAATATTGAAGTGAAACTAACAATACCTGGGAATCCACAATCATTTATCTATCTAAAGGTACGTCTACACTGCAAACAGACAGAACAAAAAAACTCAACCTTGTAGCAACAAGTTGCAGAGCCTGGATTAACTGACTCAGCTATGGGGCTAAAAATAGCAACGCAGACATAGTTGCTCTGGCTCTGAGAACCATCTCCCTTGTCGTGTTTCAGAGCCCAGGTGCCTGTCCAAGTGGGACTGTCTATGCTGCTATTTTTAGTCCATGGAGGGAGCCCCATGAGCCCAAGTCATCTGGGGCTCTGAGACTCGCTGCAAAAATAGGATTGTTGTCACTTATCTTATTTTGGCCAGCAAAGAATCAATATGTCGGGGAACAATTAATTATACCTAGGCCCTAAAATTGTATAAAGTACTTCAAAATGCAACAGGCAAAATACTGACAATGCTTTTAATAATATACAAGTGTGATGCTAGACTTTGAGCAAAAAGTCCCCTGATCATCCATGTTTGGAAACAATAAGAAAATGCTAACATTAAGGTCACATTGTTCTCCATCACTCCCCTACTCAAAAAATAAAGGTTAATGAACAATTTAGGATATGTATGTACAGTATTGAATTACGATTTTCGAAGCTGAAGAATTACTGAATGGTAAATATAAGGGTTACATTTTGTTAGTCTGATGTTAAAGGTTTATGATTATGTATAGTGAATGAGTCTGGATCAGCCAGGATAGTACTTATGCCAAGGCTTTGGCCTAGCCTTTGCTCTGACGTGAGTGTTGATGTGCCAATTTCTCTCTTTTGTAGGTGGGCTTACGTAATGTTCACAGCTGAAAGGATAAAGGTGATGTTTTGTTCATGGAATGTATAGTGTTGGAGGACATAGATAAAAGGAAGTTAACCAATACAATAAAATACACGAAACATAACGCTAAAAAGTCTCTATGTTGGGAGAAATAGGAGTAGGGGGACATGAGGCATAATGACATGAAAACAGCGTAGATAGCAAAAGTTTGAAGCTTGCACATGAGTATTGTACAGGTTATGTAAGACACAATGTTCATCATTGATTGGAAGAAAGCTAATGAATATGTAATGTCAGAAGATATAAGACACAAGTCGGCGAATACTGGACCAGAAACTGAGATGACCACCCTGAAGGGGACAAGAGGCTCCTGGTACCCAGGAACTCAGTAACTTGGGCCCCTGCTTGTTCCATTTTATTTGTTTTTATATGATGAGGAATTATAAGGAGCAATTCTGTCTGAAAAATTTATAAATAAAGGCAAAAATTGATTAAGCTTAAATTGGGTGGACTCGTGTCAGTTTCCAACCTTACACCTTATAAACGGTTTCATTAAAATTGACTCTAGCTGCATTCCAGAAAGTCCTGCCCATTGTCTTACAGGACCCCTGGCTGCTCACAGTCATGTTGCAGCAAGGCTGGAATTTGCTGCCTCTCTCAACAAAAGTCATCACTAATTTACAGCTTTTCAGCTTCAAGCTTGTGCCATCATTGCTTTGGGCTTCTTTTCGGTTCTCTCTCTCTCTCTCTTTTTTTTTTTAATCTTGGGAAATCTTAACTTTTTTTAATTGCATGAAATTCAATTTGAGTGAAAAGGTCAACAAGAAACTTTCTGAAGAGAAGCAGGCCTACAGCTGCGTCTTTCCTCTCTGTGGAGTTACAGACCACATTAATCACAAAGTTTGCTGACCTTCTCTTTACTATTTGAAGACTGCAAGACAAGATAGCACTTAAAATGCAATTTAAAAAATGCGAGCTGCACAGGGATAAATATTATCACAGGCTTCAATAGAATTAGATGTAGCTATTGTCAAGATAATTTCTCTCTCTTTTTCTCTCCTAAGAACAGCATTAAAAACCTGTCACCTTTTTTTCCTTTCTGATCATGACAAATCCATGTCTCACAGTGTGTTAATATATGGGAGCTGTGCCTTTAAATGAAGGGAGAGGTGGGGATTTCTCATCCGTGGAAGGCAAACTGGAAGCAGAGGGAGGAAGGTCAGGAGCAGACTGAGCAGAATTGGGGTGTGTGGAGGGGAGATCTGTACTGAGGGTTGTGAAATAAGGGTATGTCTACACTACGAAATTAGGTCGAATTTATAGAAGTCGGTTTTTTAGAAATCGGTTTTATATATTCGAGTGTGTGTGTCCCCACAGAAAATGCTCTAAGTGCATTAAGTGCATTAACTCGGCAGAGTGCTTCCACAGTACCGAGGCTAGAGTTGACTTCCGGAGTGTTGCACTGTGGGTAGCTATCCCACAATTCCCACAGTTTCCACTGCCCATTGGAATTCTGGATTGAGATCCCAATGCCTGATGGGGCTAAAACATTGTCGCGGGTGGTTCTGGGTACATATCGTCAGGCCCCCGTTCCTTCCCTCCCTCCGTGAAAGCAAGGGCAGACTATCGTTTCACGCCTTTTTTCCCTGAGTTACCTGTGCAGATGCCATACCACGGCAAGCACGGAGCCCGCTCAGGTAACCGTCACCGTATGTCTCCTGGGTGCTGGCAGACACGGTACTGCATTGCTACACAGCAGCAGCAACCCATTGCCTTGTGGCAGCAGATGGTGCAATAGGACTGGGAGCCGTCATCGTCATGTCCGAGGTGCTCCTGGTCGCCTGTGTGAGGTCGATCAGGAGCGCCTGGGCAGACATGGGCACAGGGACTAAATTTGGAGTGACTTGATCAAGTTATTCTCTTTAGTCCTGCAGTCAGTCCTATTGAACCATCTTACGGTGAGCAGGCAGGTGATACGGATCACTAGCAGTCCTATTGCATCATCTTCTGCCGGGCAGCCATGAGATGTGGATGGCATGCAGTCCTTCTGCACCGTCTGCTGCCAGCCAAAGATGTAAAAGATAGATGGAGTGTATCAAAACAAGAAATAGACCAGATTTGTTTTGTACTCATTTGCAACCCCCCCCCCCCCATCTAGGGGACTCATTCCTCTAGGTCACACTGCAGTCACTCACAGAGAAGGTGCAGCAAGGGAAATCTAGCCATGTATCAATCAGAGGCCAGACTAACCTCCTTGTTCCAATAAGAACAATAACTTAGGTGCACCATTTCTTATTGGAACCCTCCGTGAAGTCCTGCCTGAAATACTCCTTGATATAAAGCCACCCCCTTTGTTGATTTTAGCTCCCTGTAAGCCAACCCTGTAAGCCGTGTCATCAGTCGCCCTTCCCTGTGTCAGAGCAACGGCAAACAATCGTGCATCTGAGTTGAGAGTGTTGTCCAGAGCAGTCACAATGGAGCACTCTGGGATAGCTCCCGGAGGCCAATACCATCGAATTGTGTCCACAGTACCCCAAATTCGACCCAGAAAGGCCAATTTAAGCACTAATCCACTTGTCAGGGGTGGAGTAAGGAAATCGATTTTAAGAGCCCTTTAAGTCAAAATAAAGGGCTTCATCATGTGGACAGGTGCAGGTTTACATCGATTTAATGCTGCTAAATTTGACTTGAAGTCCTAGTGTAGACCAGGGCTAAGATAATGATCTCTTCCTGAACATCAGGGCACACTACTGGCACCCAGAGCGTGAGGTTGCTGGGTGCCATAACAGCAACATTTGATAAGAATGAACAGAAGAACTTTTTGTCATGATACACAGTTACCTTATTTAGTTTGTATTGAATGATTAAGCTAATGTAACGGACTCCCAGCCAACCAGGGACACAAGCCAAGGAAGGGAGGAGAGAAAAGAAGTTGCAATTCACCAACATTTGGAATGAAAACATCATGACCAGGGACAGATGTTCTTTGTGGGAGCTGTGACTACTGGTGGAACCCCGGTTCTGCTCTCTGTTTGAACATGAGAATAGGCAGGCCATACTGGGCGACCAATGGTCCATCTAGCCAAGTATCCTGTCTTCCAACAGTGGCCATTGACTGAGTGAGTTTGGCTGTCATCTCAGTAAGAGGTAGTGTCTTCTAGAAGGCATATACTAAGGGTGGAAAAATTTTAAGCAGTAGGTCTGGTTTGGTTTGTATAAACCAAAAATTCTGTTAAATTAAAGGGAAAAAACCGCTCTAGAAAATGTCAGCTAGTCCCCTCTTCAGAACGTTCTCCGGTTTCGCCAAGTTCCCTTTGGTCTCTCTTTAGGTGACTTGCCTGTACTCTGTCTATGAGATTTCTTTGAATACTCTACCTTTATCCATCCACCTTCATTAACTTTGGTCTCTTCATCATTTTCTTTAGGTTTGCTTTCTGTTTTCAAAGGCATACCTGGTATGGACTTGGGTTGATGGGGATAGTGTGTGCGCTTTTTGTGGTCATATGACTTTGATGGGTTGAGTGTTGACTGGGAAGTCCTGTACATTCTTCCAGAATGACTAGGTGCTGCAGAAGCAGTTTGTGGGCTTTTTCCACTATATCTTCCATTTATGGAGAGTCCAGAGTCACGGACATAACTGCTCCTGCTTTTGCCTGCAGATCTGTCCCTTTCTGAAGGGCTATCAGAAGCTGCGCTAGAGGTACTACTTCCCTTTGAATTAAGATGTAGCGACGATAGAGTTCTCATCAGTCCATATGGGGTTGGAGATGAACTTCTGGAATGATTTATTGGTGTAATCTGATAGCTAATAGGAATTCGTGTCCGTCTTACAGCAGCAGCATAGGAGTCTTGGTTGTGAAGGTATGGTAAAAATTGTGTCACACTATTAGGACTGTGGGAATGGGAATGATGGTGTGAAGTGCTTTTTTCCATCTGACGCAGTCTTAGAGTGTACATCCATTCAACATCTATATCTGAAATATAAATGGAAACAAGAGTCACATGATTTGAATCGCCAAGAAATTGCATTCCCACTTAATAAAGACCTGCGATAAGGACTCAAAATATCTAGAGAGTAATTGCTGCTAAGAATGTAGCAAAATATAACATATCAGTCAAGTTATTCCCCTCCCTCTCAGCCTGCCAGAAATTAATGCCAGGTTTTACAGTATTCAAAACAATGTTATTTAATGCATCAATTAACTGGTGCATATAGTGTCACCTGTGTGGATCACAGAGGTTAGAAATGGAAAAGACCTATTAAACCATTCAGTCCATCTACCCACCAAAGCAGGTTTGCTTCCTAAAGAATGTTTTCTTGTTTTTTGTGTAGTCTAGTTTTAAATATCCCCTCTGATCTGTCTTCAGCTACTGCCCTTGGGAAATGATTCCACAGCCTACATTGCAAAGAAGAGCCTGAGACCTGTAAAAGAAGCTTGAAACAAGGAGCCACAACATCATGTGACAGGCCAGCTGTCCACCTGGACCACCAGCAAGTGCTCCAAGGACTATAGTTGTGAGCCAATAAAATACAGTAAGTCACAAAAATGACCTATATACAGGGAAGGAAATCTGTTCTTTCAGCATGTTGTAGAAGACCAAACCACCCAGCTACTAGGCAGGGTGCTTATAAAACTGTATAATCATCTGACACCCAGTACTGCGGATGCTTTGGCCCCAAGCCACTCTCTACACTTGCACTGATCAAAACGATCACTGGGGTTCACACATAAATTACATCCAATGAAGTGCATAGGCAGAAGTGATGCAAAACCTGATCTGAATTCATCCACCAACAGCACAAAGACTTCCTGAAGAACTATACCACTGCAGTAACAGAAACAACACCCACCTTCCTGCTCTCCACCCCCCAAAAAGCCCCACATGAATTCCTCCCCACCTTCTATTCCATCGCCATCCAGCCATCAAATCACAGCTGGTAGAGGTGTTGGATAGTCAATCCATCTTACGTAATCCAAACACTAAGCACCAACCAGCATGAAGAGCTCTATCCCATTTCACAGAGAAGATCAACCAAATATGTGAAGAACTAACTGCAGCTGTAAACTTGAAACAGGACCAGATAGCATTTACTAATATACCACTCTTGATGGCTTGGACCCTTCACACATGATGTAGCCCTACAAGCCCTTAAAGAAAATTCAAGGCACTACCTGCAAACCAGGTCTATACCCCTCCTGCAAAGCAAAAGCCCCTGCGAACTAGAATAAGCAATGTTTTCTTCAGAGACACAAACCTGCCAATTTTCCTGTTGTCCTTCAGATCCTCAGATAGCTGGATGAGCAAATTCTCTCCAACTATTGTCCCTTCTCTAACTTCCCATTTTCATCAAAATCATTGACAGAGGAGTGGAAACCACGTTCCAGTAATGTGACATCTGCCAATATACTGCATGCTTCACAATCAGGCTTCAGATCAGGGCATAGCACAAAGGACTAGTAGCACTGAAAGACATGCTCCTCATTGAAATGGATAGAGACTATACCTCAATGTTCATACTTCTTGGCCTTTCTGCAGCTTTGGATGCAGTTGATCGTAGGATACTATTGTCCCACTTATGTAACATAGATGGTTCAGCACTACAATGGCTTCCAACAGGGATTGGTGATGTCTCGCCTTCTGTTTAATATCCACCTAAGACTGTTTGAAGAGGGGGCAAAATGCTATGGGCTCCTCTGCCAACGCTATACCAGTGACATCCACCTGTAGATCTCACTTCAGCACAGCCCATGAGATCACAAGGATGTCCCAATGCCTGAAAGAGATCATCACCTGGATAAAGAGCAGCTGTCTCAAACTCAACCCAAACAGAACTGAAGTCATGTTGGTCAGAAGAGGCAAATATATTGAAGAAACAGCCCAGACATTGTCCTCCCCATTCTGGTGATAAATTGCAGGGGAGAAACTGTCTAACTGGTATGAAGGGTGGATTCCGATTCAACTCTTCATTAAGCCTGTATGAACAAATAGCATCCATAGTGACAAATGCCTTCTTCAACCTGCATCTGACTAGGAAACTGCTCTTCCATCCTCGATGGGGATCTGGCTTCTGTGGACCTGCGTTCATCGCCTCCAGACTGTAACAAGGACTTGGTCCTAATTTTCAAAGTCATCAACAGATCAGAACCACATCTCCATTCAGAACCCGCCAAGAAAAGCCGTGCACCTGTAGGACAATGCACTTTACAAAGCGCATCAGAGCCAGAAATATTGTTCTCAGTTGAGGGGATAACAGCTGTGTAATGAGGTCAGACTAATTCAGTCTAACCGCCTTAAGGGCATGTTGCAAGAAAACTTTTGTAAAAGACTTCCTGCTGCACCCATATCAAAATATAATACATGGAAAAATAAAATTAGAATGAAGTCAAATTAGATAAATAAAAAAAACTCATAAGATTCCCCAACATTATTATACATATGTAAGACAAGCAGATCTTTCTACAGCCAAGAAAGGGAGAACAGAAGATTTTGTGAGGTCTACTATTGATCTCGCTATGTAGATTTAATTTATTTGGGAAGGTTCTACGTTGATGGATTCTGTAAAAAACAGCAGATAGAGAGAGGGCTTAATTTTCAGAAGTTCTTAGCACCCACAACTTGAGTTGAAGCCATTCTGAAAATTAGGCCTGTTTGTATAAGATGCCATACAATAGATATATACAATATACATACAGAATGAAGCTTAAGTAATTTTGTTCAAAATAGATTTAAATGGATTTGTCCTTAAAAAATGCTAATATTCCAACAGGAGACCATAAACTTGGCATTTCCAGGCTGCTTAAACTCAGCTGAAATGCAAATAGCTATAGCAGAGGATTTCAGATTCCTCCATCTTATTGCTGGTTTTCTGAGGGTAGAATAGTTCTGTCATGAATACTGTCTTTTACTAGAGATGTTACCACAGCATCTGCAATGGGAAATTTTCAGAGGTCTGGTTTAATGCACTGTCCTTTACAGTGTACACACAAACTAAATATCTTCTCTTCTTAAAGAGTTAATAGAAAATCATTCCCATTTTGTGGGCTGGGGAGGGCAGGGGGGGGGCTAGTATTTGTTTTCCCTTCCTCAGGCTTTTAGTTGAATGCTGAGGGATTAAAATCACTTCAATTTTATGTCAGATATATCAAAGGGGAAGAGTCTTTCCTGTCAAGGGCTGATTGTGATGCCTCCATGTCAGACAGCTCTGTCTACACATAAAGATGAACCCTCCTGAAAAAGACGATGTGAATGGCTTTCCAGGTTTCTTAGCCTTCTCCTGGTAAGTTACAGTTTTAAAGAAATGTGTGCAGTATGAGCATTTTGTGCTTTCTAGGTACTGCATATTATATTCAGTCTCCTCTGTTCTTCTCACTAGCCTGTGGATGCAAAACATGGACCTCATATACCTAGGAATGGCAGCTTCAGGACTTTAATTTGGGACTCTGGTTGTTACTATTTTGCAGAAGCACATCTGCTTCCTTGCCTCATGTGGCAAGCAGCCATCTCATAACATCAGGGAAACCACCACTAACTGATCCCCTGAATGAGATGCTCTCTTTGATGCACCTGAAGTAGTAAACTTACTGTTTTTAATGGCTGTTCTGTGTCACTCTTTGCACAGGGGTTGTCAGCTTCCTAGTGGGGACCTCACCTGTTTGTTGCAATGAAACGATTTCTATGCCTTAAAAATCTCTGTGAGGCCACAGCAGGTTTTCCCTCTTCCTACTGCTTGATTCAGAATTGGAAATCCTGATATCTTGGTTCTGACACATTCTGTATGCAGAATTAATATGTAGCCCAGTGAGCGTATGTCTTTCCTGTAGTGTTAACTCAGGGTCTGACCTGGGTGTTGCCATTAAACCTCCTCCCATTAATACAAAAAAAGCCCAAATTTGGTGGTGCTTTAAAACCAGGTTAGCTGGCCTGGCTGGGAGGAGGGTTAGAGATCATGTGCCATGTTCACGCAGGGTTGTATCCACCCCCTCTGAAGTAAGGATGCAGGCTTAATCACTTGAGTGCTGATAGTCCTCCAGCAGCTTCCCACAATGCCCCTCACTCCTAGAATGGCAGACAAGTTGTTCCACAATTTACTGGGAATGCATCATACAGCAGGGAAACTTACTGCAAAGAACCATGGGAGATGCCTCCTGAAGTCCTAGCAACACACCCAGGTGAGTGCAGCACCAGCAAGGTCACCTTAACTCGGGTCTGGCTTTGCAATGTGACTGCTCACACCTGGGCTAGGTTGACCTGGGTGCCAGTCATCTGAGTTAACTCTGCAGTGAAGACAATCCCTTAGGGTATGTCTACACTGCCCTACATCAGCTGACTCAGGCTGCGGGACTATAAAACTGCAGTGTGGATATTCAGGCTCAGGCTGAAGCACGGGCTCTGGGTCTCTCTCCCACCCCCCACTCCCGCCAGGGTCCCAGAGTTTGGCTCCAAACATCTACATTGCAATTTTATAGCCCCACAGCTCAAGTCCTATGATCCTGAGTCAGCTGACATGGGCCAGCTGTGAGTGTTTTATTGCAGTGTAGACATACCCCTACAGAACATACGTTAGGTCCCATCTGCATTGCAAACTAGAGCTGTGTTACAGCTGGGTGAGGGTACCACTGTCTTGTAACTACATTCCTTGTCCTAGATGTGATTGTGGCCTAGGCAGCCCCGTTATTCAGGCAGAGCTTGTGGGGATATGGGCTGCACTGGACATCCTCAGACTGGCAGCTTGGAAATACCCCGATCTCTCTGCAGGGTGGGACAAATCTTATGGCTCAGTAGGCAGGATATGAAACAGCGTATGTTTGGGCATAGTAGCAATCCATTATTCTGTTATTACTCTCATATATTATTTGTATTGCAGTAGTACCCAGAGACCCCGATCAGGACTCCATTGTGCGGGGCACGGTACAGTCATATAATAGAAAACAGACTGTGCACTGAAGAACTTACAACCTTCATAGTGACAAGGTGTAAAGGGGTGTAGAACCAAATGAAGGGGAGGGGAGGGAGACTAATATTAAACACATAAGCCCACAGAAGAACTGGCAATTTTTTAAAAAGTTTTCTATATTTGAATGTTGATGGGCTCCCTTTAGCTTGGGCACAAAATTGCCTTTAGGTATGTGTGTCTGTATCATAATGTGAGTCCTGAGGGCAGATTTTCAGGCAAAACTCTACTGAAGGCAATGGAATTACAGCAGGGTTGCGTTTGACCATCTACAGTGCACTGAACTCTGAAAGAGGTCTGAGCAGTGCGGTGATCTCAGTTTAAAACCTGTTTCATTTATCTCATTGAATAAATCGCAATGAACATTGTTCATAAAGATTCTGGAACTGAATAATCACAAGTCCAGGCTGGCCCAAGAGATCACGTTGAGACGTATTAGAAGAATTTGTAATGCACATTTCCATTCTTCTCCACAGCACTGCTGGCATTTAGTCTTATATGTGCAGGCTAGATTTACCCTCCAGTGCAGTGTGAGCTATGCACTGAAGCTCTTCATGGCTCTGCAAGCAGCTCAGTGTCCATGGCTCTGATGAACACCCTGCCTCCTCTGCCAGATGGCTAGGCAGAGCAAGAGAATCCATATCACAACACTGCTCCTAATACGGAGGCAGAGCAAATCTCACTGGCATTGTGGGAGCTGCCTCTGCCTCTGGATGCCCATGAATAGAACACAGGGAGGCAGAAGGCAAGAGCTGACTGGAGTACTCCTGCCCCCTTGTGTAATGTGGAGAGAGGAGGCCAGGATAGAAGCCACTGAGAACATTCCCTCCAAGGAGCCAGGAAGGGCTGGGGGAAGACTCTCTTCCCCTACAGCTATTGGAAGGAAGAGATGGGAGGAGACACAGAGGGGATCCTCTTGCTCACAGCAGGCTCATTTCTTTTTTTCGTGGCTAAGAGTCAGTTTGTCAGCATATGGAGGCAGACAGATACATCTTCATCACACATTGATTCAGCCAACGTTTGTAGGCGGTATCAGGGTGCGACACTAAAGCTACTGTGCGCTCCCTCTCTAAAGCCATTCAGTGACTATTCATGGATTAAAGTTTGAGTCCCACCACTGAGACACTTCAGAATATGGGGTATATTCTCTTGGGGGAAAATCCTCAGCCCAGCATCCAGCCTGTGTAGCTGGACAGGATGCTGAAAAGATGCAGTGGGCCAGGGGGAAGACAAGGACAATGGTCTCCCAAAAGCCACTGGGTGAAGTTTACTTCAGCCCCACAAGCAGCAATCTGTATCTATAATGTGATCCTACTGCCAAACTGGATTGAAGAATCCTCATTAATGATATCTTCATTAATGATCTGGAGGATGGCATGTATTGCAGCCTCAGCAAGTTTGCAGATGACACTAAACTGGGAGGAGAGGTAGATACACTGGAGGGTAGGGATAGGATACAGAGGGACCTAGACAAATTAGAGGATTGGGCCAAAAGAAATCTGATGAGGTTCAACAAGGACAAGTGCAGAGTCCTGCACTTAGGACAGAAGAATCCCATGCACTGCTACAGACTAGGGACCGAGTGACTCGGCAGCAGTTCTGCAGAAAAGGACCTTGGGGTTACAGTGGACAAAAAGCTGGATATGAGTCAACAGTGTGCCCTTGTTGCCAAGAAGGCTAACGGCATTTTGGAATGTATTAGTAGGGGCATTGCCAGCAGATCAAGGGACGTGATCATTCCCCTCTTTTTGGCATTGGTGAGGCCTCATCTGGAGTACTGTGTCCACTTTTGGGCCCTACACTACAAGAAGGACGTGGAAAAACTGGAAAGAGTCCAGCGGAGGGCAACAAAAATGATTAGGGGGCTGGAGCACATGATTTATGAGGAGAGGCTGAGGGAACTGGGATTATTTAGTCTGCAGAAGGGAAGAATGAGGGGGGATTTGATAGCTGCTTTCAATTACCTGAAGGGGAGTTCCAAAGAGGATGGATCTAGGCTGTTCTCAGTGGTAGCAGATGACAGAACAAGGAGTAATGGTCTCAAGTTGCAGGGGGTGGGGGGGGTTTAGGTTGGATATTAGGAAAAACTTTTTCATTAGGAGGGTGAAGCACTGGAATGGGTTACCTAGGGAAGTGGTGGAATCTCCTTCCTTAGAGGTATTTAAGGTCAAGCTTGACAAAGCCCTGGCTGGGATGATTTAGTTGGGGATTGGTCCTGCTTTGAGCAGAGGGTTGGGCTAGATGACCTCCTGAGGTCCCTTCCAACCCTGATAGCTATGATTCTATTCTCCCAGTGGTGAATCTCCTGACCTGACCCCTCCACCCTGAGCATGGAGCCCCACTCAAGCTGAGCTCTGCCACAGCTGGGCCCCTCTATGCATAGTCCCTGGAATCTACCCTCCTCCCTTGTGCTGTGAAAACATTCATGGCTCCACTATCTGAGGGACCTCCACAGTTCTGGAAGCAACTTGCCCACTGATGCATAGGTCCAACCTCCATTAATGTGCTAAAGAGAAGAGTATGAGACCCAGAGCATACATACAGGGTTTCTTCATGCTCAGAAAGCTTGAGTGTGAACCTACAGCACTTTAGTGTGCCGTGCAGATACTGCTACTGGCCACTAAGTATGTCAAAGCACTACAGAACTTTTAGTGCATGGTAGCAGGGTTCACATGGCCAGTTAGCGTGCAGTATGCTAGATCACTGTAGATTTACACCCCTGCTTGCTGAGCACTGACACACTGGGCAGACAAACCTCCGGTTTGGAAAGGCTTGCATGGTGGGCTCAGACAGATGGTAAAACTGTATGAATGTGAGAAAGCAACCTTCAGACAACTGAAGACTGGACAGATGGACGGAAACATCTTCAGGAGTACTAATAGGCTGTTTAGTTAGGACAAAAGATTGATTTACCTCCCATTACTACTTACAATTAAAACATCAGTGGAGACGTTAAGATAAACTTCAAATAAACAATTGTAATGAACTTGTGTGTGTGCACGGGCACATGCCCTCTACCTGATAGGATCAGATCTACTCAGCTGGTTTTTTAAGGCCCTTTACTACTGATATCTAGTGCAAATTCTCCTTTAACTCAGATGGAAAGAGATGGTGGTTTTTGGAGCAGGATGACCAGAGCTCTGTTCCTGCTGTCACTGTGAAGCTCCAAGTGGCATGGTGCACAGCATAGCAACAACTTATTGCCAGGAATTATTTACAGTCTCAAAGACCCACTACTTTAGCAACATATACAGAATAATCCCACTTTAACCAGTTGGGCCAATAAGCACATGACTACCTAACATTTCCAGTGTCTTTCTCTCTCACATCCCTCAAAGTTACGCTGGCTCGCTATGGCTTTGCTGGGTTTCTCCTGCATACATCCCAGCAAGACATCCCAGCTGCCACAGATCCCTGCCAAAGCTGAGACACGGACCCATATTGCTGAAATAGAATTTTACTTAGTGAGTTTTTGTTATGCCTTCTTTAAATGTTTTGCATGTTTCAGCAGTAAACTTAATGCCGTCCAAACATACTGACTTACTTGAGCTGGACCTGCTTCCTGGCCTGCCCTCCAAGTTTGGGAGGGAGGTCTGGATCATGAGCTGCACTGACTTCACCTCATCCTGAGCTTTCAGTTTACTCCATTGAACTGCATGTATGTGTCTGGTGGTTTTTGGAGCTCTGACATCACCCTATTCAAGAAACAGAACAGATTATGATTTAGGACACAACAAAATAAACTGCCACACCAGTGACCTTCCAATAACACTCTGAGGTTGTTGTCATTTTGTATAGAGGGTTTCTAGCCTGATCTCAGAGATTGTTAGAATCCAGAGGCTTTTGAGTAACAGTTTTATGATTCTGCTAAAAATCTGATCGTAAATTCCCCTTTTAGTTAATATCCTGTACGAGGGCAAGATTGCAATGCCTTTCTTTTTAACAAATATTTTAATAACTAAATCAAGTTGCACTTCAAGTAAATAGTCCTTTCTGCTAAAAGAGATAGGCAGTAGGCAGGTATTTGTTGCGGGGGATTCCCCTCATGGTAACTTGCCTACAGTAGAAAGCTCTTTAATCCTGCAATCTTTCCCTGTGACTCCTGTGAGGCACTACCAGCTAAAAGGAACCTGGGGTTAGTCTTCGTATCAGAGAAAACCACTGTTCTTCACTTCTGAGACAAGTAAGCCAGGTCCAGCATTTTCCTATCTCGATAGCCCTGCTTGAATCCATACCTCAGGACAGAGCTGGGATTTCAATTATTAGCCTCAATGTGAAGCATACTGTTGGTCTTTATAAAACACTTTTTGTAAGTAAGCCAAACCTTTTAATACAAAGTCTAATTTCCATCAGGTTAAACAGTGCTAAATTGTCTCCAGATTTTATTTTATGTTTCTCTCCATTTCTCATCACCTTCTTCCTCCTCCTGTTGTTCATCAGCTAATTAGCACTTCCCTGACAAGGTAACAACAAACACAACAACAAACAAACACCAGCAATACTGACCGCTGTTTAAATAAAAAAGTTTTCTTACTTGAGGAATTTCAGAGTAGCAGCCGTGTTAGTCTGTATTCGCAAAACGAAAAGGAAGACTTGTGGCACCTTAGAGACTAACCAATTTATTTGAGCATAAGCTTTCGTGAGGAATTTTTGTGTTCAGGAATCTGAACACACAGACTCTGAAAACATCATTCAGTTTTTCATCAGAACTTGAGATTTTGCAATTAATTATGCAGTGCTGGACCTTGATTACAGTATGCAGCAAAGTCAAAGTGCCCTGCTACCAGCTTTTAATGAAATTATGCTGTAGGTTTTCAACTTGGATAAGTATTTGCCTTACTTTTTCTGCACTTACCTCATATGTAATAATACATTCTACATTCTGATCTTTTGCTATTCCCACAATCCATTTCTCCATTACAAATGGTGGCTGAAAAGGGAAAAATAAACAGCATGTGTGTGGGGAGGGGAGGATTATTATTTTCATTTGATTGCTTTATTATTACACCAAAAAGGTTTTTTAAAAAAACTCATTCCCTACAGCTTTTGTCCTTTTTCATGTGGCAAATGCATCCATATTTTCCCTATGTATTAATGGGACATAAAGCAACACCGTTCGGAATTGTTTACTTCCTTGTTTGTATACCACATTCATTACTAAATTAGCAGTAAAATGTATTTGTGGAGTATAGTATACTTAAGCTAACTGCTTTTACAGACAGAGCATAAGAAACACAATGTTTTTGTAGGGACCTTAACATTTTATTTCATTCTTTTTTAATTTCTTGCCAACAAAGAGGAAATTTTAAAAAACAACAAGAACAGATACTTAGATTCCTGAAGACATTCTCCTCCAGGTTAAAAGAGTGTAGAAGTATGCGGAATATTAAGCTTATACCTGACAATCTCCTTGTGTTTAATTTTAATACTGATAAAAATTTAACAGGAAAAAACATGCAAAGCCTTGAGAAATGAAATACAAAAAAATGTCTCTCACAAGAGAAAATGCAAAAACTAGCAAATCTTAACACTAATAATAAAGGTTCCAGCATTCAGTGGCCACATAAACACAAGGACAGCATTAATGGTAGTTCCAGTGGGGAAATACTATGTAATAAGCCTATCATGGTAACACCATATTTTGTTATTTCCTGTTATTTTCCCTGTTGAGGGTTTGGCTCCAGCAGTTATTCCTAAGACAAAACAGCCAATGAATGCTGAATAAGGAATGTACACAGTTAAAGCCATTCATGAGAGTTTTTCCATCAGGGCACATTAGAGCAGCATTCTAATTGGCAATCAAGATGTTGCATATTTTTTCATTTACAAATTTATATTGTTACACATTGCCAAGGTATTAGGGTGGGTCACATTAATAAAAAACAATCAATTAGAAATGAACAGCAAACAGAGTGCCCTGCCTATGAAAACAACTTCCATCTCCTAGATTAAAATCAGTCAAGACATTGGCTGGTAAATATTTAGAGGCAAATGCTGAAGTCAGGTTAAACTCCCATTGAGGTGGAGTTGAAGATGCTCTATATTTCACTGACGGTGCTCAATGTGGAATACATCCGACTACCCACTCCATTTCTTTGCCACATTTTCCCATTTTTGTAGTAAAACAATGGTCACAAGCTGCATTTTATGATGCCATTAGGGCTTGAGTTACTAAAGTTAACGGACAGGGTTTTTTCCCCCTCTTATTGTGACTTTTCTATTCATTGGCTGCTCACTACTTTTCTGATGACTTTGTGGAATCAAGGTTCCATACCTTGCACTGTGCTCTGATCTTGGTTGTAAGGGTAGGGTTTAAGATCTTATCACATTTGAGAGAGGAGTTTCATAACAAAGTCAAAGTTTAAAAAAAATACAAATAGCATATAGAAGTTTCAGTAAGTGGAACATTTTCATCACTTGCACTTTTTCTTTCATTTAAATGTGGTAAGCAAATAAAGAAAACATATCATGGAAGTAAAAGAAGAACATTTTAAATGATTCCTCTCATATTGCTTTATCCTTAGCCTGGCTTAATAGGGAATATTAACAAATCAGTCAAATTATGATACAAATCTTCAAAAATAATGCATTTTATTTAAAAGCTGTCAAGAGACTGAGGTTTTCACAAGCACAAAAATCTACTGCTTTGGTATTTAATGTTTTTGTTTGAGATCTATGAATTCATAAAGGCTGTAAACAGAACCCTACCTTTGTCATTTTTAAAATCTCTACATCAGGTAGGTTAGTGTTGAATGTCACATCTTTTATGTAGGTTATTGCAATTTCATCCCCATCCATCTCCATAAACATTTTCCATTTACAGTCCTAGTATTAAAAGAGAGTAATAACATTTTAGAACAAGAAACAATACAAAATATAAACAAAATCTGCAAAACCCTAAATGTGTTAAAACCCAAGGTTTGGAATACATTCCTACTGGATTCTTTTCAGGATAAAAGTATCCAAAGTGAATGAACCTTTCTGTTTTCTTGGTAGCATTTCTATTAGTTCACATCTGAGAAACAGTTGTCATTTTGATACTGTGTTTTAGTTTCTTAAATGGTAGAATTTCCTCTGAGAGGCTCAGGGAAGATAGAGCAGGTATATTTACACTAATAGGTAAATACGGTTTCAGGAGCAGGCATGGAAGGTTTCCATAAGCAAGCTGAGACAGAGTAACACAGCAGTAGAGAGAAGCTGAGTTATCAGCTTTATTTCCCAGTGGGCCCAGACGAGTCCTTCCGTGTGAATCCAAGAACAAATGATCATAGAGTCTAAGAAATGCCACTAAAAAAACTGCTGGAATAAAGGAGCAGCAAGTTATTAGAACCCAGTTATATCAGGTACCAAGCATCCTCCTGTGTGATACTGAGCGCCCTCTAGTCCTGTTCATTTCAGCTAGAGTTCAAGGAGCTCAGGACTTCATATAAAAATAATAATTATGGCCCTGATCAAGCAAAGGACTTAAGCACATGCTTGGCTGGAAGCGGGTGAATAGTCCCACTGATTGGATTGGAGCCACCCATCAGAAGCACTCAGCCCCTTGCAAAGGGCTTGATCCTCTGAGGTGTTGAGCATTCCGGCAAAGCTCTTAAACATGCTTAAAATTATGCCCATGCTCTGACTCATTAGCCTGGCCCTGGGAGTTTTAATTGAGAAGCAATGTAGTCTATTACTCTGTTTTACTGATTTGTGAACAGAGCAGAGAGACTGGGAGTCAGGAGATCTGGGGCCTCATTGAGCGTGGAGCATTTTGAAAAACTGGCCTCTTCATTTAGGTGCTTACATAGATTATGAGCTCTGCTGAAATCTTGCCCCAAGGCTGCAATTGTGGCTGTGACGCTGAATTGCCACGTGGCCTTTGGCAAGTCCGTGTGCCTCAATTTCTCCATGTGCACAAACTTAACACTGTGTATTTCTGTGGAATACGGTATATGGTCCAGAGACCATAGCAGAGCGCTTAGAGATCACCACCACTTTACTTCCTATGCTTTGCACTGCAGAATCTTGTTTCAGGATGTCTATTACTGCGTAAATCTGGATTTTGTGCTACTTTGGTGAAGTCTCCCTCCAAAACAAATCTGATGAATATCAATCTGTTTTGATAAACAATGTGATTCAAACCCCTATCTCCAAAGGAAAAACTGTAATTACTGCATTAAATATAGGGTCTGACAGGCTCGGAGTACCTGGTAACTCCCAGTAACTTCAGTAGCAAAGTAAAGGTGCGTAGCAACTCTTTGGATCAGACCCAAAGGAAGAAGCCTCTTTGATAGGGTAATAAACCACTTTGGCCCAAACAGTTGTGGACTCAGCTATACTAGGAGCAGTGCATGAGCAAGGCCTTTTCTTCTTTAAACAGCAGTTTCATACAATGAAATATGAAACCTTATCCCTTAAAACGCTGTTCTCAGACCCATACTCCTCCTCAAAATTCTGTGTCTGTCACAGGCCAAACCATTCAATCTGCCCTCTATGTCCACTGGAAAATGAACATCTTATTTGATCTGAGGAATATTGCTATGTCACCTTTTAAAATACTTATCTTTTAAATTAAAAAGAGACCAGCCCGATTTGTGGACAAGACACTTGTGTGATCAGTTTACTAGTCAGCTACTTTCCTTAAGTATATACTAATCTTTAGGTTTAACCATTCAGTAAGCAACACTAGCTTTCTACAGTTCAAAGAAGCTTAAAAGTAGAAAAGATTATTGCTCTACTTCCCCCTATTAATATATAGGCCCTGATTCAGCAAAGAACATAAATACATGCTTATGTCCATTTCAATTCAGCACAGCACTTAATTCAAATTATTTAATTCATTGGAACTAAAGCATGTGGTTAAGTTCTCTGCTGAATCAGGGCCATAAAGGTCTCTTGAGTCAAGGCAAAGTTTACTACCTGGATAAAGTGGGGAACAAAACATATTCTGTGGAAGTGGCACATTAAAAAATCTGTTTATAAATGTATTTACACAATGTCCTTCACAAAAGATGTCCCTGGGCACTTTACAATTCAAACACAAAGCCTTGTCAAATATCTATCTTTTCAGTTTTGATTTAAATAAATAAAACAGATTTAGCTTTCGAACTATGAAGAGGAAGCCAACTGCATAACTGAGGCACAAACACTCAAACTTTGAGTGCAGATAATTTCTGACTTATATTTAGAACAAGCCAATAAATCAACAGCCTCTGAAAATGGCTGTAGGAATGTAAGAGAAAAGCAAATCATAAAAGTATTACAAACTCACTACTCCTAAGATCCATAAGAGTAAAGCAAGAACACTTTAAAAACCAGGCCTTCCGTTTATTCCTGTGATCATATCACTCACCTTAAAACAACAAATATTAATGTCAATAATGAAAAACGAAAGGAAAACATAAAAGATCAGCCAGGGGCTTTAAACAACAACACACACCTCTTGGTACAAAAAACACTCCCTGGGGAGAGATCTCATTCTGGAAGGAGGCATGAATTTAGGATATGTTTTTAAATTCAGTTGTGGCAATAAAAAAAAAGTTTAAGAGTCCAGGAAAAATGGAAACAGCATCTTAGCAGGCAACAGGATATTGGAAAACATAAGATGTAGTGCAAGATGAAACAAATATGAAAAAAGTGCTGGTCATGCTGGCATTAGAAGTAGCAGCATGTTGATGATTTAGGCCCCTGGTAGCTCCTTTCCATTCTTAGCTATTATCTATCTCAGCTGCTGAAACCTGCTGTTTTAAAGACATAAGAGTTGAACATCTAGTGACAGCACCTGGGTTATTTATCATTATGTATAACCTGCTACGCTACATTTTATTATGCTGGATTTAAAGGAAGATAACACAAGTATGGTTAATTTGCTTCTCTTCTTTTTATATATAGTGTCATGACCTGCCACTGCTTAGTCCCATGAGATATTTTTAACCAAAAAGAAAGCCACAAGAAACTCTCCCTAAAAATTCCATTAATAACCTCTTGTAGCATGTATAGGTTGCAGGGTCTGGAACTAAGAATGTTTTAATCTCTTCAGCAAAACAATGCCTCATAATGATGTACAGGACTATTGCTGTACTGATGAAGAATCATACATAATTCAGCACCTTTCACTTGGCACCACTGTGATATCCTCATTAGTAGTGGCTCACAGTGGCTGTCAGATGGTGTCCATGCGAATGCAGGCATTATATTGTCTTTGAGATGTGCAGCTGCTTCCATGACACTGCCAGTATATAAAAACATGACGCCAGTTTGTTTTATTTAGTGCTAAACCTTCCAGTTTGTAAAAACAAGGCTGACACAGAGCCTGACATGAGGCAGTGAAAATAATTAGCTCTCATTTTCTCAGCCTCCTATTTCCTTCTCCCTGCTGTGTTCTCTTTCCACTAAACCACCACATGTCAGTCGAAATGGGAGGCAATTAGTGGGCTCATTTCAGTCCCCACAACTGTGCTGAAAAGAAAGTATTTATGATGGCACAATGAACAGCTGAAAGATTAAATAACGTTTGCCTTTTGAAAAGAAAATGACTTCTAGCTAAATGGGCAATTTTTGATTATTCTCAAACAAGCTTAGAGTAGTTGGTTTTTAAAATACAAGAAAGGAAAATGAGTCATTTTTAGGTGAAAGAATCAAATAAAACTTGACACAGTAATGCAAATAACTGATGTTTTATTGCAAAATATGTAAATGTGTTATACCCTTAACAATGGCTCATGTCTCAGGTCAGGGCAGATTGCTGCCAACTAGACACCAGTACAGAGAAGGTTGCTGCATTGCATTTTTTGTTTCAGTTTTGTATGGGGAGGAAAAAAGGGGGCTTTAGAGAGAGGTGCTCTTAAAAAATAAAGAAACAATGCCAGCTAAACATACATTTATATAATTGATTGCCTGTGTGCTTACTTGAAGGGCCTGATCTTTCACTCAGGCAGAAGTCCCAGATCAATGGGAATTTTGCCTGAATGAGGAACATAATATTGGGACCTTATTGTAGCTAAATATGCAAAAATATCTTTCATTTGATATTATCTTTCATGTAAATCCAGCATAATAAAATGTAGCATTGCGAGTTATACATAATGATAAATAACCCAGGTGCTGTCACTAGATGTTCAGCTCTACTGCCTTTAAAACAGCAGGTTTCAGCAGCTGAGACAGACAGAGTTCTGAGACAGAAATGGTTCTGAGATTAGCTGCCATGTGTACAAAGGTCTGTCCTCACTAAGTGGTTGCAAGCAAATAAGGATTTTTAGGGCCCTGATCATCACCATAAAAATAAATTGCCAGTTCACTTGTTTGTGAATGCAATATTTTAAAGGTGGAAATGTGAAAAACAGTATTCCCTTTTCCAAGCACTGACTATATCTTCATGCCATTTAACAAACCTCTGTACTTTTGTAGACAGCTTCCAGTTACCACTAGTGATAGACAGCTCCAAAAGTGGTGCAGGGGAGTAAGCCCAACATGCCCTCAGAAAGGATGAAATCCACCCTCCAACGCTGTGGGCCTGTGCCAGGCTTTCTGTGCTATTTTCACTCTGCAATGGGACTGTGTTGGGGCACGGGGTGGATTGCCTTTAGGGGAAGTAGCTGTTCAGGGATTCATGACTGGGATTCTGTATATCAGCCCAGGAGAGGCTGGTGTGTAAGGAGGTTTGGGCTAGGCTGGGGCAGTACCATTGCATCCACTGTTGTCCATGTGGAGATGCAGTGGCTACTATTCTAGACTTCACTCTGGAGTAGTGCCCTGGAGCGAGGTTGTGCTGCAAGCCAACAGACTGTCTATGGGTTGGAACCTGCTCACGTCCCCTGTACAAAGACAGATTATTGGGACTTTGCATGTATGAGAATGGGGATGGGAAGAGGGCAATTACATCCACATTGGGTGTACTGTAAAAATCCAGATATATACTAAAAAGGTTCTATAGAAAGGCAAGTGAGCAAGTTACTCAGCCAAAAAATTCAATGAGCCTGCATATACCTCTTTACAGTTCAATAAAAATGTGCATTTCCTATAGGAATTGCTGCACCGCATCCTACATTCAACACCTTCGAAGAGTATGGGCTTGCTTCTGATCTCATTTACACTGGTGGTGTTCCAGGAGTAACCACATTGAAATCAGTAGAGTGGCACCCGTTTTACACTAGTGTCAGATCAGAATAAGGCCCAAGTGGTCCCTTCTTGATGGAAAACCTGATGAGTTCAAAGTGCCTTGTGCTAAAATTTCAATGAGCAATGACACTGTAGCATTGAGGCATACCATTTTGCCCGACTAAGTGATTCTCCACTTTGACAGATTATATTAATCAGTTTAGTTAAACTGTAGTTATATTTATTTTATTGCTCAGGTATTTTTTTCAGTTTTACAAAGAAACTATTTCTCTTTTCTCTGCTTTATTAGAATCTACACACGTCTGCTGTAATAAATAATAAAAGACTATGATTCTGCTTGGACTCCTATATGATATTTCGGAATTTTTAAGTGCTGAGAAATCTTTGGGACTAAATCAAAGATTATTAGACTAGAAAATTTTATGTGTAAGAGATTAAAGGCATTCAAGGGTCTTGCAAAGGAGGCTGTGGATCACAAGAAATACTCCAAAAGAATTGAAATAGGCAGTGTTGTAAACGCACCTATGCACCTATGTGTGTGAGGTAAAACTGAAAAGCTGGAAAATGGGAACATCTTAATTTTGGATATGGAATGTAGCTTTAACTGCTTTTTGCCATGATTTTAACCCGATGAGTTCCCCAAAAAGCAAAGTAAATTGGTGTTGACAGACTGTTTATAAAGAGAAAAGAGCTACTAGCCTTCCTTTACTTTTTAAGTCTCAAAGAGATGGGAAAGGGTGGAAGAAGCAGTAGGTAGAAAAGGATGACAAGCTTTCATTAAATTGCATTCAGTTACAATGAAGATGTGGCATTACATTTTAGTATTATGTTGTCCTGAATCGTCCCGCATGGTACCAGCCTGTGTCTTTAGACTTATCCCACTGGGATAACCAGAGAACCAGGTACATTTGTTTGGAATAGCTCTCTGATATAGCACTACATATAAATAAATAATACTAAAATAAACCTTCAGAACCCTCCCAGAAGTCAGGGCCATGTAGTCCTAGTATAGACCTGGGTGAAGATGACCTACTATTTTTACAGACCGTTAAAAAATACACGCTGGTTTGGAAACCAGGCCAGTAAAGGCAGTTCAGGCCATCCAAGTCTGACTTACTCTATGGCTCCGACCAGTTTTAAAATGAATCAGACCTGGGCTGGTTGTCACTGGGTTTAAATGAGTGCATTTAAGCAGAGTTCCAATGTGGTTTTCTTGAACAGCAAAGCTAGGAACGTCTCCAGAGAACCCTGCTCACCAAACCTTCTGAGAAGGCTACAATTTTTCTTACCACAATTCTTAAAACATATTCCACAAAAAAATCCTGGCTTACATTTGTCAGGGAGTCCCCTATCCCCCATGAGCTTCGTTTATATGACATTGGTAGGGTGCACTCGGTCCCAACCATGTTTTATAACTGGATTAGCTGAACCAGTTTTAAATCCGGTTAGAATTCTGGGGGAAGCTTCCACAGTCTAGACGAGCCCATGGTGGATAGGGTTTGCGCATTCCTGTTGCGACTGAAAGGTGGGATTTCACCTTTGTTTCACACTCATGAAACAAAGGTGAAATCCCAGAAAAGGAAGGATTAGCACATAGTACACCTCAGGGGTGGAAATATACCTTCTCCTGTATGCACACACCAACTCACAATGCAAGCAAAATCTGCTGGAAAGCGAGAGAGAGCGAGAGAGCGAAATAACCACAAAAGAAGGAAGCTTTCCACAGTTACATGAAGAAACGCACTAAGAAAACTGCAGTCACTGCTTTTTCATGAGTCCCTAGCGAGGGGCAGTACATTGTTGTGCTAATTCAGGTGCAACCTGGGAAACCTGCGAAGAGTGAGAATCTGCCTCCTGGATTCCACCTGTTCTGTGGGGGAAGCCCCCATGTGCCAGGCATATAGCTGGTGTAGAGTACCTCCCCCAACACTTCAAAGCCTTCTGCCCCTTACTCCCTTGCATGGCTGCACAAGGCAGGGCACAATGTGCACCTACAGAAAAGAAGCTGTATAGCACCACAAGTTATGGGTGCCTGAGATGTGCACTGGGGATGTACAAGCAATTCACACTGCAATGGGAAATCCATCTTTACAACTGGAAAATGCTTCAGATAAAAGAAATCCAAAATACAATGAAAAAGAAAGGAGAAAATCCCCACATAGCAAACCAAGAAGGTTTTGCCCATGAATGAGACAAATTCAATACTAGTCCAAGCCCCCAGCCTCCACTGGTATCTCAATTTACCTCCTTTTCACAAAAACCTGTTGTCTCATGTTCAGTATGATAAAGGATTTATATAAGAAATTCTCAATCACAAAACTGAAGTTAGAGAAAATGCTTATGAGGAAACAATCTTGTTTAATTCAAAACTTCCTGTACCACTGTTTTTCTTGTACCCATCCATCATTGATTCAGCATTGTACTTTGAAATTTGCTCAGTGATTTTCTGAGTAGCAGGATTCACATAATAAATGGAAAATATTTCTACAGACATTGGGCCGTTTGAGTAATGATTAAAGAAACAGAAATAAAATGATATTATCCCAACAAGATTCATTTACCTGTGGACCATTTCCAAGTTTCAAGTGATAACCAAAAACAAGTTCCAGGTTCACTACTTTCTCCATGTTTTCTTCATTTCCACTTACAGAATCCTATCACAGAAACACAGTGTAAGAAATTACCTCTATTATGAGTCTCTGTGAGTTGGTGACCCGGCTACATTTGACAGTATGAGTTTAATACCCTTTCCTTTTGTATGTTACAAATCTATTGGCTGGTCAGATGATACTGCCGTCCTCTCAGTAGTTCCACATAAAAACATAGGAACGGCCGTACGGGGTCAGACCAAAAGGTTCCTCTAGTCCAGTATCCTGTCTTCTGACAGCGGCCAATGCCAGGTGCCCCAGAGGGAATGAACAGAACAGGTAATCATCAAGTGATCCATTCCCTATCACCCATTCCCAACTACTGGGAGACAGAGAATAGGGTCACCATCCCTCCCCATCCTGGCTAATAGCCATTGATGGAGCTATCCTCCATGAACTTATCTATGTCTTCAAGTCACCAGGGCCTGATGAAATGTACCCTAGAATACTCAAGGAGCTGACTGAGGAGATATATGAGCCATTAGCAATTATCTTTGAAAAGTCATGGAAGACAGGAGAGATTCCAGAAGACTGGAAAAGGGCAAATATAGTGCCCATCTATAAAAAGGGAAAATAAGGACAAGCCAGAGAATTTACAGACCAGTCAGCTTAACTTCTGTATCCGGAAAGATAATGGAGCCAATAATTTAGCAATCAATTTGCAAACATCTAGAAGATAATAAGGTGACAAGTAACAGTCAGCATGGATTTGTCAAGAACAAATCCTGTCAAACCAACCTGATAGCTTTCTTTGACAGGGTTAACAAGCCTTGTGGATAGGGGTAGACTCGGTATATCTTGACTTTAGTAAAGCTTTTGATACTGTCTTGCATGACCTTCTCATAAACAAACTAGGGAAATGCAACCTAGATGGAGCTACTATAAGGTGGGTGCATAACTGGCTGGAAAACCGTTCCCAGAGAGTAGTTATCAGTGGTTCACAGTCATGCTGGAAGGACATAACAAGTGGGGTCCCTCAGGCATCAGTTCTGGGTCCGGTTCTGTTCAATATCTTCATTAATGATTTAGATAATGACAGAGAGTACACTTATAAAATTTGAGGACGATATCAAGCTGGAAGGGGTTGCAAGTTCTTTGGAGGATAGGATTAAAATTCAAAATGATCTGGACAAACTGGAGAAATAGTCTGAAGTAAATAGGATGAAATTCAATAAGGACAAATGAAAAGTACTCCACTTAGGGAGGAACAATCAGTTGCACACATACAAAATTGGAAATGGCTGCCTAGGAAGGAATACTGCAGAAAGGGATCTGGGGGTCATAGTGGACCACAAGCTAAATATCAGTCAACAGTGTAACACTACTGGAAAAAAAGCAAATATCATTCTGGAATGTATTAGAAGGAGTGTTGTAAGCAAGACGCAAGTAGTAATTCTTCCTCTCTATTCTGCGCTGATTAGGCCTCAACTGGAGTATTGTGTCCGGTTCTGGGCACCACATTTCAGGAAAGATGTGAACGAATTGGAGAGTGTCCAGAGAAGAGCAACAAAAATGATTAAATGTCTAGAAAACATGACCTATGAGGGAAGATTGAAAAAATTGGGTTTGTTTAGTCTGGAAAAGAGAAGACAGAGGGGACATGATAGTTTTCAAGTATGTAAAAGGTTGTTACAAGGAGGAGAGAGAAAAATAGTTTTTCTTAACCTCTGAGGATAGCACAAGAAGCAATGGGCTTAAATTGAAGCAAGGAAGGTTTAGGTTGGACATTAGGAAAAACTTTCTAACTGTCAGGTTAGCACTGGAATAAACTGACGAGGGAGGCTGTGGAATCTCCATCACTGGAGATTTTTAAGAGCAGGTTAGACAAACACCAGTCAGGAATGGTCTAGATAATACTTTGTTCTGTCACGAGTGCAGGGGACTGGACTAGATCACCTCTCGAGGTCCCTTCCAGTCCTATGGTTCTACGATAATTCTATCTAGTTCTTTTTTGAAGCCTGTTATAATCTTGGCCTTCACAACATCCTCTGGAAAAGAGTTCCACGGGTTGACTGCGCATTCTGTGAAGAAATACTTCCTTTTGTTCGTTTTAAATCTGCTGCCTATTAATTTCATTTGGTGACCCCTAGTTCTTGTGTTATAAGGAGTAAATAACACTTCCTTATTTCCTTTCTCGAAACCAGTCACAATTTTATAGACCTCTATCATATCCTCCCTTAGTCATCTCTTTTCCAAGCTGTAGAGTCCCAGTCTTATTAATCTCTCCTCATACGGAAGCTGTTTCATGCCTTTAATAATTTTTGTTGCTCTTTTCTGAACCTTTTCCAATTCCAATACATCTTTTTTGCGATGGGACAATCACATCTGCACACAGTATTCAAGATGTGGGCCTACCATGGATTTATATAGAGGCAATATGATATTTTCTGTCTCATTATCTATCCCTTTCTTAATGATTCCCAACATTCTGTTCGCTTTTTTGACTGCCCCATGACACTGAGTGGAAGTTTTCAGAGAACTATCCACAATGACTCCAAGATCTCTTTCTTGAGTGGTGACAGCTAATATAGACCCCATCATTTTATGTGTATAGTTTTCCAATGTGCATTAGTTTGCATTTATCAACATTGAATTTCATCTGCCATTTTGTTGCACAGTCACCCAGTTTTGTGAGGTCTCTCTGTAGCTCTTCGCAGTCTGCTATCTGACTATATATACCAGAACTCACAAATTAGCTTGTGTTACACTATAAACACTGGCAGCCTGTTACAGGGCAAGCTCCTATGAGGTGTTGAGCACTTTCAGCTCCATATGAAGCCGTTATTTCACAGAACAATGTCATTTTGAGCAGCTGTCCATAGTAACTGGAATTATGGCTTGAAATTTGCAATGCAGTAAACAATTATGGATTTTCCTTTGATTGTACGATGGACTTTATTTTAAGTGGGTCTCACTGTATTGTTGTGCTGTAAATTATAACAGCTATAAAAGCAACTGAATACTTTGGGGTCTAGTACTATCTGATTAGCTGACAGAATTCCTTTGGTTTGATGTATGCAGTGTAGTTGCAGTCATGTTGATTCCAGGATATTAGAGAGACAAGGTGGGTGAGTTAATATCTTTTATTGGACCAACTTCTGTTCATGAGAGAGACAATTTTCTTACCACAATTCTTAAAGCTTGTCCCTCTCACCAACAGATGTTTGTTCAACAGAAGAAATTACCTCACCCTCCTTGGGTTTCATGGTAAGCTCTAAAAGTCAGTTGAGTCTTTATATCTTAAATCCAAAGGAAGGACCCTGGAGGAGGGGTAGAGCAGGTCTATCTTTGTTGGTGTCCTACCTGTTGTTGCTGATATCACAAAACCCAAAAGATGTATGGTTAGCATGCAGGGGGCTTAAAAAGGAAACAAAAGAATGACTACTATAGTACATAATTATTTTCTCCTGTAAGACAACAGAGTAAGGAATGATGTGCTCATTATGGTCTGGATTGGAACTACTTTGCACACAACGAGTAGTTACTCACATGAATAATCCACTGATTTCAGTGGCATTACTGATGGGAGTAACTGCTCACCCATGCAAGTACGAGGGGTCACAATCTGGCCTTATGATATTACCATCATATGTTAACCTGCAAGACATCTTTCTGTTGTATTAATTCTTTGAACCTCATTGAGAGGGTGTATTGTTGTGATATTACTTGTTCTGATACGCACACTCATATTGCTAACTTGACCTCAAAAATCTGCCACAGATAGTGACAACGTAGATGTGTACCCTATACTAAGTGTAAGGCCTAGTAGCACAGCATAGGTACAGGAATAGATACATTTATCGAGTCAAGGCAGGCAGCACCTTTTAAATAAGTAAATAAATACTGACCTTAATTAATGGTGGGAAATGAAACATGTTTAGGTAATCATGAGTTAACCTCTCAATAGCAGTCTGTAAGAAACCAAACAAACCCAAATCAGACCATAGTTCATCATGATGTAAAGCGTAAATGCAGGACTGAAAAACAGCACTCTGTGTGTGTGTGTGTGTGTAAGTAACTCATTCAGTGTGCATAGTGTTCTCTGTATCCAATCTTAATGTACAGTTCTGTTCTAAAAAGGGACTCTAAAATGGCATCTTCTTACTCAGCAGATCTGTCCCCTTGTGAGTATTCAGAGTCAGATCTGCTTAATTTAGGGTCTATCTACACTGCAGCTGGGCATGTGCTTTCACAGATGGGTAGACAGACACGTGCTAGCTCCACAATAGCAGTGTAGACAGGGTTAGCATAGGCAGCAGCTACCCGGGGGTCCAGGTGGGCTTGTACTCAGATGGCTAGCTTGAGCTGCTGCCCATGCTATGTTGGGCTACATACCACACAGACTATGCATATTCTCTGTGTATAAATAAAGTCTGCTGCAGTTTCCACGGCATGCATCCGATGAAGTGAGCTGTAGCTCACGAAAGCTCATGCTCAAATAAATTGGTTAGTCTCTAAGGTGCCACAAGTACTCCTTTTCTTTTTACTGAAAGTTTTAGCACACTAGCTCAAGAAGATTTGCATGACTGCCGATGGGCACTGGGAAGCACACTCCTAGTTACAGTGTAGACATACCCTCAATCACAAATATAGGTTTGTACAGGTTTTTACTTCTGTTAGCCTCACTGAGCCAACTCAGCAAGAACTGCATTCTCTATTCCAGGGGTTCTAAACCGTTTCCTTTTGGGGGCCCCACCAGCATGCTATAAAAACTCCATGGCCCAGCTTCGGGGGAGGTGGATTGGGCTTCAGCTGCAATGTGGGGGGAGAAGCTTGAGCCCCACGGAACGAAGGGGGCTGGAGCTTCTGATGCTTGGGGTAAAGAGGCAGCTCAGAGCTTTAGCCCCATGGGGATAGGGGGCTCAGGGCTTCAGCTGTGCGGGGCGGCTTCTCTGGGAGCTCAAGGCACTGGGGCTCTGGGCTTCAGCCCCATGGGGTACCTGGACTCGGGGCTCTGAGCGGTCGTGCTTGGCAGACCCCCTGAAATGGTTCATGGCCCCCTCAGTGGGCCGCAGACCGCCAGTTGGGAACTGCTGCTCTATTCCATGGTCTGTGTCCATTTATTTACCAAGTTTTAATAAGTTTCATCTGATCAACCCCTGCAGAGGGCAATCACACATGTCACTAATGGAACTACTTGGAAACAACGGCGTACAACCCACAGAAATGCAATATTAATTTGGACTGTAATACCTTTATTGTGCTGATGCAAAAGATAGATATAACCTAGTGCGACTCTCAGCGCTGACAATCAGACAAAAAGCATCCTTTTACTAGTAAATGGAGAACATTGTATACAGAATCACTCAGACATAATGGAAGCCCACAATGCCATTTTCAAGACATGTTTCAGAGCAGAACCACAGGTATGTAAGCCATGTTCTGTGACTGGAAGTAAATATTATTACTACTACATCAGTTACTACTTTCAGGCCAAGGGTTTTGCTGGATTCAGTGTAACTATTAGATAATTAGAGCAATACAATCTCTTGTGGATGAGATAAAGCTCAGACAGCAAAGGAGCCATACCCACTAGCACTCAACTATCTTTACAATTGTTCAAGAATAGAGTGTTTGGTACACAAAGCAGTTTTAAATTAGAGATGATTGGTGAAACTCAAGATGTTCAGAGATTTCAGTTCAAATACATTTTTGGTGTTTATCCGGACCTCTCTGATTAGGCTGGAAGTCTTGTGAGAACAGGTTCTGTCCTAAGATTTCCAAAGGTTTCACTTAGGTGGGAGATACTATTAAAAGAGTCTTTTGCAATATTTCCTATTCCTGTCCCAGCCAAAACCAGGAAATGCAGTGGAGCATGGGTATTTATAAGAGAGAAAAAAAACAACACCACATCAAAAACTCAAGGTTACCAATCTTTTTGGCATCTCAAAGTGTTTAGGTTTGCTTTGGTGCCTATTGCAAGCAAGTTCTGGGTATGACCCTTTTTCTCAAAAAGGTTTTTCTAGCCTTAGCTTTAGATCTTCTCTTATGCTGGATAAAACTGATGATTTCTGTCAACATTTACACTGTCATTTACATTGTCAATATTTACTACTGTGATTATCAAGATGTGTTGTTAAGATACCTTTAAATGAATGATATGTCCTTTGGAAAGAATTCCCATGTCCTTTAAATCTTCTTCTTCTATAAGAAGCAACCGTTTCCCAGTGATATGATTTTCCTTAAACAAGTTGGCATAAACATTCATCTCACCGGAAGCATCACCTTAAGATATGAAAGATTATACAGAAATCCATAGTGCTCTTCACTGGGAAAAAAAAAGTTAAATCTGTGAGCTATAATGTGTAGTTTACCTTTTCCAACAAGCTGGTGCAGCCAAAAGTACTGTATAAAAAAAAAAAGCAGTTTTGAAGGTCACACAATTAAAATGTATAGGTTACAGCACCTCAAAACACTCAAAAATATAATGCTCATAATTCAATTTTAAAACAAAAATTAAAAGTCTTTTTAGTGGTGGGACAAGGGAATCAAACTTCTCCATTATATTTACTTTTCAGGGCTATCTTGCAAGTTTGTTATTTACGATAAATTTCCTTCTGCTTTGCAGCCATTTTTTTAGTTTATTATTGTTTTTAATTGCTACTGCTCCTAATGTAGATTGATCAATTTGTTGTGTGATGAATGGGACAAGTTCAGCAGCTTGGACCATTACTACTTTGCATTGGCTTTTCAGTTAGTCCTTCAGTAACCTTTACTTAAATGACCACATGATGTACCAAAAGGCTGCTGAAAGGGATATTAAAACCACTATCAGAGCGGTAGCCGTGTTAGTCTGTATCAGCAAAAAAATGAGGAGTACTTGTGGCACCTTAGAGACGAACAAATTTATTTGGGCATATGCTAAACCCACTTCATCGGATGCATGCAGTGGAAAATACAGTAGGAAGATATATAAAGAGAACATGAAAAAATAGGGGTTGCCATACCAACTCTAACAAGACCAATCAAGTAAGGTGGGCTATTATAAGCAGGAGAAAAAAAACTTTTGTAGTGATAATCAGGATGGCTCATTTCAAACAGTTGTCAAGAAGCTGTGAGTAACAGCCGGGGAAAAATTAATATGGGGAAATAGTTTTTACTTTGTGTAATGACTCATCCACTCCCAGTCTTTATTCAAGCCTAATTTAATGGTGTCCAGTTTGCAAATTAATTCCAGTTCTGCAGTTTCTTGCTGGAGTCTGTTTTTGAAGTTTCTTTGTTGAAGAATGGCAATACCCACCTGCCTATGACAATTCAGCAGCATATACTCTGGGCTGATAATCTGCCAAGCCAAATGCTTTAAACAGGTCTCTGAGCATGTGACCATTTCACCAAGGTGATAAAGTCCTTCCTCTTTCAGGATCAGGTCATTTTAAAATCTTTTTTGGAACAGGAATTTTAAAAATATATAGTACTAGAATCTTGCCCACAGATTTCTCAAATCTTGTCCACAATCTAGATTTTATTTATTATGATGCATCAGTTTTCTTTTATAGCTACATAAAAACAATGCTGACAGAATTAGTACAAAATGCTTACCACATCTTCTTCAGTCCACGCGCAAATATCAAAGGAAGGCAGCAACTGTGTGAGAAACATGAATTGAAAGAGTAATATTGCTCTTCTTGTCTGATCATTTGCTCAGGTCTCCCCCCAGTTTTACTTTGGTGGCTGATTTTATTTGGCACCTCCTCTCCAGCTAAGCCATAAGCCTCCTGGTTGTGATGAGGACTTTCCCCATTATTCCATGGATTACTGCATAAAGTGCCATCAAAGTAGCATTCCTCATGTTCACATATTAGTCAAAGTGATCACAGGCTGGCTTCAGTGATATTACAGCAGTGATGGAATAGTCCCAACACCTCCTGGGGGCAAAACTAGTCAGGAGATCACCAAGCAACAAAAGCAGTCTTGGAATTTTGTCACCAGCCGCATCCCCTCAAGTGGGGCTCACTAGTCACCGCTCTCTCCTTGTGTTGTACCATTGCTTTTACTATCGCTTGACTCCAGTAGTGAAAGCTGTGTCTTGGTCTTTCCCAATATCAGCTGGGAGGGAGGTTTTCTGTAGAGTGAAAGAAGCGGTCACTGCATAACAAGGACAGCACAACTGACTTGGGACTGGGTCACTGCAGCTAGACTTCCTTACTGATTAAGGTACAAGTTTGTTTGTCCCCTTTTACCCGTCGGTTCCCGCCTACACCTGCATGATCATTCCTTTTAGGAGCTGTGGAACAAAACCTGAAGGGGACACTTCACAGCCAGCTGAATGCCACATACCACGTACCATGTATGGTACACTTTGTTATATGGTGGATCAGGATTCTCCCCTTGAAGTATGCGGGCATCAGACCAGAATCTGCTTGATACATGAGGGGATGGATCTGTCAGTGAAATCAGGAATGGTTTGAAGATGACACAGTGAAAGATCTCACTGAGATAGTAACCTCCATCTAACTAGCTAAAGAATGGGTTATTCTAAGCTATATTATCTTCTCATTGGTATCCTGTTAATTAGATGGATCTGAATTGACAGTGTCACCCAAACTCTTGCCACCATACTCTGGCTGAAAATTTACTGAATTACTTCACTACCAAACGGTAATTCAGATTTCACTGGTCAACCATCAGTGTTTCTGGTCTCCTTACATTGTGGGCCGTGCAAGCCAGAAGCACCCTAGTGCCCAATCTCTTGGCAGTTGCAGTTCCTCCTCTCCAGAATTCCTCCCTCACACCTGAAAGACCTTGTGCCTATGCATGGAAGCCACCCCATGTTTTCAAATCATTATCTATTAGTCTCCTCCTTTCCCTGACCCTGCAGACTGTGGGACAACAGGTGCCTCCCACAATGACTTCCACCCAAACTTGTGACAAGTCTTTCTGCTCTTCCCGTATGGATTCCCACTGATGGATTCATGACTGTCTTACACTTGTTTCCTGTGTCCTGAACTACAGCTTCTGCTGAACACTGCAAGATGCACAGAGGAAAGCAACCCCCCACCCCCACCCCCACCCCAGTGGCTTGGCCAATCTGCTTCCAAGGAAAATTCCTTCCTCACCACAACCATTTTATCAGACAATCCCTGTCCATCCATGTGAAGATCACTTGACCCTCTCCCCCCACCTGCCCCGCTGCCCACCCCTTCCTGCCATAACTCTTCCAGGACAGAAATGGCCTCCTCAGATGGACAAAGCCAACAATGCCTGAGCTAAGTGGTCACTGGGATGGGAAGCTGGCTTCGACTGCCACACAGAAAGGCAAGTTTCCCTCGTCCCCCTAACTTCCCCATGCATGGCCCAAGCTTCATAACCTACTGATTACAAGTCAGGAAAATCCAGAAAAGGCTCCCCTCGTGACAATTAAATAGGGGCGGAGAGGGTTGTAGGATGGAAGGGGTCCACCTATCGCTGGCAACTAGGTTGGGCAGGATCTGGCAAACCATGATGACCCTTGTGAAGGCAGAGACCCACAATATTTGCAATAAATAATTAACATAATTGCCCTTAAATTCCAAATGGGCTGGTGTTTTCCTTTCCATTGGGAACTTTGAGTACAACAGTTTGCTGTAGTTCATTGTGTATTCTACCATTGCACGAGTTCAATATTCCATTCTTGCTTACACACAGTGACTTTTCAGATGATTCCCATTTTTAGGAGAGGAAAATTAGCGATGTGAAATGTTAAATATATTTACAAACAAACAAACAAAGAGGAAAAAGGGGGAAATGCCACACCCTGCATAATATGAAAAAGATCAAAGCAGAAGGCAATGAGGAATCCCTTTAATAGCAGCGGTTTACACAAGAACACAGAAGCATAAAATGTACTGTCAAAATGTTTATTGCAAAATAGAAGATTGGAACAAAGAGAAGCAAAGGAAAAAACTTCACATCAAAATCAAGTTTATGACACCAACTGAGAAAATTGAATACATTACATTTTTTTGAAAAACTGGAAAACCAAATCCATACTGTGAATAAAGCAAGACATCACATGTTAAGTGCGGTGAAGAAAACAACTGACTACTGAAAGGTCTTACCACAAGAGGGTGTAACATTGCATGTTCCATACAAATTAGCTAGTCAGTTTGCCACAATAGTTTTGGCACAGGTTTTGCTCAGGATAGTATTTCAGTAGGAAGGGATGAAGTTTTCTAACGCTGTGAAAATATTTTCTATTCAAATTTCATTTGCTCACACTTGGAGTATAAATAGAATCATTTCCTAGTATTCAGTACAAAACTTTTTAAAGAGTGCAAAAGCAAGAAAATGCAGTGGACTATATCTGACTTTAAAAGTCAGCAGAATATTTTGCACACAACGTAAAATGTTTAATGTAGGTTGCTGGTACTACAGTCCTGAAACTAAACCTTCACACACCAGAAACCTCTATACAGACTTAATAGTGTGCACTAAGTTGGAGTCAGGGGGAAAATGCATTCCTCTCCAGATTTCTACTGGTAGATTTTAAGGACTGTAAAAATTACTGTATGTCCTGTGAGCCTATTTTCCTACATGAAAGTTGGAAGAACAGAATGGATTCTCTATTGGCCTATAATTAAACCTCTGTCAAGTTGGAGGTCTTATTAAAAACCTGTAAAAGCTGCCTTATTACAAAAACAGGAAATAGCTTACTAAAGATGTACAGTAACTTTGCTAGTTACTTATTAGCTTTATTTTACGTGCTGTGGATTTACTGCTGCTGATAGCAATATAATGTATCAATTATTTAATTAGATCAATGTATCAATATTTAATTAGAATAACTGCTTTAAGATCTACAATGAAATGAAATCACTATCTAACAAAATACTGCAAATGATAAATGAACAAGTCAAGAACATGACATTGTGCCGAAGAGCTACTTCAGATCTCAGGTCTCAAAAATCCCCGGCATCTAGAGAAGACTAAGTCCAAGTACTACAGTTAACAAATATGGCCAGCTAATCAAGCATATCCAAAACACTCCACAAACTATATAAGCCCTGAAACAAGTCCTCAGATCTAAGCATTAGATCTCAGAGCAATTGCTATTCTAAAGCATTAGTGCTATTACAGTCATAAAAGTGACTACATTAAAATAGTCTTACTCAGCATATCTATTCCCTGCATCTTTTCCAAGTCCGAAAGAATGAGAACTGGGTTAGGAGTCAGGAAATCCTGAGTTCTAATCCCAGCTCACTATGTGGCTTTGAGTAAATAAAAGGGCTAAACTCTGAGTTCCTCAGGTCAGGAAATATGCCCTACTGAAGACAGTGTTAGTTTAAGTATAATGACTGAGTAAAAATGAGAAGTTCAAATTTGGCCTTTAACTTCTCTATATCAGCTTCTCCAGCTGTGAAATAGGATAACAACACTTTACCTTATCTGCCTCATAAGGCCCTGGGAGGATTCCTTAGTTAACTTTTGGTTAATGCTTTGATCATGTGACATGCTATGTAACTGTTAACTATTATTAGTAACTATTGTAGACACTTTGGTGATTGGACATCTAGATAGATTAAAAAACAAGTTTAATTCTGCTAGCACTGCAGAGCAAATCAACGGTGGAAGATCAAAATGGTTTTGTTCTGCCTCCATATCAACAGAACTGTCAACCAAAATCTTTCAAAATTAAAATATAGTGAGGATGTTCGAGGCAGAAACATAGCTGGATAGTCAAGCACAATTTATTTTTGACTTGTAAACTGAACACGTTTGGTATGACAGTCATTATAGGAGAATAAAAAAATCGACCTCCACAATGTCATTTTTTAAGCCAAGCTACTATTCTAAATATAATCATACTTTAAAGGAACCACAACAAAAAAGTTTGGGGAAAGCCTTAAGCTTAGTAGATCTTTCTTTTACAACAATTCTAGGGCCTTTCTACTTTGAACATGAAAATAAATGTTTCGAGAGTTATTGCTTTATCTCTCAATATATCTTTATTAGAGTTGGCTAAAAAATAGACAAGTCATGGAAATGTTGTCCTTGTTTTTCACTGAAAAACTAAATTTAAATTCTTTTTACCAGCTCTGCTCTCTATGTAAAAAATGCCAAATTATTCCATTTATTATGCTCAAATAACTCCTATTCACTTTAATGAGAGATGCATGAGAATATCTGTCCTCAACAAAAAAGTGATGTGATATAGTAGTGTTGGAATATTTATTAGGTGAAGATTTAAATCAAGAAGTGGATTTGCACATCTAATTAAAACCAACACGTATCTGTACAAAGTGCATTGAGATTATTAGGTGCTTTAAAAGTGCAAAGTATCAGTATCAGTACTAAGAAGAGATATTTTTGTTTTTGCATTTCTAAACATACTGGGTTCAATTTTGACTTCAGTTACAGCTGTGCAACTCTACACTAGAAATATGGTACAGTAGTTTAACATAGACACATATTAGATTATACAAATCCTTCCATTTTTCCTGCGTGTAGTATAGCGGTTATAAAAATAATGTCGCGGCGGTAGCTGTTAGCAGGTGCAGACTTAAAAAACAATACAAATCTGCATTTGGAAATAGCTTGTTTGCTGCCATTTCCATTTAATTTGTTGCCCCTTTCCTATTCTCTGTCCCTCCCCACACCCTCAGTCACTTTGTTTAGTGCTCCTAAAATGCTACTACCACTGATCTTGTAGGAGCAAATTTCACTTGGACTAGATACAGTAAATTCTCCCAATAAGAACGTATTGCACCGTTCAGTGTTGAAATTACAAATTCTTATTAGCATGAAAAAATTGCTCCAGATATCACAAAGCTAACTTCAATCCAAGGGACTTGAACCTGCTAGCAAGAGGGTGGAACTTGGCTCAAATGCTATACATTTCATATAGTTAAGGGCCCAATCCTGCGAGGTGCTGAGCATCTTTAGCTCCTGTTGAACTCAAGCATAGTTGAAAGCACTGAGTGCTTTACAGGTGGCCAGAACAGCACTGGACCTTAGATAAGGAAGCTAGCTACCTTTCACATCTCAAAGATTGCACTCGTTACCCTAGAAAAGCTAATTTTAAAACTTCAAGAACTTTTTCTCTTATTTCTAAATAATAGAATATAATGTCCCAAACTCTTGGAGATCCAACTTCAGATCTGCTATCATGTAATGATTCTACTTTCTAAGGTATTTAAACAGCACTAATCGCCATTTTTCATGAGAGAACCACCACCAACACATGGCACTTAGGAGTTTAATTATCCCCTCAAATCCAACTGAACATGAAAGTAACACTTTTCTTTAAAAGTTTTTGCCCTTCTTTATTTGACAAACATTTTACAATGGGCCTTTCTTCTGCACTTGTAGGTGCAAATGTATCTGTTTCCTTCTCTCTTTCTGTACCATCACCAAAGAGTTCATCAGGAAAATACACTCACTGTTCCGGACAGAGGGTTTGTGGTGTAATTACTGCAACAGATACTTATATATTCAATTTTAGGATGAATCATAACAGTGGCAATATTTTAAAAATGATTTCACAGCAGAAAAATGGATATTTAAACTCTAGAGAATATTCTTCACGTCATCACTGAGACTTTAGCTTAAGCCACAGTAGGAGGGCTCACTTTTAAAATGTCTCTCCCCCCCCTATTCGGGGAAGGACAGTGATAAATGGTTTAATAGTTACAGCAAGATAAAAAATTGCTATAAATAACCTAAGACCAATTTTGCTCTCAGCTAAACCGGAATAAATCCAGAGTAAATCCATCAAAGTTAATGATATTTCCTGGATTTACATCAATGTAACCGAAAACCAGTGAGCTTGTAGACTACCACAATGCAATTAGGTGGTGAGGTTTTATTATAAGTGGCTGTACTAAAGAGTGAATTTCACAAATTAAAGAGAAAGAGAAAAGAACATTTATACAAATTATCTATTACCAGTGATTGTCTGTATTCAGTTGCTGTTTCTTAAACTGTGTGTTTATAAGGGCTTTATTTTTCTCAGCCCTGCTTGTCCTTCTTAGTAATGTATTTATGATATCACAGGATATTGCCTTGAAAATGATTGAGAAATCACAAATTTAGCAAAACAACTTCACTGTAGCAGTCAGAAAGAATGGATTGTATAGGAAAAGCCCACATGGAAACACAAATATATTCATATGATCAACAATAAAAAGGATAAAGAAAACTACAAAAACAAAAACAAAGAGAAAAAAGTAATGGAAGTAAAATAGGTATTTAAGTTCCTCCATTGTTTTCAGATCTTAAACATTCAGCCACAGAAGTTTCTGTAATCAGATACCAAATATTACAGCATAAATGTGAGCTGCAGCTATATTTGTTGGGTTTTAAAAACATTGATTTGTTTTGAAATTTTAGTTCCAAATTTCAGCAAAGCAAAAATAGGTCAACACAATCTAAAAACCAACAAGATATATTTTTAACATACAAATATGTCTAGCCCAGAAAAATGTAGTGTTTTTGCTTTTGTTTCTTTTACAGGGTTTAAAACAGACCAAAATGACAGGATGATTTTTCTGAAACTTTATTGCTTTGATTTGCTAGAAACCAATTTTAGCCTTAATTAGATTTCTAACTTCATTCACTAGAATCATCTGTATCATCATCATCATCATCTTCATCATCATCATCTGACCAGTCAAATTCTCTGAAACCCACAGCCATGTTGATTTTCTTCCCCTTTCTCATAGAGGTGGTTTTAGAAGAATTCTTTTTGGCTTGCATGTTTATCTGCATTCCAGAATGCAGGACAGATCCTGCTTGGTTCATAGAGAAGATATCCCCAAAGCCCTTCATCATCAAGGCCTGCAGACTTTGGTTCATGCCAGCTACCTCCCCGTTACTTGTTGCTGTGATCTGACATGACATCTCTGCACTGTTTGATTCCTCTGTTTTAGTTTCAAAGTAAGACTCCTGAGACATTCTTGCAGCAATAGGTAAGAAAAGCTATTTAAAGGAGGAAGGGACAGAGTAAAAAGGAAAGTTAGAACCAATTCAATTCAAGGCAAAAAAGACACTACCAGATTAGTTAGCAATAAACAGAAAGCAAAATGATTAGTGAATCAAAACACGGAGCTCAAGTAAGAATTCATTAGAACAGACTTGGCTTAAATTTTTTAAAAATGAGAGAGCAAAACCACCACCAAACAGCGTGCAGAGGACCACAGGTAGCCCAGCTTTCATGTCGAAAGGAAGTGCCAACTTTTGACTCTCTCTTTTTGTACCATACAAAATGGTTTACAACATTTCTCTAACCCATGTGGACTTTACCACAGGAATCTAGGTACAAGCAGAGCCACGGCTCGATTGAGTTGCTAAATTTTAGCTTTCAGAATTGAACAATAAATCAGCTTAGGGTTAAAGAACCTAGAAAAGCCCCTGGTGCAGAGAGAAATGTTTTTATCTAGAGGTCAGAAGATACCACAGCAGTAACGAGTATGTACAGATCTGGATAGACTGAATTAACTTTTTGTTCACCATTTTTGAGGCCACAATCAAAAGAAGGGTTATGGACCATTCCTGCCACTGTTAAAGTCAGAGACAAAATTTTTACCAACTTCAATGGAAGTAGGAGCAGGTCTCCAGTCTAGACTATTAATAAATTGCTTCTGTAAACCTTAGCAATTTATGTTGTGTTATTCATTGATATCAACATATATTTGGTGTGTTTCTGTATACCCTGCAATACAAGGCATTACTGATTTAATCTCCACCTACACATCAGGGCATTTTCCTGACCTAGTTTGTTACTACTATTTTTTTCCAAATTGAATGAAAAATGTCCTCTGGAGCTAAATCACGATTAATGCCTCTTCAAGGAGGCCAAGCTAGTAACCTCTATAACATACCTGCTCTCCACAGTGAGCAAGAGCTCTGGTGTTTGATTCAAAATTAACCTACTAAAGGGGCAGCATGTTATGCTATTTCTGTACTGCTGAAATGGCCTTTATTTCCAGAGCTGTTTTCCAAACTATGTCTGTATTGCTTTCCAGACATCTTGTTTAACCTAATCACAACTGCTCAGTCCATTTTCTGCTCACAATTTGTTACTGGGAAAATTATTACAATGGTGTGTAACACATGGGGACCCATTATATCATTCTCCTTAAATCACAGAGCTCTATCTATGAATGATATGATACCTCCTACACTTAAGCTTTAATTTTATAAGCTGTAAGCTGTCTAGGAAAAAAAACCCAAACAAGTCACCTTCTACCATAAAATCTTACTCAGTACAAAAAAAGCAAGGCTCCTATTTATGGGGGTTTGGGGAGTAGTACTTAGAAACCTTGAGCATAGTTTCAGGATGCCCAGTTTATACTACTTCCATGGCAGAGAGCGATTTCAGCCCCTTTATGGGGATTTTAGGCATATCAGAATCCTCCTTATGCATGGGAGGAGTCCCCCATAAAAATCTACAAAACTACTATATTGTCCTCCTCCAAGTGTTTCTCTAAATCTCACCTCTGTCATGATGGCTACACAACATTTGACAATGGCTAGGCAGCTGGTGTGCTGTGACTGCTGCTCATTACGCTAACTATAATCACCTCACTGTTCTTTGTGTTCCCCCATGTATTTGTTGTATTCACCGGTTGCCTCTTATCATATAGAAAGACTAAAGCCCAGATTTTTAAAGGTGTTCAGGTGTTGCTGAAATCAGCATTGCAACACCAAAGTGATGTAAAATCTGAAGTCTCACTTTCACAAAGGATTTGGGCACTTGCGATTTTAAGGCCCATTGGGCTATGTCTACATTGCAATTAAGCTGACCCATGCCAGCTGACTCGGGCTGCGGGGCTGTTTAACTGCAGTGTAGACTTCCGGGCTTGGGCTGGAGCCCAAGCTCTCAGACCCTTTGAGGTGGGAGGGTCCCTTAGTTCAGGCTGCAGCCCAAGCCCAGAAGTCTACACTGCAATTAAACAGCCCCTTAGCCCAGGCCCCATGAGCCCAAGTCAGCTGGCACAGGCCAGCCGTGGGTTTTTAATTGCAGTGTAAAAGTACCCATTGGAAGTCAATGGGATTTAGGCTCCTAAGTGCCTAAATGCCTTTTGAAATGAGACAGGCGTTGCAATGTTTAGTGCAGAAATGCCTAAACACCTTTTAAAATCTGTGTCTAAGAGCTCTCTGGGGGAGTGTGACAGAGCGCAGGGAGTGAACTCTGATCACTTAGATGCTAATTAATTCCCAGAGGAAGCTGACTGAGGTAATTATCAGGCTGGCAGGAAGTCCTCAGGGAAGAGAGTCCTCAGTTCCCCTCAGGTCTGGGGAAGAGGGCCAAAGAACCATAGATATTGTAACCCTCCTGTTGCACAGGGACTGTTGTGGTAATGGCAGAAGGAACTTAAAATAAAAGGGTGCTGTGAATGCACAGCCACTGGAGTCCACACAATTTCTGTGGTGAACGGAAGGACGCTCTGTTACAGGGACGGACTGTCTTTATGTTATGAGTGTGCAGTGCCTACCACAAAAGAGCCCTGCTCCTCAGCTGGATTTCCAGTTGCAACCACAACAGAAATCCATATTATTTTTTTAAATGGCCAGATCTAAGCACATTGCAGTCTAAGTTAATACTGAATTTGGTGCACACCTTCACCAATCCCTCCCAATTTCCTTCCTCTAGCACACCCAGTCCAGGGGAACCTACCCATTCCCTTCTCTCTGGCCTTTCCTCCTTCAGATGGTGTCCTGTTGTGGAAACAGTGTGTGCAGCAGGTTATGTTTTATTCTCCAAATTAGCCCCAGATTCCTTTGTGCAGCAGTGCTTTACAAGAGATGTTGTGGTCACAGAATATCAGACGCAAAAAGTGCCCACTGCACAAGACAGAGCAGAGATCAGGTTCATGCAGGTGTGGGGAGAAACTCTGCAGTTAAAAGAAGAGCTGCTCAGGACTGGCCCCTTAAATGTGGCAACCATCTATTCAGCCTATGGCTAACGCAGCTCGATTCCCAGAACAGTTTCTCTGTGTTTGTTCCTGTGCATTAACACATGCTTCCCATTAACTTCAAACACATCTACTTGCTTCACTTACAGTAGATTACAGCCACACAGATAAGAATCTCACACTTCACTTTTTTGGGTTTTCTCTCTTCAAGCAAACTCCATGTAGCAGGTGGGCTTTATTTAAAAAAAATCTTTTGGGTGCTACCCCACTAAAAGACTGAGGAATAGAGGGACTTGTGGCCTTCTGGATGGATCACACTCTTCAAAACCTATGGAGCCCAGGGATCTTTGAGGAAAGAATCTCCAACCACTGCAGATCCTTGGGTTCCTGTGCTGCTCTCTGGGGTGCCTCACTAGCAGTACAGTTCCCTTGTGTTTTCCAGGTGACCCCTACATTTTTGCATCCAAGGGGAGCAAACTGCTTGGACTGTCAGTTAAAGCTGCTCATGAGTAAAGCTATGATTTAGTCATGGGTATTTTTAGTAAAAGTCATGGACAGGTCACCGGCAATAAACCAAAATTCATGGCCCATGACCTGTCCATGACTTTTACTAAAAATACCCATGACTATTTTTGCTCCTGGGCCCTGCTGCTCTGGGGGCCCTCTGCTCCAGCAGTGGAGACTGACTTCCCCTGGTGGCCCACTGGTCCAAGACCCCCTGGGCACCGCTCTCCTGATGGCCTCCAGGGCCACCCCCCAGAGCTGCTGCTCTGGCCACCCCCAGGACCGCTGCTGCTTGGGTTGTTCCTGGGGCTGCCCTGGGGTGCTCCCTGGGGCCACTGCTGCTCTGGCAGTTCCTGGTGCCAGCCACACCAGCCACTGCTGAGGCTCTCCCACACTGTAGGCATCAGTTGAGCACTGAAAATTCATAGCTGGAAACCAGACCTGCTCACCTATAAGTTAATATTTTTTAAAATAGGTGATAAACTTGTAAAGATGTGTTTAGACTCCATAAAATGCTCATAAGTTGCTGCGTGCATTAATCTTACTAATGTCTGTATCCCATGCTGTAAGGTAATATGAAAGTTTTGCTTTATAATTGTAAAATTGTCTGCTCTGAATCTGTGAATCTGGCCAAGAAGAGTGGTTTTCCTGCCCACCAAGAAGGACTATAAAGACTAACTGGGCCAGTGTAGGATATGTGCAGGAGCCCTCATCCCATCAATTTTAACTCTGGGGCAAGGTCATATAAAGATCCTCGCAAGAAGAAACATTTATCTCTTTGCAGCTTGGCCTCTCACAAGGGCTGGAGCTAAGAAACAAAAGCAGCAATCTCCTGGGTCAACCTAGATTAGCCCTAAAAGACATTCGGCACTGACAGCTTACTTCATCTCTGTCACCTTTTGGAACCATAGATTGTAACTCATTTATGCTTATATGTTGTCTGCTTTAACCTGTAAATAACGCTCTCATTTCTTTTTCCTAGTTAATAAGTATTTAGTTTACTATAGGATTGGCTACCAGCATTGTCTTTGGTGCGAGACTGAAGGTATAAGTTGATCTGAGATAAGTGACTGGTCTCTTGGGACTGGGATCTTGTGATTTTTGGTGCAAGTGACCATTTATCACTAAGTCCAGCATGCCTGAGTAGCAAGATAGATTGGAGTGCCCAAAGGGCCTTTCTGTGACTCTATGGTAAGACTAGGACAGTGATCCAAGAGTTCACATTTGTTACTTGGTTGATGAAATCTGATCACAGAACATCCCACCAGATTGGGGTGTCTGCCCTGCTTTTTGACAGTTTGCCCTGAAGTTGGCACTCACAGTTGTGAATCACTCCAGACAGTGTGCCATGCTGCTCTTCTCTGGCAGTTCCACCTGTTCATATTACTGAAGAGAGGAGGCAGCTACTCTGACTCTGTCTCTTCCTGCCACCCACAGGCATGGAGTCTTTACCACATCATGATGCAGCTCCCATGAGCGCCGAGAAGTGGGGGATCATGTTGCATAGATCTAGCTACCCCCCATGCTCTACGTAATTCTAGTTTTATTTGCCCTCCTCCATGCTTCACATTTGAAGGGAGCACAGAGACTCTTGTCTGCAAGGATCACCACTTACAAAGAGAACACCCATCAGTGCTGTTTTCCATATGGCTAGGAATAAAAGATTTCTTTTTATTTGTAAATTAGCACTGAATAGACGCTACTTTGCTATGAAGAAAGCAACTCTGATAGAACAGGGCAAGTTTTTGTGTCTACACAAAAATTTGAAAATGGAGATGTTCAGCAGCACAGTAGTTCATTAAAGGTCTCAGAAAAATAAACCTCTGTATTTCACACTGTTCTCAATCATTTAAATGCAGTAAGAGAGGTGGGTTAATGTTATGCAGAACGAAAGTCCATGTTAAGCACAACAGGTCTTAGCACAATGAATTCTTCCTTCAGCAATGCCAGCTACAAGTGAAAAGTGGACATGATAAGCAAGTACAGCATAAAACAGCCTTAGGGCCTTGCTCACAAAAAGATTGGCTCATTATGGCTGCATCTTGTGCTGTGCACTGTATAGGAGATGGCCCACAGCTCAGTTACTGGAAGTTTGCTGGTGTTAAAGCAAGCACACAGATACCGACTTAGAACATACAGTGTCTGGATATAGGAAAACATTCATTCTTCATCATTACACTACTAAATGTTTACAGCCGGAACATGTGTACAACTTCATTCATATAAATGCCAATACGCTGTGCCTCAAAACTAAGTTGCAAGTAAACTGGATTGGCTAGAATCAATATTCCCATGTATGCAGGACTTAATTATGTATTAGAATGCTGAACCTACAGAATCATAACTGATTGCATAAGGGAATGGCAAACTATTGCAAACTTAAGTTGATATTTGTTTTGGCTAATACTGAAAATACAAGGAGAAAAAAGTGTTGTAATTCTATTAAGCAAGTATCACAATTATGATGCTAAATTAACTCTGTTCCAGTACAAACACTCAGGGCCTGACCACGCACTCCACTTTCTAGCAAAATTTCCACTGAAGTCAATGAGAGTTAAACCTCAGCAAGGAGCTCAGGCTAATACAGAAAATACTATTTATTTTAATGTATTCATGGAAATGGGCACATTTCTTTCAGTTAATAAAATAATGTGCATTTTCTAGTACTAAGATATTTATCAGTCCTACACATTAACTACTGAAGGCTCAAATCCTCACTCAAGATTTGTGGACTTCTATAAAATGTAAAGACATCAATTTTAGATGTGTTCCTCGCACAGCGAGTTATCAAACACTCAGATACATTTCTGAAGTCTTTTTCTGCAGAGACTACAAGTTACTATTTTTAGGGCCCCATCCTGTTTCCATTAAAGTCAACAGAAAAGTTCTTGTTGTCTAATGAGAACAGGATTGTGCTTTTATTGAATACGCAGCTTTAATATATAAAACAAAAAATTTATGAAGTGTCACAATAATAAATATGAAATAGAGTGCCCATTTTTGTTGTTGTATCACACTGTTTTCAAGATTAGCACCAATATGGACATATAAAGAGCATGCTGCTCTCTCATTTAAGACCATCAGTTTTTAAGCTTAGAAATGCAATTAAATCAACAGGAAACTGTTTATTTACTGATGGCACAATATGGCCCACAGTTAGTATCTTATGTATAATGCATTAAGTGAATTTTAAAGAGTATTATTTGTATTGGTTAATAAAATAGGCCATAACAGCCCCACAGGACCAAATGGAGAAGATAACAGAAACCTTTCATTGGAATTTCCCTAGATTTGCTCATACAATGCTCCAAATGCTTTTTGCAGTCAGAGGAAAGATTGAATTATTTTACTTACAGGAGTATTGGACTGTTCTGTTAACTTCTGCTCCCATACTTTCAAACGTCTCTCCCGTTCCTTTAGCTCCTGCTCTTTAAAGCTCAGATCACGCTCCAGTTTCTTCAGCCTCTCTAAGGTTGCCTCAATTTCACATCTGCAGAGAGACAATTTGTTAAGTCTCGTCTTTTTCTGACAGATATAAATTGTTCATAATTCCCACACGAACATTAATTAAATGTGAAAAGCTGAAAAGTACAATACTAACTCAAGCAGTACATTTAATTACCACCAAAACAAAGCCTTTCAGAGCATTAAAAACAACTGGTAGTGTTTATACTAGAGTATAAACCAGAATACCTTACTGCTTAAAAAAAAAAAGAAAGAAAAAAAAAGAAGGAAAATCCCATCTTTTCTTTTAATATAATGAAATAGGTGCTATCAGTGAAGGAAAGTCGGTTCGGAAGCGATAATCACTAGCACTGCTATATGTATAGGCTAACAGCCTCATTTGCTTGGAGTTTATAACTTGGCCATAAATATTATTTGGGCTGAAGCTTGTTATACACAGTCTCAATAGAGGACTTTCCCCACTCCCGTTTCTCAAGGTTAAAACATAACAGATATGTAACCCCACACCAATGCTTTTTGGTCACACTACTTAAAATAATAGAAAGTTGTGGGACACAGTTTGGATTCACAAGGATTTGGATTGGACCCCTCTACATCAAACTAGCTTTGATTTTAAAGGGCTGTTGGGTTTTTTGAGGCCCAAATCATAATATACCTGGACTCTGAAATTAAAGGAAGGACTTATAAGGGTGTGAATGAGTATGAGAGATGGGATGTTAAGAAGGAGTAGGAAAGGGGTTTTCAACACCGTTCTCGTAAAGTTTCATCTGTGAGGGGTGAATTAGCTGCAAGATTGTTCCCTTTAGCATATTTTCTAATGGCTTGTCCAATCTAGCATCAAAATGTCTCTGGATGGAACATCCATCAGTCCCCTTCGAACATCATTCAACAATCTCTCTTCTATAATATGTACACTAATCTGTTTTTAATAGAGATGGGCCAAACAAATAATTCATTGATGTTAGCCCAGGTTTTTCCTTGTGAATAATCAAGAACAGACTTTGATTTGTACTTATTTACTCATTATTTGAAGTTATTTGACTAATGCCTTATATGAACAAAGTGTAGCCTGTAGATTGCTGCAAACTGTGAACCCTAATTGCTGCCTCAAATGTCCACTATTCATGCTGTCTGACTGGTTAGTCACATGGCATTGTTTCTGCTCTCTAAACTCCCACAGGGAGGTTTCAAGATGGCTACATGAATACTTCAGCTGCAAATGCTCCTGAACAACTATTCACAAGATTGTTTTGTGGAGGTGGAAAAACCTTGCAAACGACATTTGCTCCCACAGATGTTTGCAAAACGCAAATAAAAGGGGCTGCAAACACTGGAGCAAAGTGAATTCTGGGTTTTTTGAAAGAATGTAAATACTTTTTTTTTTTTTTGGTAGTGTTCCTCCAAATCTAGCATAGCGTGATTCAGCTGGAACACCCACCTTAGGCAGCTCAGGCTGAAAGTTTGTGAAAGCTCATGTACTATTCCAAGATGGTACCTACAAACATGAAGGGGAACTCAACCCTCATTTAAAAAAAGAAAAGAAAAGAAGTAGGCTTGAAAACATGAACTAATGCGAACAGATTACTAGGGTTGAAAGCTTGTTGTTAGTTTTTTCCTAAAGACCATAAGTGATTCACAATCCCTTCACCCAAGGCTGGCCTTTGAAGGTCTAGCAAGCAACATAACCGTCAGTCCCTTGATTTCCAGGAAGACCTCACATCTTGTAGGCCTTGCAAAAACTGTTACAGCCAGTTTTGCAGAGGAGAACAGTTAATACATTTTTTGACTAAAACATCTACCCTTTTTAAAGGGCCAAGTCGACTAAGTACTGTGTAATTTAAAAGGCCTGAAAATGACAAGAACAAGAAAACTGATGATGTTAATATTCTAACTTATGTTATGTACCATGTATATTATTATATCTATTGTGTGTACAACAGGACAATTTGAGGACACTTGTTAGCATTGCTTTTGTTGGTTTGTGTCTCAACTTTATTGCTACTTATAGGTAGTTTTATACATTTTAAAATATGTAAATTATAGTTTTCTCTTAAATAAAATTCTGCAACAGGACAGTCCTGGTACCAATAGCTTTCCATACGTCAAAAGCATACTGTGTGCTGTGCTTATCTCTCCTCATTAGACAGACACCTCTCTTACAATAAAAGGTCAGTCTGCGAAAACAGCTGCATTCTGAAAAATAATTCCACTGTACATAATAAAACAGTGTAATTAAAGAGAAAGCTACCGCACATTGCCCAGTTAATGAGTCTGTTACTTCACAGACACAGCAGCTGGAAACATACATTGTAAGACGTGTGCATCTGTAGCTCTGCAGTTTGATCTTGCTTGCTTGATTTTGTTGAACCATTTCACCCTACAGTCTCAGAGAATGTGTCTTCTTATAAATGATACACACAAAAATGGTGACTTGTATGTGATTTTTTTTTTTAGTTTTGCACTTTCATTGATAGATCAAAACAAGCATTAATACGATCACATTTAAATAGCCAGAATAGAGGCTCTCAAAAAAAGGGAAAGAATGTGGCTAGTATACATGAAAAAAAATGCATACTAAATACAATCTCTATTTAACAATGAACATTTACATTACTTTTCAACCCTAATAAGAGACCTGCAGAAAGAACTATTAAATATGCTCTTCAAAATAAGTTTTATGTTGCCAGTCCTGAGACTGTTAGTCAGAAACAAGGACCTCCATTTGTAAAAATATCAGATATGGGGGAAGAAGAAGATATGGATTATGTTTAGACAATGATAAAAACAGACATATTAAATCAAATACTTTGGATTTTTACCAGCAGACATCACAGGAAGCTTGCAATCAAAAACATATTAGAGATGGGACAAATTGCCATCTGCCTATCTTTACTCTGCCATGCTGTACAAAATTAACTCTCTAGTTCTCTGTTTCATGCCAGTCAGAGCCACAGTAAGTCCAAGAGGAGTCTATGTACTCTGTGGCATCATATAGCCCCGTTGGGGTGCAATTTACTGCTGATCATTATACAAAACAAAAGAGTGCTCTGCCCTTTTAAAGGAGAAACAAATGAAAATCGACTTTCCTCAGCAGTGAGTGGCTTCAGCCAAATCCCAGATGTAAGTAACAGAGCGTGGCTCACCTCTCCAAAGGTTCTGCAAGGAGAGAGCCACATCCCCGTTCTCAACCTCGGCTCCAATCTTCTCTGTGACTTCTGCAGCCAGTCATCATCCGAGCTAACTCTTGACAGCACTTCCTATTCTTACCTACAGCTGGCCCAACTTGCTACTGGCCAAATTCCTAGGACATGTCTACACCAGGACACGCAGGAATGTTAATTCACCTTAACTAAAAGGGTAAATTTAAAGAGCCTGAGGCTTGGTCTACACAAGAAACTTAGGTTGGTATAACTGCATCTCTTAGGGGTGTGAACCCCTGAGCAACGCAGTTGTACTGATCTAACTCCTGGTGTAAATAGCACTGTGTCAATGGGACAGCTTCTCCTGTCAACATAGCTACCACCTCTCGAGAAGGTAGGCTAACTATGTCAACAGGAGAAGCCCTCCATTGGCATAGGAAGCATCTTCACTAAGTGCTACGACGGCGCTGCCTGTGCAGCAGTATCACTGCAGCGCTGTAATTGTAGAAAAGCCCCTAGTTATAGTGCCTTAAAGCCCCTTGTGGCTGCTCTCATTCCAAAGTACAGTGGCCTCAAATTTGCTTTAGCTTAATCCCCTTGGGCCACTTTACTTCTGAGTAAGAGAGTCCACACAGGAATTTAATGCATTTTAACTAAGGCTCTTTAAATTTGCACACCTTAGTTAATTCTCATTATCTTCCCTGAATGTCCACATGAAAACATGTCCCTAGACGCAGGGCAGGCAATTGTGGCTCTTATTCTAATCAGCAGGAGAGTAAACTCTTTTCATCCCAACTGCTGGATGGAGTCTCCATACACCCCACTATTCATACCTCCATACACCCCAATTTCTTTCTAACTGTGTCACATTTCTCTGACTACTTAACTCAGAATTTATCTTTGCTTCCAAGTGAATTGTTCTTGATCACGAATAAGTTTTTTTCCTCTCCTGATTCCCTTGTCTATAAGTTTATCAACTCTTCTGAAAAATTCTATAATTCATTTTTAACTTGAAACTGTACCTTTGCTGAAATGCCTTTCCATGGCTAGAACAACACTTTTCACTTGCAGTGCTTTATGTTTACAAAACATCAACCAGTATTCACAATGCAACAGCTTCTGTGCCCCAAAATGAAATATTTCATAAAACAGGTAAGAAGATTCCTAATAAAGGAATAAACTTGCCAAAAGAATAAAAGTTTAATCTTACTGAATGTCAATTCAACAGGTATCTACTTTGCTGAATGGACCAGATTTAGTGGATAGTTGTTTGGTTCCTTCAGGAATCTGAGTACTTGCCCATCTCTAATATAAATATTCCTTACCAGATCCATTGGATTAACGTCTTATATGAAGTTTAACACTGAATAATGCAAAAGGCAGCTATCTGGATTATAAAAAAAAAAAAAAGGAGCAATTACCATTATAGTAGCAGGACTGATCTTGCCAAAGTTTAAAAGGATAGTGGCAGAAAATGTGGAGGCTGCTTGTGGTCACATAATAAACCCGCATGATTAGACTTATTCTTCCAACATTTTTTGCCTTCTGATTGCTACCAAAAATGCAACACAGATAAAATACCAGTCCAGAAATCTGCAAGAATCATGGTGTCCAACAAACAATTCATATCCCAAAAGAATCTGGTGGATCCCTATTTGAGAGACAAGCATATTCAAAAGATATCTCAAGGCCAACTGGGGGGGGAGTGGTAGAGGGAAGATAGGGAAACAGATATATTGATTTCTTATAAAAAAATAAATGTGACAAATAGAAGCCATCCAACAACTTAAGTGCAGTTTAAACAAACATGGAAAAATTAAACATAAGAACAACAGATTTCCTCATCTGGTAAATAAAACCTAGCTGAACTTTCAACAAAAATAATATTTTTAGATAGTTGAAAATCAATACATTAGAAATTTGTTGTGTACCAGGCACTTCAAGATCAAACTGCAGATTTTCTAGTATACATGCAGTTTACATTTTATATCAGCAGATGGCGCAAAATGTTAGTATACTGTACTGAGAGCTGAGATGCAGTTAGGAGATTCTCTGCTGAGTCAGTGCAGGAATAATGTCAGCTCTAAAACATGCTATTTATACTCTCATCATGTGACCTGGCTCAAACATCCCATCTTGTGCTCACTTTTTCCACACACACAATAAAATTCCCTAGTTATCAATTCCCCTTTGAAGTTTACCAACAAAGTTTGGGATTGTTTTGTTTAAACCCCATGTCTATAATCTCTTCCTTATTCTTTACTTCCCAGCTCCAGTTTTCTTGAATGTTTTTCTTTGCTTGTTTTCAGAGCTGCAGGCACAGAATATTTGAGTATTTGTGCTCCCAGTTTACCTGGACAGTGGCCAAAGCTTCTTAATATAGACTGCAATAAGATCATCCTCTGCCTGTGCAGATCTGCTTTCAAAATTCTTGTCCAAACACTAAGAAATATTGTGACGCGCTAAGCTTACATACTGAGAAAGAAGCTTTTGGAACATTTCTCTTATGTTATTCTTTGCACACATATAAAATAGATTGAAAATTGGATCAAAAACTGTTTCAAATAATGGAAAGGGCCCTTTACCTGGGTCTCCATTTGTAAGCATACCACTGGAAACAGGTTGTATCATTTGTTCAAACAATTTTTGTGCATTATCACAAATAACGGGTTGGCAGAAGTAAGTCCTATCATGTGGATGCACAACTGATAACACCAAGTGGCTGCACATGCAAAGATTCAGACTCATAAATGTAGGCTTGTTTTGAAAATTTGGCCTTTTATGTCCCTTCCCTGTGTAACATGTAATTTGCACACTTATACACACAGATATGTACAAATGTAGTAATATGTAGCTTGAATCACAAATATCTTCACGTTAGAGACTGAATTCACACCCCTGGTTTTAAGATTTGGATGGCAAAACCCATATAGTGTAATATTAATAAAATGCACAGCTTAAGCGTATTGACTCATAACTCACGTTCCACAACATTCTGGGTAGTCTTGAAAAAAACCAAGATCAAATATGTTCCAAAAATATCTACAGAACAAGTATTTTGTATTAAGAAAGTGGTTGCCATCTTGCCACCTGAGTCTGATTTCTTCTCCTTTTAGTAACTCTAATGCCAGCCACACAATTTGGCACTTAACCCTCTGGAAAGAGTCTTAATTTGCCCACATCATTTCACCTGAACACCATACCATCTTATTATGGAAGCAAAGAAACATACCTCCACTCTGCCTTGTTATGCAGGAATGAGTTACACTGGTCTGGAAGGTTGCTGTCATTGGACATGGATTCCAGAATTGAAATGATCTGCTTGAAAGATGGTCTTTTCTGAAGACAAAATGATAACAATAATCAGGGTTTTGTTTTAATATCGGACAATGTTAAAACATTAATGGGATTTCTCCTACTGCAACTGCAAGCACAAGCCTGCAAACAGCACACAGACTGGGATGCTGCCTACATAATTATCAGGTGTTCAGCTCATGGAAAAATTATTCTAAACCCATATATTTAAACTGTATACTTTCCACTGGAAAAGTCAGCACAAAAACTGGTACAATCTACAATTATGGCAGGGGAGGGATAGCTCAGTGGTTTGAGCACTGACCTGCTAAGCCCAGGTTGTGAGTTCAATCCTTGAGGGGGCCATTTAGCGATCTGGGGAAAAAATTAGGGATTGGTCCTGCTTTGAGCAGGGGGTTGGACTAGATGACCTCCTGAGGTCCCTTACAACCCGGATATTCTATGATTCTGTGGGGCCCCAACCTGCTACTATCACAATGTAAAATAATTAACAACAACAACAATATAATAAGGGATTTATAATGATTAGAAAGAAGGGTTTCTCGTGCAAAGAAGGAAAATTCTACCTAACAGTCCTAATCTGGGAGAAGCACGCCTCCCAGGGATTGGCAATGCCTTTCATAACACAGCTTTGCAACTGTAGGTCACAGGTAGGAACCCAACACTATTGATAGCTTGTACCAAATAGCTTGTACTGAATAGCTACAAGCCATTTGGTAGCCCGAGTGTGAGATCTCAGTTCAATTCCTACTAGACAAAGGTCCACATCACAAAAATTGCCCCTCCATAACGGGCACCCTTGTTGGTAGTCTCAGCAGAAGTCAGGGACTGAACAGACATCAGGATAATTGTGGTGATTCCTCCATGACAAAGCTGGGCATGTTGCCAAAGCAGTCAGGGGGGGAAGTTCACAGTACCCATGCATGTGCTATTCATGTCCTGTGCAAAACTAAAGGCGGTCATTCTTAAACCCCTTTATGAAAACTAAATTCACTCATCATTCAGAGCAGTCACAACTTCTCTGCATTTTCTACTTTCTGCAGTCACAAAGGAAGCTATAGAGTAAGATAATTGTTGAAAACTGAAAAAGCCACAGTTAAATATATTTCTTGAAAGAGCAGTGACTCCATTAGTCTGTTTGACAGACCCCAGGCAAGGTTGAGACAAAAGGTTGAGACAAAATGTAGATACATAATAAAGGGATGATGCACATTCTCTCTGCATCTCATCGGTAATTACACCATTTCTGCTAAAATTACAGATGCAGCAATTAAAACGTGCGTTTTAATTTGGGTGCACAAAAACAATTAGGAACAATGCTGAGGTGTCTCTCCCAGGAAGATCTAAGTGATTTCTACATTATAAAAGAGAGACAATTTCTTTATTTCAAATGTCAAACAGCATAAAAAGTGTCAAATGTATAACAAAAAAAAGACAACCTCTCTTATACAGTAGTGCTGCACTATTCAACGCTAACTGGAGGCTTTTTTTGTCTGTCATTTTTTGGTCCATCTACACAATTTTCAGGCAAATGGTGCAGCAAGCAGATTTTCTCAGCGTTTGCCCAGCCATTGCTGTATCTGTGCATTTTGGCTCCTATCCCATAGAGTTCCCTGTACTGTAACCTGGAACATAACACGGTAGCAAGTGCAAACGTGGCAGTACTTTATTTGTACCTGTTGCTATAATTCTATAAATTGTTTCTAGTAAAGAATCCCAGTAGTTTGTTACAATGGTTCTCTCCCGTTAGTGAATCTCCACATGCATTACAGCGGACGGGGACTACACCATCACACAATTCCACATGGATGATGTTATAGGTAAAGCTTAGCAGGAGGCTCCCTTGTACCCATTTTACTCTGTGCTTAGAGTCCCAGAATACAATCATTGCTAGTTTTGGGTGGTGCTGCTCCAGGAGGCCAGGAGCTGATTTTTCAACTTGTTTTATTCTTTTCATATATTTAGCTGTTGCTGACCCAAATCCAGTGAAATGCACAAGGTCAGGGCTGCAGTCACTTGCCCTGTTTTGGGTTTGTGAGTAGCAATGTATGCTAAATGCATTCCTGTAATTTCAATAGCTTTTCATTGATGTTCCACCTCTGTTTGCCTGGAGTGTGGGATATGCAATGGGACAGCTTCCAGAACATGTTGGAAACCCCAGACACCATTAATGTATTTGTGTAGTGCTATTAAACACTATACAATCACTTAATAGGTGTGTAGTGTGTCCTTACTAAACTAGTTGCATTATCTGATTTTCAGGAGCAGATGAAGAGAGAGCAGCCCTGTTACCCAGGGTTCCTGGGGAAGCCCTCTTTGACAATGCCATGGTCTGCAAAAGAGGCGTCACAAGCCCCTGTTACATAAGCAATAAAATATTGAAATTAATACAAGTTTCGTTTCCAGAATGTTTGTGCGCATTCTGCTTGGTATGTCTTTCTGGGGGTCTTTGGGAAGTACTGTGCAGGGCGGAGGCCAGCCAACTACTTCTTATGCTGCTCTCAGACCTGCCTAAACAGAGGGAGGGAATATAATGGTTGACAGAGAACAGAGCTGTCTCTGAAGGGCAGTTCAAAGCATTGAGTGACTGAGTTAGTTGTATGAAGCAATACAATGGTCAATACGATACCTGAGGTTCCTGCACACACTACTACCAAATTGGCAAGCAGTGAACCAGGACAGCCACAGGAGTTGTCAAAACTTTGTTCCAAGTGGACATTCACAACAGTACTGGGAATGCTTGTGCATCTATGCATGTGGACACCAACTGTTTTACAGGCCTGGTAGGTACCTGAATCAGCCTTGGCAACAGCTTTTCTCTCAAAGGTAAATGGGATTTTGTCTGGAGCTGGAATGAGGCAACAGGTCTACACTGATTTTTTTTTTTTTTTTTTAAAAGGAAGGTACCTTTTAATTTAATAAAAACACTGTAAGCACAGATTGAGGACTTTGGCTAAGATGTGGAAAAGTGACGCGTGATTTGGGGTGCCCAGCTTGAGATACCTTCTTTTTGGTCAGTGGGTGCTCAGCACTTTCTGAAAACAAGACTCCTGAAAGAGGTTTCAAGTTGGATACCCAAAATCACTAGTCACTTTTTAAAAATCTTGGCACTTACATCTCAATGCCTCATGGAAAAACTTTATAAAAGAAATTCCAATTCCAATGAATTGTGACGAATATTTTCAGTGTTTTCCTTAACTCAATATTTATTACTTGGCATGTTTGTATAAAAACAGGTCCTTTGATTCTATTACTTTATCTGTTCCAACTACCTCTCCCAGTTCCCAAGCCTCAGATGATAATGGTATTTCTAATAATTTATGATGTCCCAGATCAGGTGGAGGATAAGCTGTAGAAACATATGAAACTGTAAGAAATACAAGACCCTGTTTTAAGGTAAACTTCTCTACTAAATAAAGAGATCAATAGGGAGAAATCTTGTAAAAGCAACTATCTAATATCTTAGAAAAATAGGTTGTCTTGAAAGTGGTTGTCTAAGACAAGTAGTTGCCTATTGGAGGTGCTCTTTAATAATCATTATTAATACTTAGCACATAATTGTCTTTTTCCATGTAAAAAGCACTTCACTAAAGTTACTTTAACTTATAGGTTTTACCATATAAATACAATTCCTCTATGCATGCTTTATTCATAGCGATTTCAATTCAATGGGATAGATAATTTTCTTCAAATAGTAAGAAATTCTATAAAATTGAAAGCAAAGCCTAAAAACTGACAGACTAATCACAGGCAAATCACAGGGGAGTTGCATATTGTGGTATTACAATAAGGTCACAGTAGTCTATAACAAGGATTGCACTATATACTCCCTCTGAAGCGATGACTTTAACAACAAGCAAGTTGGCCACCAATATTTCAGAAGAACCCTTTATCACTAGGTGCTAGTCTGTCACCTTAGATTCCTATGCAGAAAGTCCCTCCACGTGCAGCTCTCTCCTCTTTTACAGAAGAAGGGCCATCTTCTCATCACCATCTCTGGAGATCTGTGTCTCACGAGGAAGTGGCCTAAGGAAATGGTTGTTATGCTCCAGCAATTTGCAGAAAAGCAGCACGATGCTGCATTAACTTTTCATCATAGCTGTCTAGGAACGAAGGGACTCCCTTCATAGGAAACTGGAGGGGGCTAAGGAGTCTGCAATGAAGAGGCACAGAGTCTTCATTTGGAAGGCACCATGTTGTTGGTGGATCTCAAGGGTCTTGAGGGACAGAACCCTCCACTCATTCAATGAGAGAACATGCCTTGTCCCCCACATAAAAATCTGGGGAAAAACTCTACAAGGAAGGTTTTCTTCTTCCTATCTCCCTCTCAGGTTCTTTCCAAGCAACAAGACGATCTAGCTTTAAAGTAGCCAATTCATCCAGGAACAAATCCTGGTTCCACTGAAGCAGTGGCAAAACTCTTATTGACTTCAACGGGACCAGAATTCTGACTCCACCAAACTGAGTAAAGCAATATCATTTTCCTTCGTTACCTATCTTCACAAGAGAAGGAAATGCCTGCTCACATTTGATAACAAAGCTGATGCCATTATGAACTGTTTTCCAGCTACCTCCACAGGTATCTTTCCAACTAATTTTCTGCACAGCAGAATAGGGCAGTGGACTGAACTAAAATGGACTTTTCCCATCATCTATATGAGTCTTTACTAAGTAAATATTCCTTTAAATTACTCTTTTAGTTATCCCCACAAGGGCAGTTAAACAGGTGCAAAGGTTTACAAGCTTGATATAACAACTCTTCTTGAAGTTGCTTTTTATTCTGTTTTCATGTTAATTTAGGGCTTGTTCTGCCATCCTTATTCACACCGTGCAGGAATGTATATTGCAAATGCTCCCAATGTGCTTAGGGTGTCAGAATCAGGCCTTTAATCATTACATTATATGTGCAACTGCTTTGGGACTTCTGTGAAGAAATAATTTTATGAAGAAAATTTGTTTTATAGGTAAGAACTAAACTATTTTTTCATTAAGTTACAGAAAAAATGTATTAGTTCTTCCCATCCTACCTTATGCACAGCTGTTCCAGTCAGTATCCCAATGCTGACTTCCTTAAACAGGTCTGGCTTTAGAAGGCAAGAGAGGCATCCAGCCATATGTTCTAGATGATCATAATGAAAAGCCCTAGCTAACAGTTTTGAATTGGTTTGCAGCAGCAGTAATAGGCCAGCTGTGCCCTACAAAATAAGACTTACACACTAAATTGATGAAGACAAAAAAGAAATAGATACATTTAACGTGAACACAATAAATGAAATTACCTTTGAATCAGCTTCCCAACACTGATGCATCAGTTCTGCAAAACTTCTGGGACAACTGCTTGGAATGGTTAATCTCTGCAATGGAGAGAGGATTCACCAGTTAAATGACAGCAAAGAGCATTTTATTTTTTTTTAATGGTTTAGTCATAATACTTTCCATAAGACTGGTCATTTGATGTTTCAAGCAAAAAGATGAGGAAATTGTTCAAAATAATCATTAACAGAATAAAGGCCGGTATGACAAAAGTCCAAAATTGAGGATCAATGTTCAAAATCCAAAAGAAGACACCATGGACAGGTACAGTTAGACTCATAAGGGATGGGTGGAGCAAATATTCAAACATAGTAGGTTAAAAAATTAACATGTGCCCAATAGATCAAATGAGGCAAACCCATGGAAAGTCTCGCAAATGAATATTAAATGTTTGGATCCAATTAACTGCATTACTGGGTGTCCACAGATGTAAATATAAATGTGATGTGGGAGAAAACTTAACCCCTTTCTCCCACATAAAGTAATCCAGCAATATTTTAGTAAAATCACTGTTGATATCACAGAGAAATGGCTGAAATACACATTGCATTGTCTGAGGAGGTGATGAAGTTAAAAAAAATATAAAAGATTTCTATGAGAACCTTACTCCACAAGGTAAGTTTCATGAAGCTGTGGTCAGACTGATTAATTGTGATATCAGTTGCTCAAAAAAAGAACTCAAGGCCAGTACTAAAACCATTAGCTGTACAATTACAAAACAATTACAACCAGGACTGCTGCAACAAAGAACGAGTTCTAAACCAATTTGGTTTCCTTTGTAGGGAATTAGAAAGATACCTAAAACAGGCTCTCTTAGAGGCAACTTTTAATTTGCAAACTCTTTTTCAGTCTGGAAAGATCCAAACCCAATCTCTACATTTGATGAAATGAGTATCTTTACCACATTACATTACAAGGAGATACCCTGGGCTCTCAGTTAACGGACTTCAGATGTTTGATACCAACTAAAATAGATATGTAAATACACAACAGAATGGTTCTTCATTGGAGGATCTGGAAGGACCTAGAAATCTGAGAGGCCAAGATGGAAAAATGATTCTCTAGTCCTATAAACAGGACAGAGGCATATAAAGATGATCTAACCAAGATATTATAGTTCCATTCAAACCAACTTGCTATCCCAGGCACTTTGCTGCACTAATTCTGGCACTGCACAAGTAAAGCAGAGCAAGTTGTATCAAATTATACCATTATATTACTACAACGTGACCTGCAAAGCCATATGAGCCACAGCATGCCAAAATAGGAGTACAACAAATTTGTCTGCATTAGCATTTAAACAAGACAAAAACTGGAAACATGAGATCAGTAATGCCTTTATTGTGTGAGTGTAATTATTAAAATAATGCATTGCTGGTGAAAAGGCTTTCTGCACAAAAAATACACTGAAATTCCTACAGTGCATGAACAAATTGCACGGCTATTTGATACTCGGTCAAGTCATTTGCCTAAAAATATGTCTGCTAGCCTTGCTATGGCATTTGTGTGTAACCCTCACTGTTCCAGTAGATGGAAAATAAATTAACAGGAGACACGTAATCATCAATTACATCTGTTTTATGTGTGCAGAATGTAATTTGTCAGGAAATATATAGGTAGCATATTCCAAGGCTATCATACCATAATAAAGAAGATATTCTCAGTATTAATTTGTCATTAGCTAATGCCAACCATAATCTGAGCATTCATATTGGGGGTGGAGCAGGTCTGGATTAAAATGGAAAATATTCACGAAGGATGAAATTCACCTGTGTGCAGAAGACTAAAACAAGACCCAGGCACCACTGAAGTCCTACTTAACCTCTTAGGAACTCCCTTTGCACCAGGTTGATCTTTGCCCTCAGTGAGTATGCTTTAGAACCAGTTCTGCACTGACTTTTATGGGGAGTTCTGCACTGACTTTTAGAGGGAGAAGAACGCAAGATTGGATCAACAGTGTGTTTAATTCTGCTCTGAATCGCACCTATGCAACCTCATTGACATCAGTAGGGTTTGCACTGGTTTATTTGAGAGAAGAACCTGCCCCTTTATATTTATTTACTTGCTGTGAGACACACAAACATTCCATTTTTCTTCTGTTGGAGAAGTGAGGAATAGGAGAGCAAGTTATTGCAGGACTGTTATTTTGCAGGACTGTGTTGGGCATATTCAATATATTGTGATCAGATTAAAAAAATAATCTGTGAGAGTTAAACTATCAGTGTCAATTCATTCACTGCACCACTTAGGAAGGAAGACTGTGTAATAGGCACCACCATGCTGTTGCAACTAACATCTAGTATTGAGAGGTTCATGAAGGACACTTGTTTTTTCTTAAGCTTCTTCTGGCGGCATGTAAGGCAGCATGGCATGCCCATATTTTGCTTATAATATATTTTAATAGTTCCTTGCTTTGGAAAACCATGAGGAAATATATCTGTACCCTTTAACATCTTTCAGCCGAAAATCAGTTCTCTTCAAATCATTTTAAATGGTCTGGTATTGTATGGCAGATCCTGCATAAACCTGTGTACTTGATATGCACAGGAATGCCATATACAGTATATGGAAAAGTTTCTGGTCTCTCTCTCCAAAATAACTTGGCATTAGCTGTATGAGGCTTTTTCCATAATGGGAGAAGGAATCCCATTTGTTTCCTGTTCTGGAAATATTATTCTGTAGAAGGCTGAGTTCATAAGGCTTCTCTCTATTAATGTAGCATTTCCAACTAATCTGGACATCTCATATACTTGGACAGGGAGTGGAACCAATCCAGTCCCCAAACAGAACTAAAAAAGAAAAAATACAAAGGTGTTTCCCTCTTCATTTGTCTCTCCCTCTGCTATTTAATATTTAACTCTATTTTATTTAAGTATTTTGGGAAACAGTTTGTATAGAAGAATATAAAATTTTATTGTAGAGATACTGGGTTGTATTATAATGTTACCCAAGCTTCCACTATGTCTAGATAGTAGAGGTTTCCTCTTAACTGAGATTTCCATGCTTGTCTGTGTGTGGTACAGTCCCAACTTTAAATGTTTTTTAAATGTAGTTACTGTCTTTGATATCAAAGAACCATGTGTTCAGACATATAGCTCACATGCCCAACTAACTGAAAGCTTCAATTTGTGCGAAGAAGAAAAGCGAAGCTGGGGACGCTGTACAAACGGTGTTTACACCACTGAAGTTCTTTTGAAATGGAAAGACTCTGCATGAGGAAGCTTGCAGCTATGCCACAGCCTTGCCAATACCAGTGAGGAGCTCATCTTCAATGTAGTGTTGAACGTAGGTGGCAAAACTGTAATTTCTCTCTTTTTTTTTAAACTATTTTTTCTTCTTTTATTTTTGAAATTCTCATCTAAGCGGCAGTTTCTTGTACTATAGTGACTCCTGCTGGGAGAGTTAAGTTGAAGTAGCTGAAGGTCTCTTACAGATATATCAACTCCCGGCCAGTAAAAAGATGTCCTAAACGCAGGAGATGGAGTTAAACTGTTCCCCTACCTTGGACGCAATGGCTTCTTTCATCACTAAGAACAAACCCCTAGGTTTTACAATTGAGACTGAGAAACTAGTACAGTACTTGTACAATTTTTGATCTACAGCATCACGACGTGAAGCTGCAACAATTAGATGTAAAGGGTCCATTCATGAGGAATAACATCACTTTGACCCTTTGTGTTAGCTCCTACTGCTAATCTTTCCATACGCGTGAACTTACTTTCAATTTGAAGAAGATGAAAAAGTCTTTTGCAAAACCCCAATACTGTTTTCTGATCTATGTACCTGAATGTAGAAATGTAGTCTTACCTCGTTTTTTTCCACTACAAGCCAAGCTACTTGTAATCCTTCCAAGCCTTTAAAGGGGACCTCCCTTGTTAGCATCTCCCAGAGAACCTGGAGCAGAAAAAAAAGAAAAGAATTTTTATTTCTGTACTTTGTATTTTAAATACATCATTAAACCCTGATACAGCACTATCTGTATCCAATTAATGGGCAACCAGATCCCATTTGCAGTAACTTGGACAAATGTTTGTGTGCAAGATCCTCTCTCTAAATTAATTTTATTATTTCTGTTTTTCTCTCTAAAGCAAAACCAAATAAAAAACTGTGTTGCGCGGGGCCCAGGGTCTGCAATTTTGTGAAACCCATAGGAAATATTCTCTTTCCTTTAAACCATAAAGTGGTGGTTCATCCTTGCAAGATAGTGAACTCCCTCTCCCCAACCCCAACTAGACAAACCTTTTCATTACAATAATCCGACATTTTAAAATATTTCTATACAACTACAGATGGCTTCTTAGTAACAGTAACAACAACAACAGTAACAACAACTTCTTAGTAAACAGTATCTGAGCCTATACGTTTTTAGCTTCTGAGATATGCCTATAACAAAACACCCAACCCAAAATATACTTTGTAAGTAATATAATAATTGTCGCTGCCAACAAGTTTGTGATTATATTAAACTAAGTGGTATAGCAGATATCGGATATTAATATTTTATCTTTAATCTCCCTACAATACTTTATTTTCAGACATGGGAGGATCTCCTCCATCTGTGTATACATGTAACATTTTTGCACATATTGCACCAACTCATTAAATCAAATGGTAACTGAGAATCTCAAATACTTCGTAAAAATGAGATCAACATCACCAAAAGAGCTAAGAATCAATAAGCCCAACTTCTTTTTCTACTATAGAGACATAATATTGGAGTTTAACAAGTTAAAAGTCACTCTCGTCTCCATTCATACATGTATCTACTACACTGGATCTCCATATATGTATCTCTTGATACAGATATTAATAACTATATAAAAACTTCTTCAGCTCAAAACACACCAAAAAGGGGCCAACATTTATTGACCACTTAGCCAAAAGTTCCAAGCACCTTGTATAAGTCTTGATATCCTATGCTATTTGGGCTAGTACTCAGGCTTATTCAAGCCACATCATTTTCAATGAATTATGGCCAACTTTGAAGGTAATTAGTAGGAACATGCAAGAATATTGGCGGACACAATATTGGCAGAAAAATCAAATGAACAGGGTGTTCTATCAAAAGAGCTGCCAATAATTCTGATTGAGCCAGAACCTGATTAGTAAAGGTAAAAGTATCTTAGAAGAAGTCATTGTACTAAAAATTTTCAAGGGAAAGTATTCATACAGTTACCCAATCCCCTGTTGGTTTAGTTCATTCCCTTTAGAAGAAGGAAAATACAACTCAATTTGTTATTCCAGTTACCACACATCTGCTGGTAAGGCTGAGGAAAAGAAGGGAATTTAACTGCAAAAAAAAAAATTCACTAATTTGGTATTCCCATGAAGCTCAGACACCCCAATAAGCAGTCAGCATAAAACAAAAGCCACCAAACTGTGCAGGTGAGCAGACTCGCAGAATTACCTCATCTGTATAACTGTGGGGCTATTGTGCCCTATGTACTACAAAACGCCACAGGAATTCTCACTAAAGATCACACATCAAATGTATAATAATGGTTAGAATTGTAAAATATTATTTAAAATTCTTCAAATGAACAATATTACATATTGAAATATGTAGGTTTCATATACCACCAAAAGCCTGTAGCTGTAAAAGACAACAATTATGCTTTTCTCACACAACAGGTAGTGGTTGTATGTTTCCATTCATGCACATAAATTTCCACAGAACATTTTGCACTGAATTCGTTTTTGATGCCATTTTTACTTTTATTTCCATTGTCTTATATAGCTCACTGGTTTCCTAACCTAACTGTATTAGCTCCAAATACTCCAAACTATACTTCATAACCCAGAAGAGATTAAGGAATCTGAGAAAAGTAGGAAGAATTCCCTTTTAGTATCCCTATTGTTCACTAGTAGCATTAGAAAGCCAAAAGATGAGGAACTTGAGTCCCAAAAGTCTCTGTTATTTCCAAAAGATTTACGTAGAACAAGCTTTGTCAGTGATGCCAATTTCATATTCAAATCAACAATCTAAATAAAGATTTTCCCACCAAACTGGAGCTCCATGGTAACATTTTAATTGCCTTGTTTTTGTAAGAGTTTCAACACAGTCTTATGAATTGGCTACAATAGACTGTCAGTCAAAGTGGAACCAAAACTGCAGAGGGAAGCAGTCTAACTGTAGACACAGTTCAGAGAACCATACATAAAAGGATTTACCGCAGAGGTTTGCAAATTGTGGTCCCTAGAGCTCAGTCTCCTTCTTGTGAACAGATAGAGAGAAAGTGAACATGTGGGGAGGAGGACAGGAAATGAAGAGCAAGAGTGTGATTGTCTTTTTCAGAAAGTTTCAAATACTTTCCCAACATTACTTAGTTCCTAAAAATTCCCACTATTACTTCAAGTTCAGTTCCACTGGGGGCAGTTACGCTGGGAACACTACAGACAGGGCTCCAGGGAGCTGCCAGCAGTTTAAGTACCGTATTGTCTATCTTTGCTCAGAGCAGGTCTACACAACAATGATTAAAATACTGATGGCCGCTGGTGTCTTGTCTACACGAGAGCTCTTCCCCTTGTTACCACTCTGGCTTTGAAATGGCAGTAGCAACAACAGGGGATTTTTTGTAAAAGAGTCCTCATAAAGACCAGACCCACAACAAATTTCATGTTGACTCTAGCATGTCAACTTCAAAATTGTCATGTACTTTCTCCTCTTTTCTTTTTGTGAAGGGCTTTCTATACATGGAGTTATCTCCGATTAACTATACTTGATTAACTCCATTTATGGACACTCTTATTCCAGAATAAGAGTGCCTTGTTCTGGTTTACCTTTAAGCTTATTCTGGAATAAGGGTGTGCACGCAAGGAGTTTATCAGTGATTGCTAATCAGGAATAACTGTATTCAGACAATCCTTAGAAGAGACCACTACACTAGTCAGTAGTGGCTAGGTCTGGAATGTGGATAATGGAAGACCAAATAAATGAGGATATCCCTTTTAATCCACACTACCTGTAAAAGTTTGTGTTCATGTAGAGGGTTTCAGCATAGCAATCAATCCTGAATTTAATTGTTTGAATACTGCTTTTAGAGAAGGTGAAACGAAAGAAGGGATTTTGAAGGTAGAATGGGGTCTTCTCAGATCCTTTTTCCTCAGCCTCTTTAAGATCTGCTGAAGATTTTCGAATGATCCGTTCTTCCATCTGATGAGAGCTGTAGATGTTGCCGTCCGAAGATACTTAATACTAGCCTTGAGTTAAGCTGGATGAGATGAAAATGATTCAAGGTGGTTTTGAAGTGGTTACTATAACGTTATTTCATATTAAATATATAATTTTAAGATGTTTAACAAAAATAACAAAAAATATATGTAAGGATCTAACTGTTTCACAACTTCTATGGCTGAGACTATGCTTACATGTTCTACACATCTCCTGGGGTTTTTTTTGTTTTTTTGTTTTTTCTTTTTAATATGCTAAAACTTTTACTGCCCTTTACAGAAAAAGGTAATTGAACATGTTAACAGTAGTTGGATTCTTGGGCAATGTATTAAATCTATGCAGGGATCATTTTCACACAGAATGGTGATTCTTGCTGCAACTTAGCCAGGAGGCCAGCCCAACTGACGTCCACCAAGAACATGGAGATGTACAAGATAGACAGACTGCCCACCATCTGGCCCTTCATTCATGACCATTTGGTATCCGTTGGTCAAGCCCAATTCAGCAGCACACTTCTTGTCAACAATCATTAAATGCCCAAGAAGAGATTCATCTGAATCTTCTGCTTCAGATAATTGGACAATTGGCTTCTTAGGAACCACTAGGAAATGTGTTGGAGCTTGAGGTGAAATGTCATGGAACGCAATGCACTCCCTCATCCTCGAAGATGATTTTGGCCGGGATCTCCTTGTGGATGATCTTCCCAAAGATGGTTTCCCCGCCGGGCCGGGTGGCCTGCGCCTTACGGATCTCATTGGCCATCACTGCTGGCTCGGCCCTCTGCGTGCAGAGTCCAGGTAAATAGACCTGCACTGCAAACTAGTTAATGAGTCTGTGTTATTCACTTGTTACCACTTCATCTGTATGACTGAAAGATATCAGTATAAATCCCATATGAGAATGAAATTGGTAAAAAACTCCGAGTGCCAGAAAAACAGGCTAGGGGAAGTCACAATTTAGTAATTTAAGCACACCATTTTTCATTCTTTATTCAACTCTCTGGTGAAAACAACAGGTAGAAAACAGAACACGGATAGTTTTACACAGCTCTCTTATTGACTTGGACTCATAACCAGGGTTAGAAGAAGTGCAGCAGGAGGGGTGATGGTCTTGTGCTACTACAGGTCATGGTCTTTGTATGAGACCTGACAACGAGATTAGTCCAGCAACTCTCTGCACCTATCCAAACAGAAGTTAAGATCCCATAATTCTTTTCAAAAAGAGTATGGGATAACCCCAGTGTAAAATAAATAAGTTCTCACACCCAGGTCAAAGTGTGAGCAATTGCCAACAGCTGCTGCATTTAACGTCACAGCCTCTACACAACCAGTATTTAATTAATTGTTTTAATAAGTGCTAAAATATGTCAGCTATGAAAGACACTGCATAAACCCCCCAAAATTAAATACATATACAATATATCCAAATGGAACTCTGCAGAGCTAGGATAAAATAACTGATGTTCTGAGTGTATTTCTTTACAATTTCAAAACAGCTACGGCTGTTTTAAAGAGTGAACATCATTATTCCACAAGCATTTTCAAAGCAGCTAGACAAGTGAAGAATTATAGTCTGTACAACACATAATGACATTAGAAAGAAACTTTAGCTACGCGACTGAAAATCTAGGCTGATAGATTCTGATACTTAGCATCCGTTGTTTAGAGCAGTATCGATTTGGTGGTTCAGAGAAAATCCAAGACCTATGTTTGTGTCTGGATAAATCAGCTGGAATATTTGGTTTTATTTGTTAGTCAACCTTATGAAATAATTTACTAAATCTCAAAGGGAGAATTTGGAAGCCATTAAGCCAATCATGAAGAGCAGAACAAATTACTCTAAACACTGGAATGCAATATCTGAGAGATCCTTTCTAATGCAATACGACCCATTTGCAAATAGGAAAGTTCACCTCAGCTGAGGAAAGACTCAGGCCTAAGTGCTGACAGAAATTACTGGTCATTTGATGGGAAGAGGCTCTCTTACACAACAAACAACATTCACAGCCACATAATAGTTTATAGAAAGTAAACCCATTCCAGGAAAAAAAAAATGTAGGGAAGACTACAGATTCTGCAAATAGAATGACCTTTCCTAGCGTCTCATTAGTTTACATTTGAAAAGGATCCTGCTCTTTGTTATCAGCATTTCAGCTGAAGAAAAGCAGATTTGTCTGTCTAGCACAAAGGCCACTGGCAAGTGTTACACTTTGAAAGTGAACTGTTCAAAATTTGTTTTTATATATCAAATCATTGTAAGAGCAAGAGATCTACTTTTTCAAAGGTGTTAATTCTTAGCCTTTAAGCAGATTCACTACTAGTCTAAAAGTTTAGTTGAGGAGAATTCCAACTTTCAAAGATATACTAGGAGAAATTCTTTACTAAGTCAGTAATTCCCAGCAGAGAATCTGGATCACTGCATTTTGCAAGAGTCTGATTCACCACTGCATTACTCTGCTTTTACACCTGAATATCTACATTGAAATCAATGTGCTAGAGGGGTGGAAAACTGGAACATAATCAGGGTGGATCAGGTCATAGGTGTCTGTGATGGGGTATCCATCCCACACAGGACTGGAAGGGGTTAAGATGGCCAGATAGGCCTATTAACTCCACCCACCTGGAGGAAGAGCTAGGGAGCTGATTGCAATTAGGTTCAGCTGTGCAGGAACAGGTGGGGCCTATAAAGCCAGAAAGCTGGCAACAGATGGAGCAGGGAAAGGGCAGTCACTCCCTGAGAAGAGGGTGGAGGGTTTGGACCTGGTACACTCAGCACAAGGAGGGGAACAAGGAGTTGTAGGAAGCAGTCCAGGGAAGGAGCAGCGAGAGCTGGGAGAGAAAAGCCCAGAACTGCTGGGTTGAGGGTCCTTGGACTGGAACATGGAGTAGAGGGTGGACCTGGCTTCCCCTACCAGCCACCGAGGGCATGGTATAAACCAGTAGGGCAGTGAATGGGAAGACTGCCTGGGTCACTGTGGTAATGACAGGGAATTGAAGGATTGTACCCCAAAAGGGGGAATGCTGAGTGACTTAGCTGGAGGACTAAGTCACAAAGAGGATGCTGCAGTTCCTGGGACAGAGACAATGTGACGGGATGCGACCACAGAAAGGGGCATCGACCTTGAGAGACCAGGAGGTGGTGCCAGACAAGCAGTGAGTGGTGCACCCCATGACAGTATTTAAAAATTCTAAAACATTGGACGTGTCCATAGGAGAACATATTTGTCTCCAAAATACATATGAATGATAAAACAGCCATATGGATCACATATTATTATGCACACCGAAATATCGCTATAAGACAACAAGGCATAGGCCAATGTAACTCTGTATATATATGCAAAACCATTTTGTGGGAAGGTTATTGTATTAAAATATTTCACTAATAGTGAACTGGCTAGCATATGGCTATACTGTAAGTTCTCTGAGTTTTACCTATAATCACAGAATTAACAAATTATCTTTACTGTTTATACACAGGACAAATAAATTTTAACTTTACCAACTAAATGCTCCTACGGTTTGTGCTATACCTAATATAATAATATATTAAACAATTCTGTAAACTGGAGTAATAGTAATAGGATTAAATTTAATAGTGAGAAGTGTAAGGTTATGCATTTAGGGATTAATAACAAGAATTTTTGTTATATACTGGGGACGCATCAATTAGAAGTAACGGAGGAGGAGAAGGACCTTGGAGTATTGGTTGATCATGGGATGACTATGACCCGCCAATGTGATGTGGCCATGAAAAAAGCTAATGCGGTCTTGGGATGCATCAGGCATTCCAGTAGAGATAAGGAGGTTTTTAGTACCGTTATACAAGGCACTTTGAGACCTTACCTGGAATACTGTGTGCAGTTCTGGTCTCCCATGTTTAAGAAGGATGAATTCAAACTGGAACGGGTACAGAGAAGGGCTACTAGGATGATCTGAGGAATGGACAACCTGTTTTATGAAAGGAGACTCAAGGAGCTTGGCTTGTTTAGTCTAACTAAAAGAAGGTTGAGGGACATATGATTGCTCTCTATAAATATATCAGAGGATAAATACCAGAGAGGGAGAGGAATTATTTAAGTTCCGTACCAATGTGGACACAAGAAAAAATGGATATAATCTGGTCATTGGGAAGTTTAGACTTGAAATTAGACGAAGGTTTCTAACCATCAGAGGAGTGAAGTTTTGGAATAGCCTTCCAAGACCTATCTGGCTTTAAGATTAAACTCCATACGTTTATGGAGGAGATGGTATGATGGGATAACATGATTTTGGCAATTGATTGATCTTTAAATATTCATGGTAAATAGGCCCAATGGCCTGTGATGGGATGTTAGATGGGGTGGGATCTGAGTTACTACAGAGAATTCTTTCCTGGGTATCTGGCTGGTGAATCTTGCCCATATGCTCAGGATTTAGCTAATCGCCATATTTGGGGTCGGGAAGGAATTTTCCTCCAGGGCAGATTGGAAGAGGCCCTGGAGATTTTTCGCCTTCCTCTGTAGCATGGGGCACGGGTCACTTGCTGGAGGATTCTCCTTGAAGTCTTTAAACCATGATTTGAGGACTTCAATAGCTCAGACATAGGTGAGAGGTTTTTCGCAGGAGTGGATGGGTGAGATTCTGTGGCCTGCGTTGTGCAGGAGGTCAGACTAGATGATCATAATGGTCCCTTCTGACCTTAATATCTATGAATTCCTTAAATTCTCTCACTAGAATTTTATTTACAGCTAATTCACACTGACTAAGCTGTAACAACTTTTGAACTAGACAATTCTAGAACTAGCTTGGAATTTCTCTCTTCTTTTTTTTCCCCCCTATTTGGAACTGAAATGCTTCCCTTCAATAAGAAATACTTTGTCGTTTTCAATAACAGCGTACATAACATTTACATTTGCTAGCTTACATCCTAGTATTGTAGGTGTCTTAGCTCAATTAAGTCAGACTATAGTTTTGGATCTGCCAGCATAGCTTTTTTGTTTCTCTTACATTGGGTCATCAGTTTAAATGATGAATGGCTAGGGGAGTTGTTAATTCCTGCCATCTCCTCTCCTTTAACACACACACACACACACCCCTACTCTCTGCTGTAGTGTCTGTCAGCTTCAATTATGGAGTAATACAGGATTGATTGCAAGGATGCAGAGTAGGAACAGAGTTAAAGAATTCCAAAATTCTCAAACTTCACTCACAACATTTATTTGCTTACAAACAGGTTCATTTCCCCCCCTTTAAATAAGTGGCAGAACCCACAAAACTTTTACCAACCTTTCTATACAGTGCCTTTCTACCTTTGAGAACAGTTATCAGCTGATTGTAGCAGGCTATTACAACAATCTGAGTGGTAGAGTGGCATAATACCACCTTTCTTAAACCAACTCCATGACATACAAGTATGGAAATACTCTAGGCAACCCTCTCTAATAAACTTACTAAAATAGAACCTGTTGCTCCCGAAAGACTAATATCCATTCCTTTGCAAACACAACACAGTTACAAACTGTAAACTAGCTCTTTCCTGCCTCCTGACATAGGTAAAGTATTTTAAATACAGTTTGCATTTCACAGATTAGCAACGCAGCACAATCTAATCAAATACTTATCTTACTAAGTATGCAAGACATTGCTCATACTAACAGTTTTCAGCTTGTAATTATAAAATACATGAATCTATTTTGAAATGAAATTTTGTGAACTTTCTCTAATGCCCTTATTTAGGAACATTGTTTTCACATTTTACATTCTACTAAATCAGTTATGCCAGTGCCCCATTAATACAGAGAAAGAAATGAAAGCAACTCACCACACCGTATGAATATGTGTCACATGTTTCAGACACTGGGAGACTCTGGATAACTTCTGGAGCCATCCAAGGGAAGGTACCCACCAAGGACATGTGTGTCGTATGGTGGTGAAACCTTGAGGCACCAAAATCACAGATCTGGCAAAAACAAACAAACAATAAATGCCAACTTCTCATTCATTTGACTTCAAAGATATCAGGCAAAGCAGCTGCAAAACCTTCCAAATAATTAAAATATTCCTACCTTTAATACTCCATCAGCAGCTATAACAACTGGAAAAATCAAGAAACAAAATGTAAGTGAATTACGTTTCAAAGAAGAACAATGTATCTTGTTATTAACATCTTAATGGAAAACCCAGTTGACATTTTATAAAGAAAAATGATCCCACATTGATCCAGGACTTGAATACACTGGCACACACAATTCTTTTGATTTCTTGGGAGGTGTTCGAAGAACATTTGTCAGATACCTGAAAGTCTACGAATAAATTCTAAAACTGCATTAGAAAAAAAATTACAAAAAAGGTCTATTAATAGTTTACTAATAAATGAAAATTTAATTTGCTAAGAAACAGGCTACAATTAACTCCTTAATTATAATTCAATCCTCCCTTACACATTTCCTCAAACACCTTGCACAGTTGTAATTGTGGGTACAATTTCACCCACTGTATGTATCCATTTATTGACATTAGCTGCAAATAAGTCAGAGAAAATTCAGTGTGATGTTTGAATTATTTTTCAATTTCACAGTGACACTTTTCAGCAGATACCCTTTCCACAATCACCTTTACCCTAACTTTTACAGCGCATTAGCAAACACAGTGGAACCCGCTTGTAGGCAATGCAGTTAGAGTCAAATTCCACTTACAGAGAAAGTGGAGTGAAATTCCAGATTTGTTTTAATGGACTTTCAATCCTCTTACACTGAAGTGTCACTTTACTTAGAGTGAAGTTTCTTTCCACTCGAATAGTAAGCTGATAAAGATGCTTAAAAAATTGGACTCATACCCTCCTGCATAATGTAAAACACCAGACAATTTGCCACCTAAAGGTTTCCTTCACACACCTAGTCAAAATTATTGTTCTGTTTGATTTACTTTAGAATATCAGGAATGTAAAGTCCAGTCTTTACTGGTTTTGCTGAAAGACCTCTTGGGAAAGATCTCCTGTTCAGTGTAAGCTCTAACACCTTAACTGAAGGGGCAGGGGTATTTAACCTTTAACAAAGATGTCCAGTATCCCCTAAGTTAATTAGCAATTGAAAAGTTGAATAGTTGAAAACAAAAACAGAAAAATCAAGGAGTTTGACCAAAAAAAAAACACACACTCTCTCAGTTCACATCTCAACCTTCACTCTCTTGCCTACCATGACATTTCACTAGTTCTCTAGTCATCTGAGATAAAATCAGGGCAGACAAGATGTGAATTGAATATCTGATGTAAAATATAAGCAGGAGAAAAAAGGTAGTTTGGGATTTATTTTTTACTAAATTTGTTTCCAGGGATTCATCATGATGAAGAAGCGGAAAAAAACAGTGCAATCTCAGGGTTTTTCTGTTGTCTATCACCTTTACGTGAGTTCTGCTGTATCAATCCCTCTTGGAATGCACATAAAAGATGGATGTTAAGTACTCTATCACCTCCCTCTTCTCCTCTGTCTGGCGAGGGAGGAAAAGAGAAGTTGTCATTACCCGTACCTCTTGGGAGATGGGGAAAATAGGAATTCCAGGTCCCAGGTTTTGTTGCAGTTCCTTCCCATGTGGAACAAAAGATAAAACAAGACCTTGCTGCAAACCAATAAGGGTGTGTCCACTCTACAAGAGCAGCCATCCACCACTAGCATGATTTTCTGTCACAGCTTGGAGCATCTGTCTTCTAATTTTTATTTATTATTTTTGGCTCATGTGGACAGGAAAACAGAATCCCTATAACTGTGTCAGAGAACAGCATTATGACATTGTCTTCACTAGCATTTTTCTTTGAATTCTCCATTATTTCACTGCCACTAGTGCCCCTCCACTTTGTATTTTAAACAAAATTTGATATTTTGAGGATTACAGATAAATCCCTGGGGCAAAGCAAGAGCCCACATCTTTGAAATCCAGAAGTTTTCTATGCTTATTTTGGTCTTACATCCAAATTAGGACTTGATGAAGATTAATTCTCATGGCAATAGTAATAAACCAATGAATACCGATACTAAAAAGGCATTTATTAAAAGGTGAGGAGTACTTGTGGCACCTTAGAGACTAACCAATTTATATGAGCATGAGCTTTCGTGAGCTACAGCTCACTTCATCGGATGCATACCATGGAAACTGGCCATACCGTGGAAACTTGTACCTAAAATGGTACATTCTGGCACACCTCCAGTAAATTTTCATGGAAACTAAATAAAATTTTCAGATGGGTAAATTGAAACATATGCTCTGAATGCCTTTTAAGCCCTAGTTAGTGGGGATATTCAGCAGAAAAAAATAAGCTTACCTCAAAAACTGATGTGAGCCTTGCTCACCCTTAAACAATCTTTCCAATTCAAAAGAGAGAGATTTCTAACTAACTACAAATACAGAAAGAACTGTCCAATATTTCCCATTACAGTAATGAAGGCTCACAATGATCCCTCTCAGAGATTTACGTTAGTAATAATAGCATCAATGATTAATCAAAGTTTATAAAAGAAAATAAATATTTTCTTAAAAAGATACTTAAGAATGAAACTACATCCAGCCATTTCTCCATGGATGACATTCTTATACAGCATTTGGTGACTCAGAATAATTTGTAAGCCACTTACTAGTAGTAAATATTTCACTTAAAGTCACTTTTCAGCATGTTTCATAACTGACCTGGAACTAACCAAGTAGAACAGTTTCATTCAAATCCCACAGCCAGTTTACATTCTTCAGAAGTACTATCATCTGCAAAAGTTCAATCAATGCTGAAAGAACCACAACATTCTCAGAGAAGATACTGGGTCTGATTCTCAAGTCCCTTTTGGCTGTTTTGCACTGTTCATAGCAGTTCTCCACCATCTCTTCCTGGGCCTCAGCATACAGGACATTTCCAGGAAAAAGGGAAAGTACTTTGTCAAACCTTGGCTGCTGGAACAGACCATGAGAAGCAAGGCATAATTTAAAGCAGCACTACAGACTGCTCTGAATTATGCCAGGGACTGGAATAGTGCCCAGATATCCCCAGGATTCAGGGCAGGGAACACAAAGATGGCTTAGTACTGCCTTTTCTCTGCCTCAGCTGCATATCTCAGCTACAGCTGAAGATTTAGCCCTGTATCTCTCGAAGGCTAAAGTTAAACTGTCACATTAACTGAAAGTAGAAATATAGAATAACTTAAGTGCAAGGTTACTTTACCATTTCTAGACTTTAGATCTCTGTGAATTACTTTCACTGGAGCCTCCATATGCAAATAGTGCATTCCTATAGAAAAATGAGGGAAAGTTTTAAGATTATGCTGGTTTAGCAAGGCCACTGATAGTCAATGCTTGTGTTAATGATGATCTATAGTACATTAGAAGAGGAACGCTGCTTGCCTATGTGATTATTTGCATGTAGAGAGCCCTAAGTATGTAAAAAGTATACATGTAATACAGTGCCATGTACATGAACATAAAAGGATGGAGATATCACCCACCCAATGCATAATTTTTATGCTCTTATTTCTATTCTTTCATTTCCTATTTTAAAGATCTGTATATATCTAATGCAGGCAGAGCTGGGTGAGTCTTAGGTACGCTGATGCTTGGATTTCAGAGAGAGACAGTGTCTTATCAACCAGAAATATGATCTGTGTCCCAACAGTTGGAGGTATTCTGCAACTTGCTCTTGTGTCTAAGCATCACACTCATTGTTGGGATTTAAACTATAATTGCATAGAGTTAATCACAATGACAAGCCCAATGCCTTATCTGCTGTACCTTCTTCTAGTGCTTGGAGGATATAAAATGTAACCACTAGCCTTCATTATTCAGATGAAATTATTTAGCAAGTAACTTGGGTATGTTGAGATAAAACTCCAAAAAGGCTTGCACTTATAAACCTTTTAAAAATAGATAAAAATAAACTGTGGTTTAGCCATTTAGGCTCTGGGGCACCGAGATCTTCTAGCATGGACTCCTGAAGACCACAATGACTTCTACGGGACCCCACATGTGCAAAGGGATCAGTGCTGACCAATCTGAATACAGGATCAGGGCTGTAAAGCATTAGCTAGTCTTTGAATGTGTATTTAAAAATAAAAAGGAACTAAAACCTGTTTGCTAACACTGATTGTTTTTTTAAAAATTACTTAAATTGCTTGGGAAATTTTGAAGTGTGTTTTAAAATTTTTATGTGTGGTACAATACATACAGAATAGCATCCACCTGTCTTAAATTACTTGGATCGTTTCTAATTAAACTGTTCCATTGAATAGTCTAAGGGCTTGTCTAGACACTAAAGCAAGTTAAGACAAATTAACTGAAGGTGCGAAGTTAGAGCACATTATTTAAAGTGCATAAAACCTCTGTTAGATGCTCTCATTTAGAAGTAAAGTGGTCTCAGTTTGCTTTAACTAAGGGCTTGTCTACATGGGAAGGTATTCTGGAATAGCCATTCCTGACTAACTCCCTTTGGAAGTGGATTAAGCAAATTTGGAATAAGGCACTCTTATTGGAAAGCATCCACACAGGAATTTAATCAGGAATAGCTATTCCACTTAAAATTCACGCTCCACCCACCTTAAAACAAAATTAACTTCTCAGCGTAGGGAAGATCTTAGTTTTGCTTAAGCTAAAGTGCACTGCGGCCACTTTATTTCATCTTAACTTTCTTGACTATCCCTATGTAGGCAAGCCCTAAACCTAGATATTGACATATCTATGCAATATATGTCTATACACAGTCACCTATAAAAAATATTCTGCTGGGATTTAGAGCCAAAAAATAAAAAGAAATGGTCAACGGGAGGGAGTTATTGTTAAAAATCAGCCTCTTACCTTTAGCTATGTCAGTTGCCCAGGTCATGATATGATCCATATCCATGTCTTCACTTCTGTTGCTATTAATGTAATCATACAATGAGCCAACAGAAGCATATTCTATTAAAAAAAAGACACATAATGTGTCAAAATGTTGCTTTTAAGTCAAAAGCTGGGTGATTTCCCACCAACGACTGATAGACCAATGTAATCCTCATATAAAACTCTGCAACAAGACTCTGTGGGTTCAATAGTTAACAGCAGGCTGTATTCTGCACTGGTGTAAAATAGAGGCATTTTGTTTTTAATTATCCCCAGACAGGCAAGTAGTGGATTTTAAAATTAAGACAGTAAAAAGGCTCAGCATAAACAGAATTCAGATTAGCCAGATCAGGAGCTTGACAAGTATTTGGGGACAGGTACATTGGGATGTTTTAAAAAAAAGTTTGATGAGCACAGTTCTGCTCAGAAAAGCAACTATGTAAAATGTCACCTTTTTACTCAGGAGGTCTGCTCCATTTGCATATGCAGAATTTCATCTACTGACTTAAGGGACTAAAATAAGTTGTACTGCTTTTCTTATCCCTGTAGAGCCAACACTGATAAGAAAGCAAGGTGGATTCTATTCCTTCTTGTTCATTCTCAACAGAATAATTTACGAAGTACTTTGTTCTGAACAATTACATCTGTGCAAACCCACTAACGGAAGTGTGGTTGCACAGGTGTAACCAAGGGTATGTCTACACCACAGTCGGAGGTCTATCTGCAGCATATGTAGACATAGCTAGTAGCTAGTCCAGGTACCAACTGCAGTGAAGCCATGGCAAAATGGGCTAGCTGCCCAAGTACGAGCCCCCCAGTGAGCCTGGGAATGGTCTCTGGCAGCTAGCTCATGTTGCAGTCAGCACGTGAGCTAGCTAAATCAAAGCTAGCTCAGGCATGTCTACACATGCTGCAATCACACCTCCAACTCCAGTGAAGACATTCACCCTAAAGGGCTAATTTGGCCTGCAGGCTCTTTATTGTTGGCGATGGTGTATGTGATGGAGAGAATCTACTTCGACTTTCAGAGCCCAAGCTGAGTTTGAAAGTCTAGAGAAATCAATCAATTTACTGCAAGTTGAGCACAACTGATTCTAAAGTCACAAATACAAACTTGGAACTCCACAGTGCCATTTGACAGTAATTTTTCAGTACTTTAAATCAAAGATGTTCTACATGGGAACACAGAATTTGCCATTCTTGATCAGATTACTGGTTTGCCAAATGGACTCCAGCAGTGTCCAATATTTAGTGCTTCAGAGGAAAATGGACACTCCTCATCATTGTATTATTGTGCAACATTGTACATGAGGGAGGGCAAAACAGTCCATCACAAAGTAGGAGATAATCTATTTGAATTACTGTCCAAAAATATTTGAGTCGAGTATTAGAATATGACCTTAAATTAGGTTTTTTCGGGGGAGGGAAAACAGGAGAGTCAGATAAGTGGAAAGAGAAATTTTTGTTAAGGAAAAAAAAATGGTCTAATGTTGAAGTGCTGTGGCCAAATTTTCACTTGTTCCAGGATAGGCTTGGTGAGAGAAATGTGGGGATGGGAGCAGCTGTCGGGAACAAGTTATGCCTCCCTGATTTTCCTGGTGTAATTGTCCCTGCCCTGCCCACTGGCATATGTTGGAGCAGCTTAGGGGCTGCTGTAACTTATGACAACTGGTTATGGTCGCTATGACACTATATCCTAGTAGTGAATTAAGCAGACACTACATCTCACCCACTCCCAGCCTCTATGTCAGGATGTACAGGGGCAGATGATGTAGGATCCAGCTACACCACTATACACCACCTGAGAACTTCCCTACACCAGGGAAATCATCAGCTTGTCACTTAGAGCCACTACTTTAAACCACCTGACTAGTGCAAAGTGGCCAGAACAGAAGGGGCAGAACCTCGGTATGTAAGCACAATTGCTGGGCCATGTCTACACTACAAAGTTCAGTCAATGCAAGTTATGTTGGGATACAGCCACTGAAGTCTGTATATCGCTCAGGCGTATGCATACTTGGCTTCTTGTGTCAGTGCTCCCCATACTCATCAGGCGGGCTCGTGTCGATGCAAAGTATGGTGCACTGGATAGATATCCCAGCGTTCCCCATGCTGCTGTGTGGCGCAGTGCCTTTTGGGACCTTTTCACAGAGCTTTGTGGGATAGTAGCAAAGTGCCCAAGGATTTCCAGGAGCTACGGGTCAAGCTCCTAACATGCTGGTTTCTATATCCCATACTACTTGCCACATACAATAATTTTAGCACCATTTTTCAAAACTCCCACAGTCCCATGCAGCACTTTTTGGTCTCCACCATCACTGACAGAAGCATGGAGCCTGCAGAGCTCATCATAGTTCTCATGTGTGTTGCAAATACATCTAGGAAGCACCACTGTCCAGTATGTGCAGAGCTTGAGGAAGTACTGCTACAATTAGGACTGAGATGAGAACAATGTGGAGATGTTCGAACACAATAACTAGAAGCTAATGGGCACAGTGGAAAAACATTCCAGGTTGCTGCTGGCATTCTTGGAGCGGCTCCATGCGGTAGAGTTCGAGTCCCGACTGTTGGGAATGCATCGTCGTAATGCACATTTAGGATGATGAGAACTGGCTGCAGAACTTTTGGATGCGAAAGGCCACATTCTTGGATCTGTGTGCCGAGTTCACCTTGGCCCTTCAGCACAGGGACGCCAGGACGAGAGCTGCATTGACAGTGGAGAAGAGCGTGGCACTTGCACTCTGGAAGTTTGCAACACTGAATTGCTATGGGTCAGTGGGAAATCATTTTGGAGCTGGAAAACCCAGAGTTTGGGCCATAGTGATGAAAGTTTGTAGAGCCATGAAACGTCTCCTGCTATATCAGACTGTGACCCTCGGCAATGTGCAGGACATCACAGATGGATTTGCAGCAATGAGGTTCCCAAACTACGATAGGGCGATAAGTAGCAGGCATATCACTATTTTGGCACCAGCCCACCTTATTACAGAAAAGGCTACTTTTCCATCATCATAAAAGCGCTCATGATCATCAGGGACATTTCACAGATAACAATGTGGGCTGGTCAGGGAAGGTGCAGGACATACACTTTTTTAAGAACTATTCAGAGAGCTGCAAGCAGGGACATTCTTCCCCGACTGGCAGATAACCATTGGCAATATTGAAATGCCAAGAGTGAGCCCACCTACCACTTACTCCCCGGCTCACGAAGCTGTGCACTGACCTCGACAGCACCAAGGAAAGATTCAACTACTGGCTCACCCGGTGCCCACGTGACTGTTGAATGTGCTTTTGGTAGATGGAAGGGATGCAGATTGGATCTCAGCAAGAAAAACACCCCAATGGATATAGCTGCATGTTCTGACCTACGGAATATCGGTGAGGTGAAGGGAAAGAGGCTGCCACCAGTGCTGTGTAGCTGAGGGAGGCTTTAAGAGAGCATGTCAAGAGGCAGCCATAGCACAGCTTTCATGCAATAGCGTCTGTCGTGTGATATATTGGTTTGGTCCAAGCCTGCCGCTATGAATTCTGGAATGCTTGCTGTACATTGCATCTTTGCCCCCCCTTATGTGTTCCGCAGCACCCGGTGTGAATTAATAAAGATACTGAGACTTTCCAAAAACTGTGTGGAAAATAGCAGTTAACCAAATTAAAGTGAAAACAAAGACATTCAAGGCTAATTATTTTTTTTTAACCAGCACTGTTAAGAGAGGGAAACACAGTTTACAAACCCAAGTGAAAATGGAAGTAAACAATAGGCATTTATGTCCATGTATGTAAACAGTAGTTCAATGTAGTCCGTTGTGACTACTAGTTTTCTCAGGCCGGTGTACGTGTAGCTTTGTTGTACCCTGGTTGGAGTGGTAGGTGTAAGGATGTACACTGTGGTGCCATGTGGTATGTTGGGAGTTGTAGGGGGCAGGGACCATGCAGTTCTCCAAAGACTGCAAAGGCTGGGTCTGGGATCTCTAGGCCTGTAGGTCAACCATGCTCTGCAACATTTATGTTTGTTGCCTGAGCAACCCCATTACGTCCTGGTATGTTTCCTGATGCACCTCTTGGTTCTTTTGCTTCTTCTGCAGCAACCACTCTCTCCATTATCAGTCTGTGTTTCTCCTTGTTCACATTCTGAAGGGCACTGCCAACCCCTTTGATCATGGTCCAACGCAACTGTGGCCAGGAGGATGGATCTTCCATAACCTATACTCCTTAGTCCTCTTCCTTCTCCTCCTGATCAGGGTCAGATGTCTAGTGGGGGGGACCCCTCAAGGCCACCACACCAGAAGCTGCTGATAAAACCAGACAGATACACCATTAGATTTATAGTCACAATGGAAAAGAAAAAAGTCAAGTCTCAAAACTGCCTTATGTCATTCCCATAAAAACTTTTAATAAGAAATGCTTTATTGGCACTGTGGCTCTGGAGTGCCTCGCTACAGCACCATTCTCTATCTCAAACCACGGTGAGTATGGAGGAGTCAGAGCAGGGGGTGTTCTGTTGCATGTTGCTATGAAATTTAGTGTTACACCCCGTCTATCCCCTCTGGTGCATGTATAGGAAAAAGGCAGGGAATATATTGGCACTAGTTTAATAGCAAAAGGGGAGGGTAAAAAGAGGGAAGATAGGAGCACTCACTTAGCATGAAAGCAAGATGTTAAGAACAATATTCATAAAGGATCCAAAAGACACGAAGAGAAGAAATTATTGAATTTGTTTACACAGATGCTAAGAGCCTGGGTAACAAAAAATAGGAACTGGAATTGCTCGTTTATGAGCATAAATTCAGTCTAGCTGTTCCTACTGAAACCTGATGGGACAATTTGCACAACTGGAATGTTAAAATTAATAGCTATAACCTATTTAAGAAGGATTGAGTAGGCAAAAGGAGAGCGGGAGTGGCACTATGTCCAAAATGGCATTACCTCTTTCTGAGTCACTGATAACTTGGAAGAAAATTATCTTGAATGCTTACAAATCAATGTCCTAACAGACAAAACACAAGATGGGGTATTGGTTGGTGTCTGCTACAGACCACCAAATCACACTAGGGAACAGGATGGCTTTCTCCTTACACACCTATCTATAATTTCTAGGAAAAACAGCTGCATCATCCTGGGGGACTTCAATCTGAGTGACATATGCAGGAGGTCTCATGCTGCCAATACTAAAACACCCTTAGAATTTCTAAACATTATAGCTGACAATTTCCTAACGAAGCGTTGCAGCCAATGCAGAGGAATTTTTTGAGACTTTGTCCTAATAGATAAACAATAACTGATCCCAGAACTAAAAATTAATGGCAGAAGTACAGGTAGCAGCTAGTGATGAACAAACATAAAAAAGGTCTCATTTAAATAACACATTGTGCTTACACACAAATGCTAGAAGTCTTCATACTAAGATGGGTGAACTACAGTGCCTGACATTAAATGGGGATATTGATATAACAGGCATCACAGAAACTTGGTGGAATGAAGGTAATCAATGGGACATGGTAATACCAAGGTACAAAACATATAGGAATGACAGAGTAAATCATGCTGGTGGAAGAATAGCATTATATATCAAAAAAAGCATAGAGCTAAATAAAATAAAAATCTTAAATGAATCAAACTGTACCACAGAAACTCTGGATAGTAATTCCATGCTTGAACAACAAGAATATAGCAGTATGAATATACTACTGACCAGGATGGTGACAGTGATTGTGAAATGCTCAGAGAGATTAGAGAGGCTACAAAGGCAGAAAACGCAGTAATAATGGGGGATTTCAACTATCCTATTGACTGGGTACATGTCATCTCAGGAAGGGATGTAGAATAAAATTTATAGACATATTAAATGACTGCTATTTGGACCAGCTTGTTCTAGAATTCACAAGGGGAGAGGCGATCTAGTCATAAGTGGAAAGCAGGATTTGATCCAAGAGGTGAATATAGCTGAACCGCTCCATAACAGCAACCATAATGTAATTAAATCTAACATCCTTGTGGGGGGGAAATGCTAAAGAAACCCACCATGGTAGCATTTCACTTCAAAAAGGGGAACTACACAAAAACAAGGAAGCTAGTTACACTGACATTAAAAGGAACCGTTGCAATGGTGCAACGTGTGCCGACCGCATGGAGACTATTTAAAAACACTGTAACAGAGGCTCAAACTAAATGTATACCACAAATAAAAAACACAGTAAGATAAAAAAAAATTCTAGCATGGTTAAACAACAGAGTAAAACAGGTGGTAAGAGGCAAAAAAGACCTCCTTTAAAAATTGGAAGTCAAATCTTAGTAAGGAAAACAGAAAAGAAGCATAAATTCTAGCAAGTTAAGCAAAAAAAAGCCTAATAAGGAAGGCCAAGAAAGAATTTGAAGAACAACTAGCTAAGAACACAAAAACTATCATCAAAATAAATAAATAAATAACCCAATAAACAAAATAAATAAATAAATAAAATACATCAGAAACAGGAAGACTGCCAAAGAGGTGGTGAGGTAACCAGAATCCTGAGGTGCTAAAGGAGCACTCAAGGAAGACAAGGCTATTGTGGAGAAGCTAATTGAATTCTTTGCATTAGTATTCAGTGCAGAGGATGTGGGGGAGATCCCCACAGCTGAGTCATTCTTTTTAGGTAACAAATCTGAGGAACTGTCCTAGAGTGAGGTGTCATTAGAGGAGGCTTTGGAACAAATTGATAAATTGAACAGTAATAAGTCACCAGGACCAGATGGTATTCACTCAGAAATGACATTGCAGAACTACTAACTCTGGTATGTAATCTATCGTTTAAATCAGCCTCTGTACAGATGACTGGATGGTAGCTAATGTAACACCTATTTTTAAAAAGGCTCCCGAAGCGATCCTGGCAATTAGCGGCCGGTAAGCCTAACTTCAGTACCAGACAAACTGGTTGTACCGAAAGTAAAGAACAGAATCATCAGATACATAGATAAACGTGATATGTTGGGGACTGGTCAACATGGCTTTTGTAAACGGAAATCATGCCACATCAATCTATTAGAATTGTTTGAGGGACACAGTGTACTTGGACTTTCAGAAAGCCTTTGACAAGGTGCTTCACCAAAGGGTCTTAAGCAAAGTAAGCTGTCATGGAATAAGAGGGAAGGTCTTCTCATGGTAACTAGTTAAAAGATAGGAAACAAAGGGTAGGAATAAATGGGCATTTTTCACAATGGAAAGAGGTAAATAGCGGGGTCCCCCAAAGACAGTGGTGGGCAACCTGTGGCCCATCAGGGTAATCTGATTGCGGGCCGCAAGACAATGTAATTGTAAGTGGGGAATCATTATCGAGCTGATATGTTTCTAGCAGTGTTTCTTGGCCCCACGTTATTTAAAATTTTTATCAATGACCTGGAAGAAAACATAAAATCATCCCTGATAAAGTTTGCAAATGACACAAAAATTGGAGAATGGTAAATAATGAAGAGGACAGGTCACTGATTCAAAATGATCTGGATTGCTTGGTAAAGTGGGCAAGCAAAGAATATGTGCTTAATATGGCTAAATATAAAGGTATATATCTATGAATAAATATTATAGGCCATGCTTATAGGATGGGGGCCTCTATCCGGGGAAGCAGTGCCCCTGAAAAAGATCAGAGGATGGTGGTGGATAATCAGCTGAACATGGGCTCCCATTGTGATGCTGTGGCCAAAAGAGCTAATGTGATCTCATCATGTATAAATAGGGAAATCTCGAGTAGGAGTAGAGAAGTTATTTTACCTCTATATTTGGCACTGGTGTGACTGCTGCTGCAATACTATGTTCAGTTCTGGTGCCCATAATTGAAGAAGGAGGTCAGACTAGAAAATGACAATGGTCCCTTCTGGCCATGGAATCTATGAATTTTCACAGAAAGGGGTTATATCTCACTCCTCCAGGTCACAAAGACACAGAGATCCCAGCTGCAGCTGGCCTCCCAAAGCTGCCCAGACATGTGTGCTGCCAGCCTGTTTACTTCAATGGGGCAAGCTGAATTCATCACAGTGTGGCATGGGAGAGTTTCCTGTCTCAGGGGAAGAAATTAAGCTGCCACCCCTAGAAATCTTTGGGAGAGGATGGCAGAGTATCTCCATGAAAGTTTCATCAAGATTTCTCAAGTGCATAGAAGAGACATCCTATTCTGATAAACAGAGTACTCTGCATGGCCCACCATCTAGTCCAACAAGCCAAAGAACTGAAAAGCTGATGTGTTGCCAACTCTACCTCTGTTAGTTCTACCCCTACTTGAGTACAGAATACCATTCTGATATGGACTGTGCAACTGAAATACCATAAAACCCTTCTTAGAATTTATTCCCTAACATAATATCAGTAAAGCACAAAAAGTCAATACTTTTGTCAAACACAGGAGGGAAGCAAGGAGGGTGATAAGGTTTTAGAGAAAGAAAAAGCAAAAAAACAAAAATAAAAAAAAATATCACAAGGAATAATGCACATACACACTTACCCAAGCTCCCTTCCCCTTCTCCTCAGAGGGATCATCTGTGCTTGCCTGGCAGAACTGGCTAGACTCCTGCAGAGTTTCAAACAGTTCCTGGAACATGGCATGGCTTGAGTCCCGCACTGCGTTTCCTCTATCCTCCTCCTCCATGCTGTTCATGGCAGGAGCATCTATCTCAGGCACTTCCAAGGTACCCAAACTTGTCTGCAGGGTGCTGGTTGGGTCTCTACCAAGTATGGCAAGGAGTTCATTGTAAAAGTGGCAGGTCTGTGGGGCAGCAGCAGATTTCTTGTTGCCCTCCTTCACTTTGTGGTATGTCTGGCACAGTTCCCTCACTTTCACGTGGCATAGCTGTTGATCCCTGTAATGCCCCTTTGCCGCTGGGCCACTGTGGGGGGCATTACAGGGATCAACATCATCAACGGCAAACTGCGGCCACTGGGAGCTGTGGGGGGCCGTGCCTGGGGACAGTCAACGTCAGCAGAATGTCTCGCGGTCCGCAATTAGATTACCCTGATGGACTGCAGGCTGCCCACCACTGGGCCAGAGGCTGATGAACTAATGACAGCAATCAGCCTATCTGCTGGGAACAGGTAAAGGACAGAAAGGAAGTGAAAGGGGAAGGCGGGCCAGAGCCAGAGGATCTCACGATAGTGAAGTCTTGCCTCTCCATCCCCAGAGAATGGACTAATGGGGAAGTTTACATCCAATTGTATGTTGCTGCACAAGGGACTGTACTGGTGAAGTGGTAGAGGAGATCAAATACATAAACACACTGGTGCTTATAAACTCGGAAGTGTTCAAAGTGTTTGTGGTGATCCAAAAGGGCAAGAAGGGGACCTGTTACAGTGCCCCTAACAAAATACAATAAAGTAACCAACCAGATACAACCTATCCCCAGTGGCTTTTACAGATGGACTGGTCACCAGGCCAGACAAAGATATAGAGGAAAGAAAAAAACACTAATATCTTTATTATTTTTTTTTATTATTATTTTTTTTATAAAGAGAGGGTTTATAATTTGAGCTATGTAGTAAATATAGCCAAATTGCTATTTTTTCCTCTATTTATATTTTGGCACTACCTCAACCTAGAAAAGTAAGTGTATCAATATATTGGAATGTTTTCCTACAAAGAAAGTACCATACAAACACACAATTTCCCCTAATTATTGCTTCTGAATTAATTTAACAATTCGAAGTCACTGAAAAAGATATATTTTATTAAACATTAGACAGTGCAGGTGTAAGTTCTGTCACATACCTTTATCATTTACTAGATAAACATTTTTAATCTACTACTCATTCATTTTGTTTTTAAATACAATATCATGTATCTGGCAACCTAGCATTATCAGCAGCAGACTAATCTTAGAAAACAAACTACATGTATAAATGGTACAGGAGAACTTTAGAGTCTTAAGGCTTGTCTACACAGTACTTTAAACTGCACCAGAGGGATGTAAATTTTAACCTGCACTAGCATGTTGTGCACTAACTGATATCTGTGGACCCTGTTGGTATGCACTAAAAGTTCCCTAGCACATGTTAATGTAGTCCCGTTTCAAACAGTACTATATTAATGCATTCTAGGGAACTTTTAGTGCATACTAGCAAGGTCCACATGGGCCAGTCAGTGTGTGACATGCAAGTGCAGACTAAAATTTTCACCCCTCCGGTGCAAACTAAAGCACCGTGTAGACAAGCCCTAAGTGGTATATAACCTGATTTCATGTCTGTAATGAATTAATCAACTATCCTAAACTCAACAGCCTTTTACCCTACAATAACATTTACTGAAAACTGGTTGATTCTGTTCTTAAAGGAACACTACTTGGCCCCAATACTCCAGTGTACTGCGGCAGCTTTGCATTGCTCTTGCAGCACAGAGAAGCCCTAAAGCTGATGTACTTAGACATAGGATTCTTTGGTAACATAGAGGAATCTTCAAGTGGTATGAAGCTAACATAGCAGAGCTCCTATGCTACCTCCTCCCCTGCTTGCTGACATAAGGGGTATGGCTGCAAGATCCTTGCACCCAGCTGACCACAGGAGGGCCCTGGCAGCCGGCACAGTTTAAAACAGCCTTTAAGCGTCTCTAATTAATGATGAGCATTGGCTGTTACCCTTCCCTCTGCGTTTCCAGAGGTGGGTCAATGTTGTTGTAATGCAGGTGGTGCTGGACATGCTCCCTTCTCCAGCTTCCCGCCAGATAATTTAATTACAAAGCTGTGTAAAAGATGTTAGAACTCGATAGTACCAATTAACTGAATACCAACCAGTGACCTAGGATAATGGGCCCACAAACGGTAGTCATAAAACATTAATTGTTGTCCCTTGGCTACTGAAGACATAGCAGGGGGTGGGGTCAATTGCTGGAGATGCTGCTAGGCATCTTACTAGGCAAGAATTTCCCATTCTGCGGCCCACTATCTCCTACATTGAGATGTAGGGAAGTAGTGAGCAGTGAAAATAAGTAGGGAGGGATAAAGAAACAGATTGTTTACTTTCAAAGGGAGAGGTCTTCCAGGTAGTACATCAAGTCCTAGATATTTGGCTAGTTTTACAACAACTTATATAAAAAGCACTTGTGAAGTCATTATAAACTAAAATTTCATACAACTCCAAAATGAATTGAAATAGAACAGTTAAAGGAAATGGTCAGGAATAAAGCAAACCACCTCTAGCTGCTGTTATACAGTATATAGAAGCAAAGTATATAGAGCAGTATATAAAGACAAAAATTCTAGTGGCAAACTGGAGAAGGGGTCATGGACAGTTCAGGCTGTGCTGCAATGTGGCACCACCTCCAGAACTGCAGAGAGAACAGCTCAGACATCTCAGAATTGTGGGAGATGTTAGGCTGCAGAAATAAAATAAACTTCAATAACTCACTTAATGGATAAGAGAGAGACATGTATACCCAGTTGAGTACATTCATTAAAATATCCCTGCAGTTAAAAGACTGTCATGCAATTCAGTTCATAGCTTGTAAAAATAATTGTTTTGGTTCTTTTAGAAGACGCAGTTTTTGTCATCATTTCCATACTTGCTTTCAAAATGTCAAAACTATTAAAAATTCAGTGGTGACTGAAACTGGTTGCACATTATATTACCTTGCAGGTAGGATACAGTAAGCCAACAAAATATATAGCCATGCAGGAAGCCTTCTGTGATAAAAACTGACTCGGTTCAGGGATTACAATGCTAATGTACAAGGTCTACATGACAGGACAAATGATGATGAATTCAAACTGAGTATGGACTATGAAATTTATTTATGCAAAGTGATGAGAGAATAAGATGGAGACCTCCATTTGAGACATGCCTAGTCTAAGGTATGTCTATACTATGGCAACTATACACACACATAGCTACAGTCCCATAGCTATGCTGGCATAACCCCATAGTGTAGATGGGGGTTTTTCCATTAGTGTAAGAACATCATCTCCCTGAACAACAGTAGCTAGGTCAATGGAAGGATTCTTCCTTCAACTTAGCTGTGTCTACACTGGGGGTTGAGTCGACATAGGAATGGCACTCAGGAATGTGGATATTTTCACACCCCTGCCTGATGTAGCTGTAGTCAACCTAAATTTTAAGTGTAGATAAGGCCCTAGTTGAGAAACCCCCAGTCCTGCAACTGACTCAATGTGGGTGCAAGCAATGTGACCAGTTAGGTATTGCAACCGTAAGTGCATTCAGACAGAATTTCAGTAATGTCAATAATACATTTAATCAGAGGTAGAAATAGAAACATGGTTTCCAATATGTAGATATAATTAGTTTATTTAAGACTTTATGCCATACACTTACAAGAGAAAAATAAAAGCATACAGTTCGCAGTTTGAGTTAGGATCTAGCAACGTTAGACCTTCTATATTATAAAGAAAAAAGAGTCAAAGGAAGAGTCCTCACCTGTAACTATGCCATAGTTAGGAGGTTCAATAATGGCTCCATAGAACTGAATGATGTTTTTGTGACTGAGTACACTGAGTATTTCTGCCTGTTCAAAAACCAAAAGAGAGTTTGACAATTAATAATAAAATGTATTTACTGCAATAATATACATTAGACTCTATGCACAAACCACACATCATACATGAATCAGAAAAATAATGTCCACTTGGGGTATTCTCCTCAGAAAACCTACCTGTTTCAAAACACTGTGAGAGAATTTAGAAAATGCAGCGTTCTCAGCACTTCTGAAAATCAGGCCACTTTTTAAAGTGCCTAAATAAGGATTTCGGAGACTAGCTTTTTTTAAAATCTTGGTCAAAAAAGATGGGGGAGGGGTTGGTTGGTTTTTGTTTTACAATGGTGTGTTTAATATTTGGGCCTCTCAATATTTGCAGCTCTATAGTCTGCTCCAATAATAAATACTACTATTACTGTTTCTTTTAAAAAATGGTCAATGATTTAAAAAAAAAAGTTACTGTTTTACACACACACACACACACGCGCGAAATGGAAGGTTATAGAAGGGAAACACAGCCATACACTATTATATATTATCCCTCACAAAAATGCCTTCCTTGAAATATTACATTAACCTCTGAGCTTCTACTAGCTAGATCAGTCTCAAGCATTGGAAGGAAACAAAGTCATGGTCAGTAAAGCAGTCATCCCCACTGAGTACAAATACATAAAAAAATAAGGGATTTTGGCTAGCTTTATTACAGCAGCTACCACCATCCTAACAAATATAAAGCCACTGGCAAAACAAACCTAATTTGTCTCTAGATTTTGTACTGAGTGCCATGGAATGAATATACACGTGCATATGTGGAAGCCTATGGATGTGTAATAAGTAAACATTTCACAAGGTTACAATAGTTTCTCTTGCAGCCTTTTCCAAATAACTTCATCAAGGTTTTGAATTAACACCTTTAACTGGTGTGCTATGGTTTGCACACGCTCAATGCAAAAGTTTAATCATAACCTTGAACTTAACCCCAAGATTTCTGATTGCACAGTGTACTATGCTGTTTCCCCTGCTCAATGAGATTTGAGTTATCACAAATGAACAGAGTTTAATGCACAAACAACTTCAATAGGATATAGAATTTATATTCTACAGGTGTGGTACAATCATTTCTGTATGTATGATGCATGGAGAGTTTCAAAATTCTTTTTCAAAGTTCTGTCTCTCCACAGCATAATTAAATAATTTTGATTTAAAAAGAATCTCATGATGTTTTCATCAGAGCTGCAAAATCATATTTGAGGCTTTTGTAAGGTTATTGTGAATTTCAATGCTGGAGGACCTGATTCACCCAGGTGGGTGCAAGGGCATTTAATTTGCACCTACCTAAGCAACTGTGCCAGAGGTGGGATTCACCACCAGTTGCCTAAACACAAATAGGTGCCTAGTGGGATTTTCAAAGCATCTGGGCACTTATGAAAATCCCCGTAGGTGCCTATCTGCAACTTTAGGTACCTAAACACCTTTGGAAAACTGGCCCTAACTGGCTCAGTCATACACCGCCTGGACACACTGTTGAACTACAACTTGACATACAGGACAACCACAAATGGCATCTAATTTATTGATGATACCCCACACCCAGTCATAGGATAAGTCCTTGGCTAGTCACAATAATAAATAATAATAATAATAGCAATAATCACATCGCATTACCAACCACTCATCACACAATATTCTAAAACAGATCTGGATGAACCTAAGCACTTGCTGATCTCTGTTAAGATGTCTATTATATTAACAATATGTATTCCACTGAAGCGCAGATTGGACAGCATTTTGTGTGTGGGGGGGCGTGAATCAGAAAACCAAAGCAAACTACTTTGCTATGTTTGAAAACTAAACCATTGACAAGAAATTAGAAGACAAAGCGAAGTACATTAAAATACATATTTCAATTAAATTAATACTCATGAAGTGTGGCATCACTAGAACATGAAGTCCTGTCTTTACTCACAAGACACACCGAGTGCAAGCAGCAGGAGTGCAAGCTACCTCAGAGCACCTTGACATTGTGCCCAACCTTGACCTCTCAGAATCATCTCTCCTGTTGAAAGGATAGTTTAACCTTTCTGTCCATTTGCCAATGAAAAATGAACACCAACTGTCATCGTGGCTAGTATGCTGCGGATATCTGTAAACTAGGTACTGAACAGATCTCATCAGAGATGCCTCTAAACACCATCTATATGGTATCTATTAGTGCTGTGCTTTGTATTCTAGTGCAAATACATATGCATCAATAAGAATTCTCTGTGTTCTTCGCTGTCAGTATTAGGGCCCCCTGAGCCTTGGCTATCCTCCAATACAATACAGCATTTACTGGCCACCAATAAGTATATCTCTGCCTATGCTGACCCTTGAATGTAGCCAAGGCAAGCCAGGGCCTTCACTGCTTGAACTAATCAGGATGTATACCAAATACATGTAAAGATAAATCCCAATTGGCTCAGGATATGTCTACACTTAAACCACTGCAGCTGCGCTGCTACAGTGCAGTGGTCACCAAACCACTGATTGCGGTCAATCCTGGAGCCTCTGCAATCTCCGGGCCGCTAAAAGACTGGTGATGCAGCGGGGCTCAGACAGACTCCCTGCCTGCCCTGGCCCCACGCTGCTCCCGAAAGCAACGGGCTGCTGACACGTCTCTGTGGCCCCTGGGGGGAGGAAAATGGGAGAGAGGCAGCTTTACGTGCTGTATCCGCCACAAGAATCGTCCCTGCAGCTCCCACTGGCCAGGAACCGGCCAATGGGAGCTGCCGGGACAATGCTTGTGGGCACGTGCAGTACACAGAGACCCACTGCCCCACTCTGCCCCAAGGGCTGCAGAGACATGCCAGCAGCCAGATGCTTCCGGGAGCAGCACGGGGCCAGGGCAGGCAGGCAGCCTGGCTAAGCCCCTCTGCACAGCTGCCTGGGAGCTGCCTATGGTAAGCGCCTCCCGGCCGGACCCTACACCTCACACCCCAATGATCTTGGGTGTGGCTTCTTCAACCCCCTGAGAGATGTAGCTATGCTGATGTAAGTTCCCAGTGCAGATCAGCCCTCAGCTGATGCAAGGCCTGGCTTGCTCTTGCTTACACTTAGGAGTTAGCACCAATACAGGTAGATTGATTGATGGCTGAATTGCAGTTATTCCTGTGTGTAGACAAGGCCTTAATGTCAGATTGTGAATTCCATTCAAAATAGATACAAGGGAAGAATTTCTGGATGATAGTTTCATCCTCTGGACAGATGACCTAAACTCCCTCATAGATTTCCACCACAACTTCAACCTCCACCACACATCCATCAAGCTATCTTTAAAACACTCCCAGACCAGCATCAACTTCCTGGACACCATGATCAGCTTCAACAATGGAACCCTGCAGACAACTATAGACAAGAAATCCACAGATCACCACACTTACTTTCGTAAATCTAGTAAACAACCCAAACACACCAAGAAATCTTATCTTCAGCCAGGCTCTTGGAAATCACAGAATATGCTCCGAGGAGAAAGTATGGGATACACACATTAACACACTTAAAACTGCTTTCACCAAACAAGGACACTTCACCAGAGAAGTAGATCACATCATGAAATAGGCCACTCAAATACTCCAAGAGAACCAGTTTCAGTACGTAAAAAAACCCTTCCAACTGCACACCCCTAGTTGTCACCTACCACCTCATACGACAATCCACTTGATCGTTAAACAATTACAACCCATACTTGATGGAGACCACATCCTGAAAGAAATCTGTTCTGAACCTCCTTTTCTGGCCTCTCTAAGGTCCTCATCAGAAGCAAGCTCCCCAAGGACCAGGATCCACCAACTCAAAACGGAACCAGACCTGGCCAGAACAACAGATGCAAAACCTGCAGACATATCTCTACTGCTACTGTGATCAAAACCCCCCACAACACATCTTTCAAGATCCATGGGTCCTACACGTCTATCACAACATGTGGTGTACCTTATCCAGTGCACTAAATGCCCCAACAACTGTGTGGGTGAAACCAGACAATCACTACACTCTCAAATGAACTCACACAGAAAAATGAAAGACAAAACCACCATATCACCTGTGGGTGAACACTTTTCACAAAATGAATATTCCATATTGGTCTTCTCAGTCATCATCCTCAAAGGAAACCTGTACACCTTCAAAAAGATGAGCCTGAGATCTTACATTCATAACTTTGCTAGGCACGCAATCATGGTTTTAATAAAGGCACTGATTATGACTTATGGGGGTTGCCAAACTTACTGACCCTCCAAGCTGTATACGACAATCTTCAGAAGTCTGACAGCAGGGGCGCATCTGCTGGGGCTTGGGGATTCAGCCCTGCGATGGGTAGCAGGGCTAGGGACTTCAGCCCCTTGGGAGATGCCAGTCAGGGCTTCAGCCCCACTCTTCCCTGAGCCCTGGTAGGTGCCACCCACGGGGCTGAAGACATGAGACCCCCCTCCCAGCTGGGCAGAAGCCCCTAGCCCCACCACCCCCGACGAAGGGCAGAAGCCCCAAGCTCCCACAAACAGTCTGGTAGCAGAGAATGGGAGGGGGTCTCCTCTTGAGGTTCGCTGATTTTCTCACTAGTCTGCACCTTTTAGGGGGAAAAGACGTGGTTCGCCACTGATTCTCCTAATCTGGTCTAGTTACTGGGGCAGCGAGAACAACAGATCCTTAACCTTCCTGCTGTGCCGGTCGGACGCCACTTATATGGTGGTGACCAAGAGGATTTGCTGCCCTGCCCCACAGGTGACTGGGCTGCAAAACACCCTGTGGGAGAAGCCAACACTTCTGTGTTGAAAAACAAAATGAAACCTGAGCCTTCGGGTTCGCAGCAAACCGCCCTCCTAACTGGCCACTTCACTTTGAATGGTCCCTTGGCATATGTGTTAACTACTTACCTTAAACAGTCTGTTCTACCTTGTATTTAGCTGTGATACTCTGAATACCTTTCCCATACTTGAAGAAGAACTCTGTGTAGCTCAAAAGCATATCTTTTTCACCAATCTTTTTATTGGTCCAATAAAAAGATTACCTCACCTACCTTGTTGCTCTACAATGAAGAAAGGCAGCTTGTCAACCCTCCAAAACTATGCAAGGCCTCGATCTAAAAAAGTCCAAGTGATTCCATATGAACCAGTCACACCAGTCAAGTGATTCCATTACCAGTCATCACCACTTATTATTCCAGCTGGCTGTGCGGTGGCGATGAGGGAGCTGCAGAGGTAGCACTGGAGAATACACAGAGTGCATCTTTCCCCCACCCTTTGTCTGAGCATGCTGCTTCAGATCAAATTTGGAAATAAATACTGATTCTCCTTAGACCATCAGGCCAGCCAGCAGCCAACCAACTTTGTTGTTAATAAATCAGTTAATTGCACAGCATGAGGCACCTTCACTCTATGCAAAATTGCAGGGTTAGAAATGTTTAGCTACTCCAGCAATCTGATTAGCGGAACATCCCTAAGTGTTTTCTAAAATTTATTAATGTATTATGCAATAGAGTTTGATTATTTACATTCCTGTAAATAAATGTTTGCTGTGCTTATAATCGAAATCTTCAGAATCATTTAGAACAATTTAAAGCAGACTTGACAACGATTTAGTCCCAAAGTCTTACAGCATTTAAGGGCTTTGAACTCCAACATATTCCTGGGAGAGTTTAAATCTTAGCTGTTCCCATGACGTTCTCTACACTGTAAGAATGGCCAATTGGGATAACAGTGTTAATGTTTCATTTAAAACTATTCTATTTACTGATTATCAAGACTAAATTAAACACAAAATGCTGATAAAGGTTTAGGGTTAAAAGTATTATTGGTTGACTGCTGAAAGAATGGCTGGCCCTTAAACATAGAGAAAACACATGCCCAAGGACAAAATATTAAGGAGCTTAATATCTAAAATTACAACACAAACACAAAGTACTAGGGCAGACTAACAGATGGATCATAAAATTGTGTAGAGTTTGGGGCAGGCACTGGTTTGCTTTAAATGTATCACTTCTTTGTTTAATGACATACCGGATCAAAATAAACCTGGTAATATTTAAATAAAAGTGTGAAAAAAGAGTTAACAAAAATAGCCTCACCTCTGTAGTCAGTGCTAGAGCTCCCACAGATTTCAATGGAAGCAGGAACTGGCCCTTACTGGCTATTATTTTAATGACATTCTTTCTAAAGCTAAACTGAATATGATGCTTAATAAACTGTTTATATTTCCTGCTCATTCTCAAATGTGCATAAGTTAGTTCTCTTAAGACTACAGTCATGCTATATTTCAAGTCTTAGAACTTACATTCTATTACTTGTCATGAGGTTCCGCCTTCCCCATCCCTCTACAATATGCAGTAAATGGAGGGATTTTTTAAAAATCGTCTGGAATGAAAAAACTCTTTAAAATAAACACGTAACAATGATAGGTAGTGATCAAACAGTTTAGCAGCTAACATGAAAATCAAAAGCAGAATATAAACCCCATTGGTTTTTTAGACCCTGCCAGGAAATCATTTGTGCATTTTCTCATAAAGTTTTATAAGGAAGGGGTCAGTAGTTTTCATGCCCCAGAGACCCCAAGGAGAACCTGAAAAGCTGTTAGTCAGCAGAAGCCAATTATTGTCCAATTAAGGACATGTTTGTTAAACCCATTAAATCTTCTTTCATATTAGCAAAGTAGGATGAAAAACACATGATGCAGAGTAGTCAAAAGACTTTGATATTTAAGGAACATTCAATGAGAACTTTTAACAGTAAATAAGCAGAGTTATATTTTGCTCTGGTGAGGACTGTGCTCTCTCCAATACACATCTCATGGTTGACTTCAAATTGCAAATAAATTATGAAAGCCCTGCTTGCATATTGACTTAAAGCTGGAGGGGGAGGAGGTTGATTTGGTTTATATTCCATTTAGGGGATTACCTGTCCCAATTTAACTTTCCACAGCCCATCTGAAAGAAGTAAAAATTTTAAGACCTAAGAAATTATCTAGTTTCTAGTATAGGAGATTCACATATTCAGTATTATGCTAGCACTGATTCACCAGCCACACAAAGAAAATAAAAGTTAATTGCACTATTGAAGTTACATTGTTAGTACTTTTGTTTAAAAAAAATCTTACTCTCTTGGGTACTTTTACAAAGATATACAAAAAAAATCATTTAAAAAGTTAAGGTTGGAAGCATGTTTGAGTGGTGTCCAGCTCACACCCAAAACCAGTATCACGTTTTTGTTGCTGAAATTCGACATCTTTTTAAAAAGCCCCAATGGCTACAATGTGTAAAAACGGAAAATGATGGGATCCAGCCCAGTTCCCACTGCTGTGTAATGGAAGATTATATATTATTTTCCTGCTTGTTTTATACACACTACCCCCATCCACTTTTTTTTTCTTTTGTAATAAAAATATGTTGGTGGTCACTTTATTTTATATATTGCATATTAATTGTTTAGTAAAAGTCTAAAAAAGAAATATAGCCCCAAAGTATCTCAGTTCTGTAATTTAGTGTAATGTGTTGCTGGAGTAGAAAAGGTGTTATAAAATGTGGTCATTATCTGTTGTTGTAGGTTTGTGCAACTGTATGTAGATCTTGGAAGTTTATATATTTAACTTGTATTTTGTAGCAACAAGCATGTAGATTTTTTATAGTATTAAATATTTAATATTAAAGTATATTGGAAATGGATCCCTTGAATAGGAAACAGGCTTTTATAATATTCTATAATTTGTTATTTTTACCTTTGCTTATAATTCTGCCGTTTTCAAGGCAACTTTAAAGCTATTGGATTATAAACAGAATCCACTGATTTTTAGAATCTGGAAGACTTCCCTGTCAGAACACCACAATTTTAAAAGACAGTTCAGCTAAAAAAATTAGAGAAGAGAGAGACTGGTACATCAGAAGTTCCTGGGAGATTTTTTCCTAAAGATACTATGATATAATCGATGAGAGATAATACACAGCTAACTTGGGCCTTAATCTTGCAACTGGCACCACAATGGGAGACCCAAGAAACCATGCAGAGCCCTAGTCAATTCCCAGCATTGCACACATTACATGCAAAGGTCAAAATAAACTTGGGAGGATCAACTGCAGAATCTGGGCCTTTGTCTTCATTATATTGTGGGCAACAATCTCCTGTCAATGAGGGAAGGAAAGATTGCTGACAAAAGCTACAGAAACTAGGATAACTCTCAGTAAGGGCACTTTATACATAAAATTATCACTACAACAGGCTCAAAAAAGTTTGAAAACTACTTTTTCAGATACAAATACACTGCCATCTGTTAAAACATGGCACTGACATAAAGGATAAACACCTCCTTTCCCATGGATTTCAATAAGAAACCCACTGAAGCCTAGACAAATCCCATAGGAGCATTACATTATTCAGTATACAGCATGGAACCATATCTAAATTTTATACTAGCACTCATGACAGACTGAAATCTGCCAGGAACATTTGGTTTTTGTTATGGTTACTGATTTTCTGTTGGTTTACAACAGCAAAATCATTTAAAAGATAAAGATACCGTATAGTTGTAAGGAAACACATGTAAGATTTCAGAAATTAGTCACGTTCTGTGAACTGTATTTGAAAATACAAACTTTAGTATCTGGGATCAGTTAAAAATGAAAGCTGTCAAAACACACAGCAACACTGGATAACTCTGGGAGGGGTAGAATAGTTCTCTAAGCATCAGGTTTGAAATACCCAGACTCCTAGAAAACAGTATCTTTACCCAACAGGGTCACTCTGGTTTTCTGTTAGATTTAGGATAATCTTTTCTTTTTTTCTACATTGTTTTGCAAGTGAACCTCTTATGACTTTCTGAGAAGATGTTAACCCAGATCTCGAATTCTCCAGAAGAACAGAGAAGTAGTGAAATGCCAAAAATTTCTGCCCATTTTCCAAAAGCAGGTGAAATGGGTACTGACCTGATCAGGATACTGCTGTACTTGAGGAAAAGCAAGAATGTCAGAGGAGATCATTTTAGAGATCAAAGTCACTACAAATCTTATGTGAACAACTTTGCTAGGGACAACAGCACAAATACAACAAGCAGAACAACCCTCCTCCCTAGAGGACTCTCTTCAAGCATCCCAGCACTTGGAAAAGACAATCATTTAAATCCTGGCTGAAAAAAGAAAAAGTGGAGACCTGGGGGTTCAAACTCAATGCAACAACCTAATGATCATCAGCATCCTGGAGGGGATGGGCATTTCCAGAGGCTGCTGCTAGACTTATTATGTTAAAGATAACAGTGTTGGATACTTCACACTTTTTTAGAAGTTTTATATACTGTTTCAATTAAGATAAAAATGTCTGAACAACTGAAGAGTTCCCAATCTGTTAGAGAAGCAGAGAACTGTCTTGGAGATATTCAACTGGACTCTCCACTGAACAATTAGCATAGACTCTCCAACAGAGGTAATGAAGAATGGACTGTGATCCACTTTTCCAATGAAGTTATCTTTCAGCTAAGTATTTTCTCAAACTCAGTCATGAAAACTGTAATTTTCCCTAGGCAAAAATTGCCAAGCTGGCCTTCTGGAACATAAGAATCCAGCCTACTACATCATTCTGTCCACACTGAGCTCTTCTCCAACCATAGAGGGCAATCTTCAATCCTATCCCCTTCCAGACAAAAGTGGATGGCGAGAGCGACAGCCCTATCCATATCTGTATGGCTGAAGGCTTGTTGAGGGAAGTGCTCTAGGCTAGGTCTCAACAGCTGGAATCCTCCACAAAGGACTTGAAAAGTCCTGTACAAGTGACAGCAAGAACTCAAAACGTTTCAGGATATATGGTCTTTATCTCATTTTCAGAACAGTTAATATATTGCCTTGTTTAAGGTTGAAAATTTTAATTTTATGTAGAAACATGGCTGATAAATAATAAACCTACTCGGTAGAGATGTTCAAAAAATGACAAATTTTTTAAAATGTTGAAATTGTTTCCACTTTTTCATAATTTTAAACGGAAATTGCATCAACTTTTTCTGTAATGATTTTGAAAATTATTTCAATTAATAATGATTTAAAAGTTTTCATTCAAATATTGATGAGTGTCAGGAAATTTCATAACATGTGAAAACTGATAATTTTTCATGAAATCAAGCTTTCAAAAAAGAAAGGAAAGAAAACACCAGTTTTTGGATGAAGAACCTTTGCACACAAAAATTGACCAGCTCTGCTACTACATTGTGTGTTTGACATCTGTGTTCTGGTTTTCCTCTAATCTTCCTACTTCTGTGCTGAATTCTCTATACAGAATCCCTCTCAGCTTCTAGACCTCTATTTCTACCTATTTGCTTTCTGACAACAGAGACATATTAATGATTATTTGGAAATGTGATTTAATGTTGCACTGGTTATCTTAAAATTCCTTAAAATAAAAGGTTTACTTTTTAAAAATTCTGTTGATTAAAACAAAAAAAAACCCAAACTCTAAATCAAAACAAGAATCCAAGACAGCCGCCGCAAATGAAAGTGTGTAATACAGCAGTAGCTTCATGTCTGCTAGGAAATGGAAACTTAGAAACATGTTGTTAATTCAGGGACTGATCCTGGCCCCAGTGAAGTTAATGGCAAAGTACTAATTGTCTTTAACAACAGTAGACTGTTAAGAAGCAGTGGACATACATGACCCTCACCACCACCATCACACCTCCTCAAAATGGTTTAAAAGACATGTGCGAATGGTGGGTGGAAGACAGCTGGATATTGAAATATTTACTGTAGTTGTGTATATGAAAAACAGTACAGTTCAAAACCACAGTATATTTTGGGATGAATACATTAGAACCTAGAAACATCATTATAACCATATGAAACCTTGTTTACTTCTATTTCTGTATTTGTCTATTACTGTACTGCCAATTCCACTGAGCTGCATCCCACCAATCAACGCTTTCAACTTTTATTAGGTGGAAAAAGAAACCCAAACAAATGTCAGACACACAAATATGAAATGGGAACCATGCACACATGTAATAGGAAATTAGAAGAAGTTATATACACAATAAAGAATTACATGTAAGAACCGTGAGGAAATTATAGATCTTCGCATTTTGAGGTTAAAAATAACATTTTTCCCACCACTCCCCAACTTCTTTTTGCACCACCTTTATAGATGATCTTTGTATACATTTGACAGATGAAGAAAGAAAGGAAGCTGGAATTTGTATTACACTAGCACTTAGAAACCTCCAAATCAGTGACCCATTGTGCTAGACACTGTACAAAAAAACCCACACATATCAGATAGGATACAGGAACAGGCTGCTGCTCATGGAAATCACATTCTGAATCGGACTGCTGCATAAAGTATTTTGAAGTCTAGGCGGTTAACAACTATGTTCTGGTACAGTCAGATATTTCTCAGGAGAAGCAGTTCTCCACCTACCTACATTGTGGATAAGAAAATTAAAATTAAAATCAAAATAACAGTTTTGTATTAAGGGGTGGGACAAATACAAGATCTTCTCTGTTTGGGTTTTGCCCTGGATTGCTCACTGAGGTTCTGGAGGTGCTTTGATCTGGAAATCACGTCCCTATTGGCAGACAAAATTTTGTGGCGGACCACAAGGTTCAGTATTTGTTGAGGTGGTTGACACCTTTCTCTCTGAGGTGGCAAGCTGCCAGGATCTCTCAGACAAGAGATTGTCAGGTGCCTCCTCAAGAAGTCATCTCAGCAGACAGTCTCTAATGTCCCCTTTTTGAGGGAAGCTTATTGATAAGTTGTGACAATACAAATCTGACAGTACCGGTACTGCTTATAATTCGTTGATTAATTTCAGTCTGATTTCTGCCATATACAGGCCAAAGAGACAGCATTGATCATTTTGGTCAAAGACCTCAATTTGACAATGGACTAAAGTCAAAGGCCTGATTCTGGGCCCTACTCCAGCTGCTCTGATGGCACAATCAAATTAAGTTTTAGCTACTATAGCTGGTTGAAAAATGGGATCATTTTTCATAAAAACAAATTACCATTTATTTTGCCAAAATCTGAAATTTCAATTAAATTGAAATTGAAAAATTCAGCCAGCACAATTAGGTACCTAACTTTAGTTACCCACAAGTACAAATTTTGGTCTTGATGTTACTTTAGATTCTGCATTGTTATAAAAGTTTGCATTTTATCACTCCTTGCCATCAAAAAATTCATCATTTTTGACAGGCAATTTTGAGGCACACAGATCTTAGGGTTATAAAAGCCTCCTCCTTCTCCGCCCCCCATTCACAAAGTGATTGTTTTAGTTAAGAAAAATGTACCTTTATTATTGAACATGTACCAAAAAAAATTAAGGTTGGTAGCAGTTGTCTGAAAAGATTCTTTTTTGTTCAACGGTCTTATTGAATTCAGATTTTTGATAGTTTGGCGGAAATGGCATAGCTAGAATTATACTGAAGTTGTAGAGTTCAGAGACTAATTTTTCAGAATGCACATTTTAACAAAACGGTGTTCTTAAAAAAAAAACATATCACCATTCTTCCTTTTTTATTGCAGACAGGGCTGGATTTTAACTATAAAACAATGTATAAATACAATCAAGGTGAAAAATCCTCACCCGGCGGCTCACAATCAAAAGACCCCACCATCCTGTCTCAATTTTTCCATTGTCACAGTTCTCTTAAAAGGATGTCTTGCTACAGAACCCGAAGAGTGAAAGATTTAAAACTGTGGGACCGAAATTCACCCATCGAAATCAGGATTGTGGTCTAAACTTAACCAGCTGTCAAACCTAGCAATATTAATGTAAGCACACTTCTGCCTAATAAAATTTGAATCAAACACTTTGCATCTGATTCTCCATGTGAGCTTTTATGCAAACTTCTAAAGTGCAAGGAGTCCTGGGGTGGAAGAGCTATTCTGAGAGCTTTCACATAGTTCATGTAATTAGGGAAACCACTTCCTTTGATTGTAAGTGTTCAAAACAGCTGAATTTCTTCTATCAAAGGAACTCTGATTTGGGTCATCTCTTTTACTTTCTCTTTTATGTTTCTCAAGATGAGAGGTGAGACTGTAGAGCACATTATTTAGAAAAAAAAGATTCCACTTTTTGTTTTAGGGATTGAACTTGGACTATTCAAAAGGTTGTCATTTGGGAATCTTTCTTACCCTCCCTCTGTTTCCTTCTTTTCTGCTAAGGCTTTTCAGTGGCTCTAGTGAACATAGTCCAAAATGCCAATTTAAGGAGAAGAGAAAACTAGAATATGATACATAAAGAAAAAGGATTGTAGTTTTTCTTTGTACTGTTTTGGCTGAATATGTAATTATAAGGAGCTATATCTACAAGATCTTGGTCTTTATCATATTCTCTTCTTTTATCGTTCTAAACACTGACCAAGCAAAAAAGAAAAATGTAGACATTTTTTAAAAGGCAAAGAAAGCTGCTAGCCTGATCTTTGAAGATGTCTGTGGGCTTCTTTCTTTCCCAAAAAGTGAACTCAGGTCATTATTCGAAGGCAAAACAACATGCTGCTTGAGCTAACAACCAACACCAATGCTATTATAGTATCAAATGTCATTTAAGTCTGATCTACCTAACTACAAAGTTAGGTGGACATTAAGTGCCAGGTTCCTTGCAACAGTGACCGCTCTGGTCACAATTTTAAACTCCACTGCCCAAGGCTCAGGAAAACCAGAAGACTCCTCCCACAGACATTCCTTTAAAATCCCCTAAATGTTTCTGAAATGCCCTTTCCTGATTGCGCAATTTGTCAGATCAGGAAGCATCGGATCTCCTGGGCTTGTGGAGAGAAGAGGCTCTGCAAGCACAGCTACAAACCAGCCACAGAAACGTGGACAACGGCAAGCAAATTGTATGGGGGATGTAGGAAAAGGGGTGCGATAGGGATCAACGGCAGAGCCACTGGAAAGCAAAGGAACTTCACCAGGGATACCTCCAGGCTAGAGAGCACAACAATAGATCTGGTGCTGAGCTGCACACCTGCTACTTTTACAACGACCTGCATGGCACACTTGGCAGACGCCCTACCAGAACTCTGCAGACCACCATGGATACCTTAGAGACAGATAATCTGCTGTGAACAGCGAGGAGAAACAGAAGGAAGAAGAGGAGTGGGGAGATGTGGCAAGGAACTCCAGCCATGCTGTGAGTCAGGACCGGTTTGAGACTACCAGAGTCTAGCCAGTCCCACCAGGAAAGTGTGGATGAGCTTAAAGAAAGAGAAGGGACCGGGGATACATGTGGGAAGAATTTTTCCTTAAAATGGTTCAATTTAAAGATGCCCACGCACCCCATTTACCCCCAAATAAACAAGACAGGGCTTGTATGCTGCTAGCCTCGTTACTGCAGTGATACCAGATGAACTCATTACAGAGTGGCATGGGAAAGTGTTCTACAGCAGCAGAAGAAATAATGCAGCCATCACTAGAATCCTTCAGAAGAGGATTGAAGAGAACCAGCATGAAAGTTGCACTGAGATTTCTCATGAGGATAAAAGGAACATCCTTATTCATATAAAGAAAGTGCTCCCCATATAGCCCTACCCTGCCTAACCCCACAGGGGAATGAAAAACAGATGCCAACTCTGACGCCGTTAGTTGTACTGCTGCCTCTTTTCCTATGAATAAAACAAAGAAGAGTGGATAACTTTGTCTTGTTAATTTGGGGATGGGCTGGGCCATGTTGAAATTTGACCATTGTAAAAAAAAGCACATGCCACATTTATCCACGGTCCTTTCCCCTTCTCCATGCTCGTTCAACTGCAAATACATAAGAATCATGCGTTCTGTATTTGCCATGTTCAAGAAAATAGTAGAGAGATCTGTGGTACCCAGGCTTCTGTCAGAGATGGCAGAGACCAAAGAGTGTGGTGCAGGTTTGTGGGATTTTTTTTTAAAAAAGGCATGAAAATTATGCGATATGGATGGCATTATAGGATGGAGAAAATTGCATGCTGGGAATCTAACCCCCTAGCTCCCAGAGAACCCTGGACAAGTCATTACTATCCCACAACACATTGCAAACATGTCCCAAAAGGCATTGCACCAGATGGCGGCACATCACACACTGGGATCGCTACCCGCAGTACACTGCACTTTACATTGACACAAGAACTCCTGGTAAGCGTGCACTGCACCAACACAAGCAGCCATTTATACACACCTGAGCAATATACCAACATATGTTTGCCAATGTAATTTGCATCAACTGAAGTTTGCAGTGTAGACATGGCCTTATTCTGAAAGAATTTCTCCAGCCATGCACCCTATTAGGGCTCTTGCTGAATACTAATCTCAGGAAATTCTTGGGGAAAAAGCAAAGAACCTGCTCTATTTCTATAATATTTCCACAGAGTAAGGCAAAAAAAAAAAAGTAGCACAATATTTCATTGGGTGATTTAGAAAATTATTACAAAACATTGGTATGTTTACTTACTCATGGAAGTACTAATTCATATTATGGTTCCCAGTTAGTGAAAATAATAGAATTCTACACACAGAATTATTTGTAAAAAGCGGTTTTGAGACCCTTATAAATGGAAGGTATATTTAGGGCATATCATCAATGTCCAAATGGATCAAGTTATAGCCAAGAAAAGAGAGAATGAGTTAGCTCTTCTAGGGAAAAGACCATGGTAATAATTTTGGTATCAATACCTATATAGATAGAGAAGGGGAAACCAGGAGTAGAAGCCAGTGGAATTCTGGACACAATACTAGACGCCAGGGCTTTTACAAATTCCTGTACAGGATACTACCAACAGAACATATAACAGGTAGCATGACTAAACGGTTTAGATTTTTATCTTTCTGTCACTAAGCATTTATACCATAATTGTCACCTTAATATGCAAATGCCTTACAAAGAGATCATTATAAACAGAGCACATAGCCGCTTAATTGGTCTAGGTGATTAAAAGGGACACAGTCCATATAAAACAAACAGAAAAATCATTTTTGTCTGATATGGTGTCAGGGTGGAATGATTTAAATCAAAGCAATTTAAATCACGGATTTTAATCAAGATTGAAATCAGCAAGTAGGAAACTGATTTAAATCATCAATTTTAATCATGTTTTGCAGTTGTACTTTTTAGTTATGTTCCCAAAGAAAGACTGAGCCTCATTGGTTGATAACCAATAAAACATGTTGATTTGCAACTAAATATAGACTTTATGCTAAATTTGGTGCTTTTTTCCTAACCAGGAAGATACACTACATCTATACATATTTATTTAAGCAATTATATAGCTTAACTTACTTCATTTTTCCATTTTTATGATGTTAGAAAATGGTGAAGATGCATTTCTTATTTAACAGATGATTAATTTTTTCTTGTGATTTTTGGCAAGCTCTATTTGGGTGGAAATGCAAATTAAATTAAAAATACATAAATAGCATTTTAATGTTTTTGTTGTATTTTATTAAATGCAACTACCTTAAGTGTGCTGGATACATAATAAAGAAAAGATCAAGAAGTTTATTAAACCATGTTTTGCATTTAAAACTAATTGATCGATTAAATAGGGGACGTATCTGTAAGTGAGCTGTGAAGGCTTATGCTCAAATAAATTGGTTAGTCTCTAAGGTGCCACAAGTACTCCTTTTCTTTTTGAGTTGAGCTGATTATTTCTGGTCACTATGTCCTTCAACATTTTGGAAGTAGTAGATCCCATCCTCTCACATCTAGATTTTATGCACAGATTTCAAGAGGAAAACAAGTGTTCCCGCTTATTCAGCTCCCAGTGGGTTTCTGAACTTGGAATGAACTAGCCATTGACCTGAACAAACTGAAACAAAGAAAATACTCTCTCTGCACCTGCAGAAGAGGCTATTGCTGTGAAAAGCTGGTTAATCACTTCAGCAAACGCTGGTTGCAGGTGCTTAGCCAGAGACTTCCAGCAGTTCAGGGTGCCTTTGTTGTTGTTTTTTGAAACGTGGGAGCAAACATATACTGTTTAATATTATTTTTGGTATTTTAAACTATTTAATAGATTATTTTAAGTTGAGGACTTAACATAGGTTCACAATTTCAAATTTAATTTAAAAAAAAATTTTTTTTTAATAAGTAAACCTGTTGTGACAGGGTATTGGCTAGAAACCCTGAGCCAGACCTCTGTCACACCAGCTCCAATCAGAAAAGGGGAATTGGAGCTGGCTGAGTAAGTCCAGGCCTAAGTGGCAAACAGGGAACAGCTGCCAGACTCATTAACCAGGGGCTACATGAAGGCTGGCAGGAAGAAAGCGAGAAGCTAGGGAGTTAAAGGCCACTCTCCCCTGCTGGCTGCAAGCCTGACACTGTCTGTAGCTACAAGGTGGTGGGAAGAGCACAGGTGATTGCACCAAAGCAGAGGTTTCTGGCTGGTTTGTGGGTGAATAAGTGGCAGAAGATAAAGGGGTCCACCTGTACTCTGTTGCACCTGTTTTTTTATTTACATTTTAAAAAAATCTGATTTAAATACAAAATCTAATTTGATTTTTTTAAATCATTTATTTTTATTCACCCTGTACAGTCTTAACTACTATTGTCTCAAATAATATCTAAGATGACGAGAGCTGAAAGTGACAAGAGAAAAAATATTTTCTACCTTTTCAAGTTGACAGCACTTTGGGTATAATCATTTAGTGTGTTTCCCTACAGCTAATTTCTTTTGTTTGTGCAGGCCTTTCTCAGGGCGACAGGGAAGAGAAAAAAATAGATCTGAACTAGGAGAAGATGCTTGCAAAAAACACATCGTCACAGGAAGATTTTAGTAGGTGTAGTCTCCAACACCACTTTTAAACTATTTTTTTAATGACTGATTTTCACGTCAACAGCATCTCTACTTAGCAGGACTGGAGAAATACACTTACCTGTGGTGACTCTGTCTTCACTGGGTGAGTGACAACAACTTGTGTAGAATCTAAGCTTTCATTTTAAAGATTTGTTCCTAGCCTGTATGCTTGCAAAGTTAACTTTCCAAATGTTAACTGAATGCAAATCAATTCAGCACTCTCTTTCTAAGTCTGCTAACAGCTTCACTGCCTCTGTTGCTGATACTACTCATAGCTTTTGTTTTCACTGCTGCTACTGGGAACCCCAATTTTTAAAAACTAGAATGCTATATGCTGGTATATAAACATAAAATTTTAGCTTTGCCTGGCTCCCACCAAACTATACTAACATAGTGATGGATTGTGAGGTTTTTTTGTGATTAAACTTAATTTTTCATTCTAAAAATCAGATTTTTTTTCTCCCATAAGGAAAGCACTAAGAGCTCAACCATGCTGGCCTTGGGTGGATGGATGTGCAAGGTGGAAGGAAAGGAAAGGAAAAGAAAAGAAGGTGCAAAGCCTTCTGTCTTCCCCCCCTTTCATCCCAATGCAGGGGGCAAGCATATAAGCTACGTTAGCATTGTCATGGACACTAGGCCTTCTACATGTGCTGGGGTGGGTACATGACCCAGTGTTTTTCTACATTTTCAAATAGTGATTTCAATTACAACAGAATATAGTGTACAGTACTCTTTATATTTTTATTGCAAATATTTGCACTTAAAAATTATAAAAGAAACAGTACTTTTCAATTCACCTCATACAAGTACTGTAGTGCAATCTCTTTATCGTCAAATTTGAACTTACAAATATAGGAGTTTTTGTTACATAACTTCACTCAAAAACAAAACAATGTGAAACTTTAGAGCTAACAAGTCCACTCAGTCCTACTTCTTGTTCAACCAATCACTAAGACAAACAAGTTTGTTTACATTTACGGAACATAATGCTGCTCGCCTCTTATTTACCTCACCAAAAAGTAAGAACCGTCACATGGCACTTTTGTAGCTGGCATTGCAAGGTATTTATGTGCCAGATATGCTAAACATTTGTATGCCCCTTCATGATTTGGCCACCATTCCAGAGGACACGCTTCCATGCTGATGATACTCGTTAAAAAAAAAAAGTGTCAATTAAATTTGACTGAACTCCTTGGGGGAGAATTGTATGTCTCCTGCTCTGTTTTTTACCCTCATTCTGCCATTTATTTCATGTTATAGCAGTCTCAGATGATGACCCAGCACATGGTGTTCATTTTAAGAACACTTTCACTACAGATTTGACAAAACGCAAAGAAGGTACCTGTGATGAGGTTGGGACTCACCACCTCAGCGCCTCCTGCTGTTCACTCTGGGAATTAGCTCAGTTCATAAGGAGCACCCTCTGCCGGTGCTGTCCTGTCTGTCTCTCGCCCGAGATTGGCATCTCAACCCGCGTTGCTCCCAGCTTGCAGCATCCTCTTCAGGACATTGCCCTCTGGCAGTGCCCACTGCTCCGGTCTCACCCCCTTCCAGGGGTTTGGTGTTATCAGTAGTCCTTCTCTTTGCCCCAGCCATAATGGCCAACCACACCCCAAAGTCTAACCCCTTTTGGCAAGGGTCTGGTGCAGTCCGTGATGGCCACTCCAAACGGCCAGGTGGAAGTGCAAGGGGAAAGGGTGGAGGGAACCCAGGCCCGCCCTCTACTCTGGATCCTGACCCAGGGACCCTTTGGCGGCAGCCTTCCTGCCTTTCCTCCCTTTCTCTCCCTTTGTCCGTCTCTCTCCCTGGGCTGCTTCCCCTTCAGCCCCTTTGCACTGGCAAGGCCCTTTTTCTCAGGGCCCGCAGCCCCCCAGGTGGGAGTTCCCTTCTGCTCCCCCTGCCTGCCCAGCACTGTGCTAGTCTCTTCACGCAGGAGATGGACCTTCACCCTCTGAAGGCCTGGGAGAGACTGCCTGATCCCTTCCTGGGCAGCCTTTATATAGGGCCTGATTGCCTGGCTGTAATACTGGCCCTAACTGGCTTTCTAACAGGCCCTCCCTGATTGGCTACCGCCCTGCACAGCTGCTCTGGCCTGTTGAAGCCCAATCTGGCATGGGAGTGGGGCACCGCCCACCACAATACCAATGTGAGATTTTTAAAGATAGCTACAGCACTCGACCCAAGATTTAAGAATCTGAAGTGACTTCCAAAATCTGATTGGAATGGGGTGTGGAGAATTCTTTTAGAGGTCTTAAAAGAACAACACTCTGATGTGAAAACTACAGAACCACTGAAAAAGAATCAACCTTCTGCTGGTGGCAACCGACTCAGATGAGGAAAATTAACATGTGTTGGTCTGCACTGCTTTGGATTGTTATCAAGTAGAACCTGTCATCAGCATGGATACATCCTCTGGAATGGTGGTTGAATCATGCAAAAAAATATTTAGCGCATCTGGCACGTAAATATCTTGCAACGCCGGCTACAACAGTGCCATGCAAATGCCTGTTCTCACTTTCAGGTGACGTAAACAAGAAGCGGGCAGCATTATCTCCTGCAAATGTAAAGAAACTTGTTTGTCTTAGCAATTGGCTGAACAAGAAGTAGGACTGAGTGGACTTGTTACACTGTTTTGTTTTTGAGTGCAGGGTTTTTTTTGTACATAATTCTATATTTGTAAATTCAACTTTAATGATAAAGAGATTGCACTACAGTACTGCGATTAAGTGAATTGACAAATACTATTTCTTGTATTTTAATAGCGTAACTATTCGTAATAAATATAAAGTGACCACTTTACACTTTGTATTCTGTGTTGTAATTGAAATCAATATATTTGAAAATGTGGAAAACATCCAAACATATTTATATAAATAGTATTCTATTATTATGTAATAGTAAGATTCATCACATGATTAATTTTTTCAATAGTGTTATCAATTTTTTTTAATAGCTTGACAGCCCTAATTTTGATACATCTATCAGGTTGGCATGCAAATTCTTTGAGATTTTTGCTTTCAATAAAACTGTACGCACAGACTTCACCCAGCCACCTTGTGGGAATGCAGACAAAAAATAAGCTTGGAAACAGACAAAAAAGCAAAAATAGAGAGCATTACTAGCCTTACCAAGTATTTTACTGGCCCTCTCAGAGAAAAGAAACATTATTCAAAAGCCCATTATTATTAGTATTGTAGTAGTGCCAAGAGGGACAAACCAAAGACTGATGCATCACTGTGCTAGGCTATGGACCTACATATAACGAAAAGATGGTTTGTCCCCCAAAAAGCTTGTAAAATAGGATCCAAATCCTGTGAACACTTGCACACATGTAAAGAACCACTCATAGCCATAAAGTCTGTGTGTAAGTATTTGCACAACTGGGACCTAAGTTGATTATATTAGACTCAGAGCTAGCATTTGCAATAGCCTCTTATTTATCACTATTTCTCCATTTGTCAGTACAGAAACTATGTAAAATGAGTGAAATTATATGATCCTTACTCAACTCATGAAGTCAACAGGAGTTTTGATTAACACTAGCAGAGTTTTAGTTAAGCTGTTAATATACCTCCAACCCCATATTAGGGATCCCACAGAACAGAGACTCAGTCCACCGCTGGAAGGAACAGCTAATTTCTTATCGATGCTCCTATGCCTAGTATCCTACAGCGAGGGGGAGATGGACCTTTCAGTCTCTCCACACGCCATTTTAACAGCTCATCATACAGCATGTTCCTAGTTTCAATAAGAAAAATAAATAATTTTCCATAACCAGGGACTTTTGTGCTACTCTATGTTGTCATTAAACAAATGGTCTATAGTAGTGATACTCAAACCTCTGTGGTTCAAGAGCCAAATTACCAATCAACATTACACAAAAGAGCCATAGTCAAGTGAATTTGTTTCATTTGCCATAGTACTATAGATTCATGTTTAAACAGTATGACAGGGGAAATGTTTAGTTTAGTTGGTCAGTCATTTTGCTGCAAGAATTATAATTCTCGCAGCAAAATGACTGACCAAGTATTATTTTATGTACAATTGGCTAATAACATAGTAAAAGCATCCTGATTGGTTAATAATTAAATCACACAGTGTTTTAATATCATGTGCTGCAAAGAGCAGGGGAGACATTAAAGAGCCACTTGTGGCTTGTAAGCCTCAGTTTGAGTATCACTGGCCCACAGTCTAAATAGATGCAGAGAGAACACTCATAATGTGAGCGGAGTGTAAAATAACACAAGGATCTCTCCCTGAGTCTTCAAACTACCTGAGAGACGCATTAATTGTTCCTATTAATATCTCCTTAACAACGAAGTCTGAGGATACCTTAAAAGTCAACAATAACAAACAGCTAATCATTTCGCAAAAGCCATGGGTCATTAAATACCATGGCAGATATTAGAAGGGGACACAGCAGGGCAGCCATTTGGTGTCAAGGGTTGCCAACAGAGGGAGATGAGTAATGCAACTTTCCCTCCAAATTTAAAATAATCTGCACCTGCATAAAAGGAAAAGGGAGATGTATACTTTTCCTAATGCCAAAAACTTCAACAGCCTGCGGGACACCAAAGACCAAAACCATCTCCCAAAAAGCCCCAATTGTCCTCCAGCTAGTTGTCAGTCCCTTAGTCTTCCTATCACATCTTCTGTAATTCATTCACTAGCAATCCAAAAATTTGCTGCATACTGGAAATTTAAAATTGAGGCAGCATATATTACATTTATTTTCAAAATAAAGAATAGACAGAATATCATACTGATTGTACTGGACAAAGTGGGCCGTGGGATGATAGGAAAGGGAGAGGATACGTAGGACCACATACAAATCTAGGGTTCCAGCTGTATAATAGATTCACAGTGCCACATGGAGCTTTCTGTATAAGATATCACATGTAGTAGAAATACCTTAGGTAAGAGGCATGACATTAATATGTAAGTCATCATGGACATTACTTTAGAAATTACCAATGTATGGCTATACCATATTCATAAATAGATCTGTCATGCGATAAAATGCAGACAATTGGATTTTGTGCGGGAGCTGTGATACATTTTCATGATAGTTTGGGGAGGCTGGCACAAGGGATTAGAACAGTGGATTTCAAACTTTTTTCTGGTGACCCAGCTGAAGAAAACTGTTGATGCCCACGACCCAACAGAGCTGGGGATGAGGGGTTTGGGGTGTAGGAGGGACTCGGGGCTGGGGCAGAGGATTGAGGTGCGGGGGGTGAGGGCTGTGGGGTGGGAATAAGGGTTCAGGGTGTCAGAGGGGGCTCTGGGATGGGGCAGAGGGTTAGGGTGCAGGAGGGGGTCAGGGCTCTGGGCTGGGAGTGCAGCTGGGGATGAGAGGTTTGGGGTACATGAGGGGGCTCCAGGCTGGGGGTCAGGGCGCAGGCTTACTTCCAGCGGCTCCCGGTCAGTGGCGCAGTTGGGGTGCAGAGGTAGGCTTCCCGCCTGTCCTGGCACCGTGGACCACGCTGCACGCCAGAAGTGGCCAGCAGCTGGTCCAGCTCCTAGGTAGAAGCGTGCAAGCGGCTCCGCTCAGCTCTCACCCGCAGGCACCGCCCCCTCCAGCTCCCATTGGCTGGGAACCGGCCAATGGGAGTGTGGAGCCAGTGCTTGGGGCAGGGGCAGCGCACGGAGCCCCGTGGCCCCACACCACCTAGTTCCTACCTGCTGCTGGCTGCTTCCTGCAGCGTGGTATCGGAACAGGTAGGAACTAGCCTGCTTTAGCTGGGCAGTACCACCAATGGGACTTTTAAGGTCCAGTTGGCAGTGCTGACCATAGTCACTGCAACCCAGTGCTTCCCATTCCGTGACCCAGTACTGGGTTGTGACCCACAGTTTGAAAACCCACTGGATTAGAAGATACAGTTAAAAAAACCACATACATACACAATGAAAAAATAAAGCCTATTTTTTCCAGCAATCAGCCTATTCTGAGGAGGTCATACCATCTCTTCCAACAGTGTCTCTGCTAGACATTGACAGTGTTTTGGCATCATATTGGTTGTGACAACAATAACTCTGAAGACTTAAGTAGCACTTGTGCTCAATGAATCATCTAAGGCTATCCTCTGTCTACAGTCCCCAGGGAAAATAACAAACACAGAAATCCTACAGGATTTAAGCCCTCCATAAAAATCTCCTTGAGAAAAGAGTGGAAGACCAACTTCAGCAGCAGGCACGGCCAAAGGTTCTTACTAGACGTCTCTCCCCTGGCCACAACTATTCATTTTACAACGTTTGAAGTGGACAGCGTAGTAGCCACAGTTCCCTGCCCAACAAATGCCACCAGTCAGAGGCTGAGGTGGCACAAGAACAACAGGTTAGAGCACCATTCTCCTCAGAGTCAAGTTAAGTATCTTAAATTATTTATTTTTCACAAAAGACAAATGAAACAGGAGGCAAGGATGATTGTAGACACCATTGGCGTAACTGAGCTGGTTACCGAGAAGATGGCCTTTTTCCCCCTCTTAAATGTAACAGAAGAATTAAAATAAAGATTCTCAGAAGTTTTAGTAGAAGAAACAGTCTACGGAAAAGCATTATTTGTAGATACTGAGATGAAAGGGAAAAATAGTTCCTATAAAGAGCTGATAAAATGACATTAAAATAGCCCTTCATCACATAAACCTCCCAGAAAGGAAATCCAGTCAAGACTGCCACCGAGTATCTTTAATATCTATAAACTGGAAGCAAAAAGAACACCTCTATTTTTAGTCCTTACTGAGTTAAGTATTGATTTCAGTTTGTTTTATTCTGTTTTACTCTGTTGCTTTTCTCTTGTTGCTCACAAAAGTTATTTGCAGTTCCTACTTTTGTGTCCTAGATTTAGCATTACCACATACTCTCTTTTAAGACTGCAAACATTTGTGACATTCATGTGATTAAACTGAACTCATCTAGCTTGGAAGTTACATATATGGGCAGCATTTAGGGGAGAGACCCACTTAAAATGCAAACAAATTGTCTTTTCTTTTCTTTTTTTAAAACCATGTAACAAGTCCACTTTTATAAATCAGTTTTAAAAAACAACAGCATAAGCTCCTTACATAAACTAATCTAAACTGGAAAACCTGACAATATAAAATTCAGTTCCATTGAGAGTAGCCAGACTTCAAAGACAACAGCATCAGATCTAGTGAAAACATGTTTTTATGCTTGATGCTCAACAAAACTAAAACACATTATTCAGGCATGACTGACAGGATAAAATACAGAGAATTAATAGCACACTCAAAAACAACATTTTTAATTCACAAGTGGTAAGGCTGGTGAATCAATGGTTCTCAGTAATAGTTTAGTTTAATTTGCTTTCCTTTTAGCCACAATTCCCAATCTTCACCCTCGGAGTTTACACTGCAGCTTGTACAGACCACCAGCAGCACGTATGCTGGATACTATAATGGCTGTGTTTTCTTACTACTGGTATGCTGCATAAAACTGAATTATTCTCTTTGTATATTAGTATTCCTGTTATAAAAAAGAATGTTTATACATGCTAGAAACTGAGTAAACAAACCAGACATATTACTATTGTCCATCAATAGTGTAAGGATAGTTTGCAAGGTTTCAAAGTACTGCTCAAGAACAGTGATGTTAAAATTAAATCAAAGCATTTTTCAGGCAAAATTCCAACAAGAAAATGTGAGTAGTGCACCAATAGTTGCACATAAGAGCTAGTTAAACCTCTGTAACTTGCAGAGGCTCTTTATTTTATTTGTTGGTTTATTGGTTGAAAAAAATAGGATTTCAGACTAAGTTTTTCCAACACTAACAGTTATATCTGTTTCAGAGTAACAGCCGTGTTAGTCTGTATTCGCAAAAAGAACAGGAGTACTTGTGGCACCTTAGAGACTAACCAATTTATTTGAGCATGAGCTTTCGTGAGCTACAGCTTACGCTCAAATAAACTGGTTAGTCTCTAAGGTGCCACAAGTCCTGTAATCATCACAGTCTGTTAAAAAGGTATTTATGGAAATGAGCTGCAGCATCTCAGCAACTTTAAAATATAAAAAAGTATTTCTGATTTCCTTCACAGTTTCTGAGAACAGTTACTCAAAACCCCCATAGTAATCCATGACCTGCGATGAATAATGACTGAACTGCACAGTTCTACAACACAACAGAGGGGATTTTGGTTAGCAGATGCTGCTCAGTTAAAATGTAAAGAGGCAGTGTCTAAAACAATAGGTGAATTTGAACATTTCCATCAGGTGAAAATCTGTGCTGGTTATTGAGTTAGGGATGATTTGAGGATTAGCAGCACTTTGTAGGATTAGACTCTTAGGGCTCAATGCAACTCTGACTGACTTGGGGTGTGTCTTCACGACCAACGTTGAAGCGCTGCTGCAGCAGCGCTTTAACGTGGCTGTGTAGTTGCGGCACCAGCTCTGGGAGAGAGCTCGCCCAGCGCTGTAAATAAAAAAAAAAAAAAGGGCAAAAACCCCCCACCCCCCACCCCCCGTGGCGCTCCCAGCGCTGATGCACTGTCTACACTACCACTTTACAGTGCTGAAACTTGCATCTCTCGGGGGGGTATTTTTTCACACCCCTGAGCGAGAAAATTTCAGCGCTGTAAAGTGGCAGTGTAGACAAGGCCTTAAATGGATGTCAAATCAGGGTCCCAGACATTAATTCACTTTGCCCATGCACAAAAACAACAGGCATGCATCTGGGAGACTAGCAACATTCCTACAGTATAGGAAAGAATTCTATTTTTCCCGCACACAGTTTAAACATCATAGTACTCATCTGAATCATTAAATACTAGTTTATGAAAAGTAACTCATAGAACAGGTCCCTATTTATAACCAACCACCCCCCCCCAGTATTCTGGATTAAATAGTAAAGCTGCAATTTAATTTTGTTTCTGCTGCTATTTTATAATCATTTGAGATGCAGTTTACATAATCAAAGTCTTGCACTGAGTTTTCAGCTTTGGTATTCAAATCAAGGCCTTGTAGAATATTTCTTCTTCTCAATATGCCTATTCATCTATGCTCATTCACACACATACACACCCTTATATGAAGTCATATTTTATTGTCTGTCTGTAAGAAGTTGGTGTCTGATAGAGCTCTTCCCATTTCTCAAAATTATTTAATTATGGCTTATAATGAAACTATGAGCTAACATTGAAAAATGCTTATTAATATGTTCATAACTAAGCTTCTCTGAATACATATTTGATTAAGATATGTAGGTACACATTTGGGTAGGCATTATCTTCAGATATATACAACTGGAGCTCATCTCACTTGACTATCACACACACCATACTACTCTTTATTTTATATTTATTTTTAATCAAGAAAACCAGATACGGAAACTGTAGCTTTACTACATGGCTTTATTTATTTATTTGCTTTATTTTTTGTTCTTTTTAAACTCAAAATAACTCAAGAGAAAGATTCCATAGCTTTTTTAACCTGGCTTCAACCATTGGAATCACAGCTAGCAATGACAAAACACTTATGAGAAAGCGTCCCCAAAACGCTTCTACAGGTTTTTTTCTTTAATCAATTGTTTTGGATCACTGGCAGAAGTTAATAGAAAAAAAAAAGAATCAATCATGGAGTTTAAAAGGAAATTTACCAAAACGTTTACTTCCAAAGATACCATAAGCAGCAATAATTAGTTTCTCGGCTAAAACACTGATTGTCCAAACATCAACTAAACAATATAAATATGTACAGTTATAACAAGTTGCTGTTTGATTATATTCAGAAAGATAAGACAGTTACATTTACAGGGAATCATTATGGCTTTTAATCATAATTCTGGATAAACTGAACAACATATTAAAAGAATCTTAACTATCACAGAGCTTGTCTACACAGGGAACTCAGAAAAGTTAATAAAAGATGTTAATTTAAAGTGGATTGGTTAAACTGCTTTAAATCCTTGTGTGAGTGCTCTTATTCAGACTCCACTTTGGAAGTGGATTAAGCTGAACTGACAAAGCCATTTTAATTCTAAATAAACTCCCTTAACTCATGTGGACGTTAACTAATCCACTTTAAAATTACACCTTTACTTAATTCAGATTAATTTTTCTGTGTATTTTTGTAGATAAGCCCTACGATTTAGAGTTTAAGGCCAGAAGGGACCATTAGATCATTTAGTCTGACATTCTGTATATCTCAGGCCATTAAATTTTAACCCATTACCCCTGTAGTGAATGGAATAATTTCTGTTTGGCTAAAGCACATCTTCCAGAAAGGCATCCAGTCTTGATACGAAGACATCAAAACCAGGAGAATCCACAACTTCCCTTGCCAATGGTCAGTCACCCTCACTCTCCAGTTTGAATATGTCTGACTTCAACTTCCTACCATTGATTCTTGTTATGCCATTCTCCAATAGATTAAAGAGCCCTGTAGTAGCTGGTATTTTCTCCCTGTGATGTGCTTATACACTGTAGTCAAGTCACCTCTCAATTTTCTTTTGATAAGCTAAACAGATTGAGCTGTTAAAGTCTCTTGAGCTAAGGCATTTTCTCCAGCCCCTGAAGCATTTTTGTGGCTCTTTTAAAAATCTGAATACCAGAACTAAATACAACATTTCAGTATCAGTCTCACCAATACCACATACAGCGGTAAAACCACCTCCCTATTCCTACTCGCTACTTTCCTGATATACAGTAAAAGCTGTGTTATCTGGCACTTTACCAACCAGAAAGCTCTATAAACTGGCATTTCTAATCTTCATTGAAAGTCTAGTTTGGTGCAGGGCCAGCAGGTTCCCTTCCTGGCTCTGAGTGGCTCCCCAGAAGCGGCGACATGTCCCTGTTGCTCCTAGGTGGAGGAACGGCCATGGGGGCTCTGTGCACTGCCCCCGCCCTGCACCAAGTGCTGGCCCTGCAGCTCCCATTGACTGGGAACCACAGTCAATGGGAGCTGCGGGGGCAGAGCCTGCAGGCAGAGGCAGCATGCAGAGCCACCTAGCCGCACCTCTGCCTAGGAGCAGTAGGGATATGTCGCTGCTTGCAGAAAACCGCCCGAGGTGAGCGCCGCCTGGATATGGCGCCCCGCATGCCCTCCTGCACACCAACCCCCTGCCCTGAGCCCCCTCCTGCATCCAAACTCCCTCCCAGAGCCTGCGCCCTGCACACACACCCCGAACCCCAGACCTGAGTCCCCTCCCACACCCAAACTCCCTTCCTCTTAGTTAACTAGAATTTTTGACTGACCGGAACCCCCCATACACCTAATATGCCAGATAAAGCTTTTATTATACATACAAGGATTGCATTCGTCCTTTTCCCCACAGCATCACTGGGAACTCATGTTGAGTTGCTTGTCAACTATGACCTCTAAATCCTTCTCAGACACACTGCTTTCCAGGATACAGTCCCGTAATCTATAGCCAGCATTCCTCATTCAAAGATGTATAACTTTGCATTTGACTGCAACAACACACATTTTGTTTCAATCGGCCCATCCTACCCAGATCACTCTGTACAACTTCCCTGTCATTTTTTTAACATACCACTAATCTTTATGTCATCTGCAAATTTTATCAGCAATGATTTTATATTAACTTCCAGATCACTGATGAAAAATGTTGAATAGAATCAGGATTAATACTGATCCCTGTAAAAACCCACCTAGAAAGACTCATATTCCATGATGATCGCCCATCATTTTTCTGAGATCTGTCAGTTAGCCAGTTTTTAATCCATTTAATTTTTTATAATCAGAAAAGCCACACAAAAGTCTAAGTCTATTACATCGATGTAGTTACATTTATCAACCAAACTTGCAATCTCATCAAAGAATGAAATCAGTTTTTTTTGACAAGACCTATTTTCAATAAAACTATGTTGACAGGAATTAATTATGTTCCCATCCTTTATTAACTGAATCCCATAGAAGCTTTTTCATTATTTTGCCCAGAATTGATGTCAGGCTAACCAGCCTATAGTTACCAAGGTCAAAAGTTGCTTTAAGTAGTTTGCATCAAATAATTAGCAAATCATGATACACGCTGCCAATTCATGTTTGTAGTGTGACATCTGCCATTGCTACCAGAGAGCAGGGTTTTTTCAAATTTTAAATCAAGCCACAAATATCTATGTTGGTCTGCAAACCTTTCTTAGCCAGGAAGCAAAATTATTTTTTTTAAAGTTTTTTTTAATAAAACATACATTTTTTAGAATTGGGTGAAATCTTCAGACAAAAATTTTCTTTGCCAAAATATGCTGATTTGGGTCACTTGAAACATTTTGTGAATTTGATAACTCACCAAATGGTTTAATTGACAAAACAAACAACAAAATCTCCCAAAATCAAAATGTTTTGTTCTGGCCTTTAAAAATGAAGCATTTTGATTTTTTAATTCAGTACAACTTCATGTTTTGAGTTTTACTTCAATTTTATTTAAGAATTAATTTTTAAAAGGTTTTATTTAATCTGGAAGACATTTTTAAAAACCACCACCACATTTTTGGTTTGCTGAAGATTTTTTTGTCATGGATCAACCTGAAATGAAATTTTGATTCAATTTTTTGGTATCGCCAGTGAACCAAAAAAAAACAAAACAAAACATTAAAAATCAGTTATTCCCACAGCTGTTTTTTAAATAAAATTAAGAAAGTTAATGAAAAAAATTAATCCAAATTAAAAACTGAATTTCTATCCTGAATTTCAATGTGACTGAGCATCCATATCTCCCATTGACCTCCACAGGAGATGTGGGGATTTGACATCTTAATTTGGACTGTCATCTGAAGTGGAAAACAATTATGCTCTCCAAATGCTGTCACATTCAAGACACCATCACATCTGAATATTTAATAAATGTAATACCCTTCAAATCTTTTTTCCTCCTCTTTAACTGAGAACTGACTCAAACGCATTTTGCAATTCTGGGGAGTAAGAATATTGTGTGAAAATCAGAAGGATTTAGTACTCGAAAGGCTGTCTAAGGATTCGACAATTCCCTGCCACAAGGGTAAGATTTTACTGCAGAGTTAGTCCAGCTGATTGACACCCAGATTAGCCTAGCCTGAGTTTGAGCAGTTTCATTGCATGACCCTATTCAAATTACTGCATTCTCACAGGTGCTGCACTCCCCCTGTATGTCACCAGGGCTTCTGGGGGTACATTCCATAGTTCTTTGTGCTGCAGTAAGCTGAGTTGGTCTATGATTCTTTCCCAGTGAATCATGGGAGAATTTGTCCATCCTTCTGGTCATTGGAGGAGGAGGAACTGTGGGAAGTCATTGGAGGACTGTTAGCACTTGAGTGATTTAGGACTGTGTCCTCACTGCTCAGTGAACCTGCAAGTGGAACCTATTCTATAGCTTGCACCCGCAACCAGATCAGTTGAAAGCACCATTGAACTTGGGTGAGGTTTTACTGTGTGGACATGAGGGGAGCTGGGGGTAACACCCAACTAAAAGCTGGGGCTAACTCTATGAAGACTTATACCATGGACAGTGCAGGACCAAGGCTGCTCCCTCAAACACAGGCCAGAAGTTAAGAGCGCAAAAGGAGAGTTCAACTGTTTCCTATTACTATCTGGTGATCTGTTTGGCCAACAGTACTAAATGGGACTGAATAGCCCACAGGATGCACCTTGCTCTTCTCCTCCAGAGCAGGGACGGATTAACTCTCCTGCGGGCCTGGGGCTATTAGATTTTGTGATCCTGTATAAAAGTCTTTTTCCCAATTTAAAACAAAATGATCACAATTATGGCATCGAGGCTATTAACGCTATACTAAACTTGCCTTTTAATTTACATAAAGCCGCCTGTGGTTACATTTCAGTCTTAAAACATGTAGACTATAGTTAATTCAGAATAGCCTACTCCTTACCTTAGAACAGCTGTTATATTAATTTCTTTCTGGGAGAAAGTTTGGGTGCAGGAGAGGGTGAGGGGTGCGGGCTCTGGGAAGGAGTCTGGTGCAGGAGGGGATTCTGACCTGGGGCAGGGAGGTGGGGTGCAGGAGGGGGTGAGAGCTGCTGGCTCCGGCCGGGAGGTGCTTACCACAGGTGGGTCCTGGCCGGCAGCGCAGCAGGGCTGAGGCAGACTGCCAGCCTGCCATGGCCCCATGCCGCTCTGGAAGCGGCCGACTGCTTTGCGCCCCCGCAGGGAGGGGAACAGCGTGTCTCCGTGTGCTGCCTGTGCCCATAAGTGCCGCCCCCGCAGCTCCCATTGGCCGGGAACCAGCCAATGGGAGCTGCAAGGACGGTGCTGGGGGTGGGGGTAGTGCGCGGACCCGCCTGCCCCCCCCGCCACCAGGGGCCACAGAGACGTGTCAGCAGCTGGCCACTTCCAAGAGGCCATGGCATGCAGGCAGCCTGCCTGAGCCATGCTGCACCGCTGGACTTTTAGCGGCCCGGAGATCGTGATCGACAGGCAGAGGCTCCAGGATTGACCAGTCGATCACGATCAACAGGTTGGTGACCACTGAATTGTATATAATTATGGATTTATTTTTGCGGGGCCCTCCCTTAGCCTGGGGCCCTGGGCTGCAGCCCCTAAAGCCCCTGCGTTAATCCGGCCCTGTTCCAGAGGGTCACTGTGGCAAGGGACCTCTGAGAGGGGTAAGAGGAAGCAGGGCAGGAAAAAAAAAAAAAAACAGGGAAGGAAGAATCCTGTGGAACAGATGCAGAAGACACTCAGCATGTTTAAACTCTAACAACCACCATTCAACTGGCTTAAATAACTAAAACAAAAAAATCCCAAGGAGGTCTTCCTTGATCAGGAACAGAGTGGAAAACATTCAGATATTATTAACAGTAATTTGTTTCATAGCAGAAAAAAAACCAGAAGTGAATTCTTACCTCCTTCTCTATTTTGAGCAGCTTCTTTACAGCCACCTCTTTGTCCTGTGATATCCATCGGGCTCGATAAACGCTCCCAAAACTCCCTCCACCACAGCTTTCAAAGAACTGCAAGTCATCAAATTGAATTTGCACAAATGAAGCACTGAGAGACGACATCTCATAATGACAAAATATACCACAACAAAATCTGTAAGGAGAAAAAGTCTAATTAATACGTCTGTTCCACAGAATTATTACACTCCTAACCATGCTTTAGATATCATAAAGCAAGAACCGATTGCCATAAACAAGTTACAGCAAAAACCAGTGAACAGATTAAAGGGAAAATAAAGTTAAGAAACTCACATGCCAATAGCCTATGCAAACATTTTATAGAGTTTGTCCAGACTCTGAGAAGCAGCTGTTTGCAGAGAAATGGTTAGAAATTTTCCTTGGATTTAGTGATGTTTCCTGCACACACTGGAGCAGCACTGCAAAAGGCTAGTGCGTCAACAGGTCCCCTAACATGAAGCACACTGACAAACGGGAAATGCACTTTCAGCTGGAGCTTGCATAGGAGTTCTGGAATCTGGAGCATGCAATCTCTCCATGTTGTGTGATCACTTCACAGAAAATATACATAGCCTAAGCAACTGAACATTCTGGCAGGAGTGCGATGTAAGCCTGAGGCCCATGTACTCTTCTCTGCACGCTGAGAAAGGTAGAAAGACATGGAAAAAGATGGCCAAAATAAAAATCTCTTCCCAAAGTAACTCAGTTATGCTTGAATGTTATAACAAAGCATAAGTGGAAAATAATTTCTCAGTTTTAATATGTGAAATCCTGAGCATACTGCCAAGAATGGATTTTACAGTTTTAAGAGATCATACCATATTTGTTGTCAGAGGAACAGAATGTCCTTCCAGTAGATTATTAGTGATAAATCCTATGGCTGTAGTAGATTTTTAAAAATGTTATTATCACCTAAGTGAGTGGCTGATCACTCACAGCCATCACATTTGTGGATTAATTTTGAATCTATTTTTATAGTGTTGTAAACTAAAAAGGTTTTGATCCTCAGTGGCGCTGCCAAGCATGTGGGATCCTGCAGTTCTTGCAAGGTTTCTATAAGATGATTTGTCAGAGGCTTGTCTACACACAAACTTGCACCAGTTTAATTTGCCCTGATTTATCTAAACCAGTTTAAATCCTCTGTGGAAAATTGTATTTCAGTTTAAGAGTGGTTTATTTTGATTTAGGTTAAACCAGTTCCTAATTAACTTCAGCTAAACCAAAATAAGTGTGCCCAGGCAGCCTCTGCACCAATTAAAATTACACCATGAGTTAAACCAGTGCAACTCTGTGTTTAAATAAGCCCTTATGTTTTCTATAGTACTCCTCAAAACAGGATCTAAGCATTGTGTACTGTCTGGGGCCTGGACTATCTTCTAGGTTACATGTCTGAATAGCGCCAAGCACAAACATCACTGATTGGGGTTCCTAGGCTCTACTGTAATACTAAAAAAATGATTATGGTCCCCCCCCCCAAGATTTCAATGCAACTGTGCTATGGACTTTAGATTACAGCTGACTAGAAATCCAGTTTCAGTCACTATTTGGTTACTGCAGGTCTCCAGCTGTGAAGCAGCAACTGGTTCTTTAAACATTGTCTAGGACTACCTGCAATGTCTTCTCGGTTTTCTTGCTTATTTTTAAACATTTTGACTATCCACTGACAAAGTCCTATAAGGCTGAAAGCATTGGTTGACTATTTAGTCCATGATGCAAGATACAACATAATACTTTTATCGAAGGCATTTTTTTCGAGAGGCAAATTTAGGACACAGAATTTAGAGACAAACATAGTTTATCTCCCAGACCATCTGTGAGGGAATATGGGTTCTTTTTCTTACCAAACCCTCTGAGCTGAAGTGAACTGTTGCTGGTGTGTTGTGAGCTGGGATGAATCTTAATTATGTGGCAACCTTTTTTGGTTGCTTCCCTACGCAGGTCTAGTGTTGTTATTGCATTTACTTTGGTGTTTATTAATCTTATGTGGCTCAAATCCTTTGAAACTGTGCTGTATATAGATGAAATTTAAAAAATTTTGGGAACAGAGATTGGTTCCCAACATTCCAGCCTCTTTTTGGATAAACTCAATTTTATTTTCCTGCTTCTTTGCCATCAGCCCCTTATTTCCTTGTGGCCAGAAACTGCCCATTTGTGCTCTTCCCTTCAATAGATTTCACAGCTAATTATTATTGTTTATGCAGTACTACAGGTATACATGGTGCTTTATAGGCAAATGAAAAGACAAGCTCCCTACCCTGAGGACTTACATCATAAAGCCACAGTCTTGCAAACACTGATGCACCTACTTAACTTCACTCACCTGAGTAGTCTCACTATAGACAATGGAATTATTAATTGCAGTAAAGCTACTTGCGTGCTGTCATAAATATAAAGGGAAGCGTAATCACCTTTAAAATCCCTCCTGGCCAGAGGAAAAATACTTTCACCTGTAAAGGGTTAAGAAGCTAAAGGTAACGTCGCTGGCCCCTGACCAAAATGACCAATGAGGAGACAAGATACTTTCAAAAGCTGGAAGGAGGGAGAAAAACAAAGGGTCTGTGTCTGTCTGTGCGATGCCTTTGCCAGGACAGAACAGGAATGGAGTCTTAGAACTTAGTAAGTAATCTAGCTAGGTATGTGTTAGATTATGATTTCTTTAAATGGCTGAGAAAATAGCTGTGCTGAACAGAATGAATATTCCTGTCTGTGTGTCTTTTTTGTAACTTAAGGTTTTGCCTAGAGGGATTCTCTAGGTTTTGAATCTAACTACCCTGTAAGGTATTTATCATCCTGATTTTACAGAGGTGATTCTTTTTTACTTCTATTAAAAGTCTTCTTGTAAGAAAACTGAATGCTTTTTCATTATTCTAAGATCCAAGGGTTTGGGTCTGTGGTCACCTATGCAAATTGGTGAGGATTTTTACCAAACCTTCCCCAGGAAGTGGGGTGCAAGGGTTAGGGGGATTTGGGGGGGGGAGACGTTTCCAAACTACGTTTTCTCAGGAACCCAGATAAAGTTTAGTGGTGGCAGTGGAAGTCCAAGGGCAAAGGGTAAAATAGTTTGTACCTTGGGGAAGTTTTAACCTAAGCTGGTAAAAGTAAGCTTAGGAAGTTTTCATTCAGGTCCCCACATCTGTACCCTAGAGTTCAGAATGGGGAAGGAACCTTGACACGTGCATAAATGTATATAGGATTGGACCATAAATTAGACAGAGAATCGTAAACAGGTGATGAAAAGTGGTTGAGCTGGAGATGACAGAAGGAACAGAAACAAAGGCAAAGGGAAAATACTCTTGGGGGAACAGGTACACTATTTCCTGTATTCACCATTTGCATTAATAGCTGTCAGAGCTACCTAATTATTTTAAATTATTGTAGAACCTACAGATCCCATAACCCATACACACAGAATAAGTTACCCACACAGCTTCTCAAAAATTTACTAGCACAGAGCAAGATCTTATACTATTAAGATTTTGCTATTTAGACAAAATATACCTCTCAACATTTACTAGTATATCACAAAGGATAAATAAAACTGAATCACAGTTGTCACATAACTGAACAATGTACATTTTGTGATGCTTTTCATTCCCCTTTGTTCACTCACTCACTAATTCCCAAAATCCACAATAGGTCTTTCCCCATCAATGAAAATGTCTCAAAGTTATTTTATGTCTCCCTAACTTTACTCCTTTCCAATGCAAACAGTTTATCTGCTACTGTCTACAAGCCTAGAGACATCTGAGTCACTGGCATACTATATCATTAAGACATTTTAAAGATGACACACTGGTTCATACTGCATTCTTCAAAATATATTTTCCAATGAGCTCATGGGAGATGTATGCAGGTAACTGCTATTAATACAGGTATCTGTAATTAATGCCAACATGAGTTATGCACAGTCGCCCTCTTCTGGATGAGAGAATAGACCTATTTGACTGTTATTTCATATCTACAGTATAGCTACAAAACAGCTAATTGTCAACTGGAAAGATTAATCCCTTTGTTTTGTGGGAGAAAACAATTGTTTGGGTGTATCTGTTACTACTATATGAGTATTACACGTCATTATTAATTAACTTGTTGTCATGTTTTAAGAGATACTTTACAATTGTGTGCCAAATCTGGGTTTATACAGTGGATCAACAGAAAATTCTTATAGTTCGTTAGGCCCCAGACTGAGTTTTTATACTTCTACTCCAAAACAAGTGCTTCACTCTTCTACTCTTGAGCACTGCATTTTCAGATCTTTTCAGACAAGAGCATCTTTCATTGTAACAGTTTTCTGTTTTGCTTCTTTCAAAAAGAACTACCACAATAGCCTGAAACTTTGTACTCCCCACAGTTCTATCATTCTAGCTGTTATTGTACTATAGCGGTGGGGGAAACTATGTTAATTGGCTTTGTTGTCTATGAAGCGAAGCTGTGGCAGCTCAGTAATACTGTGAATTGTAAGTATTTGAAGCAATGGTTCAGTCATTTTCTCTCTCAGGTATTTCTAAAGAACCTATCACCTTATGAAAATAAAGAGTTTTCCTTTCTTGAACTTCAATTTTGATTTCTATCAGTTAACATGAGCTGGAAGTAATACAACCCAAGAACTGAAGCCATCTTCTCTTTTGAAAGTTATTTTTTTCCCTCCTTACAGCAATTTCTGCAGCGATCTTAGAAATTGTTGACTTTTGCACCAAAGAGAAGAGGATCTAAGGAACATTCTGTTGCACTTTAGATTTCTATTTTAATTCAGTAACTAGCAGTCTATTATTGTATGTCGCTTTGTATCCAAATTGTTCGGCAACAGCATGATCAGCTCAATACAGTAATAAATTCTCAGCATGCTTAACACCATCTGATAGCTAGCCACTGATGTCCACATTTAACTATGGGCCTCATTCACTTCTAAGTAGGAATAACCAACCTATGAAAGACAGCTCTGTTTTGAAACTCAGAATTTCCTCCAAATTCTTCCATTGGGAATGGAGGCACAAAGGATGGTTTGCTCTCTCCCATGTTCCCTTAACACACGGATCTTGTGGAATCCACAGAAGACAAAAGACACCCGTCAGATGCCCTCTGCCTTCACTCTGTCATCGAGTCTCACTAGCTTCTACAAAGAGAAGTTTCCTGGAGTTGGATCTTCTCTAATGAATGAGGGAGTCCTGTAGCACTGAATAGGAAAAACAGTGCAAATTAATTCTGTCTCAGTGTGTTTCACTGTTAGAGAATGGAACCTGATGAAGCCCACCCACTTCCCCTGTCTCTCCAACTCTGCAAAAGGGCTTGCATGTGTTGGATGGGGAAATGCTACAGAGGCAGAACTCCCCTCTTCGGTATGTGCATAGGGAAGCACAGAGCCCTAATATTTTATCAGTTACTATTTATATTGTAGATCGAGTTGCCACTGATGGTTTAAATGTGAGAGACACAAAAAGGAACAGGATTAGCACAACTTGCACAATATGTCTGTGTCCCAATATACTGGTGTTAGATTTGTGTGCATTTATAATACAGAGTACTGAATCTGTCCTGTTGCACACATCCCTGGAGCTATTTTAATATTCAATTGTTTGGATTACTTCTAGCAATCCCATTGCAAATCATCATAGCGAGCTACTAAATTATTCACTCCCCTCACCGCACTTTCTGATTTTGTAACACGGTCAAAGTAGTTTTCAGTGTTTTTTTGGGGTCACATACTGCCAACACTTTGCCAATAAAGTAGGACTACATTTGTACTAGCTTAAAATACACAGTAGCATGTGCCAAGATTCCTTATTTGGCAAAACAGTTCCTTGGCTTTCAAGATCTTTGGCCATCCATTTTTAGACCATCCTCAAGTCTGATACTCTGATACTGTCTCTAGTCCTAGAAGAGGTCAAATATATTCCATTCAATAGCAAAATTTAAAAATTAAAATAAAAACATAAAAAGGAGTTGTCCATTGCCTTGTCTGACTGGAAAAGGGGCAAGGAATCACTGTGGTAATCTGTTATTACAATTATGTAATTTATGTAAGATTACATTTATGTAATCTTCATTACATAAAGAAATAAATAATGCAGGAAAAACTCTGTATATAAAACAGAGCCATCATCACCCCATTGTTTATGATAAACATTAAAAGGATAAGATGTAAACTCCATGCAATGTTCTAAAATAAACATTTTGCTAACCTTTCTCTAATTCTTACAATAAATTAAGACAAAATCAACACTGTGCACACCTTTATCACATGATTAATTATAGTTCTACCATCTCATGTGTCTGAAAACTAAGGAATTATAAAACCTCTGTAATTTATTTCTAATTTTGTCTGAATAGCTGAAGTTTATATATCTGTTAGTTTCAGAGAATGATCACACAATTTAGTGCTCAGTTTAAATGATTCAAAACTATTCTATTTTAGATCTATATTGCATTGCATGTGGAGATTTAAGACTCTTCATGTTTCATTTTAAACAGAAAATATACACTCAGAGATACTAAGTCACTTGCACCATTTTAGTTACTTTACACTATTATTTCCCAACACTGTATTCAACAATGTACACAACATGGGTAAGGAGTTTACAATACAAGGCTTTGATTCTGCAGTCAGATCTGTGGAGCCATGGGCCTCCACACAGGCATCAGCATATCTGATTCCAGGATCAATGTCTACATATTTTGTCAGGGTCTTAATTTGTTTAGCTTCATTAGTCTCAAGAAGCCTGATCCTACTCTCACTAAATTCAACCATGCAGGACTGGGCCCTAAAGATGATTCCAAATCACCACCCCACCGAGCTACATCTGTCCCACTTAATCCAGTATTTGCAAATTAGTTCTGCTTCTGAATTAAAAAATTAAATATCCATTGTATACTGATGGTTAACCACTGAACCTCTACAAGAATCATGCTGGATGGAGGGGTTTATGGAAGAAATATAAAAGTAAAGTCATATTCGAGGCAAGAAACATTACAGATGTAGAAATACCACAGCACAGAAACAAAAAGACAAGAAGAATATATTGCTTTGCTGGAGGGTGGGGGGAGATGAAGGTTAAGTTCAAGTGTTCAAACTGAGGGAGTGCAAAATGCTAGGAAAAGGCAGCGTGTGTTCAATGTGTATATAAAATGAATTCACTTGAAATCTCATTTAAAAAGGGGAGAAAAAAGGAGAACTTTCTCTTTGTTAAATGTTAACTGTCCAAGTCCTACATATAATCAGAAATAAATATTATTTTTAAAGGTGAATTTCTTATTCTGAGTGGTTTGTTATATCACGGTATACCAGCACACACTCTCTCTCTGCCACTCACAAAACATTAATAGGACCTAACACTTATAATGTAAGCCATTACACTTTAATGCAGTTCTGGGGAACTATATATGTGCCCTTACCAAAAGCAAAACCAAAACCAAATGCAAGGTTTTTGTTTTTCAAAGAAATTGGCCTCCCTGGATGCTGAGCAGAGGACTCAGCTCCAAGGAGGAAAGGTCAGGTCACATACTGGCATACAAAAATATCTCCAAGGACTTTCAAAGTTGCTATGGCTTAGAGGGGGGGACATGTCAGAACAAGAAGAGGAAAGAGCAAATGGCATCCTTGTGCAGAACTCTGATTTCAGTTGAAATCAGAGGTCAGTGGAGTTGCACTGATTTACACGGTGCAACTGAGATCATAAGCAGGACCAGCGGCCAGTCAGAAGGAAGCAATCATACAAAAGTTAGCTGTGTGTGACTGAATGCCAGGCTTGCAGGGGAAGCGTAGCTCTTGCCTCCCTTGCTCTGACTGCCAATGCTGAAAGTTACAGGGGAGCAGGGCTGGAGTTTTGTTCGTTCCTGGCATGGGCTGGGCTGGGCTAGAGCCGCAAACCCGCCAGGGCAGCGCTCTCCCGCCCCCGGGCCCTCCCCAGGGGAAGGGTGGGCTCGGGACAAAACCGCAACCCCAGGGGCGGAACTGAGGCAGCTTGACCCCAGCCCTCCGCTGGCGCAGTGAAGCCGCGGCTCGTCACCGCGCGGGTCAGGGAGCTGGCTCCTGAGGGGCGGCTGTGCCCGGAGGCCCGCCGAGCGTCCCGGGCGGATCCGTGAGAGGTGCCGCGGCCAGGGGCTCCCCGCCGCCAGCGAGCGCACGGCTCCGGCCCCCTGCCGGGAGCAGCCCGCGGCGCTCTCCTCTCCCTACCTTCTCCCCGGGAGCCCGGGCCGGCGGTGCCCGTGCGCAGCCAGCCGCGAACAACTCACCTGGGCGCTTGCGGGGAGGCTGGAACCGGCGTGACCGCGTCTGCCGGCGGGGTGTCTCCCACGCTTCCGGTGCGAGTCCAGGAGTCAGCCACACACCCCGCCTCCGTGCAGCCAGCCAGCCGGCACCACCCCGCGCGCTGCCCCAGCGGGCAGGGGGCCCGGGCACCACGCCTGTCACACAGCGAAGGCCCTCAAGCGAGGAGCTAAGTCCCCCCCCGCAAGCCCAGCCCTGAAATGAGAGACACCGAACTGTGGGGCAGAGACAAAATGGGAGCGGGAGAGAATCCTCCACATGCAGGGTGCGGCCAAGCAACAGGACGGGGAAGTTTCAAAGCGGACAGGTCTTTAGCTGTCCCAGACTTGAGCCTTGTTTTCAAAATGACTAGTTCCCCGGAGTTAAAGAGAGCTGAGGAAAATAAGGAACCCGCACTCTGGCAAGTAACCTGTACAAGCCCAGGAAGAAGTTGGGAAGCGATGTGCTGAAGACGCAAAAACTAACAGTGACTTTGGTTTAAAGTCCATCAGAGGCAGGAAGCCTGCCAAGCAGGCAGTGTGGACAACAAAGGTGCTCAAGCAGTACTCTAGGACGACAAGCCCGTTGCATCGGTCTTCACTACAAGGCTGCACAGGGCAGATACCCACATCAGAGGTATTGTTTTTGGGTCACAAATAGGAAGTACTGTCCCAAATAGTAGAGGTTTTAGAACAAATTGATAAGCCAACCAAAATAAGACACCAGGGCCAGATGGTATTCACCCACAAGTGCTGAAGAATGCAAATATGAAATAGCAGAACTGCTAACTATAGTATGTAACCTAGCACTGAAATCAGCCTCTGTACCAGATCTCTGGATCGTAGCTAATGTAACAGTGATTTTTAAAAAAGGATTCCAGAGGAGATCCTGTCAGTTGCGGGCCAGTGAGCATAACTTCAGTACTGGGGAAACTGATAGAACCTATAGTAAAGAACAAAATTATCAGAATTGAGGAAGAGTCGAGATGGCTTTTGTAAAGGGAAATTGGGCCTCACCAATCTTATCAGAAATATTTGTGAGAGTCAACTAGCATGTGAATAACAGTGATCCAGTTGATATACTGTACTTGAATTTTCAGAAAGTCTTTGATAAAGTCCTCACAAAAGGCTCTTAAAGAAACTAAAGGGCCATCAGACAAGATGGAAGGTCCTCTAATGCAGTGCTACTCAAAGCGGTGGTCCAGTCTGAGAGCCATCGGCTGCCGGTCTGCGCGCACATTGGAAAAAAGAATTGCCGGTCCCCCACATCAGATAGCTTGAGAAGCACTGCTCTAATGGATCAGTAACAGGTTGAAAGGTAGGAAACACAGGGTAGGAATAAATAGTTTTCACAATGGAGAGAGGTGAGTCGTCGGGTCTCCCAAGGATCTGTAGTGGGAACTGTGCTGTTCACAGGACCGGCTTTAGGCACCAGCAAAGCAAGCACATGCTTGGGGTGGCACAATTCCAGGGGCGGCATTCCAGCCATCCCTTTTTTTTTTTTGGCTTGGGCAATTGCGCTCTCGAAGCTTGAGGCAGCAAATTTTTTGCTTGGGGCGGCAAAAAACCTAGAGCTGGCTCTGGCTGTTCAATATATTTCCTAATGATCTGGAAAAGGGGGTCAACAATGAAATAGCAAAGCTTGCAGATGATACAAAATTATTCAAGATAATTAAGTCCAAAGCAGGCAGGGAGAAGTTACAGGGAGATCTCACAAAAGTGGATGACTGGGCAATAAAATGGCAGATGAAATTCAGTGTTGATAAATGCAAATTAATGCACATTTGAAAAAATAATCCCAACTGTACATATATAATGATGGTTTCTAAATTAGCTGTTCCCACTCAGAAAGGATCTTGGAGTCACAATAGATAGTTTTCCGAAAAGTTCCACTCAGTGTGCAGCTGCAGTCAAAATGCTAACATTATGTTAGAAAAGGGATAGAAAATAAAATAGAAAATATAATGCCACTATCTAAACCTATGGTGTGCCCTCACCTTGAATACTGTTTCCAGTTCTGGTTATCCCATCTCAGAATCAAGATAGTGGAACTGGACATGGTTCAGACAATATGATCCAGGGTATTAAATGGTGTCCATCTGAGGAGAGACTAAAAATATTAGGATTATTTATTTTAGAAATGAGAAAACTAAGAGGTGATATGACAGGTCTATAAATCATGAGTGGTGTAAAAAAGTGAATAGAAAAGTGTTTGTGTTCCCTTTCCTACAATAGAAAAATGAGGGGCCATCCAATGAAATTAATAGGCAGCAGGTCTAATAAAAAAAGTACTTTTTTTACACAATACACAACTAACCTGTGGAACGCATTGCCACAGGATGTTGTGATTGCTAAAAGTATAACTAGGTTCAAAAAAGAACTGGATAAATTAATGGAGGGTAGGTCAATCAATGACTATTAGCCAAGATGGTCAGGAATGCCATCCCATCTCAGGGCAACCCTTACTATGGATCCCTCTATAATTGCTCTGTTCTGTACACTCTTTCTGAAACTCTGCCATGGGCCACTGTCAGAGACAAGATACTGGGCAAGATGGATCATGGTCTAACCCAGTACGGCAGATTTTGTATTTCTATGCAGTCAAGCACATCTATTATCCATCCCTCTGGCCAGGACAATTTATCCTTTCATTGATATAAACGTTAAATAAGAGGAAACTGAGCTGAAAACACTTAAGGTTGTGAATGAAGATCAAGTTCCTATTATTCAAGTTTATAACTTATCATTCATATTATCAATTTTCACTTTCCTGTACAGCAGCTGCACATGTTTAAAAAACACCTTATACTATGGACTGAATACTACAGAGAAGCTATAGGTAAAATTTGTTTTACAGTTACAGCTTACGTTGCATTCAGCCTCCTAATTTCCTCTCTACACAAAGCACAGAAATGAACATACAAATTTGGTCAGCTGTCTGCACGTGCTGTTTGGCTCAGAAAAACATAGTTTTTCTCAATTAACAATAAATGGGAAACTTTATTGCAAATTGATATTAAGCTGTCACATTTCTAAGGAGGTGACAAAAGAGTTTGAAGCAAAGAAAATTGTTTCCAGTCAGGAATTGCATTAAGTGGGTGTGAGTGTACCAGAGGGAAGGAAGGTGTGGCCATTAAGGCATGGGACTAGGATTCCGGAGTTCTGTATTCCAGTCCTTGGTTTGCCTCAGACTTCCTGTGGAACTTTAGGTGAGTCACAAAAGGCCTGATCCAAAGATGCTGAACATTCACAGCTCCCATTAAAGTTATTGGGAACTGAGAATGCTCAGCACCTCTGAAAATCAGTTAATGGGATAGCAATCCTTAGAAGAAGTGTTGAAAGGCTAAATGAATTAAAGATGATGAGGCATTTAGACACCACAGTACATGTAGATCAGTATGGGACAGAGGCAGATTGGAACTAAAATGAGGGCCAGTCCAAAGGCTCCTCCTGATTGTGTGAGCCCACAAATACATCATATTGTGTTTGGTTCAAATTCTATTACAAGGAAGATGAAAACACATGAAATAAAATGTTTGTTCATTTTTCCCTCCTTTTACCCCTTCACACTCATTAGAGCTGTTGCTGAAAGCTATAGTTACAATTCCAACTCATACTGTAGCATAGATTTTAAGTAATGTACAAACATTTTTCTCTATATTATGCAAGAGAACAATATGAAAATAGCATCATATTTGAAATAACGAGATTGTCTGAAACCACAGTGGTAAAGCTTGTGATGAAACTTGTGAGAGCTGGGGACAAAGCATGCCTGTGGAACAATCTTCAAGAGCAGATCAGATGAATCCATCTTTAGGAGACCTGCAAAGCCTTCCTCTTTGAGAAAGCCTTTCCACAATGAGTGACAGTACAAATACCTCCTTATGTACCCAGCTCACACCCCATAACAAACAAACAAACAAACATACCCTACCCCAAGAAGAGTTTTGACCCTGAAAAGTGCCAAAGGGTATGTCTATGCTGCAATATAAGCCCTGGCTCAGACTCAGGCTTGAGGCCAAATCCCACTTCTGTCTGCATGCAATTCTGTCTGACTCAGGCCCAGGACCTTGGGGTGGGGTTCAAACCTAGGTCCCACTAGGATTCAGGCCCACATTCCATCATTCTGCAGTGTGGATGCAGCTCAGGCCTGGGGCCCCCAACTCCGGCCCTGAGAGTCCACCAATCTGTTCTTTGTCCCATCTATCCCAAGAGAGGCAATCAACTCCCAGAAAATGGAAGCTCCGTTCCTTATTCATGTACAGCAGCTCAGCATTTAACCTTTCCATTTTATTCTGATTGCTGAGCTGCAAACACAGTGAACCTTCTGCATTTGCCATGGCCACCAACTGGAAGAAGTCCTTTGCCAAACTGGCTGCTTCCTGGTCATGGGACCTCAGCAGATTTTGGTAAGAGTTCCAGGAACAACCACATGTACCAGGAGATAGGAAAGAGGCTGGTGGCACTGAAGATTCTGCAGACTGATGACCAGTGCAGGGAGAGGATAAAGCTGATCAAGACCAACTACCAGAAAGCCAGGGATGAGAATCACGCCTCTGGGAGCTCACCGTCATCCTGTCCCTTTCACAAGGAGTTTGGATGCTGGATACTGAATGGAGCAGAGCCAATAGTGCTTCATGATGGTCTGGTTAGGCAGGATGGCAACCTTCTGCCCCCAAATCCAGTATAGGACTGGAGGGGAGCCCGAAGGCACCAGATCAGGCTAGCCAGGTAACTCTAGTATTGGAACCGGTCTCCAAGTAGGCTTTACCGCTGAAGCAGATGCAGCACATCCTGGGTCCTTACTCGGAGGAGCTTTTTGATGCCCCACCCAAGGAGCAGCCTGCAACAGAACTGACAGCAGAAATGGAAGGGACAGAACTTTATTAGAAACTTGCACATTCTTGCTAAGATGTGCCAGGGTGTTAAAAATAAGAGCCTCATATTGCCTTCCCTGTTAGTACACCACTCCCTACTAACACAGCAATGTAACAAGCCGCCAGCAAACAGCTGGCAGGAGGTTGAAATGTAGTCCATTTACAAACACAGTCCATGTAAGCTAAATGTGGTCTATAATGTGACAAATCATTTGTCCGAAATATGGCTGGGGAGTTGTATGCTGTCCAGAAATGTGCTGGGGATGATGGTGGTATGGCTGTGGAGTTCTTTACAAGTCTGTATTAGCATGTGTGCTTGCATGCAGTCATACAAGGCTGTATCAAAAGCCGTGGGGAGACAGGAAATCCATGCAGATGCTAACACAGCATCCTGTTGATTGCCCCATGAATTTTGCCCAATCCTGGGTGATGATAACTGCAAACTTTTCCTATAGCAGGAACTCCAGATAGACGGTCACATTTCAGGGAAGGGCGTATTTTCCAGGGCCACCTTCACAGCTGATCAGCTCGTTCCACGTGTATGTGTGCTGTTCAGTCACCTTAAGTTTGACTATTTTGATGGCATAGATGGCTGGCTTGCCACCAGAAGCTTGGAATAAAATCTCTTTGCCATTCAGGAACCACAAGAATTGTCATGTTCTCCAAAATGTGGAGTGCCTGAAATGATAAAGACAACTTATCTAGTATGCCGTGGCCACCTCCCTTCCCTCATAGTCCATGGTGGTCTGCAATTTTTTTTTTTAAAACTTGCTATTTTTAACTTACCATTCTCTGTGTACTCTTTTTTCTGTGCAATTAACCCAGTTGTGTCCATGGAGCTTCTAGGATCTGAAGTGTTCCTCTCATAATATATTGAAAATCAGCTTTACAAACTATCATTTTTGTCCTTGAGATTCCACAAGGATTTTAGGTTTTTTGTGCTCATGCACTGAACCATTTGTAAATCACTGAGACAATAATGTTCTGTTTTATGTCCGCTTGTAGGAACCTCTACCTCTGCTGGCTGTTGTACCTCGTCAGCTCTCACACACTCCAGCACACTGGGTCTCTGTACTGTCACAGACCGGTCCAAAAGGAGGTTTTTCCATGATGACCCTATGATTGACATTCTGGAAGGGCCAACAAGCAGGTGCAATTCCAAAGAGAGGAGGTTGCACAGCAAATGGGAAGGCAAGTGGAGAGGCAAGTAGAAAGGTACCAGCAGGCTGTAGAGCTTGAGGATAGAATTGCAGCTTGGGAGTAGATACTTGCATCACAGTTCCTGGAACAAGAATATCACGTGAGGGAGGAAGACAGTTCAGCAGAAAGAACTGTTTGACTGGCTGCTTTCAATAATGTCTGGAAGAGTGCAGGCTCCTGCTTCGCCCATACCCCCGCCTGCGTCCCCCCCACGGTATCATGCAGTGCACACCAGGAATGCTTTGGACAATTCTATGGTTAGAAGACTGGGATGTAACAGCAGCTGGAGAGGACAAATTTACCCCCATTAGACTTCCACTCCCATGGCGACCCCCGTGTCTGCCTCCATACTCCTGTGCAGACCCCCTCCCTCTTGTGGTCCGCCACCTCCTGACAGGCCTCTACACCCATGCAGCAGCAGGTAGTGCGAACTAAACACACAAGAAAGGGAAAGGAGAACATGCCAGGGGACACAAAAAATTAGGGGATTTTTTTGATGGCACTGTTTGCACTGTTCAATGGTTGGTTTATGCACTTTGTTTTCTTACTGGTTGTGGTGTTGGTTTATTACTCGGTGTTCCAGTGGCAGCTGGCCTGCCTGGCAATACAGTAATATTGTTATTTTTGTAATATAAATAAAGGCTTTTATTTTATTAAGGAAGACTATTGCCATCACTACATGGCATCTTATAATGTGTATTTTGAATACTAAAGATAAATACCAGGTAATTGTATCCAAACACAATTTCTCAATGCATCCATGTGTATCAATTAATAATGTAAATGCACAGTTCCACCCCCACATTACATTAACAGTCATGTCATCCAAAATAAAATTCATAACAATCAGTAGTCCCCCACATTTACTGTGTACAGTGACAGATGCATCTGATGAAGTGAGCTGTAGCTCACGAAAGCTTATGCTCAAATAAATTTGTTAGTCTCTAAGGTGCCACAAGTACTCCTTTTCTTTTAGTAACAGTACTGCCTCCCCACCCCTGAATTTCATTGTATGTGACAATACCTCATTTACTGCAAGCATTGCTGTACAGAAATATTCTAACTTACTATTCTCCCTCTTCCATCGGCCCATTCAAGTCCATAATGTGGGAGCACAGAACGTCCCTAATTTCTTTTGCCCATGTGCATTCTGCTCCAGCGATGCTCAGTGCACTTTAGGGTGGAGTGTACTGGTTCAGCAATCCATTACTGTCATAGGTCCGTTCAGGGACAAATGGTTCACCTTTGGCTTCACAAAGATTTGGCTTCACAAAGATGAGCAAGCAAGCCACAATAATGCAAACAGCCTTGATGATACCAGCATCCAAACTAGTCTGTAGACAGCACCAGCGGGATTTCAATCTGCCAAACGTACATTCAGCTACCATTCTATTAAGACTTCTTTTGCCAGACCTTCTGAGATCACTATATGGTTTCATAAGCCCAGACAAAAGGGGTTACACGGGGTCCTTGTTGGGGGTTGGTTGCGTGCTCCTGGCTGGTGGTGCTGTCTGGTGGCAGTACTCTGAGGCATGATGCCTAATGGTGAGAGTCCAAGGGTTGATTTCTCTGGCTGTTACAGCTCGAGATAGTGTCACCTACTGACAAGAGTCCAAAGCTGCTCCACCTAGCAGCTACAGTTCCGGGTAGTGTTACCCACTGGTGAGAGACCAGAGGTCATCTTGCCTAGCAGCAATAGTTCAGAGTAGCATCGCTCACTGGTGAGAGTAAGAGGGATGGTAGGGGAACCTAGACCCACCCTACTCTACCAGATTCTGACCCAGGGCCCTTCGAAGCTGCAGCCCTTGTACAGGGCGTAGGGCCTGATACCACTAAACATGCTCCCTAGGTCACTTTCTACCATTGTTCCAGTCCCTCCAGCGGCATCTTGGACTGGAGGGACTGGACTTGGACTTGGAATCCCTCCTGTTTCCTGCTGATCCATGTCCTGAGTCTCCTCCACTGGCAATGGCAAGTCATCACCTTCAGCTCCTGCAGTCAACAGGCTTCCAGGGGTTTGGCTATGAGGCTTGGTCCTGTTGGCTTCCCAGCAGGAGGCTGCTGCACCTGACTACTCTCTTCCGCAGTCAGCTGATACGGAGCTGAGTGGCTCCCTTTTAAATGCTTCCTCCACGGGAAGCATGCCTAACAGAGGTGAGGGGGTGTGATCTCTTGGGCCCAGAGCAGCTCTTTAACCCTCATCTCACCAGTGTGCGGTTGGTACACCCCTTTACAGTCTCCCAGAATAATGGTAGGGACAGTAACTCCAGCCTGCCATGAAGGTAGACTCTTGATCAGCGGAAAACCCTGGCATCATGAACCTTTGCAGTGCAGCCTGCACTGGTGTTCATAAATTGGCTCTGTGGTCCACAAGGGCATGCATAACAATGGAGCAGTACTCTTTGTGGTTACTGTACTAATTTTCTCTCTGAGGAGGGCAAACTATGGGCACGAACCCCATCAATGACCCTGACACAGTGTAGAAAACCAGCAATTACTTCAGGAATGTTATTTATGCCCATTACCATTGGGTAAAAGGCTGATCGCCTCAGAAATCTCCATCACCATTTCACCCACAGTTGATTTTCTAACACCAAGCTGGTTAGCAATGGACCTGTAGCCATCTAGAGTAGCCAGTTTCCAGACGGTTATAGCCATGTGCTTCTGGACCAATATGGCTGCCCTCACGCATGTGCCATTATGCTGGAGGGTTGGGGCAAGCTGCTCACAAAGCTCCAGAAATGTACTTTTCATGTGAAAGTTCTGGACCCACTGCTCGTCATCACAGGTCTGCATGATGATGTGATCCCACCAGTCTGCACTTCTGGCCCTGATCCAGAAGTGTCGGTCTACATAGGTGGCATCGGCGGCTATACTGAAGTCACAAGCAGCGTCAGGCAGTGTGAGTCTTCCATGTCTGTATTGTCCTCCTCTTCCTCCTGCTCCATCATTAGTACGGTCAGCTGCCTTCTGAGAGGCAGAAAATGCTGCCAAAATGTCTAGCAGAATCTCATGGAAGCTTAGTCTGTTCCCTGAAACAGGAGCGAAAGACCAAGCAAGAGAAATTCTTTAGCTGGTGGCTTCTCCATGTTGCTGGCTCTGGTTGCTGGGAGAGGGCAGATAAAATGATGGCTCAACAGGATATGTGACGTGCCGTGACAGCTGGCTGAGCTGTGTGAGGTCAAGTTTTCCCACACTGCACCACAAAGGGCTAGAGCAGCCAAATTTTGGGAGGACGCTAGGTAGTCTGGAAGATGATTGGTTGGACTCAGGGCTTCATATGCAATGTGATGCTGGAACCTGGTGTGGTGCCTGGGCTCAAAAATTCTTAACCGAGGGTCACCAATGACTGCATAGATGCTCAAGACCTGGGCCTTCAAACCCAGGGTCCATGGACTAACCCTGGTCCTACATTACAGTGTAGACCAGGGGTGCCAACCTGTGGCTCCGGAGCCACATGCGGCTCCTTGTAGAGGCACCGACTCCGGGGCTGGAGCTACAGGCACCAACTTTCCAGTGTGCCGGGGGGTGCTCACTGCTCAGCCCCTGGCTCTGCCACAGGCCCTGCCCCCCTCCACCCCTTCCCGCCCCTGCCCCTGAGCCTGCCATGCCCTCTTTCCTCTTTCCCTGCCCCTGAGCCTCCTGCACGAAACAGCTGATCGGGAGGTGCAGGGAAGGGGGGAGGCACTGATCGGTGAGGCTACTGGTGGGCAGGAGGCGCTGGGAGCAGGCGGTGGAGCGGAGCTGATGCGGGGCTGCTGATGTATTATTATGGCTCTTTGGCAATGTACACTGGTAAATTTTGGCTCCTTCTCAGGCTCAGGTTGGTTACCCCTGGTGTAGACATACCCAGAGACTCTGAGAAGTCCCCTAGAGACTTCCCTATTGCTAGTGATTTTACATGGAAGGAGCTGAGGCACTACAGTCACAGGCAGAAGTATAAAGTCCTAACATGATAGACGGACAGACTTGCTTAGCCCTTCATTCTCTGGCAAAAGGTAAATTGGGTTTCATGCAATGAGTTCTATTACTCTGTGTGATATATGTTAATGTGTCTTGAATGAGATACCTAGCTTCTGCCCGCTCTGTGTATACATGAAAAAGCCCACATCCCTTTTGTATAAGAGCACGTCTTTGCTGAGACATCCTGGGCTCCCTCTCCTTGTTGCTCAGTGAGCTGTGTGACTTTTGTCTGCCTGGTTGATGCCTTACATTCCAGAGGTAGCTGCATTTCAGTGGTGCTCTGTATACACAGGCTTATGCAGAAATTGCTGGGTGAGGTTCTATGGCCTGTGCCATGCAGGAGGTTAGACTAGTTGATCATAATGGTTGCTTCTGGTCTTAAAACCCATGCATCTATACATTTTGTGAAGTGTTTCCTGATCTTTTGGGCTGAAAGGCATGATGTATTATTACAATACATTAAAAAAACCGTGATGAACCATAAAGAGATGTACAACATCACATGGAATCATATACATTCATTGTTCATCAAACTGATTCACAAAGCAGTATGGTATTGAAATGAATCAAAGAAATATACAGCATACTCAAGAGGTGAATCAGGTGATTATGAATTACAATTGTTTCACATACAAAAATATCCTTTATCCAGGATATTTTATTTATCTGGAGTCAATAAGAAAAATAAAACAGATGAGGAAGCTCACATATGTGGGGGCAAGAGTGAAGCATATTTCTTATGGTGCAGCTCAGTGATTACCCTGATCCTTCTGAGTCTACATCCCATTAAGGTCCTAAACTCATAAGTTCTATATGTATATGAGACTGCTGGGAAAGTCGTCAAGTACACATGAGTTACAGTGTCTTTACTATGCTGCTGATACCCTACCCTGCTCTATCATATCCAGCCTTGCCAGGGCAATGAAATGAATGATCCAGTGTCTATAGGACACTGTGACCTGGATAAGGGCTACTTGGCTGTAGCTTAAGCTAGATCATCAAAACTGAGATATTGTTGGTAGGTTTGGTGACACCACCGGAAAATAAATGATCAAGAATTATATTGTGCTGCATTGGATAAACCAGAGCTAATAGCACATGCAGATCACATGAAACTCATGCTCTGAGAGAGCAGAGGCGCTGTATATTTAATATTTTAAATATTGTGAGTAACGTGTTTATCCCTTCTGTCTAGGCAATATGACCTCTCCCACATTGTCTCTCTAGTGTGCTGGGATGGACATGACTACAACAACACTGCATACAATCCTTTACCGTGTACTTTCAAATAGGTGAGCAGAAAAGTCAGTAAAAGCAAAGAATTAGGTTTTTCAGAAAGTTCCGTCATATCCATATTTAGCAGTTAGAATATATTATAATCCACCTCATAATGCTTTATTAGGACTACCAATTCAGAGACTAATGGGCAGAAAACATAGTGCCAGCATCTAGCCAGCGTCTGGAATCAAAGACAATTAACCCTGATTAGATACAGGAGAGCTATATGCCAGAAAATTAGAACAGAAGAAACACTAGACAGGAATGACAGCTTCCCCCCATTACAAGTGGGAGAGAATGTTAGTTTCTGAACAGAAGGTGACCAGCAATCTGCCAAGATATCAGGACCTGAGGGTCACTCCTTAGGGAGCACAAGACAACAACAGAAAACCAAGGAGGACACTGGCTATATTTCTTAAGGACATCTCCAGAATGCTTCTGACAGTGCTCTTATGCAGACAGAAGTAACCCACATATTCACCCAGTCACTGACAATGAAAAACAGAAGGGGCAGCACATGCAGGTGGCAGATTCATTTCAATGGCCGAACAAACCTCTGCAGAAGGAATTGTTTTAAAAATAAGAAGTGGTGGTGTAATGAGGAAACCATGAGAGGTTGAAAGCTTGTGGTTAGGGACAGAAGCAAAACAAGAAGCAGATTATTGTCTGTCAGGATGCTCACGTGTCTACCATCACCTTTATCCTTGACATTTCCATGTGTGTTTTGTTAAGTGACTGTATTGGTTTGAGATTGTTATTTTCAGTTAGTGATATGTTTAATTTGCATTTTTAAAAGGGTAGATATAACGCTAGCCACTAGCAGAGGATACTGACCCCCTGCCATGTAGCTTTTTGTAACTCTGACCCATGTGGATTAGGGCAGGAAGTTAAGGTCAGTCTCTTACTAGCATCCCTGTGTGTCAGACATTTATTACTTGGTTTTCAAGAAAAATGTCCCAACTTGCATCAGTGATAATGCATTTCCATTCTGTTTTCTGAGTTTTTCATAAGTTAAATTGGAATGCAGAATCTATGAACAAACAAATGGCTCTTTCTGAGCTGTCCCCTGACATTCTAATTGGTAAATATATGTGGGACATGTACTAACTGCTCTCAGCATCAAGCTGACCACAGTATTTTGTAATTCTAAGAAACAGGAAACAAGACTTTACACAAAGGCAAATATAGCGTAATCACACATTCTGTGGGAATTCCTCTTGAGCTGCTGTGCATATCTACCAGGAAACTAAAGATGCCCTCCTCTGCAGGAGATACCTGCACTGTGGGCTGGTAAGATGGCAGCTCCCGTGCTGGTGCAGATGGGTCAGGAGTGGGAGCAGCTGCCGTTCCCCCTTTTCACATAAGTAGTCAGACAGCAGCAGTCTGGGGCAGAGAGAGTATAGCTGAGCTGGTGCTGAGGGGAAAATAAACTGTGCTAGTATAGGGCTGATACAGCTCACTGCCATCCTGGAGTATGGAGGAAAGTGGGGACCAAACTGTGAGTCTCGCTGAATCACAAGCCAGTCCTTGGTATGTTCCTGGGGAAGCATAAATGTCTGCTGACCCCATACTCAGAGCTCTTGGTAGGTTAACTCCACAATATAGTCGTAAGGAATAAGGGCTTGATCCTGCTTCCTTTGAAGTCAATAGGAGTTTTGCCATTGGATGTCAATGGGCACAGGATCAGGCCCTAAATTCTGAAAGTGCTTTGTACAAGGCTCATATTGCCTTGGTCTACACTAGGAGTCGAATTTAGCAGCATTAAATCGATTTAACTCTGCACCCGTCCACATGACGAAGCCCTTTTTTTCGACTTAAAGGGCTCTTAAAATCGATTTCTTTACTCCACCCCCGACAAGCGGATTAGCACTGAAATCGGTCTTGCCGGGTCGAATTTGGGGTACTGTAGACTGTGGGGTACTGTGGGTACCGGTATTGGCCTCCGGGAGCTATCCCAGAGTGCTTCATTGTGACCGCTCTGGACAGCACTCTCAACTCAGATGCACTGGCCAGGTAGACAGGAAAAGGCCCGCAAACTTTTGAATTTCAATTTCCTGTTTGGCCAGCGTGGCAAGCTGCAGGTGAGTGCATAGCTCATCAGCAGAGGTGACCATGCAGAGCTCATCAGCAGAGGTGACCATGATGGAGTCCCAGAATTGCAAAAGAGCTCCAGCATGGACCTAACAGAAGGTACGGGATCTGATTGCTGTATGGGGAGAAGAATCCGTGCTATCAGAACTACATTCCAGTTTTCGAAATGCCAAAACCTTTGTCAAAATCTCCCAAGCATGAAGGACAGAGGCCATAACAGGGACCCAAAGCAGTGCCGCGTGAAACTTAAGGAGCTGAGGCAAGCCTACCAGAAAACCAGAGAGGCAAATGGCCGCTCCGGGTCAGAGCCCCAAACATGCCGCTTCTATGATGAGCTGCATGCCATTTTAAGGGGTTCAGCCACCACTACCCCAGCCATGTTGTTTGACTCCTTCAATGGAGATGGAGGCAACACGGAAGCAGGTTTTGGGGACGAGGAAGATGATGATGATGAGGTTGTAGATAGCTCACAGCAAGCAAGCGGAGAAACCGGTTTTCCCGACAGCCAGGAACTGTTTCTCACCCTGGACCTGGAGCAATACCCCCCGAACCCACCGAAGGCTGCCTCCCGGACCTGCCAGGCAGAGAAGGGGTCTCTGGTGAGTGTACCTTTTAAAATACTATACATGGTTTAAAAGCAAGCATGTTTAATGATTAATTTGCCCTGGCATTCGCGGCTCTCCTTGATGTACTCCCAAATCCTTTGCAAAAGGTTTCTTGGGAGGGCAGCCTTATTCCGTCCACCATGGTAGGACACTTTACCACTCCAGGCCAGTAGCACATAATTGGGAATCATTGTAGAACAAAGCATTGCAGTGTATGTTTGCTGGTGTTCAAACAGCATCCGTTCTCTATCTCTCTATGTTATCCTCAAGAGAGTGATATCATTCATGGTCACCTGGTTGAAATAGGGTGCTTTTCTTAAGGGGACATTCAGAGGTGCCCGTTCCTGCTGGGCTGTTTGCCTGTAGCTGAACAGAAATGTTTCCCGCTGTTAGCCACAGGGAGGGGGGAGGGATGAAGGGCTAGCCACACGGTGGAATGAGGCAAAATGCGACCTTGTAACGAAAGCACATGTGCTATGTATGTAATGTTAACAGCAAAGTTTACCATGAAAGAGTGTAGCCATTGTTCTATAAAATGTGTCTTTTTAAATACCACTGTCCCTTTTTTTTCTCCACCAGCTGCATGTGTTTCAAGGATCACAGGATCTTCTCCTTCCCAGAGGCTAGCGAAGATTAGAAGGTGAAAAAAACGCACTCGAGATGAAATGTTCTCTGAGCTCATGGTGTCCTCCCACACTGACAGAGCACAGACGAATGCATGGAGGCAGACAATGTCAGAGTGCAGGAAAGCACAAAATGACTGGGAAGAGAGGTGGCGGGCTGAAGAGAGTAAGTGGCGGGCTGAAGACAGGGCTGAAGCTGAAAGGTGGCGACAGCATGATGAGAGGAGGCAGGATTCAATGCTGAGGCTGCTGGAGGATCAAACTAATATGCTCCAGCATATGGTTGAGCTGCAGGAAAGGCAGCTAGAGCACAGACCGCCGCTACAGCCCCTGTGTAACCAACTGCCCTCCTCCCCAAGTTCCATAGCCTCCTCACCCAGATGCCCAAGAATGCGGTGCGGGGACCTCCGGCCACCCAGCCACTCCACCCCAGAGGATTACCCAAGCAACAGAAGGCTGGCATTCAATAAGTTTTAAACTTTTAAAGTGCTGTGTGGCCTTGTCCTTCCCTCCTCCACCACCCTTCCTGGGGTACTTTGGTAGTCATCCCCCTATTTGTGTGATGAATGAATAAAGAATGCATGAATGTGAAGCAACAATGACTTCATTGCTTCTGCAAGCGGTGATCGAAGGGAGGAGGGGAGGGTGGTTAGCTTACAGGGAAATAGAGTGAACCGAGGGGCAGGGGGTTTAATCAAGGAGAAACAAACAGAACTTTGACACCGTAGCCTGGCCAGTCATGAAACTGGTTTTCAAAGCTTCTCTGATGCGTACCGCGCCCTCCTGTGCTCTTCTAACCGCCCTGGTGTCTGGCTGCGCGTAACCAGCAGCCAGGCGATTTGCCTCAACCTCCCACCCCGCCATAAACGTCTCCCCCTTACTCTCACAGATATTGTGGAGCACACAGCAAGCAGTAATAACAGTGGGAATATTGGTTTCGCTGAGGTCTAAGTGAGTCAGTAAACTGCGCCAGCGCACTTTTAAACGTCCAAATGCACATTCTACCACCATTGTGCACTTGCTCAGCCTGTAGTTGAACAGCTCCTGACTACTGTCCAGGCTGCCTGTGTATGGCTTGCACTGTCTGCTGCCAAAAGGCAATAAACTGCTGCTGTGTAGCAATGCAGTACTGCGTCTGCCAGCTCCCAGGAGACATACGGTGATGGTTAGCTGAGCGGGCTCATGCTTGCCGTGGTATGGCGTCTGCACAGGTAACTCAAGAAAAAAGGCACAAAACGATTGTCTGCCCTTGCTTTCATGGAGGGAGGGAGGGAAGGGGGGCCTGACGATATGTACCCAGAACCACCCGCGACAATGTTTTAGCCCCATCAGGCACTGGGATTTCTACCCAGAATTCAAATGGGCGGTGGAGACTGCGGGAACTGTGAGATAGCTATCCACAGTGCAATGCTCCGAAGTCAATGGTTGCCTCGGTACTGTGGACACACTCCGCCGACTACATGCACTTAGAGCATTTATGTGGGGACACACACAATCGACTGTATAAAAACCGACTTCTATAAATTTGACCTAATTTCGTAGTGTAGACATACCCATTTACTCAACAGGCCAAGGTCTGCCCTTGGATGTTGCTTGCAGCTTCCGTTGGCTTTAGTGGTACTTGCACATTTGAGAGCAGAATGTGGGAGTAGTTTGCCTAAACAGGTCTTGTAGTTTATGATATTTGATGTCACTCATGTTATCATAATATATTTTGTGTCACTAATATACGGGCGATCACAGTTTTATTGGCACCTCTGACCTTTGTGAAACAAATCAAGTTTTAGTAGATTCTTATCTCCCTTTTACTTGGTTTTAACTTATCTTCATCTCAAATATAAAGTACTGCACTGAGGGTTTATGCTCAAAGTGAAGATTGGATGTTATAGAAGTTTCTGATAGTATTTTTAATGATAACTTTTAAATCTGGTCATTATTTTCTTTGATTGCTAATACATTGACCTTTGTGACAGCTGCTGCTTGTGACTGCTAAACTTTAATGCAGAATACAGTAAAGAACATAATGATTATTTGAAAAAGCACAGTGTAATGCATTTCAGATTAACAGTGAAAGAAAACCTATTCAAGGGAGAGGTTCACTTTGCCATATCACACTCTATGCTGCTTTTCTTATTATCGGTACAAAAAATGAAATGAGAATAGCACATCTTTTAATTTTCTTCCACTATTACCTCTTGATTTGCATTCAGGTCTCCCAGAAGAAATACAGCTGAATTCAGAAGAAGTCTATTTAAGCTGCATGATGTTTAAAAATTGCTGCAAGAGGTTAAGGTACTATATATTATGCTGTTGACCTCGCTAAGAAGCTATTTTAACAATTTAGGCTTATAATTTTCTGCAGTTACATTGTTAAAATATTTCTTTTTCATTTCATTTCTTTAAGCAAAACTCATTATCTCTCTATGTACTCCTGCAGGTTAAACCTTTAGATGTCTTTCTGACTTATTTTGTACAATTTCTAAATTGTATTAAAAGTTCTTGTACTTTTCAGGATTGTTTGGTCCCTGTCTTTTTGAGTAGAGGGAAATGAATTTTTGTCTCTCTTGCTCTCTCTCTGTTTGTGCTTCATCTGTGTGCTTCACTGCCTGCATCTTCTTAGCAGCAGAAAACTGCGATTCATTCAAATCCAAATGTAGAATTCATTCAAATCCATTGCAGTATTTTCTCTGTAGCTCTCATTTTTATGACAGGTTAGAGTTGAAGAAGGTGTCCAGAGAAAATATTTTGGACACCATGCTCATTGAACAATAGTACACTGGGAGAACACTGGATGTGCTGTAATGGATCAAAACATTGTTCCATTGTCCTACCCAGCAATGGCTAACACCTGACATTTTCTGAGAAATTGAAAAAACAAAGCAAACAACCAACCACCAAAAGCAGCAAAATGTGTGTGTGAGACAGCCTCATTTTTTGCTATCAGTTTGGTCCCCATTATTTCTATTGTGGTAGTGCCCAAAAGACGCAATCAATTTTCAGGCCTCATTATGCTAAGTGCTGTTCAAAATACACAAGAGGATCCCCATTCTGCAGATCTTACAATGTAATTGGTCCTCAGCTGCTGTTTGTCAGCATGCACTCTGTCTCCTGGATCATATACCCTAGAGCCTGAGGGTGGAGTTAGAGACTCTGCCTCCTATTCTGGGGTGAGGTTTGATGGATCCATAGGGGCTGTGTCTCCACTTCTGAGGGATCTCTTTTAATGACTGTGAGAATGGCAGTCCAGGTGCCTGCTCTTACCAAGGCTGTAGGCATCAGCTGAGTACTGGCAAATTATTAGCTGGAAACGAAACCAGTTCAGTTGTATGTATGTTCAGGATAGGTGTTAGACTTGTAAGAATGTGTTTAGTCTCTATAAAATGCTTGTAAGTGGCTGTGTGCATTAATCTTACTTGTAATGTATGTATCCCATGCTATAAGGTAATATGAAAGTTTTGCTTTATAACTGTAAAAAATGCCTGCTCTGAATGAACCTAGGCAGGAGGATTGGGTCCCCCACCCACCAAAAACGACTATCAAGACTTAATAGGCCAAAAGTTTGTTGATTGTCCCATCCACCCAGGAAGAAGTTACGTGCAGGAGCTCTCATCCCATCAGTTTAAACTCCGGGGGAAGGTCAGATAAAGATGCTCACAAGAAGAAACATTTATCTCTGCTGTTTGGACTCTCACAGCGACTGAAGCTAAGAAACAAAAGCAGTGATCCCCAGAGTCAACTTGGATTACCCCTAAAAGACATTCAGTGCTGACAGATTACTATAGCTCTGTCACCTTTTGGAACCATAGATTGAAACACATTTGTGCTTATATGTTAACCTGGTAAATAACTCATTTCTTTTTCCTAATTAATAAATCCTTATTTAGTTTACTATAGGATTGGCTACCAGCATTGTCTTTTGTGTGAGATCTAAGGTACAAATTGATCTGGGAGAAGTGACTGGTCTCTTGGGACTGGGAGCAACCTGAATATTTTGTGATTTTTGCTATAAGTGACCATTTATCAGTAAATCCAGCTTGCCTGGGTGGCAAGATAGACTGTAGTGCCCAAGGGGACTGTCTGTGACTCCATGGCAAGATTGTTACAGTCATCCAGGAGTTCACATCTGTAACTGAGTTGGTGAAATCTAATTATAGAACATCCCACCAGTTTGGGGTGTTTGCCCTGCTTTTTGGCAGTCTGCCCTGAGGTTGGCACTCATGGTCATGAACCACTCCAGACAGCATGACAATGACCACAGAATCAGGCTGCATCCTATAGCTGCAGCTTCAAAATAATATAGACACAGGAATTGCTCCTTAGGCCTATTCAGGCTATCCCAGATTTTCCAATAATTCTTTTCGCCACTCCATGAGTCACTCAGATGCTGCACAGCAAGTAAAAGCAACCAAACACTCTTTTGGTCTGATTTCCAGCTGCAAATGCAATGAATGGAGTCAGAGAACCCTAATATCTCCTCAGTGTCTTTCCATGGCCAGACTGGAGTTCTGTCTATTGAATTTCAGTCTAGGTATTTGTACTGTGAGCAGCAGCATCATACCTCAGCTACTTGAGGCCAGTTAGACCCCCAGATAATACTACTTATAATTTATATAGCACCTTCCAGTGGAGGATTTCAAAATGCTCTATACCTCTTTAATTAAGGCATGCAATCTGCATTCATGTGTTACCATGGGGATGCCATGTGGATCTCTGTTCATGTTCCACTGGAACAGAGCCACATCACAAGGATGATCCTAGAAAGATTAAAAAAAGACCCCCCATACCCCTCCTGTAGATTTTAAGAGCTAATAGGGTAAGCTGAGGAAAACCCATATTGAGCAAATGAGGAAATAGCCTAGATACAGAGCAAAGCTTGGCCTGAGTCTGCAGCATTAAAAAACAATATACACAAGGAGAAAATGTGTCCAGACACCAGAATGAAGCCTTGGACAAAAGACTGAAGAAAATGATGAACTGACAGAAATCTTACAACTTAAAATTAAGGAGGAAAAAAATCTGATTGTTAAATTGTTTGTACATGGTTTAATTCACTTTGTCACATGCTTTGCTTGTGGACATGTCTTGTATCCGACAAATCTCTGTGTTTATTCCATTCATATAAATATATATAGATATAAAGCATCAAATAGCTTTCTCTTGGAAAAAAGAGGCCACTTTTTGAACATTTGTCTCTACTGTGTATTACTGGCAGATTTTTTTCTAGATCATTTTGAATGTCTAGCAAGATGACAGCAAGTTAAAATAGCTTCTAGGTGATAGGTTAGAGTGCTAATAATTGTGCACTAACTGTAGAGAATTTCTTAGCTATTTGTAATTGCTTAACTTGCTGTATCCAGGGACAGAAGAGAAACTTACTGGTGTAGCATCTCAGCACTTTCCTGATGGTCTCATCAGTTTCTGTAGCATTTAAGCTTTGAGTAAAAGAATGAAGTTTCTAGGCTTTATGGGTGCAAAGATAACCTTCCAATCATGTACTGATACCATATTACTATACCAAGTTGTTGTTTTTTAAGAAGGTGTAGAATGTCTCCATATATGCTGTGACACTAGCATGCCAGCTCATGCCAAGGCCCCTGGGACTCACTGAACACTGACAAATGCATAACTGGAAACCAGACTGACTCATCTGTTAGTTAAAATAGGTATTAGATTTATAGAGAGGTGTTTGGTGTTGGGACTTTATGAAATGCTTATGAGTTGCTGCATGCATTTATCTCACCTATAATATCTGTATCACCTATAATATGCGTATCCTAGTTGTGACAGTATTCACTCACCACAGCCGCGCCTCCTGCTGGCTGGGGATTGGCTCTGCTAGCCAGTTCGCCTTCTTCTGGTGGTTCTCACCACTATCACTTCTGCTCCAGGACCCACATTACCCACAGGACCATTGCGTCCTCTTCATGACACAGCCTTCCGGCCATGTCACGCGCTGTTCTCCCCCATTCCAGGGGATCTGCAGTCTGCTGTCCAGCCACTTCCCTCAGTGGCAACTGCAGCCAATTGTCTGGCCACTTCCGCAGATGCAAGTGGGGCCTGCCCACTACTCGAAATCCCAGCCCAGGGACCCTGTAGATGGCCGCCACTTGCTGTGTCCCCTCCAATGCCTCAGTTCATTTCCCTGGGCCACTTCCCCACAGCTCCTGGCACCCTCTTTGCCCTTGCCTCAGGGCCTCAGCCTGCGAATGCCTGAAGCCAATCAGGAACTGTCTTTAACTCCCCCCAGTCACTGCTAACAGCACTTCTCTGTCCAGGATGCTAGTTCCCTTCTGGCAGGCAGGAGCCTGATATTCCCTCATCAAGCTCCAGTCAGCTACTGGACATGCTCTGCCCTGCAGCTCTTCTTATATGGATCTGCCTGGCTCTGATTGGTTGCTCCTTGCAGCCCCTTTCCTATTGGCTGCTTTTTGCGCAGCTGCCCTAGGCCTTTATTAAGCCCTAATAGGCCAGTGTGTGGCAGGCGCCCCATCACAGTAGTATTTAAGTGTTTGCTCTGTAACTATGAAACTGGAAACCCCCAGAGTCAGGAAAGAAGCATTAGTAAGTGTGAATACTAGTTTACCATAAGAGATGTCATCTCCTGCCCTACAAAGGCCTATAGACACCAGACAAATTAGTGGACAAAAGACTTTGTTGATTGTTTTCTCCACACCCATGGAGAGGGGACATGCACAAATACTCATTGCATCACAGCTTGAACTCTGGTAGAAGGGCATTAAAAACCTTGTCAAGAAGAAATAGTCATCACTATGCTGCTGGGAATTCAAAGAGGGCAATATTTCTAAGCATAAGCAAGGGATCCCCAAGGTGCTTAGCTTTGGTTAGCCCTAACAGACATACAGAGCTTGCACATTACAGCAGCTGCAGTTACATTCTGGAGCCTAAGACTAACTCATTTGTGAGTGTGTGTATGTTTACCTACTTTAAACTTGTAAAGAAATCTTTTTTCCTTTTCATAGTTAATAAATCTTTAGTTAGTTTTTTACAGGATTGGATACAAGCATGGTTATTGGTGTGTGATCTGAGATGCAACTGACCTGGGGTAAGTGACTGGTTCTTTGGGCTGGACATACATGAAAAATCACAACAATATTCAGCTTGAGGGACCATCTCTCACAAAGGCAGCCTTTGGGTGGCAAGATAGACTAGAATGCCTGAGGAGATTGTCTGTGACTCCATGTTAAGGTTGTTTTAGTGCTTGAGGAGTTTACACTTGATACTTAGTTGGTGAAATCTAATGATAGAATACACAAGGTTCGTGAGCCACTCCAGACAGCTTGACATATGCCAATGTGTGTTAGCTCTGAAGAATAATGATGACGATAATAGTCACTTTTAATTCACGGTTGATACATTTATCACAAACATCCAGGTACTCTGAGACTGTAGAGGTATGTGAGTGGAACAGAGAAGAATATCACTATGTCAAATGTCAGCACTATTTTGCAGCCTTCTTTTGGTTATCCACTAATGCCTGCACAGCACAACGGCTGTGCAGCTGCCCCCATGGATTATTCATGCTACCATAAGAGATCCCAGTCAGAGAAAGTACATAGACAATCCCGTGGATACATGGTAAAACACATTCCCCACTCCCATCACAACCTAGTTTGTTGCTCTGACTGCAGAGGATCTACAGAATGTAAACTCCATGAAGGGTGGGAATCAAGAGCAGATGGAAAAGTAGTTGCCACTCACTCAGTTGCCTCCCTGGCCTTGTCTTCACTGAGTGGAAAAAGCATGTTCTAACTTGAATTAGTTAACTCAGGGCAAACTCCTAATGAAGACAAGCCAGTTTGTAGTTTTCACAACTAGCAGGTCAAGTTAAAGAACTAACTCACTCGGGTTAAGAACACAATATTTTTATATTTACATTGCAAGGATTTGGCTTGGGATATTGTAATAATTTTCCCCTTTCTATAATAAAAAAATCTAGTATCTTGATTATTTCTGAAATATTTGAAATGTATAAGGTTTCTAGCCTCATGTTGATTCAGAGGGGGAGTTTCCTCTGGAACCCCAAACAAATGAGCTAAAACGAACCTCTTTTCAAGCTGTTCAACTCCCAGAGATGGTGATGGGGTTGAACAGGTTTAAATGAGGACATAATTGACTATTGCGTGTAGAAACAGGAGGACCCTATTGCAGTTCAACACCTAGCAAAGTTCAGTTGAAGTTCACTCCACAAGCCTGCTAACATCATCTGTTTTTATGCAGGAATGAAGATTGGAGTACACACAACAGATGTTAAGGACAGTGAACAAATCTTTTTAAGCATTTACATTTAATTAAGATACTGCATGTTATTTACAGAAAACACATTACACAATTCTTACACATAAAGTGCAGACTAAGTGTAAAGACAGAAAAACTGTACTTCAATTACATGCTAAATAAAATAAATAAAAAGCAATTATTTTGGCACAATACTATTACATAAACAAATAAATACTCTAGAACATGATGAATTAACTTTTCTATTTACAATCTACTTGAAAGTGCAAAACAATTGCTAAAAATTGAAATATTTGTAAATGTTTAAGCCCAGAAAGTATGTTTTAATCATCCACAACTAATTGTAGCTGATATTTAAAGTTATAATGTCCAGGAAAATATTGTCTTTGTGCATTTTGTGCTCTTTTTGAACCAGTCTCTTGCTACCTTTATGCTACTGATTTTATGAAGCTCATTGCTTCAAATTGAAATTTTCTAAAATCCTGGTTGATAGTTTAAGAAAACCTCAAAAGAAGTAAAATTACAAATATTAATCTATTTATCATTGAAAATATGGCAGTTCAGTCCTACCAGGGTAACTTAAATGGCCAGAGTACTTTACAGTTGTATGCAAATGTGGTTAAGATGTGAAATTGTTATTAATACATGTAGTGTTTAATAAGTAAACTTTTTTTCAATAGCTCCCTGAATACCAAACCCTGGAAATATACCATTGGACCTAGCTTGGGCCCAAATTATGTCACTGGTTTCTTACATACATCTCCCACTGAAGTTAACATGAACTGAACATGCAAAACTAATGGCAGATTTTGGCCCCAAACTGGATAATAAATCTTAAAATATTGTATTTTTAATTAGAGAAAAGAAACACTGCTACATTCCTTAGAACTATTAGGAGTTTTTGGTGCATGTTTCACCAGCTATTCTGGCTATTTTATCTCGTTTTTATTTTCACTATTTACAGGAATTTTGCCTCACCTTAAAATGAATTAAGAGTACACAACATGTGCACCCTCCCAGTTACAGTGTATAAACTCTTCATTAGTCAAACTTCTCTAAGGGCTGGTACATTGTGCGTTGCCTAGGATTTTAGAATATGTTTTTGCTTATTTTTGTAGTGGCAGTGCAGTAGCAGAATAAGTGGAATTCTTAATAGGTGACCTTGACTGGAAAAAAATAATTTCTTGTAGTCACTTAAATGTTTATGCTCGACGTGGTTCTAGTCGGTGAGACATCTGTGATAAAGTTCTCTGGTTGTCAATCACATTTAATTGTCGTACATAGGTCCGTACATCCTGATGGTTCTTATTAGTTAGAGCTGCGTCTGGATCTGAAGAAACAGAAATGATGTAGGATTGGTACACTTGGTCAAACCCTGAGTAGAATATATAACTCTTCTTTTCAGAAATCTACCATAAGTAAACACCAGATACTGCTGCAATAACAATAAAATGGTTAGAAATCTATCTTCCACTATTCTCTTCCATTTGAATTCACTCTCCCCAGTGTATTTTTATTATCTTGTATTATTTTCCCCATAGAATAACTCTGCTTCCTGGTATCCTTGGCTACATTCTCCGAAATTGATGGCCCTTGGTGAAGTTTTATACCTAGCTTAATAGTCAATAGTAATAATTACACAGCTAGTTGGCATAGTTTAACAATTTAGTAATATCTACTGTTGACCTAGGAGAGCTCACCCTGGCCCAAAACTGTAAAATTGCTTTAAAAGCTAAAAAGTAATCCTTTTGCATCACCACAACTGTAAAATGAGCATCTAATAACAGGCACATCCAGTCCATAATCTGGTTTATGGTTGGAGAGCGCATGCCAGGAAAATTATGAACCAATGTAATGGTCCTTTATGAACCAATGTAATCCTTAATTCATTATTATTTAACATTTGCAATGCGGTGGTGCTTAGTGGCCAAGCAGCTTCAGACCCATTATGTTAGGTGTTGTACAAACATATAATAAGTGACAGTCACTGGTGTACAATCTAAAAGCTTCCTGGGCCAGATCTGTCAAGATATTTTAGCTCCTGTATATGGAGATAGGTACCTAGTGGGATTTTCAAAAGTGACTACCACCTAACTGATTGGTTTCAGAAGGAGGTAGGTTCTCAGATGCTTTTGAAAATCCCACTAACTGCTTATCTGCATCTTTAGGTGCCTAAATATCTTGAACAATCTGACAGCATGCGCTAGAAACGGAGTACATACCCAGGCTCCAAGTACTTGGGTGGCTAGCTTTTGCTGAAGCCTGTGCCACCACATCTACGTTATTATTGTTACTCACAGTAGTTAGATTAAAGTTAGCATGGGTACCCGTACCCAGACTACCATCACACCTTCACTTGCAGTGTAGCAAACCCTTAGGCGGAGCCTAAGCTACAACCTGATCTGCTAACACAATTGTAAAGGCATTAAACTGTGTCTACATGAGGTATAAGGGCTGTTTTAAATCAAGTTAGTTAACTTAATTTTTAAAAGCAATTTAGCTAGACATGCCCTAAATGACTACACAAGGCAGTAGCCAGAGGAGAATCAGGTCTTTTGTGTTTAATTTAATCACTTTTTTACTTTATTTATACAATATAATGTAATTGCACTGTATGCATTCCCGCAATATTTATTAAAGTATTGCTATATATTGTTCCATAGGCTGGTGACTTCAGAGCTGAGCAACTGCTGCTTCACAGCAATACGCACTAGGTGCTTTACAAATGTTCACTCTTCTTTTACAAAAGATGATGATGCGGAATCTACACCGTGTACAAACTAAAGGGTTTACTTTATTCTTAATATATGTGCATTTGTCTATGGACTTTAACTGAAGATATGTGTGTGTTTAGATTTAGAAGATAATGAGAGTATATTTTAATTTCTAAATCATTTATGTCTGAAGGTCTCAGAGTACTTAATCAATCAACATTAAAAAAGAGATATGTCCCAGAGATATGTCCCAAAATTAAAAAAGAGATATGTCCAACTGAGATGCTGGCTGGAACAAAGAAAAAGTTTAGTCAACATGAGATTCTGGAGCTAGGATGGAAAAGATCCCATCCCATTATAAGTGTTTCTTTTTACACCATTTATTCTGCTTTCTGTGAAGAAGGATGGGAGGCTGCTCTGTTAAAAAGAAAATCAGAGACTGAGTGATGCTCTTTAGCAGAGTGAGGCTGAAATTATCCAGTGTGGTTGATCAGACTTCTGCCATTGTGCATGACCACAAAGTATGGTGAAAATATTGAAACAATAGCCTCAAAATGCATTATCCAGTATGTCTCTATCATCCACAACAAACTCATTTTTAACATTCCAATTAGCAGTGATAATTCTGACAATTCACATATTGCAATTCACTTACTGAAAGATTGGCTTCGGCAAAATTTCACTGTCCTTGCAGTGTTGGCGATCATACGCTGAAAAGAAAATGTATTTTAAGTGTCCTTCGTGGTGGAGGGTGCAAACAGAAAACAAACATCGTATTTCATCATTTGAAGTAAACACAGATCTGAAGATACTGACAAAATCAATTAAAACATTCAAATGATGTTAAAGTTTCAGAATTTTAACTTTGCCCTGACATTTTGGGTCTGATTCTCATTTACACAGGCTTCAAAGTGGGCATACATGTGATTTCCATTTCCTAAGTGGTGTAAAGGGGCCTTAGTATAAGAGAAAATCAGTTCCTTTAATGTTTAACCTTGCTCACATCTTCAGATGAAACAAAGGGGTTATCCCAAACCCCTCTGCACGTGAATACTCAAATTTAATTTTAAGGTCACTAGTTCCTAACAGCAAGGACATTCTAGAACACATTCCATTAAATTGCTTAGCACTTTAAGATATTCCAAATTTTATTAAAGGTTTGAGTTAAAATGCAGCTCTGCTTTGAAAAGTGACTGTAAAAATGGCATTCTGGGGATCCATGTTTATTGATTTCCTGATGAAATGTGCTCAGTTTATAATTAAAAAGCTGATGGGTGGAAATCTGGCTCTACTGAAGTCAATAGGCATTTTGCCATTGACTTCAGTGGCGCCAGAATCTCACCCATGATTTTTCTAACTACCAGCCCTGCAAATTCAACCCGGATTCTTTTTTTTTCCCCTACAGCTAGAGTTGAAACTTATTTTGTTGATAATTCACAGGAAGGAACAGAATCCAACTCAGTCCTTCCTAGATGTGCTTGCGCTACAGTGGAAACAAGAGTAAAGTGTAGTAAAAAATTATTGTAGTTACTGAAGTAAGCCACAAAGACTCAATAAACATGGGGAGTAGATCTGATAAGGAAGAAATGCCATTTTACACTAATGTTTCAGAGTAGAATTGCTGCTGATAAAATAAAAGGAAGGAAGTTGAAATCTAATTCTGCAACCCCAAACTTAACTCACTGGCTCAATTGTCACCTGATAGATAATGTTCTCCTGGCTGAGCAAAGTATCAATTAAATTACAACATCAGGAGTAAATCTGAGTTTCCATAGTTGGGGAGTTTGATTTAGGCATGAAGGCTTGTAGTTTAATTTACTTATGTAAATTAAGAAAAAGAAGTGGGAAAAAAGTTTCAAAAGGCAAAATTGCTATTGCTACAAGGAATCTGAAGTTTGTTCTCATGTGTTCCAACACATTTAACATGTTAAAACATGTTCTAATAGTTATATGTTAACATATTTTCACAGCATATTCTCAACAGGCTGTTTTACACACACTGGAAATTAAGATGATCAAGAAAATTATAAATCCATACAGTGGAATAGCCTATTTCCAACTAGTGAGTAGTGAGAGAATTTGTCTGGTTAAATTTAGATGCCTCACAAAAAAAAAAAACCCCACAGATTAGGCTTTTATGTGAAAATGAAATAGCTCTTAATACAACAGCTCAGAGGCAAATGGTAAGCACTACTCCAGAACAGGCTTGTAACTGACATTTTTCATACACATGAATGGAGTAATCTCAGACATTTTAATGCATCATGTGAAGTATACCAAGACTGGCATGATTGTTGATCAGCATCAGAAATCTAATACCTACACAATAGGTAACTAGCCTGTGATAGTGCCCAAGAGGTGCCTGAGTGCACATCACAACTTTGCCAACATTTTGGAGCATATGGACCAAGGATTTTTTTTATACTCTCTAGATAAACAGATGCACAATTAAACAGATAAAGAGCCCTCAAGTAAAAGTAATTTTAACGCTACATTACCTTATTTCTTTTTACACTTCTCTAAACCATTATTATTACTTGTCTAGTACTACAGGTGTGCATGGTGTTCTCTTTTAGGAGTTTACAATATAAGGCTCCAATCCTGCAAATTCTCTTGCATGTGCTTAACATTAAGCACGTGAGTAGTCCAACTGACTTCACTAGGACTACTCAGATACTTAACGACAAAGACATATCTAAGCGTTGTGCTGGATCAACCCAGAGTGCACCATCCCAAGTAGGATCAAGCCTGGAAGTCTAACCTAATCAAACTGGAAAACACTTGAGTATGCTCTGAAATGTTACAGACTTCTGTGGAAGTCATGTAGTTTTGGCCAACACACAAGTGATGTTGCTATTTTGATCATACTATTTCAGGAAATACTCCCTTAAAATAAGTACTTCCAGGAGTGGTATCATAAACGTTGAACAAGGCTGGCTGACTAATGCGTTGATGCAGCTTCCAGAATTGCTTCTTTTAGGGGAGGCACTTCTGAAAGTTCTGTCTTTCAAGATGATGGTTAAAGTTGCTTGACCTGTATATTGCTGGGTGTTTGTTGGAAACATTCAGTCTTATCTTTCTATACTTATAAATCTTCAGCGTCTCAGGCCTCAGTTCACAAAAAATTTGAACTGAGCCATGAAGTTTGGATCTAGTCAAGAGCAATATTCAAAATTCTCCAAAGTTTGATTAGTTTTGGATCCAACTTTATGGTTGAGAATCTTTCCTTGTGGTAAGAGACAAGCATCACTAAAACTTTTTCACCCCATGTATTTTCTTTATTTTGCGGATGTTCTGTATATTGGAGTAACATTTGGGATCAGGATGAGTCTATTGTATGCAATTCAGAAAGATGAAAGAAATCAGGAGTATGAGTTTCCAAAAGTTCTAACTCTAAGTTTCTGCCTTTATGGACTATCCAAAATTAGGAAACTGGAAGTTGTGCATTAGCCTCTTGTTGGGATAGGAGTATCTTCTCTCACTGAACTGTCTGAAGAATTCCATTTTAAGGAGCGGTGTTGCATGACTCTAAAGATAGTCTCATCCAATCCTTTTCATTCAGAAGGATGCAGGCAATGATACAACAGCAAGGATTTTGGAAGTGGGAGTTAACACAGCAGAATATGTTGCTTCAACCCAATGAGATGACCCCAGAAGCACACCATACATTCTACATAAAGCCCCATTCCATGGCTCTTTGTTTGTCCCGTACACTCTACAAGTACTGACACAAAAGGTGTGAGTTGGACTTATCACTGGCTCATAAAGAGAAAACAGATTTCTTTTACCATTGCCTTGCAAATGTGGTGGATTCTCTTCTTTTGATCCATTAATAGCAGAGTTTTACTACATGTAGATGAAGGGTTGTATTACTGAGCAAACATTATCATAGAAGTTCAACTGTTAGCACCTTAAACTTTTCTTCATTTTGGGATTGCCTCAGGTTAATATCTCCAAAAATTAGCCTCTGTTTACTCACTATGCTAAGAAAGGCCATTATTGAAAAGCCATATATCCTAAACATGGAGCCATCTGAAATAGAACCAGCCACGTAACACAATAGCAACTGCCACTATCAGCATGCTATATATATATATATATATATAAACTATATATAACAATACTGTTTCAAGTTTTATGCTGCCTAGAAGAGTGGGCAGCAGGCCAGCACATTATCTGCTAATCCATTCCTAGCTTAAGCTTCTAAATGTTATAAATATTCATATATGCCATAGAAAACTACCAGGGGCTTTAGTCACACGCTTTCTGCATAATCTTTATGTTCCAAAAATGAAAAGAATGTTTGCCTTTTTTTTGCATAAGGATCAGAATGTGAAATCCCTTTTGTTCATAACCATAAAACCTGAAAACCAATATGCACAAATTCTTTAATCCTCATTTCACACCTCAAGGCTGAAGAGCCTCAATAAAAGAAGAACCAGTGACCAGCTTTGTGGCCTGATGGTATTGTCTTGTGGTGCCACAGGAAGGTAGGCCTTACGTTTCAGAGCCACCTTGCAACTTCTATTCCCTCTGCAGGTGCCACTTTTGTGACATACTGGGAAGCAGAATGTGCAGAGGCTGCCAGGTAAATTGATCTCTGATCACACTGCCAGACGATTTAAGGAATAGTGTTGACATAAGCTCCAAAGGAAGTGCATCCCCTGCCTGCCCTTATGAAGACATGATGCTGCAATGACAGTCACATGAACTCGGGTTAAACAGGGAATGCGAGGAAAGGATGGTAAATAATGGCTTTCAAATGAACCATGAGGGAAAAGATAAAGACCATGTTTGAATTCATTTGAGGACACAAATGTGGTATGGAATATAGCATCTCCACATGGAGAGCCAGCCCCTGGAGCCTCCCACAGAACAACAGATCTAGAAAAGGGCCTGCCTGGCATATCCCATCTATTTACAAAAACCTGTGAAACTGGTAAAAAATGGACAGGTACAAAAGCAGTACAACTTGTATGTAATATATTGTTATGCACTGGTTTGGTAGGTTGCACGTTGCCCTCTAGTGGCTAGCCCACAGGGAGTAAACAGGAACTACTACTACTAACAGCTACGGGACTTCTCCTTTGCCTCAAATGGTAGAGGCTTGTTTTTGGAGCTGAGAGATAAACGTGTCTGAGGTGCCTAATTGTTGCATTTGTGGTCTACTACAGTCCTCTTCACTACTGCTTTACCTTCCTGCAGCTCCTAAATTGTATGTGCTCAACCTTGCAACAGCAGCATTTTTACAACTTCACAAGCTTAACAATTCCTAGTTCCCCCAGATAATTATGGCTTCATTTTCACTGCCAAAAAAGATGCTTTTTTCCAGTACGAAAGCTAATGCATGGTGTGTAAAAATCCTAGTGGAGATAAGTCACAGACAGCTTTTACTGCAATGTAGTTAGGTGAGATCAAATCTGGGTAGAGGGTACAATATTGACGTTGTCTAGCTACACTGCACTTTTCTCCACTACGATTTTCAGCAAGATAGCAAACACATGGTAGTTATTGTAAAAACGGACCTTTTTGGCAGTGAAGACAAAGTCTATAGGGCCCTAGTAATGGTACTTTTCCCTCACTCACAACCATTTCAGATTTGGGGACAACTTATACCTTCAAGTCAGTGGCACTGCTATGGGTACCTGCATGGACCGACAGTATGCCAATATTTTTATGGCTGACTTAGAACAACGCTTCCTCAGCTCTTATCCCCTCTCCTCTACTTGTGCTACATTGATGACATCTTCATCATCTGGACCCATGGGAAGGAGGCCCTTGAAGAATTCCACCTGGATTTCAACAATTTCCACCCCACGATCAACCTCAGCCTGGACCAGTCCACACAAGAGTTCTACTTCCTGGACACTACAGTGCAAATAAGTGATGGTCACATAAACCCCATCCTGTACGGGAAACCTACTGACCGCTATACTTACCTACATGCCTCCAGCTTCCATCCAAGACACACCACACGATTCATTGTCTACAGCCAAGCCCTAAGATACAACCGAATTTGCTCCAATCCTTCAGACAGAGACAAACACCTACAAGATCTTTATCAAGCATTCTTAAAACTACAATACCTAGCTGGGGAAGTGAGGAAACAGATTGACAGAGCGAGAGGGTACCCAGAAGTCACCTACTACAAGACAGGCCCAACAAGGAAAACAACAGAACACCACTGGCCATCACATACAGCCCCCAGCTAAAACCTCTCCAGCACATCATCAACGATCTACAACCTATCCTGGAAAACAATCCCTCACTCTCACAGACCCTGGGAGGCAGGCCAGTCCATGCTAGCAGACAGCCCCACAACCTGAAGCAAATACTCACCAGCAACTACACACCACACCACAGAAACATTAACCCAGGAACCAATCCCTGTAACAAACCCTTTTGCCTACTCTGTCCCCTATATACTCTAGCGACACCATCAGAGGACCCAATCATATGAACCATCAGGGGCTCATTCACCTACACATCTACTAATGTGATACATGCCATAATGTGCCAGCAATGCCCCTCTGCCATGTACATTGGCCAAACCGGACAGTCTCTTCGTAAAAGAATAAATGGACACAAATCGGACATCAGGAATGGTAACATACAAAAGCCAGTAGGAGAACACTTCAACCTTCCCGGACATTCTATAACAGACTTAAAAGTAGCCATACTTCAACAAAAAAACTTCAAAAACAGACTTCAAAGAGAAACTGCAGAGCTACAATTACTTAGCAAATTTAACATCGTTACTTTGAGTTTGAATAGAAACTGGGAGTGGCTGGCTCACTACAAAAGCAATTTTCCCTTTCTTGGTATTGACACCTCCTCATCAATTATTGGGAGTGGACTACACCCACCCTGATTGAATTGGCCCTGCAAACACTGGTTCTCCACTTGTGAGGTAACACCCTTCTCTTCATGTATCAGTATATTTATGCCTGCACCTGTAATTTTCACTTCATACATCTGAAGAAGTCAGTTTTTACTTGCGAAAGCTTAAGCCCAAATAAATCTGTTAGTCTTTAAGGTGCCACCAGACTCCTCATTGTTTTTGTGGATAAAGACTAACCCCTCTGATACTGGTATGCTAATAATTCAAACATCTATTTACTGACAAAAATATTGATCATGCCCCCATGAACCTGGGGGCCAACTCCTGCTATCTGCTGCCCCCTCCCAGCTTCCCATAACAGGATTACAAGGGCGCACAGAAAGCAGGCTATGATTTACTACTTAAGACTTGTGAGAAAATAATATATGAAAGAGTTCTCACAAGTCTGAAAAAGTATCAGTCTTTTAAAAAATACAGTTGAAACAAACAGAAATGAGAGTGATTCAGAAAGCTGTGTTGGTTGGAGGGATGTAATTTATTCTGCTAGGTGCTATTTCCAGTCTGGGTAGCCGATTGCAAGCAGACAGTTGTCAGTAACCTATCGGCTGTTGGGACTGAAACTCTTTGGTGAGAATTCAGACACAGTACTGTAGTTACGCCAGAAGCAGAGGAACACCCTTTTTTAGAATTAAACAAGGATTTCAGTAGGGATCATCAAGAGATTTTTATTTGTAAGAAGAATAAAACTTAAAATCTCATAATCAGGGTGGATCAAAAGAAACTGTTTTCCAAAGGATGAAGAAATTCAGGACAGATCAATAATTCCTAACCATCAGAAGCAACTAGAGTTAACTATATCTGCTAGCACCATCAATCAGTGGAACAAATAGCTAGAAATGACAAGTGGCTAGATATGGCTCCTAGAGAAAATCTGCCACTGCCTGTTTTCTGGTTTCTAGCTAAAACTACATGAAAGTAGCAGAATATTGACAATGGTGTTGGTCAGAATTTATACCAGTGTAAATGACAGCAGAATTTAGCCCGTAGTATGTGACTGCATGGCCGTGTCTTCACTAGGAAAAAAAGTATTTTTTAGCTTTTGTTTGCTAACACATGGTAACTAACATGTGACCAGGCAGTTGTAGTTGTAACATGAGTTAAAAGACTGAGATAAACAATAGTCTCCCCCCATTTATTTATCTTGACCTGATAACACAGGTGAAAACTACAAACTGCCTTGTCCACGCTAGCATTTTACAATGTGTTAGCTAGCACATGCTAAAAAAAAAAAAATCATCTTTTTTCTTACTGTGGATGGTCCCTGTTCATCAGGTGCCTTTTATAGCTGCGCACTAATCTGCTCTGTCTCCTATCTATTACAAATCTTTCTCCTTCCTTTCCCAATTTCTTTTATCTCTTAGCACATTAGCTCAAGCAGAACTAGCATGTGTCTGTCGACCCACGCTGAGAAGCATGCTCCCAGCTGTAGTGTAGACATACCCCAAGAGAGAGCACTTTTGGGTACAGTTTGGGCTGAAGAAGAGGCTTGGAACTGTAAGCCCACAAACTGTTTCCTGTTTGATTCTTACTGTGTTCAGGGGAACAGGACTGCATCAAAGAAATGTGTGACTCCATCATCTATTTCCATTCCTATCAGAAACAATCCACAAGACCCTAAATATTGGATAACTGCTTGGGTCAAAAGGGGTAACACTGTATTGCTGTATAAAACTACCTCTAAAATCTTCTAATCTACTACTAATAAAACCAGGTTGTGGAGATACACATTTGAAAAATTCCTTCTTATGGCTGGCAGACTCTATAAGTCTTGAGACAAACAATGGTCTGAAGTCAGTCGTCCGCTTGGAATTGACAACTGTATATTATAGCAATAGGCAGCCAACGTACACACATACACACACAAAATCTGAATGCTCTCCTGATTCACTGTTACAATAATTACCACCACAAATATATATGGTCACAGCAGAAGGTGTTAATTTTATGCATGTTATGAATCATCAATATATAAGCATTCAGTATGAAATCTTGCATAGCAAGAACTAACTGGATGGCCTGGACCTAGAGATACCGTACAGTAACCACATCCAGATTATCACTAAAGGGATTAAGCACTTTCTTTTGTCAGACTGGAGACTGACCAGAAGCCAACTCCAGGCAAACCTGTCTGAGATTCCTGTGTATTGCACAGCTACTTCAGAAAGGAGAGCTAGCACCTATGCCCACCTAATTAAACCATGAAGTCCTGGTCAAACAGTTCTTTCCCAGGAAGAAAGCTCTGGGCTGAGGCAGGAGAAGGGAACAGAGTGTGTTTATATGCAGTTAGGGTATGCTTTCACCGTAGAACTAACTCAGGCTGCTACCTGGGCATTACCCCCTAAGCCTTCTCCACCCCAAAAAGAACCTCTCACCTGAAGTTGACAGTGCTTTTAACCCAGGCTAGTTGGCTTGTCTGGGGCTGTAGGCTAAAATCTGAGTGATGCATTCAGTTGGCATGATAATCTGCCCACATTGCAGTGAGCACACAGGCTAATCACTCAAGTGCTGATAGTCCTTCAAGACCTTCCCACAATTCCCCCAAGTGCTTGAAGGGCAGACAAGTTCTCCCACAATTCACTGGGAAAGAATCAGAGTGGCTCAGCTTATTGCAGCACAAAGAACCATGGAATATGCTCCCACTAGTCCTAGTAGCACACATGGCAGAGTGCAGCAAAGAGGAGGACACAGTAACTTGGGTAGGGCCTTGCAATGTGGTGGTTTACACTGGGGCTAGGCTTGATCATCTGAGTTAACTGTGAAGTGAAGACATACCCTGAGTAACCAATACGGACAATGACAAAGCCCCCACTTTTCAGAAGCAGGAAAATGTCTCTTAGTTGAGATTTCTGCAAAAGGAAATTGCCTGCATGCAGTTGTTGCCACTTCTGTTCTAGGTAAACAGGACTTGTGTACATTTGTAAATACATAAATTACACTGGAACATAACCCTGATGTTGTGTCACCGATTCCCCCTCCAACAGGAAGGAGAGCTACCAAGCCTGGAAGCTTGCCCTCAAAGGGGCAACAATGCAACTCAGATTCAGAAGAAACTGAAGTTTGTGTGCCTATTTTGTACATAGAAGTGTCTTATATAAAACCATCAGTTCTCTTTTGCACCACTGTAAATCTCAACATACAACCACAGCTGAGAACATACTGTACGTACCATTTTTTCAAAGTTTACTAGATTGTCAATGAATGTCTTGTTCCCCTCGTGAGTAAACGTCATGTCTGCATAGAAATAAATGCAATAGTCTTATAGATAATTGAATTATGACATACAAAACAGCAGAGCACTGTATCTCTATCTCTTCAGTTACAACAATCAGACCATTTAATTGTTAAAAAACATGCTCCTTCTATTAGAGTGAAACTTTGTAAGATTTCTCACTAAGGCTAATGCAACTGGAGTCTGACGTTCAGATTTACTGAAAACTCCTTCTCCGATCTCCATGTCATGATTTTTTTTTAATAGAAAAGAGGATTGCACCTTCCACTGAGATTGAATTTTACTTTCTCTTACTGCCTTTCACTCTTCAAATATCTGACAACTAACTTTCACATGAATAAGGCTGGCAGACTTTCTAGATTACCTTTTATAAGTAAGGGCATGAAGGGAATTATAGGAGGGTCCAGTTTAGCTACAGTAAGCCTGTAGGCCCTATGGTTTCTTGATGGATCCTTAAAAAAAGAAGAGATCAGACAATTATTAACATGGATCAAAAAGCAGACACTGTATAGCTTCATTTAAAAGACATGATGTTTATTAAATGTAATTACTTTGTCTTGCAGCTTTAAAAAGTGCAGCTTCAAAACAAGGACAGCTTTCATTAAATTTAACAGTTCTCCTATCAAATGGCAAGATATAAGTGTGATTACAAAACAGCTTATTTGAATAGAAACTTCACATTTTCCCTCCCTCTAATGGATTTGCAGACACCAGAATAAAAAAAATCCATGTTAGAAAATACAATTTCCCATATGTACAATGGGAAAACATGTTATAAATCTTTTCAGAGTGTCCCAGATTGACCTTAAGTGATACATAAATTCTGTCAAAGTAGGTTCCTAAGGGTATAATTTATTAGTCATACATGCTTATTTTAGCAGCACTAAAATGGGATCATAAACTTCTTAAATTCAAACAAGGACATATAGAATGTTCTGTATCGAGGAATTCAAATCAGTTACTCAGAAACTGAATTAGTACAGATTGTGCACAGAATAAAGGATCTATTGCCATTTACCATCAAGCTTTCAAACTCTGCATAGATCTTCTTAAACTTGCTTGGAAGTTTCTGTTAATAAAACAAAAACAACAGAAAACTGTGTTAAATTTAATCTGCATTCAGTATAACCATTTTACTGTGTATGTTTCTTGTAAACATCCTTAAAGTAGGAAAAACTGTTCTTTCTGGAACAATGTGGTAACATAAAATACAGCACATCTCCTAGCAACCAGATTATAAATAGAGATGGGACTGAGCTACAAAACCTGGATCCTGATTTGGATCCAATCCTGAAGTTACCCAGTTTGAGATGTTCAGATTCAGACATTGAATTGGCCCATTACTGTGACATGCTGCAGCCAAGTAATTCACTTTCATATCTGGATCCAAAGTGCAAATGAAAGTTTAATTCAGTGTTCCAGTTCAGTCCCATTCTTAATGACAGCCTGTTTGAACCAAAGCAATTTACAAAAATACCTTGGGCAGTATTATTTCAGCTGGATCATTCACATAAATGACTGTGTGCCTTTTGGAATATTCACAAGTCAGTCAAACCCCACCTGGGCATTTCCAGGAGATATTGTTAAGCCAAATGTATCATCAGCTATTACACAAATCCTTGATTTGCCTGGCATCCAAGGGTCAGTATTCATTTGTTTGGGTTAAGTTAATTAATAACTTTTCAGTTCACAATAGACACTGAAAATGAACTTTTGTCAGCTACGCCCACAGTGAATAAAGGATATGGTGGAACATTACTAAATAATTGCTTTCTATCTCACATTATACTATAATAAATAAATGTTGAGCAAGTTTACTGGATGTGGATACTGGTATGTGAAAAAGACAGCTTCTAAGATCACAATAACTTTCATATATCAAATTAAAACATGTCAGCTTTCTAATTTGCATTACAAATTTGAATATATTTTCTGATCAAATCACATTACAACATTTAGTGGGCATCATAAGCAATAAAGAAATATTTCCTTAAAGTCAATTCTGCAGTAAAGTATTCCTCTATTTAATAGGCATATTATAGCAAGATAGAGTACCACAACAAGGGCCTCATTTCTAATGATGGACATGAACAAATTGTGTGCCTATTTTCCATATGCATACAAATCAGGTATTTGTGAATGAAGTGGCCATATGCACCTGCAAATACCCGATTTGTGTGTGCAACTGACATACCTGCATATGAACATTAAGAATAAATATGTAGGACCTGCTTTTTACTAATGATGTTCACATATATATCCTGAAAAAAACCAGTAGAGATACTCTTAGATTATGTCTTGATAACCTGAGTGCTCTGCTGAACAAAAGAGTGTGAAAACATTTATCTGAATACAATATCATACCTCTTTCACTTACAAATTATCTCTTCCCCCTTCCAGCTCAATCCCCATATCTACTGTAAATTCCAGCTTGTTGTACACAGTAAATTAATTAAATTCCACCTCTTGTCTGCTTAGAACTTCTGCCCTCTTAAAAACCCCCAGCAGATAGAAATAAAGGGCCAGTTATTTAGAAATTAGCCTTCAAATTCATGCCTTCAGTGTTAATTGTGAGAAGGTTTATGCTGGTATTCAGAAAAATAAATGTAGGCTTCTCTGGCTGCAAACTGAAGGTGTACATTTAGATTTCAGGTTGAGGTCTTTTTGTAAACTGCTGCCTTCTGATGGTACCTCGAATCCCCATTTTCAGGCCAGATTTTAGAAACATGTTAAATGCAATCGGTTATATTTTGGTTTCAATTACACCAGTAATATATCACTGACATATCACAGCAACCTGGCCAAACATTTTTCTATTTTTCATGAAAAATGTTCACAGAAATATCCAAAAAATGGGCAACCAGCATATACAGGTCAACATTTTTATAAAAATGGAAATTTCGATGAAAATGTTTTGCTAAAAAATTTCATGACAAATCTTTCAGAATTTTTGGAGGAGGGCTACACTGGGGTAAAGGAGAATTTGGCCCATGAAATGTAATTTCACCTTGCTTCCCCCAATAATTTTGCCTCCCTCTTTACCTCCTTTTTTGTAAAACAAAACAAAACACAGCAGCTCAGTATTGTGCTACACAAATGCTCATTAATGGTATGGGACGTCTCCAAGCTTTTAGCCTACAGTAGTAACCTCTCCTCTCAGGAACTGAATTACAGTCGTGAAGAATGGCATGCCTCCCTCTCTCCCAGTTAACCATGTTAATTCTAGCAATAACATGGATGGATGGATGTTGTTGCTTACTAAAAGCAGAAATTACAACCAAAGGTCTCAGAACTGTTGTAGCTATCACTTACCTCCCATGTTAGTGAAAGGCGGCTCACAGCAACATTACTCAGTCCCATGATAATAGCGAAAAAGGAATTAAGATTTTTGTATTCCTTACAGCTGAAATACAAGAGATCCAGACTTTTAATGTTATGCATATAATCAGAGGAGAAGTAAAACTGAGGTCCTGAAGAGAGTGGAATACAAGCCTTTGGTTTGAGTTTGATTACGTTCTGGCAAACTTCACCAGTGGACTTGAGACACATCATTTTGCAACCTCTTTCCCCCTGAGTTTTGTTTGAATCTCAGACTCAAAGCATAATGAGAAGCTTGGTAAACCCAGGATAATAGTATCTATACTGATCAAATTCACTTGGAAACTTCTGTCCCCTCATGCCTCAAAATTGACTGCCAGTTTTCCTCTAATCTGATGTCATTTTTGGCATACAGGAATCCATGGCATTTTAACACCTTTCCCTCCCACCCGTGCACTATGGGGCATCTCCTGACACTAGACTAAGTTAAGGCCCAAGGAATGCTAAAAACAGTGGGAGAAGCATAGTTTACACTCCCACAGCTACAGAACTTGGTGGGCTGGCAGGTTGTCTACACCGCAGAAGAGTCTTACTCCAGATTCAAGGGGCAGATGCCCAGAGATGGCTGAGTTTCAGTGACCCCTGTATACATAGTCTGTAACCAAATTGTGCAGTTTCTTGAACTCTTTGGGATCTTCCAATTAAATAAGTGCCAACTGTCATCTTCATCATTATAAAGACCCTTTACAACATATCCATTGCACATACTAGGTGCACTAAATCTGCCCTAGCCTCCAATACAAGAGTGCTCCTTCATTAGTGCTCAGGAGAGACTGAAGGATGTAACTGCATGTTACAGAATATCTGATATGCCACATCTTTGCAAATGATTTGCTATGTTTGTTACTATAATTGCCCAAAGTAGAAATCTTTAGGCCTATGCTTCTTTTGCTATTTGATTTGCAAAGGTTGGGTGGTAGGATATTAAGGAAACTATAAAAGCAAGAGATTCAAACTGTGATTCTCAAATATTATTCTCTACTTCAGTTAAATCTTGAATATTTTATCCTCTCTCAGATATCTCATCTTGTATGGCTGATCTTCACCTTAACTCAGCATGGCCAAGAGTGAGCTCATAGACTCTCCTCCCAAAACTATCTCTGTAGTATACTATACTAGTGAACATTGTCACCATAATGCCATCACCCAGGTTTGTAACCTTGGGGATTAACTTGGCTCTGTTTCCCTCACGTCCAAGCCACGGCCACATCCTGTTGCTTTTTCTTCACAACATTTCAAAAAACATACCCTTTCCTTTTTTTCCTGATGGTCAAATCGCTTGCTCACAACCTAATCATCTACTGACTTCTGTGACCACTTCTGCTCTCGGGTCTTCTTTTTAACAAGCTTACCACCCTCCAACCTTCCAATGCTGCTACCAAAATTATTTCCCTCACATGTTGCTTTGATGATGGTAACATGTCTTTACTTGTTCTGAGAGACACCAAGCATAAATCTGGGTTCAGTAGAAATAATAAATATTAAAATACTAGTATTCAAGTGTAGTGTGGGCTTATTTAAGGAAGCTGCAACTTGCAACTATCCTTTGGCTGAAATAGGGGAATGTTTTGTGGGTGTGCATATGGAGAGAGTTTTTTAATGACTGTGTGTGAACTAGTGTGTATCGAGATGAGAGAAAGGAGGCATGGAAGAGTGAGTGGATATCTTTTGTGTATACGCATAAAGTGGTTCGTTTAAATAACGTGTATGTAGAGACAATACATAGAAAGTCTATGTGTGTGCATGTGCACGCATGTATCTGTGTTGAAGCACTGAAAGACACCACTGGAAATATAGTTAATTTCTTCCTTTATTTCAAAGACTCCAAGCTTGTGAACCTGGTGAGTTGCGCACTTTTACCCAGCAAGTGGCAGGAGCAACCACTGCACAGTAAGCTGAAAGTACACCAGGCTCAGTACAATGAGCCCGCATCTGGTTATGCAACTTCCCCTAGGGGCATGAGCACCAATAAGGGTGCATTTCAAGGCATAGACAACATGCCTATTGGAAAAGTGGGGACCCCTCTTTTGGAACCAATATGGAACCAAGGTGCTCAGCAGCCATTATCTCTGAATATCAGTATGCCAGGAAAGCTGCAGAGCCACACAGTTTTACCACCAGCTACCCAGGAAGATTAACAGTGCTGTACTGAACTGAGTTCCCTCCCTAATACGTCTAGTGCACCTTCCTCTGCTCTCAGGAGGGATTCTACTCTCCTTTGGCTACTGCTTTATCAAGGCTCTTCATGTGCAAATTTAGACAGGGATATTACTTCAAGGCCTGGGCCCACCTTTTTTTAACCCAGTCCCTTGGCTCGTTTTGTTCTAATTCTTCCGCGCATTATATTTGTTTCACTATGTTCTGTAGCACCTGTTACCATGGCAACAATTTATATGGTAAAAAAGAGCTCCATAATGTTTAAAGTTCTTTTGCCGCCACTGAAAATAAATCTGCCAGCTCAGTTTTTATTTCGGAAAATCTTGTGCTTCAGAACTCCCTGCCTTTAGGAGACACAGAGGTCTCAGTAGAGCAGGTCAGGTTTAGCCATTTATTTTTAGAACTGTAGTGAGACCAGAAACATGGAAGTAAACAGGTCATCAAGCTGATCTAAATAGCATAACCCTGTGACACTGGGAAATCTAATGGGTCTGGGGCACTTTATGATTGATTATTTTCCCTGTTTTTTCTTAAGGTGAAGTTTAACTGTTATTTTGAAGATGCTTGATTTTAAAGGTTTATTAAATTTACCTTAATATCTTCATTTACTTGCATTTATGCATTTTCCCATTTCACACTACTGATTTGAGGAATAAACCTTCTTCATTTGTGTGTATGTATCCTACTGCCCTCTACTGGACAGAATATGTCAGACCTGCTTTCTGGTTTACAATTTCCCTTTAAGGAACGAGATAACGTTTTTAGAGACTACAGGAGTATGTTCTATTTACCTTACTAGGAGTCTGATCCTGTGAGATGCTGAGTGCTTCTTATAAGATGTTTAAGGAGCCTTAAACTTCACCTACCTTTTGTGAATGTTGAGAGCGCTCAGCAATTTCCAGAACGGACTCAGTACCTTGCAATATCAGGCCCCCTATGCAGCAGGATTGGTCATGCTAGTGCTTGTGTACAAGTTGTATGTGGGCATGGGTTTGGGATATGAAAAATTATGATTTCTGGAGCAGAATTCAGAGTTTATTTTATGGTAATCCTTTCTTCCCCCACTCCCTCACGACACTTTTAAAAATGGGGGACTTGTTTTATAAAATGCAAAAATATTTTTTCATGTTTTAAGAGTAAATTACTTATTTGTATTATAATAGTACCCAGAGGCCCCAGTCAAGATCTGGGTCCATCATCCAAGGCATTGTACAAACCCATAGAAAGACATAGTTCCTCCCTTGAGGAGTTTAGAATCTACTCTGAGACAATAAGCAACAGGTGGGTGTAACAAACAATAGCAGGGATTGGGAGGAGGGAAGAAGAGGGTAACAGTGCTAAGAACTCTGGTTACATAGGCTAGTTGTGGCCCTGCTCCCTTTGAAGTGAACAGAAAGTTCCTGCTGAATTCAGTGGTGAGGAATCAAGCCCTAAGCGCACAAATTGAAGGTTCCAAGTAATTTTAAGTTATTTTAAATGATGAGATATTAACAAACAAGTAAGAGATCAGCAATCCCCACCGGCAAGGTACCTAGTCAAATATACTTTGCTTGCAAGTGAGCTTACATTTTGCCTATTTTGGGGGTCAATTGTCTGTTTTTCCTCACAAACTTATCTGTTTTCACTAAGCCATACTTTTTGGGGGGCAAAACTAGGATAATTTGCAATATTCCAGCAAAATGTGCAAATGCTTAGTTTTTGTAATGAGTCACCCAAAATGTATCACTCAGCTGGAGTATTGCAGAATGTTATAATAAGCTTTAATTGTGAAGTTTCTCCATGTGTCCTGCTGCTATCCATCTTTAAGCTCGGTAGCTGGAAAGAGAGAGACAATAACAAAGTTTGGGTGTCTGAAAAAATACCACAGAGTGAGGCTAACAGGAGCCTTTCTACACTTTCACCCTGCTCCTCTCCTGCTCTACTTTCACTCTGCTTGGGGGACTTCTACCTCAGAAGAATGTAAATGACGTTATCCTGCAAGTAACATAAGTGGATTGGTCCCACTGAACTCAATGAATTACTCATGTGGGTGGTTGCAGAACAGGGCTCTAAGAATTCAGGGAGCAAGGGTAAATAGAGGAGATGAACAGAAAAGGGGAAGACAAACAGTAACAGGGAACAATCCTGCATTAACAGGCATGGGCAAGATTAATTAGGCTTTTTCAGCTCTGTTTGATTCTCTGTAAAAATTACAAATAACAAATATATTAAAAACGTGGCATGTATTTCAGCCTCTTTCTGTATATACTAATGTATACTCACTGGGCTGCTATCTTAATGAATTTCTTTAACAGCTGAACACGCTTGCTGAGTTGGGAGCAAAGACAAATCTCTGTGACCACCCAGAACTGGATTTCATTAAATCTTCTCAAAAACAAGTCCAAATTTGCTGTGGTCTTTTTAAAATTGTGCGTTCCAAATGTGTGGTAAATCAGCTCCAGCTAGGAGAGAAAAAACAGGGTTGGTTTTCAGGGGGTGGAGAGGAGTAAGACGTCACTATTAGTTTCTAAATTATTCAAGCTTGAAACTTGCTGTGCAGTAAATGTGTGCATGATACAGCTGGCAAGGATTCAGCTTGCATTGCAAATTCAGTAGACAACCACTAAGGCACATTAAAAGCATAAATATAGACTAGGTAGTAACAGTTTAATACCCTCAAGGAGACATATCAAAGTAATTCAATATAGAATGCACTATTAGGCGACATTTCTTTTATATACTTTATATTTTTGCTGTGGCTGGAATAGTATTTAATAGTTTCAAGGCTTGCAACTGCTAAGGTTCTACAAGTTAAACTCAGAGAAAATCTGGCAAACAGTATCTGCATCTACACTAAATGTTTAATAATAAATACTGAGATGCTATTTAGATTCCCCATACCTCATGCACACAGTTGAAGAGCTCCCAATCATAAATTGTCATCTGGTAGGCTAGGTCTTTGGAGCTCATGAGTTCAAAAGTTCCTACAGTTCCAGCCGATGGGCCTTCTTGTTCTGGCAGTGGTGTCTGTGAATAAAAATAATGACACAAGAATATTTCAAAGTGCTAAATTGCACCACCAGTGCTTCGTCCTCTGCAGAACTCCTGATTTTTTTTTCCAATGTCACCAATTTCTGAAGGGGGTTTCATACAGTGGAACTGCAGTCTGCTTTCAACTATAGGTAGCAATAAAGCCTCTATTATCAATTCCCATTTCTACATGCACAAGGATCCGAACCACAACATACAAGCCTAATGTTTTTGCAACGAACAGATTTTAATGATGTGCATTATTTCCTTTATTACAATTTAGAAAGCTGTAACAATCTAATAAGTCATCTCATACTTTCTCTTTCAGTATACATTCAATATATTCCAGTCCTGGGATCATTATCGGACATTTGTGATGGTATAACTCCCAGTTGTGTTATTGGGAGTTTTAAATGTTCACAGAATACATTCCTTTGAGTGATTAAAGTATTAATTTTTAAACGGATTTTCATATAACCTAACAAAAGACGTGAGCTGCCGTTTTGCACAGAACACAAATAATTCTTAAACTAAATCTATTTAAAATGTGCGCTGGGATGATTCCATGTTTGGAGTCATCTACTGTATATATTAGGGCCAAACACTCTAAACCATCCATACAAAAATTATTCAATTGCCAAACAATATACCTGTGGCCAATTCACATGCACCTTGTAAACACATCCTGGGACTTCTGAAACAGTGCTTCCTGTGAACCTACATTTTAAATTGCTTTTGCTTCCAGGAGAGGGCAGTGTCGTTCACTTACAATTTTTTCTACAAATTCCTCCACACTGTGTTTAATTTTTAATGACCCTAATCTAATATGTTGAAGATTATGATAGAAAAATGTGCTGTCAACAGAACAGGTCACATTCTGAGTCCAACCTGAACCAGGGCTGCAAGATGAGGCCCCATATTTCCACAGACTATATTTCCGAACAAAAAAGTTAAGATTACTACATTCTTCTGCATTTACAAAAGAAATTATGGCTGCAAAATTTAAAAAAATAAATAGAGCTCTCTGGATTAATATACCAGCAGGCCCCTAAGTAATACATAAGTATAGTAAATTTATTTCTGCTAGAGTTGCTACTTTTTGTTCTCTAGGATAAACTTGCATCACAAACAACATAATGACACAATCACATCAAACTGATCCAAAATAATTTGTAATACACTACCGGCATTATGGCCCTACAAGCCTAGCTTTTCATTTTTACCTTCAGGAAAGAGTAACTTTTGCACAAAGTGAAATAGGTTTTTGTTCCTAGTCAGAGCACCCGTCCACATGATGAAGCCCTTTATTTCGACTTAAAGGGCTCTTAAAATTGATTTCCTTACTCCACCCCTGACAAGTGGATTAGCGCTTAAATCGGCCTTGCCGGCTCGAATTTGGGGTACTGTGGACACAATTCGACGGTACTGGCCTCCGGGAGCTATCCCAGAGTGCTCCATTGTGACCTCTCTGGACAGCACTCTCAACTCAGATGCACTGGCCAGGTAGACAGGAAAAGAACCGCGAACTTTTGAATCGCATTTCCTGTTTGGCCAGCGTGGCAAGCTGCAGGTGACCATGCAGAGCTCATCAGTAGAGGTGACCATGATGGAGTCCCAGAATCGCAAAAGAGCTCCAGCATGGACCGAACGGGAGGTACAGGATCTGATCGCTGTCTGGGGAGAGGAAACCGTGCTATCAGAACTCCGTTCCAGTTTTCGAAATGCCAAAACCTTTGTCAAAATCTCCCAGGGCATGAAGGACAGAGGCCATAACAGGGACCCGAAGCAGTGCCACGTGAAACTGAAGGAGCTGAGGCAAGCCTACCAGAAAACCAGAGAGGCGAACGGCCGCTCCGGGTCAGAGCCCCAAACATGCCGCTTCTATGATGAGCTGCATGCCATGGTGGAGCCACCACCACCCCAGCCGTGTTGTTTGACTCCTTCAATGGAGATGGAGGCAATACGGAAGCAGGTTTTGGGGACGAAGAAGATGATGATGATGATGAGGTTGTAGATAGCTCACAGCAAGCAAGCGGAGAAACCGGTTTTCCTGACAGCCAGGAACTGTTTCTCACCCTGGACCTGGAGCCAGTACCCCCCGAACCCACCCAAGGCTGCCTCCTGGACCCAGCAGGCGGAGAAGGGACCACCGGTGAGTGTACCTTTTAAAATACTATACGTGGTTTAAAAGCAAGCATGTGAAAGGATTATTTTGCCCTGGCATTCGCGGCTCTCCTGGATGTACTCCCAAAGCCTTTGCAAAAGGTTTCTGGGGAGGGCAGCCTTATTGTGTCCTTCATGGTAGGACGTTTTACCACTCCAGGCCAGTAACACGTACTTGGGAATCATTGTACAACAAAGCATTGCAGTGTATGTTTGCTGGCGTTCAAACAACATCCGTTCTTTATCTCTCTTTATCTCTTTATCTCTCTGTGTTATCCTCAGGAGAGTGAGATATCATTCATGGTCACCTGGTTGAAATACAGTGCTTTTCTTCAGGGGACACTCAGAGGAGCCCATTCCTGCTGGGCTGTTTGCCTGTGGCTAAACAGAAATGTTCCCCGCTGTTAGCCACAGGGAGGGTGGAGGGTTGAGGGGGTAGCCACGCGGTAGGGGGAGGCAAAATGCAACCTTGTAACGAAAGCACATGTGCTATGTATGTAATGTTAACAGCAAGGTTTACCCTGAAAGAGTGTAGCCACTGTTTTATAAAATGTGTCTTTTTAAATACCGCTGTCCCTTTTTTTTTTCTCCACCAGCTGCATGTGTTTCAATGATCACAGGATCTTCTCCTTCCCAGAGGCTAGTGAAGCTTAGAAAGAAAAAAAAACGCACTCGAGTTGAAATGTTCTCCGAGCTCATGCTGTCCTACCACACTGACAGAGCACAGACAAATGCGTGGAGGCAAATAATGTCAGAGTGCAGGAAAGCACAAAATGACCGGGAGGAGAGGTGGTGGGCTGAAGAGAGTAAGTGGCGGGCTGAAGAGAGGGCTGAAGCTCAAATGTGGCGGCAGCGTGATGAGAGGAGACAGGATTCAATGCTGAGGCTGCTGGAGGACCAAACCAGTATGCTCCAGTGTATGGTTAAGCTGCATCAAAGGCAGCTGGAGCACAGACTGCCACTACAGCCCCTGTGTAACCAACCGCCCTCCTCCCCAAGTTCCATAGCCTTCACACCCAGATGCCCAAGAATGCGGTGGGGGGGCCACCGGCCAACCAGCCACTCCGCCACAGAGGATTGCCCAAAAAAAAGAAGGCTGTCATTCAATAAATTTTAAAGTTGTAAACTTTTAAAGTGCTGTGTGGCCTTGTCCTTCCCTCCTCTACCACCCCTCCTGGGCTACCTTGGTAGTCATCCCCCTATTTGTGTGATGAATGAATAAAGAATGCATGAATGTGAAGCAACAATGACTTTATTGCCTCTGCAAGTGGTGATCAAAGGGAGGAGGGGAGGGTGGTTAGCTTACAGGGAAATAGAGTGAACCGAGGGGCGGGGGGTTTCATCAAGGAGAAACAAACAGAACTTTGACACCGTAGCCTGGCCAGTCATGAAACTGGTTTTCAAAGCTTCTCTGATGCGTACCGCGCCCTCCTGTGCTCTTCTAACTGCCCTGGTGTCTGGCTGCGCGTAACCAGCAGCCAGGCAATTTGCCTCAACCTCTCACCCCGCCATAAACGTCTCTCCCTTACTCTCACAGATATTGTGGAGCACACAGCAAGCAGTAATAACAGTGGGAATATTGGTTTTGCTGAGGTCTAAGCGAGTCAGTAAACTGCGCCAGCGTGCCTTTAAACGTCCAAATGCACATTCTACTACCATTCTGCACTTGCTCAGCCTGTAGTTGAACTACTGTCCAGGCTACCTGTGTACGGCTTCATGAGCCATGGCATTAAGGGGTAGGCTGGGTCCCCAAGGATACATATAGGCATTTCAACATCCCCAACAGTTATTTTCTGGTCTGGGAATAAAGTCCCTTCCTGCAGCTTTTGAAACAGACCAGAGTTCCTGAAGATGCGAGCGTCATGTACCTTTCCCGGCCATCCCACGTTGATGTTGCTGAAACGTCCCTTGTGATCCACCAGAGTTTGCAGCACTATTGAAAAGTACCCCTTGCGGTTTATGTACTCGGCGGCTTGGTGCTCCGGTGCCAAGAAAGGGATATGGGTTCCGTCTATGGCCCCACCACAGTTACGGAATCCCATTGCAGCAAAGTCATCCACTATGACCTGCACATTTCCCAGGGTCACTACCCTTGATATCAGCAGATCTTTGATTGCGTGGGCTACTTGCATCACAGTAGCCCCAACAGTAGATTTGCCCACTCCAAATTGATTCCCAACTGACCGGTAGCTGTCTGGCGTTGCAAGCTTCCACAGGGCTATCGCCACTCGCTTCTCAACTGTGAGGGCTGCTCTCATCTTGGTATTCATGCGCCTCAGGGCAGGGGAAAGCAAGTCACAAAGTTCCATGAAAGTGCCCTTACGCATGCGAAAGTTTCGCAGCCACTGGGAATAGTCCCAGACCTGCAACACTATGCGGTCCCACCAATCTGTGCTTGTTTCCCGAGCCCAGAATCGGCATTCCACAGCATGAACCTGCCCCATTAGCACCATGATGCATGCATTGGCAGGGCCCATGCTTTCAGAGAAATCATGTCCATGTCCTGATCACTCACGTGACCGCGCTGACGTCGCCTCCTCGCCCGGTATCGCTTTGCCAGGTTCTGGTGCTGCATATACTGCTGGATAATGCGTGTGGTGTTTAATGTGTTCCTGATTGCCAAAGTGAGCTGAGCGGCCTCCATGCTTGCCTTGGTATGGCGTCCGCACAGAAAAAAGGCGCGGAACGATTGTCTGCCGTTGCTCTGACGGAGGGAGGGGCGACTGACGACACGGCTTACAGGGTTGGCTTCAGGGAGCTAAAATCAACAAAGGGGGTGGCTTTACATCAAGGAGTATTTCAGGCAGGACTTCACGGAGGGTTCCAATAAGAAATGGTGCACCTAAGTTATTGTTCTTCTTGGAACAAGGAGGTTAGCCTGGCCTCTGATTGATACATGGCTAGATTTACCTCGCTGCACCTTCTCTGTGAGTGACTGCAGTGTGACCTAGAGGAATGAGTCCCCTAGACAGGGGAGGAGGCAAATGAGTACAAAACAAATCTGGTCTATTTCTTGTTTTGATCCACTCCATCTATCTTTTACATCTTTGGCTGGCAGCAGACGGTGCAGAAGGACTGCATGCCATCCACATCTCATGGCTGCTCAGCAGAAGATGGTGCAGTAGGACTGCTAGCCATCCTCATCTCTTGCCTGCCCGGCAGAAGATGGTACAGTAGGACTGCTAGCAATCCGTATCGCCTGCCTGCTCACCATAAGACAGTTCAATAGGACTGACTGCAGGACTAAAGAGAATGACCTGGTCAAGTCACTCCAAATTTAGTCCCTGCGCCCATGTCTGCCCAGGCGCTACCAGCCAACGTGGCCAGGAGCACCTCGGACATGACGAGGACGGCTACCAGTCGTACTGTACCGTCTGCTGCCAGAAGGCAATGGATTGCTGCTACTGTGTAGCAATGTCGTACCGCGTCTGCCAGCACCCAGGAGACATACGGTGACGGTTACCTGAGCGGGCTCCATGCTTGCCGTGGTATGGCGTCGGGCACAGGTAACTCAGGAAAAAAGGCGCGAAACGATCGTCTGCCCTTGCTTTCACGCAGAGAGGGAGGGAACGGGGGCCTGACAATATGCACCCAGAACCACCCGCGACAATGTTTTAGCCCCATCAGAGTGCTCCATTGTGACTGCTCTGGACAGCACTCTCAACTCAGATGCACGATTATTTGCCATTGCTCTGATGCAGGGAGGGGCGACTGAGGACACGGCTTACAGGGTTGGCTTCAGGGAGCTAAAATCAACAAAGGGGGGGGCTTTACATCAAGGAGTATTTCAGGCAGGACTTCACGGAGGGTTCCAATAAGAAATGGTGCACCTAAGTTATTGTTCTTATTGGAACAAGGAGGTTAGCCTGGCCTCTGATTGATACATGGCTAGATTTACCTCGCTGCACCTTCTCTGTGAGTGACTGCAGTGTGACCTAGAGGAATGAGTCCCCAAGACAGGGGAGGCGGGGAAGCAAATGAGTACCAAACAAATCTGGTCTATTTCTTGTTTTGATCCACTCCATCTATCTTTTACATCTTTGGCTGGCAGCAGACGGTGCAGAAGGACTGCATGCCATCCACATCTCATGGCTGCTAGGCAGAAGATGGTACAGTACGACCGCTAGCCATTCTCATCTCTTGCCTGCCTGGCAGAAGATGGTACAGTACGACTGCTAGCAATCCGTATTGCCTGCCTGCTCACCATAAGATGGTTCAATAGGACTGACTGCAGGACTAAAGAGAATGACCTGGTCAAGTCACTCCAAATTTAGTCCTACGCCCATGTCTGCCCAGGCGCTCCCAGCCAACGTGGCCAGGAGCACCTCGGACATGACGAGGACGGCTACCAGTCGTATTGCACCGTCTGCTGCCACAAGGCAATGGGGTTGCTGCTGCTGTGTAGCAATGCCATACCGCGTCTGCCAGCACCCAGGAGACATACGGTGACGGTTACCTGAGCTGGCTACCTGTATGGCGTCTGCACAGGTAACTCAGGAAAAAAGGCACGAAACGATTGTCTGCCCTTGCTTTCCCGGAGGGAGGGAGGGAAGGGGGGCCTGATGATATGTACCCAGAACCACCCACGACAATGTTTTAGCCCCATCAGGCATTGGGATCTCAACCCAGAATTCCAATGGGCGGCGGAGACTGCGGGAACTGTGGGATAGCTATCCACAGTGCAACGCTCCGGAAGTCGACTCTAGCCTCGGTACTGTGGAAGCACTCCGCCGAGTTAATGCACTTAATGCACTTAGAGCATTTTCTGTGGGGACACACACACTCGAATATATAAAACCGATTTCTAAAAAACCGACTTCTATAAATTCGACCTTATTCCGTAGTGTAGACATACCCAGAGATTATCACAACACATTACTGTGTTACCATTACAAGCAGCTGGCCCTAAATACATTTTCCAAGGCTGGAGAAGAAACATTTAGACTTAGACACACAAGATATTTGTAAATTCATCCATTCCAGAATAACCCCCTTATTTTCACAAGGGGCTTGCCAGGCAAAACATCAACAAATTCACAAATTAGAAAGTGCATTCTTAAACAGTAAAAGGTGTTTCATTTTGTGGGATTCTGCTAGTTGTTAACACCATTCTTCAGAATACTGCAGGAATGGTCAATATGTAGACTTCTTTTTTGGAGAGCTGAGAAGCAACTATAAGATGCGTAATGTCCTCTATTCCTCCTGAAGCCAACAGGAGCTGAGGACAGTCAGCACATCACAGGATTGGGACCTTGTCACATTTGAATGGTACAATAAAGTGTATTTGACATATTCAGTCCATCCTGAGTGGAGATAGCAAAGATAGAAAAGGCAGCCAAGGACTGAAAATTTACAACTTCGTTTCTAAATCTAAAGCGGAAGCAAACTCAGATTTTGCAAAATCTAGAAACGAAAAAAGACATACATACTAAGTAACTTGTTAAAAGCATACAGGAGGTCTGGAGTAATAGAGTTTATGCTGACATGGCTTGGCAATGACAGTTGTTTTTAATGAAGTAAAAGGAAAAAAAAGTACAGTCAAAATCAAACTCCATAAAAGCAGGCCCCATGGACATTGTTAAAGTTACTGTATGAACAAGTAAGCACTTATGAATAATTTTACTTAAGGAAAACCAGACTTTCTACTTAGAATATTTTCTGTGATTCAAGTTAGAATCATCTGTGATTTTGACACAGTATTTGGGGGGTCAGCACAGCACTGTGACAAAATTTTATCTTTGAATCTCTCAGATGAGCTAAAACATTCAAAAGACAGAATGGGGCAAGAAACTTTTGAGCTAGTGTTCAAAATACAGTAAAAGCTGTGTTATCCGGCACTTGATCGAACAGAAAGCTCTATTAACCTGCATTTCTGATATCTCCCAATACAAATCTTCAGTCTAGTAACCGGAACTAGTATACTGCCCAGGAAGTTATGCAATTGAACATTCTGCACTCTATTTTTATGCAAAAGAGGCAGAAGACAAGTAAGCATGCTGATATCAGGGATTTATTCAAAAAAGCAGTTTCCAAGATGTGTCATAGGGTCATTACTGATTCAGCCCACTCTCCTATACCTTCTACATCTACAATGGTAATTGCTATTGATAATGATGACCCTGAGGCATGGCAAGATCCTGAAATGCCTTCTGAATCATCAAAGAAAGATTAAATTATGTTCACTACAGTTTTAGTGTTGTGTATTTTTAGTGATCTAGCTGTACGCCATGTACTGCACCTAGTGATATGTAATGTTATAAGATAACCTACTGTATAGAAAACTTTACCAGTATACACCTAAGCGCTTCAAGAAACCAAGCACTCTGCAGTGCAGTACTTCTACTGGATTGGTAATTTCCTGCATACTATTTTATACTTTATTCGTTTTTATTGTATTCTAATTCTTTGAAAATTGGTATTCCATTGGTAAGTATAACTCTTAGTTAGCCGGAATTTTTGAGTAACTTGCACCCCCCATTCCTCAACATGCAAGATAACAAAGCTTTTACTGTATCTGGAAAGTTAAGTTAGAAAGAAACTCTCTGATTTGCAATGCTGAGAACAGTATACATACATACCAGGGAATCAAACTGGTCTCGTGGGCAAGCGAACAGACGTCCATTAACACTGAGAGTTGTAAATGCTGAACCATCATTAGGTTTGAGCACCACCTTTTCTATAAAAATGAAAGCATATGATTGCCTATTAAATGCATGTGGAATTAACAGCAGCGACCTAACAACAACAAAAAATTAGTAAGATATGTGCATTACTTGAATGAGTGTAGCGAATGCCTTAGATACAAGGTAGATGACTGTAAGAACCCACTGACTGAAGAAAAGTGACATCAATATATAAAAGCGCAAAGCTCAAATGAAACTCCCATCGATCTGGGACATGGAATCCTAACCCCACAGACTGAAAACAAGAGTCAGGCATCATGCACAACAGCAACCTTGAGAATCTACCACACCACCAAAACCCAACAATAATTAAGGGCACAGATCACCATTCTCTGGGCAGAGAGAGATTAAATAGCTGTTCTTATTCCAAAACGGACTGGAAAGTCAGTAAGTAAGTGCATTCCACCAGGCCCTCGGGCAATTGTACTCAGCCCTCATTGTGGCAGTCCTAAAAATTGGGGTGCAGATCACAGGTAAAGAAGAGCTGATCAGCTGATTTATGAGTCACTCTCCCAGTGTATGCTAAGAAGGCTGCCTGCCACCCACTTCTGAAACAAAAAATGCTGCAACTGCAAAAAAGTGGAACAGGATTTGCGCCTAAGAAAGAACTTTCATACTAGTTGAACATGTATTAAAATTTATTGGAATAGCCTTTACCAAACTAGTATTGGTTTTGTGCTTCGTTTTAAATGAGAAGCATTAAAGATCATGCAAAAATCATACCTCCGCCTGAACTCATCTTTACTATGATCAAGCCTTCTCCAGAACCCAGTTTATCTGCTACCGCACTGATCACTTCCTTAACAGAGGCCATCACTGGCACGCGGATAGTAGTGTAGGTGTGGTCGATACAGTATACCTTAAACAGAACTAAAGACAAAAGAGTGCATTGTGACTGCCGTACATAAGCGAATGCAGTTTACAGTGCAAATTACTTGCTATACTTCAATAACGCATTGCTAACAGATATAACAAACGCTAGCAGATCGCAACAACTTTATTTGGTACTGCAGCTCCAAGATTGCTAATTGTTCTAAAGTTTGACTAATTGCAATGACTGATTTGCAGGAACTTCTAGCAAATTATATGATATCAGAAATTCCAATGTTACCATATTATTCATAAAAGGCAGTATCACTTGACGTTTCCTTAACTTTCAAGCCACTGGATAGTCAAATATTCAATAAGTGATTTTTATTTTGTAAGAAGTTAAGAAAAATTGGCTATGAATGCTCTATATACAATATAAAGAGTTTACATACTGTATTTACAAAACCAGATTTGATAAGAGATTCATAATCAAAATCAAGGCTTAATTTAAGCTGCATTGCATTTGTTCTAGTCCCCTTTTTTTAATATTTAAATGTGTTATTGAAAAATCAAGAATGTTTCAGAAAATGAAGGGAAATGCCCTCACAACAAATATACAATTGTAAAAAATTAGGGCTGTCAAGCAATTAAAAAAATTAATCATGATTAATTGTGCTGTTAAACAATAATAGAATAGCATTTATTTAAATATTTTTGGACGTTTTCAAATATACTGATTTCAGTTACAACACAGAATACAAAGTGTACAGTTCTCACTTTATATTTATTTTTTATTACAATATTTCCATTGTAAAAAAAAAAGAAATAATATTTTTCAATTCACCTAATACAAGTACTGTAGTGCAATCTCTTTATCATGGAAGTTGAATTTACAACTGAAGTACAGAACTTAGAACAATGATGTATATGAACTTAGAATTATGTACAAAAAATAACTCAATTCAAAAATAAAACAATGGAAAACTTTAGCGCCTATGAGTCCACTCAATTCTACTTCTTGTTCAGCCAATTGCTCAGACAAACAAGTTTGTTTACATTTGTAGGAGATAATGCTGCCAGTTTCTTGTTTATAATGTCACCTGAAAGTGAGAACAGGTATTTGTGTGGCACTGTTGTAGCCGGCATCGCAAGATATTTATGTGCCAGATGTGCTAAAGATTCATATTACCCTTCATGATTCAATCACCATTCCAGAAGACATGTGTCCATGCTGGTGATGGGTTTTGCTTGATAATAATCCAATTGTGGACCAACACATGTTCATTTTCATCATCTGAGTCAGATGCCACCCGCAGATGGTTGATTTTCTTTTTTGGTGGTTCGGGTTCTGTAGTTTCCACATCAGAGTGTTGCTTTTTTAAGACTTCTGAAAGCATGCTCCACACCTTGTCCCTCTCAGATTTTGGAAGGCACTTCAGATTCTTAAACATTCGGTTGAGTGCTGTAGTTATCTTTAGAAATGTCACATTGGCACCTTTGTCAAATCTTCGGTGAAGGTGTTCTTAAAACGAACATGTGCTGGGTCATCATCAGAGACTGCTATAACATGAAATATATGGCAGAATGCATGTAAAACAGAGCAGGAGACATACGATTCTCCCCCAAGGAGTTCCGTCACAATTGTAATTAATGCATAATTTTTTTTAACAAGCATCATCAGCACGGAAGCTTGTCCTCTGGAATGGTGGCCGAAGCATAAAGGGGCATACAAATGTTTAGCATATCTGGCATGTAACTACCTTGCAATGCTGTGAAGGAGGCTAATGCGGGGGAAGAGTGAGGTGTGCAGTTAGCTGGGGGAAAGACAGAATGGGGTCCCTGCTTTTCAATTTTTTGGGGGGGGGAACCCGATCCCACCAAAATTTGAGGAGCCTAGTATCTCCTTATTGTGATTTTCCATGCTGGAAAGGGAGAGGCGGCTGATATTTGGTCAAGGATGTGCAGATCTAAAGGAGGGCAAAAGAAGAGGGAGACCATGTTAATATAGTTTTAGAAGTGAAAAAGCCAAAACCCAGAGCTAGACTGTAATACGGCAGCCATGGCTCCCTGTCCCAGGGCAAAGTGCCCTAAAGCCAGCTTAACCAGCTTCCAGAGGACAGGGGCCTTCAGCTGGCACAGCACTGCCCTGTGGGCTCCTATGCATACAATCAGGAGACCAGTGCCTGAAGCATGGCTGAGAAAAGGCGGCATGGCCAAGATGTCTCTAAGCTCTTCTGATCCTTAGCTGCCGTAATGGCACTTAGGGCCATAAGCAGCTGGTGCAACTTAGTTCAGGCTGTAAATTCTTCTGAGTTGCACCCAGGGGCTGGATTGGTGCAGATACATCCGAGGACTGGGGGGATGCAAGGTGATTTAAGGACACCTTTACACCCATTCTTCCTGAGCAGTGCTAAGTGTGCCTCAGCTGCGGTGTAGGTTCATGCCAAAGGTGCCAGTTAGTGCTGTTCCTGGGGTGCTTTAGCCTATGTAAGTAGACCACTTCTGCTGGAAGTGCAAGATGCACGGCTCCATCATGGAGGAGCCCCACTTTTTACTCTGCACAGTCATTCTTGCCGCTGTGCAGCTATTATAACTGTCCACACATCAGTCTCTGTCTCACTCACACCATTCATGGAATATGAAACAAAACTGAACTACAACACTTACCTGGCAACCGTTTTATTCCATTTTTTATTTTGAAAAAGTAATTTTTGCATTTTGAAATTTCTTATGGAATTCCTTTGCCCATTATCCAAATGAGAGTCCTGGGCAGAGTTGAATATAACACCACAGAGAATGCAAACTACTTCAGACTGAGCATATATAGCAGAGGAGCCATAGGAAAAATATGAAGGGTCATATCCTCAGCTGGGGTAAATTGGGGTAGCTCTATTGACTTCAGTAAGGAGGCAACACAGACAAATGAGATCAAGTTGTTGATCCATTAAGTATGTGATCCTGGCTCCTGCAGTGCCCATTCCTACTTCACAGGAAGGCAACTCCCTTTTATCAATAATGCACCTAGCCAACTGGCAGTGCTGGACATGGGCGGGGGGAATTCCTTAGCGTTCTCTGTGGCAATCAGCAAATACCTTCAGCCATGAGAATTGATTACTCTAACCTTAGCATTCATAATTATAAATGTCATTACTCATAAATGGATTTTAAGGCCAGAAGGGACCATTTATGATTATATAACTTGACCTCCTGTATGAAACAAGCTACATAATTTCTCCTGGTAATTCCTGCAGCAAATCCAGTCAATTGATGGGCTAGAACACATTTTTTATCCAGTCTTGATTTAAAGGCTCCAAGTGATGGAGAATTGACCATATCCTTTAGTAACCTGTGTCAATAGGTAACTATCCACACTGCTAAAAACTTGTATCTCATTTCCAGTCTGAATATTGCTGACTTCAAATTCCAGCCATTGGATCTTGCTGTGTTTTTGTCTGATAGATTAAATAGTCCTCTAATATCAGCTAACTGCTCCTTGTGTAGGTACTAATAGACCATCATCAAGTCACCTCAAACTTCTCTTCCATAAACTAAATAGATTGAACTCTAAGTTTCTCACTGCAAGGCATGGTTTCCAGACCATGAGTTACTCTTGTAGGTCTTCTCTGAGCCCTCTTCAACTTTTCGGCATCCATTCTAAAGTCTGGATACCAGAACTGGGTACAATGTTTCAGCAGTAGTCTCACTAATGTCATATACAGATCTAGTGCCACCTCCTTAATATTCTTCACCTTATACAGCTAAGGATTATGGCACCCCTTTTTTGCTGTAGCTTCACACTGGGACCTCACATTCACTTGCTTACCAACAACGATGTCCTTTTCAGATCACTGCATTCCAAGGTACAGTCTCCCATTCTATAAATCAATTTTTTGATCCTTGATGTACAAACTTGCATGTGGCTGTATTTTTACTATTATTGTTCATACAGTAATCCAAAGTGTCCCTTGACTGACAGAACAATGCTGGGTTCGAAGCTGGGGCAGCTTTTATTGTGAAGATAAATTTTAACACCCATTTGAAATGTTGACTAACAGCTGGGACAGGATTTATGGGATTTTTAAAATATCTTTGGTTACAATGGATAAACCACAGAGCCAGGTCTCCAATATGCCTCCACACAGAGGAGCATCTCCAGCCCAAGGTAAAAAGAAGTGAGTAGAGTGAGTAGAGCTGAGGCACTGATGTAAATTTTATCTTCAACGCTGCATGGGAGTCAAACTAAAGACAAAATGGTTCATGCGAGCAAACTAAAGCTTCTATTTAATAGGCCTTCCTGTTATAGGCCAGAGATCCAAAGCCTGCCTCTCCATTCTATTTACACACATTTTATGACAATGTAACTCCAAGGAAATCTACGGAGTTACACCCGTGTGTAACTAGTGGGGAATAAAGCCCCCAATGTCATGTGTGTTACAGATCACTCATTGCACATGTACTACACACCTACATATTACTAGTGCTGTTTTTTAAACTACTTTGTTTATTAATTATTTTAAAAGAGTGTATTTTTGGGTCTGAGGAAGTTCTATTAAAATCAGTGACTAAGCACCACGTTAGGCGAAGAAATGCAAACATGTTTTTGCCCCAGATTTGTCAATTGTGGATACTTATGTTTATTTTGATCTCTGCCTCAGGAGTGATAAATTTATTACAAATATCAGAAAACAGAGTGCTGCAAACCCCTGTATGCATATACTTACTTTCGTCACTCCCCCTGATCGGCTGGCGTTTTTGTGCTCTGTCATCAGTTGTGTTAAACTGCTGCAAAAGTATTTTGTGCTGCCAGAAACAAACAATCAAAAAACCCCATAATCATAAATGCAAGAAGAAACATGGAGTAGATCTAATTAGACATACTGTATCAAAGATCCAGGTGAGAAAGTAACACAAAGAAACTTGCAGTTTAAGTCTTGAAAATATTTCAATATGTGTTGTTCTAATAAATTGTATGTTACTGAAGAGGAAAGAATGTAAGTCTTAAAGCGAAGCCTTTGTTTTAGAAGATTGCCAAATAAAGTCCATTTACCTTCTTTTGTGGTGCCTTAGTTTCTTCCGAACTATAGAAAGCAGAAAAAGCACACTGTGTCATTAAATATATTTTGGACGATATTCCCTACAATATATCAGTTTAGACGTTGACCACTCTCCAAACTATTGTATTTAGGTATTCATATATGTTTTATATTAAGAAAATAAAGAAAGATTATCATAGTCTAAACTAGGATTGGGCAAATATTGCAAAAATTGTACACAAATATTAATTTGCAATTTTGTTCATAGCTTCATAGAATTTAAGGCCACATGGAACAATTAGATCATCTAGGCTGATCTCTTTGCTTCAGTGGAATTTACAATTCCTTTCATATTCTTTGTGTGAACGTTTGTGAGTGAATTTGGTATTCACAAGAATGTTCATAGAGAGAAAAAGTGTCACATATGCTTGTCTGAACATGCATGCATGGAAGCATTTTTCTTTTATAGCAGCCATCTTGAAAGCTTCCCATGGACTTGGGGAACATTTTCCAGCCAGCTCTAAGATAGACATTTTTCACTGGGTATTTAGTTGTAAAATGAACCAAAAAAGGGAAGACCTTACATTTGTTTTACAGTCTTCTCTAGCTCTGAGAGTTGCTCTTTCAGTGCTGTAATAATTCTTGCATCATCTGATACAGATACATAAAATTCCTGTAAATGATACAGAACAGTCTTTGAACAATGACACAATAGACGAGTTGTACCTAAAAGGATAAAGGATTAGTGAGCTTACATATGCTAGTTTACTGATTACTAAGAGTAAGACCCAGTTTAGTGAATAAGGGAACAATAAGATGCACCACAACACTCAAATTCTGGCCTATTCCTGTATCCCTTCTATTTGTGTTTTAAATTAAAACTGCACAAACAGGAAGGAAGCATAATGGTAAAAATGTGAGACAGATGTGGAAGTGCTTTTTCTCGTTAAGCACTGCACTGCCATACTCCACATTTTTAGAAGATCACAGAGAAAGATTATGGAATTCATTATTTTTTCACAAATAATGTGGTAACATAGGTAATTTTATACATAATGCAATGGAACACTGTTACAGTTAGGTCATTTTGTTTTAAAGGAGCAATCTCACTTTTGTTGTTGTTGTTGTTATTCCTTATATGACACTCCAAATGTACTGTGCACTGCAGAGCAAAAACAAAGGCATGGTACCTGCCCCCAAAGAGTTTACAATCTTCATAACAATTGACACTGTTATGGGTCAAATGCTGTAGCTGGGCCGTGTGTATGGGAGATAGGCAGGGACCTTGGAGGCAAGGACTCCAGTCTACAGCAGCCAGTGTGGCTGCAGGGCAGCCTCAGTTGGGGACAGAGTGGTCTTTGGCGTCACATCGTGACAGATCCTCTAGCCCCTCCCTGGCACAACACAACAAGATTCAAACAAACCATCTACATGACAGGGTTTAGGAAGACCTTTGTGGCATGCAGAGGGTCTATTCTCCCTTGGCAAAATCCTGCCTCTCACCACTGCACAGCAGAACTACAATGGTTCCGCTGTTGTCAGAGCCCTCTTCACTGCGCAACAGAGCATCTTACAAATACCCACACGGCAAGGATTTGTACCTGCTGGCTCTGTAAGTGTTGTGCATTAAAATAAAAACCAATCACGTGTGTACTCTGCAGCCAAAACTGAGAAAGAAAACACAAAGAGAGCTTTGCACTTTAAAATGATCTATGGCATCTACATACTTGTCAACAGAATTCTAAAGGTTGTGAAGTGGACTGATGCAAACCCTCTTCGGTAGCTGCTCTTCAGTATAATGATACAATAGCAATCCCACTGTACCTCCAGAAAGGCTACTGCTGCTTCATCCTCTTGCAGCAGATCTCCATACGAAGCAGCCCACTGTAGAACCAGTCGGAGGACTCGCCTTTTATTATTAAGTGCATAATCCATTTTCTCCTGCTCTGAACCTTGGGAAGGCTGGGCATGGTAAGTGCCAAGGTGTCAAGGAAAATATTTACTAGTTAAAATATCCAATACAGTAAGAACTGAGGAAACTATTATTTTCAGGGGCTTTCCAGCAGGAATTTCATGATCAGTGAGGTTGGAGGGTCAGATTTACAGACCGTTTTTGTTTCTTACCATATTGTAAAGGTATAGTGAAGCCTCTCAGTAGCACTGTTCATGAAACAACAGAGGGCATTTTCTAAGGAATGTATCAAGAATCACAATCAGACTGCTTGTCACAGCTTTATAATGGAGCAAGAGAGATGACACTTAAGAGCCAGGGAAAAGATGGTGAATCATTTCATCTAAAGAGAACATTCAGTCCTGTTCTTTTGGTAGAATAAGAAGGAATCATGGAAATAAAAGAATAAAAACTTTCCCCCCCCTTTTTGGTTACAAATTATTTCAGCTTCTATTTGCAAGAGATTTTACCACCTGTTTACATGCAGTAAATCTTTGGTATTATTACTCTTATTTCTAATTTTATTACAGTATTCCCAGGAGTCCCAGCTGAGTTGGAGCCCCTTGTGCTAGATGCTATACAGACATCTGTTGAAAGATAGTCCTTTCTCTGAAGAGTTTACGATCAAAACCCCAGACAAAGGGTAGAAGAAAGGAAAAATGCCCATTTTATAGATGAGGAACTGAGGCATAGAGGAATTAACTGATTTGGCTACAGTTATTCAGGAAGTCTCGACTCTGCCACATAACTTAGCTGCGTATCATATCCTGTGCACAGCACGTTGTGACATGCACTTAACACCATAAACAATAAAATATAAAGCTACATATTTAACAAAGGGTGGCTTTACTTTTTTAAATTTTTAATTGCAAAAACATGGAAATTAGATGCAAAAACTTTTTTTGGAAAGGAAAAAAATGTAGAAAAAGATAAACAAACTGCACCAAAGCACAGTTCCTGTGTGCACATGTCTTGTAAGTATCACAGAGGACAGCAAACCTCTGAAGTGCTCACTCCTGTACCTACAACTGTAATATAAAGAACGCTGGGCTTGTTTAAAAGACTGCACTGATGCCTCTACAAATCTATGGGGAGCAGACTAGAGAGCATGGATTGGCCTGTGGACCCTCTCCCCAACCAGAGGGAGGAAGGTTCAAGAGATTTACTGAATCACGATTTTATTTTAGTAACATTAAGCCAATGCACCTCTGGTGTACCTCCACGGTAATGAGCAGATATCCAATGGGGAGAATTGGGCCCACTCAGACTAGGTATAGGAAAACATTTTTTTTAAATATTGTATTGAGTCATATCATGCAGGATTAGATCAAATAACGCAAATGTAAAGTGCAATATGTAATGGTATATAATTTGTGTACGCTGTAAATTCAATTGGCCTGAATGTTATTTAAAGGTTTCATTCAGCTTGACCTTAATCTCAGGCTGCTTAGCCACATAAGGGGCCTTATACATAAATAAATAAATAAATAGAAAGCACGTCCATGGAATTTATAAACAGAAAAAGCTCCCTTTTCAGGTTGGAAGTTTGGGGCCAGGGAAGCTTTATTTCAATTTGCAGAAGGGAAAAAAAGGGGGGGGGGGAGGAGGCAGTGAAGCTATCTACATGGTCTCACAGAATCTTATTAGAAGAGTCTGTCTCAGAATCACTACAAAGCAAAACAAATTTCACATATAATAAATACAGAGAGGTCTACTTTTCCATACCTTACGGGAGAGACCAACAGGACAGCTTGCTTGCCTCCTGGTTTATTACCTCTAGGAAAGGCAGGATTTATACAGTCTCCTTATATCCCAGCAGGCCTTCCCTCATGCTCGCACTACTATCCTGCCCTAAGGATTACATTTCCAAGCCTGTGGTGCTCTCCTGGTTCTGACAGACACACAGGCAGGACCCACCAAGAACCAACTTGATCTCTCACCACTGAAGGGAGAGGGAAGTTCCAGCCCACCTCTGATTATACAAATCTGGGCACTAAAACCAAAAGCATCATCAGCCCACATGGCTTTCCCAAGACTTCTTCCTCTCCGTCAGTGACCTCATTTCTTGTCCCAACCGTCCTTTGTTGAAAACCTGGCATGGGGTAGTACTGGTCTCATAAATCTTAAATTGCCTGTACACCCCATTATAATCCTTCTGCTGACATTAATTCAGGTCTGATCCTGCTAGGGTTGCCAACTTCGTAATATTTAAAAACTGGACACTCCAGCAAGTTCCAGAACCTTCCCTTCCTCCCAAGGACCTGCCCCTGCCCCACTCCTTCCTCCTAGGACTCACCCATGCCCAGAGGCCCCACTCCTGTCCTGCCCCTTCCTCCTGAGGCCCTGTCCCTGTTTGTTTCTCTTTCCCTCTCCCTCCATCGCTCACTGCTTTTCCCTTCTTCCCCCCTCCCTGCATGGGTCAGGAGAGACTTGCCTGCAGAACCGGGGCTAGGAGCTGCAGCCACCTAATGCAGGTAGGAGGTGGCCCTGGCTAAGTGGGGGCCTGCAATGCCATGATGATGACTTGGCGCCTCCCCACTTCCCTCTCCCGCAGTAACCGGACTTTGGGAGTCTGCTCAGTATATCTGACTGGACAGTCAGGTTCCTTTTCAACTGGACCCCTGGCCCTCCTAGATCCTGCTCCTGTTGAACTGAATAGGAATTTCATCATTGTCTTCAGTGGGAGCAGGATCAGGATTTGCCTTGCCTCTCGTTGATTTTAGGTTAATAGTATAAATTGTGGGAGGAAAAATTGCTCCCAATAAACGGATGTTTGTGTGTGAATTAGGGAGAGAATGATTGTGGTGATAACTTGGAGTTGCCTTCCTTGGAAGAATTTTTGGCCATGGCCTCCCCCATATATGATAGCTTTGATATGAATCTGGACATAGTGAACTTTAAGAATTCATTTATTTCCATTGTTTCAGCCAAACCAAAGACTGGGGTTCATTCAGGACACTGTTTCAAGAGTTCACCCAGGAGACTTCAAACTCTTCATTAGAAATCAAAAGGTCTATATTTCAATCTTTGCATTTGAAAATGACACCAAGGGCTCTTGGTTTTTTTTCACAATAAAGCATTATATAAATAAAGCATTAATTGGAAAAAAGACGGGCTTATGAACATGGAATTTTCTAATATCCCTCTGACCAAAAATACCCATAGAGATTAGACATTTCACTAGGATTATTCGGACAGTTATATGACTGCTAAGCTTTTGAGTATGAACAGAGATCTGCATTCTAACTTAGTTTAGAATGGATTTAACATGACTAGGGAAACAACATGTCAACCTATTTATGCGAGTGCTAAGTCCGAGGATCACAGGAAGTAAATAATATATTGCAGGCTATGCAGTCTAATGTTTCAGGCAGCAAATTTAACATTCCACTGAGTCATTTTCCTCATGCTGTTTCTACCTTTCAAACACTTATTATTTCATATATTTTTACCTACTTATTAACTGACTCACCACAGGCAACAATAATTTTTACTGCTCATTTGCTTATTTTTAATTTGGCTCACAATGGCTCCTTTATTAATTTATTAATGTTATCATGGTGCAAGTTAGTGAAAACCTCCTAATTCTACATGTTGTAGATGCATTACAGTTTGCAGTCAGAAACACAATATTATGTATTTTCGCAGTAAGTAAGTGTCAGATATGTAGTTAATTGTGAAACATGAATTAACACCAACATGGTTAAAGCTCTGTACTTAGATCTCAGTTATGTTGACATAAGATATCGTTGCTAGGAAGCAGTAGCAAGTTTTGAGTCTGTTCTTCCATCTATACAATCAAAATTTAACTACACTAATAACTAATAATTGTGTAAAGCCAATGTGCATCACTGTGATGGAGTGTAAATTCTTGTTGATCTGATGGTAAATAAAGTTAACAAAACATACAATGTATTTTCTGTAGCTGCCCAATGTAAGTATAAAGGTCTAATGGCTAAACTGTTGTTGTGTTTACATGAGACACAGTTTTGATTGGATGATTACAGCTACTTTACACTTTTCATTGGAGGCTCAGAATCAGGTGAAATCAAAAACACCACCCTCCAGGCTCGTGAGTTCACAACAATTTATCTGTGCAGTGAAGAGCAAACTCTAAACAATCTGCTGTAAACTATGTCACTAAGTTGTTGGTAAAGCCGGTAAAGTGCTTCAGGCGCGGAAGTCAGTGAAGCTGTTGACACTGGTGTAATATTCGAAACAAGATCCCTACATCATGATCACATTCTGGATGGAAGATTTTGTGAGAGTTTTTGAGAAGAGAGAGTTGAGAAATGAAGAGAGAGAAACAAACATGACTGGCCCCAACATAGAACTTCTAAAAGCTGTGTGTTTTCCTGAAGATTTTGTATTCAATTCATATTAAAAATGGTCCAAACCAAACTGCAATTATGAACAAATCCTGACTTTGGGATACCTGGACCTTAATGTTTGTGGCTTGAGCCCATTTCCTACATATATAACGTTTGTTTACTTGTCTGTGTGTATTAATATACATATATTTTGGTACCCATGTACAAACACACACACACACGCGCGGATGCGAAAGAGAAACGGACTAGTGTTATTGGGTACTGTTTGGGAAGCTGCTGTTTTCTGGCTGGGAAGGTAGGCTCAACTTTCAGCCCTTCCCGGGTTCTAAACATTCACAACCTGTAGGCCTCCCTGCTTTTACTGAGTGGCAACTCTCAGGGATTCACACTTTGAGTCTTCTGGATTTCCAGAAGTTTTATTGGCATCCCCAAGGACCCTATTTAGCCACATGATCTGCCTGTCACATGACTTTGCTAATTTTTTCCACCTGGGGAGGCAACCTAAGTGTGTCATGGATGGAGCTGTCCCGCCTCTCCTTAGAGAACCAGTCACCTGTTACATTCCCAGTCAGTTGACTTGTTTTCCACAGATTAAAGTCTTTGGATAAAGTGTGAATCCTTCATTATCTCAAACTCCTTCAGAACTGAATGAGGTATGAGATATTGATCAATGTTTGTTTCATTTTTTCTTAGGTGCATGATATTGATAATATGGTAATTTGTTCCAGCTTAATGCTGTACAGTGCAAGTTTTAGTTTCCTTTTTGTTTATTCAGATACAATTTAGAATTCCTCACAATGCTTATTAAAATTTGCTGTAGATTATTATTATTGTTTATATTATGGCGGCTAGATGATTCAATCAGAGCGGAAGCTCTATTCTGTTAGGCACACTATAGACATATAGTAAAAGAGAGTCCCCTGCCCCAAAGAGCTATAACAATCTGAGTTAGAGAAGATGCAACAAGTGGGTTAATGGAGTGATGGTGAGCAATATCCACCGGTGTAGTAAGACGATCGGTCACAATTATGTATAATAATGCAGATTTTTGGTTAATTCTCAATTAGTGGGTTCAGGGATGGTGAACTTCATTTTCTCCACGTAGTAATAATACCAGTGTTGCTGAGAGCAATATCTGCAAGGAGAAAGTTCACATTGTTGGGGGAGACCTCAATATTGATGCAAAATGTACAGCAATAAAATGAGTGTACTAATTTTATTTTAAGTCATGACAAACTTGTTTGCATCTGTAATGAATATTAAGACACAGCAATAAGAATGTCATAACCAAGATGCCTGACTTAGCTAATTATGTGACAAAATGTTAAAAGATAATCAAAGAAATTCCAAAAGATTTCTGCTTCTAGCTCCCAAGGACAAGCAAACATCAAGCAGACAAACCATGTCAATTCTTTTAGGAAGAAACTTGATTGTGAAAGGAATGCAGGATTGTGTTACCAAAGCAAGCAATAAATCTACAGGTAAAGTGAGCCTATATCAACCCCGAATCCCCACTTTTCAAAGAAAAATCTGAGTTTTAACCCACACAAAGAATTCTAGAAATATCCCAATTGAAAATGATTTCTTTTGTAAACACATTAGAGTCTTCACTCATTCTTAAATGGTGTGAAATGTTTTACAGAAGAAACTGGTTACTTCAAACTGAAGTTTCCACTTAAAGGTGAAAACCTTTGTTGTTTCTCAAATACTTAAGGTTGCATAAGCTTCTTTTAATATGTATATTTGCAAATATTTTGTATCTAAATGCAATAACTGCCTGATATCATAATAATTGCCTGATATCATTGTTATATGACTAGTAAGATGTTTCATCTACTAATATAGGAAGGTCATTTGATGCCAGACTAATTACTAATGTAAGAAGCCATTTAACCATAGAATATTTACATTAATGGGGAAATAATTAATGAATTACTGGCAGTACACTATCAAACCCTTACTCAATGCAGGAAGACAAGAAAATTATCATTCCAAAAATTGCCATGTGGAGTCAGCAACTTCGGGTAATGACTTTCCAAGAGTTATTTAATTTTGAAAGATTATTTTGAGAACTGAAAGCTCTTATATAAAGAACAGGAGTGTTTGGACTTTTGGAAAACAGAATCTCATTTCCTGTCAAACTCTAATAAAAGTTTTAATAAACTCATAAAATGTTATAAGTTAAAAGAAAGAGTTAAAACTAAATGTAAAAGTTATCTGGATCTTTCCTGCCACAAGAAGAACAAAGGCAATTAAAGAAATGTTGCTTATTCATTAAACAGACTGCGTATTCAGGAGCTGGAACTGTCACATAAGCCAACCGCCAAGGCACAGAACCAATGAAAGAGTGGCAGCAACCAACCTGAATCTAAACTACCCCATTTGTCCCCACATGCTGTCTTATCTGAATTGTTACTGTAACTGAGTCATTTGGAAAAGTAAAGTAAAGTGATTAAAACTGATGACCAGAATTACATGAGAAATGTCCACACTTGTCACAGAGGAAATACAGAGTACAAACACTCATGAAATGTGTTTCTGCCCTTCCTGGCTTCATTGTTTAGCATCATTAAATTTAACTGAAAAAGCAATGTTCTGGCAAGAACTTCAGTCACCTTCTGAAAGTAGAAAAGGAGGACTTGTGGCACCTTAGAGACTAACCAATTTATCTGAGCATAAGCTTTCGTGAGCTACAGCTCACTTCATCACAGTATGCATACGATGAAGTGAGCTGTAGCTCACGAAAGCTCATGCTCAAATAAATTGGTTAGTCTCTAAGGTGCCACAAGTACTCCTTTTCTTTTTGCGAATACAGACTAACACGGCTGTTACTCTGAAACCTTCTGAAAATACAGTCAGATAAACCCTCTGCTACTTGTAATTAATATTCTCAGAATAAAATAATTATAACAAAGTGATTGCCATTAAAACAATCAACATTTGTCTACAGTTAACATACAACCACAGCTATTTCCTATTCCATGTATGGAGAAAACTGGCATTACAGATACCACTGTGTGGTAACATGGACAATGCTGACAATTTTAACAGCGACCACTCACCTACTCTAGGGATACTTTTGTTCTGATGTTTTAATTATTCTGCTTTCATTTTGCACAAAAAAGGAACTGCTGGCTGAAGCAACCACTGACTTTCATCTACTCCAGGTGCCTTAAGAGTTCAGCTATCATGCCAAAGGGATTGTTTTAACTTATAGGCACCTAATGTCTCTCAGTGGAATTCAGCCTGCGGGATAGGAAATCTCTAGCAGGAAAGACAGAGTTTTCAGGCTCTTTATTTCACCATAGTATGAGTATGTACTGTGACACTATGCGCCCCATATTCACTATAATGATATGATTATATGGTTATAATATAATTATGACAGGTTTCAGAGTAGCAGCCGTGTTAGTCTGTATTCGCAAAAAGAAAAGGAGTACTTGTGGCACCTTAGAGACTAACAAATTTATTTTAGCATAAGCTTTCGTGAATGCATCCAATGAAGTGAGCTGTAGCTCACGAAAGCTTATGCTCAAATAAATTTGTTAGTCTCTAAGGTGACACAAGTACTCCTTTTCTTTTTGCGAATATAATTATGATGCATCTTGTACAAAATATGTCATGTGAGGTTTCAATGGAAAAGTTATGGTTTGCTGAATATGATTATCCTATTTGTATGCATGTATCATTTTTGTATCTGGAGTTATGAATATTGACTATGCATCTGTATTTCAAATGTGTTTGCTCCTGGCTAACTCCCATAGGTCAGTTTACATCCAGTCTAGCCAGCACATTGTGAAGGGAATATCCAAGGTAATGGGCCATCAATGAAAACAATGGGACCTGGAAAAAGCTTATCCTCACCTGTGGACGCTTCAGTCAGCATATGGATAATAGCTGCCATGACTTACTGAAGCATGCAAGAGCATGTGACTAGATCAGGTGATACTGAATTCCATTTTAGCGCCTCTAGTTTTCCACAAACTATGTTGGGGGCTTGGCTTGAAACAAAGAAGTTCCCTCCATATGGAAAAAACTATAAGAGGGGGAAGTGACATCACCACTGGGCCTCACTCCCTACAACACAAACTCTGGAAACACCTTAGGAATAAAGACTGAACTGAGCAAGGTGGGGTCCCAGGTGGGAAAAAAGGAAACCTGCCTGTATATGAAAGTTTGTTGGACTGTTTGTACTATCTAACAGGATGAGACATGGCTTGATTCAAATCCTATCCAGTTTAGAGAATTTAGATTGAATTTTTGTTTATTTCCTTGGTAATCTGCATGCTATTACTTATAAACACTTAAAATCTATCTTTCTGTAGTTAATAAATTTGTTTTATATTTTTTACCTAAAACAATGTGTTGTTTGAATTGTAAAGGGAAATCTGCGCAGGAATGGGGGCTGGTCCATTGTCCTCTCCACATCCAGGGAGGGGCGGACTGCGTAATCTTCTTTACTGGTCAGGCTTTTGACCAGGGTAAGACGGTGCAGCTCTGGGGTCCTAGGCTGTGGAGCTGGGGCAGGGGGAGCAGTGCTGGCTGTAGCCTCTCTATTGCTGGTTCATGAGGGGCTGAGGAGAAGCACTCACATAACTACAGGTGGGTGTATCCTTGTCTGTGTCAGTGTGTGTGTGACTGCAAGTCCTGGAGAGGATTGTAGATTGTCACAGCATCAGTGTGAGAGGGAGTCCAGGCTGGGGAGTCAGAGAGCTCAGTGGTAGCCCAGTTCCAAGTTGCATCACAGGGGGGGGACCCTCACATGTACCACTTGCTGGCAGCTTAAACATACATGGGTAGGCTTGGCAAAAAAAACCGTTTTAAATAATTTTGACAGGTAATATCAATGTTTATTTTAAACATTTATTTATTTATCAATTTTTATTTATTTAATAATGTTTATTTTAAGCATTTATTTATTTATCAATGTTTATTTATTTAACAATGTTTATTTTAAGCATTTATTTTTATCAATTTAAATGTTCACATTTGAGAAAATTATGGGTTTTAAGCATTTTAAATATTTTTTGTCTATTTAAATCATCACAGTTGCAAGAAATTATGGGGCTTGTGTCAGGCAATGGTGAGGGGGCAGACAATTATTTAATGACTGCAGATATTGAGATTCAAAAACTTAAAGCTTTATATCCATTAAAACACAAATTATCAACATCACATGTCAAAACCTACAAAGTCAATATCCTTAAATCAAACTCTTACATTCTTAAGCAGCATTTAATGTTGATTACTATCGATGGAAATATTTTTTGTTGGTTTGTGTGTGTACAGTGAAATCTACATTACCAATGTTTACCAATAAAAATCTAATCCTTCCAAGCCTAATTATGAGTATTCTGTCATTCACACACTGGGAGGTAGGCCATAAAAGTGAGGCTCCATTAAACTTTACTTGTCTTTGGAGAGCTATGAGTTTTTCAGAATGTATCTGTCTCTTTTCTAATAGGAATGATCTTAAAAGAAATGTAAAATTTTCATCACAAAAGGATATTGTGCCATCAAGGCTGGGCAAAGCTGACTATTTGGCATAAAAACACAGTGCATCATAACAAAATCATTTAAAACAGAATCTGTGAAGAGAAAAACAAATAAAGCAGAAAGTTAAGTTCTTGCAAACAACTCAGGGTTCATAACAATGATGCTTCTTTCAGTTAAAGATCTCATTGACTTCCTGAAGACTGTGAAGAGGTCAGCAGTTGACTCGGTTTTGTATTTTTTGGGTACAGTATTAAATTTGAGTACAGAGAATCTATGTATTTATCATGAAATAATGATTTATTTGCCTTCTTGGAATTGATTCTGCTGTTGTTATACTTCTAGATTTGATAGGTGCCTTGCTTTAGTAGATGTACTACTACACAGTCTGCATCAAATGAATCCTTGCCATGAAATACTGCACTAAGGTTCTGATTCAGCAAGGTACGTTAGCATGTGCCTTATTTTAAGCATACATTTATATCCATTTGACTTCAATGGGCTTATAATAAATACTTCAGAAGAAGGCATCCCACACATCACAATACTCCCGTACAACAGTAAAATATTTGGGCATAATTCTCATGTACACTAAGATCGTCAGTGTAATGAGAATGAGGCACTCTACATCTTGGTACCTAGGAAGCACCTATCAATGTATCAGCATAACAATTCCAAATAGAATACTAAGATGGGGAAGAATTCCTTGCTGACTCCAGTTGGCATCAGCAAAAGACTAGAAATAAGTAGATTGATAGTCAAAGATCTAATTTATATTTTGATTCAAATCAATTCACAATTATGAAATTTGAATTAAACATAGAAAACAGATGTATAATGAGATTAATAATACAAATATAACATTTTTAGGTTGGAAAGAAATGAAGGTCTAACTATACCATGCACTACATTCTGGCAACTGAAGAGATACCTCTTCCCTCCCAATGAGATGTTAGTGGGGTTGCACTGGTGTAAATGAGGGCATCTTTTACCCCTTGGACTTGTGATGATGTATAAGCTGGACTGATCTGGATTGGCTTTCAGAGCCCAGCATAAATCTGAGGGTGGGCAGTTTGTTTTAATTGTAAACGAAGCAAATTTTATATGGAATCAGTGAAGCACAATAAACCCATTACCCCGGGGAGCCATTTTATAGAGCCACTTTTTATAGTGCAACAACAATTTAAGATCTTGTAATGGAGGGCTATCAAGGAAAACATGGCGTGACAGCTGTGCTATCCATACTATACCATTGCTTCCACTCTTTATATAATTTAGCATCTGGAAGTGTCTCTCTGTTCAAAGTATATAAAATCCTATGGACCTCAGCCAGAGTATTCTTTGTATAATTCACAAAACAAACGGGTTTAGTTGTTTTTAATTTAAGAGAATTGCACAAATGAAAAATCAGTGGTTTCAGAAGTTTGTGCCCCTACCACTTAAGAATGACTTTGTTTGTGAAATGTGATGTTTTGCAGGCCATCAGGCTGAAATATAGAATTTTGCCACTGGACGTTTTGGAAAAGAAATGTTTTGAAACAATTTAAAAGTTTAAGACTATTTAGAAAGTTAAAGGATAGGGATGGTAAACTTGCCATCAGATGTTTTCAGACATGAAGTCCCTATGCCCCGCTTCTGTTGCTAGATGAGTATGCAACTGTATGGCAAGCTTATTTTATTCACAAAAGCAATTAAAACAGAGAAGTTAAAAGTCATCATGCAATCTTTCAGCACACAGGCTGATGCACTGATTATATCACTACTAATCTATGAATTATTTAAGAATGCCTTTACACTCATGCTTCCTAACCATCTACTAAACTGGGAGGAGTGGTAGATATGCTGGAGGGCAGGGATAGGATACAGAAAGACCTAGACAAATTGGAGGATTGGGCCAAAAGAAATCTGATGAGGTTCAATAAGGATAAGTGCAGGGTCCTGCACTTAGGACGGAAGAACCCAATGCACAGCTACAGACTAGGGACCGAATGGCTAGGCAGCAGTTCTGCGGAAAAGGACCTAGGGGTGACAGTGGACGAGAAGCTGGATATGAGTCAGCAGTGTGCCCTTGTTGCCAAGAAGGCCAATGGCATTTTGGGATGTATAAGTAGGGGCATAGCGAGCAGATCGAGGGACGTGATCTTTCCCCTCTATTCGACATTGGTGAGGCCTCATCTGGAGTACTGTGTCCAGTTTTGGGCCCCACACTTCAAGAAGGATGTGGATAAATTGGAGAGAGTCCAGCGAAGGGCAACAAAAATGATTAGGGGACTGGAACACATGAGTTATGAGGAGAGGCTGAGGGAACTGGGATTGTTTAGCCTGCAGAAGAGAAGAATGAGGGGGGATTTGATAGCTGCTTTCAACTACCTGAAAGGGGGTTCCAAAGAGGATGGCTCTAGACTGTTCTCAATGGTAGCAGATGACAGAACGAGGAGTAATGGTCTCAAGTTGCAGTGGGGGAGGTTTAGATTGGATATTAGGAAAAACTTTTTCACTAAGAGGGTGGTGAAACACTGGAATGCGTTACCTAGGGAGGTGGTAGAATCTCCTTCCTTAGAGGTTTTTAAGGTCAGGCTTGACAAAGCCCTGGCTGGGATGATTTAACTGGGAATTGGTCCTGCTTTGAGCAGGGGGTTGGACTAGATGACCTTCTGGGGTCCCTTCCAACCCTGATATTCTATGATTCTATGATTCTATGATCTGTAAGGTCAAAAACTTGCTTACTGAAGGGGTGTCCTACTTGATATACAGTAACATAATATAAATTGTCTGTGCCAGTTTACAACTACTATTATTATGAGAAATCCTTTTTTCTTGACTTTTCTTTAATGAAAAGATCTCCAAGGCATAAGATAGCAGACACACACATTCTTGAATCTGACAACTCCGCTGGTGTAAACTGCTGCAGCTCCGTAGGCTTCGATGGAGCTGCAGCAATTTACACAGCAGAGGGTTTGGTCCTTGATGGTGCTGAATTCCTTGTTTGAATAAGAGTCCATTGAAAAAGTATAATAAAGAAATTTAAAGTGATGCAGGAGGGATCAAGGTTAGTGCATAGTATTATGTGGCATGCGTCATGACAAGTACATTCTGTGGTGGCAACGTCACTGGGTTATGGCAGGTCTCCATTTATCATCATAGCTGTGACCAATAAAAGCAATTGGATGTATTACAACATCTTGTGAGACTTTGCTGCTTTGCTATCAATAGACACTCCAAACCCTAAATAAGGATGGTGGATCATCGTCTTAAATTTTGAATTTCCCAGCTTTTTAAAATTTGTATCTAAATGTTGATTAGATTAATTTCTGCAGATAATTAAAGGCTGCATTCCCAAGCATAACATTTTCACTTACATCTCGAGAGCCTATCTTATTTATGAATAGAAATACAGCTTTTGTCAGATAATTCTACCTGTCGCTTCATTTAAAGTTGATTCAAGGCGCATAGTTTCTAGAAAGTGCTCTAAAATTTTCTCTGGAGTTCCTGACATCACGGTATACCTGTGGAAGAGAAAAGAAGCAATTAATTTTCTAAAAGCACAATGAAAATGTCAACTGAAGAAATAATTGGTACTAGAGAGAAGTGGAACCTAAAACTTCTGAGCACAGGAATGGAAGTCAAGAACAATACAAGAGAGCAAATAGCTGCTCTGACACGGACTCTCTGTGTGGCCCAGGGGAAAGAATCACTCAACCTCTTTGCTTCAGGTTCCCCATCTGTAAAATGCGAACAATAATACTTACCTTCTTACCATGAGGTCTAAGATGATAAAGGGCCCCATTCTCCACTGCAATACTCCAGTTTTACACCATTGATTTCAATGGAGTTGCACTGGTGTAAAACTGGAGCAGAGAAATGGTGAATCAGACCTTTCCGAAAAACACTGTCAGTGCTAAGTATTATCAAGGACAAAAATCTCAGCAACAACAAAATTGCTGAAAATGTAGGCTTTAGATGGATTTAAACAGAGTAACTCTCAGGGGAAGATGGGCACTACTATTTATCATCATCAGTGCTCAAAGGGAAAACAATGAAAGCAAACGAATGCCTGCAGTACTGCAGGTCTGAGCTGGGGAAAGGACATAGTGGCAGACAGTAACCTCCAGCGGTGGAACTTCAAAACTTGCCAATTGCCTTAGGTAACTGCAGGAAATAAGTATCTGCTTAACTTCAGTACTTGCACCACTTCTAACAGTAAATCTTGTGAGATACGGACAGTGAGGTTATCATATGTATTGCAGGGAACACTGACAAGATTTATGTACCACTCCAGCACTATAGCAGAGGATATTACAGAATAGAGCTGCACTGATTAACTGTCCTCTCTTTCCTTCTTTCCTAGTGAATAGGATTTCTTTTTATCTTCCATTTCATTCTTTCAATCTTTGCATCATTCTTCCACGTTGAAGTGAAAAAGTATGAAACTTAAAAAAAACCCCGAAACCCTAGGAGAAGTGTAGGTGTTCTGCTCCTGCTGAGAAATAAGTGGTGGAGCTGAGCTCCTGTGAGCTCCTCCTCACTTTGAGCACTGACCATCACAGTTCTTTTACCTGCCAGCCCCTTTGGAAGAACTGTATTGAAGTCCCAAGAACACAAACACTTGTTAAGCCAGTGCACATCCTTGTAGAGATACTAACCAAGTCTGTAGGTGAGTGAGGCAGAGAAAACCCAGTTTGCTGCACTTTGAATATGAAAGTGAAAACGAAGTAACGAAGTGGCCTACAGTGACTGTAGGCAGCAGCAACGCTCTGAGAGGTGTCAGTCAGTAACACTGCATGTGTGTGATCACCCACGAAGAGAGAACTTAGAGCTTGGAAGAGAGAACTTCAGAGTTAGCTCTCCGTAGCAAGCCTGTCATTCTTTGAAACTGTGGCTCAGTGAGCTGCAGCAGACGAGGGGGCGGGGAGGGACCCAAACTGCAGTTCAGGGCATCTGGTCCCAAAATGGAGCCTTTCTTAAGATTAAGAGAAGAGAAAAAATAGTTCTTGACAGGATGTCTCAGGGAACTAACAATACACTACACAGTGTTTCACCTCTATACAATTTAGTAGGGATCAAAAGTCTGAAGGTAGTTTAGTATCTTATATAAAGTCACTTGCTTGTCTTATTTTACTTCCTAGGGAGAAAGTGCCCACATCAAAATTGGTACCTTTGTTGACAGTCTCAGCAGAGAAGCTAAGGTTTGAATGGACAGGGAGAACGAACCACCCTCCCAGCCAGAGAGGTGAGCCCTCCGGCTCAGGCCTGAGCAACACTGCTGGGGCAGTATGGGGAAGGTTGCATGGCCACTGCCAGAATGCTTTGACCAGGACTTTCAAAGGTGGGTACTTACAGTTAAATTCCTGACTTAGGCATCTAAATAAGTGGCCTGATTTTCAAAAGCACTGAGCACTCACTAACTCCCAAAGACTCAGCATTTTGGAAATCAAGCACTTATTTAGGTGTCTAAATATGGACTTTGAAACCTAACGTTTGCCACTCACTCCATTTACTACCTCTTAGCAGAAACTAGAGATGTCACACTCACAAGTACTAATTGAGTTTAAAAGGTTTAAGATAAAAATACTTTATCAAACGTTCTGTCAGTAGAATAAGCTGGACTCTGAAAAAATAATTTGTGAATGCTTAAATTTTAAGCCATTTTGTTTTTTCTCTGCTTCTGACCCTTTTGTGTTTGCTTTCTGTGAATGTTCGCTGGCAGGAGTGTTCACAGAAACAATATATTTAAGAAAATTGATAAAATATTTCTGAAAAGCAACCTTCGAATTTTCATTGAAAGTATTCACCCTGGAAGCTTGATTTTGAAAACTACCCTCATCTAGCCAGGGAGCACAAACATACTATATGACTTATCTGTTCAAATTTTGAATTGTTAAATGTCAGATACTAGAAGTAATACTCATAGCAAAGAGTTTTCAAGAAATCCAGTGTTTGAAATATGTTTGCATAAAACATTCATTGAACCGTTTAAGAAATGCGCAAAATTATGTGGTCACAATCAAGTCACAAAAAGCAAAATGGGTAAAATCTAGAGGACCAAATTCCCTGCTGATATAAAATAGTGCAGTTCCACTGACTACAACTGAGTTTCACTCATTTACACTACTAAAGAATTTGGCCCTGTGGCAGGGTGGACTAGGCTCAGAGGCCTCCTGCTGGAGGCCTCGCAGCCCTGAATCACCCTGTCCCAGAATAGAGCAGCGAGGAGTCCCCTAGGCAATCTAGAGAAGAGCAGACAATCAGAGGGGCTGCTGAAGTGACCAATAAGTGGCCAGAAAGGCCAGATAAAAGGCAAGCAGCTGAGCAGAGCCTTCAGTTGCTGTGTGGAGCTCGACGAGGGAGGATCGGGTGCCTGGCTGGCTAGACGAACAGCAGGACTGTGGACAGCTCACCGCAGAGAGCTCACCAGACAGAACTGAGCCCAGCGAAGACTGCCAAAGACCGGGTGCCTGGCTGGCTGGATAGTATAGCAGCAGAGCCATCTAAAGGTCACTGGGGGCAGGCTGAACCCAGGGGACTGAGCACAAAACCTGGCCAGACCAGACGAGGGTACCAAGATGGGCTCCACTGATCTGGTTACAGACTGAATCTAGGGAGGGCTGCTGAGAAGGACACCAGCTGAGGGTACCGAGATGGGCCCCGGCTAAGTGTCTGAAGAAGGCAGTGCCTCTGGGAAGAGGCCTAAGAGCTATACCATACCAGGGCCGTGATAAGAACTCAGGACTGTATACCCCAGAAGTGGGGGACAGCGTGTGCAGCTTGGACGGAGGGCTGAGTTGCCGAAAACCAGTTGAGAGAACCAGCAGCTGAGGGATGCTCGCGAGAGGCGGTTGCCACCCCGCTGAAAGAACAAAAAAACCCAGAGCAGGCTCAAACCTAACAGAGAGAAAGGGGGCCATTCATGAGAGGTGGGTGCTCCCCTCCCCTGAAAAAGAACTGTGTTTGCAGGCACTACTGGCCAAAGAAAAGGGGGCCCACATGAGAGGTGGGTGCTAACCCTTTTACAGGCCCTAAAACTAAACTGTTTGCTGAGAGGGAATGCCTGGGTCTAATAACTTAGTCATAGGGTGTGATGACAGATTACACAGCAGATGAAAAATGTGTGTAAAAATATAAGGAATACTTTATTTAAATCCCTACAGATAAAATATCATTATAAATACTGTAACAGATGGGCTGTAATCACACATCAGAGGAAAATTGTACTAAAAATGGGCAGTGCCAGCACTTAATTTAAGTCTCATCTTAACTAATAAAAAATCCCTCAAAATAGAAGGAAAACGAGTTCCTTATCTGAGTAAAAGTGAGGAGCAGAAAAAAGGCTCCAGTACTTCTCAATACATAATGTTAGCTGTGGTAGAGATGCCAACCTTACTGGATACATGATGGCAAAGGACACATCCATTATTGTCCAAGGAAACTGCACAACATTCCTGTGAAATGACAATACTTGGGGGCAGGGGGGGGGGAAATCACTGCCATCTCCTGCTGTATTTTGCCACAGCCTAGAGTTAGGACACTCTCCTGCAACATGCGAGATCAATTCCCTGCTCCACATAAGACATAGAAAGGGAAACTGAAGCAGGTCTCCCACATCTCAGATGAGTGCCCTAACCACTGGACTAAAGGTTAAAAGGGAGGTACCAGCTTTTCTGGCCATTTTGTGAACATCACGCTTTATTTCCTTTGCTTTTATTTTGAAAATGCCCAGAAATTAAATGTTTTATTCAACCAGAAACAAAACTTTTATTAACTTTTTCAATTCACCGTTTCCCCCACCCCAAATTTTCAGTTTTAGTTTAACCCAATTTTTTTTTTCAGAACTGCCAGGTATTTGTCCAGCTCTACATGTGAATGCATGTGAATGCAAAATATGCATGTGGATGCAAATGTGTGTGCATGAGGTCATTACTTCTGTGCTGGGGAATTTAAACTATTGAAATACAACCTGACTGTATTTTTCAAGTGTAGAAAACCAGTAAGTTTCACAGCCCCTGTCTTGGGGATTTTTTCCAGCAGTTCCATTCGTTTGCAATATTGATAACTTGACTTCCCTGGACACTCTTACTTCATTTCAGAATGGTGCTTCCTGCTTCTAGGTAAGAAGGCAGGGGAAATGTGGTGAATATTATAGAAAATAATGCAAGCCTATTCAGGGAGTTACTTTCCTGTCTGAATTCTTCACACTGTGTATAAATTGAACCTAGCAAATTTTTATTCAAATCCTGAATCTGAAATCCAAAGAGGAAACATCTGTACTTAGTAACAAAACAATGTACTTTCCCCATGCATTTTACACAATTGCTCTGCTTAATGGGGTTTCATCATTCCCCATGTGCAATCTATTTAAAAGTCATTCATGAGATGAATATTTACAGTTAGAGCCTTAGAGAATTATTGTGTAAAGTTGTACACCTACTGCGTAGCTGGAAATTGATATATTATGCACTACAGGGCATGTGATTAGCTGATGCTAAAAAAACAACAACCCTTACATACATTGAATTCTTCCACAGAAAGGGAGAATATGCTATTGTTTAGATAATAATACTGTATGAAAAGGTTAATCACAGTCTGACATTTGCACTATTGAATGAAAACATACTTGTGCTGAGGTTGTGAGTTTCCTTGATTAGAAGCTCTGTTTCCTGCTGGGATCTTTTCCAATACCAAGACATCTTGGTCATGTTCTTTGAGTCTTACTGTATTTGCTTCAACATCCTGCAAGACAAGTTATTTTTAATACAGTTACTGCACCTGACTTGGCTGCTTAATTACTTTTTAAAAATGAATGACTTTCAAATAACTTCAACAAAAACTGAGGAGCCAAGTCTCTGTGGCTGGTCCTTCCTATGTTTGTTTCCCTCTCTGCACCCTTTCTCCCTGCAGGCAGAGTGAAGAGGATCTGTAACTGGACTCTCCTGGTGGGCATGTGGAGAATCACGGGGAAGTCTAGTGCAGCAGCCTCTAGGAAGGGGATCACAGGTATGAGGTGGGAAGAAAGCAGATTGCCAGAACCAACCCTTCTCCTCACCTTTAAAATGTAGTCATTTCAACCCCTGCCCTTCCATGATCATCATTATCCATAATCTGGCATTTGTTGACCATTCATTTTTAAATACTGTTCTTTTGGAAGGATGATAGAAGAATTATAAATCCTAGCCCAATAAATTGTTAGAGCTACTCAGAGTGTAGGGTGGAAACAATTTTATATACAAGTAAAACAAAGACAGAGCCAAAACTGGTGCACATTTAAACACAAATGAAAAGTAACCTGGCACCCAGGTTTTAGTACATCAGTGCAGTCTTTGAAATCCTGCTAAAATCAGACAGCAAGCGCTACATAAAACTCAACTGGAGTCTCCAAGACCAACCAGGTCTCAGTACCTAAAGCATCTCACTGCTTATTAGTTCAGGTGCCACTCAGTAGCAGCAAGAAAATTTTCATGTACAGTGCTATCTGAGCTGATTTTGTCATCACTCCAGCAGGCACATAGACTTTCCAATGTAGGGTAATGATGTTTCTGGCCTTGTGTATTGTGGGATGTTCCCAACCAATCACAATCAGATCATCTGGGCCCACGTTCAAGTTATAAACACCACAACTGAGCTTTTCTTCTAACATTAATAACCACAAAAATTGGGCCTGTACATCTTTCCAGATCCTTTGAGAAGGGGTCAATGTATTTTTCTGTAGTTTACTTAATGTACTACTTGTGTTTTTGTTTTTTTTTCTAGGATGTTACGTCTCTCTTCTTTAATTACAAGTTATTTCAAATGATGCTTTGGGTTGATTGTCATTTATTGATACTAATGACACAGGTTCTGAAAATGTTTGCAAGGTTAGAAAGCAGGCCACTGGAGGTGGCAAATATCAGAGGACCGGTGTTCGTGTCATGTCTTACCCAACACTTACCCTAAGTATTCTATTAAAGTCCTCCTTGTCTACTCTCAAGAAGTGGCAGTTATCTTCTCGTAAAACAATAGACGCTGCTCTTGGAGCATCATTCACTAGAGCTAACTTGCCAAAATCATCTCCTTCGTGTAGGGTACATACAACACCCTAGAAACAGCAAAACATTTATACACAAAAATCATCATTATACTTCATCCCATTGAAATGCCATGTGCAAACACCAGACTTCAAAATCCAATATTAAAACAAATGTATTTGGCAGGAAATCAACAGCAAAAATAATGACTAGGAAACAATACTTGATAACTGCTTATTACTATTACCAGAGAAAGGCAAGAACAGAAAAGAATGGGCTTGCTCTCTGAAATTAGACTCAGAGCAAAGGACTCTTCTGGCCTTGCTGATGACAGCAAGCTCTTGATTTACAAAAAGAGACCATGCAAAATACAGATCTAGTTTACTGAAGAACAGATTTTGAGTGAAATTCTCTTCTCCAACAGTGTCAGTCTCTGTTACCTATTCTGCTCTTTTCCCTAACACACATGCCTATGATGGATGTCCTGATCTAATGATAGGAGAATCTAGGTGGAATGGAGGTACAAATTTCCATCTTCCAGTTTAGGTAAAGGAGGCTGATCATTCCTCATATACCAAGGAGGTCCTCACAGGAGGTGGGAAAACCACTGTAATAAGTCAACAGATTGGTGGTAGAGGATTTGATCATTAGAAATATGAATAGCTGGATATGTGATGATTGTGAGAACTGTTCAGTGACTTACCAGCTATATAGATGACAGAGCTCACAAGACATCTAGATATGCCTCTAGTGAGGGCTGGAGAGTTGCTTGGTCATTTTATCTACTGACACTAAAGAGACAGAACCAGATCTTCAGCTGGTGTAAATCAGCATAGCTCCACTGACTTCAGCGTTACACCGATTTAACAGGCTGAAAATTGGGCCCACAGGGTGGAGTGAGAGATGACCTAGAAGCTAAATCTGGATGAATAAGAAAAAGCCTTAATACTGGGACCTCTATGGTAGCTCTCACTGAAATGCTTAGAGTTCCACATTCAGGTCCAGCATGAGAAAATGTCAGGGGAGATTTTCAAAGGCACAAAGTGTAGTTAGGTGCCGAACTACCATTAAAAGTCAAAAGGTTTTAAGAGCTCCCATATTCACCGGTGAAAATCTCCCTCATAAAGAGGAAATTTATTAGGGATACTTTCTGGGCTTTACCTTAACTAAAATGAGAACAGATTGCTGTCACAAAAATTGACAGTTTTGGAGGGTTATTTAAAGTAGGAATTGAAGGAAAACTGACGGGTACAGAGGAGCACACAGGTCAGATAAAGACATCAGCTAATATAAGTGAATATGGTGGTAAAGGCCCAGACAAAAAATCCTGATGAAATGGAGGAGTGACAGCTCACCAGGACTGAATGGTATTCATCCAAGAGTTCTGAAGGACATAAGAACAGAATGGCTCAGCTACTAATAAAAATATACACTCTCTCATTAAAATCAACTACTATGCCAGAGAATTGGAAGGTAGCCAGTGCTGTACTTTAGTTTTCTAAAAGGTAATGGCCTGATGTTGCGAATTACAGACTAGTAAATCTTTCTCAGTGCTGGGTGAATGCAGATCTGCCAAGTGTACTATTTTCCACCGTACAGTACAATTTTTTGTAACTTTCTATAGAGAAACTTGAGTGATGTACTAGTTTTTCTGAGGCACGGCTTAGAGTTCAATGTGTAGGATTTTATATGGAAGTTTGTGTGTGGGAAGAAATAAGTGGTGACATTAAAATGTTTCAGAGTCATTTGTCTCCTTAACTTTTCAAAATGTAGGTTTATTGGAATCCAGATTCCTCAGTCTCTCGCAAACATCTCCCTTTAAGCAAATGTTTTTCTCAAATAACAACAACTTAGGGAGAGTACTAACAGGTCGTCCTCCCCACGATTCTGCCAAATTAAAGAGCCATCTTCTATCAGAAAACTCTTCCCCATGGAAGTAACTGAAGACTGTGATCAAGTCACCTCTTCACCTTCTCTTGCATAAATTAAATAGACTGAGCTTCTTAAGTGTCTGACTAGAATACAGGTTTTTCAGACCTCAAATCATTATTAAAGCTCTTTTCTGAACCTGTTCCAATTTTTCAACTTTTTAAAAAGTATTCCAGTAATAATCTTACTAATGCCATACACAGAGATATTAATTCCCTACTCTTACTTGATATCCCCTGTTTATCCAAGGATAGTGTCCAAGGATAGTGTCCCGCTTCTTAGCCATGGCATTGCAGTGGGAGCTCACATTCAGATGCTTATCCACCATTACCCAAAAATCCTTTTCAGTGTCACTGCTACCCAGGATACTACATTTTTTGTTTCTAGATAGATGACCTTACATTTGGTATATATTCAAATAAGCCCATCTTACCAGGCGATCCAGATTTGTCTGTATAACTGACCTGTCACCATCATTATTTACTATGCCACAAATATTTGTGTCATCTGCAAATTTTACCAGCAATGATCTTATTTTTTATCATTGATAAAGATATTGAATAGCATTGGGCCAAGAACAGACCGCTGTGGGATCTCACTAGAAGTGCCCTCATAGGATGATGAGTCCCCATTTATGATTATTATTTTATTTCTGTCAGTTAACCAATTTTTAATCCATTTAATATGGATTACATTGACTTTGTATAGTGCTAATTTCTTTATCAGATGTCTGTGGGACTAAGTCAAATGACCAGAAGAAATTTAAGTGTTGCTACAGCTGTGTTGGTCCCAGGATATTAGAGAGACATGGTGGGTGAGATAATATCTTTTATTGGACCAACTTCTGTTGGTGAAACAGACAAGCTTTCGAGTTTACTGAGAGCTCTTCATGTCTGGAAAGTACTCAGAGTGTCACAACTAAATACAAGGTGGAACAGATTGTTTAGCATAAGTAGCTAACACATATTCTAAGAGAGATAAGGTGGGTGAGGGAATATATTTTTTCTCTCCTTACACCCCCCATGACTGGAGAGGTGTTAATGGACATTTCTCCTTGAATGGTCCATTGAAATATTTCCCAGACCTGAAGAAGATCTCTGTAGAGCTCAGAAGCTTGTCTCTCTCACCAACAGAAGTTGGTCCAATAAAAGATATTATCTAACCTGCCTTGTCTCTAATATCTTGGGACCAACATGACTACACCACCACTGCATACATATTCTAAGAGACCACTCAAGGTGAAGTGACCCATTAACACCTCCTCAGTCATAGGAGAAAAATCCTTTTCACTGTCACTGCAATTCAGGATACTGTCTAGTCTTTTTTCTCCGATGACTAGAGGGGTGTTAATATCCAACTTCACCTTGAAGGATCCCTTAAAATATGGGTTAACTACTTATGCTAAACAATCTATTCCACCTTGTATTCAGTTGTGACACTCTGAGTATCTTTCCCGGACCTGAAGAAAAGCTCTGTGTAGCTCGAAAGCTTGTTTCTTTCATCAACAGAATTTGGCCCAATAAAAGACCCACCTTGTCTCTTGCAGAAATTTAAGATACTTTATCAGTGACATTTATCAATCAAAAATTCTATCATGTTTATTTGACACCACCTATGTTCCATAAAACCCTGCTGACTGGCATTAGTTGTGCTATCATCCTTTAATTCTTTACTGATTGCATCACATATCTGCCTTTCCAGAATTTTGCTCAGGATCAATCTCAGACTAACCAGTCAATAGTTACCTGGGTCATCCTATTTATCCTTTTTACAAAAGTAACTTTCTTTGATTCCTTTAGAACTTCCCAGTAGAAGGAGTCCGAAGATGGAAGACAAATAGATTATATGTGTGGAAAGCTTCCATATGAAGAAAGACATTAGGACTGTTTAATTTAGAGAGGAGAGAAATCAGAGGCATGACAGTGATATAGAAAATAATGAATGGCATACAGAAGGTAAAAATCAGGTACTTTTATCTATATACCCTTTCTCAAGAGAATGAAGGATAATTTAATAATATCAAAAGGCAACATATTTAAAACTGAGAAAAGAATATTTCTTTTTACACAGTTTATAATTAATCTCTGGAACTCTTTGCCACAATGTATCACTAAGGTGAAAAAGATCAGTAAGATTCTGAAAGGATTTGACATTTATATGGTTAAGGAGAGAATGCTCAGTTACATGAGATAGGATAAAAAAATTCTTAGAAGGGATATAAACCGTTATGCTTTGGGACATAAATTGACTATTAACTGTCAGGGATTAGGAAGTAACTTCCTCTATGAGCAGGTTATTTCCTATCTGACCACTATAGGGATTCTTGTACCTTCCTCCAAGTACCTGGTACGAAAGCAGAATATGTAGTAGATATCTTCACTCCGTTTTCTAACCTTTACTAGTGTGAGTCATCCTTACCCACATGAACAGACCATTTGAAGCCACTTAATGGGAGAACCCTTGTGGGGGGAGAGTTGAAGAATGCACATCAATCTGTGTCAATTTATTCAGAAAGTACTATACATATATATATATTATTTAAAATGGAAACATACTTAAAGGGATCATTTTTAATGGTTTATCAAAGGACATTAAAATACTCTAAAGAGAGGTGACACATTAATTACACTGAAAATACCTATATAGCTTCTTCAACATTAGTTATACATGCTTAAATAATTAGACATGAAATGGCATAAAAGGAAATACAGAATTATATCTCCATGTTATGGTAAAAGGTTGGTAAGATGAATAATATTTTTTTATATTTAAAGTTCCTGTATACAAATGATTATACTTTGTGAAGCGATAATAAAATTTAAGCTAACATATGATGGTTCATATGTGATCATGCTCACAAATGGTAATACTTGTGAATGAATGACCAGTCAGAGAAAAGTGGAAAACCACTAGACAATGGGCAGAGAGCCCGAGGGTGGAGTTAAACTGACAGGACAGCATATGGTGTTGGATCTGTTCATGGAGAGTAAGAACAGCATGCAGAACAAAAGGAGAAAGTTAGGGTGAACCTCAGGCTGCAAAAAGGAAAAGTTAAGAAGGATTTTAGCCTTCCCCATAACCAAAAGTGAAGAGATTTAATGATATTTTCAGGATAAAAATTCGATAGATTTCACAAAGCTAGAATCTGTTTAGATAGATGAAGTAGGGTGAACCAAAGGCATTGGCCTTTAGAACAGGGCAAAAACGGCCTTGAAGGTATAAAAGAGGTGATCCATTAATTGACGGTTAGTGGTTGGAACCAGGGAGTGTCAGACTATGACTGCCAGAATCATTTGGCAGCAGATCTGAGAATAAATACAAGTCTTGGAATCATTTCCCAGTAGAGCAATGGGCCCATACGATAGACCAAAGCAACAACCCAGAAGGAAGCAGTTGATCTTACATCCCCAAAGGACTGTGGCAACCATGATGTGGCCACAGGGCTTAGCTAAGGCTAGGAAAGTCAAAGGGATGTGGCTACGTCTACACTATGAGCTAGGCGCGACTCCCCTGCCCATGTATGTATACTTGCGCTAGCTCGAATACAAAGAGCAGCACAGCCCCAGTAGCACAGGGAATGGTAGAGGAGGTACAGCTAGCTGTGCCAAGTACAAACCTGCCTGAAACCAGCGAGTACGTCTTCAGCACAGCAAAGCCAGGCCTCTGCTGCCGGTGCCCATGCTGCTGCAGCTACACTGCTAGTCTTCGATGAGAGCTAGTGTGAGCACCTGTACGGGAGCAGGGGAATCACACCACAGCTCATTGGGTAGAGGTAGCCTACATGTGAATTTGGGCATTATTTTTTGCTGTGTTGAATGTAGCTACATAGGGATTATGATGCTATAACTTGGGGCAGTTTATCAGTGAATGAGAACAAAGCTATATTCAGACAATGTCAGCACTATGGTGTGACAGCTACTATTGCAATTAAAGCAGTAACTACTGCTAAGTGCTAAATATGTGTGATATTTAGCTAAGGAGTCACTGAGTATCTTGGAGACGGTATGCTATGACATAATGTTTGTGTTTGACTTAAACCACTTTGTAGTACAAGGTGGTCTATAGTCTTGAAATTGTAAACATACAAGCAAATTATAGTCCTGAAATTATACATCAGTCATGTAAAAGCATCATAAATAAAATAATTTGGAATAATTTCTTGATTAAAAACTGAAAACAATATTCTACTTTTTACCCCAAACAACATAATCTTGCTGTAAGTCAAACTGTATTCCAGGAAAGTTTATTCTTACAGTCCCAGTAATAAAAAGAATAATAAAAGGTTTTCAAAAATACCTTGCCATAAATGACTACATTTACCGATCCCTTTAGGATAATGTACCAAGAAGTACCTTCTTCTCCCTGATTGAATACTACAAAAAAGAGAAAAGATTTTATGCTGAGAATATAGGTGCCTTTTAGCATAAGTGGGCCAGATTCTTCCCTCAGTTACACCAATATAAAATAACTACACTGAAGTCATTTTAGTTGATCTTACTATCTTGAAAAATGTCAGATTATGATTTAAAAGCAATTTTCTTTTGATTTGAGACAAAAAAAGAATACTAATAATTTTATAATATTTGTATGAAGCCCTCTTTTTTCTAAGACAATACTAGAAGCAGCTGTAATTTGCCATTTCTTTATAGGTGTCTTTATGAACTTTATGTTATCAATTGCTAACTGATACATAGATTTGGATCTTACAGGATGCTGAGTGATCTAACCCTAATACTTAAAGTGCTGAGAACCTGACATTAATTTTCCAGTGCTTCTCTATATAAAAAGTTCAAAACAATCGCATTTTAAATATTTTTATACACAAAGCTGGGCTTCTGAATACCATGAGAATAACATTTTCATTAGTGTATGATACAACTAAAATCCATTTTAATTAGAGATGAGTCCAAACCAAAACCCCAAATACAAACACCCCCAAACATTAGTGGGCACAGAAGTCCAAATAGCAATCCAGAGACGTTTTGCAACTGGCCACTCACATATTCTGAACAGCCAGCTTTGGAGTATTCAAGTTTTGCATAGTAATTTAAATACTTGTCTAAAACCACACATGAGAAAAAAAGATATGGTTGGATCCCTTTTACTTACAGACAGTTCCTGCTTTGGGATGTGACTCAAAGATTAGAACACCTGCTAATTCTCGCTTTACCTTAAAATAAAGAGAGAAGAATTATAGGTTTTCTCTGTACTGCATTTTTGGTGCTAAATGTAACAGTTTGCCAATGGGCACCATTCTGCTCCCATTGACTTAACTGGGAGCAGGGTCAGGATCAACATGTATTAAATTACATACAGATTTGGGGCCAGACCATGGTTTAAGCCATTGGTCACAAATAAGGGAGATGAGGAAGGGCTATTCAGAAACAGAAGTCCCCAAAAGAATTTTAGCTGACTCAGCTGAAAGTCCACTTCTAGACCTAGAAGTGGCATTGGCAACACACAGTGCCCGTGTTTGGTGCCCCAACTATGGGTAGCTTCTTGGCATGGGATGGAAAGAGTCCTGGGACCCTCAACCTCCACCAAAAAGGGCCAACCACTATTCAGCCCTTTTTTGGCAATGAGTTATAAATAAAAAAAACAACAACCAAAACACTTACTGTGGTAGAAAGATGAGATAAGGCCTTAATGTGAAGAAGTTCTTCATATATAATTTCTAGATCATCTACAGTTCTCTGGCCAGGTCTACAAATGAAAGACAAAAACAACAAAATACCAAAAAAAACCCAAACAAACAAACCACCAACCCCCACAAAAACCCACCCCAAAACAAACTCCTAAGGAATAATGTTTGTAGAATGAGTTGAAGGAGTCAGTTAAGTGCCTTTATATTTCTTAACTATAAAAATAAATTTGCTCTGAATAAGCTTTATATAATAATAAACTCTAACATAACCATTTAAAGTGTTTCTTGTTGGGAAACAAAATGTAACTAACAAGGAAAGAAGAATATTATGTATGCTGTACATTTGAAAGTCATCCTTCAACCTGTGTGGCTAATTAGAAATGGACGAGAACCTTAACGCTGTTCTGTGAATATACACTTGGGGGGAAAAAAGGAATAAAAGGAATTTTCTGAGCTATTTTTGCTCCACTTATTGTTCATTATCTTAATATTCCAGTCAACTAATTTCTAGGAAGTATGTTTATGGAATCAGTGAATTTTAGAGTGAATTTTGAATGTGTATATGTGAGTATTTATACTAGAAACCAGGTTCTAAGTGTTATGTATTTCCAGTCAGTAAACAAAATATCATGTGGCCTGTGTGTCCAATCAAAACCAACCCACACAACTTGAATTGTGAATATTGAACACTCACAATAAGCTTCTCATAGATACTCTATAGACCATGAATTAGTCAACAAATGACTTGAACAGAGAATAAATTTTGTAAGTTGCTCAGAGACAATTTGTGAACAAACAAACAAACAAAAAAGCATGACTATGCTAAATCAATCATTTTCTGTGAATTTTCAGCTCTAAAAATTATACAAAACAATATTTACTAAAGAACCTAATGAGCTTTTTCAAGGTGGTGGAAATTTTGCAAAAGCATTTGTACCAATTAAGTGTGGAACAATAAACTTTAATGAAAACATCCTAAAATACAGTGGAAGACTAATATCACTTTTGAAAAAAAGTGTTTTTAACCTTTTTTTAAAAAAAGTGGGAATCAGATGGAGACAGATGTTCTGAAGTAGAGAGTTCTACACCCTAACATCCTCCAGATCAAGAGTTCGATTATGTATGTTCATAGCAATGAAAAGATTCCCAAATGGAGTTAGCTCACAGCACTATTCTTTAGTTTTGTATGTTGATAAGGGCCTCTTTTATTTACTACCTCTACTAGGCCCTACTCTGGTCAATTCATGCTGGAAGCTCCCATTAATATTAATGGCAAACATATTCGATGAGAGAACAATCCCTCCGCAGTGCAATAGCGAAAGAGAGTCTCCACACTGATTGGGGTATTTTGAGTTTCTGGAAAGCACATGTAATTGGGATAATTTTGGGGACATTAACAACTAACACTGAAGTGCTCAGGACTGATGTATGCTAGAGAGGTTACCTTTGAGTAATTCCACACCTAAAGGATACATTAAATTGACTATGATTAAGGGCTGTAGGGACCTCTGAGTATATTCCAACTCCTTTCCCCTCACCAGAACCTCTTAAGTTTAAATGTGCACCACAACCTTATTTTGTACAGGACCATTCCTCTGTGATGTAACTCCACTGAGGCCAATGGAGTTACACCACAGACAAATATGGCACAAAAACTGTTTCACAAACACTTTGGAGCAGTGGTTCTCAACCTTTCCAGACTACTGTACTCCTTTCAGAAGTCTGATTTGTCCTGCATACCCCAAGTTTCACCTCATTTAAAAACTACTTGCTTACAAAATCAGACATAAAAATTCCAAACTGTTACAGCACACAATGGCTGAGAAATTGCTTACTTTCTCATCTTACCATATAGTTAGAAAATAAATCGATTGGAATACATTGTACTTACATTTCAGTGTGATACTTGAGCCTGTTTTTCACTTGTCAGCCTGTCTGAAGCCTGAGCTCCGTCGCCTGGGGCTGAAGCATGTAATAGTTTCAAGCAGCCCCCTGTGGCATGAGGCCCCAGCAATTGCCCTGCTTGCTACCCCCTAACACTAGCCCTGCATTTGCAACCTCCTTAAACCAATCCCGTGACCCCCTCCCAGGGGTCACAACCCCCACATTGAGAAATACTGACCTAGATGGAGACCTCTGTGTACCCCAAAGGTTATACATTCCCCTGGTTGAGGATCACTGCTTTACAGCACCAAATAATTCCACAGTATATGGTATAAATCACAGAAAGCAGTGATACAAATACATTTCGTGGCAAATAAATTATTCAATCATAGGGCCAACATCAGAGGGAGGGAGCAATCAGAAGGTATAAGCAGGGGAGGAAAGCAAGGTTTTAAGATTAGGTTTGAAAAATGGGAGGAAGGTAGGGAGATACAGAAAGCTTGGTCTAGATGGCAGGAGCCGCAGAGAAGTTTTCCACACCAGTATTGAAAACAGTTTAGTGCAGGGTCCTTAACTCTAGCTTTCTGCTACATATGACATCCAAAGTGTTAACAATACAGTTGAATCTTTGAACAGCCCTCTAAGATATGTAACAATGGTGCTTTTTGAAAGAAACTTTTCCAAAAAATATTCAGTACAACAGGAGATGCCAGTATCTAGAGGGTCAGAGAACCACATTAAAAATGAATATATTGCTCTGTAAGTTCTAGGTCTAATCACCTGTTGGAGCAACAGACTAACTAAATCATTTATGAGAGAGATGGGGAGAGATTTGTTGCAGCACCTAGCAATCTTTTCACTCTGGAGTTAGGGTATTTCATTTTTTCCTAAAAAGGAATTGGTTGGAGATGTCTACTGGTAAAAAGTAGTAGTGAAGAGATCATACAAAATATAAGATAAATAGACCTCTCTTGTTTGCCAGGCAAGCTAAATTTTTCATTTGTTCTACATTTACGAATGGCATGTACTTATTATTATTATACAGATGGAAGGACACCTTAGCATAAAGATAGCATGGATGGAATTATGCTTTTCTTACACAGAACAGAATAAATTGTACAGGGAATAACAGAAATTGATTTGGTACTGCTCTGCCTTCTAGTGACGCTTAAAATGTTCACTTTCCCGTTGCAGTTACTGTAAACAATTGGTCAAAATTTTGCTCTCAAGTACAAGAGTGAAGCCCCCACTTGGTTCAGTGGAGATGCATCAGTATAAGTGAGAGTATAACTCAGCCCAATGTGCCCTCTTCAGTAAAACAAGCTCTGTATCCTAAGCTAGTATATAGTGTCTTTCACTGTGTATTCTTCTGCCATAATAAGACAACATGAGGTAAGGCTTTAACAGTTAAAACCGATATATTCTTTAAGTAAGCAATAGTATTAATCACACTTGATGTGTACAAAGCTACATGTCTGGATAAATGAGAAAAGATATACAGTACCTCAATTAAAAAATAACGATTATGTCCAATTGCATGAGATCTCTTCTGAGAAACAGATATATTCTTCTGTCAATGGGTTCATTTGTCTTCCTTTAGCATTACTCAGACTATCACCCATGACATGGGGAGGAGTGGAAATCTATAGTGGATGTACCCAGTCTTTATTTCTGCTTCTCCAGATGTCACATGGAGAGATATTAGGCATCACTGCTTCAGTTAAACCTGTGTGGTGCCCCACTGATATAGATTTGTAGGATCCTGCTGTGTAAAGACCTAGTTTCTGCAGGAGATGCATTCTAGCAGCAATGCCTGGTTACATACAGGATAATAAATGGGGATAGATAGAGAACCAGACTACTCATTAATGGATGGGAGACCTCAGGTGATATTAAGTGATCAATAAATACTGTTCACTGTTTGGGGAATTTATCAAGGTCAGAGACACTGAGCTTCTCTTTACTAGAATGTGGACAAAAATACAGAATTTGCTTAACCATCAAGAAACCATGTATGTGCTGGAAAGGTCACTTACTATTTTTATTACACCTCTGATCCCAAACTTTGAGATGATAAAAACTGAGTTGGGACTAGCTGAGGGCCAGTATAACTTTATTTTACACAAATATAAACATATAAACACATTACAGTGGCAGCTAAAATGAACACAGATTTCATAAAGGTTCATATCTTTTCCGTAATGATTCTAAATATTGAATCTTTCCGTGGTATGCCCTCACAGTGAAAGCAAGACAATAGGTTACTTTTAGCTGTCACTAATATATGTGTGTGTGTGTGTGTGTATGTTTCTCACCATATTATGAAAGAAAGCCATTTAAATCTGTCTTCTTGATTCAAGGCTCCTGGACAATTTCCTTAAATTCCATTTTATCACATATTTATCTTGTATTATCATGCAAACCTCAGTAAGGGGGAAGGCAGAAAAATATCTGAATTTTATCTCAGTGCTAATTTTTGATTGATTTCAAGCTAATAGTGAAAAATCCCATTGGCTTATACAGAATCAGAATATGGCCTTTAAGGAAAAAAATCACTATAGTTGTGTCCACTTAAAACCAGGCTGAATTTGGCATTAGAATCAAATTTTTCTGGGGTAAGAGAGTACATTCATGGTGCTATATAAATGGTTGTTAGCAATTACTACATTTATTTTGCTATATATTGTGTCCTCTTCTATTTTCCTTGTACACTATACTTTTATTTTCCTTTCTATAACATGATGCATACCCACCATATTTTTAAAAGTGTGAGCCAAGGTAAGGTCCCCGGGACACAGAGAGTTTATTAGTGATCACGTGTACTTATGAATACTGAGAAGAAATCTGTAGCATAGATTTATTGTTTTAAGAGTCATGCTGCTAACATACTACAACTTAGAGTATAAGACTGCAAAAGAGAATATATATTACTGTATCATCTCCTAAGTTAAATACTACATCTAAGGCTCATTTTTCACCTTATAGACAGACTTCTGTCATTAGTGTCTGGCTTTATACTATATTTATACCATGTTTAATTAGGTCCTACCATCATTCATGCTACAGCTAAACATATTAAACACAAACTAAAAAATATAAAGAAAAAAACCCAACAGTTTCAGGATGTCATTCTCATACTGAAGGATTGAAGAGCTTGCAAGTTAGAGCTATGTTAGACCTAAAATATTTTCCCAAGAACCTACTACAGGTCTCCACCTGTGATAGCAGGCATTGTGAGATAGCAGGGAGCTATGTTTCCAGCTTCAGAAAAAGCTAATTTCACATTCACAATGTATGTGTGTTTTTTTCAAATACCAATAGCAACAAGAGCCTGTCAAAAATTTCCCTGAAGCTCTATTCTGTTTTTTAAACTATAGAACATTCTTTCATAGTTTGACAGTTAAAATGCTGCAGTTAATGTAATAAACAGAGAATTTTTTAAGTTAGCTGTCAAAACAAGCGACACTTTTTACTAGAGAGTTGCAGACTGCGAACAATAGAAAGTACCTTTCAAGGCAACAACTTCATTATACAATCAAATTCTCAAAGTAATTGTCTCATCAAAGAATATTGTCTAATTTGTTTCCTGGTAATTATCTGAGCTTTGCAACCTCTCCGGAAATGGTGACTATTATAAAAGCAGCTGTGTTGGTTTGCAAATTGGGGGTCCTGCTCACGTTGACGCAGAGCCAATGTCCCTGAGGCCCTGACATATCCTTGAACTCCTGGCAGGTGTCGTGCTGTCTAATGAATACTGCTAGGCCTTTGAGGATCCACTGAGGTTTCAAAGGCATTGATACATCTTAGTACGGACAGGATGCCCAACTTCCAGTAAATGTAATGTACGAAAAGTGAGCTGTATAACAGTTGCTAATATGGTACCGTAGGCTGAAAATATGAAATATGTTCTCTCTGTTCTCAACACCTCATGGAATATCCTTAGAGGATTTTCCTAGGGGCTCTGGCCTGTGGAGGTGAAGAGAGGACATATGGAGGCGGAACAGACACTATCCCCAGCAACATTCCCCTACCCTCCTCTGAACTGTCTGGAAGGAGTTAGGGTGATAATTATCACTGATCTTGTCAGTATTAACTTATATCGGTTGTGCTGAGTCCAGTGAAAGCCACCATATGCAGAAGGATTTGGTGGGCACGTAATCATCGTAGTCCATGGGAACACTTCTACAGAAGCCATGCAACCATCAGGTGGTGAGGGGCTAGGAAGTGGTGCAAAAGAATGTGTCAATAGCAGAGATGGTTCTGGTCTCCACCATTCTCAGGTAGTCCCTGAGTTTGATAGGTCAACTCCCATCTATTCATGGATTTGAGGAGTTCTGCTCCCCATCTCCATGGAAAACAGATAGGAAAACTCCATGAGTGAAAAATGCTGAGTTTCACTGACCCTAGATAGGTTTGCAGAAGCATCGGGCTCATGGCTTGGCTTTCCTTTAGTGTGTGACACAGGGAAAGCTCCTTTGATTTTCAGTGCAGTAGTGACCTCCAGCATTAACAAAAATGGAAGCTATCTATTTTAAAGTACTGTCACACTAGAAATCATCTTCTACAAGACCAAGTATCTGATTTCAATGCTTATACTTCTTGAAATTCAATATTTTTATTAACCATTTATTGTTGTTATTCATGTTGTGCTCAAAACTGTGCTAACTGCTTCACATACGTATAATAAGACTGGCCCCTGTGCCAAAGAGCATTCTAAACAGACAACACAGAGACAAGAGAGGAGGAGGAGGGAAAGGATGAAGAACAGAAATAGAACAAGAGCAATGCACACCAGGTTTGTATAATTTTTGGCGGTGCCCAGAAAGGGTCCAAGTCCTGCCCCCACACACCTGCCTTGTAAGCCAATATACATATTTTTAAATAATGTAAAAATGGATTGGAAACAGTAAGCATTTAACAGTTTCCCTATATTGCACGGTGTGTGGGGATGCAGGGGCATACGGGCTCTGGGGTGTGGGAGGGGGGTTAAGGCTAGGGCAGAGGGTTGGAGTGTGGGGGGATGAGGGCTCTGACTGGGGTGAGGATGAGGGTTTGGGAGGGGGCTCAGGGCTAGGGCAGAGGGTTGGGGAGCAGGGGGAGTGAGAGCAATGGCCGGGGGTGCGGACTCTGGGGTGGGGTCGGGGATGCAGGCAGGCTGCCCCAGGACTGGAGCCAGAGGAGGACTCTCCCCAGCCCTCTCCCCACGAGCAGCACGGAGCTCCTGTCCCAGCCAGCCAGGCTCGCCGAGAGGGGTGCTAAAGGGGGCAATTGCCCAGGGGCCAGGGCGATTTAAAAGGGCCCCAGGGCCCTGGCCGCTGCAGCTCTCCCGGCTCTGGGGGAAAGCGTCACTTGATTCAAAGATGTTTTTGATATGCCCCATGCAGGTTCCAGGGTGGCTGAGGCAGCGGAGTAGCAAATACCATTGTCTCAGCCGTCCCGGAACCTGCATGGGGCATAACAAAAGCGTCTTTGAATCAAGAATCAAGACACTCACCCCACATCACCAGCCTACCGCAGTGCTGTGTGCGCACTGCCCAGCGCCGGGGGCATGGGGGAGAGGAGAGAAGAGGACAATGCGCCCAGTCACCAAGTGGCCTGACTGGTGAAGGGTCAGCGCCCGGGGGGCGGGGGACGGCGGGCTGCCATCACGTCACGTGTGCTGCCTCCCTCCGCAGACAGCAGCAGCTGCCTTAGCCCGCCCCGCTCCCTTGTAGCTGGAGTGGTGGAGCAGTGCGCGTGGGCGCAGCGTGAAAGGAGCCAGCCAGTGGCTGGCGAGGGAGCACAGCGCGGGGAGTGGCAGCCAGCCGCTGCCGAGGGCGCAGGGACACTCTGCGGGAGGAGCGCGGGGCCGGTGGACGGGGCTGGGGGAGAGGCCTGGACCTGAACATTGGTGGAGCCGGGCCCACGTGCTCTGAATATTGGTGGAGCCCGGGCACCACGGGCCCATATAACCCACCGCATAAGAACAAGAGGACTCTTTTGTCGAATAGTTCTATCGTATTCACACAATTTTTTAGGAGGAAAACGGTCATGCTACATTATAGGCCCAGGTCAGTTCCCACAAATGCAAAAAGAATTTTGCCAATGATCTCAAAGGAGGCAGGATCTCTTGTGTGCATATCTTTCTTGAACTGACCTTTATGAAATCAGAAGTTCACTTGAAAAAATTATTCTCAGTGCACTTAAAAGCCAATGAAACCTATCATAACCAGTCACCAAAATTCATGTGCCTCATAAAGGGATCTTTAAATAAAGGTTGAATAAACTTTGTATTGGAAGCTTTGTGGTCACTACAAATTGAGTATTTAAGATAGCATTGCCTACGGGAGGAGGACCTTAGTGAGGGTTTCACTGTACCTGGAGTATATTAATAAAAACATGGACTGAACCAATGGTTTTGAAACAGAAGTTTAGCCTGGTGGGTATGAAGGCAAGACCTCTTTATGTGACCCAGGTTCAGAATATTTAAAAATATATATTGATTGTATAACAATAAAAAGCATATCCATAAACCATAGTCATGGAAAGTTTAATATTTTGCTAGTAAACACAATAAGCCAAATTAATCCCGGATATAACTCTAGTGAAGACAATGAAGTTCTACCACAGATGAATTTGGCTGAACGACTGCTACTTAACATTACAGGTAAGAAACCATCTGCTGTGTTGATATCTTAACATTCCGTTTATTTTTAATGGTTGACAGCTAGCTGAGGGGCATACCAGCTCTGAGAGCGTTAAACGTAGCAGTATTCTGAAATTGCATATTCTCTTATTCCTGTGAAGAGTGGCAGCAGAAATAAAAGTTCGACATGCTGTACTTCCCACAGAGGTGAACACAGTGATTATTTACAGACCTGGTTGCTCATCTTGAATTCGCAGCCCAACTTATAAACAGTGATATGGGCTAAAACTGGATGGATTTTACAAGACACTTTTACATTCTGTACAGTTTCAATGGACCGATGCTGAAATGGAGTAATCAGACAAAAGGAAGCCTATCAATATGCCACAGCTCCCTCATAGTTTCTCTTGTTATATGGAGAAAAAGGCTTGCAGAATTATAAAGATTTTTTCAGAGGCCAGAGGCATGAACCACAGGAATTGGCTATATATTTGGGCCAAAATTTTAACCCCACTGTGTTGCAAAGTTCAGGGGTGTTGAGAGTGATCTAAAATATTAACCTATTAATCTGCTTACGGTTTTCTGAGAATCATCCTCATATGGGCATCTGGACCAATCTGAGATAGCAAAAGCAGAGTATCCTGCAGCTCCTCATCACATTCTTTCTTCTCTTCCTCAGTTGGCATTGGGGCATCTTCATGCTCATCATCCAAAAATCGATAAAACAAGTATTTGTCTTGGAAATGGTGTTCTTGATCCACTGAAAGCAACATCATTGACATCAGGTATCAGTATTAAACTCTCCTCATTAAAAAGGAACCTTCACAGAAATGGTGTATTATGTGGTGTGGGGCAGAGACATCATAGTTTAACAAGTAAGAGAAAATGGCAGAGAAATACCAAGAGAGTGAATTGCCCTTATTCTTTCTGATACACGTTAATAGTTCGTACAAAACTGCAGGTCTAGGAAATTTTCCTTAATTTTGCACTACAAATGCTTTCTAAAAGGATTCTATATTTGTAGCTTTCCCTCACACCTTTTTTTCCCAAAGCAATTCATTCAAGTGAAACTGTCCACACTGGACCAATAATTGTATTAATAACAACTCTATTTAAACAAAGCTGTTCTAACAAGACCCTCTAATATGATTTCCTTACCCAGTTGGTGTGGCCAAGGCCTAAAGGTAATATACTAAGAAGTATCTAAATTCCTTCTAAGCTACTCTAACAACCTGAAGGCTACTGTGTATATTGGCAGGGCCAATTTCACTGGCACAGACACTAGTGGAAGGCCTCTGAGAGCAGAATGTCTGCCAAGATAACATTACAACGGGGGAAAACAGGCACCCACAATCTCCCCTCCAAGCAAGCAGGCAGTTCCACTCCAAATGTGGGAAATGCTGATTTAACAGGGGGAATGGCTAGAGTGGTAAGGTGCTGTGCTGATTCATAGCATCCATGCAGCAAACACTGCAGGTTCTGTGTAGCCCTTGTCAGAAGTTAGAGCTGTAATCCCTCTCAGGGAAGGGCAGTGGAGAAAACACTCTGCCCTCCTACAGGGATGAATCCTCTCTGGAGTGCAAGGGACAAAGGAGGTAGATGGAGGTGCAGTTTGGAAGTTCAGTGATTTGCACACACAAAACCTCGGACACTGAACCTGATCTGAAAGGGTTTGTGATGTTAAAGAAGGGGAAGGGTGTTGTATAAAAATCCATTTCCACAGATAACCTACAATGGTATATGTAAAGGCTGGGGAAAAAAACAGATAAACCCAAACCAAAATCTAGATCTGAACATTAGGATGTTTGAGATCCAGATCTGAAATTTTTTAAGTGGTCCTTATAACTGGCCAACCCAAAAACATGGATCCAAACACCTGGAAACATCTGGATCCAGGTCGCAATGCTGTAGCTCAGGCCCACCTCTATTTAAAATCCATTACTTTAATGTCATTGTGCCAGCACATCTCATGGGTTTTTTTTCTGTGTATACAAAGATGACTATATAATCACACTAACTGTGAACTGTGAATAAACACTAATAACATAATTAGAATTCCTGCCACCATTAGATTGCAATTTAACATTTCCCTGAGTTACAAAGACATGTTGGCGGAATGCTGCAGTCAACACTGCTGAATTTACCCTAATCAATTAAGACGCAATCTGCTGTGTTCCTAATGGGATCACAATCCCTTCTCTTTTCATGAAGGAGGCCCATAAAGACTTTGATGGGAGGCATTTCCAACATGTTAGCTGGCATCTGACAAAGAAGTTTATCTTACCATGGTTCAGAACACCTTCCTCCAGCAATACTTGCCACATGCCCACAGCCTGTGTTCGTGAATGAACACAAGGACTTTGTTGCATCATCCAGTCGACCAGTTCTGTTCCTACACAACATTGCCTGAGGGTCAAAAAATCATATTAAAACAGGTCAGTAAAAGGAGATTGCTTAAAGTATCTGTCAAGAGTAGCAGTATCAACAAACTGCATCAGCAGGACTAGTCAGACCCCATTATAGAAAAAACAATGCTGAAGTATTGTTATAATGTACTGGTAAAGGACTATATCTTTTTTATATCTGTAAATAATAAATAATAACAACACCTAACTCTTATACAGTGCTTTTCATTAGTAGATCTCCCAAGCACTTTACAAAGGTGGTCAGTATTATGATCCCATTTTACAAGTGGGGAAATTGAAGAGCCATGCACATTTGAGGTACTAGCTAATTAACAGCAACAACAATTTTTAGCCTAGTTAATGTAACTTTAGATACTATTCTTATTCACATAAATATCCAATTCTTTTTACACTTACTACATTTCTTTTAGCAGTAAATTTCACAGATTTATCTTACACTGTAGCCACATCTTTCTATAATTTTCCTGAGAAACAAACTAACTCAGCATTTCAAGGCCCACTCAGAACAGAGTTCCAAACTCCATGTACACAGTGACTAAGAAAGCTTTCTACAAATTATCAGGCATTAAAAAAAAAGGGGGGGGGGAATATGCTTTACTCCAGTAGATATCAAATGTAACAAGTTTAATATGAGACAGTTGGCTGATAAAGGGCACTTGTTGCCTTTGAATGGGGCCAGTCTCACATTTTGCAGGGCCCTTGGTGAAGACAGATATATTAGGCCTCAAGCACTTGGCTAACCAATGGAGCCCAAACAGGAGAAGCTGAAGAGAGATTATTAAAATGGTGCTCCACAATCTGCATTAGTTCTCTGATCACTACTGGATTTTCTGGTATTGAGCTAAAAAGCCTTTTGAGGAATTTTCCTTACACTCTTCTCTAGGACCCCCCATGCTAGCTGTAATTATCTAACAGATCATGTCTGACACATCCCATGTATAAGCTCCTGTGCTGGAGGAAAACCCTTCTCAACAGCAGTCCCAAGGCTCTGGAATAGCCCCCCCAAAGAAGATCAGAAAGACCCTGGCTCTGACTATCTTCAGATATAAAGGCCTACTCTTTGTCATAACAACAGATAAAGCAACAGAGCAGAAGAAACCCCAGCAGCATAATTAAAGCTAGAAAAGCTCATAAATAACCACATACAAAACAGAAAATGTCTGGTCCATCTGGACAAATCTCACTATTCTACAGTTCATGTACAGCTTCTAGATATGAAGGTGATGGGGCTACTGAAATGCTCGTATTTAGGTTAGAGAGTGACTTATTTTTGAAGACTTGCTGTAGGTGTATCCCAATTCAATCACAAGAAAAAATATTTCTCATCTTAGAGATTTGTCCCCATGACATAAACAGCACTCACTTTGACACAGTTCTATAGCACTGGTAGTCTTTATTCAAGAGGCAGAAGAACAGAATAGCAGGTGTTTTTTGCTTAAGGTAAATTGGCAGAGTCGTATGGAGGAGCTTCCACAGCACTGACCTGCATGCACTGTGCATGCTGCCAAGATATCTCACGTATAAGTTTTCTGAAATAAGGAACTATAACCTCAGAAACTCATGTTGATATAACCATTCAGATAAACACAAGTATTCCAAATTTCTCACTGGTTTATAATACATCAAATTAATGTCAGTCACTTTTAGACTGAAATCTAGTGGAAAAGTATCTCTCTGAAAAAGTAGATCAGTGATACACTGATTAACTAAAGTGGAAGTACTTAGAGATTGTAAACCATTTTCTGTATACTCAGAATCATGTATGAATCATTTAGATTAAATATTAAACAGTAAAGCTACTCAAATGTTTCTTAATCCAGCAAGACAATACAATGAAGAATCATTTATAGTTCTAGACTTTCAACGCCTATCTTGCCAGTGTCACAAAAGTCCCCTTTCAGCAAGACAGTGCTGCCACCAAAAGGAAGATTAGAAAGACAGACTATCAACTGAAAAGTTTAATTTCAAATAGACCTGAGAATTTATATGATGTGAGAACCGCATTTCACCTTGTGAACTTTCAGAACTCCACATTGAACAAAATGGGTGCAGCTCTTTTGGGATCAATACAGTAGCATAGTGTTTTAATGAGATTTTCATTCATTATTTAGTGACACACCAAAAGACCTGAATCTATATTTTCACCCTGATGTGTAAAATATTTCAGCTAACCGTAAGATTAACTTTTATGGGGGTTTTATATGTATGCTTCATTCATAATCAATTTCCAGTCAAATTACCTAGAAAGGATTTACCAAGCACATTAAACACTGCATAACACCCAGAAACAAATATCATCCCAGAATAATTTCAGACCTTTTGAGACCTGCAGGCATGGTAAGACATAAATCACAAGTCAGAGGATGATAAATGTAAAAGATCCAAGACCTTTACGCAATCGGCTCACACACACCTGTAAGTCTTCAGATGATATTTACGATCTCTTATCATATGAGGTGCTCGGGAAAGAATTGCATTGCGTAAAATCTTTCCAGCTCTGAGGATCTTTTCTGATGGCACCTTGTTGAAGATGAAGAATAAAGGGAACAAAATGAACGGATGTTAAACATTTTTAATATCTGACTATACAGCTTGCTAAAAGAAAAAATACTACCCAAACTCCCATAAAATAAAAGCCTCTGCACAAATGGTCAATTGTGAAGAACACTAAAATAGTGACAATAAGTCTAATCTATGTCCACATTACCTGTGTAATAGTTTTAGCAGGACGAAGTGGAATGTGAGGTTCAATGAGAGGTGTCTGAAAAATAAAATTTAAATGAAACAAATAAAAAAAAAACAAGAAAAAAAAAGCTTAAAAATGATTAATTCATTAAAACTAAAAGGATGAACAATGTAAGGAACAATGCTTAGGGCCAAGCTCTGCTCCTGGATGTGTGTGGAAGATTTCTAGTAAAGTATGGAAATCACATACAGGCATCCCAAAGAAGAACTTTAGTGGTTAGCACTTTAAAACAAATTACATGAAATGTGAAGATGTATAAACAGTTATTTACTCTTTAGGGTTTTTAAAATGTAACAAAGGGCTTAATGATCATCATAAGAGTTCAAAAGCCAAGCCTAAAGGCAGTTAGGCACCAACTCTCACTATTGTGATGTTTCTAGGCTTAGGTGCAAGATTGCTTCAGGGGAAACACAGAGGCTCCAGCTACACGTGATGGACTCTGCCTCTCAGCCCACAGAACTGGTTGTAAAGAAATAAACAAAGGGGGCTTCTGAGTTCCAAGGGCAGTCTCTTCCCTTAGCTACTTTCTCTGATAAACTCACATGAGACAGGATGAGAAATGGGAATGGAGAAGAAGATACATTCCCACTGAGGAGGGGCTTTGCAGTTCAGAGAGCAGAGAGTGACCAGATCTTATTTTAGCTTCTCTGCTTTACAGGAGCACACAGATATGTCTAGGTATCAATGGATTCCTCTGGTAAAAAGGGTGGTAGAAGCACCAGAGATGAGAAGGTGTCAGAGTAATAAGGGAAGAGGAAAGAGGACAGAAAATCCTGAAACAGGACAAAGAAGTGGAGAAGGTACTGGGAGAAAGAGAGTGAGAGAGAGAGAGAAGAAGAGGAAAGAAATGGGAGAAAAGCATGAAGAGAATGAGGAAAAAAGGAGAAAGAAAGATAAGAATAAAAAATGGGAAGCAAATCTCAGAAAAACACAGATACAAAATTAGGAAAGCCACCAGGACTGAAAATGATGGAAGAAGGATGAGGAAAAAAAATAAGTGAGACCCAGCAACTACCTCTAAGTGGCAGGAAAATCCTTTGTTTTGTAAGGACAGGTAGTTAAATGACTCAGATATCTGAAGTTATATCAGGGATGAATCTGGGGGGAGTCCTGTATAAGATTAAGGGCCAGACTGTACCACAAGGACATGGCTCACAGAAGGGACAGCATGCTGCTGACTCAGGGAGACACAATTGCCTCCCTGCTCCCTACTTACTCCACAGAAGCTAGTAATTTGCTGCTGGCCTATACTATCACCAACTTACACATCTCCTTCCTCTCGTACCAGCTCAGCTCCTTTGGCCAGCAGACTTTGGCCAGCAGAGAGAGAGAAAGACCTACCTACCCTAAGCACAGGGAACAGGAAGATTCTCCTACAATAAGTTGGAGGGGTGGTAGGAAGCATTAGGAGGCTCAGGAAAGTGTGGGAAAGAAAGGTCCAGGGAAGTGTAGCAAGGGATCAAAGTTGCTGGACCATCTCTACTTACCACAGAGTGCCTAGCCTTGGACCCAGAGTAGAGGGAGGGTATGGATTCCTTACAATGTTACTAAGGTATCCAGAAACCCCCTTCGATGAGGGGCAGAAGGGCTACTGAGCCTGGAGTAAGGCAGCAGACCCAGTGAAAGGTTGATGAATGTCTGTTTTGTTGTGTTGGACGTCTGTTTGTTAACTCCAGATGGTAGACTCTTCCAAAGGGCTAACTCACCTCAGTAATCCACTAGTGCTGAGAGCTGAAGGACTACTAAGCGAGACGGCAAGTCAACCAGAGTGGGGAAACGGAGGCAAGCACATGACTAGAAGTTAAGGGAGGTAAGTGATCTAGTCACACAGGCCCACTAATCAAAAACTATTTCAGTCACTTCCATAGAGGTGGAAAACATTGCAAGTTCAACTTTAATTATGGTTATATCTTACAACAAGCCCTTGCAAAGGTAAATTAATAAAATGAAATTGGGTTTGTATATTTTTCTCCCATTGATAAGACTAAAACATTTGTCAAAAGAGTTGGGTCAAATTATACACACTTTCTACTTTTAAAAAATAAATCTATCCAATGTAAATTCTGGGCATTTCCCCCCTTATTTTCTACACAATGTATATTTGTAGTAGGATCAAAGGCATGTTTGATATGGTCTAATTTTTTGTTTTGGAGAGAGAAACCAGTAAATACATACATACATACATACATACATAAAACAGTTTTTGTTTTAAACTAACCAGATTCTTTTTTTCAGATTTTTCAGTTCAGTCATTGAATTGAAGAATCAATTATTAGCTTAGCTCAATTTATGAATGAATAAGGATTTGGAAACTCAGCAATACAAAAGCAGAATCAAATAAAGGAATGAGGAGGGGTCATAATTTACACCGTCAGATTTCAAGGTTGGGAACGTGACTCAAATTAGGAAGAAATAAAATAAAATCCACTGAATCATATTTTCCCCATGACCTAGTCCAGTCCATCTTTGTAAAAAAAACAAACAACAACATGCTGTATTTATTGGAGTTAAACGTGGCATTTGAGATTACCAGCAAGAAAAGAACAAAACCATCAAAGAGCAACCTCGGGTATTTCTGCTAATGTCCATAGGTGAGTCAACAACATCTCATGATCAACAAACGATAGATCTAATAATATCAGCACTGATCCCTGATCTTTATCACTACTCCAAGAAATCTTGGACCCTGTCAAATTCCAAAACTTAATAATAGAAACTAACCAAGAGTCCAAAGAATAGAAGAACTAGAGCTACAACTATTCAAAGACTGGAATAGCAGGAGAAAAGCAGTGCATCCGATGAAGTGGGCTGTAGCTCACGAAAGCTCATGCTCAAATAAATTGGTTACTCTCTAAGGTGCCACAAGTCCTCCTTTTCTTTTTGCGAATACAGACTAACACGGCTGTTACTCTGAAACCTGTCTTTGAATATAGCTATAGACCCTCTTGCACCCAAGCACCTTCTCCTGGACCACTGCCCACACAGACCACAATGGTTCTCAGACAAGGACCTGTAACTGGAAAAGCAGGAAGGAAGAAAACTTCAGCACTGGTAGCGGAAAACACAGTCTGGTACAAGTTCAGACACAAACTGTTTCTACAAACTTATTGCACTGCCAGCAAGACAGCAAAATTACACCTCACACAAACCTTCTGGACCATAAATCACTTCACATTGTCCTGCAGTGTTTGTAACCCAAACACTGCAATGCATGACACCCAGAAGCAATAACTAACTATAAACTAAACAAAAATGAAATTGACTAATTAAAATTGTAAGGACTAGGAATCTGCCATTAACTTGCTTTGTGACCATAGGCAAATTACATGTCTCTAATGATACTTATCTACCTTTGCAAAGTGCTTGAGAACTACAGTTTAAAAAGCTGCTAGAGGATACTTAGCATTATTTTAAAATCTATTTTTATTGTTGAATCTTAGCAAACAGCAAAAAAAACACAGCATAAATGGTGCAAATTTAATTAGTTTAAACATTGTTTGCATCTTCATTTAAGTTTATTAAGAGCACAGGGAGGAATACTTGTCCCTTTAAATACCTGAAGTGCAATCTATGCAGCAAACTTATATTAGAATGTTAAATTAGACAGGCATTACTTAGCATTTTGCACTGTCTCCTTGACAAACCATAACATGATTCAGCCATTACCAAAAATGATACTTTACTGCAAATGTCAAAGGGAAAAAAGAATATTGAAGCAGAATATGACCAGTGTACCAAAAACTTGCGAACATAGCTAATGATGTCTTATTTTCCTGTCATTTTTCTACTTCCCTGCTACAGTGAAGCAGCTGTGGTAACTACACTGAATGCATTGAATAAAATGTCCCTGAATGCTAATTCCACTGAGAATGCACCGGATAGTCTGATAGAGGCATACTGTTGTCATGGACAGTCTCAACTAGGAGATGTGATTAATTTGTCTGCCACAGCATTTGTTTTTACCTTAAGGAAGAATCATGAAACTTTTTTCCACTGTATCTCACTAACATTGCTGTGTTTTCTTGATCTCTGCAGCACTATTAATGACAAACTGGTTTACCTGATATCATTTACATCTCCAAAAGCAATATATGGTACTGCAGATGAAAAATCAAAGTTATAAATAAGGCAGAGTTTTTTTTTTAAAGAATCACTTCCCAAACATGTTTTGGTTTATAACAAATATTCAAAATATTGGCCTTGGCAAATTAAAATAAAGTTATTGTTTAACCATCTACTAAAGGATTCTTCTTGGGTTCTTTGGACACCCACCACCTATATACCTACCTCCTCACCCCCTCTGTAAGAGGCATGTGTGGGGAGAAGTGGGCATGGATGAGGCACCCCATACCCTGGCAATCCCTAGATACCAGAACTGCCCCTCGAACTTTAGGGAGATGGATATAAGTTTGAGCAGGCTCATGCCAAGGATTGGCCTGATGCCTTGCTGCACCAAGGAGCATCAAGAGATTAAGGAGAGGAGGAGTCAAGGGGTGAAATTCTGGACCTACTGAAATCAGTGGCAAAACTTCCATTGACTTTCCTAGGGCCAGGATAGCACCTAAGGTGATATAAGGCCACCCTTGCTTCCTGGGCTCTCCCGCTACATTGGCCAGGAAAACTTCTCTGTCTGTAAAATGGGGATAATGATAATTAATCACCTTTGTTTTTGAGATCTAGGGATCAAAAACACTATCAATAAATCATCGACATCAGTGATTTCAGTGAGGCCATGTTTCACCCTAAGCTTACAGTGATTTTTGCCAAAGAAAATTTCATCAAAGTGAGACAGATCTCCTGAGTTTTAAAAGCTTCCTACAAATCCCTGAGCAGCAGGCATCAATGGTAACACTGTCCGCCCGCTGCAGGGTAAATCTCTCCTTTAGCAGACAGGGCAGTGCTGGTGCAGGGAGCATAATTTACAACTCCTTGTGCCGTCTTTGGTGAATCCAGGCTCCCACTCCCCCCAGGTTTACAACAGTGCATTTTGCCCAGCTTCAATTTGCCATGCTGTGTGAAATGAAGATAGAAGAAAGATTCTGGTGGTGTAATACAGCTGCCTCAGATTCCAGCTGTCCTACGTACTCCTCATTCCTCTCCTCTGTCAGAAGGCAATCTTTACCTTCCTACAAATACATTCTTTAAAAATAAAACAAGCTTTTAAAAATGAAGCTGAAAAGGAATCTGACTGGTTCAACACCTCCTATTACACCTTTTTTATCTACAGAAGATCTAATGATTCTTTACAATGATGTATTGTTTTCCACAGATGTAGTTAAAGTTCCCTAATGCATGAAAATTTCTTTCAGCCAGGCATGACTTTTCAGAACAGTATATTTTTTCCTGTTACAATGGCCTAAAAACAAATATTATGGTTGTGGTAAATATCCACAAAATTAACTCATTATCTTCCTTCAGATCCCTTCTTAAAACTCTCCTTTTCCATTTTTCCATTCCGACAAAAAACTTGGGAATGGTTAGGCTGTTGGAATGCTGAGACCACAGCCTACTCCACTGACCAATATGGACTCATTATTTCCTTGTCTGTCTGCATCCCTTGGTTGTCTCCTGCCTTATATTTAGATTGTCAGCTCTTTGAGGCAGGGACTGCCTTGTTGTTCTGTGTTTTTACAGCATGTAGCACAGGAGGTCCCTAGTGCACGATTAGGGCTCCTAGGTGCTACTTTAATACAAATAAACACTAAGAAGAAGAATGCTCTGATTGTCAGAGCCCAGGCAGACAGTGAAGACCTATCTTTGAATGATCAGGTTTGACAGAGAGATAGGAGAGTTGGCCCCAAAAAGACAGCTAACATGGATCTTCCGTGCAACTTCTCTTCAGTTTCATCATTTCTGTCTGCAATGGCTCGATATGGATTAATGGGTGAGGTCTAACTAGGGTGATCAGACATCCCAATATTATCGAGACCATCCCAATATTAGGGCCTTGTCTTATATATGCAACTCTACCCCTCCCTCCCATCTTCCCTTCCCCCTGAAAAAAGTGTTCCAATTATTCACTGTTGCTATCTGGTCACCCGAACTCTAACAATACATATTAGTAGGAAAACATCAGATATGAAGGCTAGAGAGAAATCTTGCTTGTTATATAAAACCTGATCATAATCTTATGGTCAAGAAGTTTATGATATTGAAAATAAAGGACACTAGATAAAACAGTTTGGATTAAGTATCTTATACGCAAAGCAAACACTATGAAGACAAGTGTGATTAGCATGAAACTGAATTTATAATGGTGTATAAAATCAGTAAATGCTGTGATGTCCTAGTACTTAATAAGTTTGGCAATCAGTGTATTGACTTCATGCCAGTAAAGATATTTGAAATTAACTTATTAGATATGGGTGTGTATTAAAATGCATGGTTTGCCTGGCTGTTCACAGGAACACCCGTAACACTGGAATAGCCAGTAGGTAGGCTGGAAACCATTGCGTTTATCTGCATCTGCAGGTGGTATTTATGGGAGAGAGGCACGCAACAAGAAATAGAAGACGGCAAACAGTGAAAGTCCTGAATGTATTTCACATGGTTTTGAACACAAATATCTATTGTTCAGAATTTCACTTCAAGTTACCTCTTAACTAGTGAATGACTGGCACAACTCTGAATAGACAGCAATCTATTTCCATTTTTAAATTGAACTCTTTTTTGTTAAACGAGGAAAATTTGGCTAAAAAAATATGCCCAATTAGCAACTTCTAATCCAACAGCACTACAAACAGATAAATAATAATACAGTATTTGACACTTTTTCACTCACTATTACCCCATTACATTCCACTACAACCTTAGCAAGTTTCTGAAGAATGTGGCTTTGTCTTACCTCTACCAGTACCTATCAAAAACTTTATAAATTCTGCCAGTCTGGCTTTCAAGAATTTCACAGAATCACATCTGTCCTTGTGGGATAGTTAATGACCTACAATCCTTGTTTCTTCTTATCGTACTTAATCTCATTGTTCATTTTAATATCATTGCAGACTGTGTTGTTCCATGCAACTGGAAATCTGTCCCTTTTCTCCATCATTAAATCTAACCTTAAACCCTTCCTTAATTTATGATTGCTTTTTTTAGTGAAGAATTTTGTGGTATAGTATATAAAGGATGCTAGATAAAACAAACTGGATTTGATTAAGTATTTTATCCTCAAAGTAAATACTGTGAAGATGAACCGTTAATGTCTGCTGTCCCAGATGTTAAGTTTAATTACTGCAATCTAAAACAACTTGAGTGAAAATATTAAATGCAGATGCAATATTTTCAACTAACTCATAAATCTAAAAATCATAATTCCTGCAACGCTGCACTAAACAGTCCCTCTAATTACAAAGTGTGCTTGAGAGACTGTCATGAAGTAACATGATATCTCCTGGTGCAGTACACTACAGTATTATTATGGGAAATAATGTGTATAAATTGCCACAGATTCACAGACTTTTGAGGCAGTAATACATGTTGTCTGCCCCCCAGGAGCTTACATTCTAAAATAGACAAGAAAAATACACGCACACACACACACGTTGACAGTTCAAGGACAGAGTTTTATAAAGTGATTGCTGCTGAGAAACTAACAGACTTTGTGATATTGATAATATTTAGAGATTCTAGCACAGTAACCTCCTTGTCCTTCCTTGCAGTTTGCATGCATATATTCGGAGCATGAAGTTGTCATTATATTGTACCATTAGTCCCAGGAGTGTCAGAGAGCTGTTGCTGAAACTTTCAAGTAAAAGATGCATTAAAAACCCCACTTCTAGGGCAGACTTTTATAGTCTTGCCTACAATCAAGTTTTTGTGAAATTTTCCCACCACTGATGTAGTATCAACACAGCTCTTCTACCATCAGCAGTGGTTAGTGCAGACCATTCACCAATGGGTTGTTTTGTTTTGTTTTACCAGCATGTCATGTAGACCTGCTCTGAACAGGGTTAGATAATCTAGGGTTGCCAACCCTCCAGGAATTAAAGATTAATCTTTAATTAAAGTTTATGTCATGTGATGAAACTTCCAGAAATACATCCAGCCAAAATTAGCAACCCTAGACAACACAGAGGTAAAAAACCACCTTTGCCCAGATCTGAGCCAGTACTACAGCAACCATGGGAAAAAAACTCACCAAAAACCTGAATCTAGACACAGCCCAGAGATTGATACTATGCTGTTTAACCTGCTGTGGTTTTGTCCTCTGGTGGTTGGAGGTCTGACAAAAGGATTTTCAGCTACTAAAAGTCCTCTGTTAGTTGACGTGGACTTTTGGATCCAAGAGTCCTTGCTTCAGATCCCAACATGAAGACAGTCATGGGGAATTTACTGCAGTTTTATCAGATTAAAGGGACAGATTTAATGGTGATTTGCACTCCCATAAACAGGCTGTGGTATTTAATGGGCTAAGGGGCTTTCAGATGTTGCTACACAGAAAAACACATCAGAAGAGTGGAATGATGGTAGGGCTTTCTCCTTACTCTTCCTCAGACTAACACCTGACTCATTAGCAGCTTCAAAGAGCGAGGAAAGACTAAACACCATTTTCTGATTTGCAGTGGTTTATTCAAAGTTCAGTTTTGTTCTCACTCCTTTAAGCTGCTCCCTTCTCTCTTCCTTCCCAGTTATAATTTAAGGTAATGGTACATCCTTGTTTTAGGGCTTGATTCTTCAATGGGTCAAGTGCCTCCTACAGGGTTGTACAACTGCTTTAAATGATAAAAACCCTGTTTCTGTGACATGAAAACATGTGGTAGTACCATAACCCCAAGTTAGTGTTGTACTGTTGTGCAGTAACTGGTGTTGGGAACATGACTTCTTCCTTTATGGCTTTTGTTCCGGAACCAAATGCATTCCTTTCACTTCTGTACTTGCAAACTCGAGTACCTATGTGTATTTGTACTTCCTCACTAACTGATATCTTCAGTTTAATTTTCAATTCACTGATGATGAAGCCCCAGCACAGACATCAAACACATTAAGGCTCTCATGTCAAGCTTTCTTCTAGACAGAAACTTACACAAAGAATAATGAAGAAATCATAATCTTTAAATACTTGACTAGCACTTTACCATCACTAAAAGAATAGGCTAGAACTACTGTTCAACTGTGTCTTAGACATCTGACACTTCTGTCTAACATTTGTAACTTCTTATTCAGAATTTTTCTCACAGACGGCAGTGAAAATATCCTTGGGGGTTGGGCTGAGCCTTGTCCCACACTCATCCTACAGAGGTAGCTCCTGTTCCTGCTTGGCCCATTGGTACTCACTGCTCACAGATTCGGAAGAGCTCACCAGAGCATCACTTGACATGCGTATCCACACACAGGCGGGGCCCTCCTCCTGCGTTGCCCTGCCCCTGGCACCACTGGATGTGGTGTCTCAGGGTACACTGTTACACATCACAACCCGTAAAGACATGCACATATGCTCAATTTAGCTCTTGCAGTTGAAAGGCAGGAAAAGAGAGTGGGTGATTACAGTGAGGAAAAGGGTCGTTCTTTCACCGTTCACGCCTTCAGACAAATCAGGCGTACACAAGTAACACATTTCGCACTTAGATTTGAAGCAGCAAATTGAGTTTCTTGAATCTTGTAATTATTCTCTCAAGTTTGGTAGAAAAAATTGAATCAGGGATCTTAAAATCAGATTTCTTATAGTCAGTCGTATCATCTCCTGCAGAGCATTCTGTCTACCTGTCTTACAAGTAATATACTTTCATTCTGGAATTTATATTCCATAAAATCAAATGTCATCCTGACCCAGTGAATAATCATTACACTGAGGTAATAACTGGTGAGACTCTTCTTCATCTATATATTGATGACAAAGATTTGATTGATTAATAATTAAGGGTGGGGGGAAGGAAGCTGTGAAATGATTTTATTATTATTTTATTTATTTGTATTACCATAGTGCCTGTGCAACCTAGTCAAGGACCAGGACCCTATTTTCCTGTACAAACACGGAACATAAACACGAAAAAGAAATGATTTCTCTCTGTGACATTCATTTAAAACAAGCAGAGGCTGTGTGTAGCTAGGGCTAGAAGGTGCCTGCTTAAATCTGTTTCTGAGCCACACTGCTGCCCACACACATGCCCAGCTTGGCAGGTAGAGCCCCATATCCAGCAGCACTAGGGCTAGGCAGGGAGAAAGGCAGTGCAGGTGAGGGCCCCGCCTGCGCACTGGATTCCTGGCACTGACTCCTGAGCAGCACTTCTCAAGAAAATCCTCTGGGATCGGGGAGAGTCCTGGGAGAAGGGTGGGGATCTTGAGGGAAGGGGTGGGGGGAGAAGGGGAGTCCTAGGGAAGGGAGGAGATTTTGAGCTGATGGGGGGGGGGGGTAGGGGAGAGAAAGGGAGTCGCGGGGGAGATCCTGAGATGATGGGGTGGGGGGGCGTTTATAAGGGCAGAGTTAGCAGCTTGGGGCCTGCCAGTGGAGCTGTGCTGCCAGGGAGCCAGGTGAAGGGCAGAGGCATAGGGCCTCCACATGGATGGCCCACACTTCCAGTGGATCCCCATGGATTTTGGGACAGGTGTGGGACATGGAGGGTTAAACCACCTTTTGGAGGGTTAAACCAGCCTTTGTTCATGCAATGGGGAGTGAAGGGGGTAAATTCTGCCAGCTCCTCAAGGGAGCAAAACAAGGGAAAGTTCATCAGCTATCCATACAGTTTCCGGCTCTCTACAAGGGTTTTTCCTGCACAGAGGACAATCTGGGCCTAAGATCCTGCATTACAAATACAAAAGGATGGTTTACTTAGCTTAAATCACATATTTAAAACAGACTGACAAATTTGGCTCTTATTTACACCAGCGTGCTTCCAGAGTAACTCCATTGATGTCACTGGAGTTACACTAGGGATTAATTTGGCCCATTGTATCTGAAAAGAGCAATTGTATGCAATCCTATGTATCTAGGCCAGTGATTCCCAAACTGGAGAGGCAGGGGAGCACCTGGTGGTGGTCTTAGCAGGGTGCTGGTGCAGAAGCACCTGATTAGGCCCTGCCTGGTCAGTTCCAATCAGGGAAAACAGATTGGGGCTGAGGGAAAAGGCCTAATGCCGGCCTGAAGATTGGCAACAGCTGCCGTCCTGACATGCCAAGGGCTATAAAGGCTGGGAGGGAGCCAGATGGAGAGGGACAGCAAGGGAGAAGTCAGTCAGGGATGGAGCTGGAGGCCTCCTAGCTGAAGGCTGACTCTGCCTGTAAGGGAGGTAACCAAACCTGTAAAGCTTGTATATAGATGGACACTGGTGGGACAACGTTAAGTAAATAAAGACATGGGTGTTGCACAATCCTGAGGCCTCGCTGAGCCTTACTGGGGTGGGCAAACAGGCTCCAGGAAGAGGGACGGGTCGTGGAACCCTGTTACATGGTCCCATGATGTTGGCTCTTCTTATTTGCAGAAGACAGAAAAAAGAACAGATGAGAGAGGAAAGATAAAACAAAAAACAAAAGAAGACAGTATGATTAGCTTTGTTCCAAAAAGACAACATGCTTGTAGACAACGACAGCTAACAATACATCTATACTTATACTCTTTCATGTGTGAACAACTGTAGTCGCCACAGGGATGTTTCGCAATTGTGAATGGGAGAGGAGGTGGTCACAAGACAATCTCTCTGTTTGTGGCCCACACTATAAAACGTTTGGCAACCAGTTTTAGGTGCTTCTATTGCACCTCGCTGTGGTAGCTGAAGGCATAGAAGAAAAATCAGAGCAGTGGTTCATTGCCAGGGCTTCCCAAAGTAGAAATGTAATTTGGACTAGGTTTTTAAATTACTATATATACACAAACACACCTGTGCAGATTTAATTCTATTCTGATCTTGTTTGGGATTGTTGTGAGAAGATAAAAGTGAAGAAAATGGTATTTCACTGGGACCTGAGAGTTGTGAGGTTCTTCCCTCCTCAGGAAAAAAGATTCCACAGCTGAAGACCAGCCACCAAGAAAGTTCTGTCTCCATCTCTCATTAGTCTTACTCTTGCTGTAGACAGCTCCATTGTTCCTGAGAAGTGCCGCTGTGGTGGAAAGTCTTGATTGTAGGAGGAGAGATGATCTTACTCATGGGAAAGTTTTGAAGATCAGGACTATGATCTTGAACTAGATCAGGTATCTGATGAAGGGCCAAGTTAGTGACTATTAACATCCATGTTGGTTAACTGACATGCTGTGGCATTCTGGACCAGCCGGAGTTTTTTCAAAGCTTGTGTTCATTCCTGGTATAGCAATAATCAAGTAACAATCAATAATTAATCCTGCAAGTGTCAACAGGATGGAATACCCTGGTCAGCTTGGTGTCTGTCACATTAGAGCTTAGTCTCCTGGTCAGCTACAAATAGAAATTGTTCATGGCAGCCATCACTATTTGGGTCTCCAGGATCAGTGAGGATCAGAAAGACCCCAAAGCCCCACACCTTTTTGGATGATTTGTCAGTTGACTTGGATGACAGGTGATGCAAGAATGCTAGCTAGTTCTTCGAAGCACCTCTCTTTTCCTACCATCACCATGTTTTTCTTGCCTGGGTTCACCTTCAGCCAGATACTTCTCATCCACATACTGACTTCACACATGTTTTGGGACAAATGGGTTCTGCATTTGATGTTAAGGAAATGTACAACTGTGTATCATCTGCATACTGCTGACATTTAAGTCCATGGTGTCTTTCAGTCTCCCCTATTGACTCTCTAACAATTTAGCTTACGTAAGACAAGTTTATGTAAAACTGCAGCCTTTCTAATAATGTTGCTTATCAAAAGAGATCTGGTGACATATAAAGACCTGCACATTTTTCAAGATGAAGTTTATTACTAATGTATAAAAATGCATTTGTCACAAACGCCTTCACACCTCACACCTCGGTATTTATTATCTCTCCCACTATATGCTGCCTCCAGTGTGACTCACTGCAAAGTGACTATAGTCACTCACACAGTCTTTAAAAACAGCCAAATTGCTATGGAATCTGATAATTACTGAACCCAAAGCATTTCCACAAAGTGCAAAATGAAGACATCTAAGAAAATTATATTTTCATATATCTGATAATGGATGCCAAAATATTATAGCAGACACCAGAAAGAACTATTATAGTTCAGGTTGCATAAAAATATTATTTAGAAATCATTGTGTAAAGGGCATATTAACAGTTTTTAAACAGAAAATACAAAACTATTACCTTTGCTATCCTATGCTGACAGTGCTTAGGACAATAGATTGTGGCACACAGCCCAAGAAGTTTAGGACTTATAACAGTGCATATACATTGTAGGTCACTTACACAAACTATGTAAATGAAGAACATGAACACACACTAGGGAACTTTTAGTCTGCTCCAGCAGGGATTACACGGGCTATTTAGTGCACACCACATTGGTGCACTTTAGAATTCACACCTGTCTCGTGCACATTGCCACACTAGGTAGACAACACCACAGAAAATCAATTCAGTCAAAACTACAACACACAAATTTCATTCAAGAGCCACACTGAGATCATCACTTTCCAAAAAACTCTGTCATCGCCTCTACAATCTTGCTACAGTACTTCATGCACTCTCTTTTACTACAAACCCAGTATTTTACAGTAGTGTCAAAATTCTCCATAAGAATTCTGCTAGGAGCCAGACAAACCCCAGATTTGTTAACCTATTGGATATGTTAAAAGGTAAGCATTCTCCTCAGGTATTTGGGAATGGTAAATTGAGAGACAATATAACCAGAGGTGGAATTACTGTGCTTATTACTACTGTGGTTACTATAGTGGACCAGAGTGACTATTATTGGTATGTCATATGGGCTGTTCAATATTGTATCTGATGAATTTAGCTTTGTAAACAGTACATTTTACTTATTTTAAAGTGCCTAGAGCTACCAATAAGGGCTTAACAATTAAAATAAATTAATATTAATTTGGTTGTTTATGTAGAAAATGCTATCATTTAAATGATTAATACTCAGATTATACTTTTTCTTTCTACTAAAAGTTCTTTTAGATATTTTTATTAAATATATCTAGAGCTGACAAAATACCAAATACTGCTTTTCCACCCATGCCTCTCCAATTATTTGAATAGACCACATTCTGTTCTCAATTACACCAACCTAGAGCCTTGATCTAGCAAGCCATTTAAGCACATGCCTAACTTTTAAGAAGTGAGAAGTCATAGAATCATAGAATAACAGAGTTGGAAGGGACCTCTGGAGGCCATCTAGTCCCACCCCCTGCCCAGAGCAGGACCAATCCCAACTAAATCATCCCAGCCAGGGCTTTGTCAAGCCTGACCTTAAAAACCTCTAAGGAAGGGGATTCCACCACCTCCCTAGGTAACGCATTCCAGTGTTTCACCACCCTCCTAGTGAAAAAGTTCTTCCTAATATCCAACCTAAACCTCCCCCACTGCAACTTGAGACCATTACTACTTGTCCTGTCATCTACTATCACTGAGAATAGTCTAGATCCATCTTCTTTGGATCCACCTTTCAGGTACTTAAAAGCAGCTATCAAATCCCCCCTCATTCTTCTCTTCCGGAGACTAAACAATACCAGTCCCCTCAGCCTCTCCTCATAACTCATGTGTTCCAGACCCCTAATAATTTTTGTTGCCCTCTGCTGGATGCTTTCCAATTTCTCCACATCCTTCTTGTAGTGTGGGGCCCAAAACTGGACACAGTACTCCAGATGAGGCCTCACCAATGTCGAATAGAGGGGAACGATCACGTCCCTCGCTCTGCTGGCAATGCCCCTACTTATACACCCCAAAATGCCGTTGGCCTTCTTGGCAACAAGGGCACACTGTTGACTCATATCCAGCTTTTCTCGTCCATTGTCACCCCTAGGTCCTTCTCTGCAGAACTGCTGCCTAGCCATTCGGTCCCTAGTCTGTAGCGGTGCATTGGATTCTTCCATGCTAAGTGCAGGACTCTGCACTTGTCCTTGTTGAACCTCATCAGATTCCTTTTGGCCCAATCCTCCAATTTGTCTAGGTCCCTCTGTATCCTATCCCTACCCTCCAGCATATCTACCACTCCTCCCAGTTTAGTGTCATATGGGACAACGGCCAAAAAGCCAGAAATGCTATAATTTATTAAAGATATAATACAATTTTAAATTATTGTTTATCAAATAAATCAAAGAGGAAACAAAACAAAAAGATAACTTCCAAAGAGATATGAGTATGTATTGTAAAGGTCTCGTTAAGAAAAATGTCCTCAAATTAAAGAATTTTTGATAAAATTACACTCAGCAGGATTTGAATTCATTACCTTGAAAGAAAAAGCAGACAGTAGCCATTGTGCTATTTAGACATTACCTAATGTTAAGGGTATTTAAAGGTATTATGTTGACCACCAGAGGGAGCCCATGTTGTTATTTTAATATAGTAGAACTATAAAGAGACTACATGGGAACAGATTAAAAATAGAACATAACAGAGAGTTCAAACAAAGTATGCTCCCAAGCTCATATCAAGATCTATATGCAAAAAGTCATGCCAATTACATCTAATTTATTGTGTATATAGATTCTTCAGCAAAAGCAGTGAGAAGAAGAAAAATGAAAAATAAGAACTTTCCTATTTTTGGGATATATATTTTTCCATAAACAAGGCATATATTAAATTAATTTTCTATGCAATGTTAGAGGAATTAGGCTGTACCAAAACAAAAACAATGTGTCAGTGTTACTGTCTGAGGTTAGAATTTATAATGTAAGGGGTCCCACTGAAAAAAATAATGTGATTATGTAATTAAAGCCCATAACATAATACATACACACAAGAGGCCTAATTAAAATTGTACATTCTGACATTGACTAACTTTTGAATGCTTGACTTTAATGTTCTTATCACACAGTTTTTTGGGTTTAATTTCCTAATTCAAAAACAAAAAACCCAGAAATCCCAGCCTGAGAATCCATATTGATCCCCAGAATAGGACATCAACAGAGTTGAGATTTTTAGGTCCATAGCACAGATCTCTTCCACATGAGCTAACAGAGTAAATGACAAAAGTTGTAGGGTGTTATCCTCTATGGGACCATCACTAGAGAAAGATAAGACACATGCTTTGGCAGAGGGTTTCACAGTTAATTGCTGACAGGAAAGGAATGCAAAGACTGAAGACTTCCGAGTTCAATTCCAGGTTCTGTAGGAAAGTGGTTAGAGACTCTATGCGCCCAGCTTGGGTCTTTCTCTGCTCCTATCTACCCCTGCCATCTTCCCCCTACTGTTTTGGTCCTGCAATTCCCTCTTCCCCTATCTCCATAACCCCTGGGAATAGTCAGCCAGCTTCTTCCTGCTCCTTCTCACTGCCAGGGTGACAACAGGAGATGCACTGAGAGCACAAAAGAGACAGTCTTCCTCCTCTCAGTTCCAGTGCCCGTCTCCACAGAGGCCCCTACCAGCTGGGAGAAACAACTACAGAGAAAGGCTTGTTCAGTTCCTGCAGCCCTGAGCTGGCATGCATGTGCAGAATGCACCCAGTGCAGATGGGCTCTTTGGAGAATTTAGCTATCGAACACTTACAAATCTGTCTAGCAAGCATGTGCGAACTGAGATTTTTCAGAGGCTTATAACTTGGGCAAAGTGTTATGGGGATGGCAAAAGGTGCATCCCTGATGCCAGCGTGACACCCACTGATAAATTTCAAGTCCCTGCATGGAGGCCCTAGAGCTTCTCCAGGAAAAGACAAAGAATTATTTTTTTTAACATGGACAAACATATTTTCCCCCAACCTCATTCTCCAAAATGGCCAAACCAATTTAGCTGAAACTTTCAGCCTCAGGCAGACCCCTGGCCTGGAAAATATCAACACAAAAAGTTAAAGATTGGAAAAGTTATAAGCAATTGAAAATAGGGTCCCATGATGGAAAGTGTCCAGCAACCTTAAACACAGGCATGGCTCCCAGCTCCACCTGTACACAATCAGGACTCTCCTGTGTTCTTCTTATTCTTCCATAACTTTTTCCAAAATGTATCTGAGATTATCATTGATTCTGTCACTTAGCCTGGAAGTTTAAGTTCAACTACTAGACCCAGTCATTTCTAGGTTTAGTTGTATAAGAATTTTCAAAACTATTTCAAGAGACACTATCATACAATTATTAAACTTAACTAATCCAACAGAAAGCATTTATGTTCTATTTTTTAAGAAAGAGAGTCTAGAATTGATTGTTTCCATTCCCCAAAATATAACTGATGGCATTAACACAATCATTTCATATTTTGTTTCAGTTATTTTATGCTCAGTTTAATTGTGTCTTTGTATTAAATAATGTGCACTAAAGTAACCTCAGATGTAAATGAATTCCTTTTGGGTACCAGAAAATCACTTTGCAGCTTTCTTCAGACAGAAACGCATTTTTGATCGATTTTAATTGAACCAGGAATACCAAATGCTCCCATATGGTGGGATGCTTGGAAGGCATACATTAGAAGAAAAATCGTATGTTACTCATCAAAAAAGAAGAAGGTGACAAAAGAAAAAAATTAAGCTATGAACATACAGCTCAAATAATTAGATGGTGAATATGGAAAATCATCTATTCTAGAGCTATTAAAAGAATTAACATAAACTGAATAAGAGATGAATACATTTCATACTTAAAGAGTGAAATATATCCTATTTAATTTGAAGCACACTTATGAGCCATGTGAAAAGATTTGTGAATATGTACATGCAAAATTAAAACAAGCAAGTTCTACGAAAATAATAAAAACAAAAAATTTGGAAATACGTCAGGATCCATGCAGGATGTTTTCTTACAGCACATAGTATTTTAAAGAGCTTCTTTTAAACCTTATCCACCTCAGCGCTTGGCTGATCTTCGAAGGGTGCTCTAAGCCAGTGATTCTCAACCAGGGGTCCGAGGCCCCCGGGGGCCCATGAGCAGGTTTCAGGGGGTTCTCCAAGCAGAGCCAGTATTAGACTTGCTGGGGCCCTGGGCAGAAAGCTGAAGCCCCACCTCATGAAGCCTGGGCCCATGAGCCCTGCCACCCAGGGCTGAAGCCAAAGCCTAAGCAACTTAGCTTTACAGGGGCCCCTGTAGCTTGGGGCCCCATTCAATTGCCCTGCTTGCTACTCCCTAATGCCTGCCTTGGCTTTTATATGCAGAAAACCAGTTGTTGTGGCACAGGTGAGCGGTGGAGTTTTTATAGGTGGCCTCAGAAAGAAAAAGGTTGAGAACCCCTGCTCTAAACTGCACCTACTGCCAGCATCATTAAGGGCCATTCCAGTAGCCTAGGATAACTGTGGCATAAGGATACTCCGGACATGCTCCATTTTCCCTGCACATGTGCTTCTGCACGAACCTAGTAGCTGTTCAAGTGGTTCTGCATTACCCAAGGATTCATCTATACAGGGGGAATACTTCTCTGGCTATTAATGTTGGATTTAGGGCAACTTTGCATCCTGGATCAGTGCAGAGCTACCCCCACACATCTGAGACTCTGGACCTGCAGACATATCTTCCAGGTCAATCAAATCTTTAATTGATAGCAGGATATGAGAGTGATACAAGTTGTTCAGGTACTATAGTATTGGTATAATTCATAAATGCAGATAATAAATCTAACATGCAGTAAACTAAATATTTGTGCATTTACATATTGTTTGGTGCACTTGCTTTTTTACTTTCGGTAAATAAAAGGAAGTATGAATGTGTGGGAAAGGCATAGAACTAGGAGTCATGAGCTATTCTGTTCTACATAGGTTCTTATACCACACTCATCACCATAGTATCTGAGCATCTTTCAGTAGTACACTGAGCAAAGTGACTAACATCTCATGTTTGTTCTCTCATCTCTCTGAAGAAGACTTGTATGCAGAGTGTTTTGTTTTGGAATGTTCTTAAATATATAATGTGTGGCTATATGTTTATGTCAGAAAACTCAATATAAAAGAAAGGCTCCTTTCACTTAGAGAAGAAGGTGATATAATTTCTGATGGTCCTTGGTTCCTGGGGGAGTTCATCCCCTGTCTTGGACTGGCCCCCAAGAAAGCTCTGGGCCTTGCACAGAGGAGCTTAACCCTCATTGTAGAAAGTTACATTGTGCCAGAGAAGTGAAATTGTCAACCACATTCTTCATCCCAGTGCTTTAGCTGATCATTTAGATAACTTGGACCCAGGCCATTGAGCAACTTGAAGATAAGGGCTGAGACTTTGAACTTGACTTGACATTCTGTGGGAAGCCAGTGTAGCGTGTGGAGGACAGGTTTGATGTGTTCACAGTAGTCTGTGTTGCTGAGGAGAGTAGCTGCAGCATTCTGGACCGAGTGGAATTTCCTAAGAGCTTGTGATAGGGTACACAAACTCCACAATGGTAACAGAGGGTTACTAGGCTGCTCTGGGCTTAGCCAGCCCCACCCCGCCACACCTGCAAGAGATGCATGGATTGAAGGAGGAGCTAAAAGGGAGCAGAACAGCTCACTTGAGAGCAGGCCAGGAAAGAGACTGGACCTGCAACTCACAGCTCCTGAGAAAAAAAAGCTAAGGGAAAACTGGATCTCTCCCTACAACAACTGCCCAAAGGTGCCTCCCTGAGGGAAGAGAGACTCTACTAGGGTTGCCAATTTTTGGCTGGATATATTCCTGAAGATTTCATCACATGACAATCTTTAATTAAAGATTAATCTTTAATTCCTGGAGACTCCAGACTAATCCTGGAGGGTTGGCAACCCTACTTGCTGCAGATACTCCCTGGGGGGATGCATTCCCCTCTCTCTCTTATAGACTCAGTTTGTTTGCATTAAATTCCCCTTTTTTTTGTCTATGGACTAACCCAGCAGGGGAGAGACTGAGTACTGACCTGGCCCAGGGCAAAGCCACCAGATGAGACAGCTGCCACCCTGAGGAGGAGCCCCCACACCACACATGGCCACAAGAGGTGCCAAGCGGTGAGCTGACCTCCTGGCACATCTCCTTGCCACAGACGGCGAATTTTGGACAATCCTGGGATAACAGTAAGTGGCTCAGGGAGGGCAGCCTTAAGATTTCCCAGGTGTCAGACCTTTGATAGGCCTCACAGGGCCCTGAGCTGGAGTCTGGTGGAGTGGGAGGGCCTGGGCTCCACTACCAAACCCCGCCTCTGCAGTTTGAAGGGCCTAAGCCCAGACTATGAGGCAATGCTCCCCACAAGCGAAGGCCATCATAGTGCTGAAGGCTTTATGATCAGGTATATTGTATTTCTGTAGGCCAGCCAAGAGGTAACAAAGGTGTGGTCATCATTTACCAGAATGTGATGGTGTCTCCTAGCCAACTGGAGACAGTAGAAAACATCCTACTCACAGATGCTGCAATGTGAAAGCTTAGCAGCAGTGAGGAATCCAGGAGCATTCCTAAACTATGGACTGAATTGACCAATTGTGGATGTGTACCTTCAACCAGAAGTGATTGCACCATTGCTGCAAACCTTTCAAATGCTTTCCTTTGCCCACCAGCATCACCTGTGTCTTGCTTGGGTTCAGTTTTAGCCAGTTCATCTCATCCCTGAGCTGATCTCATCCACCCATATGTGGTGAAAGATAGGTAGAGCTGTGTGACATCTGCATATTGCTGGCACCTGAGTCCATATTTACCTAGTGGCTGCATGCAGATCATTGAATAGGACAGGAGAGAGCATCGATCCTTGTGGGATTCCACAAGTGAACTTCCGCTCTACTACTGCGCTTCAACTCTGCTATCGACTTCCTGTGTGGTCTCAAGTATGTCACCTAGCCTCTCTGTGCCTGAGTTTCCTCGTATGTAGAATGGAGATGATCATGCCTCACAGAGGTGTTGTGACCTTAATTCAAAAATGTTTTTAGAAATCTTTTAGAATGGAAGGTGCTATCAGAGTGCATAGGATTACTATTAATAAGTTCATGGAAAAGTGTTAATTTTCATGCAGGATAAGGCTGGGTCAGGAAGTGTTATGCTGTTAGTGAATAACAGAGCGGAAAAAGGAACTGCGTATGCAGTAGTGTCTGTATGCTTAATAAAGGTTAAAAGACATGATTAAGAAAGGTCACTATCTCTGAGGAAGAGGGACAGGCAGACAGGGAGAGGTGGAAGTGAACAAGTAAGAACAAATGCTTTCCTTTTTGAATTATTTCAGAGTAGCAGCCATGTTAGTCTATATCCGCAAAAAGAACAGGAGTACTTGTTGCACCTTAGAGACTAACAAATTTATTTGAGCATAAGCTTTCGTGGGCTACAGCTCACTTCATCGGATGCATACAGTGGAAAATACAGTAGGACAATTTTATATACACAGAGAACATGAAACAATGGGTAGTACCATACACCCTATAACGAGAGTGATCAGTTAAGGTGAGCTATTACCAGCAGGAGAGAAAAAAAAACCCTTTTGTAGTGATAATCAAGATGGGCCATTTCCAGCAGTTGACAAGAACGTGTGAGGAACAGTAGGGGGAAATATAAACAAGGGGAAATAGTACCTACTGACTGCTATACTTATCTACATGCCTCCGGCTTTCATCCAGACCACACCACACAATCCATTGTCTATAGCCAAGCTCTACGATACAACCACATTTGCTCCAACCCCTCAGACAGAGACAAACACCTACAAGATCTCTATCAAGTGTTCTTACAACTACAATACCCACCTGCTGAAGTGAAGAAACAGATTGACAGAGCCAGAAGAGTACCCAGAAGTCACCTACTACAGGACAGGCCCAACAAAGAAAGTAACAGAACGCCACTAGCCGTCACCTTCAGCCCCCAACTAAAACCTCTCCAATGCATCATCAAGGATCTACAACCTATCCTGAAGGACGACCCATCAATCTCACAGATCTTGGGAGACAGGCCAGTCCTTGCTTACAGACAGTCCCACAACCTGAAGCAAATACTCACCAGCAACCACACAACAGAAACATTAACCCAGGAACCTATCCTTGCAACAAAGCCCATTGCCAACTGTGTCCACATATTTATTCAGGGGACACCATCATAGGGCCTAATCACATCAGCCACACTATCAGGGGCTCGTTCACCTGCACATCTACCAATGTGATATATGCCATCATGTGCCAGCAATGCCCCTCTGCCATGTACGTTGGCCAAACCGGACAGTCTCTACGTAAAAGAATGAATGGACACAAATCAGATGTCAAGAATTATAACATTCAAAAACCAGTCGGAGAACACTTCAATCTCTCTGGTCACTCAATTACAGACCTAAAAGTCGCAATATTACAACAAAAAAACTTCAAAACCAGACTCCAACGAGAGACTGCTGAATTGGAATTAATTTGCAAACTGGACACCATTAAATTAAGCTTGAATAAAGACTGGGAGTGGATGGGTCATTACACAAAGTAAAACTATTTTCCCATGTTTATTTTTTCCCCCTACTGTTCCTCACATGTTCTTGTCAACTGCTGGAAATGGCCCATCTTGATTATCACTACAAAAGGGTTTTTTTTCTCTCCTGCTGGTAATAGCTCACCTTAACTGATCACTCTCATTATAGGGTGTATGATAACACCCATTGTTTCACATTCTCTGTGTATATAAAATCGTCCTACTGTATTTTCCACTGCATGCATCCGATGAAGTGGGCTGTAGCCCACAAAAGCTTATGCTCAGATAAATTTGTTAGTCTCTAAGGTGCCACAAGTACTCCTGTTCTTTTTGAATTATATTCACATGAATGAAATGGACTAAAGTATTCTTTTGCTTTATCTGCTGTCGAGAGGTTTCCAATGTCCACTTAAAACTTCTTTAATTTTTTTAAATACAAAGTAAATGAATCATTTTAAACTACTATGTTCAGAAAGAAAAACATCCAAGCAACATTAAATATCCCTGTAACTCTCCCACCCAGGCCACAGCACGAACAGACCCTGATACTATTATTTCTTCCTGCTATTGTGGTTATTTTAAACCCAGACAGCATTACTCATAAATTATCGTATGTGTGTTCCAATTGGTTAGTATGAAGGCAGAGAAGCACTTTCTGAAAGGGAATTGGGATTACAGCTATTCTGTGCAGATAAGGTAAAATTCAGCCCTGTGCAAGGGGACAGTACAAAGGCTATGCATTACGTAAGACCCACTTAAATCCTCAAAATAGGTCTGAATTAGGACTATAATGGTATCTTGGCTTGCACTGGCCCGCTTCACAGGGATGCATTTCACCCTCACACTTTTATCCCTGTGACTTTATTATAGAGATGAGCCCCAGATGTGAAGTTCTACCCAGGCACCAGCTGTCACCAACTTCAACAGTAGCTGAAAATATTTGAGATAACAGACTTTTTTTTTCCTGTCCTGGTCCTGGACCAGTAATGAGAGAGAGAAAAGTTCAGCCACTGCTCTTTGATCCTGCAAAGACTAAAGCCCACTTATAGCGTGGGATTTTCCACGTGCAATAGTTACACATGTGTTTTAAGCCTTTGCAGGACTGGGACCTTTCCCCCCCATCCCTTTTAATTGTTTTGCTGTTTTTCCAATTTAATGCTATATTTATTCTTTTTTATTGTCAAAGTAGTGAAGAATGATGTGTGATTTACCTTATTACAGTTTTTAGATACTGGACAAAGAGTATTGCTAGACATATTCTCCTTGTCAGGCATCCCTAAAAGAAAACAGGAAATACATCAATACAGCATATTGTGCATTCTCTGAATACTAAAGCAGCCATTCATGAAAGTAATAAAAAAATTAGGAGGGTCTTAGCAGTTTGAGTACATGTGCATTTACTTATGAGGTTTAGTAAGTTAGAGTGAGTTTGAAATGAAAAATGTACTTCCTACCTACATACGAAGGCTATAAAGATGAAATGCCCATTAAGAATAAAAAATGTGTAAATCCTACATGCAGGTTAAGCAGGCCTCCAATTTTAAGATTTCAAGACTGTACATGGGCATTTGGCTGGGCACACATAAAACTCAGATATAAAACTCACATAAAACTGTGTTTTAATATTTATAAAAAAAAATAGCACGGCCCATAACAACCAATTTTTCTATAAAACATAACATATTGGTATGTGTTTCTTTAGAAAAATGTTCTGTGTTAAGACATCATATGAATCCCATGGAACGCAGCAATGAGCACTGCAGATACAACAAATATACCAAATGTATAAATGTACTGGACAACGTTAGCAGATTTGAGCAACTAAAGTTAGACATCCTACATCCATATTCAGGCACCTAAATAAACGTCCTTGATTTTCAGAAGTGCTGAGCATCTACAGTTCCCAAAGACTTCATTTCCCACATGCTCAGGGTTCAGCTGATTGCCATATTTGGGGTCGGGAAGGAATTTTCCCCCAGTGCAGATTGGCAGAGGCCCTGGGGGTTTTTCGCCTTCCTCTGCAGCGTGGGGCACGGGTCACTTGCTGGAGGATTCTCTGCACCTTGAAGTCTTTAAACCACAATTTGAGGACTTCAGTAGTTCAGACATAAGTTAGGTGTTTCTTACAGGAATTGGTAGGCGAGATTCTGTGGCCTGCGTTGTGCAGGAGGTCAGACTAGACGATCAAAATGGTCCCTTCTGACCTTAAAGTCTATGATTCTATGATTTCAATTTAGATATCTAAATGTGAATTTAGGTACCTAGATAGGCACACATGTTTGGAAATGTTGCCCTCAGCACTTAATACAAAAACTGAATGTAGTCCTCAAATTGACTGGTGTGTAGTAGGTAATTGTGCCAGGCTATCCCCCACTTCTCACTGCCATCAGCTGAAAAATGGGTAGGTAAAAGAAAGAAAGCTGGGGCACACCATCACTTCTGTTTGTTTTTTTTTTTTATGGTGGACACTGACACCGCTTCCTGCCCACACTAAAAAAGGATCATGCATTGCAATGCTTAAAGAGAACAAAACTCCAATATCTAAAGAGGAGGGACTTTTTTAAAACTGATTTTCAAATACATATATATTTTTACTTACTGTCATTGTTAGAGCCAGTTTCCATAACACCATAAGGAGGAGCCAGAAGTCCTGACATATACTGTCGATATTTCTGAAAAACAGTGAAAAAATCAATAAGATACAGATATACATTCCATTTGTGGGGTGATGTGATGTTTGCATTCATGAGGTCTGCTCTCTTGTGCTTCACATGCACCTGAGCTGTATATTAATGGCCAGTGAGAAATGCCCTATCTTAAAGCTATAATAAACGCTTTATCGTTTAAAACAAGTGCTTGCTCTTTTGATCTGTGTTCATTGCACTGGCTTTATCAAAAGTCATAATGCATTTCCACTCACCTCCCTTCCTGACCCACCCAGAGTATATGATTTCCAGCATAAGTTAATATAGTACACAGAACTGTGACACATGAGTGTTTATGCACCTTTTTGTAAGGCTTGCTTGAAATTAAACCAAATTTAACAAGCTATTTTATCTTACAGGGAGGAGGGAAGGCCACTAATTAAGAAAATATCATAAGAATGGCTATACTGGGTCAGACCAATGGTGCATCTAACTCAGTATCTTCGCTCCCTCTGAATGATCTGGCACTGGCCATGGTAGGAAGACAACAGAACAGGGCACTATATAGAGTGATCCACCCCTGTCATCCAGTCTCAAATTGTAGCAGCCAGATGTTTAGAGACGTCCAGAGCACAGGGTTGTGTCCCTGACCATCTTGGCTGATAGCCAACAATAGACTTATTCTCCATGAACCTATCTAATTCTTTTTTGAACTCAGTTATACTTTTGACTTCACAATATCCCATCACAATGAGTTCCACAGGGTGACTGTGCATTGTGTGAAGAATTAATATAGTGTACATCAGTAAGAATTTTTGTACTGCATATTATTATCTTGCCTACAGTTTTTAGGCTAGACACAGTATAAAATATAGGTCCCAACAAACTGTAAATTGAGGGTGATAATTCTGAATTAATTATTCCATTCCATTAAATAAACAGCAGATTCCAAAACCACAAAAAGCATAGTAAACACATTAATACACTGTTTCAATATTTAAACTGCAGTAACAGTCTGAACTTTGGACTGATGAAAATAGTGCCCACTACATCACTGTAAGCTATACAATCATAACTGGTATACAGTAATTTATATTGTTCTTCAGTGAATACTATTACAGTGTAGACATGATCAGTAGCACTCAAAGCTTATGTAACTTGCTGTCTGGGATTTAAGTAACTCCCCACTAACCTGGGAAATAATACTATGGGAAAAATTGTCCTATTTAATACAAAACCATAGGGAATACATACAGGCAGTTTTGTTTTCAATCATATAGTGCTGTCATGCTTAAGGGTAAAGTTTTGGAATGGTCAGGCAATCAGCTTGTACCCAAGGGAATACTAACACTAATTAATAAGGTAGGCTGTATCTTTTAGCCTTGCTATGTATGCACTGAGTTGAATTTGAACAAAATAACTAGTTTAAATGCATGTTGATGTCAACTAAGTATACATTAACAACTGAACCACAAAACTTCCCTCATAATACAATTTTAATTAAAAAGGCTTATACTTTGCCCTGTGGGACTGGCTTGATGTATTTGCTTTAAATATGCTGTCTGCTGGATTTTAATGGATGCCTGAATTACTTTTTCAAAATTTCTTCTGTGTAGAATTGGACATAAAAATGCCGTTAGTTCTGGCACTAAAAGAATGAACGCCTTGTATTCTAAACAGTAACAAAAGCTACAACTGGTATATTCATCTTAATAACCCAACCCTATTTTTAGACAAATTATTACACATCTAAAAGCTTAGTAATATATCATTTAAACCTCACCCATAAGCCACCTACAAACTATGAGAAGCAAAATATTTGCAATCATAACGAAGTATTCGTGGGGCATTAACCCTTACAAAATTCTCCTCTCTTCCATATTGTGTATCTATTCTGCATGCCACATTCAGCTCCTCCTGTGTATGAAACTTCCAATGACAACACTAAGAGACCCACAGAGAGCAGCAGAGAAGAGAATTTTGCCCTTAGTTTTTAAAAAATGTGCATTTCTCACCATCACATCATGTTCCTTGTCAACTGCAGCACTGTAGTTTGTTCTCTGGCTAATTCTTTAATATGCTTCCTGACTTACCCTGCTTATGAAAGCAAACAGGTAATATACGTCATTTCCAAAAATGATTTGGGACTAACTCAGTGAAAAATACCTAGAGAACTCTTAATGAACCACAGCCACATACACACAGACACTAATGCTGTCAGCGGGCATTCAACCTTCAGCACCAAAAGTGCAAGTTTTACACTTCTGTTGAGAACTCTTTGCTGTGGTATGTAACTAGCCTTTATAATTGCTAGGGTCAGCCACAAAGGGAGAGATATAATCACACACAAGCAACCAGTGATACCCAACACCACAGTGAGCTGATATGTTAGGGCTGCTGGAATCCCTTGTGGCTTTCTGTGCTATAGAAACCTACCATTATTTAAAACACAACCCCAGTTCTAAGCACCCCTAAACTTCATAGATGGTCTCTAGCAGTATAAGAGGTCCAATATTTCAGCTCAGCTCCGATATTATTTGCTTAATTATTTGGGTTCACAATGCTTAAACTTTGGAAAATCATTCACTATCTTCCTTGCTTACGTCCAGCTATAGCCACATGCAGCCCAGTGTTCCAGAGGAAGCCACAGCAAACAAGACACAAAGCTTGAAAGGCAGATAGTCGGATTTATGCCACTAGAAGACCCTCCCACTGCACTGGGGTGGGCCTGCTCAGGGGAACAGTACAGCAATGCAGTAAAGTCAACATTATGGGGGAGGCACCGATTCACTGCCTCCCCTTAGAAATCTGTACTCTAAATGACTTTAGGGGCCTGAATAGAAACTAAAGCTGCCCTCCCCCCCCTACAGCAGACAGCTTGAGAGAAGGCAGGCATCAGTATCATCAGTGCTTTCCTGTCAGAATAATCCTCCCACCTGGGGTGCAGGCTGCCACAAGGAGGTGCAATTCATGCCACTTTGTATTGGCTTTGGGTGAATATGACTCAATGTAACTAAAAAGGAGCCTTCCCTCAGTCAAAATTAATGCCAAAGGACATTTACTCACAGAGAGGTTAGATTATCCCATGCTGAGGAAGCGTGTGTGCTAAGGATAGGCTGCGTAAAGATTCACAATATCAGGGTGAGTAATGGAGTCCCAAGCATGCCATCTTTCAAAGCTGAGATAATGAGGAAAATACAGTATTCAATGCAAGACCTAGCTTGTTACTGCCATGTCTGTAAATAAAAAGAAAATGCGATAAACAAAAGTGCTCTGCTTGGGAACATTTGCAATGATCCCACAGATTAAAAGAACCAAATATTTACAGAAGATTTTTTAGAATGCATTCCATTTGTGGTACGAGCCCTAAGAAAAAGTGTCTTACAAAAGGTTTCAGAGTAACAGCCGTGTTAGTCTGTCTTCGCAAAAAGAAAAGGAGTACTTTCGTACTTTCGTGGCGAAAGCTCATGCTCAAATAAATTGGTTAGTCTCTAAGATGCCACAAGTACTCCTTTCCTTTTTGTCTTACAAAAGGCAACAGTAGCTTTCAAATCACCAGCAGCCTGCTTATTACTAGGAGCCTTGAAAATCTGTAAAACCAACATGACAGCAGGTTTTCAAGCTACACTCAGGTTTCAGAGTAACAGCCGTGTTAGTCTGTAGTCACAAAAAGAACAGGAGGACTTGTGGCACCTTAAAGACTAACCAATTTATTTGAGCATAAGCTTTCGTGAGCTACAGCTCACTTCATCGGAGCTGTAGCTCACGAAAGCTTAGGCTCAAATAAATTGGTAAGTCTCTAAGGTGCCACAAGCTACACTCAGTGACCTATTCATCGTGTCTTCATTACACTTTCTAAATCTACGAATTTACAAACTCCATGATGGAACAGTTTATAGATTAGACCCTCCCTGCATTTTCTGTGCAATTCAGGACCCTGCAGATTAGCATCAATAATAAAGACAGTTTTTTCTTACAGGTTTCTTACAGCACTTCCATAACGTCCACGCCGTAGAGAAAATTAAACCTGACACTTTTATCTCCTTAAGCAAAGGAGAGTTTCAAAATGCAAACATTATGGGAAAACTAAGGAGGACAACATATTCTTCAGAATGGGAGGTCGGGGGGTATGATGCTAGTGAATTTTCACATGCGTATAGTTTTTAAAGACACACACAAGCCATGCTTTTCAGAGCATCCCACACACACTGTTAGTTGGATCGTGTTCAGTGCTACTTGGCTGCTGGTTTCAAATTATGTTTTCATTATAACTAGATTTCCTTCCACAGCATTAACATAATTTGGCAAAGACTCTTACATAACAGCTTTTAAAAAGAGGTTTATTTATTTTTAGTGCCAACATAAATTCTTTGCAAGCTCATTCAATGCTATTTGGAAGGACAGTGATTGTGAACTATTTGGGGATGCCTGGAGGATAAAATGTGCTAAATTAGCACCTACTCCCTTCCCTTTTCTGTTGCAAACCTCTGAAGCCAAAGAATGGAAAGGACGCATGATAAGCAAACTACAAGCAAACTAGTACAAAAACTACAAATAAAATCATTTGATATTTAATAACGTGTCTAAGTAAAAGATCCTCTATTTGCTCCCCCTCCCCATTGCTTTATAATATGTAAAGGGAAGCAGAGCCACAAAAGTCCTGCGAACAGGGGTCATGCTGATGGCAAATTCTGCTGCACATAGCTGCCTCTGTCTGTTCCACAAGAACTATGAAGAAGCTCAGCTCTAATCAACAAAGAGGTGCATACATCACAGGGGAAAGGATGGAATTGGGAAACAATCACCCTACCTGGTATGTTCCTCATTCCAGTATGAGCCACACATTATGCACCAAAACAGGAACTATTACTGCTGCTTGGATTGACAAAAGGCGAAAAATACAGAGTTCAGGTATTGGATAGAAGCCAATAGGTACCGAATTGGCCAGGGAGGGAGAGTTGCTCTGTCTGCCTGGCTGAAGATCTGTGGAGTTTAGACAAGGTATTTCCCATTAATCCCAAACCTCCAAGGTCCTTCCTGTCCCATTTGCTTCTCTACTGGCCAGCCCTGGCAAGGGGAGGATGCAGCAGAGAAGCAATTGTTCAAAAATGGGGTGGTTGGGGGGCTGGGGTATGTGCATGTGCGTGTGTAACCCAGTCCACAGGTTCAGAAACGAAAGATCAAATCCTCAACTAAGTATCTTTCTTAGTCTTTGAAATCTTCTCCAGATTTACTCCTTACTTTATATTAGTCAGCTATATTCAGGCTCTGTACAGGTGAGCAACAGCAGCTGGTTAAAATTCCTTAACGTGGCGGGTCAATCTATGCCAGTGCTGCCCCGACTGGAGCCCCCTAGCAATTGGTCTCAGCGGAGTGGAGCTCTATACTGGAGTTGGTGGAACTGGCTCCACCAGCTTTATGTCAGCGGGAGTTCCTTTCCATCAGGGGAATTCTCTGTTGGCAATTTTCAAGCACAATCTGGTTCCTGAATGGAACAAAAGGGCCCAATCATATTCAAAAATCTAGCCTGAGTTGTCTATTTTTTTAATACAATAAATATTTGATCAGTACCGATGCCCTCAAAAACTGCTTTTTCTGAGCTTTGGTCATACTGCTCGTATCATGTAAAACAAACGATTCAGGCTTATATGGTATGTTGCTACTTCCTGTGTTCATATAGAACCTGAATTTTCTCCAAAACTATCCTGAATGATGGAGAATAGCCAAACGAGATGCATTAAGTCCCCCTTCTTACTATAACACCAAGCACAGATCATTCTTTTCAAAAACAAACTTTTACCATATGGCTAGTATTCTTTGTGTTCCGAAGGTCACTCTTCACTGGACTAAAGGCAGACCTAAGTCTTGGATAAATGGCCTAACATTTCTGCATATTCTGTGATAACACTACATTCATCAGCAGATTCTGATAAAGCTATGCAGGAACATTAGGCATTTTCTCACCTTCTATACAATGCGTGTTCCTAAAGAAAAACCGTATGACACATTCACATTTATACAATATTATGTTCTGAGACTTGCAGAAAACTCACTGGCATGATTCCGATTTAAGATATTGCCTGCTCAGTATATTAAGGTAATTAGTAAGTATAAGTGCAAGCTCAAATAGAAAAGAAAAAAAAACCCCACACTGCAAGTCAATGCCACTTAATTAAATGGCATAAAAAGGACTTGCCCAAACGCTATTTATTATTGGAAAGTAAATCCTTGACTGAGGTTGCAATAATATCACTACTACTACTGCCATGACTGATTCAGATGTTACCCCAATCTAAACTGGAGTGGTGATAAGCACCTGAAAAAACTATTCAGATAAGAGCAAACTTCCAGGAAGTGAAGCAACTCGGGTTCCTCAGCATCAACAGTTCAAAACTTCACCTACTGATTAAGCAATTTAGACTTTATTTAAAAATTGATCTTTACAGCAAAATTGATTCCAGCACAAAAAACTGTTCACACCACATGCTTGATGCTCCCTCAAATGGGGCTTCAAGGCAGTGGCAAAGGAAGTAACCCAGGCATGTAAGAAATAATTAGGGATTCTTGTGTGGATTTCACTCTAAAATGTGCTTTTGAAAAATATCTGTCTGAATTTAATTTTTCTCATATCTCCAAAGGGGAGGATTAATCTGTGTCATTCCATTACTTATAGACATCTATTAAACAGCACGCATCATAACAGAATCCAATTGGCCGATAAAAATTCCATCTTCCGGTAGTATCCATGTGACCTACAGTCAAGAGAATCTAATGAAAATAGTTTGAACATTGTTCACAAATACAAAGCAGCTATTGGATGGTAATAAAATAAGATACAATAAGTATTTCACATTATTCTGTCACCACACTGCATATCAAAATACTCAACATTTAGTCACAAGTTATGGAGCGGATACACTGTACTATGGGATAATCAGAAGTATTTTTATGTCAGTACAAAAGGAAGCTAGGTACATAAACTACATACATACATGATTTGTGTTGGACAGTGTTTTAAAATATACTATATATTCCTAAATACTAGCATATCTACCATGCAGCCAATATAATGAAATTCAAGTATTTTCTAAAATAATTTAAAAAAATTAGAAAGGAAAATGGAGACTAAATTAAATGAAAATAATAAGGCAACAAGTAAAGATAAACATATTTTTCCTGAAGTGCAGAAAGAGAATGAATAAAAAGTGATACTAAAATGTTTTATTGGACAAGTACAAAACAGACATTTTTGTATTCAAATGTTCTCTAAATATGTCAGTGCTACTCACAAAACCTCAAGGCCAAAAGTCAGTTGACTTCTGATCCCAGAATTAACCCAGTACATATTGTACCATGTACACACAAAGTAAATCTTGCACATTTTTCCTTGTTTATTTACCACTTTCCAAAATGTTTTCAGCTTGGTTCTAATCAAATTCGCTTTAGCTTTTATTTCACTTCTGTGTCTTGGGGACACATTTTTTCTGCCACATTCCTCCTTAAATCAATTTACTGTGCTTGAAAACCTTTGTGTGCAGAATTTGCTTGAACACAGAATCTCCTCGGGTTTAAGTCAAGAAGAAAAATGTGCCCAGATCATTGAAATCATGCCAAATAAGAGACGTGGATAAGATATAAATTCTAGATAAAAGTGCACTGTAAAAAATCAGCTCCCAGGAAATTAATGCATGAGCAATGATTAAACAAATTACTAAGCTCTACTCTGCTCCATCTAATTTAAATAATAGAAATGACATCATGCGGCTCTCTGGTTCTAAACTCAGCATGTTTAATTCTGTTTCCTAGAGGAATCCACTCAGTAAATGAATTTGAGGGGGATTGTGCATGCTCAAATGAGGGCAGAAAAAAATATATAAAGGAAAACAAATGACCCGTTTACATCATGTATGCTTTCACTATACTTCTGAAATTGTGGCATAAATCATTTACTTATACTAAGTAAGTTACAACTAAATATTTTTAAAGTGCAGTTCAAGTAGAAAGTACCTATAAAAAGAACATTATGGGATTCCATATATATTCTCTCTCAATGATCTGCATACTGAATTTGTTCAACAGACAAATCAGATGATCATTTCTCTAAGTGCCCTGGCTGCAATCTTAACCCAGTATCTGAAAATCAAGCCGTGTTCTTTCTGCCTCTTTTATTATCACTTGTAAAGATTCTGAAAATCACAACCTGGCTGGAAATGTTCTGAATGATGCATGCAGCAGAACAGTATCTATCTCCCTCTTCAAGCTGTTCTTGAGTGCTAACAATTGTAAAACTATGTTTTTAACAGTGAAATCAACAGATATGACTTGAAAACACACACAGAGCAGAACTATTGAGTCGGAAAGTGCTGTTTTAACATAATCGTTTTTCTGACAATGGTCATCCTTTCAGTCCCAGGCACAGCACTAACTCAGCAGAACACCTTAGATCTCGCCAAGTCTGACAATATTGCCAGGGTCCAATTCTCACAGGGGGGAGCTATTCTGGAACAATTTCCTCAATCTGTTGGATATAAAAGGGTTCTTTTTGACATTAGGTAGGTGCAGTTCCTTTTTCCTTTTTCTTTAATGATAAGAGTACTGAAGAAGTGGTCTTACAGGTCAGTTTGATGTGGCTGGGTAGCCTGTAAGAAGGTGCAGAGACTCTTGTGAGAAGCTAACAAATAGGTGGATGAGGCCAGGGGCACCCCTAGAAATTTTTCACATGATACGCACTGCCAATCCCATGGAGCTATCTCTGCTGCAGCTGCTGGCCCCAGTGCCTTGCCCCCCCCCCCCCCCCCCCCGCTTTTCAGCCTGGCCTGCCCAGGAGCAGTGTCACGGGCTGCTGGAAGGAGGGGAGAGGTTGGGTAGGCCTCCAAGGGGGGAGAAGGGGGCAATATTGTAGAAGCTGGCTCCATGGCAGTGGCAAGGAGGAACAGCACTGCCACTGCCACCGGCTCTCCAGCATCATACGCAGCGGGGTGAAAACCGAGTGAGTGGTGCTGCAATCTAGTGCACTGCAAATCCAGTGCAACTTGGATTTGCCAGCCCCTCCAAATGTGAGCGGCGCTGCTGCCCCCATGCACCAGGTTGCAACACCACTCATTTAGCTTTGGCTCTGCCAACACTGGTCATGATGGAGGGCCAGCAGGGCCAAACCTGAACGTGGGACAACCAGCGCCGCTCCTTCTCACCACTACCAATGGAACACACCATACTTAACGTGAGTATGGCTACAGGTGCCACCAGATGAGGTTGGCATTTGTCGGGTCCTAACAAACATCTGTGGGCTGCCTTCTACACTACACTGTCTAACACACGGAGCCCCTCCCTGAACTGATCCATTTGGCCCTTCCTGGAGCAGATCCTCAGCTGGTGTAATGTGTCACAGGCCCACTGACTTCAATGGGCCTGTGGCAATTTACATCACCTGAGGATCTGCCCCTCTATCTACTCCTCCTCCATATTGCTCTTCTGCTGAGACACCTATAAGAAATCAGCCCCTTAATTATGGATAAGATGTGGTTTGAGCATTGGCCTGCTAAACCCAGGGTTGTGAGTTCAATCCTTGAGGGGGCCATTTAGGGATCTGAGGCAAAAATTGGGGATTGGTCCTGCTTTGAGCAGGGGGTTGGACTAGATGACCTCCTGAGGTCCCTTCCAATCCTGATATTCTATGAATCTATGAAACAGATGGGCATACAGCTGGCATTATATGAGAATACACAACTTAAAAAATCAAGTATGTATTTTCAAATTTCAAAATTATATATACTTGATCATATCCTGTCTCCTCTACAGCTATATGGCATTTGCAATCTTAGATTTAGATCAGGGACTATGTGTGTGTACATGTACCGTGGCTAGCACAATGGAGCCCTATCCCTGCCTGGTGCTCCTAGGTACGATGGTAATATAAATATAGTAAATATGATATTGTTGTTATATTTCATAACAGTTGTTGGGTAAATCCTACTCTCTATTAATGTTCATGCTCTTCTGTATCCATCAAGAGAGCAATGGAGTAAAGGATCTGGTCCACTTCAAGATCCCAGTGGCATGGATAAAGTTATGCAAGAAAAATTTATATTGCTCTTTTTTCAATAGTAGTAATGTTGACTAAGGTAGACTAAGACTGAGTAGCCTGACTACATCCCCCCCGTCCCGGCTCCCCAAGTGTATATTGGTACCAGCTGCTGGGGAAATAAAAGACAGCAGCTGATTTGCCATCTATGTGAGCATACTGTGTTGACTTACGCCAATTTTTGGAAGAATGACCATAGCTTGATCACATGACTATTTAAAATATAACCGCTGCAGCGCAGTAAAGAGACCTAACTCTTCATCCAACATTAACAATCATCATGCCCAAGGTACATTACATAACCTATATCTCATTGTGACACTGACTCCATCCTTATTCCTTAACAAGTCACTTAACACCTCTGCCTCTATTTGCCCCACATGTATAAAAGGGGGTGGAAAAGTACTCATCGACATACCTAACAGGGGCATTTTGTTTGGAAAGCATTTTGAAAGCATTGCAAGTATTATTATTGTAATGTGCCCAACTGTTTCTGCTCTCCTCACATGCGTAGCATGTAAAAAAGGTAATAATGTGTATTGGAGAGGTTCGGAACATTCTCTGAACCAAACTCTTGTTCCACGACAACAATGTTCTCTTCCAAATGTGTTAGGACGATATATGTGTTTAATAGGCCTGTGCTTGAAAGTTATGAAAAAGAGGGCTGGTCTGAACAAAAGTGAGAGGTAATTAAAAGTATCCAGTGAAAGTCATGCTGAAGTGGAAGGTATAAGTTGTGCTCTTATAGAGTGAAATTCTATAGAGTCAGCACAAGGTCTATGCAGCACTTAAATCCTAAAAATAGGACTTCAGTAGGACTTAAATGGTGCATGGGGTCTCACGAGAGCCCTAGAGATCAACAGAGTGAGCTGATGTGTAATATTGGTGTTTGTATTTACAAACTCTCAAACAGGGAAATGTTCCTCAACAAGCTTGTTTTCAGCTGAAAGAAAACTGTGCGTTAAATCCTATCATCATTTAAATCAATGGCAAACCCCATGATGAGTTCAATAGGACAAGACTTCACCTTGAGTTTTTACCTCTCATAAACACCATTTGCCATCTGAAGCCCTTATATCATCAAATCAGTTCTTTGGATAGGTAATCCCACAATGAGAAGCTAATTTCTGCAACAATTATATCTAACAAAAATGAGTTTATTTGGTAAGTGCAAGTAAGCAAATATAAATGTGTTTTCCTCCGAGGGCAGATCACTGAATTATCTTTTCTTGAATGATTTTTTAAAAATATTACTTTAATTATAACATGATTAGCTTTAATAGCAGTTTATGCATATCTCTCAATGTTGTTGCACAACGCCAACATGCTATAGGAAAATCAAAGCAAAAAAACCAAACACTTGAGTGCAAACTGTATAATTATATTGCAATTTGTGTGTGCATGCCTTGACATGCCCAGTGCATGGAGAACAGTGTGACACTGACAAATAACTCAAAAAAATCTGATAAGTATTATTTAAGAGGATCCTGAAATGCTTGGGCCCCACACCAAAAACACAGTCACTATTATAGCACCACTGAAGTTAACTTGCCAGTTCATGTGGCTCAGAGCCCACCACGCTCAAACATTATATAGGTTGCAGGGTAATTAGTGCCACTCAGAGTGTTTCCACAATAGTGCTCACAAGTTGCAACCATATTTCAACTATTTGCTACAAGGGTTAAGCCCTAGCATGGTTGTACCATCTGCATTCAGAGAACGCCACTAGCCGTCACCTTCAGCCCCCAACTAAAACCCCTCCAACGCATTATTAAGGATCTACAACCTATCCTGAAGGATGACCCAACACTCTCACAAATCTTGGGAGACAGGCCAGTCCTTGCCTACAGACAGCCCCCCAACCTGAAGCAAATACTCACCAGCAACCACATACCACACAACAGAACCACTAACCCAGGAACCTATCCTTGCAACAAAGCCCGTTGCCAACTGTGTCCACATATCTATTCAGGGGACACCATCACAGGGCCTAATCACATCTGCCACACTATCAGAGGCTCGTTCACCTGCACATCCACCAATGTGATATATGCCATCATGTGCCAGCAATGCCCCTCTGCCATGTACATTGGACAAACTGGACAGTCTCTACGTAAAAGAATAAATGGACACAAATCAGATGTCAAGAATTATAACATTCATAAACCAGTCGGAGAACACTTCAATCTCTCTGGTCACGCGATTACAGACATGAAAGTTGTGATATTACAACAAAAAAAACTTCAAATCCAGACCCCAGCGAGAAACTGTTGCATCAGAATTCATTTGCAAATTTGATACAATTAACTTAGGCTTGAATAGAGACTGGGAGTGGCTAAGTCATTATGCAAGGTAACCTATTCCCCTTGGTTTTTCCTACTGCCCCCCCCTTTCAGATGTTCTTGTTAAACCCTGGATTTGTGCTGGAAATGGCCCACCTTGATTATCATACACATTGTAAGGAGAGTGGTCACTTTAGATAAGCTATTACCAGCAGGAGAGTGGGTTTGTGTGTGTGGTGGTGGGGGGGAGGGGGGGGAGAAAACCTGGATTTGTGCTGGAAATGGCCCAACTTGATTATCATACACATTGTAAGGAGAGTGATCACTTTAGATAAGCTATTACCATCAGGAGAGTGGGGTGGGAGGAGGTATTTTTTCATGCTTTGTGTGTATATAAAAAGATCTTCTACACTTTCCACAGTATGCATCCGATGAAGTGAGCTGTAGCTCACGAAAGCTTATGCTCAAATAAATTGGTTAGTCTCTCAGGTGCCACAAGTACTCCTTTTCTTTTTATAGTTAGAAGCCATGCTGATAAACCATGCTTGAATCCTCCTATGAGAGCAGTCTGAAGTGCAGTTTCTTCTAATGTGTTTGTTTGTAATACAGCCCTGTCAGTATTGGGCCTCAAGGCTTCAAAATCTAGAAATGTAAATGAGTAAATAGATGCTAAGTATTATCATTATACACTGCAAAGCAACCAACATTAACAATGGTGGTTAAATCTGCTTGCAGCTAAACTGTGTTGTAACATATGAATAGAGCCAAATTGTATTGTAACCTACAGAGTAACTGCCAACCGTACTGATTTGGATGGGGCAGTCCCAAGTTTTTGACCTCTGTCTCAAGTCCACCTAGGCAACTTCCTCAGCCTGAAAACATTTAATTTATACTGTAGTTATCCATTTGAGCTCCTAAAGCTGGTGCACTCACTAGTGCTGTGCAGCTCGAAACAGCATGACTAGACGCAGGCTCTCAGCCTACCTGAAGTGTTTTTCTCTGTAGGCAGCTTCACATGTTTCTCCCCAGCCCTAATAGCATTTTAAGCCCCCATCATAAAAGGATGCAATGAAAGAAAGCAGGTCTTGGAGACTGGGAAGAAGGAGGGAAAACCTACTGAGGCAAGCTGTGGAAAGGCAAAAAATTTATAACTTAAGCAGAGCCTCTTTTACTAGAGAAGGGAGATGAGCAGAAACACATGAAATCAGGTAGGGGCCTTGCCATGCATACCGACTTTACACGGAAAGAATCAACATCCTGTGGTGATGGACGCTATGGAAAACCCTAAGATAAGCAGACTGAAAGGAATTGGGTTCCCCAGAAGTAGACAGGTGGCTGAAGGAGAGAAAAACTGAAACACCATGGAGAGTGAATGGAATTCAGGGAACACGGGAAGAGAGATAGGGAAAAGGGAGAGATGACCTACAAATATGCCAAACAGAGGAACAGGCCTGCCATCTATCCCTAATGGTGCTACTGGGGAAAGGATGTTTACTGGTGCCCCTCACACATGAGAGAGTGAATCAAGGAACCAGACAAGTAGGAGGAACCCAGGGCTGTTAAGACTGGCTATGTGTGAGATGGCTTTGAGGCCAGATGGGAGGTTTCTATAGGTCCAGATAAACATCCACATAAGATACTGCTCAAAACCTCTGAAAGTTCTCCCATCACTGGCTTAATCTATATATTTACAGTGTATTATGTATGATTTTACAATGTGTCATCATTGCAAAACATCAAGTTCTAAGGCAAAGTGATAATGCAATATATGGGGCAAAGGATGCAGGGCACAGGGGATTTTTTTAGAAATATAGTAGGAGTTCAGATCTTCAAGAGAAATCTGAAAAAAAGTATCAGTTTTGAGGGCTTGAGAAGATGCTCATATAAAAAAATAACATAACATTCACCAGAACCTATTTAACCTATCGATAATAAATTGTCCTATTTTAATGGGATGGATCAAACACAATTGAGATGTATTTCAAGAATTACTTTGGTCAGTTTTTCTAGGGTAGTTTGGCCAAGAGCATCAACCCACACCAGCTACAACACTGATTGAAGGCATTTGGCTAGCATAGCTAAAATTGACATGTTGAGAGATTTTGAACATGGATGTAGCAAGGGTTGGTATTCCAGTGCGGGCAAGAATTCCGAGTTAAGTACAGTACCGACCCGTTTACGCGGGAATCTGCTTAACACACAGTAGTGCCATGCCTCCCAGTGCTACCTATTTAACGCGAGACTCGTTAACACGCGGTTCAGGAACTTGCTATGTAGTGCTACAGATTTGCTCACTAACTCACTGACATAGAAATCAACAGGAAGTGCAGAGCGGAAACGTGTTGTACGTCTTTACCGATATTGGTAAAGACGTATCATGCACGCTTAGTCATTGTCACGCTAGAGAGAGATATAGTATATAGTAGTTATATAGTAATATATATACTACATTAGAAAATTTTAACCGTAGGCCTAATATAATGGCAGAGGGCAAGCGTCAGCATTCCTACACTGTAGAAGAAAAGCTAGCTGCAACAGATCGAGTAAATAGCGGAGAAACCCAGGCCAAAGTTTCAAAACATATTGGGATTGCCGAATCTACTCTCTGAGGATGACTAAAAAAATGAATCTAAACTGACTGGCTTTGTACAAAATATCGATTCTGCCATGGGGCTCAAGCAAAAACATGTGCGCTATTCAGCAAAACCCACAGTAGACAAAGCCATGCGCACGGGGTTTGCTCAGCAAAGGCTGAAAGGAATGCTGCTAAGTGGGCCAATTCTTCAAGCCCAAGCAACAAAATTTGGAAATTTAATGGGGGATGAATCATTCCAAGCCAGCAAGGGTTTTATAAGTCGTTTTAAAAAGCATCATGGCATAGCGCAGGTATCGATTTCTGGAGAAAGCCGATCAGCTGATGAATCGGCCGTGAATGCGTTTCCCGCCGAGTTAAAATCTATTTTACAAAATGAAGTCTACCACAAAGAACAACTTTATAATTGTGATGAAACAGCTTTATTTTCAAAACTGCTACCTGATAAGACATTAGCCTTTAATTACAAGACACAGAAAACAGCTGGATTTAAAAAGATAAAAGATCATGTGACTCTTCTTTTTTGTATTAATAAGACGGGCAGCTCATAAGCTTGCCCCTCTTCTCATTGGCCGCTTTCATAACCCTTGCTGCTTTAATCACCTCAATAGAGCCAAACTGCCAGTAATATATGCTAACAGCAAAAATGCTTGGATAACAAGACACATTTTCGATGACTGGTTCCACAACAGCTTTGTTCCAGCTGTTCGTAAGCATCTGTGGTCAAAGAAACGCGAAGCCAAAGCACTTTTGCTACTTGACAATTGTCCAGCCCATCCTCCAGCCGAATCACTGGTATTGAGCGATGGAAAAATTTGAGTGCTATACCTACCATTCAACACAACATCAAAAATTCAACCTTTAGACCAGGGCATTATTCAGAATTTTAAAAAGAATTATCGACGGTAGCTGATTTCAGCGATCTTGTCATGCACATCTTCAGGCATTTCTGAATTCCTGAAACAGTTAAACATGAAGGAAATGATTTAGTTAGTTAAAAAAGCTTGGGACAGAGTAAAACAAAAGTCCATTGAAAACTGCTGGATGAAGGCTCTCGGTGATGCCTTTTCTGTTAAAGACAGCTCAGACTCGGAAAACTCCAGCAGTGCACTGATTCAGAGCCAGACTTTGAAGGATTTTCGGAAGATGTCCTACGAACACGCACACAGACAAAAGAGGATAAAGGTAAACTTCTCTTTCAAATGATAAAAGATTTTAGTTTGGATACATCACCGGAAATCACTGCCAAGTGGCTGGAGATGGATGAAGATTGCCCGACTTCAGAATTTCTGTCCGAGGAAGAAATATTAACAGGCTGCGAGGCTACGTTGGACCGTGAAAGTGATGGCGAGGATGTTGCTGAAAAAGGTCAAAATTTCGCCCACAGAAGCCCTTAGTGCTGTAGAAACTGTTGTAAGATTTATGAAGGAGCAAAATGCGGAAAATATTGAAATCATTCATCTGCGGTGAATGACAGACTTCACAAGAAAGGAAAAAAATGCGAGCCAGAAACAGCAGTAAATAATGGCGTTTTTTTCTAAGTGAATCATCGACATTTTTTTCAGCATGGCCCTCTTAACCCGCGGTCCGTTAACACACGGTCGTGATGGCTTAACTCCCGACATCTGCGCATAAATGGGTCTGTACTGTAGTACTGTGTTCTTTCTTTTAATGTGTTTTTCCTTTCACAGCGCATTATATAATCACAAAATGGTCACTCCGTTTTCCTTTCTTGTAATCAGCCTTCATTCTCACTATGATCTGTCATGGTTAAGACCAGAATGGCATTTAGTGATTTGCAGATGGTCACAGTAATGAGGAAGCACTGTAGATTTCTTACGGAAAAAAACAGCAGCAAAAAGAAATTAAATCAGAATCCAAGTGTGGCATAAAAACAACCAACAAGAGAAACAGGAAAAACTGGGAACAATTCACAAAATAGTTTAGGATAAAGAGAAGAACCTCATTTGATACTGATTTGTAAAACATGCTCTAACCACATCTCAGGGTGCATATACTGAATATTTCACTGTTGCTTCTTTTCTCCAAGGAACAAAAGGAAAAGAGAGTGTGACATAAAACCTGTCCTTTCACCCAACAGAAGCAACTGGAACCCAAAAACAGAATCGGGGGCCCCACTGTGCTGTGCTCTACATAAAGAATAAAGGGCTGGCCCCGCCTGCAAAAGCTGACAGTGTAATTAGGGACAAGATGCAGAAGGTGAGGCTGTAACACAATTGGTGGAGTTAGGAGGAAGGCAAGGGTGACAGCTATAAGAACACAAGGTTGCATAGATGACTGAGGTCAATGTGAAATTTTTGTTTTTGTTTTAAAATAAAGTGAACAACAAAACCCACAATGAAAGGTAGGCATAAAGCATTCTTAGTAAGGGCGATCCAGCTATGGAACAATCTTCCAGAGGAGATCAGGTGAAACTGGAATCTAACCATCTGTAAGAAATGCTGCAAAACCTTCCTCTTTGAAAAAGCCTTCCCACCATATGAACGACACTCACAACACTGCCACCCCCTCGACCCTTATGCCCCCCCCCAAAAAAGGAATTTTAAAAGAAAACAAGTCCTACACCAAGCAGAGTTTTGATCCTCAAAAGGTGGAAGTGCCAGAGACTACACAAAGTCAGCTAGAGGCTTTGCTATTTCCAATGAATTTACATAGAAGGAGCTCAGACACAACAGGGGGGATGACAGTATAAAACTCTAAGATAAATAAAGAATCACTCACAGGCCACCTTGCCTGGCCATTATCACTAGATAGTGTACTGGATGCATGATGACAAAGTAGTAGCTATGCAAATCAATTTGGTGAGGGAACTCCACACCAAGTAGCAGGCTTGGCTTAACAATAAGGGAATCAGGTTCAAAAGCTGGGGGTGCTCCAGGAAGAATGCCCTACCACCTGTCCCAAAATCTAGGGTCTGATAGGCCAATACTGGGGTGCTCATGCTCTCAGGTGGGAGTCAGTTTTAGGTAGCTAGTTGGAAGATGCTGTCTATGGAACTTGTTTGCATTAATGAGTTTGGTTTGCTACTCTAGGAGTCACTTCAACGTATATTTCAAAATTGTGCTTGATTAAAAAATGTTGATAAATACTAAATTAGACAAACAGATGGCTAGGAAATGAAACTCCTATTTTGAGCTTCTGAGTTTGCTCTTCTAGAGCAAACACACATTTCTTCTGGGCACTGTGAGGGGGTATACAAACCCCATCTTGGGCAACACAGGCTTAATGAGCTAACATGGGCTCAAGTGGCCCTCCCCACTGCACCTGTAGGAGGTGTCAGAATTGGAGGGAGGAGCTCAGCTGGTAGTATACCACTGAGGAGAGCAGATCTCCCAGGCCTCAATTCCAGGGGCAAGGCCTGGCTAAAGGCAAGGGCTCCTGAGCTGCCCGCTGCCCGGCAACCCATCCTTGAAGGGAGGGAGGACTTGCTGTGGATCCACTTATGATGGGACTATTCTTTGACACTAGCCTATGAGCCTAGATAGGGCCCACTGTTTTACAGGAAGCCCTCTGAGGAAAGAGGTCTCTTGTCAGTCCAATCCACCAATCTATCTGTGGGATGTTCATTTGTGTTTATTGACAAACCCAGAGAGGGATGGACTATCTGGGGCTCAGCCACAGGGCTGAGCTTCTTAAGTCCAGACTGATGTAATAAAACCCCCAGAAACCCAGAGCAGAGGCCCGGATGAGTAATGGGGGCACAGCATCTACGCATCACATGGCAGAAAATCATTTTAATCACACATTAAAGTCTTAATTCTCCACCACTGAAGTCAATGGGACTTTTGCTATTGACATCAATGGGAGCTAGGTTGTGCCCTAAATTATCTTCCTCACAACCAACAGCACATACAGTAATCAGTCATTTTCTAATTAAAATGGTATCATTAGCCCAGTCAATTCAGTTGTTTGTTGCTCCGTTTTATTTGTATGTTTTGCTAAAACATATCTACGCAGAATCTTTTTTCTTTTACAGAATGATATGAAACTAGGAAAATCTACATGCCACAGTAGGCGGCCCGAGAAAGCTTGTCACCTGTGTCACATGAACCCTGACAGTTCTTATTCCAAACCCTCTGGAAGAAAAGCATTAAAGAGATGATACTGTCATGAGCTGGTGAAAACCTTGTTATGGGTTGAGTTAAAGCCTCGCTGAGATTTATGTGGGGGAATGCACCCTTTAGTTTACGTAACTGTGTGGATAAATTTATCACCCCATCCCCACTTAGGACAAAAGGGTTATGTGAACAGACCCAGGAGTTTTGGACTATATGGGCAGTGTGTGTTTTGCCGAGTACAGTTTGGGAGAATGGAGTGTATATGTGAGAGAAAGTGGAACACAGAACTACAGTGAGACAGAGAAAGAAGAAATCCCAGCAGAAGCCTGTAAGCACAATTTGACCCTGAGAGAAATCTAGAGAGAGATTCTGGTCTGGGGATGCTCGCTGAAAGGAAGGTACGGCCTGTAAACCAAGAAACTACTTTTTTGGCCTTTGATTCCTCCTGTGTTTGGAGAAGCAGGACTTTTACTTTCCTTGTAAATAAACAAGACTGCACCAAAGAAAATACCAGACTCCATCATCAATTTCTACTCACAACTGGAATATCCCTAGGATGCTGAACTTTGATTAGCCAAGCAGTAACAATATTTATATATAGGAAACAGTAGCACTGGGTGCACACACTACTTTACTGTATACACAGAAAGGAAATTAAGAGCTTTTGGAGACAGGAGGTTGTAAAAAACCAGTAGCATAGTACATATTTATGTCATATTGTTTCAATAAGATTAACACACCAATATGAGTATGATACTTAGGGTATATATTGCTTGTTTTCACTTTCAAAAGAACATTATGAAGATGAACTAATCCATCCTCATACGACCCCTTTGAGGCAGGTACAATAAGCAAGATGAAGTTATGATTTTGCAGTGATATATTAGGATGGGAAATATTTTCCATTTCTTTTCCTGTTAATTTCTCCGACAAAGAGTTCCAGATAACATCCATTCAGCCTACATATGTAGGAACTTATATGGCCCCGATAACCGTAGTATCTGAACATTAATGATCATTTATGTTACGATCATGCCCACAATATGCTCGGTGCTTTCTAGACAAGAAGAGAAATTTCCCCCCTGAGGAACTCAGAGGCAAGAAGACAGAGGTTAGAGAAAGAGAAACAATAAGTAGGGATTTTTTTAATACAAGTTAGTTCGATTTATTGCAGGCAACACTGTAGAACTGCATCCTCAAAAGGAACTAGAGGAATTTATCCTCAGAACATCCCCAGGAGGTAGGAGAGTATTACAATCACATTACAGATGAGGAACTGAAACAGAGAAAAATTAGGAAAGAAATTTTTGAACGTGGCCACTGATTTGGGACACCTTAAATATCGGTTACCCTATCTGCAATGTACTGAGCATCTGAAGCTCCCACTGACTTTTGCTGAAGCTGTGGATGCTCAGCACCTTTGGAAAATAGGCCCCCGAATGTATCAAGTTGGGCATCCAGAATCAGTGGCCACTTTCTAAATCACTTTCCTGATCTCAGTTGAACTAGATGCCACGGTGCTTTTGAAAATCCCATAGGCACCTATCTGCATTGTTAGCTGCCTAAATACCTTTGAAAACCTAGCCCATTGACCTTAGTGACTTGCCAAAAGTCACAGAGTAGTAGAGCCAGGAATTAAACCGTGATTGCCTGAGCCCCAGTTCAGTTCCTTAATCACAAGACCTTCCTTGTATTTAATGAAGACACACTGTATATTCCTAGAGGAAGACTTATGAGCTTCAGGTTCGGGAAATCCTGAGTTCTAGTCCTTCCTTGGCTACAGACTCAGTGTCTGACCTTGGATAGGTCACATCACTCCTTTGCCTCAATGAGCTTTTACTCCACACATCAGAACCACCACTACCGAATGTAATTATGAACTGTTCACTTAGATTCTCTGTAGAGAGTTTTTAAATTACGAAGACACTAATGATGCTTGCACCTTCTGGCTCTAATGGCAGTGGTGTTTATCTACCTAGATTAGTGCACTTCTCTGTATTTTAAAACCTGAATCTATACCTTATAAACGACAGATGGGCCTCAACCAAAATATTAAATCCCAACTCTCCTGAACTTTGAGCAAGTTCTGATTTGGACCCAAACTTCATCAGAGTCCCCTCTTTGTATAATGGTCTCCACCACAGCCCCCTAACCAAATATAATCATACTTTGGAGAAATTTCAATCCAGAGCTGAATTTGTCTATCAGAACAATTTCTAATGATATCACGGAATTCTTAAGACAATGACTTAGTGCCTATATTTTTGCTACCAGGAGATCCTTTCTTGATGTACACTCTGTGTTCCACACATTCAGACTAATTATTGTCCTAGCAAATAAAGACATTTTCAAAAAGTGATGCTTTTCAAGAAAAAAAACAAAACAATAAACACAACATAAAATAATCAACAATAAAGTCTGCAGATGACACCAAAATTGGTGAGTGGTAAATAATGAAGAGGACAGGTCACTGATTCAGAATGATATATATCACTTGATACACTGGGCACAAGCAAACATTATGCATTTTAACGCAGCTAAATGTAAATTTATACACCTGGGAACAAAGAATGTAGGCCAAACTTATAGGATGGGGCCTCTATTCTGGGAAGCAGTGACTCTGACAAAGATTTGGGTGTCATGGTAGATAACACTGTGGACAAAAGAGCTAATGCAATCCTAGAATGCATAAACAGAGGAATCCCAAGTAGGAATAGAGAGGTTATTTTACTTCTATATTTGGCACTGGTGTGACCACAGTTGGAATACTGTGTTCAGTTCCAGTGCTCATAATTCAAGGAGGATATTAATAAATTGGAGAGGGTTCAGGGAAGAGCCACAAGAATGATTAAAGGATTAGAAAACATGCCTTATAATGATAAATAAATTGAGCTTCTTGAGTCTAACTTAACAAAAAGAAAGTTAAGGAGCGATTAGATCACAATTTATAAATACTAGGAGGAATATCTAATAATTGGCTCGTCAGTCTAGCAGAGAAAGGTATAACATGATCCAATGGCTAGAAGTTGAAGCTAGAAAAATTCAGACTGTAAATACGGCATACTTTTTTTTCCCCCTAAAAGAGTAAGAGTAATTAACCACTGGAACAGTTTACTAAGTGTTGTAGCAGATTCTCATCACTGACAATTTTTAAATCAAGATAGAATGTTATTTTAAAATATCTGCCCTAGGAATTATTTTGGAGAAGTTCTATGGTCTGTGCAAAACAGGAAGTCAGACTAGGTGATCACGATAGACTCTTCTGGCCTTAGAATCTATGAATAAATACATGTTAGCATAAATACCGACTCCGTGGGTGTTCCGGGGCTGGGGCACCCCCAGAAAAAAAAATAGTGGGCGCTCAGCACCCACCAGCCACAGCTGTTTGGGGGAGGTGCTTGGAGAAGGGCAGAGAACAGCAGGTGGCCAGGGCCTTGGAGAGGAGTTGGAACAGGGCGGCAATAGGTGGAGTGGGGGCGAGGCCTCAGGGGAGGGACAGAGTGGGGCAGGGCCTTGTGGTGGAGCAGGTGGGGAGCACTTCCAAGAAAAAAGAAAACTCAGGACCTATGCATGTTAGTACAAAAAAATTATAGGGCCAGATCCAAATTCATTACATCTGTGATGCTTCAAGTCTGAAGCTGACCTTATCGGCTAGCTGAGATTCCATTGTATAGAGAAGTCCTCTAGTGGCACAGAAATGGATTAGTTAGCCCTATATTAACCCTATCACAGCCCAAGTATAGATAAACTAGTTGGGGACCGTTGGAGCAGCCAGAGCACTGCTATCTTTACAGCTGGATGTAACTTGGAGTAGCTGGGTGCAACTTAGAGCAGCCCTGAAGCTGTGCTTGCACCAAGGGCTCAACTGCCCAACAACCCAGGATCAGCAGGTTGTAAAGATGATAGATAGCCATCATTCTCTTCCCTCTCTCCCACTTTTGGTTTTACACTAATTGCAACTTACATGGACTTGGAGATTAGGTCTATATATTTTATTATAAATTAGCATTAGGAATTAGAGTGACCTAGGTGACTATGAGTTTTACCTATGCAGTTATAGTGCTGTACCTGACTGGCTAGAATCTCCTGAACTTGACTCTCTGCATAGAGACTTTTAACTTATTTTTATAGTCTTCATTAGTCCTTTTTTCTTTTTTATATCCAGGATCCATTTTAGAGCAGCAATAAGGCACCTGTCACTAGGTACTATTGTCCTACAGTCACACTTCTTGGGTTCCTGAAGGGATTGGGCACCTAAGGTATAGAGTTCTGGGTCAAGAGCATAGTCTTCTGTTGTCTGTTATTGCTATAATAAAACATATAAGTGAACATTCTTATACACTCATGGATGTAATCTCCAAGATATATAGTGCTTCTCAGTCAAGTAATTTCATACATACTTTCTTTAAAGTAACTGACAGCAAAAAGAAATTACAATATTATTAATACTTCTAGCAAGTCTATTGATACATTGGGATGAGAATTTTCTTCTTTCTGGAAGACAGTATAAGAGGAAGCCAATGATAATACAATATCAGAATGCTTCTTGATCTAAATGGTGGCTCAATTTCAAATGAACAAAATGCCAATTTATTTTTTATTAGCTTACCTCCCTGTAGTGACTCAGGACTGATAGAGCAAGTTAACAGATTTTGTATCAAGTATCCACTCGCTGTTCAAAGAAAGTCTTTGTATAGAATTTGCAGTAAATAAACGACAGCATGTGTCAAGCTACAAGAGAGTCTATGCTTTGTGTGCATTATGAGGCACACGAGGAATCAGATGAGTTGCATGTGAGAAAGAAGCATTATCCACCAAGCCTCAAGTGTAATTATGAAATGGCCTCAAAGAAAGGTTTAATCAAAAGACACAAAATGCTTCCTTCAGGTTTAAATCTCTCTTACATAATTGTTCTGCCAAAGATACTCGTTTCTAGCACAATTTTAAAATTACAATGTTTATAGTATGTATTTAGCAAAGAAATGCCAGTAGAATATTGAAAGCAAGACCAGAATGTTTCTCATTTAATGCATTTGAAAGGGTTTTGGGGTTTTAGGTTGTTTTTTTTTTTTAAAGAGCGCATAGCATGGTAACTGTCGTTCATGAAGTCTGTTTGTTTTCCTTTGATAACAAGGGAATGAAAAAGCTAATGTGTCTGAAGAAGCACTATGAATATACATATCATGTTTCCACTTAGAATACAGCTCATAGTTTTTTTTACTAAATATCACCAAAATTCCACCTGTCTGATCATTGTAAAATGCCATTTAATTATAGCAGTCTCTCCAACTTTGTAACATTTGGCAACATTAACTTTCTGGATTTCATGACAAACCTTGATAGCTTTTAGATATGATTTTCACTGTTTTCTATCTGATCCTATAAACAAGTTAATTTGTCTAACACCTTAAAATCTCATCGATAAAAGCAAATTCCATTATGTATAGGTAAATCAGACCAGATCCTTAGCTGGTGTAAATTGGCATTGTTTTATTGATCAATGGACCTATACTGATTTACACCGAGTGAGGATCTGGCCCAAAGAAGCTAAGAAATTAGTCATTTAAGTGGGAAGGAGCATCGTCTAATGATTAGAACAGAGGACTATGCATCTGGACTTCTGCTTTCTATTCCCAGGTATGCCATAACCCTGAGCATAACCTTGTGGAAATCATGTGTAGCCTTTTATTTTATTTAGTGTTAATTATACCACAGTGGGTTTGGCTCTGGTGGTTACAGTCTTAAGTTCAATAGAGTTATCTCTGGTTTCAGAGTAGCAGCCGTGTTAGTCTGTATCCGCAAAAAGAAAAGGAGGACTTGTGGCACCTTAGAGACTAACAAATTTATTTGAGCATAAGGAACACATGAAACCATAGGCAAGTAACACATACAATCACAAGACCAAGGTTCACTATCTTTTAGTATTTTTATTAAAAAGTTACCAACAAAGTTATAAATGTCACAGCATATACAATTCCTAAATATATCCATGTACCAGTTAAACTACAGACATACTCACATCCTCTTAGATGGTGTTAGAGTCTGATGGCCTTCTTATGGATTGATCATCAATACAGGAGGGGTTTCTGCTGGAGGTTTCCCATAGGAAGCTCAAATTGTCTGCTCTGGGCCCCCTTTTTTAGAATGTGATTCTGTCTATACCTCCATTCTGCGCATGTACATGAAAGTGTCAACCCTCTATTTTATTGGTCTGTATCCCCTAGAAACATAAGGGGATAGGCTGTGTAGGTTCTCATTAACGTTGCTGTATCATCTTTATCCTGTGGTTAAGACATATGTTGGAGACGATATTTGCTGTTATAGCATTTTATAATTTAAAATTTAATCTTCCGGGTAGACTTTTGCAATATTACCAGATGGTACCTCTTTTTGCATAATCTTAGAGCATTGGGTTATTTGTTGGTCATTTACTTTTGTCAGCATTTCACATCACCAAGGCTAAGCTAAAATCATTCAGCCCTCAGCCTACAGGTTCTTACATTTCAGCTTGTTTTACTTATGTCTAATACATGATTATTCTGAATACTGATCAGTCAGTTACTTCTATAACTCTACAAATTAACTCTAACATACAATGAATATCTATTATATAACATGTTGAATAATCATAACATTACACAATAAATGAATAATAAACTAAAAACATTGGCTACACGTCTGCACTTGTACCAAAACAAAATAAGTATCTTAATATAGACCTACTTCAAATGGGCTGGTGTGATAATCAGGGTGAAATCCTGGCTCCATTGAAGTCACTAGGAGTTTTCATTACTGGAATTCACTTTTTGCGTTAGGTGAAAGGCACTACATAAAAGTGTCAGGTATTACTTTCATCTGTGCTAACTCTTCAGCAATTTAGGTAATCATGGCAGGTTCCAAAATCAGGCCGTTATCAATCTCTTTGGAACAAGTATTAAAAATACTTCTGACTTTGGTTCAGATGAGGAGCTTATACAGCAACCTGACCTGGGGGCAGAATGCAGTGATGTAGCATCATCAATATAAGAGCAAAGCATAATGAATTTGGTAGGTATCACAAACCTGATGTGATAAAAAATACAGAGAGCATAGTGAATTGGGAGGCCTACTGATTTATGAAAGATCACATTGTCTGACCAGAGTGTTAGTGACGTCAACTTTAGATAAGTTTATTCATTTAAATGAACAAAAACAAGTAGTCAGGTAGGGAAAGCATGTAGAAAAAGGCGGTGGTTTTAGGATATTGCATAGTGAACAGAAACCCGTTAATGGTGGCAAGGATAAAACAAGTCCTCTTAAGAAAAACAGAATTTCTAATAGATACTAGACAGTGTTCAAAAGTTCCATTTCAACAAAGCAGTGGGCAATGAAGAGAAGGTGGAAATTAACTAGAATGCCCAATCCTTCATAAATCACCAATATAACAGTCTGTTTCTCTGCTTTTCAAACCGACAGAAACTAAGGGCCTGATATATTAATGTGTTCATCCAGTTTAGTATATCAATGTGTTCATCCAGTTTTACACCAATGTAAACTTATTTTCATTTCTTTTGGAGCTGCACTGGTATACAACTCAAGTAACACAGAGATGAATCAAGCCACTAATGAGTCAGACTAATTAGATACATTGCGCCTTTAATTGGAAAGAAGAGATTTCCTACATCTGGAGTGCATACTGGGAACAGAGAGGTGGCTATGGCAAGAGGCACTGTTTTAAGCTAATAAACAAAAGGGTGTGTCAAAAACAAGACACTGAACTGGACTGTGTAGCTCCGTATACCTTTGTTGGAGCAGCAGATCTTGTGGAAATAAGTTGAAGGCCTTTTCCTTACAGCTGTGTTCTATTAAAAAACCTAACCAGGGACCTGCGTGAATAAAGATAATAAAATGGCTATGACAAACATACATATCTCTCTGTTTACCTATCAGAGCTACATAGTCAGTTCTCAGTATGGCTGAGAAAAACCTTGTGTAATAAGGCGAACTGGAGCTTCTCTGAATTTAAGATATTTATCAGCACATTCTATCAGTTCTTGCAAGAGGAGGGAGGCTTCGTTGTAAGACAGAGCTACACTCTGTTTGGAGGGAGAAAGCTGTAGAATATAGTGATCTTATGAGATGATCCTAGGCTACTGCATCATCATACATACAACCAATTTTTAATTTAGAGGGAGATGAATTCTCAGTGAGGATGTTCACTTCACTTCTTTAAGGAAGAACTAATGGCTTCATAAATGTTTACCATGTAGTACTGTAACACTGGAAAGCTGTAGTCAAAAGCCTGACCTGCTCACATTTGGTCAGTACTAATGCACACACAACAAAGACATTACTGTCATCTTGTTAGCTGTGGTCCTCCCAAAACCTCTAAACTACAAGAGTATCCATCAGACAGTCTCAACGATAACACATCCTTAGTTTGCAATTTCTCAATGTTACTTTCTTCTCACATCCACATGTTTGATGAGCACCATCAGGACTCTTCTTTCATGACACACAGAGAAGAGTGCTGGATGCAGTTAACGCAAGGGGTTGGGAGGTAGGACTCTTGGATTCTAGCTCCAGCATTTGTGCATAACAATTACCCTTGGGAATCAGGTGTTTATTTAGTATAATCATATTTATGTGCTCTTCCCCATGATATCTGGTTGCATGACATACACTAAAAATAAGCAATACATTGGAGCAAACACATCCGTGTAAGTCTATTGATTTAAATGGTTTTATACTAGAATGAATTTGGCTGATTAAAATAACCTCTCCAAAACAGTCAATGGAAACCTTTCCCAAACACACCATAGGAAAAATTTCCCTAGTGATGACCTACAATGAAGCAAACACTTGACCAAAGCACTTGTCTGTCTATGAATCATCACCTAGGGAATTTTTTTGAGGGTGCTGGCTAGCTTGATATTTGTAAAATACTCCAACTTCTTTGGATGAAGGGTGCTTACAGAAGTGCTAAGCAAAAGACTATTATAATGATACTGAATTTCTTAGGGGACAGACATACACTAAAATACATAATTGGAGTGATATCCTTTTAAATATACATCATTAGAACTCCAGTGAGATACACATCAGTGTCAGTGAATGTATGTACAAAGAGCTATTCATCTGATTCTCAAATAATACAAAAATGCATGCATATATCTATGATGATTATACATTCAGTGCATTCACTGTAATGTCAGCACATCGTTTGAGTCTTAATATTCATTGTCACATTCAGTAATGTTTGTCTTGACTGCTCCCTATCTCCCACACTTCATCTGCCTACTTAACCTCAGCACTTCTATAAAACTTGTCCAAATAGGTTTTAAAAATACTCCTCTTCTGCAGGATAAGCAAGAAGTGACTATATAATTTCCTGCTTTACCTACACATCTTGCGTGGTAGTGAGAATCACTGCAAATCCCATCAGAGACAGCAGAAAAATAGCTGAATATCGTTCTGTATGAAAGGCTTTTGCAGCATTGACTAGAAAACCTATTAAATATTAAATAAAAGGTTAGCAGATTTCCTAGCAGAATACAATACTGTATGCAGGATTGGTTTGTTGTACAGATATAGAGCACTGCGTGATGGAGCCTTCCAACAAATACTGAATGATGAACCTCAATCTGCTTCTCTCTGCATTAAATGCAAACTGTCAAGGAAAATCTGACAGGAGGCTTCCTAATGCCAATATACTGAATAATAACATACACAACATTTTTCAACAAATAACCTTCCACGAGTACCTGGCAAACAAGAAGAAGGGGTAAAGTTTCCAAAAACACCTGAATACTTTAGGAACCTAAGCCCCATTTTCAAAAGTGACTCAGGCACTCAGGGATCTAAGTCTCATTGAACATTAATGTGTCTCCTATGTGATGAAGTCGCTTTTGAAAATGGGGCTCAGGTTCTTAAGTCACACAGCCCTGGTCTACACTACAAATTTAGGTCGAATTTAGCAGCGTTAGATCGATTTAACCCTGCACCTGTCCACACGATGAAGACATTTTTGTCAACTTAAAGGGCTCTTAAAATCGATTTCTGTACTCCTCCCTGACGAGGGGATTAGTGCTGAAATTGACATCGCCGGGTCGAATTTGGGGTAGTGTGGACGCAATTCGACGGTATTGGCCTCCAGGAGCTATCCCAGAATGCTCCATTGTGACCGCTCTGGACAGCACTTTCAACTCAGATGCACTAGCCAGGTAGACAGGAAAAGCCCCAGGAACTTTTGAATTTCATTTCCTGTTTGGCCACAGTGGTGAGCTGATCAGCACAGGTGACCATGCAGTCCCAGAATCGCAAAAGAGCTCCAGCATGGACTGAACGAGAGGTACTGAATCTGATCGCTGTGTGGGGAGATGAATCCGTGCTATCAGAACTCCAGTCCAAAAGATGAAATGCCAATATATTTGCCAAAATCTCCAAGGGCATGATGGACAGAGGCTACAACAGGGACCCACAGCAGTGCCGCGTGAAAATTAAGGCTCAGGCAAGCCTACCAAAAAACCAAAGAGGCAAACGGCCGCTCCAGGTCAGAGCCCCAGAAATGCCGCTTCTATGATGAGCTGCATGCAATTCTAGGGAGCGCCCCTACTACTACCCCACCCCATCTGTGGACACCTGCAAGGGGGGAGTCTCACGCAACAGGCATGAGGATTTTGGGGACGAGGAAGATCAGGAGGAGGAGGAGGATAGCACACAGCAGGCAAGCGGAGAAACCATTCTCCCGAACAGCCAGGAACAGTTTATCACCCTGGAGCCAATACCCTCCCAACCCTCCCAAGGCGGGCTCCTGGACCATGAAGCCGGAGAAGGCACCTCTGGTGAGTGTACCTTTGTAAATATAATACATGGTTTAAAAGCAAGCATGTTTAATGATTAATTTGCTCTGAAGACTTGGGATGTATTCGCGGCTAGTACAGCCCGTCCTTTTAAATGGCCAACCCAACGGGGGCTTGGTATGGGAAAGGAGGGTGCTGCTGTTTGAAACCATTCCCACATGTTATGAAGGCTGAAGAAGCCAAAAGACTGTGGCTTACCATGGCTGCCTGCAAGACGAATTCTGTTGCCCGGCCCTGTGTGTGTGTGATCTCTCACACCAAACTGGCAGGCCCTCAATATAAGAGGCCAAATGTGACCTTAATGAGAGGAGGCAGGATGCAATGCTGAGGCTACTGGGGGATCAAACTGATATGGTGGAGCTGCAGGAAAGGCAGCAGGAGCACAGATCGCCGCTGCAGCCCGTGTAACCGCCCGCCCGCCCTCCTCCCCAAGTTCCATAGCCTCCTCACCTAGACGCCCAAAAATGCAGGGGGGGCCCCTCCGGGCACCCAACCAGTCCACCCCAGAGGACTGCCCAAGCAACAGAAGGCTTGCATTCAATAAGTTTTGAAATGCAGTGTGGCCTTGTCCCTCCCTCCTCCCCTCATCCACCACGCCACCTGGTGCTTCCCTCCTCCCCCACCCCTCCCAGGCTACCTTGGCAGTTATCCCCCTATTTGTGTGATGAATTAATAAAGAATGCATGATTTTGAAGCAACAATGACTTTATTGCCTCTGCAAGCAGTGACTGAAGAGGGGTGGGCAGTTGGTTTACAGGGAAGCAGAGCGAACCAAGGGGGTGGGTTTTCATCAAGGAGAAACAAACAGAACTGTCACACCGTAGCCTGGACAGTCATGAAACCGTTTTTCAAAGCTTCTCTGATGCACAGCATGCCCTCCTGTGCTCTTCTAATCACCCTGGTGTCTGGCTGCATGTAATCAGTGGCTAGGCGATTTGCCTCAACCTCCCACCCTGCCATAAATGTCTCCCCCTTACTCTCACAGATATTGTGGAGCACACAGCAAGCAGCAATAACAATGGGAATGTTGGTTCGCTGAGGTCTAACCAAGTCAGTAAACTGCGCTAGCGCGCTTTTAAACGTCCAAATGCACACTCTATCACCATTCTGCACTTGCTCAGCCTACAGTTGAACAGCTCCTGACTACTGTCCAGGCTGCCTGTGTATGGCTTCATGAGCCATGGCATTAAGGGGTAGGCTGGGTCCCCAAGGATAACTATAGGCATTTCTACATCCCCAAGAGTTATTTTCTGGTCTGGGAAGTAAGTCCCTTCCTGCAGCTGTTCAAACAGACCAGAGTTCCTGAAGATGTGAGTGTCATGTACCTTTCCCAGCCATCCCACGCTGATTTCGGTGAAACGTCCCTTGTGATCCACCAGTGCTTGCAGCACCATTGAAAAGTACCCCTTGTGGTTTATGTACTGGATGCCAAGGTGGTCCGGTCCCAAGCTAGGGATATGCATTCCGTCTATCGCCCCACCACAGTTAAGGAATCCCATTGCAGCAAAGTCATCCACTATGACCCACACATTTCCCAGAGTCACTACCCTTGATAGCAGCAGCTCAGTGATTGCACTGGCTACTTGGATCACAGCAGCCCCCACAATAGATTTGCCCACTCCAAATTGATTCCTGACTGACCGGTAGCTGTCTGGCGTTGCAAGCTTCCAGAGGGCTATTGCCATTCGCTTCTGAACTGTGAGGGCTGCTCTCATCTTGGTATTCTTGCCTTTCAGGGCAGGGAAAAGCAAGTCACAAAGTTCCATGAAAGTGCCCTTATGCATATGAAAATTTTGCAGCCACTGGGAATCATCCCAGACCTGCAACACTATGTGGTCCCACCAGTCTGTGCTTGTTTCCTGGGCCCAGAATCAGTGTTCCATGGCATGAGCCTGTCACATTAGCACCATGATGCCCACATTGGCAGGGCTTTGAGAGAAGTTTGTGTCCATGTCCTCATCACTCTCGTCACAGTGCTGCTGTCACCTCCTCGCCTGCTTTTGCAAGTTCTGGTTCTGCACATACTGCAGGATAATGCATGAGGTGTTTACAATGCTCATAACTGCCGCAGTGATCTGAGCAGGCTCCATGCTTGCCATGGTATGGTGTCTGCAGGAGAGCACGAGAGTAGAGTTGCAGCGGAAGCAGTGGCTAAAGACAGATGCTACGAGAATAGATATTTATAGAGAACGATGAGAGGACCTGCGAGGTGGATTAATGAGAGCAGGAGAGCAGAGTTGCAGTGGAAGTGGTGGAGGATGACTGTTAATACCGCACACATCTCCCGAGGAAGAACACACGTACCTGGAAGCCCATGACAGACAACATGGAGACATTCGCTAGTGAGACAATAGCAGCAGAGCAGAGTTGCAGCGGAAGAGGTGTATGACGACAGTTAGCAGCACCCAGCAGGACCAGAATGGATCCCCTGATCTGCAGGAGAGCAGAGTTGCAGCGGAAGTGGTGGATGACGATGGTTAGCAGACCTACTGCACCGTCTGTTGCCAGCAGCACCCAGGACACAACAGCGGCAGTGTCGGTGAGCTGAGCTGAACGGGCTGCATGCTTGCCATGGTATGGTGTCTCCGTAGAAAAAAGGCGCGAAATGATTGTCTGCCATTGCTTTCACGGAGGGAGGGGAGACTGACGACATGTACCCAAAACCACCTGCGACAATGTTTTTGCCCCATCGGGCATTGGGAGCTTAACCCAGAATTCCAACGGGTGGTGGAGACTGCGGGAACTGAGGGATAGCTACCCACAGTGCACTGCTCCATAAGTCAATGCTAGCCACGGTAGTGAGGATGCACTCCGCCGACTTAATGCGCTTAGTGTGGACATACGCAATCGACTGTATAAAATCAATTTCTAAAAATTGACTTCTATAATATCGACCTAATTTCATAGTGTAGACATACCCACAGGGACAGATTTTCAAAGGTGCTATAAGGTACAGACAGGTTCCTAGTGGAATTTTCAAAAGCCACGAAGCACCTAACTCCCAGGTGTTTCTGAAAATCCCACTAGGCACCTAACTGCACCTTTAAAAATCTAGAGGCTTAGGCACTTTTGGAAATACTAGAACTTCACAGTGTGCCTGGGAAGGGCCATGAAAGAATGAGGTTATTTGTTGTACTGTTGTTTGGTTAAGTGCAATATAGTCATATTCAGGACTTAGAAGCCAATTCAATGTTTTATTCACAGGGAAATTCAATAAAACTCTGGAGTTTCTCTGGAAGGGCATGGGGATTCCAAAGTGCTCAGTATTGGCCTAACTTGGTTCCCACTGATTTCAATAGAAGCAGAGTTAGCCTAAAGCTGAGAGCTTTTGAAAATCTCACCTCCAACCTGGAAGAGCTGTTCATTGTGATTCCCATCTGGCAGAGCTGCACTTTGGGAATTATGAACATGGATGAGGGCAAGAAATCTGACTCTAGAAGCAAATATATGGAGTGAGACACAAGAGCTATTGAGGGCAGGGAGATGACTAGCACCTTCAGCATGATGGGGAGAACTGTCCCCATTACTGGGTCAGCTGTTGGAAAGTCAGAGAAACCCAGTTTGACTTGGGCAAATCAAAGTTCAGAAGGGTTCTGCACAAAAAGGAGTGCCCTGCCCAGGAACATTGAGGAGACACTAGAAGAAGTTTCTGTAAGTGACAATTCTATTACAGCGGAAACAAAGTTTTGTTCAGCTTCTTAGGCCAACATTTCTAGGCCTTCACATTCCTCCCAACCTCCCCTCCCCATCTCCACCGCTTGTTCAGAATTCAAAATCTATAGTACACATATCTGGGAATTTAAATTAATCTAGTAACTTATTCTACAATGTATTTTATTCCTAATATAGTGTCATTGTTTGTTGAGGTGTGATTTTTTTTTTTAAGTTTGTGATGGGGCAGCTGCCCCTCACTGGTAAAGCAACCCTGGGGAGTCTGCACAGGAGGCAGCCAATAAGGAAAAAGCTTGTAGTGCCAACCAATTAGGAGAAGGTTTTTTTGGAGGAGCCAATCAGGGCCAGGCTGGCCCATATTAGAAGGGGCTGCTGAGTAGAGCAGAGAGCAGTCACTCCCTGGAGTTTGAGGGAGGAGAACTGGCTGCCTAGAGGGCTGGAGCACCATGGACAGAGCAGTGCTAGGTAGGGTCAGCAGAGCATAAGGAAGTTCCAGGCTGATGGCTGCCCGACTGAGGCCCTGATACAAGGGGAGAGGAGAGGTGCCAGGGCTGCAGGGAAGTGGCCCAGGGAAGGAGACGGCGGAGTTGGAAAAGGGGAAGCACACAGCCACCAGCTATTGGGTCCCTGAGCTGGGACTCAGAGTAGTGGGCGGGCCTGGGTTTCCCCCCCCACACACCCCACTTGCCACTGAGGGAAGTGGCCAGTGTATGGACTGCAGTTTGCCATTGAGACGAGTGGCTAGAACCTGGACTGCAGTCTGCTACTGAGGCAAGTGGTTGGACTGAGGACTGTTGGTCTCCCGGATGGGGGGAAAGAACCAAGTGGGGCACAGCCGAAGAGCTGTGTCCAGAAGAAAACGACACGGTCTGGGAAGTGACGCAGGTCCTGGAGATGTAGACAGAAGTGACGACGGGTGAGACACTACCTGAGGAGGGCGCACTGGCAACCCTGAGCTAATTCCCAAGATGGCCAGCAAAGGTGCCACGGTGGTGAGTTGAACGTCCCCATTACAAAGTTTTACAAAATTAAGAAAGGGTACACTTCATACCCAATGTCAGACACACCCAATGATGCACCAAAACTGTTGAGGCTATTCTGCACTGGGCACTATATCAGATGCCCTCCTGCCACCCAAGGGCCACAGGTGAAACCCTTGAGATTTCCAGGAGGACCCAAACTACCATAGAACGGTGCAAGTCTTCAATAATGAAGCCCAGCTGGCCTGATATGGGATTTTGTTACCAATCTTAAAGTCAGGCTAAGCCTGCTGAAAAAGGGTTGCTGAGATTCAAAATGCCAACCCTGAGCTGAGTTTCAGACAAACCTTGAAGGGCTGCTAGAAAACTCATTCCTGGCTGTCCAATGTTACTCTACGAGAAGAACACAGGTCATAAGCTGTGAGACTATCAAAAACTGATTGATAGGATCAGGGAGTACTAGGGGATTGACTGCTCCTGGAACAAACATATGGACTTTTCATAACACAGTGTTAAACTAGAGACGGTCATCAGAGCAGCACTGGCTGCTGACTTATTTAAGTCTGGCAATAGAAAGTTCTGTATCATGTCCTGTCCTGTACCATGAATAATAATATCACCTAAATGAATTTTTAAAAATACTTTTGCCCCCATCACAGAATAGGGCCTTCTTCAGCAACTTTTCCAAACTCTAGCCTTCCACTGAGATAGAGCTTAAAGAGAAACAAACCTCCCTTACTCTTCAACAAAGCACACCTTAAGAACTGAAGCTGCTACAGGATGCCATAACCCTTGCAATCATTTCCCCTCCCCTGAAAAGTTTCTTACCTTCTCTCAGCATATAATTTCTAAATTTAGGCTACAATCTATTTGCAGCAGGGAATTTGACCAAATTCTGTGGTGAAGTGCAACCTTGTAAGTGTGTGTCTATCAGTCTCAGCTTGTGTAACTTACATGCAGAAGGACCACTGGAAGGTATAAATTATACCAGCTTGACTCCATTGCAATGCCCTTACACATTACCTCTGAATTTGGCCCAGCTATGGTTCCGCATAAATAATAAATGAAAGTAATACACAGAGTATAAAATTAATAAAAACAGAGTACCTGGTAGCAGATTCCATGATAGCATTCTCATATTATAATTATAAGCAATTTTTACAACTTATATCTAACAATAGTCCCATAAAAATTCTTTCCGTGCAAAAATACCCACTAGGAAATTAAAACAGCTCTCTATTACCTAGCTTTTTGAGTGCAGACTACTTCGGCAGTACATGTAACATTTTAGTACATGTAACTGAACATTCATATCATGCAATGAAACAATCTGATTACTAGCAGCCAGGAAAGGAAAAGGTATTTCCAGTGCCACAACATGGAGTATGTGATTATTGCTTAATCAATATAATAATTTGATTGGATAGTCTTTCCTTCTATTAAAACAGAGGCCCTTTACCACTGAAAGAAAAGCTAAGGAAATAGTTGACTCTCCTGTCCTCTTTGAATTGTCATGCAACATCTCATTTTCACCAATTTGTACACACATGAACACGGACTTAAGTCTTCCAAGTCTAACTGCCTTTCCTCCACCTGACAGAGCACACAAGTGCCTCAGACTGCGGCTGGCACTATCGTTCTGTGGCCTTCACACAAGGAGAGTCTAGGTACTGCATGTTGCCTCCTTTCTTCCCAGAGACTGAATATGTCACTTCCAAGAAGTACTCAAATTATGGGTCAAGAGCACCTAGGAACTGGCAGCTGTCCTTTAGTTTTAAATCTTCTATTTCATAGTAGCCTACATCGCTCTGTATCAACTCAACAGCAGAAATACATTCAGAAAACAAAATGTTTCAAAGGGCACATTCGAGGTTGACAAACTCAGCACTCTTTGCCACACATACAACCACAGGGCCCAATTCATGTGAACAGTGATTATAAAATTGGGCCAATGCACACAAGAAAAGGGATATATTCGCCTCTTGACATATGTATTGTACATAAATTCCAAACCATTCATGCTATTGGGAGTTACAAAAATGGAGAGGTGAATAGATTCCAGTTATACTTTTGTTTCTAGAGTGTTCCAACAGTTACATTTCACACCACTATCAGCCCCTAAAGTGGGCTGCAACAGAGGTAAAGTCCCAGAAGCACTGTAAGACAACAAACCTAGCCACCATTTCCCCTGCCTGCTCTATTTTAGCGCTTTCTATAGAGCAAATCACTGTATGTAAGCACCACTCTGTCCTTGTGAGCCATCCAAGTATTAAATGGACAAGAATTTAGGTCTCTGGGCTCTTTCAAGATAAGATTTCCATCAGTTTCAGGACATGGGCTCAGAAAGAAAGGGGCAGACAGAGCAGAGGAATGGTGTGACAACTGCATACTCATGTTATACACTCATACACTCATGACTAAGATCACCACAAACCCAGCATCCTGCTTTTGATGTTGGTCTGAGTTTTTCCCATTACTGGAAAGAAATTTTAAAACCACACATTTCATGTGTGTCTTTAGTTTATTTTCCCCCAAACTGCATCTTGTTAATCTTGTTAATCTTCATATTATGTCAAAGATAATAATGAATTTATTAATCAAATGGTTCCCCAGTACCCCTCCATCAACCCATCAAAACAGCGACAAAAAATATACCAGTTAAAAACTAGCCCCTCTACAAGTTCACTAGTCAGTCATTTATAAAGAGACAGACACGGGGCACCGATTTTAACATTGCTGTCATTTTTAATCAAACACTGACCCTTAGACTTCAAGGAAGATATTATCACTTTGACAAGCCCATTCTTAAATAAACAAAACAAAACCTTGTTTGAGTTAACAGTTAACATCTTAAAAGTATAAACAGCAAGCAAATAATAGATTAAATAGTTTCTTAAAGAAGATTCAGCAAGACTCAAAATGTACAGACAGTGATTCTCGGGGTGGGGGGGGGGTTGTGAGATGAGGGGGCAAAGGGACACGCATTGACTTTTTTAAGTTTGCCATTGTCAAATTTAGGGACAGCTAGCATGCATGACAGCGCAGGTCATCTGCCGGCGCGGGCACCTTCAGCCTAGGGGCTGCAAAAGCTCACTGTCTCCTGGCACCAGAAGTTCCATGAGGAAATGTGACTTGTTCTAATTTTGGAATCTGGAAAAAAGACAGACATCAGGAAGGAAATTTTAAAAAAATATATCTGGAAAAAAATCCTTTCAAAGAAAAAGGAAACTCAAGTCAGATACATTAGAATAATAATAAATCCACAATCAAATGTAAGTGTCATGCTGCTTTAGAAGCAATATACAGATCACTAGTCCCTCCATGGAACACAGAGCATGAAATGATGGGTCACATGCATCCTTTGATTGCTCTAAAGCAGTGGTTCCCATTCACTCTTACATGGACTGGTACCTCAGGCTTGCTTATGTATGAGATACTCAAACTATCATAATAATGAGCCTTTGAGTTAGGCTCCAACACACCCGACTGGTCACCATCCATTCAGCTGGACATACCACCACCTGTAGAACAACTGAGAGACTAAGGTTTGGAGAAGCCCAACCTCCAGGGAGAGGCAAAGCAGGCAGAAATGAATTGGATGCAGGTTTACATCCGACATTGGTAAGGAAAAGGAATAAATGAAAATAATCTACTTTTGGAATACTAGAATACATTTTTGATTTTTCTGTCTGCCACATAAATGTGGATGTATATACATGCTAGCACCACCAGGCAGAATCTTGCACTGATTTCAGTGGGAGCAGTTAGGGCAAAGCTTTACTCTTTTGAAAGTCCCACCCCGTATATATTTGTTGAAAATAAGCATGTCCCCCTCGGTAAACACAATTCCTGAGAAGAAGGAATCATTGTCACCTAATAACGCTACATTTAGTGACACCTAGAATTAGGCATAAAAGGAAGCTAGAGTGCACTGGAGCAGAGCTCTGCCAAGTAACAAGAATCAATGTAGCCCTCTCAGGATGGATCCCCAGTGTTGGCTGGGGCCTCTAGTGCTACTGTGAAACAACAACAAAAATAATAATAATAAATAATAATAATAATATAATCAGTTTAATTATCAAGTCCCATACAAGGGAGGGAGCTAGAATATTTAAAAAGACAAATATTTATAACTTATAGTACACAGGGGGAAAAATAAGACAAGCATTTTTTAAAACATACCTTTATAGAGCCTAAGACTATTTTCCATAGATATTTTTCGATAGCTGGGAACCACTTTACTGGGTCTTATGCTTCTCTACCTATGCCTAAATAAAACTATCACTAATATCAATGGGAGTTACATCTATAGAGGAAAAAGACATGAACGAACTAACTTATCCTTTTCACACTCCCAAGAATTTTTAAATACGAGGGAAATGAGTGCTCCTGTGAAAATCTTTTCTGAGGTGTGAGGCTTTTGTTTGTTTGACTGATACCAAGATCAATCTACCTAAGACTTCTCTTCTATCATTGTAGGCCCTAAACATTTGTCTGAGGATTTGTTCTTAAACTTGCAGCTATAGGACCCTGTGCTGTGGTCCACTTGGAACTTGTAAGCTAAAAACATGGTCCAGAGGAAACAACATTGAATGCTCAAAGCATTGTAGGAAGTGTAATTTATGGATAACACCCTTCCTTCTGCATCAGTACTGAAACTGCTTCATCCTGGTTTTAGGGGTTGCTGTAGTGTTGGAGATGACTTTTTCAGTTGGCATGTGCAATTTATGTCCTGAGCACCAGCGGTAATTAGAGATACTATGGCTATCCCCACCCCGACTCCTTTTTGTCTTTTTAGACTAGTTTACCATGTCCTAGAGAAATACAAACTTGGCTAAATTCAACAATAACCTCAGCCTAGGGCCTTACATAGGGATTAATGACTGGCTGGAATTAAGGGCCAGTGGTTGTGCCTCAAGCTATCAACTCCTCTCAGCCACTCATTAATCCCTGGAGATGCCCTAGTCTCCTTTGAATCATTATTTAAAATTAAAAAAATAAATCTTTCTGCATAGATTTATTTATATATTTGTGGGACTAAAAGTCCAATGAGTTGAAAATAGAATATTTGTGTAGAAAACAGTATTGATATCCTAGAGGAGTATGTTCAGTTGGAAACAAATGCTCTCATATTGGGAAGTAATGCAGGTCTGTACCTTTGAGCACTCCCTCTGTGTGGAAACCTATATTTCACTGATAACTTTCTGTTATTCTTCCATTGTGTTTGCTCTTCCTGAAACTAAATTGTTCACCGTAAATTCAGTCATATTATTTCAAAATACTTTGAAATGCCACCACTGAAGCTACCTTAACGTCTATGGAATCTGTTGACTGCTCAGCACTTTTCAAAGTGGTCATAATATTTATTTCAATGCTTCACAATAAAATATTTATTGTAGCACAATAACTGTTATTATTTGCAAGATCTGGGCCTTAATTTGAAAAATATATATATTAACTATTTTGATCCTTGGCATAATCATTTCTCATTTTGCTTTCAATTATTAATTAAATTAATATTTAATTTATACAAAGTGGAACAGTGGGAACACATTCCAGTCCCTTTTCCAATGAATATTTAATTATTCATTTAGCCAAATTTTCTAAAATATTGACCCAAAACTGATTTTTTTTCATTTTCTTCAGAACTGTCAATGTCAATGAACCAAAACATCAGTTATTCTCACAGCTCTATTCTCCACCTATAATACTTAGTGCTAGTTTTCACCAGGCTTCTTTTGGAGTAGACTGCATGTACACTACAGACTTTTGTCAATGAAATTTTTATAAAATATTGGCTGTTATCCAGATCTGAGTCTCTTGAAATTGCAAAAACAAAAGAAAAACAACAACAACAAAAACTTCAGATCCTTCCCCAGGAAACCACCACTCTGAAGAATAATCCATTTGACTAAGATGCAATCTGGAATGATGCCATTTGCCACAGCAGTAACTCTCGATACCCAGTAACAAATGGAACCGAAAAGAGATCTCTTCGAGTACTGTGCAATGCATAGTATCCCCCCTGCCAGAAAGCTGAACTCCATGCTTATAATCAAAAGCTCATTATTACAGCATACTCTGTATATGGAATAAATAATTCATCAATTTACAATACTGCTTTTTCATAATGTACAAAGAAGTCTTATATGTATTAGAGCAGTGGTAAGTGTGTAAGACCTGTCCAGATTGTTTGCTAAGTCAAAACCATACTGGGCCAAATTCTGCATTCAGATATGCACACATTACTTATTATTTGTATCATCATAGTGCCTGGTCACAGACCAAGACCTCACTGTACAAGCACAGAATAGCCCCCAAGAACTTACAATCAAAGTACAACTTCCACTAAAGACCATGGGAGTTGTGCATACGTATTTGCATACATGAGGACAGAATCGGGCCTCCTGTAGCTGAATATTTGAAAAATCTTGACAGCACCTTCTCAGAGGTAGTTTCATCAATTAATGAGCATACTTAGGGTTTTTATACTGATCACAACAATCAATTGTATATGCACAATGCACCAAAGAGCAGTAACCAACATAAAATAAATATATATCAGCTAGCTAATTCTGAATTGTCTACCAACTACTTAAAGACATGGGTCTGCACTGAAGTAACATTCCAGTGTAAAATGGAGTTGGCAATTCTCCTTCTGCTTATCATGGCCAAGGGAAGTCATGCATTTGTGTGCAATTATTAGGTTTCCCTAAATTGCACTGTCTGCAGGTGCTTGTTGCTGCTGCTGTTAGGATGGCAGTGTTACTAGGATGACTAACTTCCTTCCCATCAGAAACAGATAAATACTCAAGTGACAGAATTTCCAATTTACTAGATCTTTAAAGAATTTCTGGCAAGCAGACCAAAATGAGAAATGTAACCTCTGATAATAGAATAGCCAACTCTACTCTGGGTTGCCCCCTAAGCATTTCTCAAGTCCCCCTGTTGGATCAAAAATTCTGGTGTTTAAAACATCTGAATCTTTCTTGTTTTGATTATTAGAGACTTTATTGCTTATGACAAAAAACATGATTAAAAGAAAGAGCCTGTTCCCAGATTTCTACTGTATCACTTATACGGTTCAGCATAGTTACATTAATGCTTCAGTAGCCCAGTACCGGTATTACAGGGTTCTCGTTCTCTCTCTCGCTGGTATTGCTAATGTACCTATCACCAAAGTGGCTAAGCACCGGACGAGAAATGCAAGAGAACTGTCCGTTAAAGTTCTGTTCAGCACTCCCTGAATTTTGCCACTGTTACTGAGAAGTGATATTTCCCCTTTTCTTCTTCAAGCCCCACCCCCTTTCTCTCTGCGTCTTCCTCCTCCCTCCATCATTGCCTATCCAGGGAGAATGATGGCAGGCTATTCATCGGCCCTTGCTAACATGAGGGTTTTTTTTACAAAAGGAGGTGACATGGTTGTGTGGAGACCTGAAGAAACCCTCAACCTTGGGCTTCTACAGTGAAGGACCTGCTGCTCCACTCCCTTCTCCAAAGAGTTTCACCTAGGAGCACTAAAACAACAAAAAGCACATACAGATAAGGCATGTAAACTGAGCAACGATAATTTGGTAGTTTTGCTGGGATTGCAAATAAAGAATTTTTGACTACACAGCACCTGTGGTCCTCAATGGGGAATTTTAAGTGGGCCATTATTCAAATTCAGTACCCGGTGCCACCCTGCATTCTCTTGCAGTAGCGTAAAGCTCTGACACAGATTCCAAAGTCAGTATGGTCAGTATTGATCCCCAGCATAGACCCTCACGGTGAACTCTCTTCTTCTTTCCACTGTAGTTTTCCCTCTCTCATCTTTTAGATATTTATTTGGATTTTTGCAATTCTACTATAACGGCGTAGGGATCTAGTGCTCTGGGTTCTCAACAATCTTTTAACATACACCAATAAACAAAGCGACCCACCAATTACCCCAGATTAAATCAACAACCCACTGACGACATACAGATAACAAAACTGAGCTAACCTCTTCACAGAATCCCCACTTGATTGACAGTGCCACTATCCAGCCCTACCTAACACCCATCCCCAGTAATAGATGGGCCTTGCCACATGCCCTGAAGGTTAACAAATTCGAGATTATGTCACAGACCAACAGGGGAAGCTGACAATGGCGAGACAGATGGTGAGTTGCGGCCCCATCTTAATGAACAATTATTTACTTGCTTTATTGTTGCGTTGTCCTACTTCCTTCGTGCCCAACCTTGTCATAATCTAGACTGAGTATTTTGGGTCAGGGACTGTCTCTGTTTTCTGCATGTCCATGTTTCCGAGCCCAATTGGGTCCCCATCCTTGGCTAGTGCCCCCAGAGACTACTGTTGCATCAATAATAAATGATAGTCATTATGGCCTGAATTCTGCCTTGCTCTTTTGTGTGTGCATGGAACAGAAGAGGAGAAAAGGTGGCATACGGAGACTTCCCCACACCTTGTACATGTAAGGGCTGGAAAGTATTGCAGCCCCTGGCTCCCCTAAGAGCAGGGGACTGCTCCCCAACTAGTCCATCAGGCCCATTGCCCAAAAGAGGCAGGTTATCTTTTCTAACCCTAACTCTGGATTGAATGGAGGATGCTACTACATCCTTCATGATTCAGCATGCCTTACATAGCCACAACTCCCTTTGAAATAAAGGGGAATTTTGGGTGGGCAAGGTATGCACAACTGGGTCCTGAGACTCACAGATCTATACCGTATTAGTTATAATACTATGAGGAAATGAGTACTATAGGAATAACAGTAAATAAAAGCCAAGTAAAACTGTAAAATCAGAAACCCTACCAGTAACAGTACTGTTTATTTTAGTTTCTTAGAGTCACTTGTGCACACAGCATAGGCTGTATGAGGTACAGTACGTCAAATGACAAGAGAACACTACATTCAGCATATGTTTGCCCAGTGAATCTAATCTTTTACAATAGAGGGGTTTTCTACGTTTCAGTTGGGAGATGAGACCCCCCCAGCTCACGAAGGCATTCCTGTGCTAGCTCCGTTTGAGCCTGTGCCTCAATACAGCAGCATGTACCCGGCAGCCCAAGCTGTCTGAGTACTTAGCCATGAGGTCGGGCAGGGCTGTACTCAGGGCAGCTAGCTTAAGCAGCCAACTGTACCAGACACATTGCTATTTTTAGGAGGTAGCTCAAACAGAGCTAGTACAAACACATCTACACCCAGAGCCAGATTTAGGGGCAGACAACGCAGGCGACTGCCTGGGGTGCCGGGCTTCGGGGGCACTGGGCTCGGGGGGTTATTTTTGTTATTAGCAACAAAAGAGAAAATGGAATGTTTGAAGTAACATGTTTCAGGTATTCCGTGCATGGATTCATTTTTCACTAACCTCCTAGAATGTTCTGGACCTTTGTAGAATCTCCTACGGTATTCAGAAGTTTAACAACTGGAGGGGGAGGGGCGCTGAAGACGCTCCTTCCCTGGGGCGTCATTTGGCCTAGGACCGACCCTGTCTACATGACCTGGGAATCAGACCTTCCAGCTCAAATGTAGATATACCCAGACAGCCACCTTCAGGCTCCCCTGATCCAAAAGCCAGAGAGTGAGTGGATCTGTCCCCACCTTATAGTCAGAGCAGCCCTGGGGCTTTTCCAGAAGCCATGGATCAGCCAGGTATAGGGGCTGGCACCCCTTCTGTCTTTTTCTCCAGGGGCCAGGAAAGGATAGCATGGGAAGCTGCTACATATAAGCCAGCCAGGGCTCTATGCAGTGTTTTCCCCAGGAATTGAAATTAGGGGGGGTGTTCAAATTTGCAGTGGGGGGTCAGGGCTGATGAAGGGTGAGACTGTAAGGGCACCATAGTAAAAACTGAAAAATGTTTCATGACCATTTTATTAGATTTTAAAATCATCACACAAATTGAAGTTGGCTACTCGAGCCTTCTATGAAGAACTACATCTACATCCTTCTTGGTTTCTTGCTATAATTTTGCACAACTCTGTTAATGAACTTCTTGAATGCAATGCATTCATCTTTGGTGGCTTCTCGTGTGTCCGGTATTTCCATTCCTTCAATTGATATGCTCATTAGTTCATTCACATGATCAGACAGAAGGCAACTTCTTTCAAAACACAAAATTCTATTCAATGATGAAAAAGAACACTCAACTGTAGCTGTTGTGACTGAGAGTAGCAAGAGATGAATTCCAACTTCTTTCAGCCCAGGAAACATAGCATAAGGATTGGGTCGAGCCACTAGTGAAGATAAAAAAAGAAGTTGAAATCAAATCTTCATTAATTCGTCGTATGATATTCCACTCTGTGTTCAAATTCTCTATTCTGACCTGAGCACATGGCAGCCCCATTGCTGGTAGTGCATCACTCCACTCAACTGTCGGTGTTTTATAGGACAGGGATCTCTAAAAGCTACATAGAGGTTGAGTAGAATCTAGAAGTTGCTGTTGTAGATTTTTAAGAATCAACTCTGTGTACTTTTTCAGTTGTCTTAACAAACACTTCTTGTCCTCTTCACTTAAGGATTCAATATAAATGCCTTCATTAGTCTACTTCTGGACTGAAGTCTTTGCTTCTTCCAGTACTTTTTCAGTACTCTCTGGTTGATCCAAATGCAGCTTCTATTGATGGACAAAGATCTACCACTGTTGTAGCAGATGCCTGGATGACATTGTTTAATGACTTACATGGTTTCAACAGTAGACTTACAAGAGAGAGAATGGTAATAGTCTTCTCTGAACGTAGTAGCAAAAGTAATCCACCAGCCTCACTGCTTAGATCCATCCCATCTTGGTAGATACTTTCCAAAGCCAGTAATAATGGCTGGAGTAATTTTAAGACAACAGCCAAGGATCGCTCATGAGAAAGCCAGAGGGTTTTCCCAGGTTGGACTAATTTGAACTTCAGTCCCAGTGTATCTTCTACATTTTCCAAGATATTCAGTCTTTTTGGACTCTTGCTGAAAAAAGAATATAATGAAGACATTAAATGTATAGCTTTTTTAATGTCTTTTGAAGAGTCTATAGCTCGTACTAGCACTAGTTGGAATAGATGACCTCTGCAGTCTGTATAGGAGAGATTAGGGTTGCACTTTTCTCTGAGGAAAGCTTGTGCTCCACTATGTCTTCCACAGAAGTTTGCAGCTCCATCAAATGCACAAGCAGCCATCTCTTTGGGGTCCAACTGACAAGCATTTAACTCTTCTAAGATGTGGGTTGTCACAGATGCAGCCAATCTGTCTTATATAACTTGAACATCTAGAAATGCATCTACTGGCCTACTACTGACATCAAGATAACGTACACAATGACTTAATACTTGATGCCCATTTGCATTGGTGCATTCATCAGCCATATATGCAAATTTTTTGAATGTGGTGAGAGAGTTCTTCACTTTTTCAACTGTTGAGTCTTTTACTGTTGCAGCACGTGTGTCTAGCCAGTCAGTTGAGTTTCTTGCAGAAAGGTAGTGAGCATTTGCTGGTCTTGTTTGGAACCAGTGTTCAACTTCAGGATGAACAAGTGACATTGCACTTAACATTGGCATCCAGTTTGTAGTGTGTGGTATCTCTTGCTTAAATAGAAAGTATGATGCCACGGCCATGTTTGTTCACATGAACTCTGTTGTGTCTCCAGCATTCTTAACAGCCTCATTAACACTCACCAGTGTTGTCCTTGGTCGGTGGAGACTCAGAGTTCAGAGGTGCTTTCACATGAGTTCACCTCCCAGGTGGGGGGCAAGAAGGTACCTTGTTCGTTCTGCCAACTGCTCACTGTCCACTCTGGCCACTGTTGTTCATTGTGCCACCGTTCACTCCATCGCTCTGTTGCCAATGGCCCTGCACCATCACCTTCTGCTGCCACCTGCCACTGTGACCTCTCCGAGTTGGTCTCTTGAGCTTCCACCCAGCTCTCAGTAATTTCAGCTGAGCTCTCAATGGGGGAACCTCACTGCTAGTGCAGACTAGGCCTCTCTTCCACAGAAACACTGTCCCCACAACGGGTCTAAGCACTTAGACCTAATTATCAGTGATTTCAGCTGTAGTGGTCACTTAACAAAACAAAAGACCATCTATGGAGCCTAATCAGCTCTGTTTTTAAACAGTGGAGAGGGACAGGTCAAATAGTACTTGTGACTCAGGCAGACCATCAAGCAAAACTCCTGTCCCCACCCCTTCTCTTGATGCCCTATATCAGCAGAGGTTAAGTACAGTTCTACTGCCCTTAACTCATACCATAAGATTAACAACATTTCTTTACCCCTCCATTTAAGTGATTTGTAACCCAACCCCAGCCAAAATCTATCACTTGGGCAACACAGCTCTATTTGCTGGATACCTAGGTAGATTAGGTGTGAATGTAAATACAATCTGGTCCTCAAGCCTTTTCCCCCAGCCCCCAGCTGATCACTAGCTCTCAGGGAGAGCTCATTTAGACTTCGCTTACCAATCATAATTTGAAATTATTAGGTTGGCCAACATCACCAAAAGGAATGCATTGACATTGTCATAAAAAAAACAACAGCTGTATAAGGAAGCTAGTCTATGTTCATAGTTCTCAAATCTATTATACTTTTTCAGATACACGTATTTATCATACACTTTATATGCTTTCAAAGTGTGTGTTAATGTTTCAATTTCAATTCAAATTTCCAAACAGTCACTAAACTGGCAACACTGCATGTAACTAGTTCACAAAACTGCGGGGGGGGGGAGAGTTGTTGGAAAAATTCGGGGGGGGGGGGGAAATCCCTGGCTCTATGCCATCTAGGGATGCCCCTTGGCAGGGGGATTCTTCAGACAGCAATTTAAGCCAGTTTTACAATTGGCTCTGTGTTGCTGGAGCAGCGCAAAACAGCCCGAGTAGAGGTCAGGATCTGCCTAATAATGCTCTATACCTGTATGTTATATACACATATGCGTACACATATTATATGATACTTTAATGTTCAGCAACATTCCAAACCACAAGGAAAGGCAGCTACTAACATAAAATGGTCAGACTTCACAGACATGCAGATTTTGTACAAACTCCATTTTGAAAATTGAATAAGCATCTCAGAACTAAGAATTGTCTTTTTTAAGTAGTGGGAAGGATAGATCCTCTTGGGGACTTGAAACTTGACCTGAGAGTCCACAAGACTGGTCACACCAGTGTTGTGGCTGATCTCTTGTTCATTTGTTAGGCAATCCTTGGCTTAATTTTGTAGCTCCTAGAGAAATGAGTAATTCAGGGGATGGATGGAATAACTAAGGGGATTGGTAATGGGATAATACTGACTTAATACTAACTGGCCTACGTGAAATGTGTCCTTCTCAGGCCATTCCCAACAAGAAGGAACTGTATGCACATTATTAAAACACCATCACCATCATTAACTGGCACTGTTCTGACAGTGTCAACAGAAGGCCAAATTGGCCATACTGTGAATGAGTAACAGCATGGACCCTTGTTTGCTTCCGAGGAACAGCTACCAGCTTTCTACAGCTGGTTGGAAAATAAATATTTCCCCACAAATTTTTTTCCCCGACTTTTCGGTGAAAAGTTTATCAAAATATTGCCATTCAGAAAAATCACCATCCTGCCTTATTCTCCTACTCTCCTCAATAAGCCAGGCTACCTGATCAAACTGTATCCTCTATGATGCTCTAGTTTCAATTTTCAGGTGTTAAGTTTTTCAACAACAACAAATTCCAAAGAAAGCGGACACTGTTCACAAAAAAATAATTAACCGGTAATCTAATTTTCCATTCAAGAACAGAAAATTTTAAACCAGCCCTAGTTCTGTCCCTTACTTGACAAAAGCAGTCTAACTCATTATATATTAATATATTTTATGTTATGCCACAGATTTATATGGCAGTTCAAAGAAGAAATAAAAATAGAGGACTGCCCCATAGAGTTATAAATTTAATACCTCAATTAGAGCATCAGAATGACAGTGAAAAGGGATTAAGGCAATTGATGAGCACTCTCAATCTCTCTCACACTCTCTCTCTCTCTCTCTCTCTCTCACACACACACACTTTTAAAAGCCAATTTTCTAACTTGAAGCATACCTCGTTCGACATTTGCCCCAGTTGGCCATTTACTCTCCTGGGAAGGAGAACAGGCTACCACCATGTTATAGCACGTCACTTTCCCCTTGTCCATTCTAGTTTTAATAAATATGGGGAAAATATCAAAAGCAGCTCCTTCACTCTGCTTAATGCTTCGCCCAAAGCAAGACAGAGAAAACGGGAGGCTAAAATGCAGTTGCTGAAAGTGAACAGGGCAACAGCTTCACAACCATCCGCAACATTTCCAATTGCTTCAGAGAGAAGCCAGTATTAGAAAATATACATTTAGGCTCTGTTTCTAAGCTTCCTTTGTTTATTATATTTGGCAACACTCATATCATTATAAAATAAATGGACACTCATGTATTTTTAGATAACTCCAGGCTTACTTCATCAACAGTTCCAAAAATTAGGAAGCATATGTCTGCAGAATCAAAGGCATAGAATATATTGTAGCTGGGTGAAGGTTTGTTTTTTTACTAAATAATAGAAACAGTAGTCCCAGTTTTATATTAAAAAGAATAATGCACTTATTTAAAAAGAACTGCCTTCCACAGAAGCCCAGAAAAGCGCGAGTTTCCCCTCAGGTCTGCTTTTTACACTCCATACATTAGCTTTCCTGAACTGCTACCCCACTGTAAAGGAATATTTTAATACATCATTCAAACTGGTTTCTTAAATACATTTCAAAAATTTTCCCACCCTTGGGGCACACAGCAAAGTCATCTGTAGACTTTCCCTCATCTTTCTCTGAAATAGTAAGAGAAACTGTGAGTTTACATTTCTGTACCTTTTTAAGTTCATACTTCTATCTTTGAACAAAAGCACCTCCTCAATATCTGAACAGTAAAATTCGTTCTTCCCTTTTCACTTGCCTATGCATTATTTAAGAATGCTGCTCTGAATTCTAGCATTAGGGTTTTCCTTGGAGCAACAATCAACAACAGTTTTTTAGTCTGGTACAGCAGGAAATATAGGATATCCAGGATAGTTTCACATATTTGTTTGCTATGTTCATCCTCAACAATTAAATATGATAATCCAATTTGGTGAAAAATAAACTGAAATCAGATCTGCTGCAAAAACTTTTTAAACGTAATTTTCAGCCTAGCAATCAATGCTTATTCAGTTTCCATGTCATCTCTGTCTTCTCGCTTTGCAGATGCTCAAGTGATGTTAAATTAAACAATTGCACAAAATTTAAGAACTGCAGGAAAATTACCATCCACACTTAATTCTGGAATACAAAAAGGTCCTTAGAAAACACCCTTCAATGATTATTTTTCCTTATAGCAAAAATAAAACAATACAAAGACTCTCACAGTAAAAGTAGAATACATTTGAGACATTCTTCTTGCATCTTACGTCATTTCAAAATATAAGACTACAACGGTGAAAATGAGGTACCCCTAAAATATATTGAAAGACTGAGCTGCTAATGAAAAATGTCTAACCTCCAAGTGAGCTGTGTATTGAAACAGACAGCAACACTAAAGTACGTATCATTTACAGACACACACAACATCAAACTATTATCTAGTTAATACTATACTTTACTCCAGGACATTTACCTTAAATTTGTGTAAACTGAAAACACAGGCTTGTAAACCACAGGCTCAAATCTGTAATTATAACACAAAGAAAAAAAAATAAGAAATCTTAAACTTACAATGATGAGTTATCATAAATCCAGCACAGCAAGTAGCCCTAAGGGTACATTTTAGATTTTTTATCCATGCTCTGTTCTCTCTGATGTGACTATTTGGGCACATGGTCAAGTTGCTATCAGCTTCTCTCTTAGTGCTGTATGAGAGCTGTGCTGATTTATCTAGTCTTTCTGCAGCAGATTAGCACTAATGTTTCTGCTTCTGCATCCTACCTTTCTTTAACAGTAGGCGCTGCGTTATCATTGGCAATCCAAATTAAAGAGCCAGTAAATGTAGCCCGGAATTTTTTCTTTCCTGTGAAACAACTGTTATGCAGTTAGTCTCACACAAGAATACCACTGTTTAATCTACTGACCCTCCTTTTCAATATCCCTGCTGAGAATGGTAGTCAGAGACACAGAAGGGTGGGTCCAATAAGACTGCTGTAGTCCAAAGGTCTTTTTATGATTTATTCTATTACAAAGAATATACTCTTGTGCAGATGGCCCCAAACAACGGACAGCTGTAATACAGATATTCTTCAGCCGGCAACATAGGATTTTCACTATTTGTAACACAAATACAGTGAAATCTAGTTTATTAAAAGAACATGGCCAACATGAAATTTAGACAAACAAGGTTTTTTAAAATACCAAGGATGCTGGGGAGACATGAACTCATGTGAATAGGGAAGATTTCACTATATTACAATATATGTGCTTGTTATAAACTCTCTTTCCTCTTGCTCCTTTTTTGTTTCTAAAATGATATTTTTAAAACATTTGCCCCCTCATTTTTTCTCATGTTGTCCGTAGATTAGGAATATTTTACACTGTAGAACTGATGAAATCAGCATACTTCGCTATAAAATGGTGTAAGAACAAACTGAATGACCAGTTTTGTCTTTCCAGTAAACCAGTAGTATTTTATCAGTAAAATGCCATTTTTAATTCATGACGTTTTCAGTTCAAGCCACCCTGAGATACAATAGTTTAAATTTTCATAAAGACTTTTAAAAATATTAGGAAAAAAGTAAATGTCTGAGAATATTTGATTCATGGAAATTTTGAACATCCTGACAAGTTTGCTCATATCACTGCTCTTCCTAGATGGTTTCCCCTCTTGAATACAGAAAAAGATTAGTATTCCTCTCTGCCCTTAAGAAACAAACATGGTTCTTGAATATTATTAAATAAGCATCCAATTCATGCCACTTAAACACTAGGAATATCTGAGAAGCAGACAAGATTCTTGGAGCCCTGATCTCTGATTATTACCGGCATTAACTTTAAATACAAGTTACACGGAGCATTCTAGGCAAAGCATGAAATCACCAAAAAAAGATTTACTATTCTTTTACTATTTTATAATAAGCCCTAAAACAAAACATAAAAAGCTGCTATTTTAGTTCACTTATTTAAATAATAATAGCAATTAAAAATGCAGCACCTTTCATCTTCTCAAAGTGCTTTACAGATTTTATATATACACAAGAATTTCTTCACAACCAATGAAGCGTAGCTGATGGATGCAGCAATGGTTAAAAAGCATGCAGCAACACTAAACAACACTTTAGGACAGGAAACAATGAAGAATGCTATATCCAACTCAAACTTACAGAGGAATTTTAAGCAGGCACAATTCAGTTACCCAAATTGGGATTTGTCCTGGGCAGATAGATAAACACTTCTACCCTTGTTGCAAAAACGTATGGTAGAATTTTTAATGGCCACAAATAAATAGGCCCTCCCTCTTTGAAAGATGGTATCCTTCAGCTACAAGAGCACCCAGACTCAATAGGGCACTGAGTTAATATTGATTCAAAAGAATCACCAATACCACGCCTTTCAGCACTTAAGAACTCATTGGAAGTTCTTCCATACAAGTATTGTGCAATACTAAAAACAGAGTCCAGTTACTATTGCATTGCAGTGGTACATTAAGTCCAAATTATATCCATAGTTATTCAAGTGCACAAATACAGTACAGCACTTGCAGACCCTTTGGGATGAAACTGTTATACAAATAATACATCTTTACCTATCAGAAGTGTGGTCCTTTAGGGTATCTCTACACTATAGCTGGGGAGTGTGATTTCCAGCTCAGGTATGCGTACTAGTGTGTTAAAAAGAGAAGAATAGCTGCGGTTAATCCAAGCCATGGCTCATGCTGCCATGGCCACCCTGCTATTTTTAGCATGATACTTGAGCAGAGCTAGTGCATGTAACTCTACCCGAGCTGGGAATTACACCTTCCAGCTGAAGTGCAGACATCACCTTAGAAAATTAGATTGACCCAGCCATGTCACTCAGGAATAAGAAAAATCCAACCCCTCTAACAATGTAGTTAAGCCAACGTAAGTCCCCATGTAGACAACACTAGATCCTACCTATCACTTCTTTGGGAAGTTGTCATAAATATAAAGGGAAGGGTAAACACCTTTAAAATCCCTCCTGGCCAGAGGAAAAACCCTTTCACCTGTAAAGGGTTAAGAAGCTAGGATAACCTCGCTGGCACCTGACCACAATGACCGATGAGGAGACAAGATACTTTAAAAGCTGGAAGCGGGGAGAAACAAAGGGTCTGGGTCTGTCTGTGTGATGCTTTTTCCCGGGACAGAACAGGAATGGAGTCTTAGAACTTAGTAAGTAATCTAGCTAGGTATGTGTTAGATTATGATTTCTTTAAATGGCAGAGAAAATAAGCTGTGCTGAATGGAATGGATATTCCTGTTTTTGTGTCTTTTTGTAACTTAAGGTTTTGCCTAGAGGGATTCTCTATGTTTTGAATCTAATTATCCTGTAAGGTATTTACCATCCTGATTTTACAGAGGTGATTCTTTTTTCCTTTTTCTTCTATTAAAATTCTTCTTTTAAGAAACTGAATGCTTTTTTCATTGTTCTTAAGATCCAAGGGTTTGGGTCTGTGATCACCTATGCAGATTAGTGAGGATTCTGATCAAACCTTCCCCAGGAAAGGGGGTGCAAGGTTTTGGTGAGGATACTGGGGGGGAAAGACGTTTCCAAACGAACTCTTTCCCAATAATAAATACCGGTTAGACGTTTGGTGGTGGCAGCGAAAGTCCAAGGGCAAAAGCTAAAATAGTTTGTACCTTGGGGAAGTTTTAACCTAAGCTGGTAAAAGTAAGCTTAGGAGGTTTTCATGCAGGTCCCCACATCATGCCTTAGAGTTCAGAGTGGGGAAGGAACCTTGAAATGGTGGCAGAGCGGTGGGATTAACTTGAAATCATTTTGAGATCAATTTGAGATTTTTTTGAACCAGAAGCACAGATTTGAAAAGGAAATTTTCTTTTCCTTTGGGCTGCTGAAAAGCAGGGTTTTGGCTGAAAGCAGTTAGGTTTTTTTTCTGTTTTGGGGCCAGAGCAGAGACAAAAGGGAATTGTCTTTTGTGAGCTAGAGTTTTCTCTACCTAAAGGCAGGGTAGTTAACCTCCTGCAGGGAAATTCACCAGTCTTCACAGACCTGAAGTTGTTTTTACCTAAGAGCAACTAGAGGGGTTTTCTGCCTATTTGCCTGGAGACAAAGGTGTTAGGGGGTTTTGTGGGGGGTTTTTTGGATTTTTTTTTGTTTGTCGGGTTTTTTTTCTTCTGTAGGCTGACAATCACGATCAGAAAATATAGTATCATATTACAGCACAGCAAAATTTTACAAGCCAAGTTTTTTTTGTTTGTTTTATTTCTAACTCTCGGGTTAAAAACAGAGAGGTAAAGATGACAGAAACCAAGACACAACACAAACTGGAGTTAGCCAGACTGGAGGCAGCAAAGAGGCAGAAAAAGCCCTAGAAGCTGCCCACAGGAGAGAAATGGAGGGAAAGGAAAAAGAAATGGAGGCAAGGGCCAAAGAACTGGAGGAGAAGGAAAAAGAGAGGAAGCATGCACTGGAGATGGAGAAGGCAAAGGCTCAGCAGAATATACCAACAAACCCTAGCAATCCTTCTCCAGGTACCACTTCCCATCCCAGAAAGTTCCCCACCTACAAGACAGGCGATGATACCGAGGCCTTCTTAGAAAACTTCGAAAGGGCCTGCCTTGGGTACAGCATCTCTACAGACCAATACATGGTAGAGCTGTGGTCGTAGCTCAGTGGACCCTTAGCTGAGGTGGCGGCTGAAATGTCTAAGGAACACATGAACCAGTATGAACTGTTTAAAACCAAGGCGAAAGTCAGAATGGGGCTAACACCCGAGCATTCCCGTCGGCGATTCAGAGCCCTAAGGTGGAAACCAGACGTGTCATTTACCCGACATGCCTACCACATTGTGAAACATTGGGATGCCTGGATATCAGGAGCAACTGTTAAATCTCCAGAAGATTTGCTCTTCCTAATGCAAATGGAGCAATTCTTAGAGGGTGTTCCTGAGGAAATGGAAAGATACATCCTAGATGGGAAGCCCAAAACTGTAATCAAGGCAGGGGAGATTGGAGCTAAAGGGGTGGAGGTGGCAGAAAAGAAAAAAACTGATCGCAGTTGGAGCGGATACCAGAAGGGACAACCTCAGACCACCCCCTATTACCGGAGGCCACCCAAGGCCTCAACTACCCCCCAAGGAACCCTCCAGACACCTTATCGTCCCGCCACACCGTTCTCCAGCAACCCACCTCGCTCCAGTGACCCGTCCAGTGACGATGTTTTAAATGTAACGAGTCGGGGCATGTAAAGGCCAACTGCCCCAAGAACCCCAACAGATTACAGTTCATTGCACCGGAATCACACCAGAGGTCCGCAGGCCCAGATACCTCCCAGATACCCTTGGAGCGGAGGGAAACTGTGAGTGCGGGCGGGAAGAAGGTCACCGGGTGGAGGGACACCGGAGCACAAGTCTCAGCTATCCATGATTACTTAGTGGACCCCAATTTAATCAACCCAGAGATCCAAGTGAAGATTCAACCCTTCAAGTCCAACTCTTTCAATTTGCCTACAGCCAAGTTGCCTGTCCAGTACCAGGGCTGGTCAGGAACATGGACTTTTGCAGTCTATGATGATTATCCCATCCCCATGCTGTTGGGGGAAGACTTGGCCAATCATGTGAAGCGGGCCAAGAGGGTGGGAATGGTCACCCGCAGCCAGGCTAAACAAGCCGTGACACCTAGCTCTGTTCTGGAAACTTCTATCAGGACCCGGTCAGAGGTGATGGACCCGGACCCCAGGCCAATGTCTGCAACAGCAGTAATGGATCCGGTCCCAGAGACCCAGACGGAACCAGTCCCAGAACCGGAACCAGCGGAACAACCAGCACCAGACCCATTGCCAGCACTGAATCCAGTACTTGCAACCCCAACACCAGAGGGCCCCACCGAACCTGAACCGGCAGCAGCCGATAACTCTACACAAGAGGCTCAGCCGGAGCCTGAACCCCAACATAGTGCACCAGCGGAGAGCGGTTCACAGTCAACGGAAACAGCCCCATTCCCTACATCGCTTCCAGTGGGACCAAGTATAGGTCCACAATCCAATGAGGAACTGATGTCTCCAGCATCAGGGGAACAGTTCCAGACCAAACTGGAAGCAGATGAAAGCCTCCAGAAAGCTTGGAGGCAGCACGGAGCAACCCACCGCCTCTCAGCTCTTCTAATCGATCCAGGTTTGTTGTAGAAAGAGGACTTTTATACAAGGAAACTCTTTCTGGTGGACACCCGGAAGACTGGCATCCTCAGAGACAGTTGGTAGTTCCAACTAAGTACCGGGTCAAGCTCTTGAGCTTAGCCCACGATCATCCTAGTGGCCACGCTGTGGTGAACAGGACCAAAGACCGTTTGGGGAGGTCATTCCACTGGGGGGAATGGGCAACGATGTTTCTACCTATGTCTAGTCTTGTGAGGTATGCCAAAAAGTGGGAAAACCCCAAGACCAGGTCAAAGCCCCTCTCCAGCCACTCCCCATTGAAGTTCCATTTCAGCGAGTAGCTGTGGATATTCTGGGTCCTTTTCCGAAAAAGACACCCAGAGGAAAGCAGTACATACTGACTTTCATGGATTTTGCCACCTGATGGCCGGAAGCAGTAGCCCTAAGCAACACCAGGGCTAAAAGTGTGTGCCAGGCACTAGCAGACATTTTTGCCAGGGCAGGTTGGCCCTCCAACATCCTCACAGATGCAGGAACTATGGAAAGCCTTTGGGAAGCTCATGGGGTAAATCACTTGGTCGCCACTCCTTACCACCATCAATCAAATGGCATGGTGGAGAAGTTTAATTGAACTTTGGGGGCCATGATACGTAAATTTGTAAATGAGCACTCCAATGATTGGGACCTAGTGTTGCAGCAGTTGCTCTTTGTCTACAAAGCTGTACCACATTCCAGGTTAGGGTTTTCACCATTTGAACTTGTATATGGCCGCGAGGTTAAGGGGCCATTACAGTTGGTGAAGTAGCAATGGGAGAGATTTACACCTTCTCCAGGAACTAACATTCTGGACTTTGTAACCAACCTACAAAACACCCTCCAAACCTCTCTAGCCCTTGCTAAAGAAAACCTACAGGATGCTCAAAAAGAGCAAAAAGCCTGGTATGATAAACATGCCAGAGAGCATTCCTTCAAAGTAGGAAACCAGGTCATGGTCTTAAAGGCGCTCCAGGCCCATAAAATGGAAGCATCGTGGGAAGGGCCATTCATGGTCCAGGAGCACCTGGGAGCTGTTAATTATCTCATAGCATTCCCCACCTCCAACCGAAAGCCTAAGGTATACCATATTAATTCTCTAAAGCCCTTTTATTCCAGAGAATTAAAGGTTTGTCAGTTTACAGCCCGGGAAGAAGATAATACTGAGTGGCCTGAAGGTGTCTACTACGAAGGGAAAAGTGCTGGTGGCGTGGAAGAGGTGAACCTCTCCATGACCCTTGGGCGTATGCAGCGACAGCAGATCGGAGCTGTGCACTAGCTACACGCAGACGTTCTCAGCCACCCCAGGACTGACTGAACGGGCATACCACTCCATTGACACTGGTAATGCTCACCCAATTAAAGTCCAACCTTACCGGGTGTCTCCTCAAGCTAAAACTGCTATAGAACGGGAGATCCAGGATATGTTACAGATGAGTGTAATCCACCCCTCTGGCAGTGCATGGGCATCTCCAGTGGTTCTAGTTTCCAAACCAGACGGGGAGATACGTTTTTGCGTGAACTACCGTAAGCTAAATGCTGTAACTCGCCCAGACAACTATCCAACGCCACGCACAGATGAACTATTAGAGAAACTGGGACGGGCACAGTTCATCTCTACCTTGGACTTAACCAAGGGGTACTGGCAGGTACCGCTAGATGAATCCGCCAATGAAAGGTCAGCCTTCACCACACATATTGGGCTGTATGAATTTAATGTACTCCCTTTCGGGCTGCGGAATGCACCCACCACCTTCCAAAGACTTGTAGATGGTCTCCTAGTGGGATTAGGAGAATATGCAGTCGCCTACGTTGACGATGTGGCCATATTTTCGGATTCCTGGGCAGAACACCTGGAACATCTACAAAAAGTCTTTGAGCGCATAAGGGAGGCAGGACTAACTGTTAAGGCTAAGAAGTGTCAAATAGGCCTAAACAGAGTGACTTACCTTGGACACCAGGTGGGTCGAGGAACTATCAACCCCCTACAGGCCAAAGTGGATGCTACCCAAAAGTGGCCTGTCCCAAGGTCAAAGAAACAGGTTCAATCCTTCTTAGGCTTGGCCGGTTATTACAGGCGATTTGTACCGCAATACAGCCAAATCGCCACCCCACTGACAGACCTAACCAAAAAGAAACAGCCAAATGCCGTTCAGTGGAGCGAAGAGTGTCAGAAGGCCTTTAACCAGCTTAAAGCGACACGCATGTCTGACCCTGTACTAAGGGCCCCAGACTTTGACAAACCGTTCCTAGTAACCACCGATGCGTCCGACCGCCGCTGCCACCAAGGCAAGGTTCCTTCCCCACTCTGAACTCTAGGGTACAGATGTGGGGACCTGCATGAAAACCTCCTAAGCTTACTTTTACCAGCTTAGGTTAAAACTTCCCCAAGGTACAAACTATTTTAGCTTTTGCCCTTGGACTTTCGCTGCCACCACCAAATGTCTAACCGGGTTTATTTTATTAGGAAAGAGCCCGTTTGGAAACGTCTTTCCCCCCAAAATCCTCACCAAAACCTTGCACCTCCCTTCCTGGGGAAGGTTTGATAAAAATCCTCACTAATTTGCATAGGTGATCACAGACCCAAACCCTTGGATCTTAAGAACAATGAAAAAAGCATTCAGTTTCTTAAAAGAAGAATTTTAATAGAAGAAAAAGGGAAAAAGAATCACCTCTGTAAAATCAGGATGGTAAATACCTTACAGGATAATTAGATTCAAAACATAGAGAATCCCTCTAGGCAAAACCTTAAGTTACAAAAAGACACAAAAACAGGAATATCCATTCCATTCAGCACAGCTTATTTTCTCTGCCATTTAAAGAAATCATAATCTAATGCATATCTAGCTAGATTACTTACTAAGTTCTAAGACTCCATTCCTGTTCTGTCCCGGGAAAAAGCATCACACAGACAGACCCAGACCCTTTGTTTCTCCCCGCTTCCAGCTTTTAAAGTATCTTGTCTCCTCATCGGTCATTGTGGTCAGGTGCCAGCGAGGTTATCCTAGCTTCTTAACCGTTTACAGGTGAAAGGGTTTTTCCTCTGGCCAGGAGGGATTTTAAAGGTGTTTACCCTTCCCTTTATATTTATGACAGAAGTAGATTACCTACACCAACTGGGGAACCTCTCCTGTTAGGGGTAGACAGTGTTTACACAGAAGTGCTACAGCTGTAGCATTTCAAGTTTACACAAGTCCTTACGTTTTGTCTAGACTAGACTTTCTCGTCCTGTTGTAATGAGTGAATCTGAATAAACAATTAACTAACTCCTTTGTAAATGTTAATCTAGATACTTCTGGAATAAATATTTGTGGGGAAAATATCTACAAAGGTGTTAGTTAATTTGAGCTAATTGACACTCCGTTAACTCAAATTACTACAGGACCACAAACTAATTTAGACAAAGCTTTCAGGCACATCTATATTAGAAATTTATGCAGGTATTGCACTGTGGGTAGGGATATATGCAGCCATACACCTTAGTGTAAATGCAATTATACTGGTATAACAGTGTAATTGCCAGCACAGATTATTTCATTCACTGAACCAATACACACTGTACCAACAAAAGCACTTTTTTGTTAGTATAAACTGTGACTACATGAGAAGGGTTTGCTGCTATAGCTATACCGGCAAAATTTTCTAGTGTAGACTAGGCCTTAGATAGGCTGGTACGGCACCTAAGGAAGTTTGCATGATTTACTACACCTCTACCCAATTGCTGACCAAATAATGGTACCTCTTAGCTTAATTCTTCTTTAGCTTAAAAATGAATTTAATGTTTGTGATTTATACTGGATTTACTGCCTTGGAGCTTGAGCATTCTACCTAACCACAGTACTAGGACAGCACAGAAAACTGTTGTGTAGGCTTTCTGATACTGACCTATCTGTGTGTCCCAAAACAGGTCTGGAGAAATCACCACTTGGGATGAGAAGATAGATAAGGCTCCAGGTCCATCAGGTCCTTGGTTTAATACTGCCGACAAAAGTGCCAATTACTGACAATTATGGTGATGTGGACACCATTTCATTAGGAAGTGGACTGAGACCACAATCTATATTTCATATAGGTCTTGTCTTCATTAGGAAACATGGTGCGTTAAACAACACATGTTGAAATCGTAGTGTAGACATGGCAAGTTTTAACATGTGTGAGCTGGTGGAGGTAAATCCTAGGCTTCCCACTAGGTTTATCTCAACAAGCTAACATGCATTTAAACGACAACTGTCTTGTCTACCTTAGATTTTCAACATGTTAAATACACACCTTTTTTGTACAATAGACATGGCCATAATGTAGATCGTAGACTAGGTATCAGATTGACTCAGTCCAAGCATGTATCCCCCTTGTGGCCTTGTGTGCTGCTGCAGTTGCCTGCCTCAGTTTCCCTTCAGGTTCATGGAAATAATCCACTCAAAGCCAAAAGTCTTTAAAATAATATTCCTCTCTCTTGGGGCAGGTCTTCACTACCCGCCAGATCGGCAGGTAGTGATCGATCTATCGGGGATCAATTTATTGAGTCTCATCTAGATGCGATAAATTGATCCCCAAATGCACTCCCCATCGACTCCGGAACTCCAGCTCGCGAGAGGCGGAAGCGGAATCGATGGGGGAGCAGCAGCGGTCGACTTGCCGCCGTCCTAACAGCCAGGTAAGTCAACCTAAGATACACCGACTTCAGCTACGCTGTTCGCATGGTTGAAGTAGCGTATCTTAGATCAGCCTCCCCCCTAGTGGAGACCAGGGCTTGGAGTCTAATTTATTCTATATAGTCCAGCTCCCAAAAGAGACATTCTTTCACTCAACCCTAGGTTCAGGATTGCCACAGCCCTCCTTTTGGGACTTTGTTGTGGCAGAGTCCTCCGCTCAGAGAGCTCTTCCTGACAGAATGTGGAGACTCTTTTTGAGACACCACTCACTCCCCATTCATTACTTGACAACTCCCTTGACCCTTCCAAGGTGGTTCTAATTACAGTAGAACCTCAGAATTACCAATGCCTCAGGAATGGAGATTGTTCATTACTCTGAAATGTTCCTAACTCTGAACATAATGTTATGGTTGTTCTCTCAAAAGTTTACAACTGAACATTGATTTAATACAGCTTTGCAACTTTACTATCCAGAAGAAAATGCAGCTTTTAACCATCTTAATTAAAATGAAACAAGCACAGAAAGTTTCCTTACTTTGTCAAATCTTTTTTTAAAAAACTTTCCCTTTATATTTTGAGTAGTTTAAGTTTAACATAGTATTGTACTGTGTTTGCTCCCGCCCCCACTTTTTTGGGGGGTCTCTGCTACTGCTTGTATGCATATTTCCGATTCCAAATGAGGTGTGTGGTTGACTGGTAAGTTCGTAACTCTGGTGTTTTACTCTAAGGTTCTACTGTACCCCCAAACACCTGTCTGAGCCAGTTGGGAGAACTGGAGTCTTGCTCAGTCCACTCTACAAGGTTCCTTTAAAGGAACAATGGCCTGGTCTTCCTATATCATCCCCATCCCAGACATTAACTATTCCTTGAGACCATCTTCCTCTCACACAGTGTACGTTTTGGTTATTCTTTCAGCTTTCATTCACCTTCCTCAGACACCTGGAATTAGGTAACTGGCCTCTCAAACCACCTCCTCTGGCCTTAAAGTCCCAGTATCCCATTACACACTCCAGCATACATTGAAGCGAACTGACTACATGTAATAAAATGTGCATCACATTACCACTGCTTTGAGCCATCTGATCTCCAGTTTGCTTAATTCCTACTTATTTATTAAAAATTATCTTTGAAGGCTTTAATCTTTTACTTAAACATTGGTTTGGATAAAGAAATTTTGTTCCACATACGTACAGCAAGGGCAGAAAGAAAGACCAGCGCATCACCATTTTCTCCAGAAAGAGTCATCTGTCCTTTCTAAGCCCCAGTGATTTGCATAAGTGTCACACATAAGCTATGCAAATGTATAGTTCAAATATGTATATGGATTATATGTACATTTACAGGAAATTACTAAAAGGAATTTTGAGTGTAAAGTCAAACAAATTATCATCTATAATTGAATACATGCAAGTAAGCTTTAATTAAATGTGACTTCTCTGCTGAAAAGGAAAACATTCAAGTCTCACAACAGAAGAAGTTGGCCAACTGAGAAAACAAGCAAGCTTGGCTGCATGAAAAAAATATTTAAAAAAAACAATAACCCACATTTCAGTTTTTTCCAACTTACTCTTGATTCACAAAACCAAATCCCTAAGACACAACAGTGCTTATAAAAAGGTGACAGGCTTGCTACCAAGATCAAATATTAGATATATACAGACAGGGCAGAAAGTTTTGGGGTAAAGGGACCAGTGAAATGATTCCTTGGGACCTCTTCATCATATTCAAAAATGCATGGAATCTTCAGGCCATAATCAGATGCCTACCACAGAAATAGAACCCAGCTGCTTTTGCTGGGCCCATGGCATGGGGGCCAACATTTAAAAATGTCCAAATGATAACTTGCCGCATAGGATTGGAGTTTGTGGCCTATTTAAGGGCTATGCGTTTGCATACAGTGATTTTTAATACTTATAGCATTTGCAAAATTAACACATCATCATGACACCCCTAAGAGGTAGAGAAATATGATTGTCCTTATTGAGGAGAAAGTAGTGTGGGAAAGGTTAATTGACTTGACTAAGGTCACATAGGGAGAACACATCAGAGCCAGGAATCACATTAGACCACCTTTCTCCTTGTGGCCAGGGATCACTATGACTGCTCAGCAGAAGAGCCAGCTAAATTGCAAGCAACTGTCTGGGAGGTGAGAGGAAGTTTACAATGACCCTGCCACTACCAGGGACAGCCCAGACAGTACTACCAAAACAGCCATGAATTAGTTTGAGGTCCCCCAGAAAATCAAGGGATTATAACCATGGGTTTCACTGGTCCCAAAGGGCAGCCATGGGCCTTGCCTATACTAGAAGGAATTATAGAATGGTTACACCACCAAATCCTCTTAGTGGAGATGCAGAGTGCTTTTGCTGGTATAGTTCATATAAGTTTTCTGAACAAAATAAACTATACTGGCAAAAGGACTCTCCTCCCCCCCCCCCCCAACCCCCGGAATAACCGTATTTACACTAGGGCTTTTGCTGGCATAGCTCTGTCTGGTTTGGTGTGTGATTTTTTTCCACACTCCTAACTAACACAGCTATGCCAACAAAACTTTTACAAGTAGACCAGGCCTAGGTGACTTTAGGAAGACTGTGAATAATCAGTGATGTTTAAGGGAAATCAATTAGTAACAACATTTCAACTCCAGGGATCAGTTTACATTTTCCAGACTTTCTTTGCGAGGCAACTGGCAAGAACATTTTTCTAAATGAAAGATGAGATTAGCCTTGAAATGTGAGTTCAGCTTTAAAATCCTCCACTCAGTCAAATGAAACGACCTTTCTCCATGGAAGGTGAGCATGGCCCATCAGCAACCACTCTGATGGACACACTGCTCTGTGAAAAGTGGTCTCTGAGATAATATGTTAAGTCTTTGAAAGTCAGTTACTAAAGGCCACTTTATCCTTAATGGGCCACCTCGTAGCTCTTGTTTAGACAAAGCCTCAGAGAAAGCAACAAGTCCAAATCCCCACTGTGGGTGTAAGGAACTGGAATAAACTGCCCCCGGGCTTATCTACACAATCTGTTAGTGCACAACGCACTCTAGCCCGCCTCAGGCTAACTGGCCCTATTGACCCTGCTACTGTGCACTAGAAGTTTGATAGTGCACTTGATGTCCTACTGTGAAAAATGGCATGTCTTGGCCTGCAGGCTAACCCAAAGGGCACAGCAAAAGAAAGCGGGGGGAGGAGAGAAGGGGGGTATCTGTCACTCTGGACAGCATGGGGCTGGAACTCTGACTGGGAGGTGAATGCCAGGAAAAGTTCTTTACATATGTGACCACATTTTTTTCTACATCTTCGAGTTCTTGTCTAGTTTATGAGAAGTGTGTGGTGGGGCCCGCTTGCTCCTGCCTCTATTCAAGTTCACAAATGGCTCAGAGATCTTTTTTGCTGGTAAAATGCCTAGTGCGGTTTATTTACAATATTAGTTTCCACCACCCTTATACACTCTATAGCCTTACCCCTAGAGTCCAAGGGAGCCCCTTCCTGCGAGAAGCAGGGAAGAGCAATGACTCTCTCTTCCTTTCCTCCTCTCTTTTTCTGCATTCTCCCTCTCCTACTTCCCTCCTCTGCCTTTCCTACAATCAGCCCAATGAGCCTCTTAGATCTCCTCAGCTCATCAGTTAGGCACAGCTCTTAATGAGGTCTGCTCTGGAGTAATTAATTAGAGTTGCAGTGACCAGAGTGCTGACTCAGTTGCTGTTGCCCAGAACTCTGTCACAAAGCATAAAATCTAGACTTTTTTATTTTACTCCATTTTTTTTCAATAAAACTTTTTACTAAGAGATTTAATATTGCGGGGAGGATTCTCACTCAGTCCGTCTGAGAGGAAAAATGCATCCCGCAACTTCTAAGGACAGATACTAAAGTGGTAAAAGTTTCTGGAACCTAAACCCTCACTCTAGTCTCACGATCAGTGAGGTCTGGGCTTTAATGTTCTCTTGGAGGGAGGTGCATTGCAAAAGGCTAAGGCAGGCTGTACCAAGGGCCCAGCTCCACACCCATCCTGGGATATTGCTATATAATAAAGTTTAAGGGCTGCTATAGCTCTATGGCTCCAGGCCTCCAATTCTCCCCTACTCTGACCCTGTCCTCTTCTTTGCTGTCTCAGCCTGAGCAAATCCCTGCATTTTGCCATTCTTGTCAGACTGATGTTAGGAAAAAAATTGAAGAGGTTTCCTTGCTTCTGTGGCTTATTTTTGTTGCTTTTAGGGAAGCAAGGCAATTGGGGGGGAAACCAAACAGCTTGCACTATGGAGACCCTCAGGCTAGGACTCAGAGAATGGACTTGTTTGTTTCAGCTATGTCAGTAATAGAGACAGATAGAGCTTCTGGGGCGCATATTCCCATTTACGAGTTCAAAATTCACTGTTTTGGTGAACAATCTTGTTTAATAAACTTTCACGTGAATATTTACAGAAATGAAACAAAAGAGGACGGAGTGTAGCGTTTTTTTTAGCAAATGTATGTCCTCGAAAATAAATTTCAGCTGTTCACTCAAATTTACTGTGTATGCATGAAAAATCACAACTTCTCCAACGTATAGGCTGCAATTGTTCTATTTCTGCTTATATTCCTGACCTTTAATTGCTTATTTGCAAAAGCCAAGACAAATAGGAGAACAAAAATTGGGCAATGAAACAAAAAAGGGAAACTTTGAAGGTGAACTTAAGGTCATGCCAAATGAAGAAGAGGTATAGTAGAAATTGATCATTCCATCTTCTTTACCCAGCCCTGGAACATGGGAACAAGAGAACATTCAATTGCCAGGCAATATATCTGTAACCTGTAGTGCAGCCTACAGTTAATCAGTAGAATTCACTGCCACAGAAGATCCATTAATAAATTTAATTTGGTTTAGTTATTTAAAAGTTTATACATCACACCTGTTGCCAAGGAACCAAATTCATAATGGAAGGTGGTTGGGAAACAGGGTAAGTGTCAAAACACTGTAACTTACTATAATTTGGAACTCGGTGGGTAGGCAAATCAAGAATGTAAAATAAAAGTTGTATCAGTTTATGCCAGGGTTGAATTTGATTCTGGGACTGTTGGGGGTAATGCAGGGACAGGGTAAAGTATATGACGGGGCAGAAAGAGATCAGTGGGGCTGCTTTTATTATGCACTTCTGTCAACAGCTTTTTTCTATACCTTTCCCCTACCCCATGCATGAAGTTACACTCACTTTTGCACACCTTCCAAACGCCAAATCAGTGAAAATTCCTCACTTACACCCATTTTCTAACAGCTTACAGCCAAAAAGTAATTTATACCACCAACGCTGGCACTAAAAGATTTGGTCGAAAGACTTCTATGGGAATGACACCAGCGCACTCCAGGCTGCATTTGACTTAAGGTGTGTAGGCACCTTACACTTAATATAAAAACAAACAAGAAAGTATTTAAGTTATCTAATGGGTGAATATTTATGGATACCATTGCCTTTAGAATGAGGCTCCTCCGCATTGCTTTGATGTTAATTAATTCATAAACCAGTTAAATAAATCTTACCAGACAAACATGTGGGGGAAAGGGAGATTCTTTTAAAAAAAAATCATCACCAGATTAGTGGATTACGGAAATTCATTTGCATTTCATTAAGGTATCTGATATTTAATGTCATGAAATTTCATCTGAAAAATTAACTGAAAAGGACTTGGAGAGAAGCACTATTGTGGATTAAAACTGGCTAAATGAACAAAAACAAAAGGTGATTAAACATGGCAACGTATAGATAGGGTATCTAACAGATAACAGCAAATTGCCGGTACGATTATGATGGGTCCCGCACTTCCTCTTCTTAGGGGGTGGTTCAGGGCGCAGTTTCCTGCCCCTGAACTAGGGTATCTACTGTCCCACTAGTAACCCAAAGAAGGGTAGCGGAGACGGAGGGACCCAGGCCCGCCATCTACTCCAGGTCCTAGCCCAGGGGCCCTAGGGATAGTGGTAAACCACTTGAACTAGTGTTTCCTTCCCCTGGGCTACTTCCCTCTCCTGCTCTTCAGCTTGTGGGGCCTCCTGCCCTCTCTCTCTGCACAAGCCAGGTGTCTCTTTACCTAGGGTCTTGGTCTTCTAGCCAGCCATGGCACTTCTCCAAACCGCCCTCTGCTCCAACTCCTCCAAACCACCCTCTGCTCCAGCTCCTTCCCCTGGCTGATTTCGCAGGCATGGGTGGGTGAGATTCTGTGGCCTGCGTTGTGCAGGAGGTCGGACTAGATGATCATAATGGTCCCTTCTGATCTTAATATCTATGAATCTATGAAGCTATGATTGAAGCAAGGGGTTTTGACCAGGTGACTAGCTTCAGGTGCTCTAACTGGCTTCAGGTGCTTTTAATTAATCTATAGAAACCTTTCTTCCCTCTACAGGGAATAAGGCTTCTCCTCATCCTGGGACTCACATATCTCTCCTGTATCACTCTCCTGCTGCCTTCTGTATCACACAGAGTACCACATGAACTGGTTTTAGATCCTGTCCTATTTAATATTTTCATTATTAATTTACCAAGAGAGAGTAAACAGCATGTTTGTTAATGAAATACAGATGATCCTAAATTGGGAGGAGTTCTGAACACCTATAAGGACAGGAAAATAATACAAAGGAACCTAGAGAGGTCAAAAACTTTGGGAGAAAATAACAAAATTGAGGTTCAACTTGGAAAAATACATTTTTCCTGGAGAAACAATGTGAAAGAGATACTCAATGGGAAGGAGAAACCTGGGAAGCAGTAATGTTGAAAAAGAACTGAAGTGCATCAGTCACCACTCAAATTTCTACCTTTACTATCAGACACCACACAGTTACCAAGCTATAGCCTTTCTAAATATAAGGGGCAAATGCTATCATCTTAAACACTAGTGAATGGTAACTGTTGGCAAATAATGACTCTTTAATGATGACCACTGCAGGGGAGATAGTAGACAGCAAATTAGACATGTGTTGCAGATATGGCTGCAAATAGGCCAGTGCAATATTGGGCTGTATACAAAGAGTCATCATGTCACAGAATAGGGAAGTAACAATCACACTCCTTGTGGCTCTGTTATGACCACATCTGGAATGCTGTGTTAATTTCTGGGCACCATACTAACAAAGACAGTGACAAATTGAAGTGAGTTCGGGTTATATCAACAAAAATTATCCAGAGCTGGAGGAACTAGGCTTTTCAGGAAAATTAAAACAGACATCTGTAAAATTTGTTGAGAGATGACAAAATGGAGACAACAGTATACAAATATCTGAAGGCTGTAAATGATGACAGAGAGGAATCATACGGTGATTTAAGTAGAAATAACAGGATGAAATTTTAAAAGAGAAAATTTAGTCTGAATATCAGAATACATTTCTTAAATAATGTGAGATGCATTTGATTGTGGAATATTCTCCCAAGTGCAGGTCCCATCACTTATGATATTTAAAATTAGACTAAACAAAACACTAGAGAGTAAACTATATATGAAACAATTCCCCTCTGGCAGGGAGATGGAAAGCATGATCTAATAGGCCTTTTTCATTGCCATTTCTATCTTCTGTGCTATGACCCTCTTTGTTTTCAATTAATTACAAGTCTGATTTAAAAAAAAACATATTCTAGTTCTAAAAGAAGGGATGAGACCAAGTCAAGTCCTCAGGGCCGAGAGGAAAGAAGCATGTCAGTCTTTTTATTTATCCAATTCCAGGATACTCTCTCAGCATGTTGTTTCCTTTTCCCTCTGTATTTAGCACTGCATATATAAATGGCAAGGTTCCCTCCCTCCTGCCCCCGACCTTTCTAAACTATCAGGTATTGATTGCTGCTGGAGATAGGACACAGGACTAGATGAAGTCTTTGTATGATGTGCTAGCAGGGGTTCTCAAAACTTAATTTCACTGCAATCCCCTTTGGACAACAAAAATTACTACATCACCGGAGCGGGGGATCAAAGCCTGAGCCCACCCAAGCCCCTCCGCCTCGGGGGGGCGGGGGGGGAAGAGAAGGGGTAAAGTCAAGGCCCAAGGGCTTCAGCCCTAGGCGGGGGACCTGTAACCTGAGCCCCACCACCTGGGGCTGAAGCGCCTGGGCTTAGGCCCTGGAAGGTAGGGCTCAGGCTTTGACCAGCAAGTCTAACGCCAGCCCTGGCGACCCCATTAAAATGGGGTCACAACCCACTTTGGGGTCCCAACACAGTTTGAGAACCGCTGTACTAGATCAAACACTATGAACCAAATTCTACCTTCAGTTACAATTATATCAGTGGGATTGCATGGATGTACTTTAAATGAAGAAAGAATGTCACCCTATGCTTCTACTGGAAATACAGTTTTTATGATGATGTAATTTGCCAGCTCAGTCCAAAAACCCTTGGAATATATAATCTTTGCTGATGCTCCTTAACTTGCCACTCACAGCAACTGACAATATAAGAATTCCATCCCACTTCTCTTGATGGAGTAGTCTGATTAATGACAAGTGCAAAAGAAGAGCTTTGATGTGGCAGTAAAAATGACAAGATACAAGTCCACAATCCAGGAGATTCAAGTCCTTGTAACCCAGCAGAATCTTTATAGTTAATCTTTTAGTTTACATAACCAGCATTTTCTTCTGAATTGAATCAAAAACTTCCATATATATATTTCTAATTATTTTCTTCATGCTGGGCAATCCTGATTTTGGGGAGTGTGACATGCTTAGAGTTTCCTATTACAGCAAATCATTCTTATACAAAGAAAGCCATTCAAATGTGTTCACTTAAAAAGGAATATATTTAATATAAAGACAGTATTAATTATTCTTTAACAGTTTTCAAAAAAGGGTTGCTTTTTCTTTTTACTATAAAAGCTTCTTTGGGTTTTAGACTGTACAATTTATAATGCATTTCTGCAATGTGGCAATAACTTTGTCAGTATTCTGTGGCCTCACATATCCTTTTCGTAAATGAAATATTGGACAATTTAAATAAAAAGACCTGAATTTTGCAAGATTTTTTGTTAATTTTAGCTAAATTTTGACATTTATCTGCCAGTTACAGAAGTAGTTTAATAGAATTTTGGCTACATTTTTAAGCAAAAAAAACAACAACAAAAAAGCACTATGCAATCATTCTGTCTATAAGATTTTATAAAAACATAGTACAGATAATACTAAAATGGTTAAATAAAAACGTCATTTGATATGGGATCCATTTATCAAAGAGTTGTAATCAATCCTTCACAGTTGAAATTCATAACTAGAACCTTGCAAACACTATGGGACAAATTCTGCCTTGGATACATGAGCAGCAACCATTGGGCTAAAGCCACCACTAACGTAAGCAAACATCTTTCCATTTGACCTACTGACTTCAACTAGAAGCTGTTTCATTCGTATCTGAGAGCAGAATTTGACCTTTAAAAAGTTCAGGGTTGGTATAAAAGCCCCATGCTATGTAATGATGCTTTCTGGCCCTCCATTTCTCAATTCAGACGTAGCTCTAGTCATTACAAAGGTCCATGGAAATCGTCCTAATCCCCACAGTAAGACTGCAATTTTCCAAGTAAACCGTAGGTAAAGTTAGTCCACCAAAAACTTTCCAAAATAAACTCAGAAGAGTGACCTCTTTCACTTCTTAAGGGGGGGGAAGGGGAAGGGAGAAAACTGTAGCAGATTTCCTAGACTAAAGCAAGGGAATTCTCTGACTACTGCAGTGAAAGTGAAATGCCAAGAAGTGAGATAATATCAAAATTAGAACGATAACATGTAACAAGCTATTTACACCATCTTAGAATCTGGCTTATATAGAAATTGATCTTTCTTAACAGGCTCCATTGACCTCTAAACATGTGTTTCCCTTGCATAAAGAACTAGTCATAACTAACACTTTAAGAGCCAAACTGAGTCTCAGTGTAACTGAGACAGACTTTATGCCAAGTATGAATTTGGCCCTTAAAATGTTAATGGAACTTTATGCATGCCATGAACACTGAAAGAAAGATGTAAATCTTTATCCACACAGAGAGAATCTTTATGCAGGATATTTTTTTACTGTGAAACAAGACAGAAACATAGCACACAGGTTGGATGCAGAGAACAATAGCCAACATGTATACAGCAACACAGGTGTATTAGTACTTTATGGATATATGCAATCACTGCTCCAGAGACAGTTTACAATGTAAGGGTCTAATCTTGAGAGATGCTGAGCACCTGTCACTCCTATTGACTTCAAATGGGCATAAACTGGGCAACAGAAGCACTTTCTCTGGGGAGCAGTCTCTGCTGAGCTACTATCCCACACACAATACACTAGTCAGCACAGATCACTTCCCCTTGGAACCATATGGGCTCTTGTCTGCTCCTGTGCAGCACATCTATGCACTATGTCATACTCAAGAGAGATTAACTGATAATCCTGCCCGAAGACACTGCCCAATTAATGGACACCAGCCACACAGTAGATGGAGCACAGGACTGGGCTTCACAGGCCTGCTGAGCGATCCTCGGAAAGTCACTTCTCCTCTCTGTGCCTCATTTTCCCCATGCATAGAAAGAGGGATAACTATATTGACTTTGTTTGTAAAGTGTTTAGAGATCTACTGATTAAAGGTGCTATATAAAAAGTAGGCGTTTACAATATAGGGCATCTGGGTCCAACTAGTATCATCATGTAAGACTATGATTGCTCTGCTAGACTCCTGAGGTATTTCCAGTATATCCTGCAGGTCTCAACTGTATAGAAATTAAATCTGATTTGAGAGCACAAAGTTGTCAACAATTCAGTTAAAATACAAATACTTACAACCTGACTGGTACCATCTGTCACTTCCTGAAGTCTCATTATATTATTCATCAGAAAGGCACAGAGGCAGGAAACCCTTCATTTTGTTGAGGAAAAACAAAAGAAATCAAAGCCTCAGTGCAAGATATTTATTTATTAAAATGGGTATCATTCTTCATGGGGCAACTCCCAGTACAAAATTAATATAATCACATCTGACAGAAATATCCTGCTAAGAGTTTCAATGTGAGTCTCTACCATCATCTCATAATATATAATCTTTTAAACAACCATACTCCAGGCACTAACTACTCTGAAAAAAATAACACACGCTGATATACATCTAAAATATATTTTAGAATTGGGTCACATTTATGTAAAGAAATTGGAGCTGTGATTCATTCATATTGCCAACATTTACTGGTAAACTTTAGTGTTATTTATAGAATAGAATTTGGTTTTCTATCATAGCTTTCATGCCATACTTAATATGGCCCAAAGCACTCTGCACAGCTCACAGTAAAACAGCAACTCAAAGGTAAATGCTCCAGCCATTCTATGTTCTAGTATAGTGTAAGATGTGATTCTAATGTGAAAAGGCACTATGTAAAATGGTGTCTTCTAAATAATCAAATCTGCTACTTCTGTGACTAAACTTTTACTACTTTGTACACCCGCAATCAACACAGCTGAAAGAGTGTAAGGGCTTGTCTAACTGGTTGGGGAGTGTGAATCCTGGGAAAATGAAGGAACTTGTTCAGCCCTCAGGACTGTACTGCCATGCACCCATTTACTGGCCCCAAAGGGCATTTCCAGCAGCCAGGGATTGCCAGAGAGCTCAGGACATGCTCCTGCACCACTGAAGTCAATGGGAATTTTGGCTTTGACTTCATGTGGGATAAGAGTTGCAAAGGTGGTGTAGAGTTTTGAAACATTTAAAATCTAATTCATACGTTTGAGGAAGAAAAGTGAACCAGTAAAATGGTTATGTCCAGGAAATGGCGGCAGAAAGGAAATAGGCTTTTGAGTGTCTGTATAGATATAGCTATGAGAGAGAGAGAGAGAGAGAGAGAGAGAGAGAGAGAGAGAGATTATAGCATTATCTCCAGAGATAATTAAACAAAAGAGCATACATCAGCCAAAAAAAAAAATTCCCCAAAATTAAATTTAAGAAAAATACAATTTTTTTAGTGTCATAGGAGGATTTAGTTGGCCAGGACCCAATTGAGATAAAAGTCAGACTGCACAGCCCAAAACATGCCTCTGAATATGTACACAGATGAATGTGTACAGCATAAAAAAAATAAATGATTGTTCTGGGGGCAACAGCAGTAAGATAGCCAAAGACTAAGAGTTTATTTTTACTTGAGGACAATGTTCATTTTTGTTTATTCTTTCCCAGAGCTCTAATGTTGGATCATATTAAAGAAGTTCTGTATTAAAATCACAAATGAGTTTGATTCCCCAATGATGATAGTTTAAATTCCAGTGTATTACTAGATCAAGAGGTCTCGGTTTTTGGTCTCTTATTTTTACTGTTTCTCTCGCTCTCTGTGTGAAACTTGCAAGCTGCTAATTGTGTTAGTACATCCTAAGACAGAGTCTGTTCTAAAAGCAATACTTTGTAACAACAACTACTCACACAGGGAGAGACTCAAAGCAATACTCTGTAACAACAGAAACAACACATAGAGACTCCCCACCCTTTTATTGTATTTATCTCACTTTGTTAACAATTGTGATTAAAACAGATATTAAAATAGGATGTATGTGGATAATAAATGAATGATCAGGGAGGTGCCAGCCTAAGAATCCAGTGTCGATCGGCTGAAGAAGGCGTCAAGTGGAAACAACCAGAGGACCCCCAAAGGGCAGACTGGAATCCACCCAACAGCCTCAAGGATGGAGAACCGAAGAACAAAATAACATCTGGCAGCACAGAGCTGTCAGGAATGTGCCATCTGCTGATTGATTCAGCAACAGCATGATAAAGCAACCTCCATAGACTTGTATTAGACCAAAGACCTATAAAAACAGAACCAAGGGACTGAGTTCTTTGGGGTCTGATTCTGCAAACCAAGGAGCATCAGATGTGCATCTGACAAGGCCCTACTCCCTCTTCGTGTCCAGGCCACCTGGCCAGTGGCTTGGCACGAGCAACTCTAAGGCTGGTAACTATGATAACAACCTTGCAGAACCTCTGTGTGCGTGTGTGTGTGTGTGTGTGAATGAATGTGTGAATAAATATGAGATTGAATGGAATGTTATAGCTATAACTAACTGCTTACTATGATTCTTTCTGTATTTACAGTAAATGTGACATTTTGCTTTATCCCTTTTAATAAGAGCCTGCTGGTTTTTATTTTATTGGTATAACACTAAGAGAGTGAGTCTATAGTGCTGGAATCACTTGGCAGATAGGTGGCATCTTCTGATACTGGTGCTCTACATTTTGCTTGTGGAATGAAGAGCTGGAGCTGTTTTTTCAGCCTGCAGATTCCAACTGCTGGCTCCAGCCTCTGCAAAGCTACATGTCAGATGTCCAATGAGGATTATTTCCTTTCATGCTTATGGTATTGCTTTCAATCAGTTACTGAGAAAGCAAGCACAAGCTATATCATTTAACAAACATATATATAGTTATATTTAACATGCATATTGTATTAATCACACATGTGTGTACACGCAATACATATAGATATTACACACATGGTTAAATGGGATAACAAAGGAATATATTTTTTTGAAGACTGTACACCAGGCTAATCCCAGATCCAATACATCATATAGAACAGTGGTTTTCAACCAAGGGTATGTGTACGCCTGGGGGTACGCTGCGGTCTTCCAGGGGGTAGATCAGCTCATCTAGATATCTGCCTCGTTTTACAACAGGCTACCTAAAAAGCACTAGCAAAGTCAGTACAAACTAAAATTTCTTAGACAATGACTTGTTTATACTGCTCTACAGACTATAACTGAAATGTAAGTACAGTATTTATATTCCATTTGATTTATTTTATAATTATATGACAAAAATGAGAAAATAAGCAATTTTTAAATAATAGTGTGCTGTGTCTGATTTCATAAGCAAATAATTTTTAAGTGAGGTGAAACTTGGGGTACACAAGACAAATCAGACTCGTGATATAGAAGGGGCACTTTGCCTACTTCTCAACAAAATATTATTAGCAGAATGCTGTAGTGAGGATTCATCATGTTGATTTTATTTTTTTAAACATACTAAAATATTCCAATATGAAAGATTAACTCATCAAAATTAGATTATACAACCCGATAGTAATAATTATAGTTATGTAATGTTATGTTACATAACATTATATCTAATATAATATACTAGTTGATCTAGAGTTTATTTAGCTATCTATTTTAAACTGTGTGTAGAAAAGGCATAATTAGGTTGACTGATGTGTTTGATAAAGAAATATCAATATCTTTTTCAATGATAAAACAAAACCTATGATATTCCAGCTTGTCATTTCTGCCCATTTGTGTTACTCAAACAATATCTTAATACAGTTTGGGGAAATAACTGAATGAGTCTCAGCTATATTTGGAAAGTTGAGTGATTAATATTCCAAGATGATGTTTTTGATTGGCAGTCAAAGGGATATTTTCGAAGTTCAACCAGGAGGTGGAATGCAAAATTAAAGACAGATTACTCAGGGGAAGATTGGCGGTTGATATATAAGCGGTCTGAATTTATATCAATAAATACTAAACGTAGGAAGGGAATTTTAAACTCCGATCACATAATCGCCCTCAAACAAATGACTATGACGTATAACTCTTTTATCCCATTGGGTGTCTCCCCAGCATTTCTTGCTGTGCCTCTATCTCCCATCAACCCTGGAAACTACATGTCTGAGAATTACCTTCTTGTTTGGGCTAAAACAGGAACAGAATAGTGCATTACAGTGCCAGCATGCCTTGTTACACCAGGACTCTTGAACCTTTTTCTGAAGCATTTGGTACTGGGCAGAGTTGGAGACAGAATACTCGAATATGGCCCGCTGGATAGATCCTGTATAGCAATTATCTTCCTATTAAGAAGAGATTTCCTTTTAACTTTGATACAATTTCATTTCTAAGTGTCAGATTATTCTGGTGCATATGGAATTTGTATATTTTGTAAAGCTTTAATTTGACTTACCTGAGCATATCTACTGCTTTTAATTTATATACAGAAATACATATGCCTATACCTGTCTGATTTACATGGAGCCCCTGAACAACTGGCCCTCAAATCTACTGTACAACCCAACCCTCTCATTTCCTGTCACCTAGGTAAAGGTGTGGAAATAGCAAAGAAATGGCGAAAGGTATAGAGAACATAAACCTGGTGTCAATAGATTATGAGATGGCCAAACTGCAGGTCCTAAAAGGAAGCAAGAAGTGGTAATCTGGGATGAAATCCTAGCCCGATTGAAGTCAATTGAGTAACTCCGATGGACTTCAATAAGGTCAGGATTTCACCCATGGTAGCGGGGAGAAAGCAGCCTAAAGGAAAGGGCAAAGAGTCCCCTGCTTATACCCTAGAAGGGGAGAACTTCTATTTTAAAACTTGGAATATATTCTGGGGAAAGGAAAGGCTTTTAACTGAACTGTTATACCCTAGGCAGGCCAAGAAAAAAAATTAGACCATTTCTTATACTACACACCTAGATTAGATTTAAATAGTTGGATTTGTTTAGATGCAGGCTACTGAAGCTTCTGGGAAGGGAAAACCAACAATAAGTAGGTTTTGTAAGGCATGCCTTATGTATTATTCACAAAAATATTTCAAAAAACTAAGCTACACTTATCAGAAAAGTGAACAGAGTACAATCTGATGCACTATCACTGCTTTTCTGTTTGTTTGCTTTCTTGCTCATTAATCTGCAAAAAGATCTTCCACTGTGTATTGTCAAGGAACTGTATATTAATTTTTTTAAATTGCTAGCATCTGAAACGGATGGATTAAAAATGTAAATGTGAAAACATATATTGATGTAATAAATGATATATTATTATTTTTCTTGTCCATTATAAGCATAAGCACCAAGCACACAGAAGTAATATGCTCTTTAAAACAATGCTTTTAAGGGACACACTGAAATACTCAGAACTGTAGAGTTATATAAAACAGCAATATATCTCATTATTAAAAGGAAACCGCTAACTAAGCAATGAATGTATTTAGAACCTGAAAGAACTGAACTGTCTCTGGGGTGGATAACAGATTAATTTTTTGTGCCAGATGAAAAAGAAAGATTCATTTGAAAAGAAACCAAAAGCTGAGATGGCAATGTTAACGGAGAGATTAGGAAGTGTCAATGCCCAAAATAAGCTCATCCCCATAACCATGAGGTTGAGCAGAAGAATGGATAAGCTGTGTCAAATCAAAAGGTCCAGAAGTATAAGCACAGCTTTCGCAGTTGATTACTTTGGTGTCCGTTCGAAGGCGATGAAAGCCCTTGCCAACTACAAATCCAGTCGGAACCAGAGCTCCAGTCAATTTAACACAAATTCTGGACAAGATTAATTAAATTTTAATGCAGCGATTTTCTTGTTTACACATGGTACTGTATTGTTTGTTACTGAAGCAAACATTTGACAAGAAAAGTGTACATTTGGCAAGAAAGACAGACTGTTTTGAGAATCTTGAAAGTCTCTTGTGAGTCTTGCAAATATTTCTTTCATTCATTATTTTCTATCAACTGAAGTCCACAACTATGCGTCTCAAAATGGGAGTTGTGTTTTTCATACTATGTTAAATGGAGGAATAACATACAATGATAGAGATGCAATGTTAAAAATACAAGCTGCTCAGGGTCAAAAGTGCTTTTAGCATTAATTAAAAATAAAACAAGTTCATTGGGTAAAATGCAACTTTAGCTGTACAAATTCCAGGAGAAATAGCAGCCTCAAAACATCTGCAGAGACCACCCTTTTAACTGCTTAAGGAGATTCCCAAGACTCTGTCACCTTAAATCAAGAATAACTAAAGTGAAATGGAAACTGCTTTGAAATGGGAATAGATCAAAGTGCCTAAGTAACTGTTAGTGTGTAGCAGCAGGGCCCACACAGACAGTGCATGGCAGGCTAGAGTGGGGTAAATTTACACCCCCATTTGCCATAACTAGAACGTTTGTGTAGACTAGTGGATTTAATGCCATTTGGCCCCTTTGGCCTTTCGCATAAATTGCATCTGTATGGCAATACTGGATATCATACAGAAGGACACAGCGCATCAATTGAAACAGAATAGATCACCACTGATTATGAGCTTACTGAACATAATCCCACTAACTGAAAACTAAAACATCATTTGTAAGCATTTACAAAATCAGTTCAGCATGCTCACCAGCACCATCAGCCCCAACAGAAAAATTCCTCTGGATGACTGCCATGGAAATGCTGAACAGTTGGTGATTTCTCTTCTAAGACATGTAATTACCAGTAAAGTCCTCACAGAAGAAGATAGATTTGTCATAAAGAGTGTTATATAATATACAGCATTTTTGTTACAAGAAGTGATGAATACATCCAAATGAAAACTACCAAGGTAGGCAGAATATAATTTGCCCACTCTTTCAAAAGTGCCATGTGATCTTTCATAACCACAGTGGCCAATGCTTCAGCTTTATATCTTTATAGATCTGAAAGAGCACTATAAGGCACCTCTGGTTTGCTACAGTCTCAGAGGGATAATATTCAGATATTCCAAACCACTTCTGGATAGCACCTCAGGTTTTCCCTGGAGGTCTCCCACTCAAGAACTGACCAGACCTGACCTTACTTTGTTAATGAAATCTCATGAGATGACAGATTGATGAGTGGTAATAAAAACGTATCTGTTAACATTTAATTCAAGCCATAAATAGAGAAAAAGAGTATTGAACCACCTTTCAGGTGAAACAGCCGTAAATATATACATAGTTTTGTTTGCATTCAGAGAACTATCACACGTCCTGTCACATGTACTATGTCTGATATCTGTAACGTACTGTCTCCTCAGACATAAAGAAAACATCCCAACCTCAAATGGATGCCTGTTTTTTTTTCCTGCCATTATCAAGGGTTTTATCAAAGAAAGGTTTCATCTTATGTCTACTCCAGGCTTGTCTACACAGGCAATTTACAGCGCTACAACTCTCTTGCTCAGGGGTGTGAAAAAACACCCCCTGAGCACAGCAAGTTTCAGCACGGTAAAGCGCCAGCATAGACAGTGCACCAGCACCGGGAGCCGCATTCCCAGCATCGGTAGCTTTGCCCCTCGTGGAGGTGGGTTTTTTAGAGCGCTGGAAGACCACACAAGCCACATTCAAGCGCTGACACGGCAATGCTTTAGCGTTGCCAGTGGAGACTAGACCAAAGTCCCTTAACTTATCCCACAAGCAGATGAGGAGGGCTTGGGAACAAATACTGCTAAGGAGACTTTTGCTTAAGCAAAGCCCCCTACTGAGGTACACTCTTATGATCCATTATGGCCTGCCACAGAGCCACAAAAGCTGGGCAAGTATTTAGCATTCCACCTTCCACCAGCACAGCTCCATTACTGCTGTGTTCTTACACAACTGCAGCTTCTTCTGGTGTAAGCTTCAATTCACCTACTGGGCTAAAATTTCATTCCATATTAATTTACATCTGCACTACCAGACAGAGCATCATTTATTAAAATTAAGAACTTTTCTTTGAAAATAAACATTTAAACTAAAGAACAAACAGTAAAAGCATATTGCAAAATAATCAAATCCAGAGTAATAACAACACTTTGGGCCAGTTCTACTCTCAGTCATACCTGTGTAAATACAGTATTATTTCACCATCTTCACAGGAGTAACTCTGAATTTATACCAGTGTAACTGAGAGCAAAATCTGACACCAATTTGAGTGTAATAAATATTTTAGAAATTCTCCTTGTTCATGTTGGTAAAACACGTAAAAAGAGTAATATGCAAGATACGAAGGTGAGATGTTAGCTGCTTAAGAAGCTTTTCCCCACTTTCTGCCAAATCTGTGTTTACTGTCATATTAGTAATTAGCATGTGCTCTGACTTTTTTAATGTGTTACTCCAGCAACAATCTTCTGTCTGCCAATCACCACTACATTTCTTGCATCTCTCACACTAGCTCTGTTCCTTTGCACAAGCATCTGATGGTCAAGTGTGTATTTCCGAACTACACAAGACACTAGATTTCATAAGCTTGTACTTCTCCATATTTTTATTTTTCTGTAATGTGTGCTGTCTACCTTATTACATGGACTGATTCTTCTTCAGTCGAATGAAACAAGTATTTGACAGGTTGCCCGATGCTGTGCTTGGAAGGCAATCTACTATAACCTGATCCTCTTTCCATTTCTTAAATAAACCCATCTGAGAGAAATAACTATCCAGGTAGAGTTTCAGCAGCCAACGAAGAGGATGCCATTAAGTGGTTACATGTAATGGACTATTCCATGCACACATTTTTTATACTTCTGTGGGTCTCAACATTTCACTATTTTAAATCACGCGATCATCCCATAAAGCTAAATATTCTTCACTTTATTAATTATATGGTTTTATATCTGTACTGTACTTACCTAGTGGAAATCAATAAATTATAGCAATGATTTATGCAATTGATTATTGAGCAATAAACTGTCAAAATAGTATACCATAAATCAACCAAATCATTTAGGCATCTGGACTTGAATTTGATTTTTCTCTTGCATTTTTATTTCAATATTTCATTTCTTATATCTAGTTTACTCTCCCTCTCAAATTAACTGTGAAACATATCAGCTATGCAATACTCAACAGTGAAAAGGTGAAAGGTGAAATTAGAAAGTGCTGATACTGACTCGAGATTCCCAGTATTCCTTACACAAGAAACAGTATTCTGAGAAAGGTTCTACTACAAAGAAAACAATAGGTTCTTTTGTACCAATATTTAATGTATGTTCTCCACTTATCAAGAGGAAAGGGAAATCCTACCTCTCAGAAATAGTCTACTGTATTTAATTCCAAAACACTTAAATGCAATTTAATGACGATACAGTATTGTGTAGATAAATAACTCATTTGCTGTGTTTAAGAAGAATGATCAAATGGAAAATATAAATGAGTGAAAATCTTTACAAATCCAGCCTGTTGTTAAGATCACACAGAACTCCCATTGACATAAAAGTGGTGCCTATATCCTAAGATGAAGACTGCATTAGAAAGGTCAGACAGACATCATGTACGTGTGCACTCAGAGCAAAGTAATTGCCGTTAATCTGATTATTTGAGAACCTAACCAACCCTTTCAAAAAGTTCACATCTAATACTATGCAACATTCAAGTCACTACACAATTCAATATTTGTATTTCTTAAACAAATTTCCACTGCATCTATTTATAAATTCCTGTGTTTTCACAGAGGACCCATTTTTGACCAGCTCATTAAATGGTAACATTAGCACTTTCCAGGAGAAAGCATTTTTTTCAGAAGTTCTGATTTCAATGCAGTGAGACACACTGAGGTCCACTAGAATACCATCGGAAGGGCATCAGCAGGGCACAAGTTACACTATTATTTATCAGGCTGCAATGTGTGTAATGCTGCTGAATGCGTATAAAAAGAATAAAAGTATTCATTCTGACCTTGTAGAGGCCAGCTCTCTTTCTCTCTCCAACGTTACTGCACACCAAGATCAGCTCTTCATTTAATCATGATCAAATATCTCTCAGGGAATGTATGTTATTCCACAGAAGAGGAAACTAGCTGTTTGTACATTATCCAAGAAGCTTGAGCAATTCACAGTAGTAGGAAAGACTTCTAAAAATAAGTCACCTCCCAGCAGATGCACTTCCTTCCTGTTTTAGTTTGAGTCAGTTTGTAACTGCATGAAAGGACAAAACTTGAAGACAGAGTAGTGAGAACTCCTATAACAGATACACCGTACAAATAAATGTAGTTCTTTCCTTGTCTGTCTAAAAGAATCAGAACATTGGAGGTGGAGTGAACTACAGACCCAACAGGATATGCGTGACCAGAGCTGCTAGTGTGTAGTCTCTGCTTTTATGTTTATTTTTGGATATGGCTTTCTTAGTCCTTTGCAGTATTCAGGGCTAGGAAGTAGCTCAGTACTATCCTGATAATGCCAAAGGGGGAAAGTAAGTTCTTTTGGGGATAGGGAATGTCTCTTAGTATATGTTCATAAAACATCGTGTAAGTGCATAGTGCTAACAGAGCAACTAATGCATTCTTACACAAAGAATATTTTTTGACTGTGTTAACACTCCTTGAAGAGTAAGGCCAGAGATAAGCCAGTGCACAAAAGTATGACACTGGAGATTCTGGACTCCTCCAAGAGCTTCTTTGTCAAACAATATGTTCAGCTCACGGTAAGAACTTAGCCAGAGATTTCATCTTCTCCAATGTGCTGCCCCAGCTGTTGGTGTAAAACTAGATGTCTCTGAGGATGAGCATACTCTGAGGCTGAGCAGATGTTCATGAACAGGGTGCTGCTTAAACAGATGTAGTCATTACAGAAAAGACTAGACCATTTTCCCTGGTAATTGCTATTGTCAGGGCAATATCATCTGGCTTATTGACTGGCCTATTCCCTGATTATTAAAAATGGAGGTCATAGAAGACCTTGTCTGTATTTAAAGGGCAAAAACAATATCCTATTTTTTTCAAATATTCTTTCCCAAGGAACACAAGCTGCCTTCTCTCCTACACATATCTGGTAGAACTACTGTATTTCCACATATACAAAGTCTATAAAAATCAGGGAGGAAAAAAGACCCCCAAAAAATCTGTATTGAAGTAAATCTATTACTTTTCAGGTAGAGGGTCAAGTATTCTCAATGAAGTCCTACAGTATTTAAAATAAGAGTCACGGGTTCTGTATTAAGCCAAATACACATTAACTATGTTATCAGGTTGTGTATGTCCTGGGATATGAAGCAATATAGAAGATCAATAATATTGTTTCTTACAGTGTTGTAACTTTATACAGGCATATAACCAATTTACAATTTGATTTAAACAAATATACAGAAAAAATTGTATGAAAATAGTTCTGATTCAAAATTGGCACCACGGTGTGACTTTATAAAGATAGCCTTACTTTAAAATTCTTCCTGAATTAAGGAAATTAAACAGTGTCTCCCATCCCACCCCTGCAATTCAGCTCTAATTATCTAGAGGGCTGAAAATGGTATGCAGTGGATTTTAATATTAATTTCCTGAAGATGTTTGCTGTAATTATGCTGACATTGTTGCCTTCTTTTGTCTTTCCCAGGACACCATTGAAAACTAATCTGTGGCCCATTCTCAGTTATACAGAGCATTTTAATAAATACAGATATAGCAGTTATGGAACAGCATGGTCTTTGTTCACTGTGTCAGAACACGTTTGCCAGAATCTGCTTTGGGTAAACAAAGGTGACCTGATCTTAGAACAAGCCCTGAACACCACAAATCCCACAACTCATCAAAAAGTTACTCTAAAGGGAAAGATATGCACTTATGGTACAAAGAAAATATCATAATATTACTAATATTTTCAGAGATTTTCATAAAGAAGTCAAATATATTTTGAATATATTCCTTCTTTGTAAAGAATAGTTTTATTTTTTTAGCAGCAACATATGTCGTGGCTTTGGAATTAATGTACTGCATACAGACAAAAGCACCCTTTCAAGTCCTGCTAATACATCCTAAACTACCAACTAGGGCTAACTTCTTCAGCATTCTTGTTGGATGTTCAGGAATATTGCCCACAAGAGAGACTTCACAAAAATTCACCAAAAAAATGGCATTTTGGGATGTATAAGTAGGGGCATAGCGAGCAGATCGAGGGACGTGATCGTCCCCCTCTATTCGACATTGGTGAGGCCTCATCTGGAGTACTGTGTCCAGTTTTGGGCCCCACACTACAAGAAGGATGTGGATAAATTGGAGAGAGTCCAGCGAAGGGCAACAAAAATGATTAGGGGTCTGGAACACATGACTTATGAGGAGAGGCTGAGGGAACTGGGATTGTTTAGTCTGCAGAAGAGAAGAATGAGGGGGGATTTGATAGCTGCTTTCAACTACCTGAGAGGTGGTTCCACAGAGGATGGTTCTAGACTATTCTCAGTGGTAGAAGAGGACAGGACAAGGAGTAATGGTCTCAAGTTGCAGTGGGGGAGGTTTAGGTTGTATATTATGAAAAACTTTTTCACTAGGAGGGTGGTGAAACACTGGAATGCGTTACCTAGGGAGGTGGTAGAATCTCCTTCCTTAGAAGTTTTTAAGGTCAGGCTTGACAAAGCCCTGGCTGGGATGATTTAATTGGGGATTGGTCCTGCTTTGAGCAGGGGGTTGGACTAGATGACCTCCTGAGGTCCCTTCCAACCCTGGTATTCTATGATTCTATGACTCTATGAATTCAGAAAGAATTTGATTGCAAAGTGTGCAGAGAGCACATGCCAGTCAAGCTGTAGTCTACGAGTGACATCTGCAGCATGTCCAATATTCTTTGTATAAAATTTTAACAGGGATTCAGAAATACACTGAAAAGTGTCTGCTAAAAGCTCCCAAGTCAGCTCTCTCTTGATGGCGGCTACCATTTTTGTATTGGGTTGTTATAATTTAAACATTATAAAAAATAAAAGTTGCTCTGTAAAAATAAATAGCATTGTATCAACCATTTAAGTAAGAGTAGTCAAAGGAAAAACATTTTAAAAGTGCTTTGTAATTCTTGTTTGAACATCTTTAAGGTGTTTGTGACAGAGGGAAACATATTTAAAAGAATGCAACGTTCAGAATCGAAAAAAGGAACCATATGCTAAACAATTTTTTTTCCATTTATCAGAGATGAAATCCAATGACTTTGTTTTTAGAAAGGAAATCCCTTGGATATCACAGATGACACCTCTTGTCCTACATCTAGGTCAGCGATCAGCAACCTTTGGCACGCAGCGTGTCAGGGAAATCCGCTGGCGGGCCGGGACGGTTTGTTTACCTGCAGCATCTGCAGGTTCGGCCGATTGCAGCTCCCTCTGGCCGTGGTTCGCCGCTCCAGGCCAATGGGGGCTGCGGAAAGCGGCGTGGGCCGAAGGATGCGCTACCATCCCAGCCTGCCAGTGGATTTCCCTGACGGGCCGCGTGCTAAAGACTGCCAATCCCTGGTCTAGGTAAAGGTGAACTAAAAGCATTTTAACTGACAAAACCTGAGCTCAGGTTTGTTCTCTTCCATCACTAACATTCAAGACTCTATCTGCATTACAAGTTTTGCCATCTGTAAACGCAACACTAAACCAAGTTACAAGATGGTCAAGGCATGCCATAGTTAAGCGTGGCACTTAAACACTGTAAAATCTGTAGTGGAGATGGAGCCTAGAGCATTGCAGGAACATCATTCTTCACATATTTACTCGAGTGTTTTCCTACAGCTCTATTTGAGCTAAAGACATTGGGCCAAATTCTGCTCTAAGTTACAGAAGCACAACCAATGAAGCAAAGTCTGCCACTATCAGTGTATTCAGTGACAGACATGTTTCAACAGTACTTTGGAACTCTGATGCCCCACCCATGCTATAGTATATAAAACATGCCTGGAACAACTACGTTTACAGGTGACTGACACTAGTGATGTTTCTCTGACCAACGTTGCCAGGAATTTTTTCTGAAAGCTTTATTATAATACTTGCTAGAGGATAGCACTGTTTGGTTAATACAGGTCACAGAAAGCGGAAAAAGCCCAAACCTTGCCCACACTGGCCAAGGAAACTAAGCTAGAATGCTACAAGCAGTAATCATTGTTTAAACATAATATTTGCAGAACCTCAACGTTAGGTCACAATCTGCTACATGTGGACCCCTAAACTTGTACAGATTCTAATTAAATCAATAGGGTTCTTCATGGACCCAGCAGTCCATTTATACGGATTAGATTGCATAGTGTGGACTAGACCTAATTGGTGCCTTCTAATTACCAATAATATTTTTCAAATCTTGCAAAAATTCAGATATGAATCACAAAATCTGCCAACTAAACATGCAAGCACACTAATGACACGTGCTCGGCAAGGACACCCAACTAGATAACAGTAGCAAGCAGATTCAAGAACCATACATTCACTAAAGAGTGAAGTATTGGGGGGCTTTGCAAGTATTCACTATGCCAAATAACACATTCATTTTTAAGTGCTCTTCAGTCAGTTACCAATTCTAAAACTCTTCCATTTGGTGGTGATAACAAGGAGGGATGAGGAACAATATGCAAGTGCAATTTGATCAGGGTCCACTATGCGATTCGACTAGCTGGTGTCAAACGTAAATATAAGTCTGACAACCCAGCAAATGGAGAGCACAAACAAATATGTTAATCTGAGTTAGTTTCATTTTACGAAATAAGTTAAGGGGAGAAGTATACAGCAGTTAAAGTAAATTTTAAAACAAATATCAGAAAGTTATTTCTTGTTGGAGACTAATGCATTTGTGGAGTAACTTATTAAGCAAAGTTGTCAAGACAAAAAAAACAGGATGGTCTTTGAAGATATATTAATAAGGATATATAATCTTGCAGAAGATGAAGTACCAAAAAGGGACAAGTGGATTTCACTCATTCTCCAAATTTTTTTTAAAAAGGTATATTCCTCTGCTAAAACTGAACACATTAAGACACAATCATAATGTTATTATATACATACATTTCACTTTTCTCTAACCATATTAATTGTTCAATAAGTCTTTTGGCTTTACCTCCCAAAGTGCTTTGAAATCCTTCTGCTCAATTCGAAGGAGCTCACTGTATTCCCTGGTAACAATAGTAGCATGGCGAGGGGTGTTATCCAGAATTGACTCTCCAAAAGCAGTTCCTATTCCCAAGGTACATATTGTTACAGCATCCTTTGAATCAAAAATAAAAAGGACATGTATTAAATTCCTGGCTTTTGAAGGGGTCTGTAGTTTCATATCACTTATCAGCTGATTATGCTACACAGCACAGCCATAGATTCTTAATTAATTTTCTAGGATAAGCATTTTAACATTTGGATGAGAGGATATGGCTGGGTTGGTCCAGTGGCGCAGAAAGCCTTGATTTCAGAATGCGCTTAGGATTCTGTTTTCCCTGCTCACTAGCTGGTTCAGATCTGCCTTGCTGTAAAGTACAGAGAACAGGAATCACCACCACCTTTGGAAGAAAAAGTCATGATCTCTGGTCATGTATCCCTTTACACAGATGTGATGAGGAGTGTGACGTTAACCATATTTCTATGAAGAATATGGGGTGTATGATAGGAATATGGCATAACCAAGTTATACTTTTTACAGGATGGCTCATGTAAGATATTATTGGAAAGATTATGATTTACTTAATATGATTATCCAATTTGTATGCATGTATCATTTCTGTATCTAGAGTTAGGAATATTGACTATGTAACAATTACAACTGTGTGTGTACTTGGGGGGAACACCCACCAGACAGTAGGCAAACACTCTGAATGACCCATTAGGAAGAAACAATAAGACTGTGAAGATACTAATCTCTCTCCTTCCTAGGAGATGTAGCTGTGACACTACCAGGTCAGGTGATAAGATCACCTGATACAAAATACCACCTTGGACACTGCTGGTACTTTTCCTCTGTACGGGAGTGGGGATCAAACAAAGGATTCCTGCCTTAGGTAAATCCTTTTTAAGGGCTGGGGAGCGGGTTGATCTCGACACTCCTCCATTGCCTACTCAAGAAGAAGGACTGCTGAAAGAACCTGAAGGGACAAAGGAACTAACCTGAAGGGAAAGGAAGGGGTGAGTCCAGAGTGAGACAGGGTAAGAAGAAATAACTGGAACTCTGAGCTACAGAAACTCTGCATCCTGCCTAATTCAACATTTAGGGTGAGAAATTACATCTTGTAACCTGTTTCTTTAGTGAATCAAGCTTAGTTTGCATGTTTTGCTTTATTTGCTTAGTAATCTGCTTTATCCCTTATAATCACTTAAAATCTGTCTTTTGTAGTTAATAAACTTATTTCTTGTTTATACCATAACCCAGTTTGTGCAATTCATATCTGGGGGTGGGGGGCCAAGAAGCTGTGCATAGCTCTCTTCACATTGAGGGAGAGGGTGAATTTTTATGAGCTTGCGCTGTGCAGATTTTTCTATACAGCACAAGACAATAGACCATTGAGTCTACACTCCAAGGGAGGTGGGCACCTGAGTGCATGGGGCAAGCACCATGCTTGTTACACTTGAGCAAAGTATATGAGATCTTTGCCTACTTTTCCTATGAAATATCAAAACTATCTCCTCAAGCCATCTTTCTTTGGAAAATATGATTATGCACGTGACACATGCCCTTTGCTGGATCCTATGTTAACTATGTAAGTAGCTCAATTGGTGTGGCATGTAAATACTTTAATTGGAAACTAGAAGAGAAGTAGCGCTTCTAACAAACATATGATTATCTCCCAAACCAAATTACCTTTCCTCGTATAAAGAGTATTTCCCTAACAGTTTTTTCACAATGACCATACATCGTTGAACTGCTATTCTAATTTGGAAAATCATTGCCACCTTAGCCCTTACAGATAAGCCAGTAGCTTGGTAAGAGCTTCTTTTCTTAGCAGTTTAAATGTATTCTTATGTGGCTGATACTACAGGAATGTTTCTTCATAATACTGATTCTTCTGGTTCATTTATATCCTTTAGTTTCTCTGATTATATAAGGGAACTTGGCTTGAAGTAAACTGAACTACCTTAAATAGTCAGCAAACTATGGTGTTTTTAACACATCACCTTTAAAAATACTTATTTGTACATTTGTCAGAATGATACATAGCATCCAAAGGGGATAGATATAGGATGGGGAAATAATCCAGTTTTTTTAAACTGAAACAACCAAATCATCTTTCTATCATAGATTCAAAACACTAAATAAACTTAACTTTCTAATAAAAAAATACCCTCTTCTGCCCCCTTCAAAATCCTTTTTCTCTTTCTCATTCTCTCTCCTTCTGTGAGATTGCTCCCAGAGAAAGACACTACTCCATATGAATGAGGGTGGCAGAATTTGGACCTTAGGGAATAAGTAATTTCCTTTTGCACACTACAGTCCGCCATGTTTGAAAAAGAATGTTTCAGAAGAAATGGAGGAGCATACATTATGGATGTCTGGTGTTGGAGGGCTTAAATTTGTGATTCTGATCAGTTCCATTGGATGTACTACAGCTCTCTTATAACTGAGGATTTTTGAGACAACATCTTTCATCACCTGAATCTTAAACCTGCCACTGAATTGCAGTGAACCTAAGTACATAGTCTGTGACCTGAAATCTCTATGATTTCAGTGTGTGCAAAGAACACACAGCAATGGGAACAAACATATCTTTCCAAGTCCTTAATGCTTCTTCCTTTTAAATAACTATGTGAACCTTGGCTGGTACCTGGTAAATAGAACCTCCTGCTGCTTCTGGGATTTTAGAGGGGAACAGCAGCCTGAGCTTCTAGCTGCCAGCAATCCTCAAGATAGTCTACGTGAAAAGCAGAAGATCCTTGAGTGTAATGTTAACAGGCCTAATAGGAAGCGTTCCTAGGGGGTGGAAGAAATATCAACAGAGAGCAGAGGGAAAAATGGGACTCTGAAGCCCTGAAGAAGCAAGATCGGCTTGCTCCCTAACTGGCTCAGAGAACCCACCTCTCCTGTAGCAAAATGGTGGCTAGAAAAAAGCTGAAAGAACTGTCACTTGACAGAATCCTGGACTTTTCTTTTATGAAAACATGATTCCTCAGGCTCCTGGAAGGTCAGGAAGGTCTGGAGCAACAGATAACAACCCTGCGTTGCATACGAGAAACTGAGGATTTTCTGGACAAAACTCAGGATACGCTTCTAGGGGCACAAAGCTCTAAAGATATAGAGCAGGTTGCACAGAGAAGCCAAGAGGCCAGTGAGGAAGCTTGGCAACATGTGACCTCCAGAAGAGGTAAGCGGAATGTCCGGGTTCCAGTAACACAGACACAGGTAACTAACCGCTTTCATGTTCTCTCCACAGGTATCGTTGCGGAGAGAGGACCAGATGATATGTCTGGGGTGAGAAAGCAGAAGGAGACTCCGCTGGCTGATGTCCTGAGGTTGGGGGTTCCACGACCACCACTCCCAAGAGGAGAAGGCGGGTGGTGGTGGTCGGGGACTCTCTCCTCCGGGGGACTGAGTCATCTATCTGCCGCCCTGACCGGGAAAACCGAGAAGTCTGCTGCTTGCCAGGGGCTAAGATTCGCGATGTGACGGAGAGACTGCCGAGACTCATCAAGCCCTCGGATCGCTACCCCTTCCTGCTTCTCCACGTGGGCACCAATGATACTGCCAAGAATGACCTTGAGCAGATCACTGCGGACTATGTGGCTCTAGGAAGAAGGATAAAGGAGTTGGAGGCGCAAGTGGTGTTCTCATCCATCCTCCCCGTGGAAGGAAAAGGCCTGGGTAGGGACCGTCGAATCGTGGAAGTCAACGAATGGCTACGCAGGTGGTGTCGGAGAGAAGGCTTTGGATTCTTTGACCATGGGATGGTGTTCCATGAAGGAGGAGTGCTGGGCAGAGACGGGCTCCATCTTACGAAGAGAGGGAAGAGCATCTTTGCCAGCAGGCTGGCTAACCTAGTGAGGAGGGCTTTAAACTAGGTTCACCGGGGGAAGGAGACCAAAGCCCTGAGGTAAGTAGGGAAGCGGGATACCGGGAGGAAGCACAGGCAGGAATGTCTGTGAGGGGAGGGCTCCTGCCTCATACTGGGAATGAGGAGCGATCAACAGGTTATCTCAAGTGCTTATATACAAATGCACAAAGCCTTGGAAACAAGCAGGGAGAACTGGAGGTCCTGGTGATGTCAAGGAACTATGACGTGATTGGAATAACAGAGACTTGGTGGGATAACTCACATCACTGGAGTACTGTCATGGATGGTTATAAACTGTTCAGGAAGGACAGGCAGGGCAGAAAAGGTGGGGGAGTAGCACTGTATGTAAGGGAGCAGTATGACTGCTCAGAGCTCCGGTACGAAACTGCAGAAAAACCTGAGTGTCTCTGGATTAAGTTTAGAAGTGTGTGCAACAAGAGTGATGTAGTGGTGGGAGTCTGCTATAGACCACCGGACCAGGGGGATGAGGTAGATGAGGCTTTCTTCCGGCAGCTCACGGAAGCTACTAGATCGCATGCCCTGATTCTCATGGGTGACTTTAATTTTCCTGATATCTGCTGGGAGAGCAATACAGCGGTGCATAGACAATCCAGGAAGTTTTTGGAAAGCGTAGGGGACAATTTCCTGGCGCAAGTGCTAGAGGAGCCAACTGGGGGGGGGAGCGCTTTTCTTGACCTGCTGCTCACAAACCGGGTAGAATTAGTGGGGGAAGCAAAAGTGGATGGGAATCTGGGAGGCAGTGACCATGAGTTGGTTGAGTTCAGGATCCTGACGCAGGGAAGAAAGGTAAGCAGCAGGATACGGACCCTGGACTTCAGGAAAGCAGACTTCGACTCCCTCAGGGAACGGATGGCCAGGATCCCCTGGGGGACTAACTTGAAGGGGAAAGGAGTCCAGGAGAGCTGGCTGTATTTCAAGGAATCCCTGTTGAGGTTACAGGGACAAACCATCCCGATGAGTCGAAAGAATAGTAAATATGGCAGGCGACCAGCTTGGCTTAATGGTGAAATCCTAGCGGATCTTAAACATAAAAAAGAAGCTTACAAGAAGTGTAAGGTTGGACATATGACCAGGGAAGAGTATAAAAATATTGCTCGGGCATGTAGGAATGATATCAGGAGGGCCAAATCGCACCTGGAGCTGCAGTTAGCCAGAGATGTTAAGAGTAACAAGAAGGGTTTCTTCAGGTATGTTGGCAACAAGAAGAAAGCCAAGGAAAGTGTGGGCCCCTTACTGAATGAGGGAGGCAACCTAGTGACAGAGGATGTGGAAAAAGCTAATGTACTCAATGCTTTTTTTGCCTCTGTTTTCACTAACAAGGTCAGCTCCCAGACTGCTGCACTGGGCATCACAAAATGGGGAAGAGATGGCCAGCCCTCTGTGGAGATAGAGGTGGTTAGGGACTATTTAGAAAAGCTGGACGTGCACAAGTCCATGGGACCGGACGAGTTGCATCCGAGAGTGCTGAAGGAATTGGTGGCTGTGATTGCAGAGCCATTGGCCATTATCTTTGAAAACTCGTGGCGAACGGGGGAAGTCCCGGATGACTGGAAAAAGGCTAATGTAGTGCCAATCTTTAAAAAAGGGAAGGAGGAGGATCCTGGGAACTACAGGCCAGTCAGCCTCACCTCAGTCCCTGGAAAAATCATGGAGCAGGTCCTCAAAGAATCAATCCTGAAGCACTTGCATGAGAGGAAAGTGATCAGGAACAGCCAGCATGGATTCACCAAGGGAAGGTCATGCCTGACTAATCTAATCGCCTTTTATGATGAGATTACTGGTTCTGTGGATGAAGGGAAAGCAGTGGATGTATTGTTTCTTGACTTTAGCAAAGCTTTTGACACGGTCTCCCACAGTATTCTTGTCAGCAAGTTAAGGAAGTATGGGCTGGATGAATGCACTATAAGGTGGGTAGAAAGCTGGCTAGATTGTCGGGCTCAACGGGTAGTGATCAATGGCTCCATGTCTAGTTGGCAGCCGGTATCAAGTGGAGTGCCCCAAGGGTCGGTCCTGGGGCCGGTTTTGTTCAATATCTTCATAAATGATCTGGAGGATGGTGTGGATTGCACTCTCAGCAAATTTGCGGATGATACTAAACTGGGAGGAGTGGTAGATATGCTGGAGGGCAGGGATAGGATACAGAAGGACCTAGACAAATTGGAGGATTGGGCCAAAAGAAATCTGATGAGGTTCAATAAGGATAAGTGCAGGGTCCTGCACTTAGGACGGAAGAACCCAATGCACAGCTACAGACTAGGGACCGAATGGCTACGCAGCAGTTCTGCGGAAAAGGACCTAGGGGTGACAGTGGACGAGAAGCTGGATATGAGTCAGCAGTGTGCCCTTGTTGCCAAGAAGGCCAATGGCATTTTGGGATGTATAAGTAGGGGCATAGCGAGCAGATCGAGGGACGTGATCGTTCCCCTCTATTCGACATTGGTGAGGCCTCATCTGGAGTACTGTGTCCAGTTTTGGGCCCCACACTACAAGAAGGATGTGGATAAATTGGAGAGAGTCCAGCGAAGGGCAACAAAAATGATTAGGGGTCTGGAACACATGACTTATGAGGAGAGGCTGAGGGAACTGGGATTGTTTAGCCTGCAGAAGAGAAGAATGAGGGGGGATTTGATAGCTGCTTTCAACTACCTGAAAGGGGGTTCCAAAGAGGATGGCTCTAGACTGTTCTCAATGGTAGCAGATGACAGAACGAGGAGTAATGGTCTCAAGTTGCAGTGGGGGAGGTTTAGATTGGATATTAGGAAAATCTTTTTCACTAAGAGGGTGGTGAAACACTGGAATGCGTTACCTAGGGAGGTGGTAGAATCTCCTTCCTTAGAGGTTTTTAAGGTCAGGCTTGACAAAGCCCTGGCTGGGATGATTTAACTGGGAATTGGTCCTGCTTCGAGCAGGGGGTTGGACTAGATGACCTTCTGGGGTCCCTTCCAACCCTGATATTCTATGATTCTATGATTCCTTGACCTGAAAACCTATGGTGTTAATTTATTTCTTAGGTTGAACAGCTGCCTCATCAAAAGGTCTCTTAGAAAGTGACTCCTTAACAAACACATGTCCCTGTCTATCCTTCATCTATTCTGGTTTTAACAAGTCTTTCCTTTAATTGCTAAACCCCCCAAAATGTGGAGAGGTTTTTTTTCTATTTTTGAGGGGTAAAGAGTCAGTAATAGATGTAAATGTTGCTCATAATCTGTCTATTTGGAAAGTTTCTGTTTCTTCCATTCCATTAATTTATTTCTGCAGTAAGGACAAAACAGAAGCCATTTACTGAATTTAATAAATAAAGCTGAGAGTATCAGAGTCCTTGAGAACAAAATCAGCCTGGAAAATAAAGGCATTTCTTTGTACCCCCATTTAAGTGCATTGTTTGATAATGGTTGGATAGTTACAGGATGTCACCTCTAAAAACATCATACAAAGCTTTTTCCAAGGAGAAACTTTGTCTCTGGGTATAATGGGACTCCCGTGTAACCACTATCTATATAATCTTATATGCTCTCTCCCATACACCTGGCCCCCCACTGCCCCACCCCCACAACTGCTCACAGTTGCCTTCCTGGAAAGTTTATTACCAACAGTTGTTAAATTTTTCCTAGATCCTTAATTCTTTTCCAAGACTATATTTATTTTATTTTTCTGACCATATAATTTTATATGGAAATATCTGTACAAAAGCAATTTGCCATGGTTCAGGGAACTGGACTATTATGGATATTTGTCTTTGTAATGCGATTACAGAACCACTTACTTGGTCTTAATAACATTTGCCTATTATCACGTATTAGACGCATGAAAGGAAAACAATGCAATTTTAAGCACAGAGAATGATGCTGAAATATGCTTATGAATCTCCCCTGGTTGATGAGCTATGGGCAAGAAGTAGGTACATTGCCAGAAATTACTGATTATATTTTGTGGCCATTTCAAGAATCCTAAATTTTAGAATTAAATCAAACCATGTTATTAATGTTATATCAAGTAAAATGAGTTTACATGCATCCGATGAAGTGGGTATTCACCCATGAAAGCTTATGCTCCAATACGTCGCTGTTAGTCTATAAGGTGCCACAGGACTCTTTGCTGCTTTTACATTTTCTATGTCTTTTTTGTGTGTTTTCACGGTAAACTACAACATGTGCATGTTTTTAATCAGACAGTTGGTTGATTTGGGGTCTTCATTTCTAGTACTCTGCTTTTGTTTGGCTCCAGTAATGTCATTTATTTCAGAACTATCCCAGGGGACTGGATGGTTAAGGAGACTGGACTATGGATCTTTTCAGTTCTAAGGCCCTGATCTTACAATGAGATCCATGTGAGCGGATTCCTGTGCTCGTGTGGAATCTCACCCACTGAAGTGGATTTCACTGCAGAATGCGGACCACAGTTATTAATCTGAATCCATTCCCAGTTGTTCTGGACTTGTTACCTTAAAATGCCTGATCTGTGTAAAATCAGTTTACAGTTCTAGTCCAATGTCTAATGGACTAAACCACTGGCAGATTTACTGGCAGTCTCAGCCGAAAGGCCAAGAATTGATTTGGCTTACAGAATGTACTGCCATCAGACCTTGAAAGACAGACAAATACATTATACATACAAGAGGCTATAAGTCCATTATTACTGAAAGGTGACTTTGTTGAGAAAAAAGTTGCAGTCAAATATTCCTTCTGCTCACAGCAGCCTATAAAGGACAGAAGCTTCATAGACAAGAATTGCCTTTTCTCTCCTAGTTACCTTCTGCTCACCCCTGTCATTTTTAAAGGCTCTCATTGTGACAGGTTGCCCCCTTTAAGGTGCCACCTGATGTACTGGGATACCACTGAGACCACCTGTTCTGCCAGCCTGGGCCCCCTTCTAGGGCACATACCCCTGTGCTCCCTAGAGTGGAATTTATCCCCTGTCAGGCGTGGGCTCACAACTGACAGCCAGAACAGACCCTTTGCTGGTAAGCTTTGAACCCTCCTCTCTCGTTGAATTGGGTTTGCCTCCAGTTAGAGTCCAGGGAATCTGCACCCACCACAGCAGTCTCTAGGATTCTAACATCTTTTTTCTTTGGACTTTCTGCTAGGACACATTTTTCTATGCATTTTAGAGTGAGTTCTGTTCCTTGCTTTACTGCCACTTCTTGGCAGCCAGCAACCTGGACAGACTCCCTACCGTCAGGCAAAACACTCCCATCCCCTGAGGGGATAGCCACCAGACAGTAACTGGTTTTACTCACCCCCATTCCTTCATAGCAAACTGCTTTGCAGGGCTGAAGAGGAATTAAAGAGAGACTCTCCCATTTCCTGTAGCTTTGTTCTTCCCCTCTGAGGCTTCAGCACAAGATTCTTTCTTGCTGCTGACAGAGCTCTGGACAGCCTGAGCCACATTCAAAAAATCATTACCCAAAAGAATTAGTGTAGGATTATGAGGAACCACAGCAACAGTTAATTCAGCTTGCAGATCCGCAGTTTCCATGTGCACTTTAGCCAAAGGCTCAAGGATTTTGTGACCTCCTACTAACAAAAGTTCTGCCAGCTGTCCTGGCAGTATGTCTTTCTCCTGAACCAGGTCTCTCCTGACCACAGAAATTTCTGAACCAGTATCTCTCCATCCAGGGAATTCTCTGCCATTTACTCTAAAGGCTGTCAGGTGCTTACTGCCTGGCTGTGCAATGTCAATCTTTTAAAAACCCTGTATGATAAGTGGCAATTGCCTGAGGTGCCTCTGTGCTCTGGAAAAACGACGAGTCTGGTGGCACCTTAAGACTAACAGATTTATTTGGGCATAAGCTTTCGTGGGTAAAAAACCCACTTCTTCAGATGCAGACTGAAAATTACAGATACATGTATAAATATATATAGGCACATGAAGAGAAGGGAGCTACCTTACAAGTGGAGAACCAATGCTGAAGGCCAATTTAGTCAGGGTGGATGTAGTCCACTCCCAATAATTGATGAGGAGGTTGCCTTCTTTGCCCCCATATCTACTCTAGTAACACCATCAGAGGCTTATTCACTTGCACATCTACTAATGTGATATAGGCCATCATGTGCCAGCAATGCCCCTCTGCCACATACACTGGTCAAACCGGACAGTCTTTATGTAAAAGGATAAATGGACACAAATCAGACATCAGGCATGCTAACATAAAAAGCCAGTAGGACAGAGGTGGGCGAACTACGGCTTGTGAGCCACATCCGGCAGGAAGAAGTAAACCTAAACCATCCCTGACAGGTATATGTCCAACCTGTTCTTAAAAACCTCCAGTGATGGGGATTCCACAAGCTCCCTTTGAAGTCCATTCCGAAGCTTAACTACCCTTATAGTCAAAAATTTTTTCCTGTTATCTAACCTGAATTTTCCTGTCTTAAATCCATTACTTCTTGTCCTACTTTCAGTGGACATGGAGAACCATTGATCACTGTCCTCTTTATAACAGCCCTTAACATACTTGAAGACTCCCCCTCTGATAGTCTTAGACTTAAGTTTGAAGACTAAACATGCCTAGTTTTTTGTTTTTTTTAAAAAACACCCTTTCCTCATAGGTCAGGTTTTCTAAACCTTTTATCATTTTTGTTGCTATTCTCCGCACTCTTTTCAGTTTATCCACATCTTTCCTACAGTGTGGGGCCCAGAACTGTACACTGTACTTCACCTAAGGTCTCACTAGTGCTGGATAGGACAATTACCTTCCTTGTCTTACATACAACCCAGAATGGTATTAGCCATTTTCACAATACATCACATTGTGACTCTCATTCAATTTGTGACCCACTATAAACTCCAGATCCTTTTCAGCAGTACTACCACCTAGCCAACTATTCCCCACTTTGTAGCGGTGCATTTGATTTTTCCTTCCTAAGTGCTTTCCACTTTTCTCTATTTAACTTCATCTGGTTGATTTCAGACCAATTCTCCAATTCATCCAGGTCATTTTGAATTCTAATCCTGTCCTCCAAAGTCCTTGTAACTTCTCCCATCTTGGTGTCATCTGCAAATTTTCTATGCATACTCTCCATTCCATTATCCAAGTCATGAATGAATATATTGAATAGTGCTGGATCCATGACTGTGGAACTCCAGTAGATACAGCCTCCCAGTTTGACAGAGAACCACTGAGCACTACTCTTTGAGTACAGTCTTTCAACTTGTTGTGCATTCACATTATAGTAATTTCATCTAGACCACATTTCCATAGTTTGCTTTGAGAATGTCATGTGGGACTGTGTCAAAGGCCTTGCTAATATCAAGACATATCATCTACTGCTTCCTCCTATTCACTAAGCCAGCGACCCTGTGAAAGAAGGAAATTAGGTAGAAAATTATTATTCTCTAGGTGCTTATGATCGATGTGCCTCCCCGACTTTGGTCTGCCAAGCCCCACCCCTCGTCATTTAAATCCCACCTGTAAATTCACTTATCTGAAGCCTACAATAAGCAATTGAGTTTTTTCACTATTTTTAACTTGATCCATGTTATCTGCATATGGTCTTTAAAATCCCACCAAAATGCATACAAGCCTTAACTTAGTAACTGTGGCTGAGTCTTGCATTCTGATGCCTGCCTGCCCATGGACTGCGGCAGGATCAGGGCCTACGTGACTCTTTTGCGGATATCTAGTCCTTCACTGCCCCATTTCCTCCATTGTCTCTTGTCCAAATTAAAATTGTAAGCATTTGTGGGAAGAGATAGTGCATCCAATTCTGTGTTCACTGAAGTCAATGACAAAGCTCAATGGTGCAGGATCAGGCTGGCCTAGTGTCTTTTGATGTCTGCTGTTATGAGTCTAGCACACTTTGTGGCAATAAAAAACAAAATAATAATAAAGATGATCCTAAATGGCTGCTTAGAGGCCTTCTCTTATCAAAAACTTACTCACAGCTTCATTTTGAGGCATTACAGTTGTGACACTTGAAAAGCTGCCTATTTTCAAAGGGGAGTTAACAAATTTATAGTATGTGGAGGTTTCTTGTGTGTTTCTACAGCACCCAGCTAAATAGGGCCTTGGGGTGCTATCACAGTACAAATTAAAAACACTGTAGGAAAAACCCATTTACAAAACCCATTTACAATAGTGAGTAAGGACCTTATTCTACCAAACTGATAACAGGGCAAGGAGACTGTTTCTCTGGAGGAGTCTTCACTGAGTTCCATGTACAAATCCCACATACAAGTGTTATCAGGTTAGGTGCAACTAACTAACCCATAAAAGAAGGGAATAAATGGAGTAGGGACAGGGCAAGAAAATCCACTGAAAATTCTTCCGTGCCTTCCAGTGTGATACTTTTATCACTAAAACATAGACCACGTCTTCTTCCATTTCTTACACATTGCTGAACACAGAGTCAACACTTACACAATTTGTATGGAAATGCCCATACACCTCTCAAAATTTACTGGACATGTAATTCTGTCACTTTTCTGCATTATAATTGTCTTGCCCCATTTCAATAGCAAGTGAAATTATTGCAGAAATAGAGAGCAGCTAGCATCTTTCTCTGTGTCACAGGGACAGAATTACTATTAACAGAGAAATCTATTCTGGTTAAAACTCAAAAAATGAACAGATTAAATAGCTGGATGAGATTTTTAAACTAGTCATTTTGGTATGAAATATTCCAGGTTCCCTCAGAAGCTAATTTCTCTTGTTTCTTATGTATTCTAGCACTGCCCTCTTGTGATATACTATAGTTCTGCACATATTAAGATAGCTTAATATTATCCCAATGCAGGTAAAACAAGATGTTTTACCTGTCAAATCCTAAATTTGTGTTTTCCCTGTTATCTCTAACATCTAAATCAATGTGGGAAATATCTTGTTTTAATAGAACAGAAAAGAATCAGGAATTTCAACACCATACAGTTGTGTTCCGTCTTGCTGATAGTAGTTAACATCATGAACACCTACTACAAAAGAAACACAGAGCCTGTTCAGGTGTTAACAACTAAGTAAAAAGAAGAACCGATTATCCCATTTTAAATTAAAATTGTTGATTTGCCATGATTGAGTCTATGCTGATATCTTTTTCCAATGAGATTACAGTTTGGTTGTTAAAAGAGAATTATGTTGATGTAGTGTACTTAGACTTCTGTAAGGTGTTTGACTTGGTACCACACAAATTTTTGATTAAAAAACTAGAATATAATGTTAACCTGGCACATACTAAACAATTAAAAACTAACTGATAGGTCTCAAAAGTAATTGTTAATTGGGGAATCATCCTCCAACAGGTGTTTTTCTGAGGGGTCCTGAGGAACTGGTTCTTAGCCCTATGTTATTTAACAATTTTATTAACATCCTGGAAGAAAACATAAATCACCACTGATAATGTTTGTAGATGATAGAAAAATTGGGGGAATAGTACATAATGAAGAGGACAGATCACTCATATAGAGAAATCCAGATCACTTAGTAAACTGGGTGCAAGCAAACATTTAATGCAGCTAAATGTAAATGCATACATTTAGGAACAAAGAATGTAGGCTATGCTTACGGGATGGGGGACTCTATTGTGAGAAGCAGTTACACTGAAAAAGATTTAGGGGCCCTGGTGGATAATCAGCTGAACAGGTTCTCCTAGTGCAACTTTTGGCCAGAAGTGCTAATGTGATCCTTGGATGCATAAGCAGGGGAATATTAAGCAGGAACAGGGAATTTTACCTCTGTATTTTGGCACTGTATTTGACACCGCTTCCCGCTGATCCCATCAGCCGGGAGCAGCGAACCACAGCCACTGGGAGCTGAGGGCGGATGTGCAAATGTAAAGCAACAGTCTAGTGGTCTGTCAGCGGATTATCCTGACAGGCCGCAGGTTGGCCACCACTGCCTTATAGTGTCAGAATTAAAGGAGCTCAATCTATTTAGCTTAACAAAGAGAAGGTTAAGGGTGACTAGATCACAGTCTATACGATCTACACAGGGAATCTACATGGGGAACAAATATTTAATAATGGGCTCTTCAATATAGCAGAGAAAGGTACAAACACGATCTAATGGCTGAAGGTTGAAGCTAGACAAATTCAGCCTGGAAAGACGACAAATTTTTAAAGTGCAAGTAATTAACCATTGCAATAATTTATCAAGGGTCATAGTGGATTCTCCATCACTGGCAATTTTTAAATCAAGACTGGATTTTTTTTCTGAAAGATACACTCTAGGAATTATTTGGGGGAATTTCTATGGTTTGTGTTATACCAAAGGTCAGAGTAGATCAGTGATTTTCAACCTTTTTTCATTTATGGACACCTAAAAAGTTTCAAATAGTGGTGCAGACCCCTTTGGAAGTCTTAGATAGTCTGCAGACCACAGGCTGAAAACTACTGAACTAGATGATCACAATGGTCTCTTGAGTGTGGCATCTATGGATCTATAGTCTGTTAGTGATCTGGGATAATAAATGGCTTCTTGTTGTTTTTAAACTAAAAAACTTTCCAGTTCATGTTTAAAGGTAATAATCAGAAATGAGAAAAACATAATCCCAAATCATAAATGAATCATGTAAATTGACTAGTATCTGCCATTTGATTGTCTTGATAGGGGAAGCTAGTCAGCTAGAATGCACAGGAATATTACTAATATTAGATTTTAAAAATCCAGAATTTTTAAGGTGGTACCATCCTAAGTGGTAATGGCACTTAGAGATAAGATTGAGCCAGAACATTCAGGGTCCACATTTAAAGTGTGTCTGTGTCTAAGATTCTGGTTCAGATCCATCTTTCAATATTTTACTGAGAGGATAAGACATTTTGTCCTCAATACTGGAGTAATCTCATCTTTTGGGAAGTATAAACTGATCTTTTTTATCTGGGCATCCACTAGAGGTGAACGGAAAGGGGACTGCTAGGAGCACATCATCATTCTATATTGTGAGAATACTGCTGCCAACCGAGCCGTACAGCAACTTGCTCAAATTAGGCTAATTGTTCTCCCTTTCCGTCTATACTCGGTACAATTAAGAAGTTATTAAAAACAGTGAAACAACAAAAGCTGTTTCTATATTTGTCACTTTTATATTGAATATGGAAATGTTAGAGGCCTATTCCCATCCACTGCAGGTGAGATATACTCACTAAAGTTCACAGATGACCCAGTGCTCCAAGAGAAGGTGAACACCCCACCCTCCCAATATGCCATGGGGGGAAACCCTTACAACCTCAGTTTTTATAATAAGTTGAATTTTGGGCACAGTAGCAAGAATCACCATAGTTAAAGTATCAATTTACATACTGGTGTCCAAGGAATTGTCAGGTGATTTTTCTTCTTGAACCCCAGCTATCATAGGCTTGTTTACACTAAAATTTTTACACTAGTGTAGCTACACTGATGTAGCTATATTGGTGCAAACTTCGAGAGTACATGACACATAGCTGCAAAAAGTGACCTGAACTGGTTTCAGACAGGTTTCAAACTGGGGAAGCCACACAGGCTCAAGGTACTTGTTACACTAGTGTAGTACCTGTATGTCAGTGTGTCATAAATATAAAGGGAAGGGTAAACCCCTTTAAAATCCCTCCTGGCCAGAGGAAAAATCCTCTCACCTGTAAAGGGTTAAGAAGCTAAAGGTAACCTCGCTGGCACCTGACCAAAATGACCAATGAGGAGACAAAATACTTTCAAAAGCTGGGAGGAGGGAGAGAAACAAAGGGTCTGTGTGTCTGTTGGTATGCTGCTTTGCCGGGGATAGAACAGGAATGGAGTCTTAGAACTTTTAGTAAGTAATCTAGCTAGGTATGCGTTAGATTATGATTTCTTTAAATGGCTGAGAAAAGAATTGTGCTGAATAGAATGACTATTTCTGTCTGTAACTTAAGGTTTTGCCTAAAGGGATTCTCTATGTTTTGAATCTAATTACCCTGTAAGGTATCTACCATCCTGATTTTACAGAGGTGATTTCTTTACTCCTATTTACTTCTATTTCTATTAAAAGTCTTCTTGTAAGAAAACTGAATGCTTTTTCATTGTTCTCAGATCCAAGGGTTTGGGTCTGTGGTCACCTATGCAAATTGGTGAGGATTTTTACCAAACCTTTCCCAGGAAGTGGGGTGCAAGGGTTGGGAGGATTTTGGGGAGAAAGACGTGTCCAAACTACGTTTCCCAGTAAACCCAGTTAGAGTTTGGTGGTGGCAGTGGTTATTCCAAGGACAAAGGATAAAATTAATTTGTACCTTGGGGAAGTTTTAACCTAAGCTGGTAAAAGTAAGCTTAGGAGGTTTTCATGCAGGTCCCCACATCTGTACCCTAGAGTTCAGAGTCGGGGAGGAACCTTGACACAGTGTAACTACAAAGAAACAACGAATCCAAAAAACAAAACAGTACAAATAAGCTCTATACGTGGCTTTTTCCAGGATCTCCTCAGGCAGAGAATTCAATGTGTTGACTACACTCTGGGAGAAAAGGTCTCCTTTATGTGTTTTATATAAACTTTAGATTTTGCAATTTCCAGGAGTGCCAAGTTATTGAGAATTTACTAAGTTTACCTAGTGTTTTACTGCTTCTCCTCTCTCCATACCTTGCACATACATTATATCTTGGTGCCTGGTCTAGCACACCAGCAGTCCTAATACTTTGATGTTATTACAATAGCTTCCTCATCTTACAGTGAAGGCTGCAGTGTGCAATCAGTGTCAGAGACCAGACACAAGGGTGGTCATGTCTAGCAGTTGGAGCTGGAGTCAGGACCAGTGGTTGGGACTCGAATCAGTAGCCAGGAATCAGAGCCCATAGAGTCAGAGGTCAGATGCCAAAGTCTAGAATCAGAGCCCAAGTCAGAAGTCTGGAATCAGAGCTGAGGGTAGTGATGCCAGGTGTCTTATTTTCAACCAGAACACCCAGCCAAAAAGGGACCCTGGCAGCTCTGGTCAGCACAGTTGACCAGACCACTAAAAGTCCGGTTTGCTGCTGCAGACGGCTCCACGCGGCTCCCGGAATCGGCCGGCATGTCCCACTGGCTCCTAAGCCCAGGAGGGGTCAGGGGTCTCCGCGAGCTGCCCCCATCTACAGGTACCGCCCCCACAGTTTCCATTAGCCACAGTTCCTGGCCAGTGGGAGCTGCGGAGCCGGGGCTCAAGGCAGTGCCTTTGCCTGGGGCAGCGCGCAGAGCCACCCTGGCCACTTCTGTGCCTAGAATCCAGCGGGACATGCCGGCCACTTCCAGGAGCCACGCGGAGCCACCCGCTGCAGCCAACCGGGAACTGCAGCCAATGGAAGCTGTGGGGGCGGAGCTTGTGGACAGGGGCAGAGTGCGGAGATCCCTGGCTGCCCTTGTGCCTAGGAGTCAGAGGGACATGTCACTGCTTCCCGCCGCCTAAGTGCCACCAAGAGCCCACACCCCAACCCCCTGCCCCAGCCCTGAGCTCCCTCCCCCACCCCAATCCTGAGCCTCCTCCCGCATCCAAACTCCCTCCCGGAGCCCCACCCCAACTGCTGCCCCAGCCCTGAGCCCCCTCCCACTCCCACACCTCATTTTTGGCCCCAGCCCAGAGCCTGCACCCCAGTCCAGAGCCCGCATACCATCCCACTCCCTACCCCAGCCTGGAACCCTCTCCTGTACTCCAAACCCCTCATCCCTGGCTCCACCCTGGAGCCCACACCTCCAGACGGAGCCCTCGCCTCCTCCTGCACCCCAACCCCCTGCCCGGTGAAAATGAGCAAGAGAGCAAGGGTGGGGGGAGAGTGAGCGACAGGGGAGGGAGGGAGATGGAGTGAGCAGGGGGCAGGGCCTCAGGGCAGGGAAAGGGTGTTCGGTTTTCTGCAAATCAGAAAATTGGCAATCCTAGCTGAGCGTTAGGACCAGGTTACCTGGAGCAAGGTAAAGCAGGGGCAATGCTAGGGCCAAGGCAGGAGCAGGGCTGAGACAAACCTAAATCAAGGCTGGAATAAAGCAGAAACAAGGCTGTGAGCAAGCAGACGAGGAAGCTAGCACAGCCATGGGCAAACACTTTGAGCAGCCACTAAACTGCTGCTAGGCTTAAGAGCTGGTCTGCTGACTCTTCCAACTACAGGCCAGCTGTGCTCATTAGCGTGCAGCTCTGCAGGCTTTGCTTCCTGACAGTCAGGATTAACAAACTGCAATGGCTGTGGCTTCAGTTTAAACCTCTTAAGTAAAGGACTAAAATAAACATTTTCCACGGAATTCAATTCAAAAGTTAGACCTTGAGCTGCACTTCATGCAAACCCACAATATGACAGACTGTGGTGATTCCTATTTTACATCCAGATCCTCTTTCAGATTATTAAATTTCAGTTCCCCTAAATCAAGAACACGGGTTGCCTCCTACAGGAGCAGAGAGACAAAAAGTAAACTTAAACAGAAGAAAACGCGGACAACACCAGCATGCTTATGACGGACAAAAAAGCAAATGATTGACACTATGCAGACCATTGTCATCTAGCCCTATATGTAGTTCACAGTATGTCTTTGTGCCATGCAACTGGATTGTTTTAAAGAACAGTTGTATTTTACCTGGTAGTTGCTCGTATCCGAAACTTTAACATCCAGTGATCCTGCCAAAACAGTATACCAATTTGTTCCAATATCACCCTGACGAAATACTGGAAAGATGAAATATTGTAAATAAACACTCTTATTGTAAGCCTATCTAACAATGCTGACAAACATCGCTTTCATGTTGCTGTATTACTGTACTGACTGCGAGCACCATAGAATTCGCCAGACCCCATCTGATTATTTATCTATCTGCTAAGATACCCAGTGAAACTGGAGCATAGCATTTTTAGGGTATCCATACACAGAATCTCAGTACAAATGGAAATAGATAGCAATGTTTCAGGCCACCTTTCTTGTTTGCTTTGCCTTTTCCTGCTATCCTAGTTAATAAAAAGGTTCTCTGAACTTGCGTTTACCACGGTGCCTCTGAAATTTGAAATATTTCTTGATTTCCTCGGCAGTCACGCCTTTATAAAAAGAATTTTAATATAAAGGTTAATAAATGATTAACAGATGTTTAATAAATAGTTAATCAATTTTTTTAGATAGTTATACAGTCCAATAAATCAGTAGGTTGCTTATAACCATGACTTATAATAATTTATAACACATTCTATTTATATCTGTAATATGCTTATAACACCTACTGATCATTTGCTAACCCTTTATTAACCATTCCTAAATGGAACTTTATACTATAGTGAGATCCATATCTCTTTGGTTTCTATTCTCTATTATTTTTCATGATGGGAATCAGAAAATAGTAGCAACATAAAGATATTTAGAAAATACCCTTATCAGGAGAAATACCAGGAGATAATTCACTTTTCTCTTTATGAGGATGATCCCTATAACTCTGTTTCAGAAAAGACGGTTAAAATATTTATCTACAATGCTACTTTTGTGGATTTCTCTTGTGCTTTAATAAAGTTTATGCTGAGAATCCACTTTATTTCATGTTATTTAATATTAAAGTAAAATATAGAGGATGTATGTATTATATTGACGGGTGCTTTAGAACGGGTCTAGTTCAGCGGTGGGAAAACTTTTTCTCCTAAGGGCCACATCAGGGTTCCGAAACCATATGGAGGGCTGGGTAGGGAAGACTGTGCCTCCCCAAACAGCATGGCCCCCGCCCCCTATTCGTCCCCTCCCCCTTACCATGTGCTCAGAGCAGCAGAACTGTCAGCTGCGCCACCTGGCTGGAGCCAACCACGCCGCTGCACTGCCCGGCAGGAGCTCGCAGCCCCGCCACCCAGAGCGCTGGCGGCATGGCGAGCTGAGGCTGCGGAGAAGGGGGGGCAGCAGGGGAGGGGCCAGGGGCTAGCCTCCCCGACCAGGAGCTCAAGGGCCAGGCAGGACAATCCCACGGGCCGGATGTGGCCCGTGGGCCATAGTTTGCCCACCTCTGGTCTAGATACATTAACTAGATGTATACCAAAAACAAAAAACAATAAATCCATTTTATGACTGTAAGAGACCAAGCAAAGGCACACAAGCCTACAAAAGAAATAGATCAATGTTTGTGTGAATAATTTTTGTAGCACAGATCACCATTTTTGTGTTAATACCTACTTTAAATTGTGTTCATGCTGTGTACATAATATAAATCTATTGGATGTATTTCTCTGAAAATAATTTTAGACAAATAACTTGTCATTTTTACTGCTTGCTGTCTTTGTATTTTTGTGGCATCTTTTCTGTTCTAAAAGTCTGCGCAAGCTAATGCTGCATTGGCAACTTGCTGCAAGATTGAGGGCTTCTGTATTAACAAGGGTGACATATTTGGGTCACCCTGCAGGTCACATACTTTCATCCATACATCTCAAAGCACTTTACAAAGGAGGTAAGCATCATTATCCTCAATTACAGACAGGGTAATGGAGACACCAGAAGGAGACATGACTTGCTCAAGGTCACCCAGCCAACCAGTGGCAGAGTCCTGGTCCAGTGTTCTATCCACTAGAGAACACTGCCTCCAGGGACTCAGAGTAGAACTGAATTATGTCATATAGCAGTTCAATCAACTCTGTCCCAGCAAGGTAGATTTTTTCAACAGGATTCCCCATATATACTGTTGCCTTATCTTTCGCTAGAAGGGAATCCTGGTCTAAACCTTGACTTACTAAAAGTCAAATATATTATGAAATAACAACTTACATGTGATTCCCTTTTCCAGATTTTCATAGTATCCACAGAGACATATCTGCTGGAGAAGGTTTGGATGAAATTTCTCAAAAGCTTTCACTTCTTTCAATCGGGTGAATATAATATCTACATCTTCACTGGAACGTTCCAATGGTCTGCATGAAGAAAAAAAGAATGGTGCATAAGGGCTTTATTACAGAAACAGGTAATTGCCACCCACATACACCAAAACTAAGATTATTAGTTAAATTTTTTTTTAATATTTGTGAGCCCATTAAATGTGGCTTGTAGGTGCATGCAACAACCTTGCAGACATTCCAAATAATCAAAATACCTAACCACTGTATCCAACTTTATTATTATCATCATAGTGCCTGACAACCTCAGTCACAACTGAATCCCCATTGTATCAAGCACAGTGAGGGAGGAACCCGTGACTGAGTATGTTCAGAAGGGAGTTTGAAAGACATTATGGAAATTGTCCAAAACAACCCCCAGAGCAGTCAGGCCAAGCAAAAGGCGTGGTATGATAAAAATACTTGTAAATGCACTTTTGACATAGGAGATTTGGTCATGGTACTCAGCCCTGCAAAAAAGTTCAAAATGCAAAAATCCTGGGAGGGGCCCTTTGAAGTGGTGGAAGTGGTGATGGAGGACACTTATAAAGTTAAAAAGCCCCTTGATGATACTGTGCCCCAACTGGTACATGTAAACAGACTCAAGGCCTATCACCGTAGAGTGGCCAGGGTAAACATGATCTGTTGTGTCGAAGGGGAAAATGAGGCATACCCACTCACTGATTTGATGGCTGAATGCCAAGATGGGTCAACTTTGGAAAGTATGGAAATCTGTAGTGAGCTAACACCACTTGAAGAAGAGGAAGCGTTGTCAACGCTGCAAAGGTACAGTGAGGTATTTTCCAACAAACCCGGGAGGACACACTTGCTGTCCCACAGAATCCTCACAAAAGGGGCTAAGCCCCCGCCCCGCCTTCCAGGCCGTACAGGGCCACTGGCAAGGTGAAGGAGCAAATTCGGGAAGAGATACAAAGCACGTTGGACCTGTGGGTGATTAAGGAATCTGACCTGGGCTTTCCCTGTGGTCTTGGCCCCAAAAGGGATGGCACTGTAAGATTTTGTGTAGACTATAGGAAACTCCATGCTGTCACTCTAACAGATGCATACCCCATGCCAAGAATTGATGACATGCTGGAAGTGCTGAGCCAAGCCAAGTACCTCAGTACCTTGGATCGAACCAAAAGTTACTGGCAGATCCCTTTTGGAGAGGGAGGCACAACAAAAATCAGCTTTTATCACTGATATAGGGCTCTATGAATTTACGGTACTACCTTTTGGTTTGGTAAATACTGGTGCAACCAGAGACTGGTCAACAGAGGGTTAAATGAATTATAGGGCATACATAGATGACACTACTGTATTCAGCAACACCTGGGGTGACCACAAGGAGCATCTGGGAGTTGTGCTATCAAAGCTCAAAGAAGCTTGGCTAACCATGCTCTTTTAGATTTTACTGGGCACTTCTAAATCTCCAACTCAGTTTTCTGCATACATATAGAAACACAAATGATTCCAAGAAATCCATCCCTCTGCTCCACCTCTTCTGTCCTTTTCTTTGTATAAGAAAAATAAAATGCTGTTGTATAAAAGCATGCAAGTTACGTAAGCTGGATACGAATCACTTCATTAAAAAAATAAAATAAACGAAAGTGCACCATCTCTAAACAGATACAGCCGAAATAAAAGATATCCTGCAACTGGGAGTGAAAATAATTGGAGGTAGGGCAAGACTGTTGGGCTCAATGCCATCTTGTGCCAGTGAGTTCAAGAGAGAGCTTAGTAGGTTCAAAAAACAATTTGACATTTACATGGCTAATGTGAACAGCCATATTTACTTTACTAGAGCATTTTAAAATGAGGTTATAAAACTCTGTAATTCAGAGAATAAACCGACCACTAATGGAAGGCATTAGGAAGGACAATTATGGAAGATTCAGTACAAGGTTTCTTGCATCTTCTTGTGGAACTACTGAAACTGACCACTTTTAGAGTGGGATACTGCAATAGATGGACCACTGGTCTGATGTAGTATGGCCACTTTAATGTTTCTGTGAGATTATGTTGGAAATTCAGGTGCTCAAATTATTCTTCTACAAAGGGGTCTGGAAAATGTTAATCATTTTCAGTGCTCTTCAGGTCTACCCACTGAATCTAGTGCTTCCAAAAATCAGTTAATTTAACTGACCAAAATGCTAATTTTGCTAATTTCTTTTAAATACATGGAAATAGTTAAAAAGGGACAGAGTTTAGTTTAATTTATATATATATGTATTTGTTTCCCTCTTTCACTACAATGCAATGTTCACAGCCTAAGTGCTCTTCCTGCAAAGAGATTTCTGGTGTTCCTCTTTGGTCATTCAATGCTGGCACCAGTGCTTGCCCCAGTGAGGTATATAATACCACATCCCTCTCACTTTGTCTCACTGGCCCTCAATTTCTTATTAAACTGTGTCTGGGAGGGATTAAATCCTCTAAACTCATTTACACTCCAATTTACCTTTATTAATACAGATGAGAGTAATAATTCTATGGTGTATACAGTTGCTTCTACATTATAGCATTATCCTCTTACCTACTACCATAGGTATATCCTCTTTCCTTCTTCAAACCACAGTCAATTACAACTGCTCCCTTTTAAATTCTTTCAAGCAAGGTTTTCACTCTCCCTATTTTTTTTTAATCTTTGCACTAGCTGCCAGTTATTAAGAAGTATTACTTCTCTTGTCAAAATGCTTTTAAGGATATTAGAAAGTGCAGCTTGAAAACAGAATTAAAATCAATTTATACTAGATCCCTACCTACACTATGCTGGCACTTGGAACACCAGCTCACTTCTTTCATTAACCCCAACATTAACAGCAAAGCTTGACAAGGACAGCAAAGCTTGACAAGGAAAGGGAAGACAATGATCATAATTTTCAGCACAGCACACTTTTCCCAAAGAAGCCCTAAACTCTGCATGTCAAAGTCACTTTCTCAATTTTTAAAATAAATGTGTGTCATTTTGCCTCTAGTAGTTTGCTTCCTTACGTGTTGGAAACACTGGTAGGTTACACAGGCACAAAAAAAAATAAACACCAAATCAAAGCAAATGTGCTTAAAAAGTCAAATTAGTATTTCATTTTATTTTTTGCAGCATTCACTCAGTTCTACTTACAAACCAGAGGACAGTATCAGGGGGTTGGGAAAGCATAGTGCTGGGGAAAATTTACTTCAAAATATTTAATGCCTTGATCCCACAATTTGCTATATGTAAGTTGACTGTTGCATCCCTGGAGAGCCCCACTGAAGTGCAGTGGGCTCCATATGGGACCAGCAGACTGTCCGTATACAACAAATAGCCTTAGTATTTTGTTGTTGTTTGATATCAAGGGACAAGACGCAAGCAAGAAGGGTTTGCAGGCGATCTAGGTTTTTAAAAATTGCCTACCGTTGTTATCTGAGCACCTTTCATGAAAAGTAAGAACAAGAAACATCTTTCTTCCAGCCCTGATAGCAGAAACAAGCTTAACACTTTGTTGGACTTTTTTAAAGACAAAGCTCATTTTGAGAGAATGCTCATTTGTTGAAAATGGTTGCCACAAGCCAAAGAGATGGGTTTTACATTTGGCTCAGAATGCAATGAGTGGGGGGTCACTCTTATTCTGTCTGGCTCTGAATGCCATAGGCTTGGTCTAGTTCCAGTGAAAGTTCTCTCCTCCAACAAAGCTAGTGTTCACCTGTTGCATCATAAGGTCATCATACTATACCTCACGGAAGGAGGAGAACTCTGAGGCAGCGATGGTCAGTACCTGTTCAATCTTCTTTTTGATAAGACAAACAAACTGAGTTCTTTAAGTCTCAAGGCATTTCCTTCAGCCTCAGATCATTTTTGTAGATCTTTTCTTCACCTTCTCCAGTTTTTCCAACATCCTTTTTAAAATGTGGACACGAGAACTGTATGCAGAATTCCAGTATCAGTCTCACCAGTGCTGTTCAGAGAGGTAAAGTCACCTCTCTGCTCCTGTTCACTACTCCCATTTATATATCCAAAGATCACATTCACTCTTTTTGACACAGCTAAGGACTGGGAGCTGATGTCAAGCTCCTTATTCACCATGCCAGAGTCACTACTTTCCAGAATACAGTCCCCTATTCTGGGGGCAGTCTGCATGCATTGCTCCTAGATGTATTACTTTGGATGTGAGGGGTCTGCCTTAACTACACCCTCCTTTGTAACCGCACACAAATTTCTGTACAATGCCCATTCTACAGTGGGGCTTCTATAGCACTGAGGCAAGGGGAAGCATGGTGAGCTCCACCACAGCTTTAGTACATCTCTACAAATTTCAGTCCAATAACGACAATGGTAGTTTTACTTAAGCTAATTTTATTAAGCATTTATAAACTATAACAATAGCACTAGTTTTCGAAGGAAGAATGGTTTGACTTAATAGCAAACTGTAATGGAGCTAGTTAAGGGCCATACCTTCAATTACTTATTCCTTAAAACACCAGTGAAACTCAGGTTTGATTACACTGACTGCTTAAGTATTTTAACAAAGTAATCATCATGAAATTAAATATTAACAATCTATCTATTCTCTAAGTACAAGCTGCCTAGCAAGGAACAATGTCAATACAGTATAAAATAAATTAACTTCCTTTCTTAAGGTATCTTATTAAGGGCTTGAAGATTTGATTTGATTTTAATAAATAAAGCAGGTTTTAATGTTAGATCTAACTAAGTACTATTGTAAAACTGTCTTTAGAAAGTTAATAATTGGTCCAGTAATTAGGAAAGAAAAACTAATAGCAGATGTAAGTCCAATCATGTTTAGCTCTATGCTTCAAGTGCAGGGCTCATTCATATCAATCTAAAAGGGAACACTGATAATTTAGTGTGACACCAATGTTCTTCCATTGCTGAAGACAAAATATTCCCCCTGCTGTTGAAGCCATAGTGTTGTGAAATGATGACAGTAGTACTGTTGTAAGAAGATAAAAAAGAATTTCAGTGAAGGTTAAGAAGTAAATTGACACTGGATGCCTTTTTAAAAGATATACATGATAGCTCAAACAAAGGTTATGGACTTGATGCAAGAATTACTAAGTGGGGTTCTGTGGCCTGTGTTATGCAGGAGGTCAGACTAGGTCAGTGGCTCTCAACCTTTCCAGACTACTGTACCCCTTTCAGGAGTCTGATTTGTCTTGCGTACACCCCCCACCCCAGTTACACCTCACTTAAAAACTACTTGCTTACAAAATCAGACATAAAAATGCCACAGCACACTATTACTGAAAAATTGCTTACTTTCGCATTTTACCACATAATTATAAAATAAATCAACTGGAATATAAATATTGTACTTACATTTCAGTATATAGTATGTAGAGCAGTATAAACAAGTCATTGTCTGTATACAAAATTTAGTTTGTACTGACTTTGCTAATGCTTTTTATGTAGCCTGTTGTAAAACTAAGTTAATATCTAGATGAGTTGATGTACCCCCTGTAAGACTTCTGCATACCCCCAGGGGTAAGAGAACCCCTGGTTGAGAGCCACTGTACTAGATGATCCTAATGGTCCCTCTGGCCTTAAAATCCATGAATCTAGGCAGTCAAGTGCCACATCTTCTCCAATCTCTCCTCCCCTCCATCAATTCCAGTTCCATCCTTTCCCTGAGGTAACTATGGTGCTTGATTACATGAGGGTAAAATTAAAATGCTCTTAAGTCAACAATATGAAAATAATCTTGCTCTAATGAGATATGTACTCCATCTTCCTGAATTTTTATACCATGCTCATCACCATGGTATCTGGGTGTCATTATGGTGTCCCAGCTGCTTGGTTATGTTTCCCCCATTTTGTATCTATGCACTTTTTATTTCCTGTACCAGGATGTTGGTCTTCACATTTAATCAATACTCCTCACAGTCCCTGCATTCTAATCTGTTCATGTCACTTTGCATTTATCTATATCTTTTCGTGTGTTTGCTGCCCTTCCTAGATATGCTCTAGGAATTATATTGGGAAAATTCTACGGCCTGTGTTATATTAAACTAGATGAACACAGTGGGTCCCTCCTGGCCTTGAAATCTACAAACACTGATGCTGTCTCTAAATTTGATTGTCTGAATTTATACCAAAGAAACACAGCACAGAAAAGACATAGCACCCATACAACATACGAAGTAGCATTTCTTTGTGTTAAACAAACCTTAAAGAGTCCTGTACTGGGCTAAAACTATCAGATAGCATCACCACTTGAAGACAGACTCTTCAACCAATGTGAGAGAAAGAAGGTCTATGGACCATCTGGCAATGCACTGCTGATCATGGGTGGTCCACAAACCATTGCTTTAAAGAGTTTAATGGAGTGAAGTGAGAACTAGGAAAAACAATGTAAATGCTATAATGAGAATATAATACGCCCTCTCATCCTCCCCCCCCTCCCCAAAAAGACAAATGAAGGGGAGTATTACAATACACATTAACTACAGTTCTGAAGCGCAGCATGCTCTGTGTACTATCCTATTCCACCATTGCAAGACATGCAATAGAAACACTTCACCTGACAGACTCTAGCAATGCTTTACTTCTCTTAGGGCATCCTATCTTTAACTATGGTCACAGAGCAAAGCAGTAAAAAAAAAAGGTGGAGGTAGCACGATTTAGAAATTGCCACCTGAGAAATGCTTGGCTAAGTCCACAAAGGAGAATTTGTAATCATTAGCAGCCAATGTTTATTGACACAATCTATTTGTAGGATGATAAAACATCATAGCCAGAAAAAGCAGGAGACTAGTTCTTCATACAATATTTTTCAGTTAAATCTAGTTGTGTGGCGTCAATGCGCAGACTGGACATAGCAGAAATTATATTTTGCACATAGTATTTCTCAGCCAATTTCTGGCATGCCTCATGGAAGAGAATGAAAAACAGCCCAAAAGAGAGCATGTCTAAATGTGTAGAAGTAATTACGATTCAAATCAGTGAGAAGGTGATCTTCTGACATTAAAAATTTAATTAAATTTGAATATTGATTCTTTCCGATATTTGTTGTTCTAACTTCCGAACTATTAGTCCTGATTCTACACTAGATTATACATTGCCATGTACCATAGGATTCTGACACAAAATTTCACTTAAAAATAAAGTTTAATCCATTTGCAAATCCATTTGCACATAATGTTTTCACTCCCAGAAATTGGACTGAAGCTATCCAAGGCATTTCTGCAATTTCTATCTAACAATGAAATTTAAAACCCTAATCGTTTTAGCAGTTTGCCTACTACTATTGTCCAATTCTTCATACTGCCCGATTGTTTGTTCAAAACAAAGCAAACAATAAACCTTGAGCCTTAGCATTCTATTTTGAAGATAATAGTATAGTAGCTTCTAGGATTATTTCCATCTTTGTGAATATCCAGGATGCAATGGAAGTGCTGAGCTGTTGCCCCACTTAGAGAAAAAAGGGAAAATAAAATTTAAGTTATATAAATGAAGAAATGTTGAACTTTGTCTTCATTGCTAGCTTAACAATACAGTTTTTCATCTCTCAACTGAAACATCTCTGTGGGGGAGCCAGCTTTCCAATTTCCCCCAGGTCCCCCAAAGTATGCAGGGAACTTCCCAGTAAGGAACTTTACAGCTGAGCAACAGCACATCATGGATGGGATAAAGACTGCTCTGAAAAGCCCAGAAGCCACAAATGGGCAGAGAAGGTTGGCACTGTTCAGCATTAATAGAAAAGTATAAAAAAAAAAATTCAATATCAGACTGGAAGTCTACAGATCATGCAACAACACACCCTATGGGCTGCACCCCACTTCAAGATTTGGGTTGGTTCTTTGATCCTGGGCCTGAGGGGCTGCTGGGCGGGTGGGGATGGAAAGTATCTTGTGCCATTCTGTAACAACTCCTCTGGGTCAGTTCAGGAGCAGTGTTCTGGAAAATGAGGGAAATTGCATGTAGGCCTCCTTGATGTTCTTCCTTCATGATATTAAATTCTGACTACCCCAATCCATGCAATTTTTCAGTATGGACAATATTGTAAAAAACAAAACAAAGAAACAGCAACACAAAATGATGAAAATCAGAGTAGGAAATCATGCATTACATTGTCAGAATTTTGTATTTTCCTATCAGTCCACTATACACTCTCTTGCCTTGCTTATCCACTGAAGACTTTAATTGTTATTTATTTATATTACATAATTAATTTGCCTCTTCAGAACAATGGTACAGAGTTTATCTGACAGTAACATTTTCATATCCGCCACCCTCTTATTCCTCTCTCCCCAGTTTCTTGCCTGGTTAGACTGCATAACCACTTCACAGCATGCACACACAAGTGACAGCATCATTAAGAATGACATAACCCTGTTCAATTATGTCAATCTCTCTCCTCTAAAGACATTTTAGCCTTGATTTATTTGATTATCAGCATCTCAGGTAATATACCTGACATTTCTCCTTGCAAGAAAGTTTATATAACAGACATTAGAAAAAGCCCTTTAGAAGCATAACTTAAGGAGAATATTTTGTATCTTCAAAAACAGCTACTCAAGTTCAAGGTTAAAAAAACCACACAAAAAGGGAGAGTTGATGCTCCTACTCAGCTGTACATAATCTGGGAAAGTATTTCCCTTAGTGTACAGCATGTATCACTTTTCAGAAAACAGATTTTAATATTTTGGCTGTGTTGTTATTAATTATTTGTATGTTGCTCAGTGCTGTACAAGACACAGAAATCAGAGTCCTTGTCCTTAAGAGTCTACAATCTGTTAGACACAGAAAAATGACACAACAGGGTCCTTCACAAATGCAACTAGTCCTTCCATGGGCTAAAACTGCAACAGTTATTTCCAACACCATAAACACAAACTGAATGAGCTGACGAGTACAACTAACCACTACAGCTGAAAACCCTGCTCATTTTATTGGTGTTAAAGTATATTTTGCTTTGAAGTAGCTGCAAAAAGCAGCAGGGGTAGTCTTTTCCACCAGATGCTGCTCTCTGTGCCCTATGTACCCACTTCCACCCACCTTCTGGCAGGGAGGAGGAAAGGAGAAGACAGCAGCAGAATCTCAGCAGCAGGAGAATGCTCTCCGTCCCCTACATCGTCCCCTACATCACGTGGGAGTCGGAGAACAATGAAGCACATTTCTCTTCCAGACAGTTTTGGGGCTCACTGACTGGCTGCTAATGTTTCCCTTTGACTCTCTGATATATAAATGCTCTGAGAGAGGTAGGTATACGAGGACAGAATGAAAGATGGGACTTGAAATATGATGTCATGTCAGGAGATGGTGTTAACTTTAACGGAAGGGAGGACACTCAGCCCCTCCCAGGAGGTGCACAGCACCTAGTGAGGCAGTACTGCCAATCCCAAGCACTAAAAAAAGTCATGAGTTTGGCCTCCCAAAATCATCAGATGTTTTTAAAATAACAAAGCGGGGGGAGGGGGGAGTAATTGGCATTCAGTTTCCAAGTCTTTAGGGTTCATGTTTTCAAGCTCCCCCCCCACACACACACACCCATCACCAGGAAATAAAAAAACAAAAACAAAAACCCACACCCTAAGATTATCATCTATCACATGACTCCAGGAGCTGTGGCTTTATGAAAAATACCAAATATCACAAGACTTGCAATAAACTCATGAGAACTGGAAACACCAGTAAGCGCAGTTGTTTAGATGTAAGTGTCTCAGAGCAGAGACTGTCTTTCTGAAAAAAGGTTTCAGAGTAGCAGCCGTGTTAGTCTGTATTCGCAAAAAGAAAAGGAGTACTTGTGGCACCTTAGAGACTACCCGATTTATTTGAGCATAAGCTTTCGTGAGCTACAGCTCTTTTCCAGTATGCTGTTTGTTTACCTAGGTTTTCCATTTGACTCAACAGGATAAATAAAGCAAGACTGGTCTCTTTATAGCCACTTTCACTTAATGATTTATCAGCACTAGCCCAGGACTCAAGTTTTGGGATTTACAATAGTGCATGGGAATAGTACAATAAAAACCAATATTTTGTATCAAACACCTTTAATATTGCAAAACTGAAACGCTACATATTAAGTTCAAACTACTTGGCAGTATCCCTTGAATAACCATTTGGCATGGAAACAAATACCGTATACACTCAGGCTATTCTGCTGAACAATAAATAGCGTTTTCTTCCAACTCAAAGGTCAGCTTTCAAGCTGTAACAACAGCGAGAGAAAAATATACTTGTTGAGTAATGACATTCATAGAGATTTATCTCCAGGTAGAAATTCGTTATTTGAATAGTGCAGCAGTTGCAGTTTCAACTACAGGAAAATATAGATCTGTTTTATTTTTTCATAATAAGGTTACCTTTAGGAAAATGACAAATACACTCCATATTAAAGAAAGAGATTAAAATTAAAAGGAAACTTATCTCTTTCATTTGTGAAAATACCCATTCCACATAATGCACACTTTAAAACTAAAATACAGATCAAATGTCATTGAATTAAACACGAGCTCTCATAAATATGAACTAGAGCTCAAAGACAGTTACCATTCCTTCTGATCAGAGTGGAGCTAGACAATATTACATTAAATGGCACATTTGCTTTATAATAGACATTTTGAGGGCTTTAATGTGAAGACTAGTGGAGATAAACATTGTTTGAAATGTACAACAGAACGATATGATTTAGTGACAAAAATATTCCGATATAAACTCTAGCCATGAGAATCCATGAACAGAGCTTTATCCTCATTGCCCCTGCGCCCATACATAGTCTAGCTTAATGCTGAAGTTAATAAATATTTTAACTTTACAGAAACTATAAGATAACTTCTGGAAGATTACATGGTCATATATAAATTTTGACAGCTGTTTAATTCAAAGATCATCCACTAAAGCCATTAAAGTTAATGTGCATTAACTCTATTGAAAAATTAGTAAGAATACTAAGAGTTGCTATAATGCAAAATACAGTTACAATGATAACAGAATAAAGGGAGTAACACAACACGAGCTGTAATGTACAATAAGTATCAAGATGCATAAACAACAAGGAGAAAATTAAATCTTGCATTTTGTATCAGTCCTAAATAACATTCTCATAAGCACACTGGGGAAATGTCTAAATAAAATTATTATAAGATGGGTGCATAACAGGTTGAAAGAAAATACTTAGAGTAGTTATGAATAGTTTTTTGTCAGACTGGGAGGATGTATCTAATGGAGTCCCACAAGAGTTTTGCATGGTCCAGTACTCTTCAATATTTTCATTAAAATGACTTGGAAATGGAGTAGAAAGTACAGTTATAACATTTGCAGATGACACCAAGCTGGGAGGGGTTGCAAGCGCAATGGATGACAGGATTAGAATTCAAAATGACCTTAATAAATTGGAGAATTGGTCTGAAATTAACAAGATGAAATGAAGATAAGGAAAAATCAAATGCACAAATACAAAATAGGGAACAACTAGCTAGGCAGTAGTATGGCTGAAAAGGACCTAGAGCTTATAGTGGACCACAAACTGAATACCAGTTAACAATGTAATTCAGTTGCAAAATAGGATAATATTCTGAGGTGTATTAACAAGAATGTCATTACATAAGACACAGGAGGTAACTGTCCTGCTCTAGTTGGCACTGGTGAGGCCTCAGCGGAGTACGATGTCCAGTTCCGGGCACCACACTTTTGAAAAGACGTGGACAAATTAGAGAATCCAGAGGAGGGCAATAAAAATGATAAAAGGTTTAAAAATACCTGACCTATGAGGAAAGATTGAAAAAACTGAGTAGGTTTAGTCCTGAAAAAAGAAGCTGTGAGGGGACCCAATAAAAGTCTTCAAATATGTTAAGGGCTGTAAAAAAGGATGATGATCAATTGTTCTCTATAGCTACTGAAGGTAAGACAAGAAGTAATCGGCATAATCTGAAGCAAGGGAGATAAACGCTTTCTAACCATCAAGGTGGTAAGTACTGGAACAGGTTACCACGGGAGGTTGTGGAATCCCCACCATTGGAGGTTTTTAAGAACAGGTGGAACAAACACCTGTCAGGGAAGGTCTAGGTTTACTTTGTCCAGCCTTACTGCAGGGGGATGGACGTGAAAACTTCTCGCGGTTCCTTTCAATCCTACATATCTGTGATTCTATGGTCTGTTGACATGAGACCTGTGTAACTCCACTGAAGTTAATGCATTACACTGCCGCTGGAGTGAGGAAGTTGAGAATCAGGGCCAGTATTCTTAAATGAATAGTCTGACATTTATCGAGTAATTTAAATGTAATAATTTATGAAGTACAAATTTCAAGTTTGACTAAACCTGAGAGCCTGAATTTTATTTCAATGCGTGAAGAATAAACATGGGTAGGGAATGGTAGTTTCTAGGAAATACACATTTTGGGCAGTAGATTTTCAATTTATATCAGCTATTTTGTATGTTTCCTATTGGCAGCTGGGCTGGTACTTTATTTTGCCCCTGTTGCTCATTTAGAATAATTTAGCAATAGGTGTTTGGCAGTTGAACAGCTTAGGTTAAAACTGCTTTTTGAAGTAATTGTTTGAGAAGCACACTTTCTATAGCTCGTGGAGATGGCAAAAGCCTGATTGCTCAGGGACATGGGTTTTCTTCCTGTCTCTGCCACTGACTTGCTGTGTGAACTTGAAAAAACAGTTAACCTTTCTCTGGAAACCCCATTCTTGGAGATTTTTAAGAACATGTTGAACAAACACATGTCAAGGAAGGTCTAGGAATACTTGGTATTGCTCAGTGTGGGGGACGGGGACGGAGTAGATTACCCCTTGAGATCCCTTCCTGCCCTGCATTCCTATGATTAAAAAAATAATGTCATCTAGAATAGTGAAAAATAGTGAAAAAATATTGAAAAACAGAATAGTGAAAACTCACTGATGAAAGATCATTGATCATTGATGACCACTTTGTTTTTGAGGACACAATTCTCAGTTCTCCTTAAATAAGGCTCCTTAACTAGATTTGATTAAAACTTTTTCAATTAAAATTTGTTGAAAAATGTGGTTTAATCAAAACTGACATTTGTCACTATTTTTCATTTTCAAGGAAAGTATTTGGGATTTTTTTAAAAAAAGCAACAATACGAAAAATGAAACATTTCACAGTTTTTGGATTTTATTTTTACAGTCCAAAAAATAATTTATTAATGTAAATAAAGTTCATTTTCCAGCCAGCTCTACCCTTTATACTGCTCTGACAATGCCAACATGTTTGCCAGGGCAGCGTAAAACAAACCTTACTATAAAAGACAATCAGGCCTTGGGTATCAAGGACAAAGGGAAAGGTGAGAGCAATAGCAAATGAGATGAGAAAGCTGTTATGTGGATTTTTGCTTGGAATACAAGACTTCAATGGTCAAAACCTAACAATATGCAAGAAGCAACACAGACAACTGCAGATGTATCCAGTGCAGACAGGTTTCCAGATGTCTCCAGAAAAGAAAAACCCTGGTGTTGCAGGAGAGGACACCACACATCATTTACTAGTGCACTCGTGTGCCATGAAAAGACCATCAGGCACATAATGCTTGTGTACTCACTTTGCCTATGTAGGTGTGCAAGGAAGGGAAGGCAGAAAGGAAGATAAGTACAGAATTAACTGTAATCCTGTATATGTAAAAATGGAAGCTGGTGTAACTGAAAGTCCTAACCTTGTGATTACAGAAAACAAACCTTCTTGAGTTTACTTGAAGCACCTTGCTACTCCTGCCTTTGGCATGGATATTTTCAAGCAGAGCACCTTATAAAATGCAAAGAGGCTACAACATTACAGTATGCCCATATTAATATTAATTATCATAGTTGTAAAATGGCCTTAGGGGACAGACAGGAAAAGCTGTTTTTATTTATCATTGTCAGAAGACGGACTATGAAATGGGAAACTAGAAAACACTGGGCGAAACATTGTGATGTTTCCAAGGAATTGTTATAAATATAAAACTGGACTAGAAACTTACATACACAGAAAGCAAGAGTGCTTCCTTACAGTCTTATATATTTTTTAAAAGAAATAAAACATGGTTGTCATAACCCACCTGATCTATCCATATTATTGCTTAAGTACAAGCCAATCAAGTTCTTACTTCCTTGAGGCAATGATACATTGCCCAGGATGGCAATCAGTGAGATCATTCTTCTTTCTGCTACCTTCTTTCTATCACCATGTATTCCCCTTTCAAAATCCCAGTTCTCCACTTTAGTTTCTCTGCACAATCACTATCAGTGCTACTCCTGTTTGCATTTATCACGAAGGGTATAAAGAGCTGGCTAGGTCCCAAACATACATATAATGAGCCAGACGGGAAATCCTGAATCAAATTTTTGGCCTGATCTTACCGTGCAGTCTTAGTCTAACTCTTAGTGAAATAAATGAAAATGTTGCCTGATTAAGGACTGCAAGATCAGTGTTCCACATGTGGTATTTTATTCTTGTTAGATCTAAATAATGGAGACCTAAAGTCTAACAGGGTAACAAAAGATACAAAAAGTACCTATGTACAATATGCCCTCAAAACACCCATTCATATCTAAATAATTCATAAACAGCTTAGCCAAGATCATTACATTCTTGACACACCAGGATAGCAAAGTTACATGATTTGCTCTGTGATCTGCTCCTGCAGTCAAACATACCAGTCAGCTAAGGCACTGCAGGTTATATCGAACACACAGGAAAGCACAGAATTATAATGACAGAGCTGAAATCTTTGGGTTATCTAATTGTTGTGAGCATTGTACATCATTAAAAAGGGTGGTTTCAGAGTAACAGCCGTGTTAGTCTGTATTTGCAAAAAGAAAAGGAGTACTTGTGGCACCTTAGAGACTAACCAATTTATCTGAGCATAAGCTTTCGTGAGCTACAGCTCACTTCATCGGATGCATACTGTGGAAAGTTTAGAAGATCTTATTATATACACACAAAGCATGAAAAAATAATGAAAAAATACCTGAATCAAATTAAAACCCACAGAGGAATAAAAGCTGTATTCTGGTTTTGTGAAATGATGGAATTCTATAAAAGACACTCAGCCTGCCCTGAACACATACTGTATATTCATTTAAAATTAAAGGTTTGAAAAAAAAATGTCAGTCTCGAACTCTCTCACGACACACGTTGGGGTAAAAGAAATCACAAGAACTGCTCATAGGCTGAATACATTAAACACATTTGAACAGATTTAGCAACCTTTTATTGAGATATATGCAGATAAGACATATGGAAAAATGCTAAGAGAGTGAGCCTGCTTTTGCTCCCATAGAAGTCAATGGCAAGACTCCCACTGACTTCAATGAAAACAGGATCAGGCTCCTTAAAAGACAAATTATTTCAGAACGCAACAAGAATGTGGGTTCACCTCTTCTTGAGGATCTATTCTGTCCAGGAACAATGAAAAATTCTTAACACAACAGGATTTTGTGACTTTTTTTTGTCCCTCTGACTGTCATCTTTTCCCTGTGCTTTGTTCTTATGACATTAACATATAATGTCTTATGTGTCTTATTCCTAAGTGCTGATGTTTAGCCTCTGTGTTCAGTAATGTCATCAACAAGGCTATGCAGTAAAACATCAGTAATCCTAGCCCACATGCCCCTATGAAGTAATATACTTGTCACTATAGAGGTTCTTCACTTGCTAAAAATATGCTCTCATTTTAGCTTTTTATTAGTTCTAGTTTGCCAAATACCTCAAGGAGGAACATGAAGATTTTAGACACATTATTTTGTTTGAGATGTTTTGCTACCTCTATTTAAAGTTCCATTCTTCTTTTTTTTAAAATTGGGTTTGATAATCTGATTACATTCAGTTTTAAATTACCCTGGCTCCTTCTGTCACACTACATGTTAAACTATAAGTACTAACTGATTAGTGTTTACTACTAGGCCTACAGTCTGATCCAACAGAAAATTATCCTGTCAGTGTTTTGGGAACAATTACAGTCCATTGATATGCTCTTTAAAGAGACTGCAGAGAAAACTTGTATTTATACAAGTTTCTACAAGCCAAGGGTCCTTCATCTGTGTCTAGGGTGGTGAGGATCTTCTTTTTTCAGCCTGGTGAATGGGGTAGCAGAATGGAGGTCTCCTTTTCTCCCCCCCCCCCCCCATGGATGATGGAAGGGAGATCTGTGGGGAGATAAGGATGATCTTGATAGGATTCCTTCATGCAAACCTTCATCCACATGTGGAACAGGGCCTGTGAACACAACAAACCTAATGGGTGGGTTTCACCTACCCTAGGCATTCAGAAGGCAAGTAGTTGGGGTTGACTTTTAGACCATTACAGTCTATTAACTGAAAGCTTCACAAGAAGGTTTATGCTGTAATCCCAATATGCAGTCATTCAAAGCATCCACTGGAGCTATTAACCGAGAGTGCACCAACCCTTATGTTATTTAGGATCAGAGAAGTTAGAGCTAGAAAAGACCTAGACCACAGTCCCACTCCCCATCAATGCGGGGTTTAACCTCTCCCATAATGCCCACACTAGGTTTTTATCATCAGCGCTGGAGGTATGCTCGTGTGCAGCTTACTGATTCCTCTGTCTCCTGCACCTCTCGGCAACCCATGCAACGCCAGCAGCAGCCCTAGACCAACAACCACGGGAACCCGGGCCGGGGGGAGGGGGGACTTTGATACATTTCACCTCCACCACGTGCAATATTTCCTAGGCACCAGAATCCCACGGCAACGAGACCCGCTGGGCTCTTACAATGGCACTAAACCCCCTCTCCCGCCGGTGCATATACCAACCCTTCCTATGGGCAGTTTCCCAGCCCCCGAACGGCCCCACGGCTCCCCCCAGGCACGCTGCCTACGACCTGCACGCCGCCCGTGTAAGCCGGGCTTATCAGGGGAGCTGAGGCCGCAGGCACAGCGGGGCCCCCTCGCACGCCCGCTCCCGGGAAGATGCTGGTACCTTTTATCCAGGCAAGCGATCCACTCGCTGGAGGAGGACGAATGGGAAGCGTGAGCAGCGACCATGTTTGCCCGGCTCTCTGCGTACCCAGGCGGCGGCGGCGGCGGCGGCGGCTCTGCCCCCTCCCCTGCTCCCTGCCTCCCCCTCCCCCGCGCCTGCGGCTGCTGCCTCTCCCCGCGCTGAGCAATGGGCTCTCCCAGCCGCAGCTCCGGCTGCCTCCGCGTGGCCAGAGCCACCTGGCCCCGCGCCCCGGCTGCCCGCGGCTCAGGTGCTGGCTCTGAGCAGGGCGGGCCCTCGGCTCACGGCAGAGCGGAGCTGGCGGGGAGCCCGCAGCCGGGAAAGACACAGCTGGGCGGGCACCTTGCGTGAGAAAAACTCAGGGGAAGGGACCGAGCCACCCTCTAGCGCCGGCATCCGCGTCATCCCGCCAGGCGCTGCAGGGCTGTGTGGGGCCTCAGCCCCCCGCGCTCCAGTCCCAGCAACAGAGGAGCTGGACCGAGGGGCTTGAAGTGGTTTCCGTCAGGTGGCATCTCCATCACTGGAGAGTTTTAAGAGCAGACTAGACAGACACCTGTCAGGGACCGTCTGGATAATACTTAGTCCTGCCATGAGCGCAGGGGACTGGAGTAGCTGCCCTCTCAAGCTCCCTGCCAGTCCTATGTGGCTATGATCTACCCGGTTTACAGTTTGGGTGAATCCTCCCCCTGCCCCAAATCAGGGGAAAGCAAGTCAATTAACCTTGGCCAGTCCACCCAGAGAGCCCAATGCCCTCAGACAGAGACAAACACCTACAAGATCTCTGTCAAGCTTTCTTACAACTACAATACCCACCTGCAGAAGTAAAGAAACAGATTGATAGAGCCAGAAGAGTTCCCAGAAGTTACCTACTACAGGACAGGCCTAACAAAGAAAATAACAGAACGCCACTAGCCGTCACCTTCAGCCCCCAGCTAAAACCCCTCCAACGCATTATTAAGGATATACAACCTATCCTAAAGGATGACCCAACACTCTCACAAATCTTGGGAGACAGGCCAGTCCTTGCCTACAGACAGCCCCGCAACCTGAAGCAAATACTCACCAACAACCACATACCACACAACAGAACCACTAACCCAGGAACCTTTCCTTGCAACAAAGCCCGTTGCCAATTGTGCCCACATATCTATTCAGGGGACACCATCACAGGGCCTAATCACATCAGCCACACTATCAGAGGCTCGTTCACCTGCACATCCACCAATGTGATATATGCCATCATGTGCCAGCAATGCCCCTCTGCCATGTACATTGGTCAAACTGGACAGTCTCTACGTAAAAGAATAAATGGACACAAATCAGATGTCAAGAATTATAACATTCATAAACCAGTCGGAGAACACTTCAATCTCTCTGGTCACGCAATCACAGACATGAAGGTCGCTATCTTAAAACAAAAAAACTTCAAATCCAGACTCCAGCGAGAAACTGCTGAATTGGAATTCATTTGCAAATTGGATACTATTAATTTAGGCTTAAATAGAGACTTGGAGTGGCTAAGTCATTATGCAAGGTAGCCTGTTTCCTCTTGTTTTTTCCTACCCCCCCCCCACCCCCGATGTTCTGGTTTAACTTGGATTTTAACTTGAAGAGTGGTCAGTTTGGATGAGCTATTACCAGCAGGAGAGTGAGTTTGTGTGTGTATGGGGGTGGGGGGGATGTGAGAAAACCTGGATTTGTGCAGGAAATAGCCCAACTTGATTGTCATGCACATTGTGTAAAGAGTTGTCACTTTGGATGGGCTATCACCAGCAGGAGAGTGAATTTGTGTGCGGGGGTGGAGGGTGAGAAAACCTGGATTTGTGCTGGAAATGGCCCACCTGATGATCACTTTAGATAAGCTATTACCAGCAGGACAGTGGGGTGGGAGGAGGTATTGGTTCATATTCTCTGTGTGTATATAAAGTCTGCTGCAGTTTCCACGATATGCATCTGATGAAGTGAGCTGTAGCTCACGAAAGCTTATGCTCTAATAAATTGGTTAGTCTCTAAGGTGCCACAAGTACTCCTTTTCTTTTTGCGAATACAGACTAACACGGCTGTTACTCTGAAACCTGTCATAAAAGCCAGTTATGTAACAATAAAATTGGCTTTCATGGGGTTGGGGAGGTGCATACATAAATACAAGGTAAAGCATTTGCTATTGTTTTAGTCAGGAGAAACAGCAGTTTCTGAGCAGAGAAATACTCTCTTTGGTGTGAGGCAGAAAGTTAAAGGCGAGAAGCTTTTCATTTTTTCTCCCAGACAGAAAAGTAATGGAGTGTTGCTCTTCATTTCAGAGCCTTCTGTCCAGTGGAGGTGAGGCTCTCTGCTAGGATGTCATTGACTGTCAGAAAGAGGGTCCCGAACCTCCCGGGGCAAAACAGGGCCTGCAACAGACTGCTCCAGGAGATGCAGAGGGACTTGGCTAGCAGATCATAATAGCTCTTGGAAGTGCAGAAGGAGATGCTGGAACAGGACTGACAGAAGCAGTTGCAATTGAGAGAATGTTGGAGAGGGATGAGAAAATGGTAGCCAAATACATTGCCCATGACCTAAGTTCCCTCTAATCTGCGCAGCCGCACAGCAGCCTATCAAGGGCCTCTCCTGCAGCCCTGGCCCTGCCGCAGGCAGGGGAGAGGTACCCCTCCCCCTCAGCCCAGGCACTGCTGCAGCAAGAGAGGGCGGGGGGCAGTCCTCTCCCCCGCTGCAGCCCTAGGGCAGCCTGCACCCCAAACACCTCTCATCCCCGACCCCAACCCAGAGCCTGTATCCCCAGCTGGAGCTCACACCCCTTATGCCCCAACCCTCCCATACTCCAAACCCCTCAGCCCCACCCTCACCACACATCACCTCCATATTGGTGCACATAACAAAATTCATTCTGCACATGCATGGGAAAAAATAGAGGGAGCATTGCAACCATGCCATGAGGAAGCATGACTGACAACTGCAGCAGGAAGAGCAATCAACAGTTCACATATTCATGTGCACCTTGGGAAGTGGTTTAGAAAATGGGCACGTGTGTGCCATCAGTGGCACCAGTACAGTTTGTGAAGCCCATTCACTCAAAGACTGCCATTATTTCAGAGATATTAGCAACCTTCAGAGCCACAACTGTCTTGCAAACCTCCATCACCACACCAGAGACAGCTGAGTCAGCTGAAATACAGAATGTCCTGCCACATCTGGCACACCTGAGAGCTCTGTGCTTGACAGGTCTGTGAGAGGTGTGACACTTAGCAGCCCTAGCCTTGGTTTAATGAGAGCAATTGCAAGTTTCTCCTGCCTAGGAGTATGGCCTAGGAGGAAAATGTATAGCTAACTGCCTCATTAGTATGCAGACCAGAGGTCACTATTTTTCTACGATGTAAACCTACTGGTAAAAGAGGGGACCCAAAGGGGTGTTTGAGACTTACTACCATTTACTGCTGAGGATTATGCCTAGTGCTCAACCTTACTTGCATCCACACATACTTTCTACTAGAGTTTTTGCAAAGTCACATTCAGGAAAATGGGAAGGATTAGACTTTATTAAAATGGCTGCTGATGTTGATATCTTTCCTTAGAAACAGATTAAGTCTTTTAATCATTTATGAAATTTCCTAACATTGTCACCAATTTTGTTTCTCTCCCTGGAATGGGAGGGGAATACGATTTACTATAATCAGATTCATGAGACTTGACTCCATAGCCAAAGAGTTGGGACAGCAGCTGCTTCTAAAGGAGTCTGCTGCTGGGAAATGGACATTTGTCAACCTGAGTATCTGAAGGATGAAATGCCTTTTTAACCAGCTGCAGTTTACAAAGGACAACAGTGCCACTTAAAAGCCTTCGACAGTGAAGACCAGAAATAAGGCCAGTCTGCAAATTTTCCAGTAACAGCAAGACCTCAGAGACCCTAAAATGCAGACACGCCCAACCCCCCCACACCCCCTCCCGCTCCCCAGTTGTTTTTTGTGTTACTTGGATGTATGCTGAACATGTCAAATTTCAAACTTCCACCGTTCTTCACTATATCTCCGTTTTTAAAGAGCATTATCTGAGTTTTTCAAAACAGCTAGCTAGCTATTCACCCTTGACTAATTCAAACATGGGTAACAGGAGCTTGCTCAAGTGTTCCAGAAAAAGTCATCTTCAGCCAGAGACCAGACTTGAAGAATTTGATCCAAAAAGGTGAATTTGTTAGCTGGAGCATGTCACCGAGATGGCTGCCACTGCACCCCAGCTCCAAACATGCACTGCCACACCCAGTCCCAGTCAAGAAGGTTTATTCTTTTATGACAACGGTTAAAACAACCACCAAAATGCAGCCCTAAGTCAGGACCTGGCCCACTGGCTTCAGAACCACCCCCTCCCAGGGGTCTCTGATACTCCAGCTCCTGGCAGCTTCCTAGCCTCAGCCATCTCTGCTCCCTCCTTACAGCAGCAGCCTCAGGTGTAAGGATTTTATTGCTGGAGGCCTATCTCATCAGAAGATCTCGGGGAGCCTTCCAGTTAATTCCTGCTGAGTCCCCCTGTTAAGCCCATCTATCAGAGCTGGATTCCCGTAAAACAACACACACACCAAATGTAAAGATAAACAACACTTTATTTAACTAAAGGAAGAGGAAGGAAGGAGAGGGGAATGGATTAACAATACTGGAGATTTGGGTTGACACTTGCACTCATACATACACTCAATGGTACCAAGATGTTCTTCTACCTTTCCAGACATCCACGATAAAGATTGCAGGATCTGGACAACCAAAGCCAGCAATGGACTGATGGACACAGACCGTGAATGGCAGATGGAATGGACAGGTATGTATCCCTGTCTTAACTGCCACCCTAACCCACTTTGCGTCGTCTGTGCATGTGAGATTGATCTAAATAATCGGACTAAGTCTGTGTATACAAGTCTGCTTTCCCCAAATAAAAGAATAAACAAACCCAAACTAATTAGTAAGTAGCTATTGCAGGCCAATAGCTAGTGCCAAGATGGTATCACACCATGAGAGAGAGCTGGACACTCGAAGCTCTGACAACTCGAAAGCTCCAGAGACCAAGAGCCCCAAGCTCCTCCCCTCACACACTTTTATAGGGAGCTCAAATAATGATTCATGCTGACACATCATAGACTTAAAGGCCAGAAGGGACCATCATGATAATCTAGTCCAGGGATCTCAAACTCAAATCACCATGAGGGTCACATGAGGACTAGTACATTGGCCCGAGGGTTGCACCACTGACACCTTTTCATATAAAGATACAAAAGCTTCCCCTTCTGCCCCCGGCCCCGCCCCCACTCCACCCCTTCCATGAGGCCCCACCCCTGCCCCACCTCTTCCCACCCCTTCCCCAAAGTCCCTGCCCCAACTCTGCTCCCTCCCTGCACCTATTCCAACCCCTTCCCCAAATCCCTGTCCCTGCCCCGCCTCTTCTCCGCCTCCTCCCCTGAGGCTCCCCACTCCTCCCCCTCCCTCCTGGAAAGTCCTGGAAATAGTCATATTTATGTAGTGTCATTCCTGTTCTGTCCCCAGCAAAAGCATCACACAGACAGGCCCAGACCCTTTGTTTCTCCCCGCCTCCAACTTTGAAAGTATCTTGTCTCCTCATTGGTCACTGTGGTCAGGTGCCAGCGAGGTTATCCTAGCTTCTTAACCGTTTACAGGTGAAAGGGTTTTTCCTCTGGCCAGGAGGGATTTTATAGGTGTTTACCCTTCCCTTTATATTTATGACATGAGTACACATAAAGGTGCATGATAATTAGATCCAGGATTAGATAGGTTTGTGCTTAATAACTTTCAAATGGACGGTAAGTTATATACAGATGAACTCCAGGACTCATCTATTCTAGCTACAATAGTGGATAAAGACTTAACATAAACAGATACATAAAATAGAATAGAACCAGTCAATCTTTGTTTACTCTTCTTTTTTTAATGTAAAGGTTGCAGTGTCTGGCCCTTTATACATGGCAGGTAATCACCAATGCTATCATGTTATTTATTAGTAATTAAGAACAAAACACATTAGCAGGATAACTCTAGATACCAACTATTAGTATTTGGTTTGCAGAAGATAATCATGAAACTTGTCTTTCAATTCTGAAAGAACAGAGATTCACACTAAACACCTGCAGTGTCTTTACCCTTTGACAATGGATGCTATCAGGAGTGCTATATAGGTTAGTAAAGTGTATTTTTATATGTGTATATTCCCAAATAAAGAAAATCCTTTTAGGATTACCATTAAGGTTGCTAAAAGAGTGCAAATTAAGACAAGATATTAAACCACATCTTTATAAAACAAAAAAACATCACAACCAAAACCCTGCAAACATTAAGAATTATGGAAATAACCTAAGTTGACAAAAATAAATTCTCACATTAACCTTGACATGCAGTTCACAACAAAACAGACCAACAAACAGAAAAATTCTCACTGAAACATATAGCCCAAATTCACAGCTGCAGCTAAGGACAGTAAAGGGCAACCCAGGGACAGAGGAATGCGCGGGAAGGTGCCAGGAAGACTTTTCTCATCTTTGTGCACTCCTGACCAGAACTCAGCAGTATGTTGGTCACTTCCCCAAGCACAACTTAGAACTGCCTGAATGCCAGTTGACTCATACATTCACCATTACAAACTGGCTCCTATAACAGAAATCCACTTAATCACACTAATTTGGTTATTTCTTGAATGCGATAGCTTTATGAAGAATGCTATGACCAAGTATGCAGACTAAACTATACATCTGCCAACATGGGAATTTAAAGATGTCTAGTGCTGAGAAAACAAGAGGATGAAAAAAATTGGGCATTGAAACAATGTTGAAACAAACATGTTGAAAAGTGCTAATTTTTATTAATTAATATGTAAAAGTGCTGTCCTAGAGTTATGAAATTTTCTGGAAAAAGTTTCCCCCTAATGCAGTGGTTCTCAAACTTTTGTACTGGTGACCCCTTTCAGACAGCAAGCCTGAGTGTGACCCCGCCTCCCCCATACATTAAAAACACTTTTTTACATATTTAACACCAACATAAATGCTGTAGGTAAAGCGGGGATTAGGGTGAGGCTGACAGCTCACAACCCCCCACGTAATAACCTCACGACCCTCTGAGGGGTCCTGACCCCAAGTTTGAGAACCCATGCCCTAATGTATGTTATGTACAGAACAAGTCATTCACTCAGATTTAAGGTTAAAGATATGGTAGGTGGGTGTCACAATAAGGATTACAAAACAGTGGAGCCCTTAATACAACTTTGACTAAGGAGACACTGCCATGCTTCCATAACTTTATGTTTGCAGTGTTGTGGCTATGTTCATCCCAGGATATGAGAGACAAGCTAGGTGAAATAATATCTTTTATTGGACCAACTTCTGTTGGTGGAAGGGACAAGCTTTTGTCCTACATACAGCTCTTCCTCAGGTTGGGGAAGGAAATCAGAGTATCTGACAGCTTATCTACTCTAGAAACGCTACAGTGCTACACTACCTATCCCTACAAGAGGGTTCTCCTGGTAATTCACCTCTCTGAGAGGCGGTAGCTAGGTCAATGGAAGAATTCTTCTGTTGACCTAGGGCTGTCTACATAGAGATTTAGGTGAACAATGTAGCTGTTTTGACCTAACTTTTTAGTGTAGCCCAGGACTGAGCTAAATACAAGTTGGGACAGATTGGCTACTTCAACTTAAATTAATATATTTAACAATTAGACAGTTTTACATAAAGAGTTTATACATGCTGTAGGTGACCATTTAAAATGAAGTAGGCAATTAAGGGCTGGTATACACTGAAAATTTTCATCAGCATAGCTACATCTGTCAGGTGTTTGAAAAATCCACACCCCCAGGACATAGCTATGCCAACCTAACCTAACTTCCATCTTCCTAGCTACTGTCTTTTGGGGAAGTGGATTAATTTACTACAGTGATAGGAGCACCCCTCCCATTGCTGTCATGAGTGTCTTCTATGAGTGAAGCACCACACCAGTGCATTAAGTACCCTCCATTGCTTGGGTCCTATTGTAGTGAGGCAGACCTTTATTATGTTCAAGAATGGGAGTCCATGGGCATTATATACCTCCATGACAGGTCCTATTGTTCATTATGCCTCCTCTTAGCTATTGGGTCACTAACAGATATTATACAGTATGAGATGGTTAAAAAGCAAGAAATGTCTATTTCGTTATCTTTACAATATTGTTTTCAAACTTAATTCAAATTGTTTTCATCCTCAAATACATTTTATTAAGTTAAGAAATATATTTGATTTTAATCTTAATAAAATGGGGCCTTCTTCACTGTAAATAAGTTTGATGTAAGTGTAGTATTCCCCCACTCTGCCAGCAGTAAGCTCAGGAATTCAAGAACATTTGGTCTGCAATTCTATTTTCAAACAACATACTGATATATAAGCATTTTAAAAACAAATGCACTGATCTTCACTTCAAGATTCTTCTACTTATTTACATTTCTTTATTGTTAAAAAGTTATGTGTGGTGCAGACCCCCACCTGGCTGCAATCACACCTCCCTATGATGATTTATATGTAACTATATTCTCTCCGGTCATGAAAAACTCATTGCAGGAAGGAGATATGTGGAGAATTTTATTTAGAGGACCATTTAGAGCACCCTACAGAAACTCTCAGGAGATGTGCAGAGAGGATGGGGTTCTCAGACTTGTGAGAAAGCAGGGTTCCCCCTCTACAGATCGTTAGACATCTTTATGGTCTTTTAGGTCCTGAGTATTACTCTCTGCTCAGCTGTATTCTCCATATCTCTGCTGCTCCTAGATAGTTAATGTTGCTCACTTCTGTCCCTCAGCTCCCTCATCTGTAAAATGGATAATAATTCACATATGTAATAATTAGTGTTTTCAAACCACTCTGAAGATTAAAAGTCCTAAGTATTTTATATACAATGATGATCTTATGTGCTGCACTACTTTAAAAAATCCCACAACTTTCAATTTCCAATTAGCAAATTCCATTTTAAGAGCCCCTCTAGAAGACATATGACTAAGTGTCCAATCCTGTGAAGTGCTTGTGATACTCCCCACAGGTTACTCAGAACCATAAGTCACTGTGTTACTCTTCTCCCTTAGCAAGAGAGCTTTGCTGACACTTACTCTCTGTCAGATCCCTGCCGCACAGTCTGTCCACCTCACCAACAAACGCCTCAAGATTGCCGGTCCAAACTTTGCCTTGCTGGTTACCTACAGCGCACTCCAGTTTGAGTTCCCCAGAGACATTTCTCTGCAGTATCCAGTCCCTGTCACCGGACAGTCACAGAAATTAAGTGTGCTGCCTCTAAAGAGACAGCACTTCACTTTAATACGCTGCACTGAGGTGGTTTTGTAAAAAAAAAAAAAAAAAAAAAAAAAAAAAAAAAAGGATACGTTTATTAATAGAGAACAGAGATTTAAGTAAAAAGAAAAGAAAAAAGCTCACTTATGCTTATGCTCAAATAAATTGGTTAGTCTCTAAGGTGCCACAAGTCCTCCTTTTCTTTTTGCGGATACAGACTAACACGGCTGCTACTCTGAAACCAGAGATTTAAGTGATATTAAGAAGGAGAAAACAAGACAGGTGTGGTTACAAAAAAAACAGCACACACTTTCCAGTGACTAAAACTTAATTTTAGCAAGTTACATTTTTTTCCTAAGGAGGTTTTTAAACTTACGTCAAGTTATCGGCAAGTCCATTCATTCAGGTAGGAGAGTCCCTTTCCACAGAAATTAGGCCCCTGAATGGTGGATAGCTAAAATGTCCTTTTACTCCCTTTATATTATCCAAAGTCCATTGCCTTTGCTTCCAGAGCCAGGAAGACTTCCCAGGGGCACAGTCTGTGTCCTGCTGTTTCCTCCCCTGCTTGTTAGCTTAATTGCTTTGTTTACCTTATATGTAAATGTACTTTCATTGTCTTCTGCCAGTAATCAAGCCCATTAGACAGGGAAATCCACATTCCTTTGTCTAGGGTGGGCTTGATTTATGCACTGCCTCCAAAACACATTTTAAGAACATATTTCCCGCACACATATATAGTTATTTATACACAACCCATACACACATCACACAATGATATTCATGACCAGTATTTCACCAGTTTACATGTAATATGTTACAAGATACCTTTTGTATCCATATCATGACAACAGTGTTTTGCAGGGTAGTGTCAGGCCTGATATGAGTTACAGTATAGAGAGCCTCTTCCTGTGGGCATTGAGGGGCTGTTGATCATAGTGCCGATTGCCTTTAACTTTTGCTAAATCCAATCCTGAAGTTCTTCTATAGTAGCAGCTTCAGGCAAAACTTGCACTGAACTGATTTGAATGTGACCCTTCACACATTCTAAGGGACTATTCAAGGTGAAGAGCTTAAATTTAGAACTTTGCTAGACACTACAAATCATGGTCTTCATAAAGATATTGGATTTATGGCATATTACAATAATCTGTAACCCACTAACCTTCTTTTTTATCCTATGACTACAGGGGTGTTAATGGGACACTTCACCTTGAATGGTCCCTTAGAATATGTGCTAACTACTTATTCCAAACTGTCTGTTTGATCTTGTATTTAGCTCTGACACTCAGGGCTTGTCTACACTTGGCACTTTACAGCACTGCAACGTTCTTGCTCAGGGGTGTGAAAAAACACCTCCCTGAGCACTGCAAGTTTCAGTGCTGTAAAACGCCAGTGTGGACAGTGCACCAGCCGCGCTCCCAGCGCCGGTAGCTATTCCCCTCACGGAGGTGGGTTTTTTATAGTGCTGGGAGAGTTCTCTCCCAGTGCTGGTGCCGCAAATACATAGCCATGTTAAAGCGCTGCTGTGGCCTCAGAGTACCTGAGAAGAGCTCTGTGTAGCTCAAAAGCTTGTCTCTCTCAGCAAGAGAAGTTAGTCCAATAAAAGACATTACCTCACCCACCTTGTCTCCGTATGTGACAAAGGGCACAGCCACACTGGAGAGTTTACAGCGGTGCAGTTGCACTGATGCAGCTGCACCATTGTAAGCTCTCTAACGTAGCCGTTCTAAGCCGACAGGAGAAAGCTCTCCCACTGGCTTACCCCCGCGAGCTCTCCCACAAACATAGCGCTGTCCACACTGGCACTTATGTTGGTGTAACTTATGTTCTCGGGGGGGTGATTTATTCAACCCCCTAACTGACATAAGTTACACTGCAGCAAGTGCTAGTGTAGACATAGCCAAAATAAGTCTCAGGTCACCCCAAGTGACACATTCCCACAACTCGTATCTGTCATGAACTATCTAAGGGTTTGGCTACACTTGCAGATGTAGAGCGCTGGGAGGTAAACCAGCCTTCGGAGACCGCAGCAGGGAAAACGCTGCCGTGTGTTTACACTGTCAGCTGCAAGCGCACTGGCGTGGCCACGTTAGCAGCTCTTGCAACGCCACAGAGAGCAGTGCATTGTGGTAGCTATCCCAGTGTGCAAGTGGCTGCAGCGTGCTTTTCAAATGTGGGGGGCAGGGAGTTGAGTGTGACAGGGAGTGTGTTGTGTGTATGTGGGGGGAGAAACAGCGTGTTTTGGGGGGCAGAGACCGTGTCAGCATGCTGTCTTGTAAGTTCAGACAGCAGCAGACCCCTCTCCCCCTGCCTCTCTCTCTCTCACATACACTCACAGCAGCATTCCACAATAATGGTTGGCTTTGTCTCAGAGCAGATGAGCATGCCGGCTGTCAGAAAGGGAGTTTTGAAAGGGCATATCCGCATTCCTACAGCTGAGTTCAAAACAATGACAGGAGTGGCCACTTAACTTCAGGGGATTATGGGACGTTTCCGGAGGCCAATCACAGCGCAGTAATGCAACACATCATCCACACTGACACCCAAGCATTTCAGCCCGGGCGCAGCAAGCTTTATTCTTCTCATGGAGGTGAATTACCAGGAGCGGTCCAGCTGCAGAGTCCAGGCACTCTACGTGCCTTGCCAGTGTGGACACCTCAGTAGTTAAGGCGCCCGGGGCTGATTTAATGTGCTCTAACTTGCAAGTGGAGCCAAGCCCTGAGACATGGAACTCCCTTACTTGAAACTTTCTTTGTGAAAAATGGTGGCCCATGTCACCAGCCCTTCTCCTTCAACTTCCAAGACACATATACACCCTTTAGCAGGGCTAATATGAGCTAGCAAAACAGGGATGTTTCAGAGTGTGAAGCTGTGGATCCTGCATTTGCAGATAGAGGAGCTTGGTGTGTGTTGTGTTTGTTCCCTGTTCGTATTTTTCTTTATGAGGGTTGTGTGGCTGGGCTATGTGCCCCTGAACTGGCCAGTGAGACAGATCTGTTTATGCCTCAGTGAAGGCCTTTGAACAGAACCAGTGTTTCAAATCTCTGAGTGGTTGTTCCCTCTCTGTTTGTGAGGGTGGGAACTGAGCACTGAGGCTTAGTCACTTGCCAGGTGAACAGGACTGGCAAACTGGATGAGTTTCAGTGGGGGTTTACAGAGGGAGGATGATTTCTGTTTCAGGTATGTCGCTATACCAAATAGCGGATATGGATGGTGACAGAAAAACTGCTGTGACCTACCTTAGATGTGCTATGTTTTCCTTTCTTCTGGAAGACGGAAGGAATTTCTACAAGTTGGTGGACATACTTGAGGAGAAGTTATGTGGTTTGAAAGCATAAGTTGCAACCTTGTGCAGCTGATCGCCATATTTGGAGTCGGGAAGGAATTTTCCTCCAGGGCAGATTGGAAGAGGCCCTGGAGGTTTTTCGCCTTCCTCTGTAGCATGGGGCATGGGTCACTTGCTGGAGGATTCTCTGCTCCTTGAAGTCTTTAAACCACGATTTGAGGACTTCAATAGCTCAGACATAGGGGAGAGGTTTTTCACAGGAGTGGGTGGGTGAGATTCTCTGGCCTGGATAGATAATAAGACAGAAAATATCATAATTCCTCTATATGAATCCATTGTACACCCACATCTTGAATATTGCATGCAGATCTGGTCACACCATCTCAAAAAGGATATATTGGAATTGGAAAATATAGGGAGAAGGACAACAAAAATGATTAGGGGTATGGAACAGCTTCTGTTATGAGGGGAGATTAAAAATACTTAGATTTTTCAGCTTGGAAAAGAGACTACTAAGGGAGATATGATAGAGGTCTATAAAATCTTGACTGGTGTGGAGAAAGTGAATAAGGAAATGTTATTTACTCCTTCACAAAACACAAGAACTAGAGGGTCACTCAATTAAATTAATAGGCAGCAGATTTAAAACAAACAAAAGGAAGTACTTCTTCACATAATGCACAGTCAACCTGTGGAACTTTTTGCCAGGGGATGTTGTGAAGACCAAAACCATAACAGGGTTAAAAAAAGACCTAGATAAATTCATGGAGGATAGGTCAATCAGTGGCTATTAGCCAGGATGGGCAAGGATGTAACCCCATGCTCTGAGCGTCCCTAGCCTCTGTTTGCCATAAGTTGGGAGTGGATGACAGGGGATGGATCACTTGATTACCTCTTCTGTTCATTCCCTCTGAAGCACCTGTCATTGGCCACTGTTGAAAGACAGGATACTGGGCAAGATGGACCACTGATCTGACCCACGAGGGCCATTCTTATGTTCTTAGCCAGATACGGAAATCATTATCACAGACACCTCCGGGGGAAAGATCGGCAATAAGAGAATTGGAGAAAGTAGAAACCAAAGAAGTGGACAGGCAATTGTGACCAATAGAGGAAAGAGAGCCAGGAGACATTTAACTCAACAAAAAGTATCAAAACATTTTCAAGTACTCATTAAGTCAGCTATGGAAGAATCTGTCTCTGGAGGAATGGAACAGAAAGCTGCAGGCAACATACCTGATGTGTGTTCTTTCAGTATGGAAATAAGCAGCAGTTAAGAGAGGTTCTTCAGTCATCCAAAGAACGCAGACAATCATCGCTAGTGGTTTCCTATTAAGAAGAGTGGACAGAGAATTCAGTAAGGGACACAATGACAATAGGATGGCGTGCTGTATCCCTGAGTTGTAACCACAGGATTAGATAGGATTATGAAGTTGTCTGGCAAGTCTGCACTGACAGTGATACACATTGGAACCAATGACAGAGTATCACATGTGTTATACCAATAAAATAAAAACCAGCAGGATCTTATTAAAGGGAAAAAGGCAAAATACCACATTTATTGTGAATACAGAAAGAATCCTAGTAAGCAGTTAGTTATAGCTATAACATTCCATTCAATCTCATATTTATTCACACATTCATTCATACACACACACATACACACACACACACACACACAGGTTCTGCAAGGTTGTTATCATAGTTACTAGCCTTAGAGTTGCTCATGCCAAGCCACTGGCCAGGTGGCCTGGACATGAGGAGGGAGCAGGGCCTTGTCAGATGCTCATCTGACGCTCCTGGAAGTTGGTTTGCAGAATCAGACCCCAAAGTTCTCACTTTTTAGAGTCTATTTTTATAGGAATTTCTTCCTATGCCAGTCTATGGGAATTGCTTCATCATGCTGTTGCTGAATGTTGCTGAATCAATCAGCAGATAGCACATTCCTGACGGCTCCAAGATGTTATCTTGTTCTTTGGTTCTCCCATTCTTGAGGCTGTTGGGTGGATTCCAGTCTGCCCTCCGGGGGTCCTCTGGTTATTTCCACTTGACGCCTTCTTCAGCCGATGGACACTGGATTCTTTGGCTGGCACCTCCCTGATCATTCAGTTATTATCCACACCAAGCATCCATCCACATACATCCTCTATCTCTATTTTAATCACAATTGTTAATACAACAAAAGGGTGGGGAGTCTCTGGGTGCTGTTTCTGTTGTTAGAGTATTGCTTTGAGTCTCTCTCTCTGTGAATTGCTTTGAGAAGAGACTCTGTCTTAGAATGTACTAACACAATTAGCAGCTTGCAAGTTTCACACATAGAGGGAGAGAAAGTAACAAAAACCAAGAGACCTCTTAATTAGTAATACCCTGGAATTTAAACTCTGGGGAATCAAACTCATTTGTGATTTTAATACAGAACTTCTTTAATATGATCCAACACATGGAATACACAGATTATAGAATACCTCAGGCATCTTGGAATGGAGTGGAAGAAAAGGAAAGTTCACATGGTCTTATAGATCCTACAGGTCTGATGAGTGAGGGAAGGAAGAAAATACTGGAGGTGAACTGTTGGCTGCACGATTGGTTTGAAACTGAAGGTTTTGGTTTTGTGGAACATTGGTCCACATTCCCTTGGGAGAGATGAGTGTACAAATGTATGGGCCTGCATGTCACAGGTAGGGGGCTGACCTTCTTGGCTGGAGACTACCTGGAGCAGCAAGGAGGACATTAATCTACCAGTGCAAGGGGAGGGTGCTAAAACTCAAATTTAAGATGTCATGAGCAAATTGAACTGATGTGGCAAAAAACTCAAAGAAGAATTTTTCAATTGCTTATATACCAATGCTGTCTAGCTAACAAGAAAGAAGAATTAGAAATCCTCATTCCTGCAGTATGGGTTACTTGCTGGTTTTAACTATAGTAAATGGTGGATTCTGTGTAACTTGAACTCTTTAAATCAAGATTTGCAGACCTCAGTACCGCAGGCAGAGGTTATGGGCCTATTGCAGGAGTAGGTTGGTGAGGTTCTGTGGCCTATGATGTGCAGGAAGTCACACTAGGTGATCATTCTGGCCTTAAAGTCTTTGAGAAAACGTTTTTATATAATTAGCATTACAGAAATCTGGCTGAACAATTCACATGATTGGTTATAACCTGTTTAGGAAGAATAGAATGGGTAAAAGAGATGTGTGTTGGGGGGGGGGGGGCAGGGTAGCACTCTAATTTAAAAACACCATTACTTGTTTTAGAATAATTCAGAACCACAGGGTCTTGAATGTACATGGATCAATGTGCTAATTAATAAAGCCTAGGATGGGGTCTGTTACAGGCCACTAAATCAAACCTGAGTACAAGATGAGTTACTCCTTACAGACAGGTGCTTAATGTGTTGACAGAAATGGTGCTGTTATGGGGGAGTTCAATTTAGGAGACATGCTGGAGGTCTCAGGCAACCACTAATAAAACATCATTCCAGTTATTAGTAGTTATAAGTAATTAGTAATTTACATTTGTAACAATCACATTAATTTGATGAAGTGTCTAGAAATTTAATCTTATACTGATATTCTTAAAATAATGTTGGCCTTTGGAAACCACAAATAAGGAACTAGAGTAAGGAACCAATTTTAGTCTCTTGCTAGATGTTTTATTTCCCTCAGAGCCTGCTGGGGGCACCAACACATCCTTAAAAACAAATAGTGAAACTGGAGAAATAAAAAAAAATAAATAAAACTAGAGAAACAACCACCGCCATTTACATTTGATAAATCAATACACTGTACACACTAGAATTAAAAATAAATTTTACACTAATATTTACAGGCTTCATTTTATAATCAAACATTCTTCACAATCAAACACTTACAAGCTTGTGCACACAAATCATTTACGTTATGGTCAAACTGAATGATTAAGGAGTGAGCTGTTTTTAGCATAGACAGCCCTGAGGGAAAAGTGTTCTAGCCAAAAAGAACAAAGGTGAGCTGCTAGATAAATACTAAGAAATGCCATAGCTGAGGGCTTCGTTCTGGCTGCCAGATGGCATTTATTGGTAGCAAACAGACTGTAGAGTGCTGTTGTGCAACACAAGCCGCCCTGTAGTAAAACAGCACCCATCAGGTGCTACCTGCTTGTACAAGCAATGAGAGGAATCTGAATGAATTAAAAACGATAGTGATAAGACACCACAAAAGCAATGATGCAATAAACACCGATTTTGCTGCACAGAGATGTCCACATAGAATTCCCATTAGTGATAGAGAAAGTTGTGAACCGAACTCTTCAGAAACTTTCACTTATTTTCAGTTGTCTCTTATTTTCCTGATGTGAGAGTCTTTCCATTTCAAGGTCTCTCTTGTCCCCTGATTAATAAAATTCATGCTTGACAATAGCTTTTAAATTGTCTCAAAATGTCTGTCTTTCCAATGGATTCTTTCATAGTTTAAAGAAGGAAGACAGGGATAAAGTGGACAAGGCAGACTAGAGAAGTCTAGGAGAGAAAGCAAATGAGGTGCAGGCAAAAAAAAGAGGGTGAAAGAGGGAGCAATAGACTGGAAAGAAATGGCTGGAACAGACTGCAGAAATTAACTGAATCCTAATATGTACAGTATCTAAATTTCTCAAGGACAAGGCAGACATGACTGTAATTTAACAAAATTATCATACTGATCAAGAAAAAAAAAAAGCATTATTTTCTTGGCCAAAACAGAGAATGGTTATTGTCACACTGTCTGGAGTGGCTCACAACCGTGAGTGTCTACCTCAGGGCAGACTGTCAAAAACAGGGCTGACACGGTGTGCTCTATAATTAGATTTCACCAAGCCAGTAACAAATGTGAACTCCTGGATCACAATATCAATCTTACCATGGAATCGTAATGTACCATGGTAATGTTTCTCTCCTGACTGGGTTTTAAAGTTTATGGGGAAATACATAAATGTTATCTAATAACATGGGATACGGATATTATAAGTGAGATTAATGCATGCAGCAAATACAAGCATTTCACAGAGTCTAAACACTAAATATATTCTTATAAGACTAATACCTATTTTGAGTAAAACTAACATACAGGTGACCTGGTCTGGTCTTCAGCTACAAGGTTGTCAGTTCTTTGCCTGGCATGAGCTTGGGCATGAGCTGGTATCTGGCCTGCCAGCATCACAGTTATTTCTTAGACATTCACTTAACCTTGTGCCAAAGTTTGACTCTCAGATGTAGTGACCAGAGATTCTATTGTGCAAATCTATTCTCATTGCTGTTTTGGCTTTTCAGATATTTGATAGTTGAAAATGTTCCTGGAAAGTAACTAGAAATGTAAGTGATTAAGTTATAGAGAAGGTTTAGTGTGTCATTTTCAACTTTCTGTACTAGCATTGTCTTGTCATAACATAGCCCAGACAGTATATGATTTTTGCTAGTCCTGATTTCTATACTTTTGATGTTAGCAGTCTTACTGAATTGGAAACATATCTGAAAGTAGAAAAAGGGATACCTTTTTTTTCTCAACTCCTAAGAGTGACTGAGATGACTTAACAACCAAGATGATCCGTTTAAACTGAAAAGAAGTTGTAATAGATCTTTTGTTATTCCAAAGCTAAATCTTTTGAAAAAAATTGTCTTCAAATAAAAGAGGGAACATTCACCACCCAATAGGAAAGTCAAAATTCCGTGACATCATGCCATATATTCTGCTATCTACAAGGTATGTTTAAAATGAGGTCATTTTAGATTAACTATTCTTGGGAAGCCCATCATGATTTACTTTTTGGAGCATTCCAGAGAAAGTAGGAAAAAGAGGAAATGATGACGACTAAAGGCATAAATGGGAACCCCATACAATCAGCTTTCACTCTCCGAGATTCCAGCTCCTATGACTGCTTGTGATATTACAGGCTGGTAGCACAGTTTCTTATCAAGGTTGCCTGACACTTCCCAAGACCCTGTTTTCAGTTGCTTATAACTTTGTCAAACTTTAACCATCCAGGTTAAAATTTTCCGTGTCTGGTTTCTGCCTTAGGCTGAATTTTGTTGTAAAGTATCACTCAAAAGAGTTTGGTTATTTCTACTGATGAGGCTAGAGAAAAATAAAATATATTTTGCCATTTAAAAATAGTTTGACAGCCTTTTATTTCAACAGTTCTAACACCCTCATGCTTTGGACAGGGACTGGAAATTTGGCAGGAGGGTAGCCTTTGTGTCAGGGATTTGTCTTTTACGGGTCCTGTGAAAATCTGCCCAAATTTGGCCAAGTTATAAAGCTGGGGGGGGGGGGAATTCCCACAATTCTCACATGCTTAGAGACATTTTAGAGATTAGCGCTAAAACTCTAAGATTCTCTCCTCACTGAGCATGCTCCAGCCTCTCACAGCTTCTTGTGCTGACCAAACTGCACATGAAGTTTCCGTGTAATGGCTGCTCACAGCTGCTCAAGGATAGGGTGAGCCAGGGACTGGAACTGAGAGCGGGGAATCTGTCTCTTCTGTGCACTCAGTGGCACCCCCCACTGACAATGAGATGGAAGAGGAAGCCTCCGGACTCAAATCCAGAGGGAACAAAAGCCAGGCCAGTGGAAAGGGAAAGAAGTAGATGGGGACAAGAAGTCTGGGGACACTGGGACTGAGGGAGCAGGAGAGAAGACTGGGATTGGAGTAGGGGAGGGAGTGGGTTTGACTGGGCAAGGAGAGTGAGTCAGAGAGGGGAGACTGGGAATGAGAGCCACTGAAGGACGGGAGAGGGGCACTGGCAGCCTGTTGTGGGGAGGAAGGATGCTGAGATCAGAAAGGGGGAGACTGGGACTAGCTGCACAGTGAGAACCAGTAAGGTTGGGAGAGAATGGGGTGTTGGGGAAGGGGAGGAGGGAAACATATTTGACAAGGAGCTTGGGTGTTGTGGGAGAACTGAATAAAATTGGGCAAAGACAGGATTCCTGAGTCTCAGCATTCCTCTGCTGTAAGCAAATAGCTGTGAAACCCGCTGAAAATGCATCTTTCTTTAGTCTAATTCACATACAGGATGAGAACCTACTACTGCTATCCACACCCCGAGAGAGGCATCACTATGCTGATTCAACCCCCAATGCAATCAGCACTAGATCAATCAAGAATTCGTCTTCTGTTGACCTAGCTACCGTCTCTCAGGGAGGTGGATTAAGTACAGTGACCAAAGAAACCCGCCCATCACTGTAGTGAATATCTATGCTAAAGCACTATAGCAGCACAGCTGAAGCACTGCAGCTGTGCCACTGTAGCATTTTAAGTCTAGACAGAGCCTTAAATTCCAGTCACAGGCATATTTGTACATTTTCCCAGGCTGACCTGAAACAACCAGTTTAATTCACTGACTACAGTTAATCCCTCTGTTTAGTAAATCAGTTAGTGGTAAATGTGAAACATGCTTTGATAAGAGATGTTTATGTATCCAAAACATTTAAGGTTTTTTGCTTAATAAAAATAAACTTTATATTCTGTTGTGTGTCTGTTTAATTCCAGTTACCATCCTAATGCAGCTTGACACAAATCAGGAGCAAGAAGTTAATTATCTAGTAAATAAGACTATATCAGGTCACCATTTTCTAACATATTAAAAATGTACAATAAGAATCTGAAAATTGCTTAAATAAATGTATATAGTTAGTATACCCTCCCACGTAGCAAAAAGATATACCAAATCCACTGGGTTAAGGCTCTATTTAAAGGCTCTATTTAGTTTTAAATCAACATGTTTTAATGGTTATATCAACCAATGAAAATGTACCTTTCTTCAGCAAATTGCTGAAGTACAAATGAAAAAGTGGATTAAAATTGAGGCTTTCCATTTGGTGACTTAAATCACCTTGATTTAAAATCAATCCACCCTGCTAACTACTCTGAAAAAAATCAGGTCCCTGGATATGTCAGATTGGGCATGCAAAATTAGTGGATACTTTTAACTTTAATCTCTTTGGACCTCAGCTCCCCATCTAAAAGTTGGGCTACCTCGTAACCTCCTAGGGTGTAGTGAAAATATGTTTGTGAAGCACTTATATACCACAGTGAGCAGCACCACAGAGAAGCTCATGAGGATGTCAATATTTCTGTCCTCAGAGGTGGCTTTGAATAGTGTGCAGCAGATGATTTAGTTGGGGATTGGTCCTGCTTTGAGCAGGGAGTCATGACCTCCTGAGGTCCCTTCCAACATTGATATTCTATGATTCTATGAGTCTATGATAAGGCCTGAGGCCCTATACTGAACAGTGAGGAAGAAAAATATTGAATAGCTATTCATTCACCTTCCATTCTGTGCACTGAGTGAAACAGGGATCCTATAGTATCTAATCATGTAATTAAAGACTATATCATAATGCATATATACAAAGAAGCCAAATTAAGGTTGCACAGGCAATCTTAAAAATAGCATTTCCTAACTTTTAACTGCCTGACTTTGAAACTAGAATAATGTTATTTTAATATAGTTTTTTGTAAGTAATATTTGACTTACAGAAAATGCCCAAAATACATATATATGCTTTCCTTTGTAACACAGATCCTTGTAATGTTAGCAGTCGATTAGCTAGCTTTACCAGAATGCAGATTCTAAATCTGTTTTTTGTAATATTTATGTTATTCTGTTAGGGCCTTTTTAAAATAGCAAAATAAGGGCTATAGAATGAATTTACTGGCTGTTTAATTATGGTGTACATGTTCATGCTCAGGCAGCAGCCCAAACCCTGGTGCCCTGCCACCTCACAGGGTCCTAGATCCCAGCACCAGCTCAAGCCTGAACATCTACGCCATCATTAAACAGACCCTTAGCCTGAGCCCCGTGAGCCTGAGTCAGCTGGCACGGGTCAGCCACAGGTTTTTATTTTCAGTGAGACATACCCTCAGGGTCTTCTGAGAGGAACAGAGAGGATCAGTTTTAGTTTTCAGGGCAGGTTCCTGCTGGCTGAGGCTCCTGGGCAAGTATACGGAATTAACACATTCTCTTGGACCAGCCATGCCCCCTTCCTGGCCAACGCCACCCAGTTTTGGAAACAGATTGGATCCCTGCAGGTTGTCTCTCCCCTAGCAGCATCTCTTTCTGTTGAAGATGTAAGTCCATAAAGGGTGCAGCATCAGTTAATCTTCTTCAGCAGAGAAACCAGGACAAGGTATGAATTGCAGCCCCTATGCTTCCAAGGTCCTTTTAAAAAAATTATTTAAACTGAAGCTAAACCAGGAAACATGTAGCTCAGTTAAAAGTTTCAGGCTACCTCATAAAGGTGCGTACTGAACAGGTGTGGGGTTGAGGCCTCTAGGAGAGAAGGCTATGATGATAACACAACACTAATTACTACATTGATTCATAGTAAAAATATTTTAACAGGTGTTATAAAATGACCAAAAAAAATATCTCTGTAGTACATCTAGAAATGCATTCACTGCTCTTTAAATACTGCTTATGCATGGAAAAGAAGGGATGTGAAAAGAAATGATTTACATGTGCTGTAACTTTGCATTTTCTGTATAGGAATATGCAAACAGTCCTTTCATGGGGCAAAATGCACTGACCTGTGATCCCTGTTAACACTTTGCTCACCCTACAACTGGCATTAGTAGTTTGGAAATTGGGTCTCACTTCTGGATTGAAGGCCCATTTCTTTGAAGTGCTCTGTGCCTCCAAAGAGATGCTGACCTGGCTCAGCATGTTGCAGATTCAGGCCCAGATAACAAAATTATACAGCTCCAGACTCAACAACTAACCCTAAATTTGCAGTTTGACTTTCACCTGAAAAATGTTGGTTTTAGTTTTTGTTTCAGGTTTTTTTTTCTTTATCCATCTTTTTTAAAGCAAACAAATCAAGATAAATTTCTAAACCAAACACTTTTTAAAAACAAAGTCGAAATGTTTTATTTAGAGAATGTCTACATTTTTTTCTTCATTTTTTAGTTTGGCTGGAACTGTTCACCGCCCTACACTGCATTTTTTGGCAAATAAACTATTCAACTAAAAGAATTTCACCCAGCTGTATAGTATAAACCCACCTGAATGGCCTGTCTAGCTTTGGTTGGTTGGTTACATTAGGTGTACTATTCAGTTTATTTTATGCTTGAAAGTCGTAATAAGTTTACACACTTTTAAAAAAATAGCAGCTCAGACAGCACCACACATCAGCAGCAGGGGGTAGAGTTAACAGCAGAACCTTTGTAACCACTTCTACCTCCAGACAAGAAACTGCTCCTTCAAGCAGCAGCAAGGTAAAGAAGATTGGAGAGGGGGAAAAGCCTCTTTTGCCTGAATCTCTAATTACAGGAGGATGGACGGTAGAGTGGGCACAAAGTCAGCATAGTTCCAGAAGGAAAGAGAAGTTGTGTGGCCTAAGAGGGTGTGAAACAACACACAGTGCGGTCATCTTTTGCCCTTTATATTACATAATATGAAGGAACCACATGGGGATGGTGGGGTTCAGATCACCATGTTTATTATAGATGCACAATATGCCAGATCAGCTAGAAATCCACATTGCTGCTCTGATTGGTTTGTAAAATAGAACACAATAAGCACTATCACAAGCTATTTAAAGGTATATAACTATTCATATACAGAGGGGGGGAGCAACTCATTGCAAAGCCTGGGGTGCTATCTGACTTTTTGGTTGTGCCAAGCCATTTGCATTGCTTCAGCCTGGTGTTAAGGGCCAAATCCTAGTCCCACAAAAGTCAATGAGGCTTTTATCATTGACTTCAGTGGAAGCACATTAATGAAGCTAAATGCAGATTTTTAGTGGGGCTGAATTGAGGAAGAAGGGCCTTGTGTAGGGGTGAGTTCCACCCAACATACACAATATTAATTACAATGCTTAAAGTTGTGGAGAAAGGGATATGGGGCTTTCTGCAATCCTGCACACTGGAGCTGGTGGGAAAAATACGATGCGCTCGCTCTCTTGCTCTCTCCCTCTCCTTCCTTCCCCTCTTTCCGCACCCCCTCCCCAGTACAAAAATCACCAGCATGGAGTTTACCAGTTTGTGGGGTGGGCGGAACTGAATGTAAATACTCCAGTTACATGGAGCTTTCACACTTGCAACATTTACAATGCAAATTCAGATTAAGTGACACTGTGATCTAATTTATTCTTAGTTTTCAATGATTTCAGATGCACAATTTGAAAAAATGACATTTTTCCGCAGAAGAAGATTTTATGCCATAACAGATACCTCAATTATAAGACAATATACTAAAGGGATTTGACACCAATAATATGTTTCTGCACTTCATTTGTCTTAATTTGTTGTGCAAGAAGCTTACCAGATTTGTATCTGTTCTCCATATGCTTTCCCTAAATCTTTTTGTGCTACATCGGAGTCTAAAGATTTAAATTCTTGCCTTTTTGTTTTACATGTTTTGATTATTCTAGCTCCAGTTTTAAGGGGAACTACTCATCCATCTCCTTGGGCTAAAAATCCTGCTTTGTGCACTGCAATTGAAAAAAAGTTTTTCATATTTCTCATAAATTAATGTGAATTAGTTTTCAGGGAAAATAGCCAACTGACCTTACATAACTGGTCCTGCTTTGTAGAAAGAGCAGTATATTATTTTTCTCAACTAAGTTTTTAGCTGTTTGATATTTCAATGAAATAAATAGAACTCCATTATTCATTCAAGCCATCCTATGCCTATGCCATTGCAAACTGAGCACTTCCTACATTAGCCTACCAAATTACCATAAAAAACAATTTTCTAGTGAACTACAGAGTCACCTGTGAACACATACCACATTCCATGCTTTTATTCCCCACTTTGTGAATGGGATTTAAATTCTGCTTCCCACATGGTAGATATAGAAACAGATCATTTGAAAGGTGAACTACACAACTTCTTATAAAACAAAAATAAAAAGACTGTTTAAAATCCCTGTTTAAAATCATGTTAAAATGTGCGTGGTGAAAGTTACAAAAATCCACTTCAGAACTAAATATTTGAATATCTTTATCTTCACTTATTAAGTCAGGCTTTTGCATTTCTGCTACAAAATGGCAAGTGACAGACTGGCAGAATTAGATTTTTCTTATCCATTACTAGACAAGTGAAACTGAAAAACAGCTTTTGTTGTGGATGGAACAGTACTATAGACCCTGAAGCCAATGAACCCTGGCTCTCTTGGGATATTAAATGTACAGTATCTGGCTACCAGCCAGTGGGATTAAATGGGACCAGCTAACCACAAAGGAACGAGCACAATTAGAAAAAAAAAGAGATGCTTTAAAAAATAATTTACAATGCTGCAAAGAGTGTGGAGCAATTTGCATGACCAGAGCCTAAATTTGAGGGGGGAAATGTCCTGCTAAAAATTGTATGGTACTATGGAAAAATATTCATATTCTGGATTATTTTAAACCAGATACTGTTAATCTACCAAACACTGTTTCCATTCTCAGTTAAGACATGGTATTTTACAAGGAAGACAGAATATGCCTAATATCTAAGGGCTCCAGTCCTACACATACTTATGAGCAACTATTACTCACTTGAGTAGTTTCACTGAAGTAAATGGAATTACTCGGGTGAGTAATTTATGCATATGCTTACGTCTTTGCAGGATCAGGGCCTTAATTTCTATTCTTCTGATTTCTTTTCCAGTTTGTTATTTTGACTTCTCTATAAAATGTATTTTAAAGCCCCCAAAACAAAACAGCAACAACAACAGGGAGGAGCTGGAGGGACTTAGCTCTCCTCCCATTATTATTAATTTTACTAGGGCCAGATCTATAAAGGATCATGGATGAATAATTAACTTTTGTCTAGAACACCAAGAATATCTTGGTAAAAATAAAAGATTGTACATTTGGTGAAATCAGTAAGAACAATATTTCATCTACTATGGGGAAAAAGTGCACTTAATTTACAAAGGCCCCAATCCTGGAAAGATTTAAACATGTTTAGCTTTCAGCAGATGAGTAATGTCCATGGGACCACTCATATTTTTAAACACTTATTAAAGTCTTTGCAGATTTGGGGCATTAAAACAGATCGTCAGTTACAAACTCTTTTGTGAAAAGCTCATCTTCCTATCCCCATAGCCTAACTACAATCTCTTATTGACCAAGATTGTCAGTTCTCAGACTGAGCAAAATGATGTAGTGAAATGTTATTAATAGTCCACCTAACATTCTGAAGTGTAAACAGGCACATTAATAATTTTCAATTTAAAACTGCCAAAATATTTGGGACAGTCATGTTTGGGGGCAACATACTGATTCATGGCTGCAAATGTCAGATTACTTTCTTTGCACCCTTCAAGGTGGAGATGATTATGTGGCTGCTACAGTACCTTCAGTACTGTTTAGGATTAATTTAGCTTCACTGAGACAAGAGTTACTGTATTTATTATCAAAGACATTTCTAATATAGCCATCACTACGATACATCGCATCAAATGCAAAATTAAGGGTTACACACTAGGTTTGTCTACAAAGACCCTACTTTACACCAATTGTTGGTTTAGTTGCTGTAACTTAATAGGTGTTTGTTTTATTTCTCTTCCATCATCATTGCAAGATGCTGGGGTGATCTTTAGCCTTTATTATTGGATAAAGTCTTGTGCAAACAATTGGGACTTGCATTCTATTCTGTAATCTGACAGTTTTAAAACCATTCTGATCTCCTGTTCGAAGGAGCTCCCAAGTGGTGGCCCTCCACCAAGAACATTCTGACCTAGCTCCCAAAAGTTTTACTTTGGGCTCCATCAACATCTCTGCTGAGGACAGTTGTTTCTGTGGGATATGGATAGGTAAGCAGTTTCTAAGATAGCAACACCATAGCTCATTAAGGGCTTTAAATTTAGGACCATGACTTTGAAATCAATCTGGAAACTAATGGAGAGCCTGTGGCATGCCTGGGACATCTGTGTCATGTGTTCTCAAAGGTCCCTCTTGCCCAGAGGAAGGGCCATTGCTCGAAGAGTTATAACCGTCCCTGTGAGCCTCAGAAGAGGGGAGGATATAGCTTTAAACTCTTTAAACAGTAATTGTAATTCTGGGACAAGGGAGCCATTTCCTTGATGTGTGTCCCATCTTGTTAAATTTGAATATCAATATTCTTTTTAAAATATCGTTTTAATTTTTTCTAGAGAATTAAATGCTGGTGAAGGGGGCTGGATTGAGATCCTTTAAGCCTGAAATCCTCTATTTATCCACGATATGGCAAAGGCATCAAAAATGCAGGTTTCCCCAACTGTGAGGCCAAGAGGCCTTAACACTGAGCAGCAGGGACCACCTAATAGGGGTTTCATCTTCGGTCTTAGGCTTCTTGCTAACCATGATCAATAAGGGCACCACTCAATGTCATTAGTGATGCTGATTTATATCATCCATAGTGTTTGTATAAATAGGGTTGAAACCAGTGAATACCCAGACTAACCCCTGGCCTGGGTACTCCCCAGAATTAAAAAGCTGTAAGAATATAGCTTCTTTCTCCCAAGGGAATACAACATCAAGAAAACATACTCAAACCTGCACCTTTCAGGTACACTGCATCTACTATAAAGTGTGTATATTAGAAGAGGATCTATCCAAAACATTCCTTTAGGATCCCTTTATGCGCTTATATACAGCAAGAGCTGCCTCTCCACACATATACTTTCATCTCCTGACCATATAGGTTTAAGCGCTTCAGAGTGTAATAGCGGTGACTCACCATACTGTACATTGGTTTACCTACTCCCCTCAGATCTGATGGGCTCATAGTCAGATGAATTGCCCAGGGTGAGGATTCACCATGGCCTTGGAGAATGATACAATACAAAGGTTCCCAAACTGTGGTCTGCAGAGCACTTGCATGTTCTCCCCAGCACTGACTGGTCATATGATGCTGTATCCTGCATCTTATTTCCAGTTGCAGGCCCTAAATTGAGCAGGTAACACAGCTGCTAACCTGCATTAAAATCAAGCTAAAAATACATTAAAAGCAACCCTAATATGGCTCTCTCATGTAAGCAATTGCTACAGGTGCCACAAGGATATTATGGGATTACAAATGTGAGAAGACAGTTTCTGCATTAAAATGTAGTCAACATTTTGAGAAATTTTGAGAATCCAGTGCAATTTATTTTGTCTCATTCACAAATTTGTTTTGATGCTGTCTTTTTTTTTGTTGCTATAATACATTCCCAGCTTATGGTACAGCTACTGTGAATCATTGAGGCCCTTTAATGGCAGTACATCCCACTTTTTTATCCAGCAGAGTATGCTTCAGGTTGCCTGATTGATATTTAAATCCAGAACGCTTCATTTAAACATCAGGCTTGTTTATCTTGGTTTCATTAGATTAACTCTTCTCGGTAAGTTTTAAAATAAATCCAACTTTTATTGTTTCATCCATTTTTGCAGTTGAGGGACCTGAGCAAAACTACAAACCTCATCCCACAAAAACCTGACCATGGTAAAAGAAAGGGGAGGGAGCTCTCACCATTCCAAAGTGACTGTTGACGGAATCTGGCTTGTCCAAGCAAGGGTCATAACTTAAGGTTTCGCTTTTCCCTCCAATTCCAAGCATCATAACTCTTCATAAATGTTAGCCATGCATTATCCCTGTGAATGCTGCTCTTACCCATGTCACTGAAAGGACAAGTAGGGCTTGTCTACACTGGCAAGTTTCTGTGCAGTATAGCAGCTTTTTGAGCTCAAACTGCAGACGTGTACACACTGCCAGGCCACTTTGTGCGCAGAAACTCCTCAGTTGCAGCGCTGCAAAAAAACCACCTCAGCGAGAGTCATCAGGCTATTTGCACAGAGGGTCTAGCGCTCTTTTGCCAGTATAGACACTTGATTGCTTTCTGCGCTGTAATTGGCCTCCGGAGCTGTCCCATATACCTCAAGTGACCGCTCTGCTCATTGTTATGAACTTGGCGGCCCTGGAGACATGCACCCCTCCCCTTCCAAAGCACTATTTCTGACAGCTGTTATGTGCTGTGGTGATCTGCTCTGGGACACAAAGCAAACCATTAATGTGGAATGCTTGTGCTGTTGAACAGAGAGGGGGGTGGGGTGTGTGTGTGTGTGTGAGAGAGAGAGACATTGCTGTGCAGAGAGCCCAGGGAGGGAAGTGGCGGCTGATGTCGGGGTTTTCCCCCTCCCCCTGCCTCAGGACTCTTCCTGCCACTGTCTGAGCTTACAAGACAGCATGCTGACATACTCTCTGTCCCCAAAAACACACTGTCCCTCTTCCCCCCTCCATACACACACACACTCCTGTCGCATACTCTCCCCCTCCCCCCTTCAGTTGAAAAGCCTCTGGTAATGCAGTAGCATGCCCAAGGAACAATGGGATTGGGAAACCTGCATCATGTGATGCTGTGCTTGCCCCAGGAGGTATTGCAAACCCTTCCCAAAGCACCCTGCGGCCAGTTGCACGGTGGGAGAGCTACCACAATGCACGGCTCTCTTTGCCGCTGCAAGAGCTGCTAATGGGGATGCGCTCCAGCATCACAAGGAGCACAGTGTGGACATGCAACAGCGGTTTAATTCTAGCATTTTAATAAAAGTGGTATAACTTGTGGCACAGAAACTTGCCAGTGTAGACATACCCGTAGTCTGCTGGTAAATTGGGGAGCTAAGTGGTGGTGATGAAAGAGTAGTGAAAGCAGTAACCATCTCTTGAGACGAACACTGTCTCCTTGGCTTTGCTAGTCAGAGTAACAAAGTACTGGTGTTTGCCCTTGGACTTTGTTTCACATGTGGCAGGCCACTGTAGTAACAGCAGGGGAAGTGGGTCAGCCAGAGAACTTCTCCTTTTAATTAACCAAATACCCAGGATTGTTCAGTAATGACAGTGTCTTTTCAATGCAGTTCTTCATTGTCATCTGTGAATGTACAACGTGCATGTACTGGACAATACTTGAGCTTATAAGATGACATGTGAAAGCACGTTTATAGCTCTGAGGAGCAGAAGCTGAAATATTTTAGTGAAGCATGTCACCAACTAAACAAACTGTATCCAAGCAACATGAAAACATCACTTCAGTTATTCATGACTTGGAAACCTCTGCATTTTTTAACGGAAATGTCTAGCAGAGTACAGGAGGCCAAGTAAATCTAATCTACAATATATTACACGTCAAATTAAAAAGAGAGCCAATTTGAAATCAGTTCATCTCAGCCACAAAATGTAGTACAACTAAACTAAACTAAAAAAAATTAGTAAGTCAATACTGGGTAAATAAAAGATTTCACAGTGAAATTCATTTTTTGAGAAATTGAAGGTGATTGTTTATCCAGAGGCCAGCTATGATGGGTTCTTGTGCAACTTCTTGGTGTTGCTGTTTCACTAATCTAGACTCTCAACTGCACGGCCGCCTGTCTCTCACTAAATCACCACTTAGAATCGATAGAGATCATTCAGAATTTCTCTGGTATTTCCTTTGGAAGTGGGCAGGATTTGACTCCCCTGTGTTCCCATAGTGATATCTGCAGGGTGTGGGACCATACGTTCCTGAGGGTGCTGTCATGTGTCTCCCCCCACCCCACCCCGACAGTAATGCTACAGCCACAGAATGCAGGATATCGTGGGTCCAGCTACCAATAGTCCAATTTTGGCCTGGATATCTGCTTTGACTTTAGGTGAGTATGCCACGCACAGTGACTCTTCTGTAGCTCATTCTGCTTACAGATTTGGAGCTCAGATCCTGAAGCGTGGGGTCTCTAAGGTCAGATGGATAGGGAGGACTGCAGCAGTGTCCCTACCCCAGCTGGGGCTCTTTTATGGCATTTTGCATCACATGACAGAGAGTGGGCAATTTTTTTCCTCATGAAGGCCTGATGTAACTCTTTAGTTTATACAAGTCAGAGGTGTAAGTGAGTTATTGAGACGCTTTGCTTTTTCCACACCTTTAGGCTACAGAAAGGTGTATTGTCGTGTTGTGGCTGTGTCGGTCCCAGGATATTAGAGAAACATGGGGTGAGTGAAGTAATATCTTTTACTGGATCAACTTCTGTTGGTGAGAGACACAAGCTTTTGAGCTTACGCAGAGTTCTTCTTTAGGTCTCAGAGCTCTGTGTAAGCTCAAAATCTTGTCTCACCAACAGAAGCTGGTCCAATACAAGTTAGTACTTCACCCATCTAGGAACAAAAAATATAGACTATGCTTGCAGGATAAAGGACTCTATCCTGGGAAGCAGTGACTCTGAACAGGATTTGGAGTTTGAGGTGGATACTCAACTAAACATGAGTTCTCAGAGCAACACTGTGGCCAAAAGGGCTAATGTGATCCTTGGATGCATAAACAAGGGAATCTCAAATAGGAAGAGAGAAGTTATTTTACGTGTATATTTGCAGCTGGTGTGATCACTGCTGGAATCACTGTCCAGTTCTGATGTCCACAATTCAAGGAGGATATTAATAAATTGGAGAGGGTTCAGTAAGAGCCACAAGAGTGATTAAAGGGTTAGAAAACATGCCTTACAGTGATAGGCTCAAAGAGCTTGATTTATTTAGCTTAACAAAGAGGAAGTTAAGGGATGACTTGATCAGAGTCTATAAGTATCTACATGGGGAAGAAATATTTAATAGCAGACTCTTCAGTTCAGTAGAGAAAGGTATAACCTTTCACCCACTGGATTGTGTTAAACTAAAACAAATTCAAAAATCTTCCCAAACACCCTCTTCTGGCCTTCAGACAACCCCACAACTTCCCCAAGCTTATAATCAGAAGCAAGCTTCCCACAGACCAGGACACACCAATTCATTGCACCTGTAGTTTGATTATAGCCAAAAAAGTGTCTGTACTGCATTTCTGTTCTAAAATCCCACTGAATTTCATTACAGACAGAGAGAGCTTCCGCAAGAGCAAACTCTAAATAAGGTTCTTCTTGGCTGAGCTCACAGAGGGGACCTGCCAACAAGACAAGAAGCATTCAGAGTTGTTTTAAATGGTGCAAATGCAAAAATAAAAGGATTTTAAGCATAGAGCTATCCCAAAGCCCTCACTCCTCCCCCTTGGGAACAGCTCAAGAGATTTTCTTAAGTTTCACTATAGGTCAATAAATCTTCTTTCCCTCCCACCTCAACCTACAGCGGCACTAGAGAGTTCTTCTGGCCTTTCATAGGAATAACTCCCTCAGACAGAAGATTTTTGCATTCCTGCAAATAGAACCAGGCTGGAGTACCTTTCTGAAGGGGTGGGAAGTACTAGAGATTACCTATCTGAGGTCTGGATCACCTAAAGAAATTACAAAGAAATGCAAGTATCAGAGGGGTAGCTGTGTTAGTCTGTATCCACAAAAACAACGAGGAGTCTGGTGGCACCCTAAAGACTAACAGATTTATTTGGGCATAAGATTTCATGGGTAAAAACCCCACTGCTTCAGATGCATGGAGTGAAAATTACAGATGCAGGCATAAATATACTGACCAAGGGTAAGGGTATGTCTACACAACAAAGAAAAACCCACTCCTGTCCCGTGCCAGCTGACTCAGGCTCACAGGGCTTGGGTTGCGGGGCTGTTTCAGTGCTGTGTAGATTTCCAGGCTCAAGCTGGAGCCCAAGCCCAGGGACCCTCCCACCCTGCAGGGTCCTAGAGCCAAGTCCGGACATCTACACAGCACTGAAACAGCCCCAGACCAAGCCCCACGAGCCTGAATCTGCTAGTATGGGCCAGGCACAGGTACCCAGCTGCTGAGAAGACATACCCTAAATTAGCCTAAACAAAAGGGCCTATTGGCATGGTTCAAGAACTATGTTTAAAGAAAACAAAATGTGGAACTGGAAATTAACTAACCAAAAGTAAAGGAATTAAAGATTATGTCCTGCAATGAAACATCCAGGAATACATTCAGCCAAAATTGGCAACCTGACTCCCGGCTCCAGCTGAATCCCAAACATCTAGAATGAAACAGATTTGGACTATAACAGCAACAACAACTCCTCCTCCAGCCCATTTGAACTAATTTTTTCTTTTTGCCCAAAAGGACAGCTATTACCATCTTCTATACCATCTAAGACTGTCAAACAAAAAAAAAAAAACGAAGCTTTCTGCGGCTAAAGGAAAAGGGAACATGGGATGTTAAAATGCAATCCTTACTTCATACTTTACACTTCAAATGCTTTAACCATCTTTTCTTTATCTTTAATAAGAGGTTAAAAGGATTTTAATGGTGTGTTTGCCATAGTACTAAGCAGGCTGAGGTTACTGTATATCAGACCTCAAACCTTTAACACTGGACAATGACTGGTTTATGTTAACACCTTTGGCCCATTTATTCCATCTAAATTAATGCAACACAGCACAACAAGCACTCCTACATTTGTCAGGCATGTTAATTGTTCAAAGGACATTGTCTAATAGGTTTGTGGGGGTTTATGCTTACTTTCTGTGATCTGAAATTTTTTTACAGAAGCAGGACATTTGTTTTACATTGCATTATGCCTCGGCTTGGAAAGATTTGATTTTTATTGTTAAGTGTTGGTAAATGTCAATTTCATTATACACAAATCAATGAAAAAGGTTTGCATCCATAATAATAAAAATTTACAGTTAGGCAAAGTAAGAAAAATGTTGCTTGAGAACTTACTAGCGTTTGATTTACAGATATTTACTTTGTCAATATCACATGACAAAATAGACAATTTATGTTTTAGCAGTTGTGAACTTTTAACTTTTTGAATCTCAATATCTACCATCATTAACTAATTGTTTGACACCCCCCCATAATTACCTACAACTATGAAAATTTATATTGATAAAATCTAAACCAATGCTTTAAAATATCAATATTATCCATCAATTTTTAAAAATGAATTCTGCCAAGCATAATTATTCTGCAGCAGCCTTTCACTTTAATCCACTGATTGAAACAGATTAGTCACATTACCACAAAGTAAAGCCCCATCTCCAGCTTTTCAGTTATATATGTGACTGTTTCTCTGTACACAGCTATAGCAAGAATGAGTCACACAAACATGCTGGTACAGAGAATGTACCAATATAGGCATCGCCATGCCAGTTCAGACAGGTGGTCTATCTTGTCTTGTGTCTGGACAAGGGCCAGTATCAGATGCTTTAGAGGAAGGTCCAAGGAACTTCTTGGCTGGGTAATTATGGAATAGCTGTGTCATAGGAAAGTTTCTTCCAGGAAGTTGCAGCTAGCAAGAGATGTTAAGAGTAACAAGAAGGGTTTCTTCAGGTATGTCAGCAACAAGAAGAAAGTCAAGGAAAGTGTGGGCCCCTTACTGAATGAGGAAGGCAACCTACTGACAGAGGATGTGGAAAAAGCTAATGTACTCAATGCTTTTTTTGCCTCTGTCTTCATGAACAAGGTCAGCTCCCAGGCTACTGCACTGGGCAGCACAGCATGGGGAGGAGGTGGCCAGCCCTCTGTGAAGGAAGAAGTGGTTCATGACTATTTAGAAAAGCTGGACGAGCACAAGTCCATGGGGCCAGATGCACTGCATCCGAGAGTGCTAAAGGAGTTGGCGGATGTAATTGCAGAGCCATTGGCCATTATCTTTGAAAACTCATGGCAATTGGGGGAAGTCCCAGACGACTGGAAAAAGGCTAATGTAGTGCCCATCTTTAAAAAAAGGGAAGGAGGAGGATCCTGGGAACTACAGGCCAGTCAGCCTCACCTCAGCCCCTGGAAAAATCATGGAGCAGGTCCTCAAGGAATCAATTCTGAAGCACTAAGAGGAGAGGAAAGTGATCAGGAACAGTCAGCTTGGATTCACCAAGGGCAAGTCATGCCTGACTAATCTAATTGCCTTCTATGATGAGATAACTGGCTCTGTGGATGAGGGGAAAGCAGTGAACGTGTTGTTCCTTGACTTCAGCAAAGCTTTTGACACTGTCTCCCACAGTATTCTTGCCAGTAAGTTAAAGAAGTATGGGCTGGATGAATGGACTATAAGATGGATAGAAAGTTGGCTAGATTGTCGGGCTCAATGGGTAGTGATCAATGGCTCCATGTCTAGTTGGCAGCCGTTATCAAGTGGAGTGCCCCAAGGGTCGGTTCTTGGGCCGGTTTTGTTCAATATCTTCGTAAATGATCTGGAGGATTGTGTGGATTGCACCCTCAGTAAGTTTGCAGATGACACTAAACTGGGAGGAGAGGTAGATACGCTGGAGGGTAGGGATAGGATACAGAGGGCCCTAGACAAATTAGAGGATTGGGCCAAAAGAAATCTGATGAGGTTTAACAAGGACAAGTGCAGAGTCCTGCACTTAGGACGGAAGAATCCCATGCACCGCTACAGACTAGGGACCGAATGGCTAGGCAGCACTTCTGCAGAAAAGGACCTAGGGGTGACAGTGGACGAGAAGCTGGATATGAGTCACCAGTGTGCCCTTGTTGCCAAGGCGGCCAATGGCATTTTGGGATGTATAAGTAGGGGCATTGCCAGCAGATCGAGGGACGTGATCGTTCCCCTCTATTCGACATTGGTGAGGCCTCATCTGGAGTACTGTGTCCAGTTTTGGGCCCCACACTACAAGAAGGATGTGGAAAAATTGGAAAACGTCCAGTGGAGGGCAACAAAGATGATTAGGGGGCTGGAGCACATGACTTATGAGGAGAGGCTGAGGGAACTGGGATTGTTTAGTCTGCGGAAGAGAAGAATGAGAGGGGATTTGATAGCTGCTTTCAACTACCTGAAAGGGGGTTCCAAAGAGGATGGATCTAGACTGTTCTCAATGGTAGCAGATGACAGAACAAGGAGTAATGTTCTCAAGTTGCAGTGGGGGAGGTTTAGGTTGGATATTAGGAAAAACTTTTCCACTAGGAGGGTGGTGAAACACTGGAATGCATTACCTAGGGAGGTGGTGGAATCTCCTTCCTTAGAAGTTTTTATGGTCAGGCTTGACAAAGCCCTGGCTGGGATGATTTAGTTGGGGATTGGTCCTGCTTTGAGCAGGGGGTTGGACTAGATGACCTCCTGAGGTCCCTTCCAACCCTGATATTCTATGATTCTATGATTCCTACTCTGTCAGCTAGTGGTTGGCTGAAACACTGAAAGCACCCCAAATTTGCCATTTTTTTGCAATCTTGAGAACTGGCTGCACAAGTGATGGGTTGGTGCCAAGAAGCTCTTACACTTACATGGGGCTTGTCTGTAGGAACATGGAGTTTCAGAACTGCCTGGTACAGTGAGAAAACATCAACACCCAAGTTTTACTTCTCAAAGATTTACATAATTTTCATAAAAACAAACACTAAAAATCAGGAAGCCTTTTAAACTACACATAAAAGTTTCCCCTCAAGCTAAGAAGTTGGTAAGAATCAGCAGCACAAAAGGTGCTCCAAACTTTAGGTCCCTTCCAAGTTGTGTAACCTTTTGTTCTTTCCTTATGCATTGAAGTATTTTGCATAGTGGAACGATATTATTAAAAATGTGTATTGCATTTTTTCTTTTTAGATTTCTTAAAATTAAAGTTGCACAGGGACCCAGAGCTTGAATTACTTTGCAACAGGCATCTTTTCCCATTGATGAAAAAAAAGGGCAATTTTTACTGCATAAATAGTAATCATTGTAAGATTAACCATAGAGCTATGGTGTGTAATAAAAGTGAATAAACTCAATTGGAAGTTAACTTGGTAAAATAAAAGGCCTTTTTTATTCTATTAGGTTGATTAGCAGATCAGTGAGGCAATTAGAATGTAAACAGGGAGAACTGCAATCATGAATTTCTACTGTGTGTGGCGAACATGGGCAGATGGGTGTTTCATGTATGAAAATATTAATCCTTTCCCTTCTTCTAAAAGCCAGGCCAAAGTTTTCAAGATACTGTTTTAATTCATTGCCACTCCAGCCCCCACCAACAGTATTTATACCCCTCACCTCTTTCCAGCCTGCCCATACCTCATTGTCTTAAGGTGCCCTTCTCCTCCTATCAGGTCAGCAATAGCAGCAGCTGTGGGAACAGCACATTCAGCATGTCAAACTGAAATTCATGTTTCAGGAATGTTTTCTCAGTCAGATTTTTAGTTAAAAGCTTTTCACTGTAATACAATTACCCAACAGTGAAGAAGAGAAATGCTTTGCACTCGTTATGCCATCTATGTGTCTTTGCAGCAGTAACTAATACTGAAGTCCTTCCTCAGGCAAAAATCCCACTGAAGTCAATGGTATTTACCTGAACAAGAACTTCAGGACTGGATACTGAGGCACTGGGCTAGCAGTGCAAGGAAGAGAACAGAGCAATAAGTAATATTTTTTAAAGGTTTCACTGCCCACTCATTCAAAAGTGTCCTAATCACGCCAGTATTAAATCCGTCAACCACAGCAGTACAGCAAAATCCCTAGCGTGTAAGTAAGTTTTATATTACGTTCAGGTTTTTGGCTCTCTTCAGCAATGCTTATAGTTGAGCCCTTTTGACTAATACTAATTATTTAATATTTTTATGATGACCACATGCTCAGTGCTATACAGAAGAAACGAAGCCAGTTCTTGATCCAAGGATTTCATAATTTACATTAGACAGCTAATACAGTTAAAACATATAATGCACCAGATTATCAGAGAATAGTTTAATCTCACCCAATTCCCTCCCCTGTCCCTCACTGGGGGATTAATATTGATGGTCTTTCAGAAAAAGTGTTTTAGTGAGGGATTTATACAGAGGGTGTGTGTTTGCTGCATGAGGAGAGGGAAACATTTGCAAGCATTGAGAACAGCATGGGAGAAGGTACATATATAAGAATGGGAGTAAGATAATAAAATAAAGTTGAAAAAAGATAGTTTAAGGGGTGTGCAAGCAATGAGAGGAAGAAATGAAAACTGGGATTTAGGCAGGGATAAAGATTCTTAAAGACTTGAAGGCAAGGAGGAGAAGCAGAGAAGCTTGAACTTTATGTGGAAGATTAGAGGATGCCAGTAGAGAGATTTAAAAAAGAGAAATACATTTTCAGGAAGTGACAAGAGAAGAAGACAATGTGTAGCTAGTCTGTGGCAGCCCCTACCTTGAGTACCTTCCAGCAACAGGCCACAGCACAACATGTGCATCTACCTCAGTCTCCCCTTATTTCACCCATCATCATCTAGTACAAAGTCCCACTTCCACGCCTAGTTTATTCATATATACCAGTGCAGTAGTTCCCCAAAACCCTTGTAGTAAAACCATTCTCTAATTCCCACAGTAAAATATATAAACAGTTCAGCAGTTTTCTATTTCCCTCTCCATGGACATCACTTCCAGATCATCACCCAAGAGTCCACCAGCATTTTGTTTCCAGCTCCTTTTCCCTCTGCTCCAGGGCCCCAGTCTCCAGGGGCCAGGCGACTCATGACTCTTTTCTACAGCACTCTAGTCAGGTCTTCCCCGACAGAACTCACCACAATGTTCCACTCCCCAGGTCTCTACCTGTGAGCTTTATTCCTGCTCAGGGAACAGCCCTCCAGGACCATCCTGGACTCTTCCAACAGCCCCCCACTCAGTTCTTCATCCTGAGGACTCCCTCTCCTGCAGTGTTCCACTCCCCAGGCCTCCCTGCCTGTGAGTCCTACACCTGTGCCTGAGGCTTCACCCTCCAGCAACAGCCTTTTTGCTTCTGGGCTCAACTTTCCCTAATCAAGCTAGATCTTCTCCTTTTCCTAGGGGCTTCATTTCAAGCCTTCCGCTCTTCCACTCCCCAGCTTTGGTGAGTTCCAACCAACAGCTCTCTCTCCCTCAGGTCACCTGTACCTTTCTCCCAAGCACCTCTTGCCAAGTTCCCCATTGCTCTTCTTTCTCTGAAGCAACCCTATGGCTGCCTATATCCACTGGTCATATATGATTCAGGTGGCCAATTAAGGCCAATTGAAAAGCAGCTGATGAATCACAGGTGCACTGGCCTGTACCTCTTAAAGGAGCCACTAAGCCTGTTGACACAGCATTTATATAGACTGGGTTGAATGGGGAGGTAGATGTAGGAAGGCCAGAAAGGAAGTTGCAGTAGTCAAAGGAAAAGATGAGCAAAGCCTGGATAAAGTGTTTGTTGTTTTCAGATGGTTTTTTGTTTTGTTTTGTTTTGTTTTTTGTGGTGGGTTGTGGGAGCAGAGAGGAAAAAATTGGTTACAGAGATGTTAAAAAGGAAGAATTAACAGGATGTGTCAACAAAGCCACCATCCTGGATGTGATGGGAAAGAGGAGTCAAACATGACATTAAGATTGTTGGTCTGGATGACAGGTAAGACAGTGGAGTTTCCAATAGAGAAAGCAAAGGGAGGAAGAGGAGGAGAGGAATTCAGTTTTTAGCATGTTTAATTTCAGTTGGTGGTAAGGATGAGATTTACAGGAGCAAGATTCTTTTCCTCTACAAATAACAGGTTTCAGAGTAACAGCCGTGTTAGTCTGTATTCGCAAAAAGAAAAGGAGTACTTGTGGCACCTTAGAGACTAACCAATTTATTTGAGCATAAGCTTTCGTGAGCTACAGCTCACTTCATCGGATGCATACTGTGGAAAGTACAGAAGATCTTTTTATACACACAAATCATGAAAAAAATGGGTGCTTACCACTACAAAAGGTTTTCTCTCCCCCACCCCACTCTCCTGTTGGTAATAGCTTATCTAAAGTGATCACTCTCCTTACAATGTGTATGATAATCAAGGTGGGCCATCTCCAGCACAAATCCAGAGTTTAACAAGAACGTCTGGGGGGGATTAGGAAAAAACAAGGTGACATAGGTTACCTTGCATAATGACTTAGCCACTCCCAGTCTCTATTCAAGCCTAAGTTAATTGTATCCAATTTGGAAATGAATTCCAATTCAACAGTCTCTCGCTGGAGTCTGGTTTTGAAGTTTTCTTGTTGTAATATCGCAACTTTCATGTCTGTAATCGCGTGACCAGAGAGATTGAAGTGTTCTCCGACTGGTTTATGAATGTTATAATTCTTGACATCTGATTTGTGTCCATTTATTTTTTTATGTAGAGACTGTCCAGTTTGACCAATGTACATGGCAGAGGGGCATTGCTGGCACATGATGGCATATATCACATTGGTGGATGTGCAGGTGAACGAGCCTCTGATAGTGTGGCTGATGTGATTAGGCCCTGTGATGGTGTCCCCTGAATAGATATGTGGGCACAGTTGGCAACGGGCTTTGTTGCAAGGAAAGGTTCCTGGGTTAGTGGTTCTGTTGTGTGGTATGTGGTTGCTGGTGAGTATTTGCTTCAGGTTGGGGGCCTGTCTGTAGGCAAGGACTGGCCTGTCTCCCAAGATTTGTGAGAGTGTTGGGTCATCCTTCAGGATAGGTTGTAGATCCTTAATAATGCGTTGGAGGGGTTTTAGTTGGGGACTGAAGGTGACGGCTAGTGGCATTCTGTTATTCTCTTTGTTAGGCCTGTCCTGTAGTAGGTGACTTCTGGGAACTCTTCTGGCTCTATCAATCTGTTTCTTCACTTCCGCAGGTGGGTATTGTAGTTGTAAGAATGCTTGATAGAGATCTTGTAGGTGTTTGTCTCTGTCTGAGGGGTTGGAGCAAATGCGGTTGTATTGCAGAGCTTGGCTATAGACAATGGATCGTGTGGTGTGGTCAGGGTGAAAGCTGGAGGCATGTAGGTAGGAATAGCGGTCAGTAGGTTTCCAGTGTAGGGTGGGTGTTTATGTGACCATCATTTATTAGCAATGTAGTGTCCAGGAAGTGGATCTCTTGTGTGGACTGGACCAGGCTGAGGTTGATGGTGGGATGGAAATTGTTGAAATCATGGTGGAATTCCTCAAGGGCTTCTTTTCCATGGGTCCAGATGATGAAGATGTCATCAATATAACGCAAGTAGAGTAGGGGTGTTAGGGGACGAGAGCTGAGGAAGCGTTGTTCTAAGTCAGCCATAAAAATGTTGGCATACTGTGGGGCCATGCGGGTACCCATAGCAGTCCCGTATTGATTAGATTGATAGAGCCAGAAGATTTCCCAGAAGTCACCTACTACAGGACAGGCCTAACAAAGAAAATAACAGAACGCCACTAGCCGTCACCTTCAGCCCCCAACTAAAACCCCTCCAACGCATTATTAAGGATCTACAACCTATCCTGAAGGATGACCCAACACTCTCACAAATCTTGGGAGACAGGCCAGTCCTTGCCTACAGACAGTCCCCCAACCTGAAGCAAATACTCACCAGCAACCACATACCACACAACAGAACCACTAACCCAGGAACCTATCCTTGCAACAAAGCCCGTTGCCAACTGTGCCCACATATCTATTCAGGGGACACCATCATTGGGCCTACTCACATCAGCCACACTATCAGAGGCTCGTTCGCCTGCACATCCACCAATGTGATATATGCCATCATGTGCCAGCAATGCCCCTCTGCCATGTACATTGGTCAAACTGAATGGACACAAATCAGATGTCAAGAATTACAACATTCATAAACCAGTCGGAGAACACTTCAATCTCTCTGGTCACGCGATTACAGACATGAAAGTTGTGATATTACAACAGAAAAACTTCAAAACCAGACTCCAGCAAGAGACTGTTGAATTGGAATTCATTTCCAAATTGGATACAATTAACTTAGGCTTGAATAGAGACTGGGAGTGGCTAAGTCATTATGCAAGGTAACCTATGTCGCCTTGTTTTTTCCTACCCCCTCTCAGACGTTCTTGTTAAACTCTGGATTTGTGCTGGAGATGGACCTTGATTATCATACACATTGTAAGGAGAGTGATCACTTTAGATAAGCTATTACCAACAGGAGAGTGGGGTGGGGGAGAGAACCTTTTGTAGTGGTAAGCACCCATTTTTTTCATGGTTTGTGTGTATAAAAAGATCTTCTGTACTTTCCACAGTATGCATCCAATGAAGTGAGCTGTAGCTCATGAAAGCTTATGCTCAAATAAATTGGTTAGTCTCTAAGGTGCCACAAGTACTCCTTTTCTTTTTCCTCTACAAAGTTGCTACAAAATAACAGTAATAATACCACTAATAATAGGTACCTATTGTGTCCTCATAAAATTAGTATTGCTATTCAGAGGATGTGAGGGATTTGCTCATAATGACATGATAATGATTGTGTTACACTTCACTCGCCAGCTACAAATTTTCAGCATATTATAAAATCTATTGCAATAGCACCAACCTCTGGTAGAAGATACTATGAATTCCTAGATATATAAGCTGGCATTGGAGCTAGATAGATATTGCATCACATAGATTGCAAACAGCAAATGCGGGCATTAAAACCCTCTTTGCACTATAAAAAGTGTATACAGAGCTGATGTAAATATATACCGGAAGTTCCGATATAGCTACCGGTGTTTGCATTACTCAGAATCAGAAGTGTATCCAGGGCTAAGAGGAGAGACTGATGGGGGTGGCCATGTTTCACAACAGGCAAACCTAAAAGATTCTTGTGCCTGCCTCAGAGTCACTTTGCCTTCTCTACCTGCAACAATGTTTTCACAAGTGAAGGGTTAAAATCCATTGCTGATGTAATAACCTGGTATATGGATTTGTGTACAGGCCCAAAGTGCAGAGTTTGGTCATAGGCCTAGCAATAGCTAAGAGAAAGCTGAATAACCAAAGATAACCTTGCTTTTGCTAAGGTATGCCTAGTCAGCAAAACACCAGATGTTGGGGGGCAATAATTGTGTCTTATTCAAAGTTGCAATAAGAACAAAGAAGCCCTGTTTCTGTTGTGTTAGTTTCTTTTGAGGGAGATGTTCTTCCCACACATCCAACCTTGAGCTTATGAAAGGTTCAAGCATGTCAGTATAAGATATGGCTTCCTCCCTTTCCCAGGAACCAATGCTTGCCTTAAAACACAAATAAGCAACTTGAAAGATAGTCTTTATTGACATATACTTTCACTGTTTCTTTGCTTTTACCCCTAGATATGTATCTGATGGACAATCAAAGGAGCTACTTCATTCCTAAGGACCCCAAATTGAATCCAACATATATTCTATACTATTTATTAAAGTACAAATTAAATGCTAAATGTTAATTTGTTAACTTGATACCATGGGCGGAGACATTATGTAACCTTTTGACCATTGGCTACTGTGCTATCATGACTTACAGCTAAACCTATGTGTGGGTGTGGGACTGCCTGCCCCATCACTTTCCCCGCCCATGGAAAATCCATATATTCCATTGTAATCAATTGATTGACAGTGTCTCTGAGCCTAATAAGCGAGATGACACTCTGTCAGCACTGTACATAATAAACTCCTGTGCTTGACCTCTACATGGTGTGGATTTATGTCCTTCAACAAGTTTGAATCTGGGTGGATTTTTTTTTTAGGTAACTCATTCCCTTTGTACAGCAGAAGGCACAAACTCGCCTGCTAGATATAAAAAGCAAGAAATAAAGAAAAGCACTTTGATATTCCCTTCTGTGTCTCCATTAATAAGTTGGGAATATCTCATATGTCGTAGTGTCAAACACTTTGAAAGCATTGTAATATTGTTGAAAATTACACCACCATTCACATGCTATTAATTGTATCTGAATTTGTGTATACTCACTTAAGGGAAAACTTAAGTAAAATGGCCTCAATTCTGTATTGTAATTATAGTTACGATAGACCTGGAACCGGCAATCTGTTCCAGGAAAGTAAGATTCTCTGTTTGGACCCCCATTGATTTCAGTTGAGCTTTCCAAAGATGCCCAGGTCTACCGATGAGGAGCAGCTTGTAGGACTGGACATTATGGACTCAGTCCAACTCCCACTGTAACCATTGGGAACCTTCTCTTACTTCAGAAAGAGTTGGCTGGGGCCCCAAATATTTATGTTGCAGTTCCTTGAGAAACCCTCTCAAGACAGACCTCTGAGCCAGTTGCTCACATTTTGTATAGCCCAGAAGTGCAAGAGTCTAAGGAACATAGAGACACAAGGTCGATGAAGTAATAGCTTTTATTGCACCAAATTCTGTTGGGGAGAGAGACAAGCTTTCAAGCTTACACAGACCTGAAGACGAGCTCTCTGTAAGCTCAAAATTTTGTCTCTCCCACCAACAGAAGTTGGTCCAATCAAAGGTGTTGTCTCAGCCACCTTGTCTCTCTAATATTTTGGGACTGACACAGCTACAACAACACAGCATACATCTAAAGAACATACTCAAATTAGTTTTAAATCCACAATAACACAATTTTTAAATCAATAATAGTTTTAACAATATTTTAAAAAGAAAAAATGGATTTGAACTGTCATTTATTCTGAACCATGGATTAAATACTATTTTTAGCTTAAAGAGTGCATAATCTAAAAATATAATAAACAGCTCATATCTGGTTATACACGGAAAAAATGTAGACCCACAAGCAAATGGCATCCATTCAAGAATTTTGAAAAACATCCAGTTAAAAGGTTACAGTTCAAAGAGTTTTTTTAAACTTGGATTTATTTGCAGTTCAACAAAAATCTCCAGTGTCAACTTCCTCTTGTTTAAAGTAAAGGGTACTGAGAAGTGCTGAGCCAATAGCAGAGGGATAAGCCTAAATAGGATAGCATAGAATAGAGCATCTTGATGCCCCTGAAATCAGTGAGAATACACTTCATAGAATTAGGCCGTACATAACTTCTACATTTGTGCTATTCATTTTATGGCTCTAATCTACAACATTATCTCTCTTTTCTAATATGATGGAATGCAACATAAAGTATTATTTATGATATCAACAATGTATGTTTTACATGCAGGTGAAATTTATATCTCAAAGAAAATGGTGCACTTTGCTCTGTGTATTAATGTTAAAGCTCTGGATGCAAAGTCAGAACATTTAGTGTACAATATGAAACACTGGATAAATTGCTCTGACATTGACAAAAAAGGCAGCTGGAATCTTGGCAATTTATGTACAGTGCTACTCACATGCAGTAATGTATCAAGTTAAAATTAGAGTCTTTTATATATATACACAATTTTAAAATAAACAGTATCTGAGTTTCAAAATGACATTTGTCATGGGGAAAAACAATATCTAGTGTGTAATAGACAAACAGTATACATCTGAGCACACTATCAAAAGAAATAATAAGATGGGCTTTAACGTTTCCTGGACAAAGCAATCCCTAAATGGACAAATTCTGTTCTCACTCACATCCAAATGTATCTTATTGGCTTCAGCTGGGCAGTAGTGTCTAAATAAGACCACCATTTGGCCCACACTTTTTAGTTGTCAGATTAAGGCTGCTTTATCTGTTTGTAAATAGATCAGAAACAACAACTAGTGCCAAGTTAATTAAATTATAAATTTGTGATTAATATCTATAGATATCTCAAAGGACCATGTTTTAATTAATAGTAATCGTTTGGACACTCAACGCATTTCAGCTACCTATTTATCCAACAAATTCCACTATGTCAGCTTTAGTTAAACAGGGAGAGATGGGCATAAGATTATTTATTGCAGCACCAGTTGTGCAAGCATAATAAATCTCTTGAACATTACACCTGATGCTTTCCCAGGAGCCACTTGGGATAGGTGCCATGAAAAGCTTGAGCAAAACACTAAGGTGTTCAGCAAACGTTCATAGGACTATACATGTATCACTGTTCTGGACTCAGGGAATAAAGAGAATTCAGATTGTGCTATCTTTTTTCAGCATAAACTCCTATATTCAAAGATTAATAGAGCTGAGAAAACATGGACCATAGGTCAAGAAAGCACCTTCAACTATTATATCACCAGTCTCAGAAGCATAGGTAAAAATCAGTCTATAAGATAATGGAAAATTTAATAAATTCATAGATTTTTTTTTAAAGGCCAGAAGGGACCATTAATCTACACTGACTTCCTGCATTGCACAGGCCACCCAGAATTTCACCAAGTAATTTGTGAACCAAGTCAGTAACTTTCGGATGAGCTACAGCATCTGTTTTACAAAGATTCTAATCTTGAGTTAAAAAATTCAAGTGATAGAGAATCCACCATATCCATTGGTAAGGTATTTCAATGGGTAATTACCTGAACTGCTAAAAAAATTCCATCCGAATTTTTCTAGTTTCACTTCCAGACATTGGATGTTGTTATGCCTCAGTCTGCTAGCAGAAGGTTCTTTAATCTATTAGAAATCGTCTCTCCATGTAGGTTCTTATAGACTGCAAACAATCACCTCTTACCCTTCTCTATAGTAAGCTAGTTTTCATTTCAGTAAAAAAGAAACTAGTAGAAGCTAGTTGCACTAGTGAAAAACAGTTCAAGGGGAGGCAGGCAAACCTGCCGACTGGTCCTGAGGAAAGACAGGGATGTGTTCAGTTTTGTGTGTGATGCAGCATGCCAATGTGGGAGCCTAACATCTAAATAGAGGAAGAGATATGATGTGAACTATGCATTTGTTGGGTTTCTTGCCACTACACTGAATGGCAAGACCATTCTCAGACCATATACCATTTTAAAGGGTCTAATTTTCAGACGCGCCCATTGACCTTAATGGAAGCTCTGGATGCTTGGCACTTCTGAAAATGAGGTCCTTAGGCATGCTTTACCCTTTCCTGGATGCATGTCTTGTAACTCCCATTAGCACTGAGGGGATAGTGGATTGCATTTAGCAGTGTGGATAAGCGTCTCTATTCAATAATTAAAAAATTAGAAAAAAACATTCACGTTAAGATGTGACAACTTGTCCATAATTCCCATTGCAGAGGGTGCTTTACAGGGATTTCTGAAAACATATATTGTAGAGTGTGGTCTATTTAAAAAATATTCAATGAAAACCTTCATTTAAACAACGATAACATGGGAGCACAAACTGACAAGCAGGAAGAAATTCCAAAGTGAGGTTAAAACAGTATTTCTAGTCCTGTCATGCCTCGAGCTCGATTTTCTCTAGACTTTGACTTTGTCCTCTCTGCCCAAAAAGTTATGTTTTTTTTACTGCAGGATAACTAACACACATTATTTATCCTGTGGTAAAATCCTAGTGGAGGCAAGGCACTATAGTTTTTACTGCGAAATCACTAGGCAAGATCAACAAGACACCCTTACCTGGGGCCGACCTCGTCTAGCCTACCTCATGGTAAAAACTGCCGGCTCCGTGTCTCCACTAGGATTTTATAGTGCATTAGTTATCCCATGGTAAATTAACAAAAACAAACCTCTTTTGCAGTGAAGACACAGCCTTTGAGAGCAACTCTATGGGATCGATGTGTGAACTTGCTGCCACCACTTCTCAGCTCTAGCCATTGGGCCTAATTATTGCAGAAGTCTGAAAGCAGCGTGTGGAATTATGGACTACACAGCATGTGTTCAATGCCAGCTGGGAACTGAGTAAGTCATAGAGGGAGTAATAGTTAGGAATGGGATTTCAGTCCTTGTCTTCTCTTGCTTCCGTCAATTAAACCTCTAACTTCAATATTGCCTAAAAATAGTTTTCTTGCACGTGGCCAGCTTTTGATGCAGCTATTCTGAGTTCTTAGATGAAATGTTGCAGTACCTGCTGGTAAATTCAGCTTTACATTTCCTAAGTCTCTGTTAAAATCTCTTTTGGAGAATAAAAGCTGTGCACGTCTCATGACTGCTGAAAGGGAAAGATGTAAGGTATCTCTCCTCTCTCTCCTCCTTCCTACTTTTTTCTGGCTGCTTTGAAGGAGACAGCGTTCTTGCAACAATTCCTTTCCCCTCCCCACAGATGAAGAAAGTCATTCCTACACCAGTGGTCTAATTGTTCAATGTTCCCTACATTGCCTTGCATGCATCAGCTCTTCTAATCAACTTTCCTCACTCTGCCTGAGATCTACATAGAGTAAAGGACCACCAGTCAGACCACTGGCCTGTACAACAGCCCCAGCTGCTCTAACTTACAGCAGCCTGTCCCACGCTTCCTATGGGCATTGGAATAGCCCAAAATCCCTGTGGGGCCATGAACTATGGGCCCACTCCCTCCTGCCCTCAACTTCTCTTCATGCTTAAGTTAAGTCTAAGGTTGTTTGGGTGCTCTAATGTGCATTCTAATGTGTAAAATGTTTCAATTTTTTTTAACTCGAACCTTAATTCTGAATATCGTCAGTAATGCATTGTTCCTTGAATTACTGATCTGTACATTCAGCCAGGAATTCCACACAACTAGAAGTTTCAAATCAACATCTGGTCCTCAATGTGGAAACTATGGAAGATACCTTTCAAGATCCAGCAGGTACAAGGGAAGGGAGAGATGTATAGGACACATGTGCAGACGGCAGCTCAGACAAACCTGTAAGAAAATCAAGTTTACCTGCAAAGAGTTCTCCAGTCACCCAAGACAGGTGATTTTTGTTAGAGTCAAAAGAATTAGAACTTTCTGCAAGGGACAAGCCGACAACAGGTTGGTGCATTGCCTTCCCAGAGCCAGGACACAACATGTCACTCTAAGACTAGATAGGCTTCTGAAGTGTATAGGCATGGATCCAGTGGTGATGATATCAGCACTAATAACATTGTGTTGCTGGATATCTTAGAGTTTGTAGATGACTTCAGGCAACTCAGAAGCATGCTGAAGAAGACTATCCAAGCAATCTTCTCTGAGATTCTTGCTATCCCATGAGCAAAGGAAGACAGAAAGCAGGAAGTGAATCACTAGCTAGATAAGTGGTGTAGGGTGCAGGACTTTGGTTATGTGGAACATTGGTCCACCTTCTATGGGGAGAGGGAGCTGTATAGTTAGGTTGGCCTCCACCTCAGTAGAAGGGGAACTAATCTCCTTGGGGACAGGCTGGCTAGAGTAGTCAGGAAAGGGTTAAGCTCCTAGAAAAAGGGGAGGGTAAAAAGAGGGAAGATATGAACACTCAGCACAAAATCAAGATGTTGAGGACAAGGAATCAAGGAAGTATATAAAGTATATAAAGAGAAGAAATTCTTGAATTGCCTATACACTAATGTTCAGAGCCTGGGTAACAAACAAGAGGAATTTGAATTTATGGTCACAAATGAGCAATTCAATCTAGTTGGTATTACTGAAAGCTGGTGGGATGATTTGCACAACTGAAATGTTAAAATCAATGGTTATAACCTATTTAGGAAGAATTGAATGGGCAAAAGCAGTGAGGGAGTAGCATCCTATGTCCAAAATGGCATTACTTGTTTCTGAGACATGGATAACTAAGAAGATAGTGATCTTGAATGCTTATTGGACCAATGCCCTAACAGATAAAGCACAAGATGGAGTATTGGAGATAAAGCACAAGATGGAGTCCTGGTCTTCACTGCGGGGGGTGGGATAAAGTCCAGACCAGTAGTGTGTGTGCAGTGTACCTATACACATAGACTGGAAGAAACTGAACGTTCTGCCAATTTTTTAAAAGGGCAAACAGAATGACCTGGATAATTATAAGCCTGCCAGCCTGACATCGATTCAGGCAAGATAATGGAGCAGCTGATACAGGACTCAGTTAATAATGAATTAAAGGAGGGTGATGTAATTAATGCAAATCAACATGGGTTTATGGAAAATAAATTATATCAAACTAACTTGTAATCTCATAGAAAAAAAGATATCAAGTTTGGTTGATAAAGGTAATAGTGTTGACATAAGTGTAGACTTCCCTAAGGCATGTGATTTGGAGCCACAGGACATTTTGGCTGAAAAATTAGAATGATATACAATTAACTGGCACATATTAAATGGATTAAAAACTGGCTAACTGATAGGTCTTAAAATGTAACTGTAAATTAGGAAGCATCAACAAGCAGGTCTATTTCCAGTTGGGTCCCATAGGAGTCTGTTCTTAGCCCTACACTATTTAGCACATTTATCAATGACCTGAAAGAAAACATAAAATCATCACTGATACAGTTTGCAGATGACACAAAAATTGCGGGAGTGGTAAACAATGAAGAGTACAGGTCACTGATTCAGAGTGATCTAGATCGCTTGGTAAACTGGGCTCAAGATAATTGTGTGTTTTAATACAGCTAAATTTAAATGTATACATCTGAAAATAACTAACATAGTCCATTCCTTCAGGATGGGGGACTGTATCCAGGAAAGCAGCAATGCTGAAAAAGATTTTGGGGTATGTGTGTCAATAATCAGCTGAACATACAATTCCAATGTGATGCTGTGGCCAATAGAACTAATGCAATCATAGGATGCATAAACAAGAGAATCTCAAGTAGGAGTAGAGAGGCCATTTGACCTCTGTGTTTGGCACTGGTATGACTTCTGTTGGAATACTGTGTCCAGTTCTGGTGCGCATAATTCAAGAAGGATGTTGATTCATTGAAGAGGGTTCAGAGAAGAGCCATGAGAATGATTAAAGAATTAGAAAACATGCCTTATAGTTATAGAATCAAGGAGCTCAATCTATTTAGCTTAACAAGGGAAGGTTAAGGAGTGACTTGATTATGGTCTATAAATACCTACAAGGGGAAAAATATTTAATAATAGGCTCTTCAATCTAGCAAAAAAAAAAAGGTATAACATGATCTAATGGCTGGAACTTGAAGCTAGACAAGTTCAGACTGGAAATAAGGCATAATTATTTAACAGTGTGAGTAATTAATCACTGGAAAAATTTACCAAAGATTGTGGTGGATTCTCTATCACGGACAGTTTTTAAATCAAGATTGGATGTTTGCCTAAAAGATGCTCTAGGAATTATTTTGGGGAAATTCTATGGTCTGTGCTATACAGCAGGTCAGACTAGATATTCACAATGGTCCCTTTTGGCCTTAGAATCTAAATCTTAGTTCTGTCTTAGCATAGGTTTTGTACAGATATAATACAAAGAGGTTGGGATACGTTGCACATAGCAGTTGCTAAGGTAGGCATGGGAGGTGTTAACTACATCTTAGAAGGGATATATAAATAAGGCAAGGAAACAAGTTCATGTAGGCAGAACAAACTAGGAAATTGACTGTCTTGGGTATCCATGGGTGACAAAACTGTTCCCCTCAAATATTTTTAAATTAGTTTCTGTTTGTGAATATACAGTAATCATAGAATCATAGGACTGGAAGGGACCTCGAGAGGTCATCTAGTCCAGATCCCTGCACTTGTGGCAGGACTAAGGTCTGGTCTATACTATGGAGTTAGGTCAAATTTAGCCGCATTAGGTCAATTTAAAAATGTCTGCGTCCACACAAACAACTCTGTTCCATCGACCTAAAGGGCTCTTAAAATCGACTTCTGTACTCCTCCCTGATGAGGGGAGTAGCGCTAAAATCGACCTTGCTGGGTTGAATTTGGGGTAGTGTGGAATGCAAATGGACGGTATTGGCCTCCGGGAGCTATCCCAGAGTGCTCCATTCTGACCGCTCTGGACAGCACTTTGAACTCCAATGCACTAGCCAGGTACACAGGAAAAGCCCCGGGAATTTTTGAATTTCATTTCCTGTTTAGTCAGTGTGGCAAACTCAGCAGCACTCAGCAGCACAGGTGACCATGCAGTCCCCCCAGAATCACAAACGAGCTACAGCATGGACCAAAAGGGAAACACTGGATCTGATTGCTGTATGGGGAGAAGCATCTGGGCAGGCTGAATTCTGATAAAAAAGAAGAAATGCAAATATATTTGCCAAAATTTCACAGGGCATGTTTGACAGAGGCTACAACAGGTACACACAGCAGTTCTGCATGAAAGTTAAGGAGCTCAGTCAAGCCTACCAAAAAACAAGGGAGGCAAACAGTCTCTCTGGGTCAGAGCCCTATACATGCTGCTTCTATGATCAGCTGTATGGCATTCTAAGGTGGGACCCTACCACTATCCCACCACTGTCTGTGGACACCTGCAAGGGGGGAGTCTCACGCAACAGGGAGGAGGATTTTGTGGATGTTGAGGAGGAGGAGAATGTGCAGCAGGCAAGAGGTGAATCCATTCTCCCTGGCAGTCAGGACCTTTTCATCACCCTGGAGCCAATACCCTCCCAAGGCGGGATCCCCGACCCTGAAACTGGAGAAGGCACCTATGGTGAGTGCACATTTGTAACTACAGTACAGGATTTAAAACCAATAATGTTTAATGTTTGATTTTCCCTGAAGAATTGGGATGCATTTGCGGTCAGTATAGCTACTGGAAAAGTCTATTCATGTCTCTGGGGATGGACATGCATCCCAAAAGGCTTACCATTGCTGCCTGGAAACCGAATTCTGTTGCCCAGCTGTGTGTGATGTGTCACCATACCGGCAGGCCCTCAATATAAAAGGCAAAATGCGAGCTTGTACCTAAAGCACATGTGCTGTCTGCTGTAAATTGCTTGATTCACTGTGAAAGAGTCTCCCTTTTCTTCTCAGAAATGTATCATCTTAAATGTTAATCTCCCTTTTTGTCTCCCCCCAGGTGCAAATGTTTCTACACTCCCCCTATCATCCCTGTCCCTGAGGTTATCGCAGATTAGAAGGAGAAAAAAAACACACTTGTGATGACATGTTTTCCGAGCTCATGCAATCCTCCCACACTGATAGGGCACAGCTTAATGCATGGAGGCATTCACTGGCAGAGGCCAGGAAAGAATTAAGTGAGCATGAAAAGCGGAGGCAGGACGTGATGCTGAGGCTAATGGGGGAGCAAATGGACATGATGAAGCGTCTGTTGGAGCTGCAGGGAAACCAACAAGAGCACAGACCCCCGCTGCATCCACTGTATAACCGTATGCCCTCCTCCCCAAGTTTCATATCTGCCTCACCCAGATGCCCAAGAACTGTAGGGGGAGGAGGAGGCTCTGGGCACCCAGCCACTCCACTTCAGAGGATGGCCCAAGCAACAGATGGCTGTCATTCAAACAGTTTGATTTTTAGTGTGGCTACAATAAACAGTATGGCCTTGTCCTTCCCTCCTCCCCCACCTCACCTGAGCTACCTTGTCTGTTATGTCTCTTTTCTTTTTTAATTAATAAAGAAAGAATGCATGGTTTAAAAACAATAGTTACTTTATTTCCAAGGGGGGAGGAGGGTGGGCTTACAGGGAATTAAAATCAACAAAGGGGGCAGGTTTGCATCAAGGAGAAACACACACGACTGTCACACCAAAGCCTGGCCAGTTATGAAACTGGTTTTCAAAGCCTCTGTGATGTGCAGCGTGCCTTGCTGTGCTCTTCTAATCACCCTGGTGCCTGGCTGCTCAAAATCGGACATCAGGCGATTTGCCTCAACCTCTCACCCTGCCATAAACGTCTCCCCCTTACTCTCACAGATATTGTGGAGCACACAGCAAGCAGCAATAACAATGGGAATGTTGGTTGCGCTGAGGTCTGACCTAGTCGGCAAACAGTGCCAGCGAGCTTTTAAACGTCCAAAGGCACATTCTACCACCATTCTGCACTTGCTCAGCCTATAGTTGAACTGCTTCTTACTACTGTCCAGGCTGCCTGTGTAAGGCTTCATGAGCCATGGGAGCAAAGGTAGGAGCAAAGGTAGGCTGGGTCCACAAGGATAACTATTCGCAAAAAGAAAAGGAGTACTTGTGGTACCTTAGAGACTAACCAATTTATTTGAGCATAAGGTTTCGTGAGCTACAGCTCACTTCATCGGATGCATAGTGTGGAAAATACAGATGTTTGTTTTTATACACACAAATCATGAAAAAATGGGTGTTTATCACTACAAAAGGTTTTCTCTCCCCCCACCCCACTCTCCTGCTGGTTATAGCTTATGTAAAGTGATCACTCTCCTTACAATGTGTATGATAATCAAGGTGGGCCATTTCCAGCACAAATCCAGGTTTTCTCCCCCAACCCCCCCCCAAAACAAACCCACTCTCCTGCTGGTAATAGCTTATCTAAAGTGATCACTCTCCTTACAATGTGTACGATAATCAAGTTGGGCCATTTCCAGCACAAATCCAGGGTTTAACAAGAACATCTGGGGGGGGGGCGGGAATTAGGTTACCTTGCATAATCACTTAGCCACTCCCAGTCTCTATTCAAGCCTAAGTTAATTGTATCCAATTTGCAAAAGAATTCCCATTCAGCAGTCTCTCACTGGAGTCTGGATTTGAAGTTTTTCTGTTGTAATATCGCAACTTTCATGTCTGTAATCGTGTGACCAGAGAAATTGAAGTGTTCTCCGACTGGTTTATGAATGTTGTAATTCTTGACATCTGATTTGTGTCCATCTATTCTTTTACATAGAGACTGTCCAGTTTGACCAATGTACATGGCAGAGGGGCATTGCTGGCACATGATGGCATATATCACATTGGTAGATGTGCAGGTGAACGAGCCTCTGATAGTGTGGCTGATGTTATTAGGCCCTGTGATGGTGTCCCCTGAGTAGATATGTGGGCACAGTTGGCAACGGGCTTTGTTGCAAGGATAGGTTCCTGGGTTAGTGGTTCTGTTGTGTGGTATGTGGTTGCTGGTGAGTATTCGCTTCAGGTTGGATAACTATTGGCATTTCAACATCCCCAATGGTAATTTTCTGGTCTGGGAAGTAAGTCCCTTCTTGCAGCTGCTCCAACAGCCCGGAGTTCCTAAGTATGCGAGAGTCATGCACCTTTCCTGGCCATCCCACACTGATGTCGGTGAAACGTCCCTTGTGATCCACCAGTGCTTGCAACACCATTGAGAAGTACCCCTTGCGGTTCATGTACTGGTTGGCAAGGTGGTCCGGTGCCAAGATGGGGATATGCATTCCATCCATTGCCCTGCCACAGTTAGGGAACCCCATTTAAGCAAAGCCATCCAGTATGACCTGCACATTTCCCAGATTCACTACCCTTGATAACAGACTGTCAATGATTGCATTGGCTACTTGGATCACAGCAGCCCCCACAGTAGACTTGCCCACTCCAAACTGATTCCCAACTGACCGGTAGCAGTCAGGCGTTGCAAGCTTCCACAGGGCTATCGCCACTTACTTCTCAACTGTCAGGGCAGCTCTCATCTAGGTATTCCTGCACTTCAGGGTGTGGGAAAGCAACTCACAGAGTTCCAGGAAAGTGGCCTTATGCAGCCACTGTGAATCAGCCCATACCTGCAACACTATGCGGTCCCACGAGTCTGTGCATGTTTGCCTAACCCAGAATCGGCATTCCACTGTATCAACCAGCCCCACTGCCGCCATGATGTCCCAATTGCCATAGCTCATGCTTTCAGGAACATCTGTGTCCATGTCCTCATCAAAATCCTCCTTGTGCTGGCGTCTCTTAGCCCGGTTCTGCATATACTCCAGGATAATGCGCGAGGTGTTTACAATGCTCACAACAGCAGAGGTGACAGTAAGCTGAGTGGGCTCCATGCTTGCCATGGTATGGCGTCTGCACGGGTAACCCAGGAAAAAAGGCACAAAACAATTGTCTGCCGTTGCCGTCACGGAGAGAGGGGCGACTGATGACATGTACCCAAAACCACCCGTGACAATGTTTTTGCCCCATCAGGCATTGGGAGCTTAACCCAGAATTCCAATGGACAGCAGAGACTGCGAGAACTGTGGGATAGCTACCCACAGTGCACTGCTCTGTAAGTCGATACTAGCCACAGTAGTGAGGACGCACTCCGCCGACTTAATGTGTTTAGTGGGGACATACGCAATCAACTGTATAAAATTAATTTCTAAAAATTGACTTCTATAAAATCAACCTAATTTCGTAGTGTAGGCATACCCTAAGTATTATCTAGGTCATCCCTGACAGGTGTTTGTCCAACCTGCTCTTAAAAATCCCCAATGATGGAGATTCCACAATCTCCTTACACAATTTATTCCAGTGCTTAACCACCCTGACAGTTAGGAAATTTTTCCTAATGTCCAACCTAAACCTCCCTTGCTACAATTTAAGCCCATTGCTTCTTGTCCTATCCTCAGAGGTTAAGAAGAACAATTTTTCTCCCTCCTCCTTGTAACAACCTTTTATGTACTTGAAAACTGTTATCCTGTCTCCTCTCAGTCTTCTCTTTTCCAGACTAAAAAAAATGGGTGTGTTTTAATCTTCCCTCATAGGTCATGTTTTCTAAACCTTTAATAATTTTTGTTGCTCTTCTCTGGACTTTATCCAATTTTTCCACATCTTTACTGAAATGTGGTACCCAGAACTGGACACAATACTCCAGTTGAGGCCTAATCAGCACAGAGTAGAGCGGAAGAATTACTTCTCATGTCTTGCTTACAACAGTCCTGCTAATACATCCCAGAACGATGTTTGCTTTTTTTGCAACAGTGTTACACTGTTGACTCCTGTTTATCTTGTGGTCCACTATGACCCCCAGATCCCTCTCTGCAGTACTCCTTCCTAGGCAGTCATTTCCCATTTTGTATGTGTGCAACTGATTGTTCCTCCCTAAGTGGGGTACTTTGCATTTGTCCTTATTGAATTTCATCCTATTTACTTCAGACCTTTTCTCCAGATCATTTTGAATTATAATTATAAAGCACTTGCAACCCCTCCCAGCTTGATATCATCCGCAAACTTTATAAGTGTACTGTATGCCATTATCTAAATCATTGATGAAGATACTGAACAGAACTGGACCCAGAACTGATCCCTCAAGGACCCCACTCATTATGCCCTTCCAGCATGACTGTGAACCACTGATAACTACTCTCTGGGAATGGTTTTTCAACCAGTTATGCACCCACCTTATAGTATCTCCATGTAGGTTTCAGTTTCTTAGTTTGTTTATGAGAAGGTCATGCAAGACAGTATCAAAAGCTTTACCAAAGTCAAGTTATACCATGTCTACTGCTTCCCCCATCCACAAGGCTTGTTACAATGTCAAAGAAAGCTATCAGGTTGGTTTGACAAGATTTGTTCTTGACAAATGCATGCTGATTGTTACTTATCACCTTATTACCTTCTAGATGTTTGCAAATTGATTTCTTAATTATTTGCTCCATTATCTTTCCAGGAATAGAAGTTAAGCTGACTGGTCTGTAATTCCCCAGATTGTCCTTATTTTCCTTTTTATAGATTGGCACTGTATTTGCCCTTTTCCAGTCTTCTGGAATCTCTCCTATCCTCCATGACTTTTCAAAGATAATCGTAAATGACTCAGATATCTCCTCAGTCAGCTCCTTGAGTATTCTAGGATGCATTTCATCAGGCCCTGGTGACTTGAAAACATCTTACTCTTCTATGTAATTTTTAACTTGTTCTTTCCCTATTTTAGCCTCTGATCCTACCTTATTTTCACTGGCATTCACTATGTTAGATGTCCAATCACCACCAACCTTCTTCGTGAAAACCGAAACAAAGAAGTCATTAAGCACCTCTGCCATTTCCACATTTTCTGTTATTGTTTATCCCCCCCTCATTGAGTAACAAGCCTACCCTGTCCTTGGTCTTCCTCTTGCTTCGAATGTATTTGTAGAATGTTTTCTTGTTACCCTTTATGTCTCGAGCTAGTTTGATCTCGTTTTCTGCCTTGGTCTTTCTAGTTTTGTCCCTATATACTTGTGTTATCTGTTTATATTCATCCTTTGTAATTTGACCTAGTTTTCACTTTTTGTAGGACTCTTTTTTTATTTTTAGATCATTGAAGATCTCCTGGTTAAGCCAGGGTAGTCTCTTGCCATACTTCCTATCTTTCCTACACAGTGGGATAGTTTGCTCTTGTGACCTTAATAATGTCTTTTTGAAAAACTGCCAACTGTCGTCAATTGTTTTTCCCCTTAGCTTGCTTCCCATGGGATTTTACCTACTAACTCCCTTAGCTTGCTAAAGTCTGCCTTCTTGAAATCCATTGTCTTTATTTTGCTGTTCTCCCTCCTACCATTCCTTAAAATCATGAATTCTATCATTTCATGATCACTTTCACCCAAGCTGCCTTCCACTTTCAAATTCTCAACCAGTTCCTCCCTATTTGTCAAAATCAAATCTAGAACAGCCTCTCCCCTAGTAGCTTTCTCCATCTTCTTGTTGGATAATCTGTGCCCTGCTGTGTTATATTCCCAACAGATGGCTGGGTAGTTGAAGTTCCCCATCACCACCAAGTCCTGTGCTTTGGATGATTTTGTTAGTAGTTTTAAAAAAGCCTCATCTGCCTCTTCTTTCTGATTAGGCAGTCTGTAGCAGACCCCTACCATGACATCATCCTTGTTTGTTATCCCTTTTATTCTTACCCGGAGACTTTCAACAAGTCTGTCTCCTATTTCCATCTCCACCTCAGTCCAAGTGTATAGATGTTTAATAAATAAGGCAGCACCTCCTCCCTTTTTTCCCTGCCTGTCCTTCTTGAGCAAGCTGTACCCTTCTATACCAATATTCCAGTCATGCATATTTAACCCTTCTGCCAGGCCAAGTTGATAGCATCAAGGGCTGGGTTCAGTACACAGGAGTTCCCTCTCATCAAAGCAAATGCAAAACTGGCTCGAGCCCCGACCCCGTGACCTGGGAAAATCCTACACACCCCCTGGGCGCCTCAAAGAGGCAATACTTCCCCTCTCGCAAGCACAGGGTCTCGGTGTAGCAGAGAATCTTTAATAACATGAGGTAAATGACATCAGCATTAAATTGGGGAAACACCACAACTAGTGTTCATTAACCAAACCATGAGCAAAGACCCACCCCAGCAAATTGGGCCACATCCTTTCCCTCGGGTTCTTGAGTCCCACAACCCAAACGTCTCTTGAGTCCAGCAATCCAAAAAATCACCCAAAGTCCAAAAAAGTCCAGCCCCAGAGTTAAAAAGTTCATCTGCAGAGTGTTACTCCCCAGTCTGGCTAAAAATGTGCATGTGTGGGGGGGAAAGAGGAAAGGGGCACCTTACGTGACCTGAAGCTGACTGCCCCACAGCTCCACAGGGCTCCGCTCCGCTGTGCCATCTCACAAACGGCTCTGCTCGGCTCGCCATCTCAAACAGCTCTGCTCGGCTCCACTCGCCATCTCACGAATGCTCTGCCAGCCTATCCACGAACAGCACCACTGCGCTCTAGATCTTCCGGCTCCCCACTACTTGACACAGTGCTCAGTGATTTTAGCTCTTTAGTGATTTCAGCTCATAGTAGTGGGAGCTTTAGTGCTGGTGCACCATAAGGCCAAAGTGAATTCAGCACAGCACCTGTAACGAGACTCTTAATAGACCCCAAATTAGCTCTGACATTCCACAGTGGAGAGGGACAGAGGTGCAATTGGTGTTTCAGGCCCTTACAAAGGGGCCCAGACCACCAGGTACTAATGCCTGTCTCAAGCCTCTCTCAATTCACAGAGTTTTGGAACCCATGTCCCTTGCCTAGCGAGTGCTACTTAGTTGATAGTGAGTACCTCCATCATAACAAAAGGCCAAGTACAGTTCCACTGTCCTTGATTCCCATAATCAGGGAAATAACAATTTATTCTTCCTGACCCAATAACAGAGACACTGGGGATCCCACAGCAGCCAAAGGGACCATTTGGGCAGCTATGGCCTCATTCTAGGCGGAGTGAGTGTGCCTATGCAAATGAGATCACCCCCTGAAGTTCTTTTCCACAACTTGCCACACCTCACCACCAGATGTCAGGGTGGAGCTCATCCTGACTCTGCTTACACATATTATCCCACCAAGTCTCTGTGATGCCAACTATGTCATAGTTGTGTTTATTTACTACCATTTCAAGTTCTTCCTGCTTATTACCATACTTCTTGCATTAGTGTACAGACATCTGAGATACTGATTTGATTTCCCCTGCCCCCCAGTTCTCTTTCGTCTCTCCCTTATCCCTGCTATAACAGCCCATGCTCCCCACAAATTCCAACCGTTCTCCCAGGCCTCCATGTTTTTCACTTACCTGTGGGGTTTGGTCACCTGTCCCCTTCAAACCTAGTTTAAAGCCCTCCTCAGTAGGTTAGCCAGTCAGTATCCAAATATGCTCTTCCCCTTCCTCGATAGGTGGACCCCATCTCTGCTTAGCAGTCCTTTTTCCTGGAACAGCCTCCTGTGGTCAAGGAAGCTGAAGCCCTCCGTGTGACACCATCTTCACAGACAGGCATTCCCCTCTAGGATATATCTGTCTCTGCCTGGGCCCCTACCCTTGACTGGAAGGATGAAAGAGAACACCACCTACGTTCCCAACTCCTTCACCCTTACTCACAGAGCCCTGTAGTCCCTTCTGATCTTCTGGCGGTCATATCTTGCAGTATCATTAGTGCCCACATGGATAAGTAGCATGGGGTAGTAGTTAGAGGGCTGGATGATCCTCAACAATCCCTCCATAATGTCTCAGATATGGGACCCTGGAAGGCAGCATACCTCCTGGGATTCCATGTCAGGGCAACAGATGGGTGCCTCGGTCACCTTCAGAAGAGAGTCCCCAATCACCCTTACCCTACGTTTCCTCCTGGGAGAGATGGCTGCAATCCTCCCAGCCTTGAGGGTACATGGCTTCTTCTCCTCCACCTTTGGGGGTGATTCCTCCTTGCTCGTTGCCATGGCAGCATAACGGTTTTCTATCACCATGGTGGGTGATTTGGGAGTAGGGGTGGAGCACTGCCTGCTGCCAGAAGTAACCAGCAGCCAGTGTCCTCCATGACACTTTTCATAAACCTCAAAACAAATGACCAGTTATGGCCCCAATCCTGCAAACACTTAAGCAAGTGAGCACATCTATATCTGTGCTTAAGTGTTTGCAGACACAGGGTCTATATACACTATATAGAAGGATCACTTCATTTCACATACTGCCTTCCAAACCACCAAAATGCAGACACTTCTGGAGAGAGATAATTAGCCAGGATGGTTAGTAACTAAAGAGACTACCGTTCCTTGGTTGACTTTAAGGATAAAGACATTATTTCAGTTTTAACAATACACTCCTTTTAATATATGTCAATGATTCAAAAAGATATTGGAATGATTCAAAAGATCCTGGCCTTACTGGAGTCAATGAAAATTTTCCCATTGACTTCAGTGGGGTCAGAATGTCACCCAGGGATACCCATTCATTAGAGTTTAGGCCTCTAATTCATTTCACATATAGTAGAGCAGATGGCAATGAATTTTAATCACGAGTAACTACAAGTGACTGAATAATACATTTTTCTATTTATAAATAATCATTTGTTGGAAAATTGCAAAAATTCACAGAAAACATTATTCACAATGAATTATTCAACCAGCACTACTGGTGACCCAACAGCAAACATCCCATATCCCATTATCAATGACATGAGACATACCCTCTCCTTAAAATTCCATGAACATAAGTGTTCATTTAACACAAATTTAAATAAATATCAAGCGTAAATCCTTGTTAATCCTCTTTTTAAAAAAATCCTCTATATACATGGTTTTCAAATGGATCTCATGGATTTGGCTTGCAGAGACAGTCTGCTACTGTCCAGGCTGCTGAAATTCATATCATCTGGATTACAGTAAACAGCTGGGAAGATATTGAAAAATGCAGGGCTTTCGAATAACCATTTAGAGTATCAATTATATTTACCTTGTATGGCATTATTTCACTAATATCACTACAACCAAGATAATCTAAAGTATGTGCTCAGATTGGAACTACTTGCAGTAGTTAAGCAGTGAGCCAGAAATTCAATTATCTAGGATCAGTACAACTGTTCTGTGAAACCTAGCCAGTAAGGAACGTGAATGGATCACCAGAAGCCTTTCTGAAACCATGGAGTTATTCCAGTTCCACAGTAATGTAATGAGATCAGAATCAGGTCCACACTTTGCCCCCCATGTCTTTTCAGTGGCTTCCTACTAGTCTCTTTAGTCTCTTTTCTTAGACCTTTTATACACCACCAAACTTAAATAAGTTTGATGTGAAAGTCACATAAAGTTACAAAAACCTCAACCCCTTCACAAGTCATGAAATGTTATGCTAAATTATGATAATATAGATCTATTGATACTGAAAGAAACAACAACATCAGAATTGACTTTTTATTGGCCTCTGGGCTGCAGTCGCAGTTATGAAATATTTCCAGTTATATGTCTCTATCAAGTAGAGCAGGAATCAGACTCTGATTCATCTGCCTACTTCCAAAGCACCATCTTCATGAGTGGAGGCAGGGGATGCAAAATTCCTTAGAAATGCACCTCTCCTCATTACATATGGAATAATGCTGGTGCTGAGAAAACAGATACCTAAAAACTTGTGTCAAAGTGTTTTAAAAGTAAAATTCAAAAGCATAAATTGTAAGATGCTGGTCTTAGAGCTGTGACTGTAAGGCTAACCTCTTTTGCTATACCCATATCATCTTTGTAGATACTTGGTTGGCCAGAGTAACCATGGGTTACATGTGTGTACTATTATATTCTGCGTGTGTATACTATTATCTACCCACAACAAGCCCACAATTAAACTACAACAAACCTAAGGAGTCACTGCAGACCTTATAGTTACCCTGTTTTGCTCAGGCCTATTCAGATGGGCGAGTTAACCTCATTCTTAGAAGCACTACTTTTCATGAAGTAGGGAGAGGAGAGAACACATAGCATTGACATTTTGTATAGTTTCTTACTATAATTGAACAGTGCACCAAGATAATAACGATCCTTTATTATTAGAATAGCTCACACCGTGTGTAAACAAGAAGCTGATAGACAAATTTATTGCGGGTGTCCCTGCAAATCCTTACAAAATTATATGTCCATAAAATAGCATTACTTTAGGCTAAAAATGAAAATGTACCTTAGTCATCAAACCACATCATTATAATCGTTAAATGCAAGGCTTATCTAAGACCACATTTCAAGTTAAATATTTATGAACTTATTTAAATACTGATGAGCTGATAGTCTTACAGCAAGCATTTAACAGCAAAATGTGAGCACAGAAGCATATTATTCCCACTACAGTTACCTTCCCTCTCACTAGGCTCACTAGCAATGTTTCTGTAACAGATTTTCCATTATGGTGGGCGTACAAATGCAATAGCAAGCTGCATGGCAGCACTGAATTTTAAGACTGTCATTCAGACTCAAGTTCTCATGGGACTGAGCCAAATTGTTTTTAAAAGGCCATATTGGGCCTCATTTCCATATTTGGACACAGAGTTTCTATATCAGGAGAGAGATTTTTTTTCCCAACTACAGAAATATACCAAACATTAAAATTTACTTATGAGGTCTGACCAACTTCTTTACCCATGATCTGTATATAAGTTAGCAGCTGAATATCAAAGACACAAAATATCTCCCTCGAGAGATGATCATTTACCTCAGGGATTGTGAGCATGGTTCACAATGTGTCACTGGTCCAAATCCAGCCCAGATGGATGATGAATGAAAATTGTTACTATGTGATTGCTGGTTTGTGGCCTACATGAAATAAACTGGTGATGTCAGTCCATTTCCTAATGGAGAGTTACCCATTTCTAAATCCAAACAATAAAGAAATTCTCCAAGAAACCAACATGCCTATTGCAAGTCTCAGCAGAAAAAGCTAAAAAATAGGTGTGGAAATTAAAATATTTGTTGATTCCCTCCAGAAGAGGAACCTAAGAATTGTCATACCTGATCAGACCAGTGGCTGGTCAAACCAGTACTAGGTGCTTCAAAGGAGGAGGCAAGAAACCCTGTAGAGGACAATGATGGAATCACCTGCTCGTGGAGGTTCTTTTTTCCTATCCCCATCAGTTAGTTTTAAATGTGGTTCCTTTTAGTTTCACTTGCTTCCCTTAATGTGAGAATAAGTAATTAGGAGCAACTCATTTACCTTCTCTATACCAATCTTTATTTTGTATGTATCTATCATGTCTTTTTAGGCCCTCTCTCGATTAAACAGTACCTAAGAATGGCCATACTGGGTCAAACCAAAGGTCCATCTAGCCCAGTATCCTGTCTTCTGACAGTGGCCAATGCCAGGTGCCCCAGAGGGAATGAACAGAAAAGGTAATCATCAAGTGATCCATCTCCTGTCGCCCATTCCCAGCTTCCGGCAAACAGAGACTAGGGACACCATCCCTGCCCATCCTGGCTAATAGCCACTGATGGACCTATCCTACATTATTAGTCTTTTCAATCTTTTCATACCGACATCTATTAGATTTTGGCTGTGTATCAGTACCCATTCTATTTGTGCTCTATCTTTTTTGAAATAAGATGACCAGAAACTCAATATAATATTATAGGTAAGGGTGCATCATTTCTTTGTCTAACAGCATTATAACATTTCCAGTCATATTTTCTGTCCTAGAGCTTTTCATAGAACTGCCCACCCTGACAGACAGGTATTTTCCCTGAATAGCGATAGTTAATTTAGAACCCAGCAATATGTATTAGTAATTCAAATTATTGTTTCCAAAGTACATTACATTGCATTTGTCAACACTGAATTTCAGCTGTCATCATGCTGCCTAGTCATCTAGCATTAGGGACCTCTGAAATGCCTCCCTGTCTCCTCTAGAACTAACTAGCCTACATTTTTTGTCATCTGCAAGTGTTGCCACCTCAGTGTTTAACCCCTTTTTCCAGATCATTGATAAATATATTAAACTACATTGGTCAAGCTGCAGAACTTCAGGGCCGTTTCCCCCACTACTAATCAATTGCCATGGTGAAAATTGACCCTTTACCCTACATTGTTTTCTGTCTGAGACCCGTAAATCAGAAAGGTCCTTCGTGGTATTGGAGGTGGGTGACATAAAGAACCAAGCACTGACTGCTGTGCTCATAGTCAGAAAGGACCCAGAGCATGAGCCAAAGCTGGACAATTTTATAGTACTAAAAGAAATAGGAAGGCTCTTTTATATATGTATTTTTCATATAGAAAAAGCACAGGAAAGCTTCCTGCATTGTGACCAAGCCAGGAAATCTAATTTTTGTAGTTAAATAACTGACATCGTATTCGAGCATATGTTTCACATACTCAAGTAATTATTAATAACACTAAGAACATATTCATTTAAATATATTTTTCCATTTTTAAACTATGCTTACTGGAAGGCTACATCTGTGACTAGTCTGGGAGTGACTATGCGGGGTGTGTTCAGCCTTTCAGAGTGCATAAGCTACACATTCCAAGGAGCCTGAGCACTGGTCTCAGTCACAGACACCTGCAGTAAATAAAATTGCTAGGCCTTCTCTCCGGCTACGCTACCTAGTAAACGCTAACTGCACCAGTTACCGCCTTGTTTGGACTAGGATGAAAGGTGTTAGTTAAACCCATGTGAAACACCATTGAGGGCCGAGTGTAGGCACAGTTTAACATCTTTAAACCCAAGTTAGTGGCTCAGGGTCAATTCTAGTGCAGGAGCTTTTTGGTACTTACTACAACTTTAGGTAGCACAGACCTGTTTCATCACAGTGTTGCTCCAGCTTCATACCAATCTAATATCCTGTTCTTAGTTACTGTGCCTATTGTGATGTTTTGGGGACCACCCAGACCGGTAAGGCATTCTGTCAGCACCAGCCCTGTAACCTTGAGGGCTTTTGTGCTGAGCAGCTACAGTTCAGATCCTGGCACCAGAAGCCAGCCCACAAGCACAGTCTCACCCTGGCTCTCCCCAGCTTGGTTACTCTTTGCAGGATGACACCAACAGCCCGTCCAGTCCTCCATGAGTATCTTAATTACCCGACACTTGGACTGTTTCCCTCTGGTTTGTCACCCCTGAAAGCGTGAAACCAGCCCTTCCCCACCCCGTTATCACCTGTTATACGCATGCCACATGGTTTTCATACCAGAGACCAGCCTGGGATAAAAATAAAAAACAACTATTTAATAGAAAAGTCACAGATTCAGAGATGAAATAATAAGGGAAAGAAACATATACAAGTTACACAGAAAATAAACTTCAAGATGCAGTCTCAGAATTTACACTTTCATACTAGATAAAAATCTCTTTTCTAGTAGGAGTTACCTATTGCCTTAAAACAGTTTCCCAGCATACCCCCTAGTTAAAGGAGGGACCCAGCATTCTGACAACCTCCTGCCGCGAGACTGTTCCCCAAGTTCTGAATGCTCTTCTATTCAAACCCCTTCCATTTTAAAAGGGTTTGCAGGTCCTCCAGCCCTCCCACCCCGCCCCACTTCAGTCAGACTAGATCAGGGGTAGGAACCTATGGCATGCGTGCCAAAGGCAGCATACGAGCTGATTTTCAGTGGCACTCACACTGCCCGGGTCTTGGCCACCTCTCTGGGGGGCTCTGCATTTTAATTTAATTTTAAATGAAGCTTCTTAAACATTTTTAAAACCTTATTTACTTTACATACAACAATAGTTTAGTTCTATATTAAAGACTTATAGAAAGAGACCTTCTAAAAACGTTAAAATGTATTACTGGCGTGCAAAAACCTTAAATTAGAGGGAATAAATGAAGACTCAGCACACCACTTCTGAAAGGTTGCCGACCCCTGCTATAGGTATTCAAAGTGGGGAAAACTCCCTCCTTTCTAGGCTATGGAGACACTACAGCTTACGTTGGTACAAGTTATGCCGCGCACGGGTGTGAATAAGCCACCCCCCTGGGTGACATAAGTTACCCCATCCTAAGCATTGGTGTGGATAGTCTAAGTCGGCAATAGAGCATCAGTGCAGCTCAGCCACCGTAAGCCCTGCAGTGTAGCCACAGCCTTTGTTTTCAAAGACTGGGGTCTTCTTTTCAGTTTCAAGCTGTTCCCATTTGCTTTGATGGTTTCTCACTGTTTTTTCCTGGACTGGACAATGGCTGGGTGCTTGAAGCCAGTCTCGTCTGGTTGGAGAGGTAGCCCCATCCCTGCCTGATTGATTCGCTGCCCTGTTGTGAGGTGATGCTGAAGTTGCACCACAGTTACAATTGCCATTTTCTACATATTTATGCACATACATTCATAACCATAAGCAGTTGTACATATATCAGAATATCTATTAAGTTCAGTGCATTACAAGATTTCATAAAATATCCTATTTCATATACCCTTACACCAGTGAAATGACAGTGTGCAATCAGTTGGTTTAACTGCTTATTGGGGGGAGGAGGTGGTAAACCTCCCGTTCTCCCCTCCTGTCTAGACCCTGATTGTGAGACCTGTGTTTTGTAGTGATTAGATATTTTGATGGTTATAACATTTCTGGTTGTATTCAAAGGGTGAAATTCACCCCTGTACAGCGGGCTTTGCACCATTCAAGCCTAAAAGGATATAATGTAAAGTGAAACTAAGAAATATTTGATATACCCAAACCACTCTTAAAAAAAAATCCTTCTTAACTACAGTATGTTGAAGAGATGGTGAAATCAATTCCATACCTTTCTCTGACAATAAAAGGTACAATACCTATTTCATTATGTATTGTAATTATCAGCCTGTTCCCATTGTGAGCAATGGGAGTTCTATGCAGAGAGCTTGCTGAAGTTTGCCATGTGTTTCTGAAAGCTCTTCATCAAACACATCTATGTCTCAATGCGAAACTGGGACTCTCGAATTTAGAATAAATAATCCACAGAAAATGTATACCCCTTTAAATGGCATGAAAAGGAACATATAAAAAATTGTCAGCGTAATAAAATTATCTCAGATTTTCATGATACTCTTAAACAAAACAAGCACTTGCCCAGAAAAGGGCAATTCCTTCCAGCACAATAATGTATTTACTCAGTCTATGTAAGTAACAAGAATAGAAATGCATTTCAGCAGAAACTGACATCTGGGAAGAGATGATTTTATAAATCTTGTAAGTGAGTTTAAGTCACAGCATGTCAGGGCTTGTTAAGCTAATGAGACCATACATTCCATTCGTACTTAACGTTACATCCTGTTACTGCCAGTTACTACTCAAGTAGCCTTATGCACAGAATAACTTTTACAGCTACAATGACTCAGATATATCTGAAGATACCAAAGGAAGAAGACGCTATCTCTTGAAATGTGTCTTAAATACAACTATCTTAAACAATATGCAGTATATTTACAAAAAAAATTTTTAGACTAAATGCAGTTCTTTTAAATCAGCAACATTTTAGACAAAGGCTGACTACCTAATAATTCAGGAGATTTGACAAAAATGTGTCTGCTTTTATTTAATGTCTCTCCTTTTTTGGTAAAATGTTTGGTAATACTGAAAACAAATATTTACTTACAATAAACATTCAACCTGCCACTATTCTGGTGTAGTTTATGATCCCTCACATACTGATTAATAAAAGCACAATGAAATACATGTGTAATCCACCAGTCACCATTAGTTCCTTAATGCTGACCAAATGCCTACAAACATGGGAATTTTTCCACATGGATGAAAGGAAACTCTTATATATCTGTGTAAAAAAACATTTGGACTGCTGTATTAGTTGATTTTATGGTGGACTTCCATTTTTAAAGAATAATTCTCAGGGCAGTTAGCAACATTGTTAAAAATATAAATTTTTACTTTTTTAAATAAAAACCTAAAATTGATTATCCTAGTAAAATTTTCCTCAATGGTCAATGACACAGTCTAACAATTCTTGGTTAGGTCTATATGAAGAACTAACTTATGCATATACATGACCTGCATCCAAACATCACTTACTGGCAGGTTACACTCTCACAGAACATACTGTGCTTTTTTCTTCTTTTTCATTATAGGCTTTACCTCAGCCTCTGGTGATGTTTTGATATTGTGGTGACAGGTGCCTTGGGAATGCCTTTCAAAGCAGAAACACCATTTTTTTTTTTTTGGCAGTCCAATATCCAAACAGCAGAACTGCTTGTATTCATCGCTTTCTAAGAGCCACAGCTGATCTAGCAAAAGTTTATTCCAATTCAAGCCTACATGTCGTCATCTATATCCGCACCAGTTTCTGCACTCCAGGCAATCCTTAGTCTGTGTGTGATTTCATTTCTGTTTTTAGTAAATCTTTGTATAAAAGCCATGTGGAACTACTTTAAGACCTTTATTTCTAAGTGGTCTAAAAAGGTCTGGCTCAACTAGTTGGTTTAGAGCATGAAAGACGTATAACAACATATCTCAGCTGGAACTCCTTTTTTTAAACTTTGGCCTAGTAATGTAACAATGATGGTCCCCTGTGAAGACCCATAGCACAATCATAGAACATAGATATATGTCCTTGATAATACCTAAACCTCTGTAAGCAGGGTAAGACTGAGAACTTTCTACCCAAAAAATTAAGTAATATGGCCTCTGTCTTGGTTATGGTGTTTGAAGGGTCCTTCCGCAGAATTCAGTGTAGTGATGGGATAGTTAGCCTTTTTTGTGTTCTGTTGCCTGTAGGAGACTCTCTCAGTCATATGATCACTGCCTTTTAGTTGTGTGTTTTGTTTTTTTAATTGAGAAAGGTTAAAAGTGAACTCCCTGTACAACAAAGTATGTAAAAGCAAAAGGGATGGGTGTAGCGCTTAGGAAAAACGGGGAGCATGGAGGAGGAGCAGAGAAATATCAAGAAGGGCTGTAGGCACAAACCATAGAAGAGCTCTGGGGATCATCAACTAGTCCTAAGCGAATCTATTCTGTTAAACAATTTCTAGGGGAGAAGGTTAAGTGGTAATACTTGTCTTTTTATTTTCTTGGGTACTCAAAGAACTTCCTATATCATTATCCACCATTAACTACAGTTCAAAAATATTTTAGTGGGGATTTTTAATGGGTTTTTCTTTTACAGAAATCTTAGAAATGCTACACCGTACATATTATACAAGCACCTAAGCAATGCAAGTGGCATTACATGTTTAAATATAAGAAAACTTTTACGCTTTTGGAACCATCTAAGCCACATGACCTTGTATCTAGCCTTTTTTTGGAAAGAAGGATGAACTGGCTTGGCTTTGCCAGTCTGCTAGCTGCATTTAAAAGAAAGTCAAGAAAAGGAAGGAGTCCGAATAGACACCATGAAAACTTAAGAAGATAAGAAAAGTTGAAGTTCTGAAAAGAACCCTTTCACTGAGTGTGCTAATAAAGACGGTCCATCTCTTCATTACCATGCTACTCATCCACCTCTGTTACACTGCACAAAAGGGAAAAAAGCGGTCTTTATAGTTGTACATGATTATATTTTCCTTTTGTATTGAGTTCAAAGTCTTTTTTAAAAAGCAAGAGTAGATTGCTCACAATGTAATGGGCCATTCCCAGGAAACGATAAAATGGCCTTAATGTTTTATATTAATACAATAGATTATGTATAAAACAGTTTTTAAAAAGTTAATGCATATTAGCTTAGAACAGCCATATTTTAATACTGTGCGACTGAAAGTTCCAGTAGAGCAGATGAATGGAGCTACAGAAGAAAAAAAATGCAGTGACAAAGGGATAAAGGTTTAACTAAAAGGACTTGAATCTATATTTCAGGTACCTCTTTACCTTCCATCAGGAAATGAGTTATTAGGAGTAATGAAATCAGGGATAGAAAATACAAAAACTTTTTAGATCCTTCTGTGCAAGGCGGTGAGACTGGCCTTTACTTCTTCACTTTGTAATGATTCCTTTGAGATGTGGCTCTGAAAAAGCTGTGAAACATCTTCCTGTTATTTCTTTTTCATCTTTCCAAACACTGGCCAGTAATAACCCCTTTCCTATTCTTTCCTTGCTTTTTTTGAAACACATATTGACTGTAATGACTATAAATTATTCAGTCAATGTGTCGGATTTATAAAAGTGTTAGAGCTCCTCTCTGCTGCTAGTAGGTGCCTATGAGAATGTTTCATGTGTGGGAGCAAGGACACATGGATTCATTTTAACTATACCTTTTCTCTCTCCAGCTCACTGCAACGTGAAAGACATTTAAATATTAAAAATGTTATTCGTTAACTAGGTTTTGGTCATCTTAGTGCTTCACTTCATAACTGATGGATTGCTCCCTCTTTCACCAAAACCAACAAGGAGCAGACTCAATCATGGTATCTTTCCATAACTTTCTAGTGCCTCTCTGCATAACTTCTCTCCTCTTGTGACAACCTCTCATTAGGTAGAGTTCCATATCCAGAACTTTTTTTATTCCAAGTATGGAATCTTTAATGAGTTTTATTATAATATGAATATTTAACTGAGTAACTAGAGCATAGTTATGATCATTACTAGCCAAACCATTCTGACTGATCTAAAAGTTGATCTGAATCCATAAATAATAGGTTTGCAGGATGGGTTGTAACAAACAGATATACATTCCTTCAAAATGCAGGAAACCAAAAACAGGTAAACATTGCTATGTGTACAACTACAATGCTTCTTACCTGGGAATGAAAATGAATACCACAAAAAAGCTACAGTAACCTAGTGAGGAGGGCTTTAAACTAGGTTCACCGGGGGAAGGAGACCAAAGCCCTGAGGTAAGTGGGGAAGTGGGATACCGGGAGGAAGCACGAGCAGCAAAGCACAAGAGGGAAGGGCTCCTGCCTCATACTGAGAAAGCGGGACGATCAGCGAGTTATCTTAAGTGCTTATACACAAATGCAAGAAGTCTGGGAAACAAGCAGGGACAACTGGAAGTCCTGGCACAGTCAAGGAATTATGATGTGATTGGAATAACAGAGACTTGGTGGGATAACTCACATCACTGGAGTACTGTCATGGATGGATATAAACTGTTCAGGAAGGACAGGCAGGGAAGAAAAGGTGGGGGAGTTGCATTGTATGTAAGAGAGCAGTATGACTGCTCAGAGCTCCTGTATGAAACTGCAGAAAAACCTAAGAGTCTCTGGATTAAGTTTAGAAGTGTGAGAAACAAGGGTGATGTCGTGGTGGGAGTCTGCTATAGACCACCAGACCAGGGGGATGAGATGGACGAGGCTTTCTTCTGGCAACTAACAGAAGTTACTAGATTGCAGGCCCTGGTTCTCATGGGAGACTTCAATCACCCTGATATCTGCTGGGAGAGCAATACAGCGGTGCACAGACAGTCCAAGAAGTTTTTGCAAAGTGTAGGGGACAATTTCCTGGTGCAAGTGCTGGAGGAACCAAGTAGGGGCAGAGCTCTTCTTGACCTGCTGCTCACAAACCGGGAAAAATTAGTAGAGGAAGCGAAAGTGGAGGGGAACCTGGGAGGCAATGACCATGAGATGGTCGAGTTCAGGATCCTGACACAGGGAAGAAAGGAGAGCAGCAGAATACGGACCCTGGACTTCAGAAAAACACACTTTGACTCCCTCAGGGAACTGATGGGAAGGATCCCCTGGGAGAATAACATGAGGGGGAAAGGAGTCCAGGAGAGCTGGCTGTATTTTAAAGAATCCTTATTGAGGTTACAGGAACAAACCATCCTGATGTGTAGAAAGAATAGTGAACATGGCAGGCAACCAGCTTGGCTTAACAGTGAAATCCTTGCTGATCTTAAACACAAAAAAGAAGCTACAAGAAGTGAAAGATTGGACAAATGACCAGGGAAGAGTATAAAAATATTGCTTGGGCATGCAGGAGTGAAATCAGGATGGCCAAATCACACTTGGAGTTGCAGCTAGCAAGAGATGTTAAGAGTAACAAGAAGGGTTTCTTCAGGTATGTTAGCAACAAGAAGAAAGTCAAGGAAAGTGTGGGCCCCTTACTGAATGAGGGAGGCAACCTAGTGACAAAGGATATGGAAAAAGCTAATGTACTCAATGCTTTTTTTGCTTCTATCTTCACAAACAAGGTCAGCTCCCAGACTACTGCGCTGAGCAGCACAACATGGGGAGCCCTCTGTGGAGAAAGAAGTGGTTCAGGACTATTTAGGAAAGCTGGACGAGCACAAGTCCATGGGTCCGGATGTGCTGCATCTGAGAGTGCTAAAGGAGTTGGTGGATGTGATTGCAGAGCCATTGGCCATTATCTTTGAAAATACTGTGTTCAGTTTTGGGCCCCACACTACAAGAAGGATGTAAAAAAATTGGAAAGCATCCAGCAGAGGGCAACAAAAAAGATTAGAGGACTGGAACACATGACTTATGAGGAGAGGCTGAGGGAACTGGGATTGTTTAGTCTGCAGAAGAGAAGAATGAGGGGGGATTTGATAGCTGCTTTCAACTATCTGAAAGGGAGTTCCAAAGAGGATGGATCTAGACTGTTCTCAGTGGTAGCAGATCACAGAACAAGGAGTAATGGTCTCAAGCTGCAGTGAGGGAGATTTAGGTTGGATATTAGGAAAAACTTTTTCACTAGGAGGGTGGTGAAGTACTGGAATGAGTTACCTCGGGCGGTGGTGGAATCTCCTTCCTTAGAGGTTTTTAAGGTCAGGCTTGACAAAGCCCTGGCTGGGATGATTTACTTGGGGATTGGTCCTGCTTTGAGCAGGGGGTTGGACTAGATGATCTCCTGAGGTCCCTTCCAACCCTGATATTCTGTGAGTCTATGATTCTAATTCCAACATGTAGCAACCCATCTTCTGTCTGGAAAATCAAGATGATATGTTCTCTTCATATTCCACATACTCCCAATTCAATACTTGAGCAACATCAAGGTCTTGTTCTTAATCTGCAAAGCACTAGGACTGGACTACCACAAGGGTGGCCTCTCTGTGTACAATATCTATTGCAGAATTCTTTGATCCACAGCAAGGCTATGACTGATGGAGCCTTGGATGAAACATCTGAGTGTTGGGGAAAGAATTATCAGTAAAAGATTCCTGGTTGTTCCTGGAACTTCCTGCTTCCAAAGATTAGCGTAAATCAAGTCTCGCTTTTTAAAGACAGAGCAGGACATGCTTCTCTATAAAGGCCTTCCACTAATAACAGAGGTTTCAGAAATTTAAAACAAATACATATCTGTTGAGTCCTTCCTTTCTTCCAAAGGATCCAGAAAAATGCAAACTAAACCAGAAAGGAGAAATGTATGCAGTCTGTTATCAAACAGCAACTGACTCAATCTCTTTTGTTGCCTAATTTCTGGCTGATGGGTCATTAGAATTATCTAGATTGATAATACATAAAATTTGTTACCAATTACACCTGCCTAGCAGTTCCTTATAAAAATATATCTCAGATACACACCTCTTTGTCATGTAGGAAGTTATAGCATTTTTTATGGTATTGATGACCCTGAGCACCCTGTGCAAACACAACCACAGTGTTAGACACAAAGGGCATCATTAGATGCTTCAGGAAGTCAGGCAGGGAAGACAATCACCATTCTAACAACAGTAGCTCTGTAATTGAGCCTTCTCCTTGCTTTGCCCATAGACTGGGACTTTAATCCTTTATTGGTACAGAAAGCCCACCACTATACTGTCTGTCTTTCTCATTATAGTTATTTGGTGCACTTCATATAAGTGGTTTTGGAAGATTTCTAGGCCTCTGCTATGTCAGTTGTTCTCAGGTGAAATTTGATTTTGGGCAGGATGTAAGGTCAAATTTTAAAGATTATTATTTGTATTGCAATAGTTCCTAGTGACCTCAGTCAGGAACTCGGGTCCTATTCTGCTAGGCACAGTACACACTTATAATGGAAAGACAGCCATAGACCAAAAGACTTTACAGTGTAACATCTGTAGATCTCTAAGGCAGAGCTGGGTGAATACTGGTAAAAATTATTTATCAACATATTAGCAAATTCCAAGCAGCAATAAGACCTGACATTTCCCCCCACTTTTCTGTGTACATTCATGAATCCAGGTTTTGTTCACACAAGTGTTATGTTGGGGGAGGGAGTCTTTCATTTATGCAAATGCAGGTATTTGTGTGCAAATGAGCATATTCACATGCAAATGAGTGCATTTACACGAAAAGAACTTGCCCACCTGCCACATAAACACTGGCTTTTTGTGTTTGAGAGCAAGGGTTTTCAACGGGAGGGAGTGAATGGGCGAATGAGAAAGTCAATGATTTATAAACAACTGAATGGTCAGTCAGCCACAGTGACCAGGAAGAGAGGAGAAAGGGCATAAGGGAAAAGTAGAGAGAACCCTTAGGGAGGTATAAAGTAAAAGTCCATAGAACTACTTTGTCCTGATGGAAAAATCAGATGAGGAGGTTGGGGGGATAAAAAGGCTACCATTTCCCTTATTCTCCAAGCTGAAGTAATGGCAAACAGGAATAAGGTATTAAAAAGGAGTAATTTAAGTGAAATCTGCGACTGCTAGCAGCAGATATCTCCAATGGCTGGGGATGGGACACTAGATGGGGAGGGCTCTGAATTTTTACAGAGAATTCTTTCCCAGGTATCTGCCTGGTGGGTCTTGCCCACATGCTCAGGGTCTAACTGATCACCATATCTGGGGTCCAGAAAGAATTTTTCCCCAGGTCAGATTGACAGAGACCCTGGGGGGAGGAGGGGTTAGCCTTCCTCTGCAGCATGGGGCACGAATCACATGCAGGTTTAAACCAGTGTAAATGGTGGATTCTCTGTAACTAGAAGTCTTTTTAAATTATTATTTGAGGACTTCAGTAACTGAGCTGGAGGTTAGGGGTCTATTACAGGAGTGGGTGGGTGAGATTCTGTAGCTTGCAATATGCAGGAGATCAGACTCGATGATCATGATGGTCCTTCTGGCCTTAAAGTCTATGAGTCTAAGGCTTAGGGACTCCCTGATTTCTTTATGCACCATCTCTCATCTAACAGATAAACTTAACTAAATGGTTAAATCCTGTCTGAATTCATAGAGATCTTAGACCTGAGACCTGAACCAGTATATTGGAGACAAGTCCCTTTTCTAACCCCTCCCAGAGGAACTCTTGAAACACAGAAACTCAGACACACCCTCCCTTCCTTACAGAAATAACCAAATTTGGCCCACAAACAACCACAGGTGCCTGAAGTGCGAGTCTTTCTCAACTCTGGGAGATTTCCTTTGCTCATTACGTCCTATGGTAGCTTTAGTGTTCTTAGCTGTCCCTTCACACTAGCCAGGTGATTTAAGGATAAAGTTTATGTGTATAGGTGGAGTGAGAGTGTCGAATCTTTGGCATCTGGTTTATGTTCGTATACCGCACCTCCTCAGAAGCAGCAGAACCAACTAGCTTAGTCCTTATTTATTTCTCATTAGACCTCTGTATAGCTGAGGAATTACAGGCAATAAAAAACCCCTGATCTGTGCCAAGAATGAGAAAATGCATCCACAAGTGCCACTTCGGACTGGTGCATCTGACTACTGAGGTACATGGACAGCAGGTGGTTGTCCACTAAAGCAAATAGATTTGTGTATAACTGGGGTTCCTTGGGGGCTTGGACTGGATACAGCTGCAGTCTGATAAAATACAGTTTCTCTGTTCGGTGGCTGTCTTATACAGCATGTCTTTGAGGGATATTTCTACTCCTAACAGTGGCAAAAGAGCTTTGGACCAATTCAGACCCCAGTAGAGGTTGGGTATTTTTAAGTGTATAAAAGGTGATTACCATTGATATTTTACCACGTATTCTGCTTGAAAACCTCTACAGAGCTCTTCTCACTGCTCTAATTCCTAACAAGCTGCTGTGTTGCTTTAACTCAGGGTGTGACCACCTGCTCCAGGCTCTTATGTGCACTCAGCCATGAAGACTAGCAGCTGGGCCTACAGCCGGCCACACCGGGTATGGCACAGTTACCAGTTGCTTGATATTCCCTCACGTGCAGCATCCTGCTAAAGAAAAAAACCACAGACACCACATCTAGAGCTTCACTCAGAGCAGCATCTCCTGGCTATACTATTAATGCCAGATGGGTTGCAGCATCTCTCATGGCATATCTGAGCAGGGGGTGCATCTCTCAGAGCTGTTTGACTTGCTCCAGGTCCCATGGGAAGCACATGGCAGAGCTGGGAACTGAACCACGCACTACCTTAACCACAGACCCATCCTTTCTCCCATAGCACCTTTAGCCCAAATTCAGTAAGCCCAAATTAAAGTCTCCCTTCTTACTCCTCACCTTCTTTGATGACCAGTCAAGATGTCTATCCTTACCCATGCTATACTCTCCTAAACCTCATCCCTGATGGCTCTGTGCCTCTGCCTCACCATCCCCCTCCCAGAAGTCCTTTGCAGTTCTGTGCCTCTTCTTACTTAGCCCATGGATTCTCTGCCCATTTACACTGGTGCTTAGTAAAAGAGGCTGCTGGACTCTCTATGACTTTGAGTGATTGGGTGCCTCCCTTCTGGGGCCTGCTACGAGAGTTAGGGGTGGCAGCACACAGATGATTTTTTGCGTGGATGGGGCTGCTTCTTGTAATGAGGGTAAATTTGGCAGCTCTCTCTAACTCCTGTGATCCTAGGACATATAAATAAGGGATTAATGAGTAGGAAGGTGATCTACATCTGCATATGGAAGTGGTGAGACCAATACTGGAATATTGCATCCAGTTCTGGTGCCCACATTTGAATGAGGATTTTGAAAAATAGGAGCTGTTGTGGAAAGGCCTTGACTTGAACAATGCTTCAAGGGGTAGAAAAAATGTCTTGTCGTATGAAAGAGACTTAAAGAGCTCGAGGTCTTTAGCTTATCAAAAAGAAAATGGAGAGATGACTTGATTACAGTGCATAAGCACCTTCAAAGGGAGAAAGGTTCCACTGGCTACTAAAGACCTCTTTAATCTAGCAGGGAAAGGCATGACAAACAATAGCAGCAAGCTGAAATAAAGGCACCTAATAAAGAAATAAGGCACCTTTTTTAAAAAAAAAAGACAAAACACAGTGGAAGTAATTAACCACTGGAACAAATTACATGGGGAAGTGGTGGATTCTCCATCTTTTGAAGTCTTTGAATCGAGACTGGATGACTTTCTGGAAGATATGCTCAGTGAAACATCAGTTTTTGGGCTCAGTATAGGAGTAACTATGTGAAATTCTATGGTCTGTGATATACAGGAAGTCAGACTGGATGATTTAATGGCCCCTTCTAGCCTTAAAGTCTATTAATCAGCTCAAGGAAGAGGGGAGATATTGGACCAACTTGTTCATGGCTTTGAACCCATCTTTGAAATTTTCATGATTTAAAAAAATATATATTTCACCAGCTATAACAATGAGGCAAGCTACACTGAGAGCTCACTGAAACACTGCATTAAATTTAGGGTGACCAGACAGCAAGTGTGAAAAATCGGGACGAGGGGGGGGGTAATAGGAGCCGATATATGAAAAAGACCCAAAATCGGGACTGTCCCTATAAAATCGGGACGTCTGGTCATCTAATTAAATTTCAGTGGAAGCTGAAGTCACCCCCCAGGTTCAAATGGAGTGTCTCCAGGAGAGAATTAAGGAGTTAATGAAGGAAGATGTGCTGAAGTACTGGTGGGAGATCTGAATACCTCAGATGGGGAACGAAATACCAGACTGAAAAAAAAAAGTTTTTTAAAAAGACAGAACCTTCATTGTTCACCCATTTGTAGATCCAAACTTGAAAACTGGCCAGAACCAGAAGTAGCAAGATACTGCCAAAAATACTTTTTTCGGAGTTTTTCTAGCTGTGACCTGAAGTGTACATGCTAGATAGCAATTGAGAAAACCTGTTCATTTGTGAGTGCCAGCCACATTTTGTAAACTGTGGAAGAAAGATCTTAATTGGGGTTTAACTGACCAACATCTAAATTCTGAACCTTATGAGATTACTCTGTCACTAAGTATCTTTAAAAACAAAAGTATATGTGCATTTCTACCTTAAAATTTGTTAATACACAGAAAGAGACTTTTAAAATTGTAATCCATTTAAGGTAGATGCTGTCCCTTACTGTAGCTGGCCAGAAATTCCACATCTATAATGCACAAGTGTTAAACTCCTTTGCTAGCACAGTTCCAAATTGCTTCTGCAGGACAAGATAGCAACACAGTGGACTTACCGTGTAAGCATATTCTGTTACATTGGGAGACATGATATTTCTGGATTTTCTCACATTGTACCGTCAATCCAAGCACTGTTTCAAATTATACTGTAGGGGTCAGCAACAGCTGTGCAGTCACAAGAATAGCTGCTTGCATTTGCAGTGAATGACATGAAAATAAACAGTAAACAATCCAAAAAGATACTAGAGAGCTGAGCCAGATAATAAACCCTTTGCAAGAATCTTGGCCAGCTGCCTAAGAATTTTTAAAATATTCCTAGTAAGAACACATGTGGTTACGTTTATATACCAGCTGTAATCTGTGTGATGTATTTAGTGCAAGAAAAGTAAGGCCAAGATTACAATAACCTATATAATGGAAGCCTGAATTGAAACAACAGAGTCTACATCAGCAGTCCCCAAAGTTTTGAGGGTTGCACCCCCCCGTTGCCCCTGTCCACAAACCCCCTCCACCCACCCCATGAAGCCAGGGCTGGGAGTGGGGCTGCGGCTCTGGGGCAGAGGGGGGTGGGTGGGTCCAGACAGGGGTAAGTGGGCCAAGGCTGGGGCGGCAGCTGGGGGTGGGTTTGGGGCCAGGGGCCAAGGCTGGGGGCAGGGGTGGGAGTAGAGCCACAGCCTGGCTGCGGTGTGGACTGACAGTCAAGCCCCTGGCTAGGGGCAGGTCCACTCCTGGCCCCACCCCCAGCCTCAACCCTGGGCTAGGAATGGAGCTGTGGTCAGCGGCTGAGGCTGGGGCTGGCGTAGAACAGAAGTGGAGCTGTGCCAACGCTGAAAATGGGGCCAGGCGTGGGGCAGGGGATGCAGGTCGGGGCCGGGGACGCAGCTGGGGGCAGGACTGGAGCAGAGCTGAGGGCGGGAGGCGCTTCCTCCCTGCCTCCCATGGAGGCTAGCCCGGGCCCCACTGGGCCCCCCTGGACATTCTTCCATGCCCCCGCAGGAGGGCATTCCCCATAGTTTGGGAATCTTTGGTCTACATCATATGAGAACTGCACAAAGAAGATCTAGTGCAAATGGAAACTAGAGATGATGGTGTCATTAGCAAGATACACAAGAGTAAAATGATCAGAATGACTCCACATTTTATTATTTGTTAATGGAGTTGGGCAGAAAATGATTTTCACAAATATTTGTGTTCAAATTTTTTCCTGTCTTGAATCGAGACAAATAGTCAAAATCTTAAAATTATTAATTGAGAAACGTTATTAATTATTATTAACTTTGGGTCCATGAAACATTTAGTTTGGACTTTGACCTTTCCCATCTAATTAGCTTACATTTCAAAACAAAAAGTTGTTTTGAACAATTTTGAAATTCTTTTCTCAATGTTTTTTTGAGTTGGGAAATTCATCAAGCCCCATCCTGTTTCACAAACTGTTTCAGTTTCAATTAATCAGCATTTTTCAATGAAAAAATAATGTTTGTTAAGATCAAACAATTTGCTTGGCATTTTACAAGACACAAGAACAAAGACCATCCCTGCCTCAAATCCTCTACACAGAAAAGACATGATGCTCTTGGGAAGCCCAGAGACAATGGTTAGCTGGTAGATACTGTGGAAAAGTTGAGTTTCTATTATCATTTATATGTCACTATCACCACACTAATAGGCACTGTCCACGTGTATGGAAAGATGTAGGCCCTGCGTAAAAGGGCTTACAAAGTGCGAGAAATTGTTATGAGGGGTGGTGAATTGGAATGGGGTGGTTCAGAAATATACCAGTTTTCTTCTCAAAAACTGTATAACAGACCAAGAATTTTCACACTCTTTCTTTTGTCTCATTGTTAGTATGTGTGTCTGTATATATATATGTATTTCAGTTTTTTATTATTGCTCAGAATGGTTAAGATATGTTCTTATGCTATGTTCCTAAGTACGCCCATACTAGGCCAGACCAATGGTCCATCTAGCCCAGTATCCAGTCTTCCAACAGTGGCTATGCTAGATTCTTCAAAGGAGTAAATAGAACAGGGCAATTATCAAGTGAGCCATCCTGTCATCCAGTCCAAGCATCTGGCAATCAGAGGCTTAGGGACATCCAGTGCATTGTGTTGCATCCCTGACCATCTTGGCTAATAGCCATCAATGGACCTATTTTCCATGAACTTACCTAATTCTTTTTTGAACCCAGTTATACTTTTGGCCTTCACAACATCCCTTGGCAAAGAGTTCCACAGGTTGACTGTGTGTTGTGTGAAGAAGCACTTCCTTTTGTTTGTTTTAAACGGGCTGCCTATTAATTTCATTGGCAGAACCCCTAGTTCTTGTGTTATGTGAAGGAGTAATTAACACTTCCTTATTCACTTTCCCCACACCATTCATTATTTTATAGACCTCTATCATATCCACCCTAAGTAGTCTCTTTTCCAAGCTAAACAGTCCCAGTCTTTTTAACCTCTTGTCATATGGACGCTGTTCTATACCCCGAGTGATTTTTGTTGCCTTTCTGTACCTTTTCTAATTCTAATATAGCTTTTTAGAGATAGGATGACCAGAGCTGCATGCAGTATTCAAGGTGTGGGTATACCATGGCTTTATACAGTGGCATTGTGCTATTAATGAGTTAATAGTTCTGCCATTTCATATTTGAGTGCCTGGGAAAATATCATCTGGTCCTGGTGACTTCTTATTGTTTAATTTATCTCCAAACCTCCTCTGACATCTCAATCTGGGAGAGTTCCTCAGATTTGTCACCTAAAAAAATGGCTGGGGTGTAGGAATCTTCCTCATATCCTTTGCACTGAAGACCAGTGCAAAGAATTCATTTAGCTTCTCCACAATGGTCCTGTCTTCCTTGAGTGCTCCTTTAGCACCTTGATCATTCAGTGACCCCACGGATTGTTTGGCAATCTTCCTGCTTCTGATGTACTTAAAAAAAATTGCAGTTTGAGTTTCTTGCTAATTGCTCTTCAAATTCTTTTTGGCCTTCCTAATTGTATTTTTACACTTGACTTGACAGAGTTTATGCGCCTTTCTATTTTCCTCAATAGGATTTGATTTCCAATTTTTAAGGATGCCTTTTTGCTGCTTACTGCCTCTTTTACTCTGTTGTTTAGCCATGGTGGCCTTTTTTTTAATTTGGGGTAAATATTTCATTTGAGTCTTTATTACAGTGTTTTTTAAAAGTTTCCATGCAGCTTTCATGCATTTCTTTCTTCTGACTATTCCTTTTAATTGTCATTTAACTAGCTTCCTCATTTTTCTGTAGTTCCCCTTTCTGAATTTAAATGTGGTGGGCTACTTTAGTGTTTCTCTCCCTCCCCCCGCGCACGCATACGGGTGTTAAATTTAATTTTATTGCAGTCGCTATTACTGAGCAGTTCAGCTATATTCGCCTCTTGGACCAGATCCTGTTCTCCACTTAGAACTAAATCAAGAATTGCCTCTCTCCTTGTGGGTTCCAGAACTAGCTGCTACAAGAAGCAGTCATTCAAGGTGACTAGAAACTTTCTCTTTGAATCCCATCCTGAGGTGACATGTACCAGTCAATATGAGGATAGTTGAAACCCCCCATTATTATTGAATTTTCTATTTTTATAGCCTCTCTAATCTCCCTGAGCATTTCACAGTCACCATCACCATCCTGCTTAGGTGGTTGGAAATATATTCCTACTGCTATGCTCTTATTATTCAAGCATGAAATTTCTATCCATAGAGATTCTATGGTACAGTTTGATTCATGGGCAGTATGTAATGGAGGCTGGGGGGGGGGCAGTGGCAGATCTGGGGGCCATGGGCAGAATGGGTGAGGGGCTCCAGGCTTGAAGCTCTGACCAGAGCCGAGAGCTTCACCACGGTCCGAGCCGTGCTGAGAGCTCGACCTTGTCTGGGGCCAAGCTCTCATGCCCCTGCCCTGGGCCACAGGTGGGAGCTGAGAGCAGCAAGCAGGGGTGTGGCATCGGCCAAGAGAGGCAGGGTGGGAGCTAGCCTCCCCAAGGGGAAGCTTCACCTGCCACCCATGGTTTGATTCATTTAAGACTTTTACTATATTTGACTCTGTGGTTTCTTCTACATATAGTACCACTCCCCGATCAACACAACTTACTCTGTCATTCCTATATTTTTCTGTACCCTGGTAATATCGTGTCTCATTGATTGTGATCATTCCACCAAGTTTCTGTGATGCCTATTATATCAGTAGCCTCATTTAATAGCCGGCACTCAAGTTCACCAATCTTAGTATTTGGACTTCTAGCATTTGTATACACGCATTTATAAAATGTGTCACTTTTTAGTTCTCTGTCTCATAATGGACTGATAGTGTGATACAGACCCTTTTATCTCGAAGGCACTAGTTCAAATCCAGCCCAAGGAAGTCAGTGGCTGAAGTGGCAACTATCTCTAGGTTATTTGGTGTTCAATATAATAAGTATGCAGGTTTTTAGTCCATTTCCATAGCATAACCCAGATAGACCCAACTCCTAACCACCATGATTATACCACATATGGACAGGATCAACTTAAGAATTTTGGAAAGGGTCAGCAGGAAGATTCCTTGAGACAACCTCAGATGTAACTAACTGTATATATAAAGGAGGAGTATGTTTTCAGGCCTCTTGCTGGAAAAGTGGAGCAAACTTGTATGTGCTTTTTGTGGGGGCGCTCCTGTTGCTTCTAAAGATTCAAATATTTAGTGCATTCTGCAGTAGCACTTGGGAGCAGAACATTTAATGAGTGTGGCTGATCCACCCTTCCTCTTACATCCCGGTTATGACATGCAGTTATTAACATAGACCCACTTTAGGGCCTGAGGAATCTAGCATTGAGTGTACGCTCAGTTCAAATGCTCCAGCAAGGAGATTACTAAATCCTACAGCTGTGGGAAAATTCTCACATCCCAAAGTCAAAACAGTGAATTTCTGGCTTTTCCCCAGTTTTTGCTTTGCATCCAAATAATTGAATCCAAATTTCTAGAGTAGTAAGAATCTACCACCTCTTAAAATAGCTTTTTGCATTTTCTAACCCTCTAAATCACTGAATAAACTATACATGAGTTGGGTTTTATAGGATTCCTACACACAGGCCCAACAAACGACACCTCTCTGCCTTCTCGCAGCCAAGAAAAGGGACATAGACAGGAGGAGCGTGCCTGTGCCTCCCACATTGCCTTCCTGCCATACTCCAAGGGGACCTATCTGTTCTTTTTAATAGATTCCCAAACTCCATGTGTCTAAGTGGTTTGTCCCAGATTGCTAACAGCCATGTACTGGGACAGAGCACGCATGCATCATACTGCATTTCTTGCCAGAGTTCTTCCCCCTGCCCTCCCGCATGGAGAACTGGTTCATTTACAAGTCAAACAAGTTAAATTTAAACTGTTCTAGACAAACAAATTGAGTCTGTGACAAATTGTACTGATCTTGCAATTATACCACAATGTATACTATATACACCATGGTAATGAGCCAACGCTCATCCACACCCATGCCACCCAGCATGATTTCAGCTCCAAAAATATAGGCCTCTAAATGGTGAGCTAAAAGAGCAGCTCCAGTGCAGAGAACTGTGTGTGTTTGAATAGGTCTGAAGTTTTCTATCTTGTAGACAACTGTAACACACATACACGGTGGGGATTTGGTGGAAAAATGAGCAAGTCTGTTGTCTACACAGGAGGAAACATAGACCCAGTAACAGTAGCAGCCCAGGGATTCCCACGGTCATTAAAAACCAGAAGGTAACAAAGTTATTCCCCTCAAAGATGAAAGGCCCACTTAAATTCTTGTTTGGCTGGATAGGTTTTTTGTTTTGCAGTGTAACTTATAGGCCGGGGACATGTCAAACTTTTCTGCATGTAGGACTGGGTTGCCTTTGTGTAGCTTATATTTTCTATTAAAAATGTATAATTTTCTCATTTTTGCTTACACGTTATATCCATCTGAAGACAGCACAGTTCCGTATAAGCTCCTTTTCATGTTTCTATTTCTCTTGTCTTCCTCCAAGTCAAGGTATTATATATTTATAAGACAACACTATTCCAGCCACTCAGTTTCAGGAGTTCATTCAGGTTCTGAACTCTGTCAGAACTTGTACAAGGAACTTGCAGGTTGAAAGACGGCAGGAAGATGTGATTATTCAGGGCTGCAAGTGAAGGAGTAACTTGTTACTTTGATCATGGCCCATCTGTACATGGAAGCACTAAATTAAATGGCAAAAACTAAGTTGCAACCTTTCTACAGAAATGGTATATGTTTTACAGAATGTTAATTTCAATTCCAAATGGGTTTTTATAAATATCTATAGGTATACTTAGATTGTTTGATGGCTCATGACCTACACTACTAATAAAAATAGTGATATATAGTAGTAAAATATCTAAGCATTGAGTCATAAATCCTATTTCAATAGGATTTCTTAATGTGATTTTTTTCTTTTGTGATTTAATGTTCTACAGGTATTTTATGCTAAATTTACCTTTCCCACATGAGACTCATAAACCAGAGTGTAGGCTAAAGGATTATGTTAAACTATGCGGTCACAGATAAATGAAAGGGAATGTAAATTAGATACACATATCTGTCACCAAAAATTTATATACTCCTGTTGAAGACCCTTTCCTACCTTGTCCACAGTCACCATTTGTTCTTTAAAAAAATCCCCAAAAGATTGTTGATCCGATTTATAGGCCACACACATTCACCTTACACCAGGCTTCAGAAGCTTTTATTTTCCCATGACGTTGTTATGGACCATGGTAATGCAGACTGAGGAAAAGTCACCATAATATGAATCTAGTCAATAAGTGCTTTTAATACCTGATGCTTTATTTTTAGGGTGCTGTCGCTTTAGGCTTTCTGTAACACATTTGCTGTCAGACATTGTTGAGGGAGACAGTGGACTCACTGAGCATTGTTATTAGCATTCATGAAGTTAGGTGTCTTCCACAGGTCTGTGTTTGACTTTCAGGCTCTCTCATTAGGAAGGTGTGAAGCATAAAGTAGCTTCAGTGCTTCACCAAGCTGATGTCCAAAAAATGTTGGACTTATGAATCATGCAAATGGATGAAAGTCTGCAGATCCTTTGTGACTAACAAAGATTAATAAATCTCATATGGGTTTTTTTAAGTTACTCCTTTAGGGCCAAATCCAACATCCATTGAAATAAATGGAAACACTCCCATTGACTTTAATGGGAGTTGGATCTGGCCTACATTAAGAAGGGATATTTGTTTGCTTTTATATTGTCATTGCACATTAAAGACCAGGTGTTTTTTTAAATGGTAGATGTCAGCCAATATCTAAAGATATGTTTGGTTTCATGGGCATATTTACATACATGCTTACTATAATAGCTCATATTAAACAGGCAACTGCATGCACTAATAGATATTTGAGTGCTGAATTTTCTATGTATGCCTGCATGGAACTCCATATTTCCAGTATTGTACACTGTTTTGTGCAAGACAGCCAGGCATCTGCCTTTTGAAAATTTGGCATTGGTGTCTTTCTCAGAAGGATGGCTGAATGATTGAAGTCAGGAGATGGGGTAAGTCGCATGGACCTGAGTAGATAAAAATCAGCCTTTATTACCAGATTTACTAGATTATCTAGCTCGAACACTGAATACACACTGATTTTGCAAAAGGATATTAACTGACTTTACCGCTGAGCCAAACGCTACCAGTTGAGCCAAAGCCAGAGCCGATAAAACCAGTAGGAGATTTGCTTTCTAAGACAAGCTTAGAACTCACTTACTGCCAAATTTACAAATAGGAATCCCACAAACCTCCTGTGTTCCCTTGGCAGAAGTGCTGCTCCTGCCAAATCTCTCTCTCAGTTTATTGAGCAGATTCTAGGGCAGGTGATCAGACAAAAAAATTTGAGCCTGATGCTGAACTCCAAATGTTCTCATCTGATTGGGCTGCCATACGTCTGTCAGAGAGAAAGAAAATCTTCTATGCGCATTCATTGGCCTAAAATCAGAAACATCTGATGGAGTCACAAATAGCTTGTTGATTGAGCTCAACAATGAAAAACCAGCACATGAGCGGATTTGCTCCTTTACATAGGTACATGTCAGTCACATGGAATTATTATATGTATTGACATATACAAAAATATAATTGAATTGCTAACTCAGCCAAGGTTGAGCTCCCATGGAGATCGCCAAAAATGCTAAAAGTTACAAAATCAGAACTTAAAAACCACACACACACCACCCATTTCAGTCTTCCTTCAAATCACATTTCTTTAGACCTCTTAACAGCATTCAAATACATTAGAAAGACTAGAAAACTATGCAATATGTCTCTTAATGCTTTAAAATATGAACAAAATGAACACATCTCTTTTCCTCCACAGATTTTTCTCCTTTGGATATAGATATATATTTTTAGATTTTATTTTATATTTTGTCGAGCAATGCTCAACAGCTTTGTGATCTGGATTTATCAGAAAAAGACATTCCCTCCTCAAAAAAGCTCCCCTCCCACCATCTACAAATTCAAAGCACTACTTCCTACCTAACTAAAGTGTCTACCATCGCACACCTACCTTTCTGGCCACCACTCAATATGTCAACCTCATAGCAACCTCACCACACCACCACCTCCAAGTTCCTGCTGGCACCATTCCTCAGCTCCACACATGCACGCTCTCTTGTGGCTCTGCCCCCTCTGTTAAAGCCTTCGTGTGTTCACACATGTGACTACTCCCAGTCCTGGCTTTTGCCAATTCCCTCCCTTTGCCAATTCATTCAGCAGTTTGAAAAAAAGACCATCATCTTAATCTGCTGTTTCTCTGGATGAATGGCTGCCTTCCAGGGTGTGTGCCCATGGTTAGTAGCTACCGATGCAACTGCAGGAATTGGAGGAAGAAATGGGCAGAGAGATTAACGTGTAAGTGGCTTCAAAGGAACAGCCATCTGTTTTCCCCACTCCCTGGCAGCAGCAGCAGTTCCCTGCAGCGAGGATGCAGATTTGGCAGGTTTCCCTAACCCTGCTGAGCCTTTGCTGTCCCCACCAGCACCCCCGATGCTCCTCCCCACCCCCTCGGGCCAATTAGAACCTGACTCTTCCTGCAGCTGCTTGCACAGCCTCTGCATTCAGGGGCACCCCAAGCGCTGCCCCTGGTCAAATAGTGTTTAATTACTGTGTGTAAGGAAGAGAGTGTTGTATCCTAGTTCAGCCACTGTTTGGCAGCCAGTCAGGTCCAAACCATATTATAACTAGGATAAAATAGAAACAAACTCTAGCCTCGGCAGAGTTGTCATCTGACCAGAGCACATTTTTAACCCAGCAATAACATGGATCAGCTTATCTTGCCCATGATGTCAGTAAAGTTACATTATAATTATTCCACTTTGGCTACTACTGTGTTAATACTGTACTTAAGGGGTGGTGTTTTCCCTGTGTAGAAGGCTGCCAAGTAAGCAGAGCATGATACCTGTTATAGAAATGCAACAAATAGGTATCATGGGCTCCATTTCGTTGTACATCTGCTTAGATTTCAATTTATTTCAAGCCATAAAAATGAAATGAAATTTAAATTTAAATGCTAATTTTTTGCACCATCGTCTGCTGTAGACTAAATTTTAGTGAAGGGAACAATAAGAAAAAGAATGTAGCAGAAAATCTTAAACGAATATAGGTTAGCCATATTAAAAACAGCCCATAACCACAATCCCCAGTTAGGACTCCTGTACTATCTGTACTGGTCTTCAAGGCTGTTTCTGTTCTCAGTTGTCACAGTTTTAATATAACTTACAATCACGTCCTGGAGACTTAGTAATCCGGATTGCACAAAGCGTTATGTGCTTTAGGGGAAAACTAAAATGCTATATACAATAATCTGCTGTGTAAGAGGAACAGCAGCTGGTGCAGCTTACATAAAGTGGCTGATAGCCCAATACAACAAAATATAAATCTGCTCATAATAAGAACAACCATTGGCATACAACAGGTATCAGAATGTGTTTCTGTTTGGACCACAAACAATATACAGTAGCATACAAACAGACCATTTTCCAGACAGAAGCAACAATATGCAATTTCAGTAAATCCCTGGTGACACTTTTGCCTTGAGATGTTTAGTTTGTTTATTATAATGATACTTAGTGCTCACAAAATTCCAGGAGACCCCCAAGCAAGCCCAAAGGCAATTTTTAAGATTATATAACACTTTATTTATATAACTGTTTTTGTTCCCTCAAAGCAGAACTGGTTAAGAAGTGAACTGGCATGCAGAAAAAATTAACAGGCTGCCCCTGACTATATATATTTAAAATATGCTACCAGTAGGCACTACTTTCTGGTGGGGAATGAGGGGAAATTCCTCCCCTTTTAAAAAATTTACATGTAAACTCTTTGGGGTAAGGACTGTTGCTTACTATTGGCTTATAATTTGTGGTCTGGTGGTACCTAGAGGCTTAGACCAGATGGGATCGCATTGTGCTAGATGTACAAACATATGCTAAATGGCAGTGCTTGACCTAGACTTTACAACAATGATTAATACATTAGGGACGTGACCTGTTCGAGGCTTCTGTAGCAACTGCAATATAGATGAAAAATTATAAATGGCCTGCCTTGAATATGTATCCAATGCTGCTCCTTTTGAAGGTTAATCAGAGTTTTGCCATTGACTCCAATGGGAATAGGTTGAGGCCATTTAATTTTTATTTATATCTATCTATATCAATCTCAGAGAAGGAAGTGTACACTGTCATGAGAGCTCAACAAGCCCTTTCATGAGGGACGTGTCACAACACTCTTTAGCTTTGCTTGTCTTTTTTTTTTTTTTTTAAATAAATATACTTCAGGATTGATTCTGCGAGGTGCTGAGCTCCCTTAACTCCTACTGAGGTCAATAAGAGTGGAGGGCCTTCAGCTTGTTGCAGAAAATGTTCAATATTTCACAGACTCAGGCCTTAAAAAGGATGTTTAGCTGTTGTTAAAAGTGCAAGCTAAAACTATAAACCTGTGGCTATTCAAAGTTAAGGACTTCATTCCATCTTTCCTTATTCAAGACAGGACAAGTTATTTGCTTGGGTCTCAGATCTCTGCATGATTCTGTAGATCAGCTGCAGGGTAAGGGAATAAGGTAGGGAAAGGAGAGTATCCGCCTCAACTTTAGTTGGTGGGTTTTGATCAGTTTTTCCCCTCCCATAAAATTGTAAAGTAGTGAAAGTAACATCTTCTTTTGTATTCACAAAGAATGGCTCAGATATCTGTGAAGTCCATGGGTTAGTTTATATTTCATGGACTGCTTTTAATCAGGGGCTTGGAAACAGCTTGGTACTCTCCACTATGCTATTCCGGCACTTCTCTGAAGCTACTGTTGCCTTCTCCAAAAATCTCAGCTTTCATTTAAAAAGAAAGTAAGTCTCTGGCTGTTATGGTTGCAAAGAAATCCTAAAAAAAATGGAGACTAAGACCTTGTCTACACTAGAACTAGAGCAGCCGTATATCGGTGAGAGACCTTCTCCCACTGACACAGCTACCGCCTCTCGGTGGGAGGTGCAGTTATAAAGCCGACTGGAGAGCTCTCTCCCGTTGGTTTAGAGCCTCTTCATCAGATGCACTACAGGGACATAGCTGCACTGCTGTAGTGCTTCTAGCCTGAGTGTAACCAATGGAGAGATGAGCCTGGAAAGATAGATTTGAGAGGTGTGAACTGCCCCATTCATCTCAGCGAGGAGTTAATTCAGATGCCCAGTGATGATTTAAGTGTCAGATTTGTTAGCTATATCATTTCTCATCTAAAGGAAGGGAGAGAAGGTCACAGATCTGCAGTTTACCAGGAGTAACGTCATCTCATTTTGGTGCCACAAGTGGGTAGCATTTGGGAAATATCGCCACTTGTTTCTGCCCCAACCCCCCAGTTAAAAAGGAGTCTAGCCCAAGAAGCTCATCAGAGGCTAGGGTGTATTAACTCAAGCCCCACTGAGGGGGAAATCAAGCAGCAAAATGATAATATTTTGAACCTATTGTGAGTGGTAGCTAATTTGGTGATTCTTAGGGGCAGATCTTGTGTCCGGGCAGGCTTGAAGAGCCATCCCTGACCCCTGCATTTAATACGTTCAAATGAGAGCAGAGGCTAGAAGTCAGAATTCTACAGGAGCGATTTTTTGTTTCAAACTAAAGCATATTACAGGATCTCTGAAAATTGTTTTGCTTAAAAACAAAAAAAACCCTTCCATCATGCCTCAGAAGAATAACTAATTAAAATTGCTGTGTATTAGCTTGTTGTAATGGATATGCTAGCCCTTTAAGAATGAAGATGGGAGTCTACTCGGCCATTCTCCATCTACACCCCCTTTTTTTTTTTTTTGGCATGCAAACACAAACCCAGAAAACCAGAGGCAGAAAGTGATCTCAGGGAGAAAAGTGTGGTTTAGGAAGAACTCAGTCAAGCTCATTCTAGGGGCCGGGCCCAGATCCTTGGTGTGTGCATAGGGCAAGGCTCACTTCTCTCTTATCCAATCAGAAAGGATCTTACAGTCCAAGGCCTGGTGGGATCTATAGGTCTAATCAGTGGGGTAGGATACAAAAGCACTTCCTTTCCTCAGACTAAGAAAAGCTCTGGAGACAGTTAGGGCTGCTGGTGTTCTCTCTGAAAGACTGGGAGAACGGTGCTTGCTTGTTTGATTTGAGCTTCCTAATCCCTGGGAAAGGGGCTAGTATTGCTTGTTTTTTTTAAAAGAACAAAAAGACACACTCTATTACAAGCTTTGAATAGCAGCCGTGTTAGTCTGTATTCACAAAAAGAAAAGGAGGACTTGTGGCACCTTAGAGACTGACAAATTTATTGGAGCATAAGCTTTCGTGAGCTACAGCTCACTTCATCGGATGCATCCGCTGTGTGGGGAGAAGATTCTGTGCAGGCAGAGCTCTGATCCAGCAGAAGAAAAGCTCTGACATCTATGCAAAGATCATTCATGGAATGGGGGAGGATGGCTACACAAGGGACACACAGCAGTGCAGTGTGAAAATCAAAGAACTTCGCTAAGCATAGCGAAAGGCAAGGAAGGCAAACAGTCGTTCTGGTGCTGAACCCCACACATGCTGGTTCTACAATGAGCTGCATGTAATTCTCAGGGGTGACCCTACCAGCACCCCCACAAGCTATGTGGACACCTCACAGGTGTGAGTCTAGGGACAACAAGGAGGACGATATGGTGGATGAGGAGGAGTAGAAGAATGGGAGACAGGTGAGTGGTGGATCTATTCTCCCCAAAAGCCAGGAAATATTTTTAATCCTGGAGCCCTGAGAGTCGCAGGACATCACGGTGGCCAACTGTGATGCTGAGGAAGGCACCTCTGGTGAGTATACAATTACAATCAAAGTCCAGTTAAATTTTAGCGGGCACAAACATTCGGTGGTATTGCGTGTTTACTATAAAGAAAAAGCAAGGTGCTGTGGTTCTCTGCTTACAAGAGGCTGCTCCAGCTACACAGAGGGTGGCCCCCAGAAAAAGACTGTTTATGTGGACTGGGATAGCCTGGGAATTCTCCATGGACATCTCTAGGAAACTCTCATGGAGGTACTCTGCAATCCTTTGCAGAAGGTTTCTGGGTAGGGCAGTCTCATTTCTTCCACCATGATAGGACACTTTCCCCACACAATTCCTGAATTAATTCTGCTGGCATCATTGCGATACACAGCATAGCAGCATAAGGACTGTGTCTATACCCAAATGCTTGCAGCATCTCCTTCCTTTCCGCCTTGGTTATCCTCAGGAGACTGATATCACATAGGGTCACCTAGGGGAAATGGGGAAGTTCTCATTAAAAGTGCTCTTACAAGGAAAAAAAGGGCATGTAGGCACACCCACCCCCCCACATTCCAGATCGCCAAACCATGCATACACTAATGTGCCTTTACTGTGCTCGGTGTGGGTTGGCAAGTCGTTTAAAGTGGCTGAGAGGCAACTGAGGCCCCATATGAGAGATTCCACAATTTGGGAGTGAAAACGTCTCCCCACCCCTGCCCCATTTGTAAACAGCTTCCTGTGGTGCTATGGGGAAGGGCCATTGTTTGACTAGCTACCTCTGCTCCCGACATAAGCCTGCCATAAACTTCATTAAATGTATAGTCACCCATGAGCTGGGGGGGCCTACGCACCATTGCTGGAGCAGCAAAACAGCACAGTGAACAGTTCTGGATTCTGATTATGTTATGGCTTGCACCTTCTGTAATAAGTGTGGGGTTTTTTTGTTTGTTTGTTCTTTTTATGAAAACGGCCTTGCTATGGAAACATTTTATTCATGTACAAGGGCTCCTTTATTTTTTCCCCCATGACTGACAGCTGGAAATGTGCCCTTTGGCATGTCATCAACACCTGAAAGCAGACATTTGCTGATTAGAAGGAGGAGAAAGAACACAGGAGGGCATGTTCACCGGAGAATGCCTCCGGTACAGAGCTGAGAGCGTGGAGGATTTCACTGTCTAAGAAGTTAGACATGGAGGGCAGGAAAGCTTCCAATGAGCAAGATCACGCAGCACAGGATGAGATGCTTCGGATTATGAGGGACCAAGCAGACATGTTGAGGAGTCTGGCTGAACTGGAGGAACAGAAGCAGGAGGGTAGACTACCTCTGCAGACCCTGATGGATAGCCAGCCCACATAGCCTAGTGCAGAATCACCCTCCCCCATGCATTCCATGAGGCGGGAGCGAAAAGTCCATTATCCCTGTCACTTACCTCAGGGGGAGGGTACAAAGAACAGAAGCATAGGCGCTGACTCCATGGGTGCTCTGGGGCTGGAGCACCCACGGGGAAAAATTGGTGGGTGCTCTGCACCCATCATCAGCCAAGCTCAGCTCCCTGCCCCACCTCACCTCACCCCGCCTACGCCCCTGAGCATGCCACATCCCTGCTTCTCCTCCCAGTGCTTGCAGCCACAAAAGCTCCGTTTTGCAGCCACAAAAGCTCCAGGAGGGAGGAGAGGGAATGCAGTGAACTCAGTGGGAGGAGGTGGGGCTGGGGATGGGAATTGGGGCAGGGCTCTGGGCAGACATGGGTTGAGCACCTACCAGCACCAGCAGAAGTTGGCACCTATGAACAGAAGGCACCCATTCACAAACCCTTGATGGTCTGGAACGTGATGTTATGTTACAAAGCTGAAAATGTTTCTCCTGTTTAACTTTACAACTGCTTTCCGCCAAAAAGTTATTTTTATTCTGTTCTCCCTCTTTACTTATGTCTGTTAAATAAAGTAAATGGATTAGAGAAATAAAATGTTTTTATTGAGTAGAAAGCAGTGGGCTTGGGGTGGGCTGGCTTTACAGGGACAGTGATACAAGGCAGGTGAAGGTTTGGGAAAGCACAATGCAGACAAGCAGCTCACATTACTGTGACTCAGTATTGAAACAGCTTTTCAAAGCCTCATGGATATGCAGCGTCCCTTGTTGTGCTCTTATTGCCCTGGTGTCTGGCTGCTCAAAAATGGTTGCCATGTGATCTGTCTCAACTGCCCACCCCCGTGGAAAGTTCCTCCCCTTCCCCCCCCGCAGATATTATGGAGCACATAGCAGGCAGCTATAACTATGGGGATGTTCTCCTCACTAAGGTCCAACCTTGATAGTAAACTTCTCCAGCACCCTTTCAAATGACCAAAGGCACATTCAACCACCATTCTGCACTTGCTGAGCCTATAGTTGACCTGTTCCTTACTGCTGTCCACACAGCTGGTGTATGGCTTCATAAGCCATGGGTAAGCTGGGTCCCCCAGGATAACTATAGGCATCTCAATGTCATCAATGTTCATTTTGTTGTCTGGAAAGTCCTGGATTGCAGCTTTTTGAACAGACCTGAGTTCCTAAAGATGTGCAGATCATGAACTTTTCATGACTATCCTACACGGATGTCTGTGAAACACCCCCTGTGATCTACCAGCACTTGCAAAACCATTGGAAAGTACCCCTTTTGGTTTATGTACTCTTTGGCAAAGTGGTCTGGTGCCAAGATAGGGATATGCATGCCATCTATTGCCCCACCCCAATTAGGAAACCCCATCACAGCAAAACTATCCACTATGTCCTGCACATTTCCCAGATTCACTACGCTTTGTAGCAGAAGTTGGTTAATGCACACTTGGAGCACAGCAGCTCCCACAGTTGATTTACCTACTCCAAATTGATTCCCCACTGACTGGTATCTGTCTGGCATTGCAAGCTTCCAAACACTCGCCACTCGCTTCTCCACTGTCAGAGCAGCTCTCATTTTTGTGTTGCTGAGCTGCAGGGTAGGGCAAAGCTCAGCACAAAGTTCCTGGAAGGTGGCCTTCTGCATTCAAAAATTCCACAGCCACTGCTAGTCATTCCGTACCTGCAAAATGTGGTCCTACCAGTCAGCGTTTGTTTCATGGGACTAGAAATGGCGCTCAGAGTGCAGCTGCTCTGCTACTGCCCTCAGCAACTGAATTTTTTTTAGGGGCTTGCAGCACATTGCTATGTTCTGCGTGGCGGACCCTACTTCGGCTCTGGAAATACGGCAGGAGAAGGTGTGAGGTGTTTGAGATGCTTACAGGAAGAGTGCACAACTGAGCAGTCTGCAGGCTTCTGGGGTTATGGCGTACATGCAGCGATTTTAAGGTGCAAAAACCATTGGGGTGCTGGCCATTGATATGAGGGAGGGAGCACAGTGCATCATGGGGTGCCAATGCAATGTTCCCATTCTCCCCTGCGACAAAGTTTTGGTCCCATGAGGCATTGCACAAACTTTCTAAAACACACTGCAGCAAGTTGCACTTTGGGATAGCTACCCAGGATGCCCGGCTTTGTGCCTCAATGCAGGCACTGCTAGTGAGGACGCACTCCATCGAGACAATGAGCATGGCGTGGCCATGCACAATTGACTTAATTCATTTGGAGGCTTGAGGTTGAGTTAGATAAATCAACTTAATTTTGTAGTTTAGAGGAGCCCTTAGGGAGCATATTCTGCAATAGCAGCCCCACCACAAATTAAACAGGTGCAGCATACTTTTCTTACTAGCTAACAGAGCTGGCCAGGCCCATTGCTGAGACAGTTGGGGCGGGACACCCCTATCCACACCCTTTGGGGTAAGCTTGCAGCTTCTGACTTTGCCTTATTGAGGTCAGCACCTTCTGCACCTGCTTAGGAAGGATAGCATCAGCACCACCCCTGCTGCCGTTTATAGAGCAGTGGCACCAGTCCCCAGCCCCACAGCCTCCTGAGCCGGAGCCTAGAGGAAATGCTGCTTGTGCCCTCTCCTCCTGAGAAGAGGATGCCAGCTGTGATGGTGGTGGTGGTTTGTGCCAGACAGACACCAGCCCACTACAAACTGCCATAATACAAAAAAATATCACACATTAGGCCACTAAACAGCTGACAGCAATAGCTTTTGACCACTGCTGTCCCAGGCCAGATTCAGTTCCAGCTCACTGGTTTGTAAGATGTCATATCCCATTTCCGAGCCCCTGAACCATCCCATACCCTGAATGCATAAATGTTTTAAAGATAGTTGCTTTAGACCAGTGTTAAGTTTTTGTTCTTAGCCAAGATCTCTTTGCCCTGAGAGACCTGCATTTCTTTGGCATCAGGGTTAATGTTTCACTTGACAGGAATCCTTGTTGGCTAGAGTTCAGCTATGCAAACAGGTTCGTATCAAGACAAAGGTTTTCAAACTTGCTGAATAAATCTTTGTTCAAAAGTTACACTGAGTTTCCATTGATTTTCCTATTATTTAAATACATTTCCTTTAGTGTAATTATTTTTCAGATTTCAAAATTCTTTACAGTAACACCCATTTACATCTCACTTTTTAAATACAATGCTAGATACCACAAAGTTTATGGTTTGAGAACTCCCAATAAAATATAAAAGTCCATTAAAGTCACTTGGGTTAAAATAAGTTCTGGTGGGCCATTTAATCCAGTGGTTCTCAACCTTTCCAGACTACTGTACCCCTTTCAGGAGTCCAATATGTCCTGTGTACCCCACAAGTTTCACCTCAAACTACTTGCTTACAAAAATCAGACAATACAAAAAAGTGTCACACTATTACTGAAAAATTGCTTACTTTCTCATTTTTTACCATATAATTATAAAATTAATCAATTGGAATATAAATCTTGTACTTACATTTCAGCGTGTGGTCTATAGAGTAGTATAGACTAGTCATTGTCTGCATGAAATTTTAGTTTGTACTGACTTCACTAGTGCTTTTTATGTACCCTGTTGTAAAACTAGGCAAATATATAGATGAGTTGATGCACCTCCCGGAAGATGTCTGTGTACCCCAGGGTTATGCATACCCCTGGTTGGGACCACTGAGCTAATCCATCTCCCTCCACTGGGGGCAGGCTACTTTCGTAATGCCTGATCCAATGCCAAAAATGATCTCATCTAGCCTCGGTTATCTTCAGTGATCACAATGCCACAGCCTCCCTTGATCTGTTTGTATAGTAACGTTACTTTGTACTAGCTAACCTAAATTCTCCCTGCAGCAGCTTAAATCCATTACTACGTTTGTTATTCTCTGTTGAGTGATACACAACAAACACTAACCCATGCAAAATGCCTTCTACACTGCAACATTATATATGACAAGGATCTGAGATTAGAAGACACCTGTCGCTCAATAAGTCTTGAGTTTCTCCCTGTCAGGTTTTTACCCTGTAAGGTACTTGGAGAAGGGATTGTCTTTGCTCACACCTTGTATGGGGCACAGTAAGTTATGGGCAGTTGGCACATAATTTGTCACCCCACTATTATATTGACACACTCCACCCTTATCTCTCTGGATATTACTGTAAAGAAATGCAGTAAAACCTTGGTAATTGCACTAGTGATATGGAGACCCCAAGTGAGTTACTGATTCCCAAGATTCAGTAAGTGAACAAGCATAAGAGTAAGGGTAATGAACCACAGGGGACTTAAAACCAAACCACTCTGGCCAAAATAAGTTAATTATCTGTAATATGTTTTATATTGTGATAAATGAAGGGGGAGGGGTAGCTCCCTTTTATGGGCACCCAGCCAGCCAGCTAGCTATAAAATCCCTGCTAGTAGCTGTTCTCTACTTGCTTTAAAAAGTCTATAGGTAAAAGGGAGTGGGCACCTGACCAAAAGAGACTGTGGGAAGGCTAGAACTTTTTCCAAGTGGGGAAAAACTTCCCCTTTGTCTGTGTTGTTCTCTTGGACAGCAGAGAGGGCTGGAATTATGCTGTAAAAAGCTTTTGGCCAGGTATGAAAATAATCAGATCATACCTAGAAACTACTCATTTGAAACCCCAGGTACACAAGTAGATCAGGAAGTGTCTAGGAAGATGTGATTAGGTTTATCTCTTATTTCTTCACAGCTTGTGGACTCCTCTGTGCTAACCCCAGGTGTTTTTGATTTGCTTCAGAGTAGCAGCCATGTTAGTCTGTATCTGCAAAAAGAACAGGAGTACTTGTGGCATCTTAGAGACTAACATTTATTTGAGCATAAGCTTTTGTGAGCTACAGCTCACTTCATCGGATGCATTCAGTGGAAAATACAGTGGGGAGATTTATATACACAGAGAACATGAAACAATGGGTGTCACCATACACACTGTAACAAGAGTGATCAGGTAAGGTGAGCTATTAACAGCAGGAGAGCGGGGGGGGGGGGGAAAGAGGTGGAGAAGAGACATTTTATATTGATAATCAAGGTGGGCCATTTCCAGCAGTTGACAAGAATATCTGAGGAACAGTCGGGGGGGGGGGGGGAATAAGCATGGGGAAATAGTTTTACTTTGTGTAATGACCCATCCACTGCCAGTCTTTGTTCAAGCCTAAGTTAATTGTATCCAATTTGCAAATTAATTCCAATTCAACAGTCTCTCGTTGGAGTCTGCTTTTGAAGTTTTTTTGTTGAATAATTGCCACTTTTAGGTCTGTAATCAAGTAACCAAAGTGATTGAAGTGTTCTCCAAGTGGTTTTTGAATGTTACAATTCTTGACGTCTGATTTGTGTCCATTTATTCTTTTATGTAGAGACTGTCCAGTTTGGCCAATGTACATGGCAGAGAGGCATTGCTGGCATATATCACATTGGTAGATGTGCAGGTGAACGAGCCTCTGATAGTGTGGCTGATGTGATTAGGCCCTATGATGGTGTCCCCTGAATAGATGTGGACACAGTTGGCAAGGGGCTTTGTTGCAAGGATAGGTTCCTGAGTTAGTGGTCTGTTTGTTGTGTGGTTGCTGGTGAGTATTTGCTTCAGGTTGGGGGGGCTGTCTGTAAGCAAGGACTGGCCTGTCTCCCAAGATCTGTGAGAGCAATGGGTCGTCCTTCAGGATAGGCTGTAGATCTTTGATGATGCATTGGAGAGGTTTTAGTCGGGGGCTGAAGGTGACGGCCAGTGGCGTTCTGTTATTTTCTTTGTTGGGCTTGTCCTGTAGCAGGTGACTTCTGGGTACTTTTCTGGCTCTGTCAATCTGTTTCTTCACTTCAGCAGGTGGGTATTGTAGTTGTAAGAATGCTTGATAGAGATCGTGTAGGTGTTTGTCTCTGTCTGAGCGGTTGGAGCAAATGCAATTGTATTGTAGAGCTTGGCTGTAGACAATGGATCGTGTGGTGTGGTCTGGATGAAAGCTGGAGGCATGTAGGTAGGCATAGCGGTCAGTAGGTTTCTGGTATAGGGTGGTGTTTGTGACCATTGCTTATTAGCACCGTAGTGTCCAGGAAGTGGATCTCTTGGGAGGACTGGTCCAGGCTGAGGTTGATGGTGGGATGGAAATTGTTGAAATCATGGTGGAATTCCTCAAGGGCTTCTTTTCCATGGGTCCAGATGATGATGTCATCAATGTAGTGCAAGTAGAGTAGGGGATGAGAGCTGAGGAAGTGTTGTTCTAAGTCAGCCATAAAAATGTTGGCATACTGTGGGGCCATGCTGGTACCCATAGCAGTGCTGCTGATTTGAAGGTATACATTGTCCCCAAATGTGAAATAGTTATGGGTGAGGACAAAGTCAAAGTTCAGCCACCATGTTTGTCGTGACATTATTGGGGATATTGTTTTGCCCTAAGATTTGTGCATATGTTGATCAGCTGTTGTCACCAGCTAATTTCCTTTGTTTTCTTTCTCAACTCTTCCCCAGAGAGGGGGTGAAAAGGCTCGACAGTACCTACAGGAAGGAATTCCAAGGGGAGCCTTCCTGGGTTCTCAAAGGGGTTTTTGAACTTGGGTGGTGGCAGCATCTACCCATCCATGGTTAGAGAAAAGCTGTACCTTGGGAGTTTAATACAAGCCTGGAGTGGCCACTATTAATTTTGAGAATCCTTGTGGGCCCCTATCTTCTGGTCTCAGAGTGCCAGAGTGGGGAATCAGCCTTGACAATTGTACTGTAGTCAATTTTATAAAAATGCTGAGTTCTTATTGTGGGAACCACAACATTGAACTATAAATCTTAGCTGAGAGGGGATGTGTGCACCACCAATTGTGTGCAGATTAGCAAGGTTAGTGTGTGCGCCTTTTTGGTTGGATCAGAATAATTTTCGACTGATAATCCTCAAGTACAAAATCTCTTTCTACTTCATAACATAGGCCTTTTGCCATGAGACAGGATAGCTGTGGGGCCTCCAAGAATTGTTCCAACAGAGCTCATCAGCAGCTCTGCAGGAAAGGTAGAGAGCAAAGTATCATTAGGGCTTTGAAATAAAGTTTAGTTACACATGCAAATACCTTAAATGTATAATACTTTACATCTGTATCACCATCTGAGACCTCAGAGCACTTCATAAAAATTAATTATGCCTCACACCACCAACTCCATTTTACAGATTAATCTGTGTTTCAGTTTGTGCTTCCCAATGCCACACAGAAAGTCAGTGACAAAGCTGAGAACAGAACAGATTTCCTGACCTCAAGATCTGTTCCTTAAGACCATTAGTTTACTGAAAATACAATTGCATACAGATATGACCATTCCTCTATTGCCCACCCAGGTGATTCTGCTTTCCCATTTAGATTACTTTAAAGCACAAGCAATTCATATAATTAGAGTAGTAATTTTGCTGGCTGTGCATTTGTATTTCCATGTCCTCCTTTAGAAACTTAGCCTTTCACTCTATTATTTCCCCATCATAGATTTCCTGAAGTTCTTGCAAGGGACAATCACCTTTCAGGTTATGATTTTGCTGTTTCTTTAAATAAATGTTGATTCAGCTACACATTCAGCAGCTTGAAATGTCCTCAGAGAAAACCACAGAAATCCTGCTAGACAGGCCTGCAATATCTTATTTGCACTTTTAACCTACAGAGGCACAGCCCTGAGGAATTGAAAAGCAGCTGAATATCATTGTATCATTCCTTTCTTAGCCCTGGTCTACACTAGGAGTTGAGGTCGAATTTAGCAGCATTAAATCTATTTAACCCCGCACCCGTCCACACAACAAAGCCCTTTTTTTCGCCTTAAAGGGCTCTTAAATTTGATTTCCTTACTCCACCCCCTGACAAGGGGATTAGCGCTGAAATTGGCCGTGCTGGGTCGAATTTGGGGTACTGTGGATGCAATTAGATGGTATTGGCCTCCGGGAGCTATCCCAGAGTGCTCCCTTGTGACTGCTCTGGACAGCACTCTCAACTCAAATGTACTGACCAGGTAGACAGGAAAAAGCCTGCAAACTTTTGAATTTCAATTTCCTGTTTGGCCAGCATGGCAAGCTGTAGGTGACCATGCAGAGCTCATCAGCAGGTGACCATGCAGGAGTCTCAGAATCGCAAAAGAGCTCCCATATGGACCGAAAGGGAGGTACGGGATCTGATCGCTGTATGGGGAGAGGAATCCGTGCTATCAGAACTATGTTCCAGTTTTTGAAATGCCAAAACACTTGTCAAAATCTCCCAGGGCATGAAGGACAGAGGCCAGATCAGGGACCCGAAGCAGTGCTGCATGAAACTTAAGGAGCTGAGGCAAGCCTACCAGACAACCAGAGAGGCGAACGGCCGCTCTGGGTCAGAGCCCAAAACATGCTGCTTCTATAATGAGCTGCATGCTATTTTAGGGGGTTCAGCTACCACTACCTCAGATGTGTTGTTTGACTCCTTCCATGTTGCCTACATCTCCACTGAAACAGGTTTTGGGGACGAGGAAGATGAGGTTGTAGATAGCTCACAGCAAGCAAGTGGAGAAACTGGTTTTCCCAACACCCAGGAACTGTTTCTCACCACGGACCTGGAGCCAGTACCCCCCGAACCCACCCAAGACTGCCTCCCAGACCCACCAGGTGGAGAAGGAACCTCTAGTGAGTGTACCTTTTAAAAAAGTATACATGGTTTAAAAGCAAGCATGTTTAATGATTAATTTGCCCCGGCATTTGCAGCTCTCCTGGATATACTCCCAAAGCCTTTGCAAAAGGTTTCTGGGGAGGGCAGCCTTATTCCGTCCACCATGGTAGGACACTTTACCACTCCAGGCCAGTAGCATGTACTCGGGAATCATTGTAGAACAAATCATTGCAGTGTATGTTTGTTGGCATTCAAACAACATCCGTTCTTTAACTCGGTGTTATCCTCAAGAGAGTGATATCATTCATGGTCACCTGGTTGAAATAGGGTGCTTTTCTTAGGGGGACATTCAGAGGTGCCCGTTCCTGTTGGGCTGTTTGCCTGTGGCTGAACAGAAATGTCCCCTGCTGTTAGCCATGGGAAGGAGGGGAGGGTGGAGGGGCTAGCCACATGGTGGGCAGGGGGAGGGGGAGCAAAATGCGACCTTGGAACGAAAGCACATGTGTTATGTATGTAATGTTAACAGCAAGGTTTATTGTGAAAGAGTATACCCATTGTTCTATAAAGTGTCTTTTTAAACACCACTGTCCCTTTTTTCCCCTCCATCAGCTGCATGTGTTTCAAGGATCACAGGATCTTCTCCTTCCCAGAGGCTAGTGAAGGTTAAAAGGCGAAAAAAAACGCACTCACGATGAAATGTTCTGAGCTCATGCTGTCCTCCCACACGGAGAGCACAGACAAATGTGTGGAGGCAGACAATGTCAGAGTGCAGGAAAGCACAAAATGACCGGGAGGAGAGGTGGTGGGCTGAAGAGAGGGCTGAAGCTGAAAGGTGGTGGCAGCGTGATGAGAGGAGGCAGGATTCAATGCTGAGGCTGCTGGAGGATCAAACTAATATGCTCCAGTGTATGGTTGAGCTGCAGGAAAGGCAGCAGGAGCACAGACTGCCACTACAGCCCCTGTGTATCCAACCGCCCTCCTCCCCAAGTTCCATAGCCTCCTCACCCAGACGCCCAAGAATGCGGTGCGGGGGCCTCCGGCCACCCAGCCACTCCACCCCAGAGGATTGCCCAAGCAACAGAAGACTGGCATTCAATAAGTTTTAAAGTGCTGTGTGGCCTTGTTCTTCCCTCCTCCACCACCCCTCCTGGTGCTACCTTGATAGCTATCCCCCTATTTGTGTGATGAATGAATAAAGAATGCATGAATGTGAAGCAACAATGAATTTATTGCCTCTGCAAGCGGTGATCGAAGGGAGGAGGGGAGGCTGCTAGCCTACAGGGAAGTAAACTGAACCAACGGGTGAGAGGGGTTTCCTCATGGAGAAACAAACAGAACTTTCACACTGTAGCCTGGCCAGTCATGAAACTGATTTTCAAAGCTTCTCTGATGCGCACCATGCCCTCCTGTACTCTAGCCGCCCCGGTGTCTGGCTGTGCGTAACCACAAGCCAGGCGATTTGCCTCAACCTCCCACAAATGTCTCCCTCTTCCTCAGATATTGTGCAGCGGACAGCAAGAGGTAATAACAGTGGGAATCTTGGTTTCGCTGAGGTCTAACCGAGTCAGTAAACTGCGCCAGCGCGCTTTTAAATGTCCAAATGCACATTCTACCACTATTCTGCACTTGCTCAGCCTATAGTTGAACAGCTCCTGACTACTGTCCAGGCTGCCTGTGTATGGCTCCATGAGCCATGGCATTGAGGGGTAGGCTGGGTCCCCAAGGATACATATAGGCATTTCAACATCCCCAACGGTTATTTTCTGGTCTGGGAATAAAGTCCCTTCCTGCAGCTTTTGAAACAGACCAGAGTTCCTGAAGATGCGAGCGTCATGTACCTTTCCTGGTCATCCCACGTTGATGTTGGTGAAACGTCCTTTGTGATCCACCAGTGCTTGCAGAACTATTGAAAAGTACCCCTTGCGGTTTATGTACTCGCCGGCTTCGTGCTCCGGTGCCAAGATAGGGATATGGGTTCCATCTATGGCCCCACCACAGTTAGGGAATCCCATTGCAGCAAAGCCATCCACTATGACCTGCACATTTCCCAGGGTCACTAGCCTTGGGCTCAGCAGATCTTTGATTGCGTTGGCTACTTGAATCACAGCAGCCTCCACAGCAGATTTGCCCACTCCAAATTGATTCCCGACTGACTGGTAGCTGTCTGGCATTGCAAGCTTCTACAGAGCTATTGCCACTCGCTTCTCAACTGTGAGGGCTGCTCTCATCTTGGTATTCTTGTGCCTCAGGGCAGGGGAAAGCAAGTCACAAAGTTCCATGAAAGTGCCCTTACGCATGCGAAAGTTTTGCAGCCATTGGGCCATCGTCCCACCAGTCTAAGCTTGTTTCCCGGGGCCAGAATTGGTGTTCCACAGCATGAGCCTGCCCCATTAGCCCCATGATGCCCACATTGCCAGGGCCCATGCTTTGAGAGAAGTCTGTGTCCATGTCCTCATCACTCTCGTCACCGCGCTGATGTTGCCTACTCGCCTGGTTTCGGTTTGCCAGGTTCTGGTGCTGCATATACTGCTGGATAATGCATGTGGTGTTTAATGTGCTTCTAATTGCCCAAATGATCCGAGCGGGCTCCTGTCTGCCTTTACTTTCACGGAGGGAGGGAGGGAGGGAGGGAGAACAGGGGGCCTGACGATATGTACCCAGAACCACCCCCAACAATGTATTAGCCCCATCGGGCACTGGGATTTCTACCCAGAATTCAGATGGGTGGCAGAACTGTGGGATAGCTACCCACAGTGCAACGCTCTGGAAGTCGACGGTTGCCTTGGTATTGTGGACACACTCCGACTACATGCACTTAGAGCATTTGTGTGGGGACACCCAATCGACTATATAAAAATGCTTTCTACAAAACAGCCTTCTATAAATTCAACCTAATTTCGTAGTGTAGACGTACCCTTAGGGTACGTCTACACTTAAAATACCACAGCAGCAGTGCTGCAGCTGTGCCACTATAGCATCTCAGTGTAGATTAGGGTGACCAGACAGCAAGTATGAAAAATTTGGACGGTGGTGTGGGGTAATAGGCTTCTATATAAGAAAAAGCCTCAAATATCAGGACTGTCCCTATAAGATTGGGACATCTGTCACCCTAGTGTAGATACTCACTACAGTGACCTGAGGAGTTCAGATGAAACATCCTGGAGTCATCATGGATATTTCTCTGAACACATCTGCTCAATGTGCAGTGGCAGTCAAAAAAGCTAACATTAGGAACCATTAAGCAAGAGATGCAGAAAATTTCATAATGCCACTATATAAATCCACAGTACAACCCCACCTTTGAATACTGTGGGCAGTTCTGGTCACCCCATCTCAAGAAAAAGATATATTGAGTTGGAAAAAAAAAAAACAGACAAGGGAAACAAAAGTGTATGGAGCTGCTTCCATATGAGGAGAGATTAAAAAGAATGAGACTTTTCAGCTTGGAAAAGGGACTAAGGAGTTATCATAGTCTATAAATCATGACTAATCTGGAAAAAGTGAATAAGGAAGAGTTATTTATGCCTTCATATAAGCACAAGAACTAGGTGTCACAATGAAATCAACAGGCAGCAGGTTTAACACAAACAAAAGGACATACTTCTTCACAATGCAGTGTCACCCTGTGAATTTCATTGTCGGGGAGGTTGTGAAGGCCGAAACTATAATGGGGCTCAAAAAAGACCTAGATAAGTTCATGGAGCATAGATCCATCAATGACTGTTAGCCAAGATATTCAGGGATGCAACTCCATGCTCTGGGTGTCCCTAGCTTCAGATTGCCAGAAGTGCCTGTTCTGTTCATTCCCTCTGAAGCATCTGCATTGGCCACTGTCAGAAGACAGGATGCTGGGCTAGATGGACCATTGATCTGACCCAGTATGGCCATTCTTATGTTCTTAATCCAGCTCCCAATGTAAATTCCTACTTTTATGAAAAGTTCTTCTAATGCTCACACAGCACAGACAAGAACCTAGGAAATAAGTCAATCAGGGAAGGGGAAAAATATACTGGTGTTAATTATGCCTCTGACACTTAGTCTCCTGGAGACTTTCTGTAATGCCACCACTGTTCCCTCTAAGCTGTGTGTGCACGCACGCAGATCCTAAACCCCACACACATGGCGAAACACTGCATACACAAAAATTTGCACAGAAGAAATTGTGTACACAGCTAATCAAAAATTAGAGGGAACATTGAAAGCCACTCATCTAGATCTGTACCACATACAGAGACAGGAGGCAAACACCAGGAAGGTGAAAGACCCCCCAGAAAATCATGTTTCACACTCAGCCTCACATACTTTAATTGAAAAAGACTGCAAGGACAAACAAAGCTGTATTAATATATTTGTGAAGGGACATGACTTCCAGAATAAGGGAAGAATAATCCCCTCAGAACTTGGAAAGATGCCTTTCCACCTTTTTGTTTAAAGAGGAGTTATGTTTTTTCCACTACTGAAGCAAGCATTAGGTTAGTCTTTGAACCCCTTGGGATGGGACTAGAAAACAAATAAAATTATGGTGGAGTCTGGTCCATGGAGTGCAGCATTGCCCCTGTGACAGAGTTCTGGGCAACCTTACCTTGGCCAGCACTCTGGTCACTGCAACTCTGATTATTCTAGAGTAGGCTTCATTAACCAGAGCTGTGCCTAATTGATGGCTAGGGACAGACTGAAGAGAACTAAGGCAGATTACACAAAGCCACAGGAAGTAAGTGAGATGGGGAAGCAGGGGAGAAAGCGAGTGATCTATATCTAGGGCCGGCTCTACAGTTTTTGCTGCCTCAAGCAGTAAAAAAACTGCCGCCAGACAGCAAAAGGAAGAAGCTGCCGCCAATTTGCCACCGTGGCAGGCAGAACAGAGAAGCGGCCACCAAATGGCTGCTGTGGCTGGAGGAACGCTGGTGCTGGCCCTGCCTATATCCCCCTCCCCTGCTTGCCTAAGGAGCCGATAGCCCCCAGGGCTGTAGATGTAAGGCTGAACCGTGTGTAAGGGTGGTGGAAATAGTAAAAATAAACTTAGTCAGGTGTTTTACCAGCAAAAAATCTGAGCCATTTGCAGGCTTAAAAAGGAGAGAGCCTGTTTTGCCACACCCTCATTAGTGTAAATCATTGTGCAGTTATTCCAATTCAGTGATAAAACACCTACTAAAGTCTGACTCATAGCTTGAGACAAAGGTCACAAGGATATAGCTCTACATTTCCAACTTACTAGTGCTTGCTTTGTTTCTTCCAGTTATTGGAACAAAACTTGAGTCATCCTACATGTCTTCAGCCAAACCCATACCATTGGCAGGCCCTAACAGGCTGCACTGTTTCTGAGGCACCTTTGGCTGTATTATCCAGTTCCTGCCAGTACATGATAAGACTGGAATATGAAGTTAAAAGAAACTGGAAGGACACATTAATTTGGGAGTTTAAATAGTTTAAGTTAAAGAACAAGCCTCTAAAGCCAAACTGGAAAACAAGCAGTTATTTAAAAGCTCAAGCTCGAGTTTCCATAGTTCACTAAAGAATTAGACATGGATCTGAGGCAAAACCCTGGATCTGAATAATTCAGGATTTGTGGAAAGTCTTAATTTAGTTCCAACTTTTTGTGGCTCAGACCCATCCCTAGTAAGAATTTGATAGCTTATAATTTACTGAGGTTTGTTACTGGATTGTAAAATTTGTTTTGAGATGAAACTATACATACATGGTCCCAGTTCTGAAGAAAATTTATTCTATGTATTTTCAGCCTAAATTAGTTTGATCACATTTTAATGATTTAATTTACTAAGCCCTGGTCTACACTAGGAGTTTAGGTTGAATTTAGCAGTGTTAAATTGATGTAAACCTGCACCCGTCCACACGATGAAGCCCTTTTTTTGACTTAAAGGGCTCTTAAAATTAATTTCCTTAATCCACCTCTGACAAGTGGATTAGCGCTTAAATCAGCCTTGCCAGGTCAAATTTGGGGTACTGTGGATGCAATTAGACAGTATTGGCCTCTGGGAGCTATCCCAGAGTGCTCTATTGTGACTGCTCTGGACAGCACTCAACTCAGATGCACTCGCCAGGTAGACAGGAAAAGGCCCGCAAACTTTTGAATTTCGATTTCCTGTTTGCATGGTCACCTGCACCTTGCCACGCTGGCCAGAGCTCATCAGCAGAGGTGACCATGATGGAGTCCCAGAATCGCAAAAGAGCTCCAGCATGGACCAAACGGGAGGTACAGGATCTGATCGCTGTATGGGGAGAGGAATCTGTGCTATCAGAACTACGTTCCAGTTTTTGAAATGCCAAAACATTTGTCAAAATCTCCAGGGCATGAAGGATAGAGGCCATAACAGGGACCTGAAGCAATGCCACATGAAACTTGAGGCAAGCCTACCAGACAACCAGAGAGGCAAATGGCCGCTCCGGGTCAGAGCCCAAAACATGCCACTTCTATGATGAGCTGCATGCCATTTTAGGGGGTTCAGCCACCACTACCCCAGCCGTGTTCTTTGACTCCTTCAATAGAGATAAAGGCAACACAGAAGCAGGTTTTGGGGACCAGGAAGATGAGGTTGTAGATAGCTCACAGCAAGCAAGCGGAGAAACTGGTTTTCCCAACACCCAGGAACTGTTTCTCACCCTGGACCTGGAGCCAGTATCCCCCGAACCAACCCAAGGCTGCCTCCCAGAGCTGCCAGGTGGAGAAGGGACCTCTGGTGAGTGTACCTTTTAAAATAGTATACATGGTTTAAATGCAAGCATGTTTAATGATTAATTTGTCCTGGCATTTGCAGCTCTCCTGGATATACTCCCAAAGCCTTTGCAAAAGGTTTCTGGGGAGGGCAGCCTTATTCCGTCCACCATGGTAGGACACTTTACCACTCCAGGCCAGTAGCATGTACTCGGGAATCATTGTAGAACAAAGCATTGCAGTGTATGTTTGCTGGCATTCAAACAACATCCGTTCTTTATCTCTGTGTTATCCTCAAGAGAGTGATATCATTCATGATCACCTGGTTGAAATAGGATGCTTTTCTTAAGGGGACATTCAGAGGTGCCAATTCCTGTTGGGCTGTTTGCCTGTGGCTGACCAGAAATGTTCCCCACTGTTAGCCATGGGAAGGGTGAGGGGCCAGCCACATGGTGGGGGAGAGGCAAAATGTGACCTTGGAACGAAAGCACATGTACTGTGTATGTAATGTTAACAGCAAGGTTTACCGTGAAAGTGTGTAGCCATTGTTCTAGAAAATGTGTATTTTAAATACCACTGCCTTTTTTTTCCTCCACCAGCTGCATGTGTTTCAAGGATCACAGGATCTTCTTCTCAGAGGCTAGGAAGATTAGAAGGCCAAAAAAAAAAATGCACTCGTGATGAAATGTTCTCTGAGCTCATGCTGTCCTCCCACACTGAGAGCACAGACGAATGCGTGGAGGCAGACAATGTCAGAGTGCAGGAAAGCACAATATGACCAGGAGGAGAGGTGGCGGGCTGAAGAGAGGACTGAAGCTGAAAGGTGGCGGCAGCATGACGACAAAAGGCAGGATTCAATGCCGAGGCTGTTGGAGGATCAAACCAATATGCTCCAGTGTATGGTTGAGCTGCAGGAAAGGCAGCGGGAGCACAGACTGCTGCTACAGCCCCTATGTAACCAACCGCCCTCCTCCCCAAGTTCCATAGCCTCCTCACCCAAATGCCCAAGAACGCAGTGGGGGGCCTCCAGCCACCCAACCACTCCATCCCAGAGGATTGTCCAAGCAACAGAAGACTGGTATTCAATAAGTTTTAAATTGCTGTGTGGCCTTGTCCTTCCCTCCTCCACCATCCCTCCTGGTGCTACGTTGGTAGTTATCCCCCTATTTGTGTGATGAATGAATAAAGAATGCATGAATGTGAAGCAACAATGATTTTATTGCCTCTGCAAGCAGTGACCGAAGAGAGGAGGGGAGGGTGATTAGCTTATAGGGAAGTAGAGTGAACAAGGGGTGGGGGGTTTCCTCAAGGAGAAACAAACAGAACTTTCACACCATAGCCTGAACAGTCATGAAACTGGTTTTCAAAGCTTCTCTGATGCGCACCGCGCCCTCCTGTGCTCTTCTAACTGCCCTGGTGTCTGGCTGTGTGAAACCAGCAGCCAGAGGATTTGCCTCAACCTCCCACCCATCCATAAACGTCTCCCCCTTACTCTCAGATATTGTGGAGCGCACAGCAAGCAGTAATAACAGTGGGAATCTTGGTTTCGCTGAGGTCTAACCGAGTCAGTAAACTGCGCCAGCGTGCTTTTAAACGTCCAAATGCACATTCTACCACTATTCTGCACTTGCTCAGCCTATAGTTGAACAGCTCCTGACTACTGTCCAGGCTGCCTGTGTATGGCTTCATGAGCCATGGCATTAAGGGGTAGGCTGGGTCCCCAAGGATAACTATAGGCATTTCAACATCCCCAATGGTTATTTTCTGGTCTGGGAATAAAGTCCCTTCCTGCAGCTTTTGAAACAGACCAGAGTTCCTGAAGATGCGAGCGTCATGTACCTTTCCCGGTCATCCCACGTTGATGTTGGTGAAACGTCCTTTGTGATCCACCAGTGCTTGCAGCACTATTGAAAAGTACCCCTTGCGGTTTATGTACTCGGCGGCTTGGTGCTCCGGTGCCAAGATAGGGATATGGGTTCCGTCTATGGCCCCACCATAGTTAGGGAATCCCATTGCAGCAAAGCCATCCACTATGACCTGCACATTTCCCAGGGTCACTAGCCTTGATCTCAGCAGATCTTTGATTGCGTTGGCTACTTGCATCACAGCAGCCCCCACAGTAGATTTGCCCACTCCAAATGGATTCCTGACTGACCGGTAACTGCCTGGCGTTGAAAGCCTCCACAGGACTATTGCCACTCACTTCTCAACTGAGAGTTGCTCTCATCTTGGTATTCTTGTGCCTCAGGGCAGGGGAAAGCAAGTCACAAAGTTCCATCAAAGTGCCCTTACGCATGCAAAAGTTTTGCAGCCACTGGGAATTGTCCCAGACCTGCAACACTATGCGGTTCCACCAGTCTGCTTGTTTCCCGAGCCCAGAATCAGCGTTCCACAGCATGAACCTGCCCCATTAGCACCATTATGCCCACATTGCCAAGGCCCATGCTTTGAGAGAAGTCTGTGTCCATGTCCTCATCACCGCGCTGACGTCGCCTACTCACCCAATTTTGCTTTGCCAGGTTGTGGTGCTGCATATAGTGCTGGATAATGCGCTTGGTGTTTAATGTGCTCCTAATTGCCAAAGTTGTCTGAGTGGGCTCCATGCTTGCCGTGGTATGGCGTCTGCACAGAAAAAAGGTGCGGAACAATTGTCTGCCATTGCCCTGATGGAGGGAGAGGCGACTGACGACATGGCTTACAGGGTTGGCTTACAGGGAATTAAAATCAATAAAGAGGGTGGCTTTGCGAGAAACTGAATGGCCCCCTCAAGGATAGAACTCAAAACTGGGTTTAGCAGGCCGTTGATTTCACAGAGGGAAGGAGGAGAAAATGAATACAACACAAATCTGGTCTATTTCTTGTTTTGAGCCACTATATCTATCTTTATAGATCTTGCTGGCAGCAGACTGTGCAGTACGACCGCTAGCCATCATCATCTCCTGGGTGCTCGGCAGAAGACAGTGCAGTATGATGACTAGCCATCATCTTCTGCTGGCAGGAGGTTAAAAGACAGCGCACTGCCAGTAGGACTGAACCGCCACGAGACGAAACAAGGGAAATGACCTGGCTGAGTCACTCCCATGTTTGCCCAGGCGCCCAATTAAGAGAGCACCCAGGACTACGTCGATGATGGCTACCAGTCATACTGCACTGTCTGCTGCCAAAAGGCAATTAACTGCTGCTGTGTAGCAATGCAGTACCATGTCTGCCAGCACCCAGGAGACATACGGTGACAGTTAGCTGAGTGGGCTCCATGCTTGCCATGGTATGGCGTCTGCACAGGTAACTCAAGAAAAAAGGCGCAAAACGATTGTCTGCCCTTACTTTCATGGACAGAGGGAGGGAACGGGGGCCTGACGATATGTACCCAGAACCACCCGCGACAATGTTTTAGCCCCATCAGGCACTGGGATTTGTACCCAGAATTCAAATGGGCAGCGGAGACTGCAGGAACTGTGGGATAGCTACCCACAGTGCAACGCTCCGGAAATCAATGGTTGCCTCAGTACTGTGGACACACTCCGCCAACTACATGCACCTAGAGCACTTGTGTGGGGACACACAATCAACTGTATAAAACCGTTTTCTACAAAACCAGCTTCTATAAATTTGGCCTAATTTCATAGTGTAGACATACTCTCAGTATAAAACGAAGTATTTAAACTCTCAGGACCTGCTTCAAAGTCCATTGAAATCAATGACTCCCACTGATTTCAATGGACTTTGAATCACGTACTGAGATTATTAACAGAGTATCCTAATCGTTTAGGCTAACATTGGCTAGAACCTTATTTTTTGTGATTCAGCAGTCCTGTTATAAATAGTTTATACTCATAAAGGAGATATATTTGTGCAAAACCAAAAGAAAAAAGTCCAAATGAGGGATATTATGGAGAGGGGAAAGCTATATCTAAAATATATTCTGCTAGCAGTTAAGACATAACATGAATATCACTTTTAATGTATTTTATAAATTTAAGACTAGCAAGACACTGAAATGTAATGGCCTATCACTATAGGCCCACGGTAATTGCTTTGCTCTGGATTTATTTTTAACTACATAACTGACAATATAGATCCATAATACTAATTATGTTTACATGTACATCTTACAATTGATATAATGCACCCAAGTTGACCACTATGTGCTTATACATAAATAAAAGACAGACTCAAACATGGCTAAACTGACACAACATTGCGTCAAGAGAACTCACAAGTGCTCATACTACAAAACAAAGTTTAATGCACCTTACAGGCCACTCCCTCTGACCACTGCAGGCAATAACCTGAGTGAACAAACAGGCGTTGTTCTGTATTCCAGAATTCCACAGTCTGGCAGAAGAATGGGGGAGGTGAATTCTGGGGTTGAGCGACCTCCACAGAACACCCTGCCCACATTTTTCAGATTGGGGGGACTCAGGACATAATTGCTGCTTCCAGCTATTGGGATGGAACATGAGAAATAGGTAACATCTCTAAGATGACCATGACCCAAACCATGAAGGGCTTTGTAGATCAAACAAAGCCAACAATTTCCATTCAAGCTGTACTTTCTCAGAAGAATTAGACACCACCAACGTAAAATTCGGTTAAAAGTAGTTCTAAATACTCCATCTACAGCCCCAGGTCCCATGCCAATTGTGTGCTTTTACAATCACCTTATTTCTAAAGGTTTCTTTCCCCTACCACTGTGTGAATGACCACACAAAAAAAGGGGAAAATGATCAAGCCCCTATTCTTTCAATGAGCTCCTTACAGATGGGTTCTTGACCGGCCCTGACCCCTACTGACATCAGTGAGACTGGAGCTTAAGTAAACAGGGAACTATACTACAGACACTGAGTCTTTGGCAGCACCTCAGGAACCAAAAAACAGATTTGAGGAAGTATGTGTTATGGTAATCTTAGAGGTTAGTAATAGCTATAGCAGGTAAAACTTTTAGATAGAAGTGTGATTTCTTTTTTTAAGTTGACCATGTCCTTTCAGTATCATGTATGCTGTGAAATCACAAACATTCCATTTTATCTTTGTTATCTGTCTATAACAGAATTCATACTTAATACACAAATCTTCTGGATTTAATGTCAAGTCACTGAACTCATTGAGTACCTCAAACCAAGATAAGAGCTGGGAAATGCGCAGATAAGACTGAAACCCCATCCTTAACACATTTGTGTCTGAGTATTACAAGGATTTTAAATCAGATTTTATACCATATGTCCTCTACAGTCCCCAGATGTAACAAATGAGTGACTTAAACTAAATAAAGCAAGAAAATACCAAGATGAAACTGCTTACTTAAGACCTCCTCTTAGCATTATCTGATCATAGCTCATGATTTAATTAAAAATCTGTTTGGATAAAATGTTTTTGTTCAGAAAGCCAGGAACCTTAAATTTGGAATAAATGATAACAGATGGCTGACAGTTGCAGGACTCTTTTTAAGCAGAAGGAAGGCATGAGAAATGATGTGAAAACATTATGGAGTAGAGTCTTATTCAGATGGGGTGACATGCACTCCTGGGCAGAGATGGTTGAGGCCTCTACTCCATTAAGACAGGTTTCAGAGTAACAGCCGTGTTAGTCTGTATTCGCAAAAAGAAAAGGAGTACTTGTGGCACCATAGAGACTAACCAATTTATTTGAGCATAAGCTTTTGTGAGCTACAGCTTACTTCATCGGATACATTTGATGGAAAATACAGTGAGGAGATTTATATACACAGAGAACATGAAACAATGGGTGTTACCATACACACTGTAAAGAGTGTGATCACTTAAGGTGAGCTATTACCAGCAGGAGAGCGGGGGGGGGGGGGCGGGGAAGGGGGGGTAAGAGAAGCTGTTTGTAGTGATAATCAAGTGGGCCATTTCCAGCAGTTGACAAGAACGTCTGAGGAACAAGGGGGCGGGGGGGGATAAACATGGAGAAATAGTTTTACTTTGTGTAATGACCCATCCACTCCCAGTCTTTATTCAAGCCTAAGTTAATTGTATCCAGTTTGCAAATTAATTCCAATTCAGCAGTCCACTTTATCCCTCAAAATAAAATCCATGGGCCTCTGTACAAGGCTAGAGTAAGTACCACCATTTACTTCACTTTGCTTTTCACAAAACAACAAATACCAAAATTAAATCACTAGAGGTGACTGGACAATTCATTTGATTAATTTAATCTTTTACTGCTCTTTGAACATCTACAAACAGATTGTTATTTCATAGAATTTGTTCATCAATCCAGTTTATCTGATATTTTTTCAGATGTAACTCTGAAATTAAGTGTATTTGTAACTGGAGTGGTATGGTTTAGGCTCATCTACACTAGGAGTTTTAGCCACCAGTTTAGATATACCGATACAACCCCCAGCCCTAAAGCAGGTATGCTGCATCAATGTAAACTATGACTTGCCCTGTATGGCTTATACCAGTTTAAAACAACAAAAGCAGAGCCTATTCTTCACCAATCCTCAATATAGTGTAGTCTATTACACCTGTGCATAGACAGTGCAAAGTGGGTACACATGCTACTCTTCCAGTCTGGTAAGATTGGACAGTATTTCACACACAATGCATTTGCTTTACACATGCAAAACTAACCACACAAGCAATAAAGAATTAGGACCAGCATGCAAAATGTTTCCCCCATCTGTTTAGTTTAACAAACCTAGAATTGTCTTTGTTTTTAAGTAAAAAAATGCAGGAGGAAGGAACATAACACTACAGAGACAGTAAAAGACTAAAGGAGCACAGATACTAACTTTTCTCCTAGGCTTATTTTCATGTGGTGGCTCCTCTTTGCAGATTTCTAGTCACTTAAAGCAAAAGTTTCACAGGTGATCTCTTATCTGTGTTCCGGTTCTGGGTGCCCAATTTGAGCCACCTGAGGCTGGATTAACAGACATGCTGAGCACTCATAACTACAGCTGAAGTCAACTGGAACTATTCATGAACATATACAGTGCTATAAAAATGTTAATTGCTTGAATAAAATCTCTACCTCCATTCCCCATCTGGGAAATACCAGTACCAATGTGGACACAAGAACAAATGGATATAAACTGGCCACTAGGAAATTTAGATTAGAAATTAGACGAAGGTTTCTAACCATCAGAGGAGTGAAGTTTTGGAATAGCCTTCTGAGGGAAGTAGTGGGGGCAAAAGATCTATCTTGCTTTAAGATTAAACTCGATAAGTTTATGGAGGAGATGGTATGATGGGATAACATGGTTTTGGTAATTAAATATTCATGGTAAATAGGCCCAATGGCCTGTGATGGGTTTTTAGATGGGGTAAGATCCAAGTTACCCGGGAAAGAATTTTCTGTAGTATCTGGCTGATGAATCTTGCCCATATGCTCAGGGTTTAGCTGATCGCCATATTTGGGGTCGGGAAGGAATTTTCCTCCAGGGCAGATTGGAAGGCCCTGGAGGTTTTTCGCCTTCCTCTGTAGCATGGGGCACGGGTCACTTGCTGGAGGATTCTCTGCTCCTTGAGGTCTTCAAACTACAATTTGAGGACTTCAATAGCACAGATATAGGTGTGAGGTCTTTTTTAGGAGTGGTGGGTGAAATTCTGTGGCCTGCATTGTGCAGGAGGTCAGACTAGATGATCATAATGGTCCCTTCTGACCTAAATATCTATGAATCTATGAATCTATGAAATAGGATAATAATGTCACCTAATTTCACAGGATTGTTGCAAAAATAAATTTGTGAAACATTTAAATGCCACACTGACAAGTGCTATCAGAAAGTCATGAGGAAATTAATAATTTGGTATTCAGTGCAGGGTCTAGTTGGCATGCATTAAATAAGGAATGAGGCCAAACATTGAATGATGAGGATAAAAGAAACTTGAATAGCCAAACAGAACACCATCCATCCTGTACACTAAGAAAAGCAGGGATCCGGTGGAAAAAAATAGCATATAATCATGTAATTAAAAACTATTGCAATGCATATGCACACGGGGACTGGGCAACCTTAATTTTAGCATTTGTAACTTTTGAATACCTGGCTTAGCAACCTTAATGTTCCTTATAACAGGTTTTTTTTAATGTAATATATTTTCCCTGTACCACACATTTATCTTTATACTCCAATTGCTGACTGGAAACAACTCAGTTACACCTGGATGGCCCATTAACTTCACGTGTCCAATCCACCACACTCGGAAGTGCACCTGGAACATGACCAGGCAATTTCAAATGACCAAATGCATTACTAAAGGGATGTAGATACAGAGACTGAGCAAAACCAAGTTTAAAAAAACACTCCAGAGGGCTAAAGAACAATTATGTAAAATATCCTGTGATACAGTTTTTCAGATATAGGTGGGGAGAAAAAAGTCACAGCAAAGAGTTCAAAATTAAAATTGTGTTTAGTTAGTACAGGTGTTTTATTAACAGAAATTTATTAAACCTATTAACTTTAGAGGGGAACCATTTCTAAGTTATAATAAGAGAAAAGGGTATGATAGAAGGAAAATAGACAAGGGGGAAATTCTGGATTCTAGTTAAGTCAACAGGAGTTCTGCTATTGACTTCAGTGGGCCAGGACTTTACCTCAGAATTGTGAGATGGGTCATCAGTCATGAAACAAAAATTATACATAAACACAAAATTATGTTATATTTCCTATATACTGAATGTGGTCTTTAAATCCTTCATAATTGTAATGGTAAAAAAGTCAAAAAAAACCCTGAAACTTTATGATTAAAAAAACCACAATATTAGGGATCTGAGGGACCCTGTTTGGGTAGAAGAATATTTTTCTAAGCTATGGTAAGGAGCTACTATAGCAGGGAGGCCCAGAGACTTCTGCAGAAGGAGCCTGGCTTGGTTCCATTTCTAGACAAGGCCCAGGCTGGCTCAAGAGATGAGAAAAAAGAAAACTAGGTAATGATCACAGAGTCAACAGTACAAAATACAATGTGCATCATATGCAGCTCCTAAACAGTCAGAGCCAATTGTAACTCCTTGATGACCTCTCCATCAAAGAGAGTTATACCCCTCCTGACAAGATAGCCAACGTTACTCTAAGATGCTACCCCTTGCTCTTGGGCATCATTGGCCCTGCTAGTGGCCCAGGAAGGTGGTAGAGAAGGGAAGCAGGCAAGGGACCTGGGTTTGCTTCTCACTCTGAGCCTGAATCCCTTCAGGTTCTTACCCTCTTCGGTGGGTACCTGTAGTCCTTAGATGCTGGGGCAGGGTCCCCATTACTTCAGTTCTCTGATTTTCCAAGTCTCATAGCACACCTCCTCTGTCTACCTGAAGCAGGGAGTTTTATTAGGTTACTAACAGGGCCTTAATTGACTGCCGGTGCTCCAATTAACCTGCAGCCACCTAGACATTGAGAACCCCTGCTACAGCCAGGGCTCCTAGGTTTCCAGGCTCCTGACTCTGAAAGCCCTGGATCTCTGGCCCTAGGGCAGTCCACATGGCGGAGCTGTCCTCGAGCTGCAGACCTGGGAAGCCCTTGGGTCTCTAGCAGCCACCAAGGTAGCTGGCAGGAACCCGGGAAGTTCATGGAAACCACCTTTTCCTTGAAACATTTAGGTTACAACAAATGAGCATTTTCCAACAAAGCAATGTTTCATCAGAAAATTCCCTGCCAGCTCTACCTTGCAGGTATCATCAGCAGGGTTAGACTCTTAGAGCTACAGCATACTCCTCTGCCATATAAGCCAACATACTAACTGGTAGCAGCAGCAGGCTGTTTTCTGTATGCGGACCAAACCCTTGAAGGAGATGGACTACACGCTTTGCCACTGGGTTTCACAGCTATATGGTAGACAGCAGAAAAATATTGGGACTCAGGAATCCTGGGTTCTAGTCCAGGTTCAGTCCTGCCACCTAGCCCAGTACCCATTCTTTGTCTGCTAGACTGAAGAACCCCTTATCAATGTCTTCCCTGGTGTAGGTATTTATCGACTGTGTTCAATTTACCCCACCCCACAACCTTATCTTTGTTAAGCTAAACAGATTGAGCTCCTTGAATCTATCATATAAGGCATGTTTTCCAATCCCTTACTCATTCTCATAGCTCTTATCTGAATCCTCTCCAATTTATCAACATCCTTCTTGAAATGTGGACTCCAGAACTGGACACAGAATTCCAGTAGTGGTTGCACCAGTGCCAAAAACAGAGATAATATAACTGCCTTACTCCTACTTAAGATTCCCCTGTTTAGACATTCAAGCCTTTTGGCCACAGCTTCTCACTGGGAGCTCATGTTCAACTGACTATCCAGCATGACCCCAAGTTTGTTCAGAGTCAGTTCGTCCCAGAATAGAGTCCCTTTGCTATTAATACTGACTCTTCTGCTAACCAATTTAACTGTGCATAGTAAAGCATTGACGTTATATTGACATGCCTGAACCCATATGTCAAAGAGAGTTGCAAAAATGAGCCACTTGTGAATTGTGGGCCATTATCTGATTCTGATATCAACTCATCTCATGAGCAAACTGTGATTTACAGTGTGCTGTTGATACTCCATGTGTTATGCTGGTGCTCAGAAATGTAACTTGTAATCCACTGATAAAAGAGGTAATCTTTCCTGTTTAATTCAAAGAGATCTGCACCAACCTTGGATCAAGTGCAATCAAAAATCTTGAATCATGAATCTTGCCCACATGCTCAGGGTTCAGCTGATCGCCATATTTGGGGTCAGGAAAGAATTTTCCTCCAGGGCAGATTGGAAGAGGCCCTGGGGGGTTTTCGCCTTCCTCTGTAGCATGGGGCACGGGTCACTTGCTGGAGGATTCTCTGCACCTTGAAGTCTTTAAACCATGATTTGAGGACTTCAAGAGCTCAGACATAGGTGAGAGGTTTATTGCAGGAGTGGGTGGGTGAGATTTTGTGGCCTGCATTGTGCAGGAGGTCAGAATAGATGATCATAGTGGTCCCTTTTGACCTTAATGTCTATGAGTCTATAAAAATCTCATTTGATTTCAATTGTTCTTTTGCATTCTCTTTCTTACATTTATTGTAAAAGAATCCTATCAAATGCATAAGATTAATCTGTATGATGTTTATCTGTATATATTTTTATCTTAGAGCGTGTCTTAGCTTCTTCTATTGGCCATCCATCTAAAATTACACAAACTCCTCTACATGAAGCATTTTGCTTTCTTGAACATTAGTCCATGATAAAAAGCCTTCTTTTGCCTCTCCACTAATAAAAGTTCACAGTGAAATTAATGCTTTCATCTAATTTTTTCCTTATTTGATTCCTTTGGTCATTTCCCCCCTATTTTTCATCCTTTTTATGTTCTTCATAAAATAAAATTAAGTTACCAAGCCTTTGTCGATGTAACGTTAAAGGTCCAAATGGGAAGACCCGGAATATCAAGAAACACATACACAAAAGTCAAGATTCTCCAATTAATGTTACCTCAGACATATGGCACATAGTCAGCATCTTATATTCCTGTCTTCTTTATTAATATGTAGTTTCATAATGTAAATTAGGGCTTATGATGTTGGATGTATACCATAAAATATGCAAACAATGTAATGTCATCAAGTCAAATTTACTTTGAGGCTTAACTTTTACCTTTCCTACCTTCTGAATGATTCATTTGGTAACTTTCAGGTTGTATGAAGCAAAATTAATATTATGCTAATCCAAGCTTTTGTGTGTAACATTTAATTTTATTCTTGTTCCAATATTTTATATTTTTCCTGGCATAAAAGGAGAATTCGCCAAGAAACCATAGTCATCTTTAAATCTTTAAATCCAAGCCAAGATGCTAGAAGAAAAGAAGGGTTTGCATAGCTGTATTTTTATTTTGTCAAATTCATCTCTCCTAATAGCTCTTCTTCATCTCTACAGTCCATGAGGATATTGAAAAATGCTTCTTAACTAAGATGATATATGAAATTTCCATATGTAGAATGACATGAAAGCTTAAAGGATTCAATAAAAGAGAGATTAAATATGGGAAAGTATAACTGCAAATTAAGAACCCCCTAAAAAGGTGCCCTTTCTAATTTATCTCATGTTCATGTAGTGGTGACATACAAGAAAAGTAGTGAAAATAATTACGCAGCCAGAAAATCAGTGGGTGTTTTGGTAAGTTTCTGCTACAGCTAAGGAAACCACAAAGCCACAGAACTATCCAGTCAACTCAACCAGTTACTACCAGTTACTACCAGTTCATCAGGAAATTGACCAAGATAGCCTTCCGAGTACCATTGTTCTTTAAAACAGCTCTTTCATAGTCAATGTAACGTTTGGATATAACATAAAGCAAACTGTAAACATGCCTATTCAGTGAATGTGTTGAGAAAATTGACAAAGGTCATGTTTTGGATGATCTAAAAATAAAGCATTACATGATTCATGTTGTTTTATTTGACTTTTGGTAACAGTATTTGACTGTAATTCATCTCTTCAGTCTTTCCATATGGACAAAAATGGCTTTTAGTTATTGCAGATCAACTCACTACATCCAACCAGTCACATTTTGTGTCAGGATAGAGTGGGAAAAGAGGGTTACCAGGTGTGGCAGAATACACCTCTGTGTTCACACCCTACATATTATTATAATAATCTTTGTACAAAGTATGCCTTGTGAGGTATCATTTGAAAATTCATAATTTGCTGCTCAGTAATGTCCCGATAAAATGTGTGGCAACAGTGTATATGAAGTTTTAAGATTCCCCTATATGGTGTTATTAACACACATACCAAACCACTGTGATGTCTGAACTTGTTTTGCCGAGTAGATATCATGGAAATCAGAGGGAAGATGTGCTGTTTTACAAAGTGCAGTTATTTCCCTAGACCGCCACATTACAGTTTGGACAGTGAAATCAATTTAAAAAAATATTTTCTTTTATGTTTTCCAGGCAATGGGATACGTTCTCCAGTGGCTTACATAGAGGCACAAGCGTTTGCCCAGGTGCATATTATCCAGTTGGCATAGGACCAGTTGGTGAAAATTTTATAGTCTCTCTAGAGGTCTCTGACAAGGTCTCTCAGGTGAGTAAACTGAAAAAACTAAGTTGTCCTGTGGTGAGAAGGCCAAGTAATGTAATGGATCAAAAACTAGCTATGGGTTTATTTTCACATACAGCGCTACAGCGGCACAGATGCTGCCTCTGTAGTGCATTAGTGAAGACGCTACTACTACGACGGGAGAGCTTCTCCCATCGGTGTAGTTAATCCACCTCCCCAAGAGACAGTAGTTGTATCAACAGGAGAAGCTCTCCCGCCAACATAGTGCTGTCTACACAGGGGGTTAGGTTTGTATAACTGTCGCTCAATGGTGTGGATTTTTCACACTCATTGTTATCCGCACACTCTAGGGCACCCACCATTACCCAGTTCCTAGGGCTCAAGATGTAACCTGGTTGATTTAGGCACCCACACCCTTTCCCAGTTCCTACAGCTCCGGGCAAAAGGCACCTACCCTTACCTAGTTCCTAGGGTTCAGGGTGTAACATGGTTCATTTAAGTACCCATCCTTACCCAGTTCCAAGGGCTCAGGGAGTACTTTTCTGCAGGATCTTTTTATCAGTGAAAGAGCCTTACACAGTAATATCCTTATCCTCTATTTATTAACAATCAGCAAGCAAAATACACACACTAAGCATACAATGCTATGCTCACCAATCCTGATCACACCGGCAGACTTTCCCTGTTGGCCAGGCAAGGTCAGTCTCATCTGGGTTCTGGTTGCTGCATGTCACGGTTGTGTATAGGATTGTTAGCAGCTCTGATTTTAGGCTGTGTCTTGGGGGCAGGGGAGTGAGTTCTTCTTTCAGGTCTTTCCTTCTTTTTATTCTTCTTTTCCGTTCCTTTTCCTTCCCAGCTGGTCTCCTTCTTGGACCTCAGTTTATACAGTGAAACTTGAGTCCTGCTTAGCTATATCTTAAACAATCATTTTACTAAAATATTACAAAATAATTCTTTGACCAATCCTAGCATATTGTGTAGATATCATGGAAATCAGAGGGAAGATGTGCTGTTTTACAAAGTGCAATTATTTCCCTAGACCGCCACATTACAGTTTGGACAGTGAAATCAATTTTAAAAAAATATTTTCTTTTATGTTTTCCAGGCAATGGGATACGTTCTCCAGTGGCTTACATAGAGGCACAAGCGTTTGCCCAGGTGCATATTATCCAGTTGGCATAGGACCAGTTGATGAAAATTTTATAGTCTCTCTAGAGGTCTCTGACAAGGTTCTTTACCCAATCATACCCCACCACCTCAGTTGATTTAAATCTTGTAAAATTAATTATGCAGCAGACAGAAACAATCAAAGAACAGACATCTTAAAGATTCCTTGCTTATCTGGTGATGGTGGGTACTATTAGGAGGGGCACCTTCTTAACAGCCCAGTATTACATTGTGATGTGACTTTCTGCTTCTTGGCTCATGGCTGCTGCTCTCTTAATATGGCTGCATAAAAAGGCCTCAGACCTTACATCCGGAGCAGCATAGTTATACTGATAGGGGTCTGTAGTGTAGACCTGGCCTAAGAGAAAGTGTAGGAATAAATGGTCAAATTTCATCAGGGCAAAAGATTAATAACAGTGGGGTGCCACAAAGCTTTCTACTAGGACCACTGTTGTTCATTAAAATATCTATTGATGAGCTAGAAAAGGGGTTGAGGAAAAATTTCAGAAAACACAAAATTATTAAGGTTAGTCAAATCCAGGGAAGACTGTTAAGAACTTCAGAGAGACTTAAATTAGGTGACTGGGTAACATGATGGCAAATGAAACTCGATGTTGATAAATGTACCATAACACATATTGAAAACACACAGGAACACAAAGGTAACACAAAGGAAAAGATTAAACTGAACGACTACTGAATACAGATTACAAGTTTTAAATTCATGGTATCAACTGAGGGAAAAGACCTGGGCATTACTGTGGGCACCTCAATAAAGACCTCTGTCAATGTACAACTACAGTAAAAAAAAAAAATGTTAGGATGTATAAGGAATGGGCTGGATATTCATACAGACTATATTAGAATGCCATTATATAAATCCATGGTTTACCCTAATCTGGAATACTGTGTGCAGTACTGGTTACCCCATCTCATAAAGGATATTGCAGAATTTAAGGAGGCTCAGTTAAGCTTGAAGAGAATAATTAGGGGCCATGGAACAGCTCTCCAGTAAAGAAAGAGAGAAAATACTGGGATTATTTACCTTAGAAATAGGATGGATAAAATGAGACATGATAAAAGTAGGCAAAACAGAAGGTAGAGAAGAGGCTTATGTTCTCCCTGTCTCAGAATACAAGAAAAAGGGAGCTCTACAATTGAAATTAAAAGGCAGCAAATTCAAAACTAATAAAAGGAAACATTTTTTTCCACATAATTGATAATTAGACTGTGGAACTCATTGGCACATGATGTTGCTCCAGCAAGGAATTTAACAAGATTCAAAGAGGGATTGGACATTTATACAGATAACAATTCTAGAGTTATAATAGTTAATGCTAAAAAAAAAGCTATGGGCTTTGAGACCTCATATTTCAGGGATAAGTCAATCTCTAACTACTAGGGGTTGGGATGAAATTTTCATGGTATGGGAGCAGATTATCTCACAACTGTCTACTTTGGAGTTTCCTTGACCTTTCTCATAGATTCACAGATTCCAAGGCCAGAAGGGACCACTATGTTCATGTAGTCTGACTTTCTGCATAACGCAGGCCATAGAATTTTTCCAAAATGATTCCTAGAGCATATCTGTGATTGGTTCAGTCATAGGGACTCCCCTCGAGACTGTCACTCGATGAGCTGGGATACCACTGAGAACAACCCTCCTGCCAGAACAGGCACTCCTCCACTACTGTCTTGCTGAGTTAGACACTCCAGTCAGCTCCAGCACAGACCTGGAGGTTGGGCCACACCTCTCTGCAGTTCACTGAAACTGAGATTCACTCAGCCCAGAGGCTTGTCAGTTAACAGGGACTTTCCCAGCACCCAGTGTTCAGCCTTTCTGGGAGCCTGAACCCCAATTAAATCCGTTTTACTCTGTATAAAACTTATACAGGGTAAATTCATAAATTGTCCACCCTCTATAACACTGATAGAGAGATATGCACAGCTGTTTGCTCCCCCAAGTGTTAATCACTTACTCTGGGTTTATTAATAAACAAAAGTGATTTTATTAAGTATAAGCAGTAGGATTTAAGTGGTTTCAAGTGATAACAGACAGAACAAAGTAAGTCACCAAGCAAAATAAATCAAAAACACGCAAGTCTAAGCCGAATACATTAAGAAACTGATTACAGGTAATATCTCACCCTCAAAGATGTGTCAATAAGCTTCTTTCACAGACTAGACTCCTTCCTGGTCTGGGCCTAATCCTTTCCCCTGGTACAGTCCTTGTTAGTTCCAGCAGACATCTCAGGCAGTAAGCAGGGGTTTTCTCATGACTGGCCATCCCTTTTGTCCTGCTCCACCCCCTTTTATAGCTTTGCCACAAGGCAGGAATCTTTTGTCTGTGCTTGTCCTCACCCCCACTTCATCAATGGAAAAGTACAAGGATTAAGATAGATTCCAGTATTATGTGACATGGTCACATGTTCTGTGAGACCCCAGCCTTCATTCTTCCTGGGCTGGCCCACAGATACTCAGGAAGGTTTGCAAGTAAACAGAGCCATTTACAGTTCACTGATTCTGAAGCACCCTTAATATGTTTACATCAGTAATACAAGTTTATATCTTATTATCTTAACTCCAGACATAGAAATGATACATGCAAACAAATAGGATGAACACACTCAGTAGATTGTAAGATTTGTAATGATACCATACAAGAGACCTTTTGCATAAAGCATTTTCCAGTTACATCATATTCACCTTCATAAGCATATTTCCATAAAGCATATGGAGTGCAATGTCACAATATCTTTTACAAAAACTTCTCTGAAGTATCTGATGCTGTTCACTAGTGGAATAAGATATTGGACTAGATGGACTACAGAGCTGATTCAATATGGTAATTCTTATTCCTAAATTCCTGCATCAAACATAGCTAGGCAGATTTATATCATTGGGAGTCATCTGAGACACTTCCAACTTGTGTAATTACTCTTAGATGGGACAGTCAGAGGATTGAATGTGTAAAGAAGAAAAGAAGTGAGAAGTATGTATTGGGGTGGGTCATGATCAGCAGTTATTGCTGTTCTAAATATGATGCCATCACTATCCAGGACCTAAAAGAGTGAGCAGAACTGTATAGATATTTAATGATATTTTAAAACTTGTACTGTCCTTTTTTAGGAACCTTCATGTCAAATAATAAAATTTGTGGTGCCACTTCAAAAGCCATTGCCCGTATTCTCTATTGTGTGCAGTGATGTCCTTAAACAAAAAGCACACAGAAATTATGTCATTGCAGGTCTAATCTTGTAGCCAGTGAAGCCAGCAGAAAAAAATCTCATTTCTGTCAGTGGGTGCAGGATCTGGCAGGGTAAGAAGTCTCATTATTGTGACTTCTTTAAGGCAAATGTGAGTGTTGATATGAAGCATTGACAATCCACAGAATCACTGTGACCTATTTTTAAAATGTACGAATAGGTAACTGGTTGACTGGCTGTGACTCCTGGGAAAAAAGGTGAATCTAGTGTAAACTGACTCTCTATCCCATCATGCTCTCCTGTTAGCCTGTTTCCTCTAGCTTCAGGAAACTGACAAGAAGCATTCCATGTAGTCTTTTGTCACTCAGCAATAAAGCTTGTATAATAGCATAATTAAGGAATTGTTCTTAGAAAACTAACATTTAAGTCATGTTATCAGAACTGTGCACATTAAATACTCACATTTTTGTAGTTCTTTCTCAGATTTCTTACAAAAGCATTCAAATACAGTTTTTGTTGACAAAACAATGTCTTTCAAAGAAGAAAAGAAAACATTGGGATACTGAATGAAGAATAATCCTTCCAAACTAAATATGAATTATAATCAAGTTTTATGTGATGAGGAATTTAAAAAAGAAAAGATAATTGCTTTTCAATTCCATAAACGATTGTTAAAAATGAGAAAGCACAAAAGGGTTATATTTTCCTGTGATTAGAAACTCTCTCTAGAGTGCATTTTTCCACAAATTGATAGTTTCTACCTTTTAAATCATAATTTTGGATTTCTGCTAAATACTGTTACACTAATGACATCAGTGATTGAGTCTTTAACCATTAAATCTTTAAATACTGTACACAATGGAAAATTAAAAGTAAATCTGAAAAATGAGTTTGGAAAACCGTTAATACTATTAAAGCTCCTACGCATACTTAAAGCATAATTGTTAAAACTTTGACCTTTAGAAAACTGAAATTTGGTTTCTTTCCAAGGATTTTACTCTCAGATTACAAAGGGCTTATGCAGCATTTGCATGGACTAAAAATAAGCCATTTTAATATTATACAGCCATAGATGTTATTTTAAAAGAAATGTTGATGCGTGACTTACTAAGCACTCAAAGTCTGTAAGAATAATTTTGGCAGTTTTTATTAGAAGAATTCCTGGTACTATATGAGGAGTGAGGTTATTAAAAAGAAGCATCAAACAGACATTTATTTTGCTAAAATGTGGTGCTTGTGAGATGGACCCAGGATCACTTAGTGCAATGCTTCCAAGACTTGGGACTTGCCGACCCACCATATTTGTTTGTGGCAGATTTGGGCCTAGCCTTTCCCCAGCCCATATCATCTGGAATTGTTGTGTGTCATCTTTTTGTCCATTCTTTCTCACCCTTTTTTGTCTGTTCTATTTCGTATTGTTTTCTGAGTTTGCGGTTTCCTTTCCATTTTTATTCTGTTATTTCTCCCAGTTTTCTCTCCATCTTTTTTTTCCCTTCTCTGTCTGTGAAGGACTCAGGTCTTGGTCTCTCTCTCAGTCTCAGTTCTCAGTCTCTCTCTCAAAAATTTAGGCTCCCTTTCTCTCCCCTCCTACTTCTCATGCCACTCAATCTCTGCCAGTCTGTCCTCCTAACATTGTTCCCCCTCTTTTGGTCCTATGGGAGCCAATCAGAGACAGGAGCAGAAATGCAGCCTTTGTATCTCAGACACTTTTTCTTTTCACTGCCATTGCCTTAGCCTGAGTAATGCTGGTGGTTTGATGTAGCTGGAACAGCCTCCCTACCCACAAAGTGATCTTGTATCCTGTTAGGGGAATTCGCCATATTGTTTAGGAACCATGACTGGATAGAGCTGGGTGATGTGCAAGCTTCTTCTCATAGATCTAGCAGTGCCTCATAAGTCCAACAAGCAATATTCCTGCTTAGTTGAGTCTTGGGTCCTTTCAAAGAAAACATGCCAATTGTTTCTAGTTAGCAACACCTGTTTTCTTCTATTCTTATATCAAAGTATTTAATTGGATTCAAGTTCACTGGTCAAATACCAACTGTATTAAAGTTCTATTTTTCTCTCTGGTGTTGTATCACATGGTGCTTATCTAGCTATTCCCAATGCAGTTTAACACTGCTGTCATGGGGCTGCCATGGAATAAATCAAGAAAGCATTTCTCATTTCCCATGCTTATTTGCTGAGCATGCTTTAAACCTGCTTGAGTGTGAATAGTGGAAAAATATATCCATAAAGTTGTCATCATATGGTCCTATAGTTAACCTTAAACATAACCCAATGCCTATCCTGTTACTATTGATGTTGGTAAAAATAGAGGAAGAAGAATGAAGCCACATGATATAGTGCCAGATAAGTGATGAAATCACATACCTATGTTAATGAGCTTTGTATTTGCAAATTGGTATTCAAAGCTAAGTCAGATCTAATAGGATTGGACAAGCATACTTTTGTTCCCTAGTTGCTGGGTTTGAATACCTAAGCTGTTAGCAAGTAACACCTGCCATGTAAATTCTTTTGGTTTAAAAGAAAGAAAAATCATCTAGCAATATTGAATTCTTTTCATGTGTTTTTTAACATAAAAGAATGGCTCCAGAATCCTTAGCGCCTGTGAGAAATTTCCTAGGACCAAGTGCTTTAGTCAGTAGTTATTGGCTATTATGCATCTGTATAAACTTCCCACCGTCCCCTTTCCCAAAAACTAAAAGAAGACCCTCTCCCACTCTGTGAATTTATCATCCAATTTGCTGTTTTGGAACTGAGATGTTAAGCTGATCCAGAAATTTGGAGCGATTTTACTATAGTCACATACGGTGGAATTCACCTGTGGGAGGATTTTCAGAAGTGCCTATGTGATTTAGGCACACTGACTTTGAAAATCTCACCTGGGGCGAAAGTCAATGGGACTTGTGTCCAGATATTAGGTGCTTTTGAATGTCCCACCCTCCCTCTGTTCACACAAAACCCATCCACCACGTTTCAGATTTAATCCTATTTGGAGATCTTAATTGGAAGGTAAGTGGTGAATAGGCCTTTTGTAGCATCGCTGCACTGGGTTGAATTTCACCCATGCTAAATTAGTGGCAAATATAGAATTAAAAATAGGCAGGTGGGGCTTGTCAGCCATGTCAGGCAGTACACCTTGGAAAAGGAAACCTCTGACTTCAAACCCCCATCAGGCTCGCCAGCGGGATTGTAAGCAGTTGTGCTAATCACACTTGTGCTAAACTATGGGTCTGCACTGCCAGCCCTGGCTAAGGTTACAAGGTGAAGCAACATGCAGAGCTATTTCAGCAGATGTATAGCTATCTACTGTGAGACCGTAATATTGGTGGCTGCAGCAACATGTATAGCTATTTCTTACTTCACAGGGAGGGAAGACCACAGTCATGCTCCCAAATGTAGGTGAGGTGCTACAATTATAAACTGAAAACAAGCAGCAGACTAGAAAAAAAAGAATAAAATAAATTGAAAACTAAAACATTCCCTGATGTATAATCATGAAAAGCAAAAATCCTAGATCCTGGTCAAAAATTTTCCATCAAAACCTTTTTATGGAAAAATCAGATTTTCCACTAAGCACAATTTTACTCAGAAAAAGTGTCAGCAATCTTTGGAAAATTTTGAGATTTTGTTGGAAAAACAAAGATCTGAAAACCGAAATATTTTCAGGTTTCAGAGTCGCAGCCATGTTAGTCTGTATCCGCAAAAAGAAAAGGAGTACTTGTGGCACCTTAGAGACTAATAAATTTATTTAAGCATAAGCTTTCGTGAGCTACAGCTCACTTCATTCGAATGCATCCGATGAAGTGAGCTGTAGCTCACGGAAGCTTATGCTCAAATAAAAATGTTTTCAGGTTTTGGCTGAAAACTTCTATTTTTGTTTGCTCAGCAAAAAGTCCAAATTTTCCTTAGGGGACTAAAAAAAGACATTTTTGACCAGTTTTAGTCCTTACCTTTATCATCAATCCACAGCCTATCATACAGCTCTGAGTGAGCAAAAATGTTTGTTAGCAACTAGTTATGCATGAAAATGTGTACCAGAGGTACCTGCCTAACATGGAGAAAATATAATAGGCATTTTCTTTCTTATTTTTGGTAATTTTATCTTATTTTGTAGCAATATGCACAAATGAATGAGTGGCTTATCTGTATTACTTGAAAACATTTAACTAGTTTTACATTTTTAATTTTTCTCTTCTATGTGAAATTCAGGCTTACCCAAGAAATTATGGCCTAGATTTACTAGTATACTCGGGTGTGTATATATATATATACACGCATTCCAAACTAGTATAAATCATATATAAAACTGACACATAGTTTGGAATGTATATATTCACACATATTTGGTATTAGTCCATGAGAATGAGTGTAGCCTCATGAATTTGAATTTTGGTAGCACTGCATAAATAGCTGGGGTTGTAAAATTTGATTTAGCTATTTTAGATTCCTGCTCAAGATTGTCATCCTGTACTTAGATAACAAAGCATATAAAAAAGAAGATTGCTGCTTAGTGGTTACATTTGTAGTGTTGTTGCAACCATGCTGATCCCAGGATGAGAGAGAGAAAAGGTGGGAGAGGTAATAGCTTTTATTGGACCAACTTCTGTTGATGAAAGAGACAAGCTTTTGGGCTCCACAGAGCTAAAGGAGAGTTCTATGAATCTTGAAAGCTTGTCTCTTTCACCAACAGAGGTCCAATAAGAGCTATTACCTCACCAACCTTGTCTTTAAATTTACATTGTCTTTTGGATATTTATCATAAGGCTTAAAGTAAACTATAAGGCACCATATTAAATATAGAAGGTTAAATGCAGCATTGTTAACACAAGACAACTTATCTCAATCTCCCCATCAGCCTGTTCCCCACAGCCTCCACCAATCAGGGATGCATGACAAAAATTTAAGACAAATAATTTTAAATGGCAAGTTTACAAGTTGAGTATTGTGTGTTCCCTAATTCCCAGTGGCTGCAACCATAATGCAATGCACTAAATCTTCTGCTAAGTACTGAAAATGAACTTAGAAAAAATCTGGAAAGTGACTGGTTAGATGTTTGTGATGTTCCAACACCTGGGCAAAAGGGAAAGACTGCACAGAGAAAGAAATGTTGATTTCCAATGACCCTATTCAGAAACATACTTAAGCACCTACCTAACTTTAAGTTTGTGACCAATAAGATTAATGAGGAACCATTGGGACTACTCATGTGTTTAAAAGGTTAGCACATGCTTAAGTCCCTTCCTGAATAGGGGCCAGTACTTTTAATAATGTGAAAATGATTTTTGTTCTGCTCTTCTTAGAATACTATCCATTTGAAAATAAAATACCTAACTCTTAAGCTATCTTGGAAAAATGGAGATAGGATAGAGACGTAAATGGTGATATACAGCAGGTGGTGTAAATATGAGATTGGCCAAGATCTGTACCATGTATGAGATAAGGTAAAGGACTTATGTTAATGCATACTAGCATAAAATTAGTTTAGTCAAGCTTGCTTTTACAAACATCATTTGAAAATGTTTTATCACCATATAAAATACATGTAATTTCCATATGCAAATAGTCCTATTTAATTACATTGGAAAGACTCAATTTTCCCTGCTGTAATTGGCTTTGGCCACCAGGCATCATGCTAATAATGAATTGCAGTTTCATTTTACAACACATCTGCTAGTGGTGGATGACAGTCATTTGGCATTAGTGATATCCCAAACCCTGACACAAAAGTATTTATTTTTTCTGATTTTATTCATTTCCTGACAGTTAAAAAAAACACCCTTCCAAAAACTGCATCAATTCATATTGACCCCCATAATATAGCGGTGTTGCTTTAAGAAGATGAAAGTATTTTGAAGTGAACTACTGTACAGAATTTGTAAAAAAGGATTCAAGAGTTACTTAGTAATACTCTGCACACTGATCATGGGAATGCTAATACTATTTAGGCAGAGATAATTTTAGTGATGTTTGTAACATATTTGTAGACAGCCTTAGACAGAACATTTCCAATAATAAAACAAATTTGAGACTAGATAGAGCAGTTTTTGCATGCTTTTATATACAATCATAGAATATATGTGAAGAAAACCTTTATTCTGATACTACAAACAGTCTGTTAGCTTCCTGAAGTGCCAACTTTCTCCCAGCACTACTGTGCTGTTTTGGGGATCACCCAGACCAGTAAGGGGTTCTGTCACAACCTGCCTCGTAGATTTGGCTGCCTTAATGCTATGCTGCTATAGCTTAGAGCTCTGACTCCAGTAGCCAGCCTCCAAGCATAAAGGTCTCAACCCTGACTTTCACCATCATACTTACTGCTTGCAGGGTGACTTCAACAACCACTCTGATCCTACGTCCCCCCAAATCCATCTCCCCAAGTTCTTAACTACCTTCCACTTTATTGCCCCCAATTATCAGTTCACTTTGGCATACATATGCCACACAGGTGGCACACCAGAGACCTGCTTCTTGTAGAAATAAACAAAAAGTTTATTTAATAGAAAAATCACCAGAGGTGAAATAGAAGGGAAAGCAAACACATACAAGTTACACAGAAAATATGAAGACAATCTCAGGCTTTATGCTTCTATCTTAGCTAAATTCCATTTTCTAATACAAGTTACCTGTTGCCTCTGTGAGTTTGTGTGTGTATGGGGGTGGGGGGGATGTGAGAAAACCTGGATTTGTGCTGGAAATGGCCCACCTTAATTATGCACATTGTAGGGAGAATGGTCACTTTGGATGAGCTATTACCAGCAGGAGAGTGAGTCTGTGTGTGTGGTTTTTGGGAGGCGGGTGAGGGGGTGAGAGAACCTGGATTTGTGCAGGAAATGGCCCAACTTTATTATCATGCACATTTTGTAAAGAGTTGTCACTTTGGATGGGCTATCACCAGCAGGAGAGTGAATTTGTGTGGGGGGGTGGAGGGTGAGAAAACCTGGATTTGTGCTGGAAATGGCCCACCTGATGATCACTTTAGATAAGCTATTACCAGCTGGACAGTGGGGTGGGAGGAGGTATTTTTTCATATTCTCTGTGTATAAATAAAGTCTGCTGCAGTTTCCACGGCATGCATCCGATGAAGTGAGCTGTAGCTCACGAAAGCTCATGCTCAAATAAATTGGTTAGTCTCTAAGGTGCCACAAGTACTCCTTTTCTGTTGCCTCTGAACATTTTCCTAGCCTGCCATCTATCCTAGAGGGGATCCAGTCTTTCATGGACAGCATCCCACTTAGATGCTGGCCCTGAGTTTCTGGATAGCCTTCCCTTTTGTCATGGGAATGTTCCTCTCACCACTGGGCTGGCACCTCCTCCAGGTCACTTTGGGGATTAGCTCAAGACCAACACCCCCCATCTGCAGTTTGCACACCATCAGTCTGACTCTCCATCCTTAGTTTTCCAAGACAGGGGTTTTGGGTTTTTTTTCCTGTTTCAACATCTTTCCATTAACTTTAATGGTCAACCATTGTCTTTCCCTGGGTTGTACAATGCTAGGTGACTGCAGTTAGTTTTGTGTAAAAAACTAGCCTGGGAGGTGACCCTTCCTGCCTGATTACTTCACCTCCTGTTGTGAGATGCTGCTGCAGTTGCATCCTAGTTAATTACAATGTTCTACACATATACACATGCATATGTTCATAACCATAACTTTGTATACAGGTCTTCTAATGACCATCAAGTTCAGAACATTACACACTTTCATAAAAGATCTTACTTGACGTATATTTATGCACAATAACATTCTATATAATCAGTTGATTCAATGGTGTATTCTTTGAGTTTCAAACTCCCTGTTCTCCCCTTGGGGTGTCTGGACCCTAATTGTCACATCTACTTGTTCTTAAAAGTACAGTATATATTTTTATACTCACTCAAAAAGAATGCAGGAGTGGCACAAAAGAAGTGGAGCTGGGCCAGATAATGTGTCCTTGAGTCTTTATGGAAGGACCTAGAGTGGTCAAGGTTTTTTATTAAACAGGACAAAAGGAAAAACTCTGATGTATTCCATCCAGAGAGGCAATAAAGGAGGAGACATCTCAATTCCTCATGGGACTTAAATTACAAATTTTTGAGTGAAACAACTCATTCTCCACACCATGTAGCACTGGACCACTAATCTGTGTGGGCTGCCATAACATGGGGGCTTCCTGTGGATGCAGGTTTGGCATCATTGCCTGACTGGCACTGGTAATACAACCATGCCAAGTGAAGAATAGTTAAGGAAGGCCATTCTCCCCTTCTGACCTGCAAATACTAGTAGGATGTTCCATGCAACATGTGCACCTTCAGTGGAACTTGTGTTAAGTGGTTGTTGAAAGAATCAGTACATTGGTTGCCTAATGAAACTGGTCCCCTAATAAAAGTGGAGGAGAATTGTATTGAATAAGCTTGGGGAAGCCTTTTAATAAAGGAGGTTGCCTAATAAAGTGGAGTCTTGTGAATTTCAATGTACTTATAATACTTAAATAATAAGAAAATGTAGATACCAAAAATTCTCAGACTGATTTGTACCTAACTAAATGTAGTCTCTCTCATGGAATACTTCAGTTTTTCTTTCTATAAATTATACCTACAAGATGGTGTTTTGGCTGTACACTTCTCAAAAAGAATTTGAAAAGGTGGATGCTTACACACAAGAAAAAATATACTTTAGCCACTTTATGAGGACTTGGCATATTTGGGGGACAGCAAAATAAAGGCTGCTGTACACCAAAATATGTACAAAATCAAAATCCTGTGTCTTCTTGGATCCATGCTGATTAAACAGCAATGCATGCATAATTCCCAGTTCAAAACAAATCTAACTAAAGCATTATACACTGAATTCAGTATTGTAAGTGAATTGCACTCCCACATATAGTGAGCATTGTTGAAAAATTAGAAGAGCAGTGTGAGAAACCAATACCTTATATTTCCTTGGATAAAAAAGTTGCCACAGATTTGTTTTTTAACATAGTAGTTTCAGTTCATTCTCAACTATTTTTACATTAGTTTAGTGAAAGTGTTATTCACAGATATTTCACTTTTCCTAAGTTAGAGTGTAGAAAATTATCAAAAGCAGACTAGAAACAAAATTTATCTTCAGACTTGTTTTATTCACATTGTAAAATAAGTGCTACTTAGCTTGAGTAAGGATGTCAGAATGGGGGCCTTGTGTGACCTTGGGTAAACTACTTAGTCACTCCATGCCTCAGTTTCCCATCTGTAAAAGTACCCATAATAGTACTCCCCTACCTCACCTGAGTGTTGTGAGGGTAAATACCCAAGAGCTTGTGAGGCTTTCAGATACTAGATTAATTGGGCCATATAAATACCTAAGATAGAAAGCTAAATATTTTACTTCAGACTCTTTGGGTTTTTTTAAAAAAGCAAAGAATAAGTCTCTGATCCTCATGGGTGTCAAAATAATTTCACAGGGCTTGTCTGCACTGGGAAATGCCATTATGTTATAACACATTCACTAATCATGACATGACTTTAAACACAGCAAACACACAAGCAGTCTGTGGCTGAGCAGGGAATTGAAGCCAGTTTGTTCTGAGTCCCAGGCAAGCACTCTGACCACTGTGCCATTTTCACACAAAATGGTATATTGAAAGAAGTGGTGTATGGCATACTGCTAAGAATGACCCAATTTAAGACCTGCCCAAACTCAGACTTCATTTCCAACTGGTCAGAGTTAAGTCATAGTTTCTGTTTCTCCTCAATTGAAAATTAACGTATTTACTGTTACATAAGTGCCTTTCCAGCTGTACAAGTGAGAGGCTACAGTGATTGTTCTGCCTGCTAGTTATGAAAAGATATGTAGCCATGAATATTAGAGGAAGTGTTAATCAAGCACATTAGGATGACCCCAGTCACTTGTCTGTATTTTCTATCAGTATTGCCACTTGCTCCAGTTGTGATGACTGATAAATTTCTAGTCAAATTTGTCTGTTTCGCCATGTTCATTGAAATAGTTTCCTAACAACTTTAGTCATTAACAGACCATACATATACAAACACCCTCAGTAATGGGAATTAACTATGATTCAGCAGCATTTGATTATGTGTATTCTACTCTCCATCCCCTTAATGTCATGAAAAAGAGGCTGGGGGTTGAAATAGGGAATTAGAAACTTTCAATTAACAGGTATACAAAGAAATCCCTTGTTTAAATTTTTTCACTAACAGGGAAACTGAATGGTTCAAGAAACTGGTAACAATGTGAAGGTTTAAGAAAAATATCTGTCTTTTTTCATTCTCCGTAAAGAACTAATACACCATTATGAAGTTAAATACACATTTATGAATAACAATAGTTTTTTTCAGTTTTAGGTCACTGGTCTAAATATAGGGCAGGTCAATAGTTATTGAAAGTAGGTATCATTTTCTACTTCTTCACTGGCTTCTGTGAAATATGTTGATGGTCTCTGTAAAATTCATATCAGTGCCTAGATCACATCTGCCATCATATTTGGTGCTGACTGGCATCTTTGGAAGGCACAAACCATCATGGAGACTGCACTATCCTTTCACTGCAATAAGTGGTCCCTCCATGTCAGAGTTGAGGCACTTTATAGCACAGTGACGTGGGGAAGCTTGCACAATGTTGCATCTACTGGTTCTTAGACTGCAATAGGCAGATATAGTATGCAACTAAATTTTTAATTTGGACAAAATAAGTCCTTATTACTAGATCCCCCAAATTTTGGACTCTTGTAAATTTATCTAGGTAGTCTTATTTCTAACATGCCTAGAAGCAGAGTATTTAGGCCCTAATCAAATCAGAACAGCAGCAGTTTGTCTGCTTTGTCTATGCAGTCAATATTACACCCTCATGAGCCAGTTTTAAAATGGCTTCTGACCTTCTGCATACAGCTACTATAAACCGTGCTAAAATACTGAACCATCAGCTATACCACACCTGACAAGTGTGACTTTCTTCAGCTGTGACACAGGCCAAACATTTTTTTAAGGTCTTCAGCTGAACTGCAGGCACCCTAAACTAACCACGTGAAACAGATGGTATGATGATGATCTCATGCTGTAGTCTAGACAGGCTGATGAAATGGCTGCATAACAGAAAGAAATGAGTCTCTAAATAGGATTTTGGTGAAGATAAGAAACCATAAGGTTTGGCAGTGTTTAAAATAACAATTACAAATAATAAATCTGAAAATGCTTTTTTGGAAAACATCTGTCAGTCATGTTTGCTCTTTGATATTGTGTGAAATAATTTTGACTATGCCAGAAACTTAACTTAATCAAAAAACATATGCCCCTGTTGAATACAGAAGTAAATCTGTAGCCACCCAACATCCCATAGTTGTTACTGTGTTCTACTCTATGGCTGCTAGGAACTTCGTGGACAGTACTTCAGCACATGCTTACCTTTAAGGACGCTCCTAAATTCCACTGCCTTTAAAGTTAAGCATGTATCTAAGTGCTGGTCTGAATGGAGAAGCTTTTCTCAACTGGGGCCTCTTTAAGGACCATACATTCTGTGCAAAACTAACGCAGTAGCACTAAACATCCACAAAATGCGTGAGTGAACTCAAAGTAGTATTACAGCCACCTGGCCCTGCACATTACACCCCTTCAAAGGACAGTGGAGTTGCTGGTTGACTCAATACCCAACATTTCTCTGGGACTCCTAGATAGGCTGTTCTCATACTGTGCCCCCAAATAGACAGTGGCACACATCCCTAACCTGGCTCTTACCATTTGTTAGGAAAATCCAAGTGAGTGCTTTATGATTTTTCAATACACCACAGATATACAAGCTTTTTCTATTCTTTGTTTATTTATAAGCCTTTCTTTTCAATTTCAGGGAGCATTTTTGCTGTTATGGGTTTTATTTCTTTTTTGGTTTATGGAGTTTTAATTTTTTTCATGATTTAATCTGAAATATCCCATAGCTCAGTAATCTGATCTGGCATGCTTAGGCAAGAAGATTAGAGGCAAGTGCCATATAATATTCAAAAGTTGGTAATCTCTCCTTTACAATAGTATGAAACTCTTATTTTTAGCTATGGTGGAGAAATTCAGGCTTAAGTATATAACTGGTTCAGGCCTGAGTATTGCTCATCCTTCACCACTGATCCAAGTAATTTTGGAGAAAGAAGGAAGCATTTTTCTGTTTTTTTAAAATGGTTATTGTTTGAAACAGTTCAGAAATTTGGAATGTTAGAAGCAATCCAGAAGGAGATAGATTAGTGTGCAGAGAGAAGGTAATGTGGCAAAAGGTTCAAACTAAATGCAATTTATCATGTGATTCCACTATTTTCACATGGATATTACCACCATATATAGGATGTCAAGGTGTTTTTGTACCAATTTTAATTAGTTTTGAATCACATTACATTGAAATAAAGAATGGGTGACTTTTTAACTATTAATTTTGTCACTTTTTATACGTATGGTGGGCAGACTGCGTGTGTGTATAAGAAAGAGATAGGAGGGGAAAAAATACATGATGGTGTGCTGTAATATACAGGCATGAGTTTGGAATTTTCTCATTACCCACAACTCGCAAAATTATAAATGAATTATACAGATTATGCAGAATGACTGTTGATAAAACCTTTATACAATCCTGTACCAAACCAAAGTTTGAATTGCAATGGGGTGGTGTGGGATATGAAGGTATGCAGACTTAATCTGTCTCTCTCAAGCTCCCACCTTGTGTTTTGGAATCTAAACTTTCATTTTTTAAAAAAAGAGGATGGATCAGATTCTAAATCAATGTAAATAGGTGTCCCTCCATAATTTCAGTGGAGTTACCCTGATTTACATCAGTTGAGAATCTGACCCTTTGTCTTGAGCCTTTACCGTTGTGAAAAAAGCCTTCTAAACACAAATTGAGTATAACTGATGCAGTGATTTCTGCCTGAATTTGCAGACCCTGAAACTGAGTCCAGGGTGCCCAATGGGGCACTCAAAGGAGACCACCTAATGGGTGACGCCAAACCCCAGAGGGAACCTGGACCAAGGACCCTAATTCCATCAAAATGTGTATGATCCTATTTTGAACATCTACCCATATCACTGTGACTAGAACTGTAAATGGATAGAGCCTAGTTTGTAGGCACAGTTGGCAGAGTACCATTTTTAATGAAACTCCTGAATCACACCATATGTATTTTGTATTTATCATGTATTTCACAGAAACACTATTTTAGGAATATTTTTTAAGAAATTTAATTTGATTGGACTATTTATTGTATCCTGTAAAGCCAGGTGGCTAAATCCAAGTGCGCAGAGCTCTGAGAGAAAAGTTAAAACTAATAAATGTCAAATACTCCACAAATGACCAAAATAGTTTTTTCTTGAATTAAAACTGTGACTCATCTAAAGATTGGTGTCTCGGGCCCTTTCAGGACTGAAAGTAAATGCTGAATTCCATTGGAAAAAGAGGAACCTCCACTTCTCAAAAGGATTAACACCCCCATGCATGAATATGGTGGGGCACAATCACCCTGAGATAGCCCGCTTGCACACAGGCATAATGTAGTTGGTATCCTAAGGTCCAGTGCCTCCTGCTGGCTGTCTGCCTGCCTCTGGCTCCAGGCCTTTCTGTGGCTCAGCCCTCTAACCAAGTCATAATGTTCAAACCCCTTCCAGGGTGTCACGAACAAGCCAAAATGAATCCAGATAATTCTTCTGTCCCTTGGGCTACTGAAGTCTTCTCTTTCTACTTACAAACTGTGGAGCATGACTAGCTGGGGGCTTTCCGTAGCTTTGCAGGTGATGAAGTTAAGCCCCATCACAGTGAGTCATTGGACTTTTAAAACTGAAATATGTTTATGTCTAGAAAAGGTGTTCTGAAACAGGACTGTACATTGCCCAACCTGGACCCCAGGCAGGGGTAATTTGAGGCAGGAAAATCCACATTTCAGAGTTACAGAGGAAGAAATATTTCTCTGGTAGGTTATTTTTTAAAATGGCAGCTTCTCAAGTTAGGAATATTAACACAAGTCCTGGAAAGATAACTTAGAGGAAAGATTGTAGGCATGTGATCAGTGACTGTGACTGTGTGGTTTATCACACAGATGTCACCTCCACATATCTGGAGTTTATGTGAATATATACATATACACACACATATTAAATACATTACAGCTGCATTGTGCCTTTTGGCAAGCACCCTTTCTGCTAAGCCTTTGGATGTTTTGCTGTACTGTTTGCTACACACCATTCCATTACAAAAAACATGTGACCTACGCTGATATTTCATTTCCACATTTACAATAAATTGCTAAAATCAGCTTTTCTGTCATTTAAACTGAAGTTGCTATGATAGTTTTAAACTATAATTTTTCAGGCTCAGCTATACCATACTCTATTATTAGATGCCTAAACTCCAGTGTAGAGAAATTCTATAGCGAAAGTGAAGCTGTCTTTTCCCCAGTATGATTCAGTCGATCCGTATTTGCTAATCACCCAGGCATACGGTCTGCATCATAACATCTGAGGCGTGCATTCTGAATGTATTAAAGTCATCCCTGCTGACACATGGACTAGTTCAATTATATTGGGAGTGTGGGTAGCTGGTTTTTTTGGTGCTGGCAAAGAGATATCAAGTAAATAAGTGTTGTAAAAAAATAATACAGTAGAGGGTTTATGGGACTTATCTAAAGCCCATTATAGTTAGTGGGGAGTTTTCATTGACTTCAGGGCACTTAGCAAGTGCCCTGCCAATCTGTTTGTGTAGAGAGTTTTCATGAGAAATATTAAAAACTGTAAAGAAAAAGTAAGGTGGTAATAAATGCTGGACCAGAACCTTTTGAGGGTAGTCCTTTATTTTATGGTACTTTTTGCTAGCATTTGATGTAAAAATAGATAAGGATACTGGACCACGTCCCTCCTCAGTTACATGAGTGCATGCTCACTGGCTTTAACCACCAGAATTTGGCCCACTGTATTAACAATGTAAAGATTTTTTTTTTTAAAACAGTGTTAAGGAGCAGCTTTGTGCTTTTTAGCCTTGTTGGTTAGCTCTGTTTTGCAATGTTTATTTTTTGAGCTGGAGATAATGTAGTTCAAGACCTTTTAGTTTAAGTATTTGATGCTTAAAGATGTCCCTTAAGTAGTACACTTCAGCCTCCAGCAAAAAAAAGTCTCTTAAGAACCGAATTGTGAAATAGACCCATCTCCATGCTCTAGAAAGTTAACTTTAATCTGAGGGGAAAAAAAATGCAAGGTTCATTCATCCTCCTTGAGGATATTGATATACTTCTAAATGTGTGTGATGACATTTAGAGAGTACAGGGATGGGTCTCTTTGAAATACAGGTGACAGTGATAATAATCTGCCAGGAATTAATGTTTGAGTTTCTTCTGATGTTTTTAGAGTAGTTCTGAATGTGACACCTAGATATGAAGATAGAAGCCGTAGAAGTATTTAAATTAGATTTTATAAATACATTTAGTTCTCCAGTCTCTCTGTTCTATGCTAGTGGCACACAGTTTGGTAATTATTTTTTATTTTTTTCTCCATTTGATTTTGGAGTTGTTGGAATAAGGTATTCAATGACCAAATATGGTGTGTAAATTATCACCATAATATACTCTCTGGGGTCCACAATATCTTTTCTCAGAAGGTTCCAGATTTTTGTTGTTGTTGTTTAAAGGATGGTACTCTCTACAGTTTGATCCTGAAGAGCACGTGCAGGGATTTAGGGGCAACATTAAAACTCTCTCCTGATCCTGTTTTGAATCTTCACCCAGGTTCCAGGCACAAACATTACTATAATTTCTCTTGTTCTTGTCCTTGTCCAATTTGGGGACGAGATATCAATAATTCCAAAACCAGGGGTAATTTTCTTGCATTTCCAACAACATTGTAGTTACATTTCAGTGGTGGATGAACTGATTCCTGCCTATGTAAAGGTTGAAAAGTGCTGTAAGATACTAGTTTACAATGTAAGAAATATGTTATAGCTAGGTCCTGATCCTGCAACTGATAACATATGGTAAGACTACTGTACCTGTGAGAGGCCTCACTGACTTCCGCCCAGGCCCAGCTGCTTCTTGCTCACACTATCATTTGCTGGATTGTGACTCACTCTTCAGGGCAGAGAGTATGTCTTTCTGTATGTTTGTACACTTCCCAGTGTAATGGACCCTGATCCTAATAGGGGTATCTATGTGCTATTGTAGTACAAAATAATGAACAATAATTATTAGTGAAACTGGACAGAAGCTGAAAAACCAAAGGGCATTTCCACAGAGGACAGAAATAGACCAGTAAGAGACAGACCACGCAGTTTCTGAAGTGACCATTTTGATTTTAAGATGGAATTTTAATACCTGCCATGAACAATGATCATTTCAATGTAAAATAAAATGGACTCCAAAAGACATATTAGTTTTCTAGCATGCTACAAGCTGCCTATGTAGAAACTGTCCTGCTAGCTAATAAAATTAGGTTTCAGAGCAGCAGCCGTGTTAGTCTGTATTCGCAAAAAGAAAAGGAGTACTTGTGGCACCTTAGAGACTAACCAATTTATTTGAGCATAAGCTTTCATGAGCTACAGCCGAATGCATCTGATGAAGTGAGCTGTAGCTCATGAAAGCTTATGCTCAAATAAATTTGTTAGTCTCTAAGGTGCCACAAGTACTCCTTTTCTTTTTGCTAATAAAATTAGTTTCCTTTCTATTGTATGCATTACTTAACATTTATTTTAGCTATTATTTATTATTTAATATTAAATAATATTAATTATTATTTAATTATAATGATTTAATTATTTAATTATTTAATTATATTATAATATAATATTAATTATTTAATATTAATTTCTATTATTTAATTGTATAATTATTTCGTCAAATATAGAAAGCATTTTGTGATGCTTTGGTATGAAAGATATGATAAGAAAGATTTATGTCATATGGCCTGTTATACATTATTTCAGATTAGCCATTAACTTTATAACAAAAGGAGTGGCAGAGTAATAAGTGTTTACAATGTTCACGTTTAATGAGTAACAAAAAATATATTGTAACACTGGTGTAAACATTTTCATTTTTAAAATACTAGTGTAAAAATTAAAAAATACAACTGCAAAAACCTTTTGTATCCTATATCAACACTAATTTATTACATTTTTAAAATGGCATACATTAAGACAGATATTTCAGTCCACATTTTTAACTTTAAATGCAAATTTTCTGGCTTTTTTGTGTGTTTTTGAGTCAGACCCACAACACTCACATCTCCAGAAAAAAATGGAGTTAATTCTTTCAGTAATCATTTTTGTCATAGTATTATTATTATTAGGTATAGCATGGACAGCAAGTTGTCTGTGGTCTGCTACAACCAATTGATTTTATACTTCAACCAAAATAAGACCAAATCCTTTGGGAAATTTATCTCAGAAAATAAGGTTAAGCAGGGACTGGTTGAGATGAGAGATTGGTACTGGCTTACAGGGTCTTTCACCTCTAGGTTACTGGTTCAGCTTCAGCCCTGGTTTGATATGACTGAAAGTCAACACCTTCAGAAAACCTTCTAATTTTTTTCTGTGATTGGAATGAATGACTGCCAGAGCTCAAACGTCTCTCACCCTCTCGTTCTCTCTCTCTCTCACTTACTTTCTTTCTTTATTTCAACAACCTCTTCATTCTCTCATTCCCGCTCCTTCCTATCATTTACTGACTCACTTTCCCTCTTCAATCATTCCATACCCCACATTCAGTATTGCCTCTTCCCCACACTGATTATCTCCTTTTGCTTTCTTTCCCTCTTCCATTTTTCTGCTACCATCCCCCACCTTCTCTCTTGCTTTTACTGTGTATATGTGAAAGACTCAGAAAGAGAGAGAAATTGAGAAAAAAACAGAGGTATGGAGATACCCAGAAAGACAGACTGAAGGACCAACTGAGAAAGAAGAAGAAAAAGAGGGAGTAAGGCAGGAAGACAAAGAGGCACAGAAAGAGAGAGAGGCTGTGTCTATATTAGCCTAATTTCTAAAAAAGAATTCCACCAGTGTTAGCATCAGTGCAACTCCAAATATTAGCAACAGAAGGAATGCTAGTGTAAGAAAGACTCCAGGTGGGTGCCAGCATTTTAACCACTGTAACATATAAACCTGCTCAGAACAGGTCTCGTCCTTTTTTATTTTAAGACTCTCCTTGGCCCAACCAGCATCGCTTACTCATTTACCTGTGAAAAATGCGAGAAAGGTTTTGTTACAGCTAAGTGGCTGAATGTGACTGCTGTCGCAAATTAATGATTTGCAGCTCCTCACTCTCCCTTAAAGCAAACAGAGTTGATTTTAAGGGCTGGCCTACACACAATTTGTGTACCAGTGTACCTAAACTGATTTATTTAAATCCGTGAACAAACTGTGTGTAGACAAGGCCTAAGTTAGATTATCCTTTTTACTTCATTTTCTTGTAGCAGCTCTGGAAGTATTCTACCTGGCCATATCCAAACCCTGACCCTTTTCCCTGAAGATATGCCCTTCTCAGCCTCTCCACCAAACTCTTGTTCCACTCCCAGTGTACATCCTTTTGCACTTCTCTTCACACATGACATATCTCTTCAGCTGCTGTACAGCTTTTTGCCCTTCTCATCATTGGTGCAGATGTTATCCATGAAATGAAAAGGAGTACTTGTGGCACCTTAGAGACTAACCAATTTATTTGAGCATAAGCTTTCGTGAGCTACAGCTCACTTCATCAGATGCATACCATGGAAACTGCAGCAGACTTTATATATACACAGAGAATATGAAATAATACCTCCTCCCACCCCACTGTCCTGCTGGTAATAGCTTATCTATTAAGCTATTATATCTATTATCTATTAAGATAAGCTATTACCAGCAGGACGGTGGGGTGGGAGGAGGTATTGTTTCATATTCTCTGTGTATATATAAAGTCTGCTGCAGTTTCCACGGTATGCATCCGATGAAGTGAGCTGTAGCTCACGAAAGCTTATGCTCAAATAAATTGGTTAGTCTCTAAGGTGCCACAAGTACTCCTTTTCTTTTTGCGAATACAGACTAACACGGCTGTTACTCTGAAACCTATCCATGAAATGTCAGCTTTGAGTTTAGATGAAAAACCTGTATAGAAATCAGTTCCATCTTACTTTGCAAAGGAATGATATAAGGTAAATAGCGTAGGAAAAATCACATTCAAATTTATTGTTTAAAATTATAACAATCTTTTAAAATAGTAAGTTGTTTTTGCTTAGTTACTTTAAAACAAAGACAGATAACAAAATTATCCACCAAGCATAGCAGAAATAGTGATAATATCTTTGAAATTCAAATCAGTACTCAAATTATACTATCATTATTAAAATACTTTCAGAACATTCAGATTATTCTAAGTGAGAGAAAAATATTTGCTTAAAAAAACCCCAGCTTTTAAAATCTATAGAAATATTTGTGATACTCTAAATTTTGTTTAATTAAGCCCTTCTATACTTAGCATTTCACAAAAGTACAATATATACATCAACTCTATATAAAGTTAAATGACTGATGTAATTTTAGCACTAAATGGGAGATTAACTATAAATTTGGCTACAGTGTTCTTCAGATCACATGATAAAATGTGGATAAAGCAGATGACTTAAAGAGTAAGTTTGGAGAGTAAAGCTTTACAATGAATGCAGAAGCCATGACTCTGTTCATTGGGCATGCAAGCTTGTTTAGCTCAGTTGATCACTGGCTTTAACAATGCACTTTATATGCAGTGTTGATTTTTCCTTTTTCCTGTGAGGCATTTATTCCATCTCTACTGCATATTGCCCAGTCAATTAACGGGATCAGCAAAGCAATGATGGGGAAGAGGAGAGGGAGTTTTTAAAATTTTGTCTCTACCAAAAGAATTGCTTGCTCCAGTTCCTCTTTCTTTCTTTCTTTCTTTCTTTCTTTCTTTCTTTCTTTCTTTCTTTCTTTCTTTCTTTCTTTCTTTCTTTCTTTCTTTCACTCTAAAGACTCTTAAAACTAAGATATGCATGAGTTGGTTAAAGTATTTTATCAGCTCAGTGCCAATTTCAAATTTCCAGCTCTTGTATAAGCTGCCTTTTTATAAGCAGTTCCTCCTCTTCCCCCCTCCTTTTTCTTCTCTGTATTTTGGAATCTTGTTAAGGAAGAGCAAGCCTTCTCTGAATTTGTTACCATAATGGTGGAGGATTAAACCTGGGACCCATTCTGTGTTCAGAAAAGCCATTTTAGACTATTAAAAATACTCTCTTGGGCAGAAATTTTAACATGTCAAGAGGACTCCAGTACAAGAGCTAAGATGAAAAAGCTACAGAGTAACTCAAATACCCTAAGAGAACTTGCTTCAATATAGAAATCCCCTCCAACCACACACCCCTAGTTGTCACCTACTACCCCACTCTGGAACCCATATTGGTGTATTATTAAACAACTACAACCCATGCTCAATGGGGACCACATCCTGAAAGAAATCTTTCCAGAACCCTTTCTTCTGGTCTTCAAATGACGCCACCGCCCCCACCCCCTCAAACCCCCTCCCCAAGCTTGTCCCTTTCACCAACAGAAGTTGGTCCAATAAAAGATATTACCTCTTCCACCTTGTCTCTCTAATATCCTGGGGCCACAACATTGCATAAAACAGTGGCTGCAGAAAAAGCTGATAGAAATGCATGTAGAGAGAACGTGTTAAATAGTTTCCCTAAAGGTTGGAATTAGAAATCTGCTTTGAATGCTATCTTCTTCTACTTAGTTTGCTGTCCTTGCTGAGAGAGCTACATTTTCATACCATTATATGTCAAACTGCAATGTGTTTCAGAGTGGAAGAGGGTCTAGTTTGACTTATTTGTTAATTATGAAAGACAGTATTGGAACCAAAAGTTTTTGTGGCAGTTGGGAATTAGAGTTTGTGATTAGCTAGTGGGAGGTAAGGGTGTCTATCCTCCAGGCTTCTGCTTTAATAGCAGCATACAGTAAAAGTGCCAGTAAAGACTTTTCTTATTTACATATGATTCTTACAAAGCCTATCTCTGGAAAATCTGGCAAAAAGATTACAAAACAGACTGCTTACTTAAAGGAATACATTAGTATTTTGCTCAGCATAACACTTTATATATTCTCAAGGTCACCACATCACTTGTCACCATGAATGGCAAAATGATTTGTAAAGATGTTTCATTACAAATAGCTTTTCTTAGGCCTGGTCTACCCTACAAAGTTAGATTGATGCAAGGCAGCTTACTTGACTTACTCCATAAGCATCTATGCCAAAATGTTGCTATCTCCGATGTAACTCGCCATCTATGCTGACTTAATAACTCCAACTCTGCGAGAGGCGTAGCACTTAGGTCGACATAGTTAGGGCAATGAAGTGGCAGTGCAGATACTGTGTTACTTATGTCAAATGTAGTGGCCTCCAGCAGGTGTCCCACAATGCCCCACAGTGACGGCTCTGGTCACCATTTTGAACTCCACTGCCCCAGCAGCCAGCTACACAGGTATATGCCCCTCCCCTTTTAAAACCCTGCAAATTTTTGAAATGCCATTTCCTGTTTGCTCCGCATGGAGAGTTCACCAAGCAAATTCCCAGCTGACTATGCCAGCTCCACTCTGCAGACACGCTCCTGCCTAGAGCACACAGGAGGTCATGGATCTCCTGGGTCTGTGGGGAGAAGAAGCTATGCAGGCACAGCTACAATCCAACTGTAGAATCTTAGATAACTGCAAGCAGATCACTCAGGCATGAGGGAGAAGGGCTAAAAGAGGGACATGCAAGAGTGCTGCATGAAAGTCAAGGAGCTGTGGCAGGCGTACCAGAAGGCAAGGGAGGCTCTCTGGTGCGGAGCCACAGACTTGCCACTTTTATAACAAGGTGCATGCCATCCTCGGCAGAGACTCCACAACCACTGCCTGCGGATACATCTGGGTAGCTGGAATCACAGGTCCCCAAAGTGAACAGTGAGAAGGAGGTTTTGGAAGAGGAAGAGGACAGGGCCGTCCCTACCCATACGCAAAGTACACAGCTATGTAGGGCACCAGGAAATTTGGGGCACCACAATTGCACAGCTGCATGCTGCTCCAGCACCTGCCCTGCCTCTTCCCCATGGCCCCCGCCCCTGCTCCACCCCCGCCCTGCCTCTTCCCACTCCTGCTCCACCCCAGCCCTGCCCCCACTCCACGCCTTCACCAAAGCCTCCGCCCCACCCCTTCCTGCGCCTGCTCCGCCCCAACCCCCTCACCCACTCCCTGAGGACTGAAGCAGGACTGGGCCTTCACTCACCAGCAGTGGGAAGTGCAGCAACCCAGCCCCAGCTGCGCTGCTGGTGGGTGCTGGGGGGCAGTTCCTGTCCCCCAAGCCAGCCCCCCCAACGGGGGGGGGAATGGGTAGGGCCCCAGAATAGCTAGGTATGGCCCTGGAAAAGGAGGAGGAGTTCCGGGACAGGCGACTGAGGGATCCAATGGCAAGCGAGCCAGGATCTGTTCTTGACTCCAGAGCAGTTGAGCCAGTCCCTACAGTCCTGCATAGGCGAGCCTGATGCAGAGGAAGGAACTTCTGGTAGGTGTGCAGTTTGATATTACAGGGACACATCTGTTCATTTACTCTTTATTTATCATTTAATCTTTTTAATCAGGAAGAGGTAGGGAAATAATCAAGGGAGGTAGATGCTTCTCATTCTCATGTCCAATTAGGCAGAGGGAACAGTTTGTTTATGTGTACTAGGATATCCTGTGACTCCTCCATAGACATCTCAAGGAAAGGTTCCTGAAGGTAGTCTGCAATTTTCTGCTGAAGGTGTTTTGCAGGGAAAGGGGGCTTGTCTTATTTCTTCCACTGCGGTAGGACACTTTCCCACGCCACTGAGCAATTACTTCAGTAGGCACTATTGCAGCACACAAGCTAGCAGCATACAGACTCAGTCTGCAGCCAGATGTATGAAGGAGCTGCCCTTTCAGCATCTGTTACCCTCAGGAGTGAGATTACAGCTAAAATCACCGCCCACTGCCTGTAGAAAATGGTGTCAGTATTCAGTTCAATGGCCCTATCCGCATATATATATACTCATGCCTGTGGAACCCCCGCCCCCTTATTGTCCCAACTTGCCCGCTCCTCCCCCACTGCAGGCTATACTCCCCATGGCTGAGACTGCAGACGTGCTCTATAAATTCCAAGGAGAAGTGAGTATGTAGTGCTTGCAACTTGTGTGGATCAAGGAGCATGAGTTCAGTATCCTGTTTCCATTTATCTTGTGAATACACTCACAATAGGACCACCGTGCAGTGTATCTTTTGCAGCTGGAAATGTGGCCTTGAGGGTCTCTCCATCCACACAACCCAGGAGAGTGGCTCAGCCAGATAAGAAGGAGAAGGAAGAGGAGGCAGGATGACATGTTCCAAGAGATCCTGCAAGCCTCTGATACTTCAGATACCAAGCACTGGGCTTGGAGGATCACCACTTGTGGACAGAATGGACAAGGATAGAGCGGAGAGGAGCAAAGCACAGGACAAGGAGAGAAACAGGCAGCAGGACACACTAGCGCTTCTCAAGAAGCAAACAGACGTGCTGGAGACTCTTGTTGACCTTCAGGTTCAACAGATCCATGCTCAGCTCCCTCTGCGGCCCATAGAGAACCTCATTCCATGACCTCCCTATACCCGCCATACATTCCATGTGGAGACCGGGGCTGCTGCTCTACCCCAGCACTCTGCCTCGGAGGACAGTACAGAGAATCACAGCCGCACATACGCTGACCCGTGAGAGACACAGTGTATGTGTTGGTGAAATGAAAATGACTGTTCTTTCCCTTTCAAATGTTCTTTCCCTTGTATTTATAAGGTTTCATTCAGTTTTTAATATGTTTGTTTGCACAGGTTTGGAATAAAAATCTAGCTATGGAAACTGAATTCATATTTCTTAGTTCACAACATATGCTGGCTGGGTCTCACATCATTCAGTGATAATAGCCATAGGTGCATGGGCAATGTTATATTACTATACAGCATTCATTATAAGGTTCATACCTGAGTGCAATAAAACAAGGCCTGGCAGAGCACAGTACAGCAACACACATTACTGTGGCTCACTATTAAAACAGGTTTCTGATGCCACCTTGAAGTGAATAGCTCCCCATTGAACTCTTCTTACAGGCCTGGTATCTGGCTGCTGAAAATCGGCAAACAGCTGTTCCACCGCCTCCTTCTTCCCCCTTCTACCAATTTTGCTGTCCCAAGCAGTCGCCGCCGAATTGCCACCACCGCAACAGCAGCAGAGCTGCCACCAAATTGCCGCCGCACCCAGAAGAGCAGCGCAGCAGCAACCCAAAAGCTGCTGACGAATTGCTGCTGCGGGACACGGACGGCCACCCCATTCTGATTGCCGCCCCAAGCACCTGCTGGGAAAGCTGGTGCCTGGAGCCGGCCCTGTTCTCCCCCTCCCCCCGGCAAAAACTTGTCTCCCTTTGCTTCACAGTATTATGAAGCACCCACTTGGCATAGGGATATTTTTTTTCATTGAGGTCTAATCTTGAGAGTAGACAGTGCCAACAGTCTTTCAGACAGCCAAAGACACATTCAATTGTCATTCTGCACTGGCTCAGCCTCTAGTTGAAGCACTCCTTGCTGCTCTCAGGGTGGCTGGTGACCAGCTTCATGAGTCACGGGAGTAAGGGGTAGGCTGAGTCTCAGGATCACTAATGGCATTTCAGCATCCCCAATGATGATCCTCTGGTCTGGAAAGAAAGTCCCTGCTTGCAGCTTTCTGAACAGGCCTGTGTTCTTAAAGATGTATAGTCATGCCCCTTCCCTGACCACCCCGCACTGATGTTGGTAACAAGTCCCCAGTAATCCACCAGCACTTTCAATACCATAGAAAAGTAGCCCTTTCTGAGGATGTACTCTGTGGCAAGGTAGTCTGGTGCCAAAATAGGGGTATGTGTGCCGTCTATCAGCCTACCTCAGTTTGGGAACCCCATTTCTGCAAATGGGCCTGCACAAATCTGTTATGTTTTGCACATTGCCCAGAGTCACAGTCCTTCGTAGCAGGACCCAATTAATGGCTCTGCACACTTAGAATCATAGAATATTAGAGTTGGAATGGACCTCAGGAGGTCATCTAGTCCAACCCCCTGCTCAAAGCAGGGTCAATCCCCAATTTTTGCCCCAGATCCCTAAATGGCCCCCTCAAGGATTGAACTCAGTTTAGCAGGCCAAAGCTCAAACCACTGAGCTACCGCTTGCATCACAACAACCCCCACAGTGGATTTCCCAACTCCAAATTGGATTCCCGACTGATCAGGAGCTATCTGGTGTTGCAAGCTTCTGCACAGCAATCGCCACTCACTTCTCCACTGTCAGTGCAGCTCTCATTTTGGTGTCATTGTGCCATATGGCTGGGGTGAGCTCCGCACAGACTTCCAGGAATGTGACCTGCACATGTGAAAGTTCTGCAGCCACTGCTCATCATCCCATACCTGCATAAAGATGCAATCCCACCAGTCAGTGCTTGTTTCTCAGGCCCAGAACTGGTGCTCCACCATCTGCAGCTGCTCCGTAAATGCCAACAACAACCTTGAATTGTTTCTTTCTATGTCCCACAGCAAGGCAGCCTCCAAGGAATTGTCTTGTTCTCCCACCTGGCTCCTCTGGCGGCTCTGCAAATACTGCAAGATCCGGCACGTTGTGCTCACAACACCCATCACAATAGTGCAGAGCTGTGTAGGATCAGGCTTCTCATATCTATGGCAGATGCACAGGTTTGTGGGGCTTTTGAAAAGAGGCATGAAACATTATGGAATGCAGATAAAATTATGGGATGGAGAAAACTACATTCTGATGCTGAAACCATGTTCCAAGTCAGCCCTGTACAACTTGTTTGTCCCAATAAGGCATTGCAAACCCTTCCCAAAACATCCTGCACTAGATGGTGGTGAGTTGCACAGCGGGATAGATACCCATTGTGACATTGCATTCCATATGATTTTATGAAAATATGCTAATGAGTGTGAATATAATGTAACTGGAATGTGCTTCATGCAAAAGGTCTCTTGTAAGGTATCATTACAAAGCTTATAATCTACTGAGTGTGGTCATCCTATTTGTACAAATGTATCATTCTTGTATCTGAAACTAGAAGTATGAAATATAACTTTGAGGTCCTATTGTAATTATGCAAAGTGTGGGATGTTAATGGTGGTTTGGAATCTTGATGGTTCCCATTAACTAGGACAATTGGTTGTGCAGGGTTCTGAAGGCCCAAACTGGCAGAGAAAACGGGCTCAGAGATAGTCTCAGCACATCAGGTGACAGTCCCAAGGGGGCTCCATGACCGATCCTGTCACACCCACGGTGCACTGCTCTCTGCATCAATGCAAGCCTTGGTAGTGAGGATGTGCACTGCTGACACAAGGAGCATACTGTGGACATGCAAAAGTGATTTAATTACTGTGGCAGCTATATGTCAATGTAACTTTGGTCGACTTAATTTTGTATTGTAGACTTGCCCCTTAGTCTAGTTCTGGAGGCAGTGGTAGATATGCTGGAGGGTAGGGATAGGATACAGAGGGACCTAGACAAATTAGAGGATTGGGCCAAAAGAAATCTGATGAGGTTCAACAATCTCCTTGGACTCTCCTTCCTTACAGGTTTTTAAGGTCAGGCTCGACAAAGCCCTGGCTGGGATGATTTAGTTGGGGATTGGTTCTGCTTTGAGCAGGGTGTTGGGCTAGATGGCCTCCTGAGTTCCCTTCCAACCCTGATATTCTATGAGTCTATGATTTTTTGACATTTGGAATGTGTAAAAACAATGGAAGAGACTGTGAACTAATTTCCACTCTGCTTTATTATCGGAAGAAAAATTTTGAAGTTTAACATCTATTTAAATATTAAAGAAACATCTTGTTTAAATATTAGTGTTATTTTTTACTGCTGATAAACTATTATTAAGACAGATTAGAAACTATTTTATGGTTTTAGGACTAAATCCTAGATATTCTGGGCATTGTAATTCCCACTAAAGCCAATGGGAAGTCAGCTGAGAAGTACTCATCTAATCAAAATTGTTCTAATGGAACAGTTTTCCATTGGAAAATGATGATTCAATGAAATCAAAATGTCATGCAGGAATAAATAATGAATAAATATAAATATAATGTAATACAAAGCTAATTATTGATAAAGTTGAAATGAATGTTGTTTTGATTTCCCAAAATTAACTTTTAGAATTCCCATTCCATGGGAATTTTGCATTTTTGTTCCAATTCAAAACCAAAAACCAAACAAACAAAAAAAGGAATTGCCTACAGAACAAGAATTCTGGGTTCTGACCAGCTCTATCAATCTTTCAGTATTGTCTCAGTCACTGATACTAAGTTCTCTTTGATTCTTCTGGTCCTTAGTGTGCTGTCATATGTGAATGTCTATTCAAGGAAGCAGACAATAGGCCAGATTTCCCCCTTAATTACATCCAGGCAACCAGGCTGAAGTCACTGGTGTTGCCTGAGTGTACTTGAAGAGAGAATTTGATATATGCAATATTATTTATGCAGAATGTCAGTTTCTATTGTCTAAGGGTATGTCTACACTACGGAATAAGGTCGAATTTATAGAAGTCGGTTTTTTAGAAATCGGTTTTATATATTCGAGTGTGTGTGTGTCCCCGCAGAAAATGCTCTAAGTGCATTAAGTGCATTAACTCGACGGAGTGCTTCCACAGTACCGAGGCTAGAGTCGACTTCCGGAGCGTTGCACTGTGGATAGCTATCCCACAGTTCCCGCAGTCTCCGCTGCCCATTAGAATTCTGGGTTGAGATCCCAATGCCTGATGGGGCTAAAACATTGTCGCGGATGGTTCTGGGTACATATCGTCAGACCTCCCTTCCCTCCCTCCCTCCGTGAAAGCAAGGGCAGACAATCGTTTCGCGCCTTTTTTCCTGAGTTACCTGTGCAGATGCCATACCACGGCAAGCATGGAGCCCACTCAGGTAACCGTCACTGTATGTCTCCTGGGTGCTGGCAGACGCGGTACGGCATTGCTACACAGTAGCAGCAACCCATTGCCTTGTGGAAGCAGACGGTACAGTACGACTGGTAGCCATCCTCGTCATGTCCGAGGCGCTCCTGGCCACGTCGGCTGGGAGCGCCTGGGCAAACATGGGCGCAGGGACTAAATTTGGAGTGACTTGAACAGGTCATTCTCTTTAGTCCTGCAGTCAGTCCTAGTGAACTGTCTTATGGTGAGCAGGCAGGCGATATGGATTGCTAGCAGTCCTATTGCATCATCTTCTGCTGGGCAGGCAAGAGATGAGGATGGCTAGCAGTCCTACTGCACCATCTTCTGCTGAGCAGCCATGAGATGTGGATGGCATGCAGTCCTTCTGCACCATCTGCTGCCAGCCAAAGATGTAAAAGATAGATGGAGTGGATCAAAACAAGAAATAGACCAGATTTGTTTTGTACTCATTTGCCTCCTCCCCTGTCTAGGGGACTCATTCCTCTAGGTCACACTGCAGTCACTCACAGAGAAGGTGCAGCGAGGTAAATCTAGCCATGTATCAATCAGAGGCCAGACCAACCTGCTTGTTCCAATAAGAACAATTACTTAGGTGCACCATTTCTTATTGGAACCCTCCGTGAAGTCCTGCCTGAAATACTCCTTGATGTAAAGCCACCCCCTTTGTTGATTTTAGCTCTCTGAAGCCAACCCTGTAAGCCGTGTCGTCAGTCGCCCCTCCCTCCATCAGAGCAACGGCAGACAATCGTTCCGCACCTTTTTTCTGTGCGGACGCCATACCAAGGCAAGCATGGAGGCCGCTCAGCTCACTTTGGCAATTAGGAGCACATTAAACACCACATGCATTATCCAGCAGTATATGCAGCACCAGAACCTGGCAAAGTGATACCGGGTGAGGAGGCGACGTCAGCGCGGTCACGTGAGTGATCAGGACATGGACACAGATTTCTCTGAAAGCATGGGCCCTGCCAATGCATGCATCATGGTGTTAATGGGGCAGGTTCATGCTGTGGAACGCCAATTCTGGGCTCGGGAAACAAGCACAGACTGGTGGGACCGCATAGTGTTGCAGGTCTGGGACAATTCCCAGTGGCTGCGAAACTTTCGCATGCGTAAGGGCACTTTGATGGAACTTTGTGACTTGCTTTCCCCTGCCCTGAGGTGCATGAATACCAACATGAGAGCAGCCCTCACAGTTGAGAAGCGAGTGGTGATAGCCCTGTGGAAGCTTGCAATGCCAGACAGCTACCGGTCAGTTGGGAATCAATTTGGAGTGGGCAAATCTACTGTTTGGGGCTGCTGTGATGCAAGTAGCCCACGCAATCAAAGATCTGCTGATATCAAGGGTAATGACCCTGGGAAATGTGCAGGTCATAGTGGATGGCTTTGCTGCAATGGGATTCCCCTAACTGTGGTGGGGCCATAGATGGAACCCATATCCCTATCTTGGCACCGGAGCACCAAGCCGGCGAGTACATAAACCACAAGGGGTACTTTTCAATAGTTCTGCAAGCTCTGGTGGATCACAAGGGACATTTCACCAACATCAACGTGGGATGGCCGGGAAAGGTACATGACGCTCGCATCTTCAGGAACTCTGGTCTGTTTCAAAAGCTGCAGGAAGGGACTTTATTTCCAGACCAGAAAATAACTGTTGGGGATGTTGAAATGCCTATATGTATCCTTGGGGACCCAGCCTACCCCTCAATGCCATGGCTCATGAAGCCGTACACAGGCAGCCTGGACAGTAGTCAGGAGCTGTTCAACTACAGGCTGAGCAAGTGCAGAATGGTGGTAGAATGTGCATTTGGACGTTTAAAGGCGCACTAGGGCAGTTTACTGACTCGCTTAGACCTCAGTGAAACCAATATTCCCACTCTTATTACTGCTTGCTGTGTGCTCCACAATATCTGTGAGAGTAAGGGGGAGACATTTATGGCGGGGTGGGAGGTTGAGGCAAATCGCCTGGCTGCTGGTTACGCGCAGCCAGACACCAGGGCGGTTAGAAGAGCACAGGAGGGCGCGGTACGCATCAGAGAAGCTTTGAAAACCAGTTTCATGACTGGCCAGGCTATGGTGTGAAAGTTCTGTTTGTTTCTCCTTGATGAAACCCCCTGCCCCTTGGTTCACTCTACTTTCCTGTAAGCTAACCACCCTCCCCTCCTCCCTTCGATCACCGCTTGCAGAGGCAATAAAGTCATTGTTGCTTCACATTCATGCATTCCTTATTCATTCGTCACACAAATAGGGGGATGACTACCAAGGTAGCCCAGGAGGGGTGGTGGAGGAGGGAAGGAAAATGCCACACAGCACTTTAAAAGTTTACAACTTTAAAATTTATTGAATGCCAGCCTTCTTTTTTTTGGGCAATCCTCTGTGGCTGAGTGGCTGGTTGGCCGGTGGCCCCCCCACCGCATTCTTGGGCGTCTGGATGAGGAGGGTATGGAACTTGGGAAGGAGGGCGGTTGGTTACACAGGGGCTGTAGTAGCAGTCTGTGCTCCAGCTGCCTTTGCTGCAGCTCAGCCATACACTGGAGCATACTGGTTTGGTCCTCCAGCAGCCTCAGCATTGAATCCTGCCTCCTCTCATCACGCTGCCACCACCTTTCAGCTTCAGCCCTCTCTTCAGCCTACCACCTCTCCTCCCAGTCATTTTGTGCTTTCCTGCACTCTGACATTATTTGCCTCCACACATTCGTCTGTGCTCTGTCAGTGTGGGAGGACAGCATGAGCTCAGAGAACATTTCATCTCGAGTGCGTTTTTTTTTCTTTCTAAGCTTCACTAGCCTCTGGGAAGGAGAAGATCCTGTGACCATTGAAACACATGCAGCTGGTGGAGAAAAAAAAAAGGGACAGCGGTATTTTAAAAGACACATTTTACAAAACAGTTGCTACACTCTTTCAGGGTAAACCTTGCTGTTAACATTACATACATAGCACATGTGCTTTCATTACAAGGTTGCATTTTTCCTCCCTACACCGCGTGGCTACCCCCTCAACCCTCCCCCCTCCCTGTGGCTAACAGCAGGGAACATTTCTGTTTAGCCACAGGCAAACAGCCCAGCAGGAACGGGCACCTCTGAGTGAATGTTCCCTGAAGAAAAGCACCCTATTTCAACCAAGTGACCATGAATGATATCTCACTCTCCTGAGGATAACACAGAGAGATAAAGAACGGATGTTGTTCGAACGCCAGCAAACATACACTGCAATGCTTTGTTGTACAATGATTCCCGAGTATGTGTTACTGGCCTGGAGTGGTAAAGCGTCCTACCATGAAGGACACAATAAGGCTGCCCTCCCCAGAAACCTTTTGCAAAGGCTTTGGGAGTACATCCAGGAGAGCCGCGAATGCCAGGGCAAAGTAATCCTTTCACATGCTTGCTTTTAAACCATGTATAGTATTTTAAAAGGTACACTCACCGGAGGTCCCTTCTCCGCCTGCTGGATCCAGGAGGCAGCCTTGGGTGGGTTCGGGGGGTACTGGCTCCAGGTCCAGGGTGAGAAACAGTCCCTGGCTGTCAGGAAAACCGGTTTCTCCACTTGCTTGCTGTGAGCTATCTACAACCTCATCATCATCTTCGTCCCCAAAACCTGCTTCCGTATTGCCTCCATCTCCATTGAATGAGTCAAACAACACGGCTGGGGTAGTGGTGGCTGAACCCGCTAAAATGGCATGCAGCTCATCATAGAAGCGGCATGTTTGGGGCTCTGACCCGGAGCGGCCGTTCGCCTCTCTGGTTTTCTGGTAGGCTTGCCTCAGCTCCTTCAGTTTCAGGCGGCACTGCTTCGGGTCCCTGTTATGGCCTCTGTCCTTCATGCCCTGGGAGATTTTGACAAAGGTTTTGGCATTTTGAAAACTGGAACAGAGTTCTGATAGCACGGATTCCTCTCCCCATACAGCGATCAGATCCCGTACCTTCCGTTCGGTCCATGCTGGAGCTCTTTTGCGATTCTGGAACTCCATCATGGTCACCTCTGCTGATGAGCTCTGCATGGTCACCTACAGCTTGCCACGCTGGCCAAACAGGAAATGAGATTCAAAAGTTCGCGGTTCTTTTCCTGTCTACCTGGCCAGTGCATCTGAGTTCAGAGTGCTGTCCAGAGTGGTCACAATGGAGCACTCTGGGATAGCTCCCGGAGGCCAATACCGTCGAATTGTGTCCACAGTACCCCAAATTCGAGCCGGCAAGGCCAATTTAAGCGCTAATCCACTTGTCAGGGGTGGAGTAAGGAAATGGATTTTAAGAGCCCTTTAAGTCGAAATAAAGGGCTTCATCGTGTGGACGGGTGCAGGTTTACATCGATTTAATGCTGCTAAATTCGACCTAAAGTCCTAGTGTAGACTAGGGCTAACAGTAGTAGCAGTCCCTCAGAGATTGCAGCTCCTCCTACACTGTAATCCTCATATAGATAGCCTGCAGGGAAGAGTAAAAGGGTGCTTTAAACTCATTTACTTCCATGTGCAGTCTTAGATATGTACAGCAAGCCATGATTTTGCCCAGAGAGTGAAGAAAGCATATTTAACTCTGAGGAAATCAGCAACAGGTGTACACTTACCAGCCATGTATATTGCAATATTATTCCAAACACAAAATGGCCCGTTTTTGTTTTTTATGCTCTCAGTTAACTGTGTGCATAAGGTGGCTAGAAGAATTTTCCAATTAAACCTCCCACTCCATTCCTTCCACTCTGTCTCACTCCATTCCTTCCATTCTCCTCTGAATAGGCTTGATCCAACTCTATTAAGTTATTGAAGTCAATGGGGCCTACCTGAGTGATAATTATACAATATTTGGATTCTGATATTTACTTTTTCTGATTTTTGGTGTTTATAATTTTGTCAGCCTTTCATATTCAAAGATCGTGAGATTTAAAAAAAATCATTTTCTTTGCTTTTCTGATTCATTGTTCAACATTTTCCCTGCTGCAACCAGGATGGCTGGATTTTTTTTTTTAAATGAAAGTTAAGATTGTCACATAACTTTGGGAGCTGGGACTTTCAGAAAACCCCCAAACATCTCCAGAACTGACAGAACTGTGTTTATTTTTAGGCAGACTAACTCTTTTTAGGTAAAACATCATTCTTTGTGTTTAAAAAATGATTTTTCTTGGCTCCATGCCTGCAATCCTGCAAGAAGACACCTGTGTCTGTAGGGAGCAGCTTGCAGGGTTGGGGCTCCGTCCTGTTGTATCCCCCCCAAAAAAAAAACGTTTAGGGTCCCAACCATCCCTTCCAACTCCGTAAAACAGCCGTAGTGCAGAAGTACCAAGATACTTTTTTGCGAGGGGGCCCGGAAACTTTATTTTCAAAGTTAAGCGTTTTGAAATGGCTTTTGCTTCAGTTCAGAAATCATGGGGCAAATCCGAGACGCGCTGATCACCTGGCCCGCTGGGTTCAATGGGAGCTTGAGGCTCATCAACACCTCTCAGAAGCGGGCCTATTGGCTTCGGTGGAAATGGGAGCTGCTGGCTCCCAGGAGCGGGCCCTATATCGGCTACTTTGGGAGGGGAAACCATAGATCGGAGAGAATAATCCATAGGGCTGAAGGCTCGTCTCAGCCGCCGGGAGCAGAGGGAACCGAGACGCACGAGCGCTCCGCTACCCTTCCCCAGATGGTATCATCCCCACCGAGCCCTTATCCCAGCGTGGTATATCCCAGCGGAGGAGGAGCTTCTCTCGCCACCCCCCCAGTGTGGAGCGGAATAGGCTCGTGCTCGTCGCGCCAGCCTTTGTGTGAGAGCGCGCGGGCGCCACACACCGGGGCGCCGGGCAGGCCGAGTCGGACGGGTGTGATGCGGCCGGTGAGTGGGGCGGGCGGTACTTTGGAGGTGGGGAAAGGAGTTCGGGCTGCGGCTGCCTGGGGGTGGGTAACGACGGCGCTGGGCGGCCGGGAGAGCTGAGGGGAGGGAGCCGGGTAGCCCCCCCCCCGCCGCCGCCGCCAGCGGGGCTGGAAAGTTTGGGGTGAGGCGCTGGGAAGCAGGGGTCGGCTCTGTGGTGAGCCCGGCTCCCACCCCACGAGTCCCGGCGGCTCCTCGGGCTCCCAGCCCGGTAGGAGGCGGCTCCTCCTCGGGGGACTCGCTCTCCTGGGACGCTCCAACTCGGGGCCGAAACTTGTGGTTTTTCCCTTCCGGGCAGCCGGGGCCGGCTGCGCCGCAGGGCGCCGCGGGAGCGAGTCCGGGAGCGCTGCGCCCCTGGGACACCCCGCCGCGGGGCCGGCGCACGGGAGGGGCCAGGCTGGCCGCAGCTGCTCAGAGTGGAGCGGGGTGGGTTAGCCAGCGTGTCCCCCGGCAGTCGGGGTGGGGGGGGACAAGCGCCGGGGCGGGTTGGCTTTGGCCGCCCCGTAGGACATGGTGTGGCCCGTGGGAGGCGAGTCCGTGCCGTGCCGGCTATGGAGGGCGGGGGCGTGGGCCGTGGCACCCCCGGAGGGCATGGAGTGAGAGTGACACTGAGTGTAAGTCTGGCCCTGCGCTTCAGGTTGTTCATGGGCAGGGCAAGCAGTTAGAGAACTTGATCTACTCTTTCCTTGCCGGGAAAGGGGACACAGTGGGCTTATTTCTTGCCCTTCCTCAGCGTGGGAAATTCCATTTGAAGCCCTGGGGAACTGGTGAGGTCCCAAGTAAATTAAATTATTCTTTCTCTCTCTGCAGATGGCTTTCTGGATACCATGATCAGCAGTGGATTTAATATTTTATATATCCAGATATGTCTTGATCTCTCTCCCGTAACTCTTTTCAATGTGAGCATGGAAGAATAACCCAGTTAGAGGCTGCTTTTCAAGTCTCATCCTCTCCAAGTCACAACAGGAACATATCTAGGCAGTGTGGGGGTGGCAGAGGCTGTTGCTGCCCTGGATTTTTCCTCCACATTCTTTGCCCAGAGTGAGGGTCTCTGTTTCTGACCATGATGAAAACTGAAGGCAAAGGGGAAAGGACTCTGAGAAGCGCTTCTCCACACAGAAATACTTATAAATCTGATTTCCATGCCATCAAGTGCTCCTTCGATGGGGTAAACATCCCTGAAAATGCTTCCAACAAAGTGGGCCCCCAACAGAAGCTGAACACAACCTCCAGTGGAGGGGGAAATGACCCACTTAGCCGCGGCAGAGCTGCCACCTACGGCAACAGAGTACACAAGATCAAAAACATGTTCCTGCAGATGGGGGGCTCCTCTGCCACACCACTGTGTGAAAGTAGCTCCCCCACTGAGGCCAAGATCATCAGCAGGGCAGTACCAACCGATCTTGTTACTTCTCCCAGCAGCCCATCTTTCCACGGTGTCCAAAAAAATAACCTCCTTAATACCAGCCCCTGCTGCAGCCCTCTGGACCCACTGCCTGTGTCTTCCACGGGTGACAAAATCATCCGCAGCAAAGATGAGGGAGATCTCGACAAAGCTGCCCTGGCAGAAAAGTTTTCTGAGACCAGGAAACTTTTTGAGAGGAACATAAAGCAGCGGAGCTCGGTGGACAGATATTCTCCCAGCAAATGTGAAAGAAGTGAAGATAAGACGAGATGTGGTTCAGCCTCTCCTGACTGCAGCAGTGTGGTGGATCATTTTAATTTCAATTTCAATATAGATGTGATCCCTCATCTAGCCCTGGAAAGAGCTGAAAGTCAAGGCAATGATGAGCACAGGCAGCAGCATCTCAGTTGTGGCCCAAGATCCTCCTCCTTGAATGCAGGACCAATTTCTAGGAGGCTGGAAAGTTTTCTTGGTGACAGTGACACTGAAGAATCCAAAGAAATTTACAAAAGTGAGAGTGCCCCAAGTCAAGGGTATGTGCTCCCCTATAGCTGTGAGTCACCTGCTGCGATTCAAGGATGCCCATGCCCCAAAGAGCCCGTTTGTCTCAGTAGTAGCAGCAGGGATGAGCTGAGCAAGTCACCTGAAGAAGTGCATACAAGGGAGCAAGTGGCTCCTGGGAGGGGCCATCCTGATGTGAACAACACATCTGATAAGGAGGCAAAGAGGTTAGCGGACAGTGCCCCCCAACAGGTCTCCCAGGTAGAGATGGTTCAGGCTGAACTGGTTGCGGTGCAAAAAGAAACCTCAGGGAATAAAGAAGATACCTTGAGGAAAGATAGTGTCTTTCATGGGAAACAACCACTCAGGCACCAAACTGGGGAAGAGAACAATCATTCATTTGGAGGACTGGAAGAGGTTACGGTATGCAGTGAGCCCAGTCAGAAAGAAATAAGAGAGGGGGTGTCTCTGAAGGAAGTTCTTATCACACAGGTTCTGGACAATCTAGAACAGGAGGGAGACATTGAAGAGGAGGAGCATATGGTGGAAAATCAGAGAGAGAAGTTCATTGCATTTTCTGTCAGTGCTTTTGGAATAGAGAATGCAGGTTTTGATGATGACAGGGATACAGAGTCTGAAAACCAGGGCCCTGAAGGTAAAGAAACATTGGAGGGGGAAGAGGACTATACCTATGACAATGATTATGAGGAGTTTCCTGGGCTATCTGAAGAGGAAGATCCTGAGCCAGACAGAAGAGTCAAGTTTTCAACAGCCCCTATCAAGGTAAAGTATGTCATAATGATGTTTTGCTTTGTTTCTAAACATGTTCTTAGCCATACAGGAAGTGCATTTTGATTATGTGCCTTTCAGAACTTTAAAAATGGTGTTTATATTTCTCATTGTATTAGATTAAATTGCAAAATAAAGCAATATTGAATAGAGTTGTAAACAAGAATTACCACTTCTAACAGGTTTCAGAGTAGCAGCCGTGTTAGTCTGTATTCGCAGAAAGAAAAGGAGTACTTGTGGCACCTTGGAAACGAACAAATTTATTTGAGCATAAGCTTTCGTGAGCTATGCTGTAGCTCACGAAAGCTTATGCTCACCTCTAACAGTTCATTACAAAATTCTTGAGGATTTCAACCCCCTCTCCACCTGAGTTATTACAGCTGTACTTTAAATGCAAGAGGTGTGGGTGATTATTCAGCATACTTTTCTCTATTAGATGATATTATTCAGGGGATAAGGATTTCATCTATGTTATAGTCACGATTTTTACCTTGTTAGGGCTTGCTTTCCCTCCTTTTGAACTGTGGGACCTAAAAAGGGTCTAGTCTATGGGGTCCTCCATGATAGGAATTACAGCATAGTTTCCCAACGTGGCTAAGACATGGGTGTATGCTATCAACCTGTTGGATAAAACTGTTCTAATCATGTTGCCAAACCTATTCTGCTGCAGTAGATTGCAGGACAGTAGCATGGTTCAGGTACAGAGTTAGTACTTGGCTTGATCCTAGTTAAACTCTGGGACCGATCTGTGTTGTCTGTGAAGGAAAAATGATTTTTGTTTTTTACACTTGTCATTTGTGTTAAGTTGTATTTGGATGGAAATTAGAATTCAATTAAAATGCACAAAAAGAGCATTTTAAAATTATGCATTAGTTAAACAAAACTACCTTAAATGTGTTGGATATATAAAAAAATACGTTTATCAAAACCTGTTTTGCATTTAAACATTAATTATTAAACAGAGGGAGTATTATCTGAAGTTAGTGCATTGAACTGATTGTTTCTCATACACTCTGTGACTAAGGCCAGAAGGGACCACGAGATCATCTAGTCCGACGACCTGTGTATCACCCAGCACCCACACCCTAAGCTCAACAGCCAAAATTAGATCAAGGTTTTACAACTCACAGGAGACTAGTCTATTATGTGCCACAGGCAGAGAATAGGAGGGGCTGAGGTGCACCAGTGCCTGAGACCATCGCAGTGGCAGGGGAGTGATGCAGTGTGATCACCCAGAAAATCCTGGCAAGTGATGCACACCCATATGCTGCAGAGGAGGGCAAAAGATCAAAATGTCACTGCCAATCTAGCCTGGAGAAAAATTTCTTCCCGACCCCACATATGGTGATCAGTTAGACCTTGAGCATGTGAGCAAGAACCAGCCAGCCAAGTACCTGAGAGAGAGAGAACATTTGGTGCCACCTGTGAGCCCTGGCCGTCTCCCTCCAATATCTTATTTTTAGCTGTGGCCATCCCTATGTCATGTCTGCTGCTCTTCCCCTCTTTTAGCTATCTGGTGGTTGCAAGGAGAATAGCTTTACTGTTCCCCCCTCCCCCCGTCCAAAGCCTCAGTCTTATTCCATAGCCTCTGGCTTGTAGATATCTGATAAATTTGAAGCATTCCAAAATGCATACTCTGGATGTTTTGAAGGGAGACACATTCTCTCTCTGTTCTACAATCTCATCCCATTGCTTTGTGGTTGTGGGGAGAGGAGTGATGGGGAGGGTGTAGTCTTTGCTGCTTTACTGCTTCCCAGCCTCTTTTTTTGGGGAGGGGAAATAGCTTGAGTGCCTGGCTGTACTGTTGTTCAGAGTTTCTCAAACAACAGTAGCATGAAACTGATCTTACTCTTATCACTTTTCACTGTGCTGTTCAGTTCCCTGCGCTCAACGCTGAAACTAACAAAATTCTGAGCAGCAGAAGAGGCACTGTAGCTGTGTGAGGACTTAGGAAGCCAACATTGCATTAGTTTACGCTGAATTTAAGCTTGGAGGATTATCTTCTCAGCCAGGAGGGTTAGAGGTGTTTTTAAATAAAAGCATAGATTCTGCAGATGCTGTCAGGTAGTAGGAATCTTTCCCCTAGGTGAGTGGATTTTTCAAGCCCTGCTGCTTTTTGATGTCTGTGGAGATACACGGTATTGAGTGAGTGACTTGACTTTCCTCTGACATCGCAGAAGGTGGGTAGTATTGAGCGATTGCTCATCTGCTTTTCGGATGATGTTGAATACCACCTGTTTGTTCTATTATCTCTCCTGTTCAGAGTATTTGTGAAGTTATTAAGGAAGATCATGAGATGGTTTGAGTTGCAATGCCAGTATAATGATGACACTTAGTTCTACATCGCCTTATTGCACCTGCATGGAATAACATGTTTGGTTTTTTTCCTATTTTTGATCAAGTTGGGATATGAATAAGAGCTACTCAACCTGGACAGTAGAGAGGTGGAAACAGATTCTGGTGATGGAAGTGGTAGTAGTAAAGGGCAGCCCTTATAGGACTCTTTGGAAGCAGTGTCTGTATGTCTTTTCAGGGGTTCACGGTTCTGAGTCCTGCTGCAATCCTGGAGAGACTGAGGATTCCAAAAGATAACAGCAGTAGCTAAGAGTATTCTTTCATCTTTGTTTGACAAGGAGGATGTGGTATTTTCTGAGGGATAACTTGAGTGAGTTTGAGTTTCTTGTGTGGCCTTTGGTTTTTTTCCTCTTGGTGTTCTGAGTTAGTCAGTTTATATAATTTTATTTTTACAACTAAACTACAGTTCTTATGTGATGAGTGCATTTTTAAACTTAAAAGATGTATAAAATCTAATTGTTGCAGAATTCATAGGTGGTATACTCATTTTTTTTGGTATCATTGATTTAGAAAATTATTAATAATCAAAGTTCTTAATGTTTATATCTAGAAACAGACTAAAAGTGAGCAAAATTCAGGATTGAGTATTCAAAGTTATGAATACTAACCTAAGTTAACTTAGTCTTTTCTTAAAAATATTTAGGTTAACTGTCTTGAACTATATGAATAGCTGTGAATTAATACAGAATATATTTTATCACCTAACCTGTGTTACATTGAAGACATCTAAATTATTTTGCAGCATGGGATTCATTTTTCTGAATGTGATAAACTGCAATTAAAATGTATGTTTGTTTACATAAGGCTTTCTTTTATTTTAGAAGTTTCCATACCTACTTTTTAAAATCCTGTTTTGGTCCTAACCATATCGGAGGACCTTCTCTTCCAGTGGGATCTTAACTTAACAGGATGGAAAAAAATACTTTAGTCTGACACTTGCTGTGTCAACACTTCAGCATTTGTTGTTTGAAGCCTGAGAGGTTTCATTTTTTGGCAGTGGAATGTCCATTCTTCTCACAAATGCTTTGACTTCTGTCCTCTTTGTACCTCCTCATATGATCCTTTTGGACAACCTTAGACTTGATCCGACTTCTGTCCTCTTTGTACCTCCTCATATGATCCTTTTGGACAACCTTAGACTTGATCCTGGATTTTGGTAAAGCCACTAAAGCAGTGTGCCAGGGAGGAGGGCTGGAGTTGCTGGTTGAAGGGGCTGACCTGAGGAAGCTTACCTGCAGTGAGTCTCTCTGCTTTGCTTCCTACTAGCACAAACCGTATTTCCCAGTCATCCTCCTTGGTATGAGCAGTCTCTTCCTGCTGCTTTCTCTTCCTCAGCCCTGGAAGCAGCAGTGGATGATAGTATGTGCTTTCATCAGATGCTTGGGACTTTTGGCACAAAGCTGAACCCAGAGTCAATGCTACAGTGGCTGCTGACAGTAGGTGGGATGAGAGCTTGCTGCCTTGTCCGGGAAAAGGTGTACATCCATTGAAACAGCCATAGAGGAGCATAACATAGTGGGGCAAAAGCCAATTTTAAGTAGAAGTGTCAAGAATTGGGTTGGCGTGGGATCTGGGTTTTGTACTTAGGAGGTGGCACTGATCTGATCAGTCCTAAAAGTGCCTTTTCCTCAATGTTTCAGTGTGGTAACTTAGAGTGTGTCCACACATACAGCACTGCAGCGGCACAGCTGCATTGATTCAGCTGCGGTGCATCTGGTGAAGGCGCTCTATGCTGATGGGAGAGAGCTCTCCTGTGGGCATAAGAAAACCAACTCTTCAAGCGGCAGAAGCTATGTCAGCGGGAGACGCTGTCCCACTGACATAGCACTGTCTAGAATGACATAAGTTGGGCTAACTTATGTTTCTTATAAAAACAACAAGGAGTCCGGTGGCACCTTAAAGACTAACAGACTTATTTGGGCATAAGCTTTTGTGGATTAAAAAAAACTTCTTCAGATGCATCATGATGCATCATTGTGTTGCTTATGTGGTTTATTCACACCTGTGAGCGACACAAATTCTGCCAACATAAACTGTAGTGTAGACATAACCTAAGGATTAATGTGCTTATTCAAAGGTTTAACTACATTAAAAAGGTAACTTAAGTGTAAATTATGAAAGTAGCCATGTGGGAAAGGAAACTTATTTTTTTTAGTGTGGGGAGGAAATTAAGTATTTACCTGGATTATGCTGCTGCTTTAATGAGGTGGGACTAAAAAAAGAAGTAGCTGTATGTCATAAGGAACAAACTTTGATGGTATACTTGTAAAACTAGGTATTATGGTGGATTAATTAATATTTCAAGACCCCTTGGACAAGTGTAAAAATTTTCTTCAGAGTAGGGAAGACAAGACAATAAGAAGCTAAAGGTGATGTTGAGACTCCATGTAATCTGTAACTAATTTCATTTAGCTGAAAATCCTTGTAAGAATTTTTGTTTCTTTACAATATTGCTGAGCAGTAAGGTTTTTATGATTGTTGTCACAGGGGCTAACACTGTAGACAGCTTGGCTTCATTCATGCTGGGGAAAATAGGAGGCTGTGGCAGTATCTGCCTAGGTCAGCCTGTGGCCTCAGTCACATTAAGAATGATGGCAGATGGTGGCCATTTTGGGAAGGTCATCTTAACTAAGGGTAGCCCGTGGCTTCCACCGTGGTTTTTGTCTGTTTCCCTTTATGATTTTTTTCAATCCACTTGAGTTTGTTGTAGATTGTGGAATCTCTTGTGCAACACTTATGGTTCTGTTGGGTGGATTTGAAATAACTTAACTTCAAGGGTAAACATTCCAACCACTGACAATTATAGAGAAATATGGCAATTTTCCATCTTTGTTTCCTTAAAAAATGCATATATGGAAGCTTTGGGTTCACTAACCATCTTGACATTCATAAACAATTATTGTTAGGGGGCTCTGCTACTGTATTTCAATTGATGATATTTGGGTTTAGAAGGCATCCAAAATATAGGATTGCAGTTCTCAAGCTTAAGAACTAGAAGGATTTCTTCTGCATCTGTGTATATGTCCTATGACCAAATTGTCATCTTAAAGCAGGGTTATATGATGAAAAGCCATTCTGTTCTTAAAACAAAGCAAAACAAAAAAAAGCATGTTGAGTCCATTCTAACTGCAGCCCTACAAAACACAACCAGGGTTCTGATCATAACTGCATTTTAATAATGTCTTGAACATTATGAAATTGTAAATATTCTGAATTTGGCTGTATAAAGCCATTAATGCTTTTCAGTTGCATAGAAGTGGAGACTGAAGGTTGGAGTTTCCCCTGAGGTTTGTGTACACTAGATAAAAACAGACATGTTTATACTTCATGTACATGCTTCTTGTTAATGTTTGTGCTCTTGAAAAACTGATCAGTAAGTTGCTTAGCTATTATGGCTGCTGTTCTAGAGAATTAGTGTCTAATCTGTGGCACATAAGCCACTTTTGACTCTTCAGGGCAACTGTTAGTCCTCGGGGAATTCTACGCCACTGCGCAATGCAGAATTTGCACAGAAATTAATATTATGTGCAGCATTTCCTTCCCTTTCCTCTCCCACCTCCCCAAATGGGCCTCAGAGCCACTGGCTGTCACCAGGGGGCACTGGACCCACAGAGCTTAGCTCTCAAGTAGAAGAGACTGTGGGTGGCAGGGGGGAAGGGAGCTGGAGGGTTCCCAGCAGTTGTAGTTCCCAGCACACCCTGAAGGAAGGAGCAAGTTTACAGGAAAGTCCGGGACCTAGCATCAGGCTGTTTCCCCTTTGTCGATCACTGGCTCTCGTGAAGGTGGCGGGGGAGGGTGCGAGTGTCTGGCCTGGGGAGACCCCACAGCTGGACGGGAGGGGGAAGCGTGTGAGTGTCTGGGCTGGGGGGCGCCCCACGGCTGGGCCCTGGGGAGTAGGGGACATGTGCGAGTGTCTGGGCTGGGGGGTTCCCTGCAGCTGGGCTCTGGGGAAGGGGGTGCGTGCGAGTGTCTGGACTGGAGGGGTGTCATGTGGCTGGGCTCTGGGGAGAAGGGTTGTGGGTGTGTGGGCTATGGGAGATAAGGGGCACATACGAGTGGCTGGGTTGGGGGGGCATGCCCCACGGCTGGGCTCTGGTGGGTAGGGGGCAGAAAAACAGGAACTGGGTTGTCGTAGTGGTTTCCTTAACTCTACTCCTGGAGGAATGTTTTTGTTTCTGTTAGACATAGTTGCTGATAGGTATTTTGAAATAAATTCCCAAAATGATTGAAATGGGCATGATTATAAAGTGTTATTTTGACAAATAAAATTTGCAGATTTTTTAAATTTTTGGCGCAGAATTCCTCCAAGAGTAAGCTGTGGTAAGAAGAAAATCTTATATTTGATTATTAATTGAAAGTTACCTGAGCCACGACCGAATTAAAAAATGGAACCATTTAAACTAGCCATATAATTATGGTACACTGCCTTCCCTGTAATCCCCAAAGTAGCACTGATGGAGCTGGGAGTTCCCTGAGCCTTCCTGCTGCCCATCAGCTCCTGTGCTAGACATCTTCTGAATTGCAGGAAGGGAGGAGCAAGTATCTCTGGTTGCTCCTTTGTTACTTCCCTTCTGGGATGTGGGAGTCCAAGGAAGAACAGGATACTTACTTGGACTGACTGATTCTTCCTGAGCCTCAGGGAGCACTCCACAACAGCTGATAAGAGGGTAGAAAGAGAAGATGAGAATCAGCAACTAGTTCTAGTTCACTACTTCCTCACTCCTCAGGCCAAGCCTGCTACGATTTATTTTTCCTTTTTCTATCCCGCTCTTTTTTACTGCTTCTGGCCAGTCATTTTAGTACCTTTTTCCCTACCTGGATGATCTAGCTAGACGGATCCCAGAATCCACACTGGTGGAAACAAACACATAGGAAAAAAAAGTTTGTCACTATTTTTTTGTCTTTGGACCAATATTGATGTAATCTACTTTTGGACTATCGGCATAGAAGTGGCTAGAACTTGGCAATGCAGTATAGGCTTGTCAGGATTAGATTTAAGTCAGTAGATGTTCGTAAACATTGATTTCAGCTGACGCACTGAAATCAATGAAAAAATCCATCCGTAACCATGAGAACAGCTTCCCCAACACACCTTGCGCCTGCACCGATTGGGTGTCCCTAGTCCTGTGCAGGGAGCTCTCTGCAACCTCTGTCACTGGAGTGAGAGAGCGAGGCCGTAACACCCAATCCTTGCAGGCACAAAGTGTGGAGAAGACTGCGCTCTTGGCAAGCAGAGGAGAGACCCCCAGACCAGGATTTGGAGGAGGAGCCCTCAGCTACAGGGGATGCCACTCTGCTGCTGAATGGCTCCATCCCCAGGCAGGAGCCATTCAGCAGCAGGGTGGCCTCTGCTGCAGCTGGAGGCTTGTTGTCCTCTTGGTGGTCCTGGCTGGAGTTCTCTGCTCTGCCTCACCAAGACTGTAGCCTCCCCCACACCTTGTGCCTGCAAGGATTGTGTGTTACCAGCCCCATAGCCATGCAGGGGGCCTTCTGCAGCTCCGCTGTCGTAGCCTTACTCACTCACCAGCCAGGAGTGTGGTAGCCCTCCCCGGGCAGGAACTGTTTCAGCAGCGGGGTGGCCTCCCTTGCTGCCAGGGACTTATCCTCCTCATAACCTTATACCTTGATTTTTTTTTTTCCAGCATAAAACTATATATTTAAGCATGAACATTTTCATTTATTGTAAATAAAAACCACTGTCAATATAGTATTTATTTCTTCTCCTTTCTGGTCTGCCATCTTAGTCCTGGTTATTCATTAGTGTTTATTATTACTCCTTTATTTTTAACAAACATTCAGCTCCAGTGATTACTAAATATAGTAATGTATGTAACATGGTATTTCCTTTTTCTGGGAGACTGTTTGGATCTCTTGCAACTGCATCTGTTCGTAGCACAAAGTGATTGGCAGATTATGCTCTATTTTTTTTTTATAGTCATCTTATAAAGGCTCTGTAACAGTGTTCCCTAGTTATCCAAGAAGAGAGAAGTATGCCTCAGTGAATTCTGGTGCATATTTGTTTCATGTCCAAGTAAAAAGGTGCTGAAGTATTTGGCTTGACGCTTCTAAATATTATCCCCTCTGAAACCTATCCTATATATGTGATTTGAAAATGAAATCCTGCAACCTCTTTATTATTGCTCAGGTAAGTTGAGTGTGTAGGACAGTGAAATAGTTAGGTTGGCTTTCTTTTTGATACTCATGTTTGAGTCAAAACTGCACTAAAATAAGATCTCTTATCTTTCTAAGGTTTTCAGTACTTACTCAAATGAAGATTATGATAGACGTAATGAAGAGGTTGACCCTGTGGCAGCATCAGCAGAGTATGAACTAGAGAAGAGGGTGGAAAAAATGGAAGTGTTTCCTGTGGAAATTGAAAAAGGTGCAAGTTAAATGTCAAATAATTGCTTGTGAAAATGATTTTTCTTATATAGGCTGAAGCCATTTGAAGGTGTATTTCTATTATGTTTAGGCCTTGATCCTTGAAAGACTTATGCACATGCTTTACTTTACATCAGAATAATTTCACTGAATTCAGTATTTATTGTAAATTGTTGTAGCTCAGTTACAGTCCAGTTGAGGTGTGACAATTTACACTAGCCTGAGGATCTGGCCCATAATGCATAAAGTACGTAAGTCTTCGTAAAATGGGAACCATTAGTAGCTCAAACCCCTAAAACTTCAGAATTCAGTCTGAAGTTATCAGATACTAGTGTGGGGGCCTCCTAAGTCGGGTGCCAAGATAGAATAGTAATATTAAACTCTTTCCACAATACACAGAGACTTTCATAATGGAGATGTAAAGTTTTTGCTGTTCTGGATCATTTTAATTAAGTTTGATTTTGTATTAGTCTGTTGGGTTGTAATCTTACTGAAAACAGCCAGTCTGAATTATCTTTATGTTGCAAATATTACTAAGGGGGAGACACAGCAAGCCAGTGAGCATGTTAGATGAAGACAAGGAATAGCACATGTGCGTTTTCATTGGTGACTATAATAATTTATGAAAACTACCTTTTAAAATGTATTGTGGCTAATGTTAGAATTTTTGAGTCCCATAGGTGACAGTGGCCTAGGCATTAGTATTATTGGAATGGGTGTTGGTGCAGATCAGGGACTGGAAAAACTGGGAATTTTTGTAAAAACAATAACTGAAGGTGGAGCTGCTCAAAGAGATGGTCGGTGAGTTTTCATTCAAGTTGCTCATACTATTTTGCTAGCTAACAGATTTTGCAAAAATGATTTACAGTCAAGGACTCTTCAGTAAAGTATATATATAAAATGTAATATAGTAATTCTCTTTTTAGATGTACAGCATATGAATTATAGAAACCTGGAATGCAAAAAACTGACGGTATTATGCTCTCAATATTATGAGATTTAATCATATAACTGCAATTTTCATTTAATTTAACTTCTCAAATCTTATTATAAATTATTCTAATCCCAAAGTACATAATACAGTACAGCATATTTTAATATCTGACATCTCCGATTTCTTGATCTTCCATCGTTTTGGTAGTCAGTTCAGCATGAAAAAGCCTTAGTAGACATATCAAGTTAAATATCAAAACTCTGAACATGTTATACCTGTTAGCTAGTGTAAATCAGCACAGTGGTTTTGACTTCAGTGGCATTAGACTGATTTACATTAGCTGCAAATCTCACCCTTTATCTTCCATCTTGTACACAATTACTCTAAGAGAAAGAGAAATAAATTGTTTCAGGCATAGGCCAGTCATTGATTATCTGATTAGGAAGAACCTTCCCTTATGGTGAGATTGTTCAAACAAGGTTTCTTACACCTTCTTTTTTAGGCATCTGCTGTAGACGGCTGACAGAGCATAATAGACTAGATAGACCATTGGTTTGATCCAGTTTGCTAATTCCTGTGTCTAATGTTGCAAAAGTTAATATTTGATTAACTTAATTTAGGACTTTTTTCAAGTCATGTGACTTAAACTGTGAAGGTATCAGTAAACATACCTATGAAGTCTACTCCAAAATAAGCAAAACTAAATCTAGATTTCTCTGTTCAACAAGATAGTGGTAGGCTTTAGGGAAGGGCATTTGCAGGACATTTCTCCACCTATGCCACATACTTTACTGGCAATGCCTGTGGAAAAAGGTGGCCATTTATTTTTCTTGGCTTACCCACCCCTGCATGGTGACACCTTCCAACTAATGCATGGATCTAGAAACTTGTAGTATGGTACTTCTTGAAAAGACTATAATTTAATATGCTTGTGATACAGTTATCTCTTCCGAGGTAGGAATATTTTATTTATGAATTCATGTGACTATATGATTGTTTCAACTTTCTCTTCTGCTTTTAAATAACTATATATCTCAGATCCACAAGCAATTATCACCTTTACAAGGCACAAGTTAGGTTTGCCTACAGCGGCAATGAAAACACTTGCAGTATATGCATGTACAAAACATTCCCACAAGAATAATGTTGACAACCCAAAATTTCAGTAAGAATGTAAATTGCTGAAAATATCAAGGCAAATATAAAACAAATTAAAATAGATTAACTTCATAGGAGTCAAGGGACAAGAGATCAATTTTTTAGCTGTTAACCTGCTGGGGCTCAACAAATTGTCAAATTAAATACTGCGGAATTTAAAGGGATATTTATCACATAGAATTAATCATTTCAATTTATGTTGTGCAAATAATTTGTTAAACCAAAATCTTTTTGTCAGCTTTATTGCTAAATATTGAATGATTTGTCTTGCAGAATCCAAGTAAATGATCAGATTGTTGAGGTTGATGGTATAAGTTTAGTAGGAGTAACTCAGCTTTTTGCAGCCACTGTGCTAAAAAACACCAAAGGCAGTGTGAGGTATGTGTTTCTTTATATATATATATATGTATACATATTTTATAATTAAAAAATACTTAGGAATAAATTGTTCATTAACAGAGAGATGAAGGGAAAGAAGCAGAAAACTGTGTAAAATGTTTTTGTATAAATTTAACATAAGTGGTTACCAAAGATAAGTGACAGGCTACCATATATTAAACATACACTTGCCCTGTACTACCTTTTAATTTGTTTGTTTTTTTCTCTTATAGGTTTCTAATTGGAAGAGAGAAACCTGGGACTCAGAGTGAAGTAGCTCGTCTTATCAGTGAGACGTTAGAGCAAGAGAGATGCCTATATGAGCAGCACTATGCCCATGATGATACAGAACAGGTATAACTACCAATAAAATAGCTATATAGTATATAAAGCAATTCTGTATTTTTAACCATGACTTGCAAATATTTTACAAAAAATGGACTAAGTGTTTTTGAACCAGACAACTAAGGGATAAAGGTGACAAGGTGCAACTTGATTAAAAATGATAATAGTAATGTATAAACTTTGTAATATCACTCCATATAATAATGCCACTTAATACACTCCCAACAGGCCTCAGGTTGGTATCCCATCTTAGCAGGACACAGTCTTCTGGGAGAAAACTTCAAGGGAACCTGAAGAGAGGAAGTTAATTTTAAAAATCAACTGTCATTTGGGATAGCTGTTTCCTTCTTACCCGTTCTGTTTGGGGAATTTTTATATAAAATGTTTGCAGATTACTTTAACAGTACATTATAAGTATAAGTTGCTCAACCAACAAGGGAAAGAGGACAATTGCTAGTCAACAGAAGTGATGTAATTGTGATTTTGGGTTATTTGAAGACTGTATGTTTAAGAAAATAGATTTTTGCCATTAAAGAAAGGTCTGTCCTTTACTTCAGTAAAGTAATGTTTTTATATCTTGTTAGGATGATTATGATGATGATGATGATGAAGACGCTTTTGAGTCACATTTACATGGAAAGTCTGTGGAAGTCTTTTATCTTCCTGAAAATGAAGATCTGAATTTGCCACTGGATATGGATTCAGCACAGTTTCTTCTTAAATTTAAAGAGGTACAATAATATTGCCTAAGTTTTTTACAAATCTTATGTGGTGTACTGAAGAGCATCTGGGTCTTCTAAAGTTGGTATTAATCTCCTTTGTGTCCTGTCTCCTCATATTCTTCTTCTTCCTCTGACGAAAAAGGCCTCTTGCAAATGACCTTTTAAATTTGGGGATTTTGTCAAAATTGAAAATAAATGTTTTCAGAAGCTTAAAAAAAAGCTGCCAGAATATTGGATCAAAAGACATTGACTATCAGAAATTATAGGGCTTTGTTTATTCTGCCTTCCCAGTGTACCATGGTCCCAGCTTCAGCTGATCAAAGTAAAAATAAATCTCATATAAATGTATCAACTTTTCTACTTAACTCAAACTAATACATATATTTCACATATGCCAGACATAGGAGTAACCGTCTTCTTTGGCTTGATTTTTCTGTCTACTCCATCAGTGTAGTGTGGAGTTCTTGAAAGGGTATATGAGGCAAAGCTAGGAATATTATTCCCATATACTAAACAAAAATTGAGGGTATCTGAACTATAGCCCTTTCCCATAGCCTGGTTTACATGCTGTTTTGTAAACAAGTATGTGTGAAGTTGATTTTTGCAGACTGCTTTTTGGGCAAAAATATGCCCTGCATAAGAGCTGTGCCACCCCATGGTGACAGTGGTGGATGCTTCTCCCTACGTGCCTCAAATTCTTTCTAATGAGGATTGGACTCATTAGAGTCTTTGTGAAGCTGATTTTCTTGGTGGTACTGAGGGATTTTGGATTCCAGACTGAAGACCACTTCCAATTTTATAGGTTTGGGAAGCATGGTGCGAATCTGGTAGACCATAATGGGACATGCATGCATAAATACTTTGTACACTTGGGGATATGATGGGAAATATCTCTAGGTGGAAATCCATTCTCTATTGATGATGAATCTAAATCAGGTGTTCAGACTCATAATTTCACTTGTTTCAACATACTTTTGGTATTCTGTGTCTCTTAGACATCTGTTTCTTCTAAGTATAAGGTAAGATTTAAGATCTGAGAGGTTGTCTTCAACAAATTTGCTATTTCCCTTATGTATGCATACTTAATAGCAGATTTCTCAAGACATACTGTTGTAATTGCCTTCAATGACTTAAATGAAGCCTTTATGTACATAACTTAAATGACTTGACTTAAGTGAAAAGAAAAGGAGTACTAGTGGCACCTTAGAGACTAACCAATGTATTTGAGCATAAGCTTTCGTGAGCTACAGCTCACTTCATCAGATGCATTCAGTGGAAAATTTCAGGTATTTTCCACTGAATACATCCGATGAAGTGAGCTGTAGCTCACGAAAGCTTATGCTCAAATACCTTGGTTAGTCTCTAAGGTGCCACTAGTACTCCTTTTCTTTTTACGAATACAGACTAACACGGCTGCTACTCTGAAACTTGACTTAAGTGAAGCCTTTATGTACACCTGTAATCTACTGAAGTCTCTTGATACCAAAGTCTTGCTCCTTAAACATACGGCTTAATATAAAAATACTTCATAATGATATTCTTTATGAATTTAAATAAAAAGACCCAGAACTACTGTATTTTTCACTTGACTGTGTTTACTATTTGCCTGTTACAAAGCATTACTGACTTTCAGTATTTTTGGCATGTTCACTTCATTTCAAACATGATTTTAGTTTGCTTGCTTTTCTTAGCTATTTCCCATAAATTAATTTGTGAGTTTTTTCAAATACAGGTGGTCATGATTTGATTTTTTTTTTTATAGCAAATATGCACATCATAAGACCTATAAACCTTTTCTTCTTAAACTGGGAGCTTAATTTTGTAAAAACATAAAAGTATAAGAGCCTGGTTCTCCTCTTTAACGTTAGTGAAAATCATGAGTCACTTTATTGAGCAAGTGAATAGATTTACACTAGTGTAAAACTGGCTTAAGTGAGAAGGGAATCAGGCCTTAAATATTTAGTAACAAACTTGCAATAATCTTTCAAATATCTTTCTGTATATTTCTTAACAAAACTATTACATTTCATTCTAGCTACAATTAAAGCATGCAGTAACAACAGCTGAAGTTAACCAGCTAAAAGAGAGAGTAAGTTACTTCTTTTAAAGTTTTGCAATGTTTAATGTTCACATTGTTCATGTTAGGATTAATGTTTAGAGGCGAAAAAGTTGGAAACCAAATGAAGGTAAGTAGATGTCTATTTTAAGGCTAGGGCACCATGTACTTTGGGCACACTTGACACAAATTTGTAAACCTAAATTCTGGGTTACACAAATTGAAGAAATTCTATAGTAGAATAAAATGCTTGAATAATATTGTTTAAAGTAGAATTTATTGAATTGAATAGCTCAATGGAGAGAAGCTTCCTCAGTTTCATAAAAATTAGGTGCCTTTGTGTAGAAATTAGAGAGCAGTGGATGTATTTTCCACTAGGGGCCAGTGGTCACTTCTAGGAAGGAGATTTTGGAGAGTTATAGGAAGGGGAACTGGTGTGGAGATTCCCCCTCTCCCCCCTCCCTCCCGCCCTGATGCAAATACACAAACTTCTTGGATGAGAGGGCACACCACATAACTTCTTTTGGGCTGAGGGCTAGCTCAGCATTCTTATAGTTTCTGGTTGCTCTGGGAAAGAGAAGTTTTGTCTCATCTTTTCCATGTTACAGGAGGTGGTGACAGGGAGCTGCGAGCAGCCCTTTTCTTATGTATAGAAATATCGGTCTTAGGGTGTGGAGAAAGTACAGCAGCGAGTCTCTACCTCATTCTACTCAGTGAACCAGGTTACAACCAGTTCTGGTGAATTTTGGCCATTTGCTACTGTCTCCAGAAGGGCATTCATCAACCAGTTAGTGGTGAGAAGGGCATTCATCAGCATCCTGTGCACATGACAATGGTGTATGCTGCATGTCTTTCAGCCTCGCCACAGAAAACAAGACAACTGGGCCATGGCCATGTGTGGAGATACACTACTAAGCATGCACATATTTGGAACTATAGAACATTTCTTTATTAACTTGTTAAATTTACATTCCAACATGACAGAAAGGAAATCAAGAGGAGAATTATTTTTAAACCAAAAAGACAATACTTCTCGCTTAAACGTTCGATGGAATGCTAAAATGCTGCTACTACTAAAATTAAACAGGAAACTTTAATAGAAACATAAATCTAGGTCCCAGTCCTGCTGTTGGCCTCGTGTTGTTGGGCTTTGAGAAGTGTAGGGATTCCACGCATGATGACCTATTTTCAGGATCGGGGCCTTAGTGACTTGCTAGGGAATCTGATAACGAGTAGGAAAATACTGAGGCAGGGGAAGGGGGAAAACATATTGAGCAGTAGTGTCTGTACCTTCTGTAGATCAAGGGTTCTCAACTTTTTTCTCTCTGAGGCCCTCCCCCAACATGCTATAAAAGCTCCACGTCCCAGCTTTGTCACAACTACTAGGGTCTTTTTGCATGTATGGTAGATTAAAAAACAGGGCTGGCATTAGAGGGTAGCAAGCAGGGCAATTGCCCTTGGCCTCAAGCGGTTGGGCTTTGGCTTTCTGCCATGAGCCCCAGCGAGGCTAACTCTGGCCTGGCTCTTTGGCTTATTTTGGCGGACCTTCTGAAACCTGCTTGTGGCCCCTGGACTCCTGGTTGAGAGCTGGTGCTTTAGATAAAAGCTCTTGGGTACTATATTTTGTTGACCTCCTAGGGCTAGAGGTTGATTCAATACCTTTTTCCTTGCATGTTTGCTAGCAACTTTCCAGAATGACTTGCTTTCCTTTTGGGAATTAAACAGTTCAAAAAACTTCAAAGCGGAAATGTGATGTTATCAGGTGCATGGTCTAAGATCAGAATTGAAAAGCAATTAGTAAATTACAAGTTGGCTTATTCTACTGTTTTAGGTAGACCTTCCTCAGAAAAGTTAACAGAGAATTAGATATCCAGCAAGGTTAATATAAGCTGAAAATCAGGGTTCTTTTAATTTTGGTATCTGTTTGGCAAGAAGGTACACTACTAAGGAAATAGGCTAGACCAGCTGCCTGGTGTGTTTTTTTTCCACTTTTGTACCGTGTGGGAGATTCTTGACTTTGATTTGTAAAACTCACACAGCATGGAAAGAGTTGGAAGTATTGAAATGATATCTATATAAAGAGACTTAAAGCATTTTAAGTACTACTGTATGAAAAGGTTGTATACCTATTAAAGGTCTTGCTTTGAATACTGCTGAGATTGGTTTAGTAAGTTTAAGCAGCTGTTTTGATTTTTAACTTTTATCTTAAGGTATCGTTCTTAAGTGTTCTGAATGTTTTCCTTTCAAGTTAAAAACTACTGAAGCTGAAAAAGTTGAATGGGAGTCAAGTAAATCCCAGCTTCAGCAAACTTTAGAAGAGAGCAAAGAAAAAATTAAGAAGGTGGAGACCTATTGGTTAGAGGCACAAAGTTTATGCAAGACCGTAAATGAACATCTTAAAGAAACTCAGGAACAGTATGATGCTCTGGAGAAGAAATACAACAAGGCCAAGAAATTACTTAAAGATTATCAACAGAAGTAAGTACACTAAAGTGAAATAATTTCATAAAAAGATTTTAAAAAACTGGTCTTTTTCTTGGTTCCATATTCCTGACATTATAGGCAGAGCTAGTAGCAACACTTCTAGTTAAGGTTGCCTAGTACTTTCCATTATAAGATCCTGTTTCCAGTTGCTTGTAATTCTTCCAAACTTTAACCATTCAGGCTGAATCTCTCCACGCCACTAGTCTGCCAAAGGCTGATTTTTGCGGGGGGGTGGGTTCAGCAAAATGGTTCAGCTGTTTCTGCAAATGCTGGTAGGAAAAATTACATTGTCAAAACAATGTTAAAAATTCTAACAGCAATTTAGTTGTGTGACATACCATGGTACAATCCAGACTGAATAGCTGTGTCACCTCTGTCCTCTAACCTGGGATACCTTTAAAATGCTTTGCTGTAGCCTCCAGCTTAAATTGCTCATAAACAGCTTTCAGCATGCAAGTCACTCCCAGCTATGTCTGTGTGTGTGCTGCAGCCACACTTTGGCTCTTATCAGCTCTTATCAGCATTGGTTACCTCACCACCCTGCTGGGTGACCCCAACACACCCCCATTCTTAGATTCCTCTTCTCTCTCCCCCCCGTCCAGCCGGATATGCATGTCCTGTACTCCTGGACAATGCAAGTTTATATAAAGTCTGTTATTTCTTGAATAGAAATAATCGCACAACTTGCCAACCCAAATGGAGTTTCCCAGATACTTCAATTTAAACACACTGGATTAGATAAAACAGGTTTTATTAACTAAAAAAAGAGATTTTAAGTGAGTACAAGTAATGGGGCTAAAAGGTCAGAAATGCTTACAAGAAAAATAAAGATAGGCACCATTTGTGTTTTATCTTAAACTGTGTTAAATTCAAAGCAAAGTTTTCTCACTGCATGCTCTCAGCAGTCTTTAGACAAAACTTCTTAGGTCAGGACCCCTTCTCCCAGAATCCAATGAATGCTTCCTTTGTTGCTTCAGGTGGTGTGAATGCCATGGGCAGTGAGGGAGAGAGCGGTGTCTTGGGATGTTTGCCCTTCCTTTTATAGTTTCAGTACCTCTTTTGAAAAACATTTCCAGCTGGGTATCAGGAGACACAAAAGTCTGTGTAGAAGGATGTTCCCTGCTCCTTTTTTCTGATCTGTTGGAGCTTCCTTTCCCTCCCCTTCCTGCTTGATGACTCTGTTTACTGCTTAAATGCAAATTAAGCATAGCACACATTCATTTATTTAGGATGGACCTACTTTGCCAACTTCTGTTTGGGTAGAGCTGTGTTTTGGAACATGTATTAATAACGTACAGGGAAATCTTAACTTCACATACAATGTTTCCCCACATGTTTTATTAGACATGATTGTCCAGCAAATTATCAATTTTCAGATAATACCTTACAGGCATATTTGTACAAAGATTATAACAGTAGTGTGTTGGGTGTAGACATGTGTACATTCACAAGAGAAAGTGTAGACCCTCCATGTTTTGAAAGACAGACTTGAAATTAGCATGAAGGTTTTCTTGTGTTCAGAGAGGTGCTTCTTGTTATCCTGTGAAAATCCATCCAGAATTGGTCAACTTAAAAGTTTCTGAAAATTGCTGTTCACATATACTCTATAGAGATTTGTTTATAAGATGGAAGCAAAATTTTCCAAACATTCTGTGTGCACTGAGTATGTTGCAGCCCAGGGCTGCAGTGTCTGAGCAAGACTTTCCTTCAATTGTTACCTCTGGTTACTGTGATGTCAGGCATTGGATCTGAAAGTAGGGAGATTGTCTGTCTCTCTTGTTCTTGCAGTGTTCTCCCTGCTGGTGTTCCAGCAGCATGGAGGAGAAAACAGCAACAGCCTGACTCAAATGCAGAAGGGAAATAAGCAGGAAGGGGGAGAAGACTCATATTGTGAGTGGGGGATGGGTCAGGTTGTATACTGGCAGTGGCATACAGAGACATGCTGGGGAGATAAGAACTGGGGAAACAGGAGCAGTGCCAGAAGGGGACATACTGGAGGGGACAGGGCTGATGGGTCTGTAACCAATAGACATACTTGCTTATAGAACCCAGGATTCCTAAGCCCCAGCATTCATATGCTGTCTAGCAAATAGTTGTGAGACTTGCAGGCAAAGTGTGTCTTATCCTTCGCTAATGGCTGGTCCATGTGGATGATAACTTACTACTGCTACCAATTACTATGTTACTTCAAAAAGAAAAGGAGTACTTGTGGCACCTTAGAGACTAACCAATTTATTTGAGCATAAGCTTTCGTGAGCTACAGCTCACTTCATCGGATGCATCCAAATGCATGCAAAGCTTATGCTCAAATAAATTGGTTAGTCTCTAAGGTGTCACAAGTACTCCTTTTCTTTTTGAGATTACAGACTAACGCAGCTGCTACTCTGAAACCTATGTTACTTCAAGTGGTAGAAGGCTATTGTGTGGCTCTAAAGTTTCAACCTGCGCTAGTATTATTGTATCGCCTAGGAGCAACAGTCATGAACCAGGACTCCATTGTGCTAGGGCAGGGGTGGCCAGCCTGTGGCTCCGGAGCTGCATGCAGCTCTTCATAAGTTAACATGCGGCTCCTTGCATGGGCACTGACTCTGGGGCTGGAGCGATAGATGCTAACTTTCCAATGTGCTGGAGAGTGCTCGGTGCTCAGCGCCCTGCTCTGCCCCAGGCCCTGTGCACCATGTAACGGCTGATCGCGGTGGGCGGGAGGTGTGGGGAGGGAGCGGGAGGCACTGATTGGTGGGGCTGCTGGCAGGCAGGAGGCGCTGCAGGTTGGAGTGGGGGGAGCCAATGGAGGGCTGCTGACATATTAATGTGGCTCTTTGGCAATGTACATTGGTAAATTCTGGCTCCTTCTCAGGCTCAGGTTGGCCGCCCCTGTGCTAGGGATAAACACAAACCAAAAAGACAGTCCCTGCCTCCAGATTGCTTATAATGACCCATGTGGGGATAAATATAATTCCACAGGATGGAATTTATTTTTTCAATTCACTTGTTTAAAAACTTAGGAAATTGGATGGCAAATCCTAAATTAAAAGAATGTTAAGTTTATAAAGTGAAATACTCAAAACTTAGGAAATACCAGAGTTAAGACTGTCTGTGCAACTTTTAATTCAACCCTTTGTGCATATGCATTATGATAGTGTTTAATTGCATGATCCATATGGTTTCCCTCAATACTCCTGCCTCATTCAGAGAATTGATGGGGGCACACAGATTGAATCAGGGTTCTGTATTAAAAGAGGTTGTTTATAGGACCTCTGCCTCATTTGTTGCAAAAATTGGAAGGTGTGTAGTGAAAGAGGCAGAGGACTTCAGGAAGAGAGAGGATGGTCTCAGGGTTAAGGCAATTGAATACCACCTGAAGAGTGGATTGTCTCTGTCTCTGTAACAGTTCCCTATATGATGCTGGGCAAGTCACCTAAACTAGAATGTTCAACAGGCAGCCACTAACTGTATGCTCCTTGTTTTCTGGGTGCTTATCTTGAGACACTTGGGGCATGGTTTGTAAAAGTGCTGAGCGCACTCAACAACAATTGTACTCAGTGGGAGCTGTGCTTTGAACATATGAAGGGCTATGAAATGCTAAATACTCTAGTACCTGATTTTTCAGATATCACAAATTGAGCACCCAGAATTTTAGTACACACTTCTGACAATTTTTGCCCTTAACCTGTGCCTCAGTCCCCCATCTCTTAAATGTTGAGAATAATTCCACCTTACCTCTCAAAATGTGAAAATAAATTGTGAAGCATTCAGATAATATGGTAATAATTACCATAAAAATCCATGAGGAAATAAATGATACTATATTCAGTGTTGACTGTCTGTCACTAGGTACTCACTGATGAGTCAGGATGGTATGCAATAAGTAAGGCCTCTGTGGCTATTCACTGAATGATAAGGATAAAAAGAAATATGTAGTGAGCACTATCCATGTATTGAATGAGGCAGGGATCCTCTTGTTCTGAGGGGGTGGAGGTAGTATGTAATCATGTATTAAAGCTTGTAACATGCTGTATATGCACACGGTGAATTAAGACTGCAGGCAGAATCTCATTTCTGGTGCTTCCTAACTTTTGAGTGATTGACATTGAAACCTTGACATTTTTTACGTAATTTTGGTATGTAGTTAGAATGTACATATGTAAATGTTGAAATATTTGAAGACGAACCATTCACCCTCTCATATTGAGAGAGGTTGAGAGAATGGCCTTTAGCTGATTTCCAGAATTGTATTTATTTTGTTTGTTCCTCAATATTTTTCAGATAATGAAAGGGCAAGTCTCGCGCGCACTCACTCTCTGTGTGTGTCAGATGTTGGGGGAGTTAGGACACAAGGTGGGGAGCAATCCAGAGTTACTAATTGACTTACTATAATACATAGGACAGGTCTACCAATGCAGCGCTTCTGCTGAGGATGCTCAGAGCTGACGGGAGAGAGCTCTCCTGTCAGCTTAATAACTCCACCTCCTCCCACCAACATAGCGCTAGCTGTACAGGGTGTTATGGTCGGTATGACTACGTCGCTCAGGGGGGTGGATTTTTTGCACCTCTGAGCAGCATAGTAATACCGAAGTAAGTGTGTAGTTCAGACATAGCCTTCGGGCACGTCTAAACTGGCAGCTGGAAGATGTAATTTCCAGCTCATTTAGCTGTACACACACTAACTCTGATCAATGGGGGGTGTGCTAAAAATAGCATTGTGGCTACGACAGCATGGGCTAACAGCCCAAGTACAATCCTGTCTGAGATCTTCAGTATGTGCTTAGGCAGCTAGCCCGAGCTGCTGCTTGTGCTGCCATGGCCAAACTGCTGTTTTTAGCACACAAGGTCAATCAGAGCTAGTGTGTACACCCTACCCGATCTGGGAATTAGATATCCCTGCTGCAAGATATCTTTACTCTGCAGCCTGCTGAAGAATAGACTGACAGCTGGTGCCAGTGGTTATGCAACAAGAGGATGTAATAATGCATCTAATGGGATGAGGGAAATAAAGGGGTAGCACGTTGAGGTGCAGAGAGGGTTGGCTTTGTGATAACAAAGTGCTTCAGCACTCCTAAATACAAAAACTTGACTTCTTCTGCATGTAGTGGTGGGCTGAAGGGGTTAAATACCTTTCTCCATCCTTGTTGCTGTAGCTGTGTCTTTGTGGGTCATGACTGAGAATACCAAATTCAGGATAAACTGCTGAGAAATAGGGCAGATACACCCCAAACTAGTAACAGGTTTCAGAGTAACAGCTGTGTTAGTCTGTATTTGCAAAGAGAAAAGGAGTACTTGTGGCACCTTAGAGACTAACCAATTTATTTGAGCATAAGCTTTCGTGAGCTACAGCTCACTTCATCGAATGCATGCTGTGGAAAGTGTAGAAGATCTTTTTATATACACACAAAGCATGAAAAAATACGTCCTCCCACACCACTCTCCTGCTGCTAAAAGCTCCCATGAGATATACCAAACCAGCAACGAAGGTAAACTTCTGTTTCACCACACTGACTAACAAGAAGTCAGAGAAGCAGTTTCCTTACGCGTTCTAGTCCTTCTATCACCACCAAAAACACTAGACTTATATATGAGTGGTTCTTTAAAACCAATTTAATCAAATAACAGATTCTTCTGATCCCAAAGGACCAGCCACACACTGAGGTCAATGTACAACTCAGATCTTACACAAAAATTGCACTGTTGCCAATCCTTTAGTATCTAAAATCTAAAGGATGTATATATATATAATATATATACATACAGAGAGAGAGAGAGAAAATAAAAATTGGTTAAAGAAATCAAATACATACAATAAATGCAAAGTTCTTGGTTCAGGCTTCTAGCAGTGATGGAATAAACTGCTGGCTTAAGTTGAGTCTCTGGCTGCTTCCAAATCACTGGAAGGTCCTCAGTCCCTTGGTTAGAATGCTCCCATTAGTATAAGTTCATAGTCCAGAGGCTCGAGCAGAAAAGAGGCAAAATGGAGGTGTTTCCAGGACTTTTTATAGCTTCTGCCACGTGGAGGGAAATCCATTGTTTCAAACAAAGCCCTCAGCACTGCTAGTGGAAAATTACAGGTACAAGATGGAGTTTGGAGTCACATAAGCAAGTCACATGTACATGCATGACTTCACTTAGTCCTGGCAGGAAATTCCATTAATAGTGGATAGGTGTCTTCTATTGTGAGTTAAGCGTTTAATGAGCCATTTAATTTGATTAGTCCCTTCAAGATGTGCAGGCTAAGTACCTTGTGGGTGTTACTCCAGGAGCAAACATTTGAAGTATAGGTATAGAGCCAATCAATACTCATAACTTCAAATACAAAAATGATACATGCATACAAATAGTCTAATCATATTCAGCAAATCATAATCTCTCCATAGACATCTTACATGCCACATTTTGTACAAGATTTGTTGCAAATATAGAACAGTGGTTGCAACAGTGATCTATGTAGTCATATTTTAATCAGATAACATCACAGTTACATTAATACTTTTCCTGTTTTTTCCCATAGTTTCTTTCTAACTGTGATGTTTCTGGAAGAGAAACTCTTTGTTGCATGGTGCTGTACGCAGTGGGGCCATAATCCCTGTTTGACATCCCTATGTGCTAAATAAATTAATAACAGGGCATTTACTAATCAATTAAGTATTGATTACATAACTTTCTTCTTCGAGTAGTGTCCCTGTAGGTGCTCCACTGTACATATGTCTGCGTCCCTGTGCTGCTGATCATAGAACTTTGATAGCAGTGTCTGTTCAGTCCACCCTGTGCTCTGCCACGAGGCTAACCAGTGTGTGCGAGTGAACCCTTCTCAGTTCCTTCTCAACCACCCCTGGTTAGAGACGGAGCTTTAGCTGTCTGTTCACGATTGTTAACTTTTGTTAGAATCACTAATCTTTAGCTTCCTTCTGAAGCCTCTTTTCTTCCTTTACTTCCTTTAAATTTTTATTTGGCCATTGTCTAGGAAAAAAAAGACTCTGTTCTTTCTTCAAGCCCCAGTTTGGGGGGCTCCGTGGGCTTCAAGAAGTGTCTCAGTTGCAAGGAATTTATCACAGTGACAGACGGACACTCTTAAGTGCGTCTGCTGCCTGGGAGAGAGAGACCCCACAGAAGTGTGGTTTGTGTCAGCAACTGTCAGATCCAGAAAGGACAGAGATCTGAGGCTCAAACTCCTAATCACGGAGTCTGCCCTTCAACCACCTGAGCCACAGCAGGAGACCTCACCACAACCCTCTACTTCGAAGGGAGCAGATCCTAAGGAGACACCCATGATCCATTCACGTAAGGCCTCTAAAGAAAGGTCTATGAGTCCCCATAGCGAGTCCCGAGCCAAAAACTATTTGTGGCTCAGTCTGTAATTGGTATCTAAATATCAACCATAGCTTCTTAAGAGGCTGTGAATAGTCTGCTCTTATTTAGATATCACAATGGTCATTAACTCCTTTCTTCTCTCCAGGGTAGACTACTGAAATTTGAGCTATCCCTGAAGTCCACTTGGAAGTGTCTGATAGTGCAAAACACACCTGTGGCATGTTTTGAGTAGTTGCTGTGAGCGAACAATGCAGTTTCTGCACTTCCTGCTTCTCTGAGTGTAGTTTGTGATGTTTACCTCCACTGTGCACATCTAGAATTACCACCTCTTACCCTGTGCCTTTTCACACAAAAGTGTCTTGAAAGGTCCCGCTCCTGTTCTTTGAAGCTTGCCTGCTTTGGAGCTCAAACATAACATGAATGTGTCTGTTTACATTCTGGCTCTCAGCTCCACGCTGTGTTATGTACACTGTTACCTCTCTCTGGCTGACCTGAACTCCTTCTATGTTGTTTATGTGCTCTGCAAATATTATTTTCAGTCAGATTCTTTTAGTTGCTTGGTTTTCTCCAGCACAGTGATATTGCTCTATTTTATTTCACTGTTAAGATGTTCCCCCTCTCCCCTGGGGCAATTTGCTTTTGTCCTTCTCGCTTTCTTTAGTAGGCAATTTCAGAATAATTTTTGTTGTTGCATAAACCGCAGGCCATTACAGACTCACTCGGATGGGCGTAAAATGGAAGTTTACAGGATATTGGCACTTAACTGTGGAACTCTATCACAACCTAATCTATGAATGCATATAGAATACTTCGGCAGCTGCACCATCTTATTTATGTAAAACTTAGAAAAGGCAGAGCAGTTCCAATAGTTTGGGTTCTATATCCACATAACATCTTATACTCATACATATTTGCGTCAATTTTTACAGGTAAAAATAGCCAAATGGAATTTTCTAAAGCATCTTAAGGGTGGAAAAGTGCACTGACCTTATATTGCATTTTAAGCTTCAGCCCAGAGTAAACTTTACAGTTATAACTCCTGTTTTTCCTGGTATTTATAATGCACATACTTGAGGGGACAGTGGGCTTACAAAAATAATGAACACTGTTACTGGATGTTGTGTGATGGCCATTTGCAGTGTTTAAATAGTGATGCTGTAACAAGGATAATTTAATTTAATTCAGGTTTCAGAGTAGCAGCCATGTTAGTCTGTATCCGCAAAAAGAAAAGGAGTACTTGTGGCACCTTAGAGACTAACAAATTTATTTGAGCATAAGCTTTTGTGAGCTACAGCTCACTTCATCGGATTCAATAAATAACCAATAAATAATTCAATAAATAACCAATTTTAATGTTTCCTTATTAGCTGGAAACCCTTCTAACGTTGCAGTACAATTGTATCTTCCCCCACTAGAGAAATAGAATTTATGAAAAAAGAGGAGGATCATACAAGGGTACTTGAAGAGAGGGACAAGAAGCATGCAGCACAACTGAACATACTGCAAGAGGAGGTAGGCAATATGGTATATTTAATGCCACTTTTCGAGAATGAGAAAATTGTATCTAACTTTTATTTTAACATTTGCAGATTTCAGAGCTTCAGAACAAATTAAAAATATATGAGAGAATACCTTATATGATTGGCGATAGCATTTTGCTGGACACTGCCTCTCAAAGTCCAGAAAAACTAAATGAATGCTCAGAGATTAAAGAAGAAAATACAAAAGAAATAGAGCCATCAGCAGTGGAAAAATTAGTTTCTTCATATAGCGGTAAGTTGAGCAGTAATAAAGAGATAAAAACCTGTGATAATAAACTCTCTAAAGTATTGACTGTACCAAATAAGTGTGTGGTGGAAGAGAGCTATGTTTGTGTGCTTAAAAAAGAGAAAGTTAAAAACCTCTTCTTAGTCCTCAGTGTAGTACAGAATGTTTTGTACCTATACTGGATTTTGGGGATTCTGTGGGAAGTGATAGGTACAAAGTTGACTGTGCTCCTTTTTAATGAAGCATTATGTATATCTTAATGAAAAGAAGTGTGTAGATTGGACACTGTGATGCATTTTCTTAAGTACCCTGGAAAAAAATTGTTTATTTTTAAACAATCATTGAGCTCTACTTTGAATAGCTCTTTGAAGTTTTCTTAATGTACTAGAAAGGGACAGTTTACATGATGGGCAATATTTGTATGATTGGGATCTTATCAGAATGCTGTACAAACACAAAGGAAAAAGATAAACATATTTTGGCAACACCTTTGCTACAACCTTAGGAAGTGTATTTGCTTACTTTAATGTCTTGGGTCATTATTTTCCGGGAAACTGGCTTCTTGGATTGAGGTAATTTAATTTATCCTGTGTCCTCCATTGAGAATACAGTTTCCAGGTCATAAAACCACCAAGTCTGAATGGAATAATTTTTTTCCTTTCAATGTGAAGATCTTATGAGTTGAGTCAATTGGGTAAAGTTATTTACTAAAGTATTGAGATATGACAGGCTCTCCAGAAACCCTTAAATTAGTAGAAGCTTCTAATGCAGTGTTATCCCATTTCCTGAACTTCTGTTTGGTGATCAGAAGACTTATCCAATTTTCCTAAGAATCTTTCCAAAGGAGCATCTTTTTTTATTTATAGCTTTGAACGTCTTCATGGAAAGCATTGTTCCAATCACAGTCTGTGGACTTCAGGGAATCTACATCTATTTGCTTGGTATAGAAGGATGGATGGACTTGTTTTGGTGCTGGATCTAAATGACTAAACAGATTAATGCCTTAAAGTTTTTACAGAATGAAAATTTGTCAGCCATATGAATATTTCATCTATCTAACTCAAAGTATGCTTATTTGCATATTCCAAAGGATAACATTGCTGGACATTTTTTTTGTCTAGGTTCATGTATATTTACTAGAGTCTCCTATTTGTCCCTATTTTGTTAAGGTGATTGTTTTGTACTCCAGTACCTATATGTGATTGGTTAACCATGTCTTATTTCCTTGGATACAAAGAAATGAGCAGGAGAGAGAATACTAACCCTGGAGAGAGACTGAATGTAATATTCTCCTCTAGTTTCTGCTTTGCTTTGTCTACCCCAGGCAATCCAGCACTTAGCAGTTCCCTTTAAATACCTGTAGAAAGATGTTTAAACTCCCATCAGGTCATTGGGATGACTTTGACTTTGGTCAGCTTTATTTATGAAGGTGTGCAAATTTGGTCTTCATTGACTGTTTAGGCGTTTGTTAGGAACTTCAGTAGATTCCTTTCACATTAGCCATTAGGGCCAATTTAGACACTGGACAGTGTGGAAGTGAATAAATACAAGGAATTAGAGGAAAAAAGTGGAAATAGAACTGTGTGTGTGTGTGTGGCAGGGGATGTTTCTTTTTAATACTCAAAGGCATGAGTTCTAAAGCTCAGGATTGCAAACCGGTATCAAGAGGTCAAAACATCCTACCCCTCCTATAGTACTAAATAAGGGAAGGGGATCCTGGAAAAAGCTGAGAACTGTTGCCCTAAGTTGATGATGATTCTTGGTCTAATAGGCCAGTGAATTGTTAGGGTAGACTGGTGAGACTTAAAGATAACATAAGACCATCTTGTAAAAAGTTGCTGTGGGATTGGGATTTGCAAGGTTTACTGTACTAGTTTCAGAAGTTTTGTGTAGTTTGGAGTGTTTTTATAGGAGGAGTGGAGGAGACAGATTTGCAGTTAGCTGCTACCTGAGGCCTAAAAAAATCTGAAACAAATAATGGCTTCTGTGTTCAATACAGGATGGGAAGGTACCTCCTGGGTTATCGAGTGCAGCCCCGTGCTGTTGCGGGCAACCCCATCATATTATCCAGTTCACAAACTTAACAAACTCCATCTTAATGCTGGTTAGGTTGCTTCTCCTGCTGTTTCTATTGCAAGGCTGTCCCAGAGCTTCATTCCTCTGATGTTTAGAAACATTCCTCCAATTTCCAGCCTAAATTTATTCATAGCCAGTTTTATACCCTTTTGTTCTTCGCCAACATTATCCTTTAGCTATTTCTTCTCCCTTACTAGTGTTTACCTTCCTGATGTATTTATAGAGAGAATATCTCTTCTCAAATAGACACTCTAGTCTCCTGATCATCACAGTATTCCTTCTCTGCACCTGTTCCAATTTGAATGCATCTTTCTTGAACATGGGTGACCAGAACAGTACACTGTATTCTAGATGAGGTCTTACTAATAATGCCTTGTACTATGGCATTTAATACTTCCTTATATGTACTAGAAATACCTCTTCTGATGCATCCATATTTTGTAGGATTTGAGTTGCCATCTCTATGATTCTTAAAAAATGATGGAGTGGAATTTCTACAGTCACTCATGTACACTGCCCTCAACTTAAAGCCTTCAAAGTTCCTCGAAGGAGAAATGCAAGCCCTATTAAAAAAAATAATTTGAGGTGTTGGAATGAACAGGTGAAATGTTCAACTTTTAACATGTAATGGTATATCAGTGCATATGGCATCTGCAACAGTTACCAGCTTTTGTCACGTGCGTCTGATATACGTGTCCTCTCATCTGTCAAGCAAGTAGCAACCAATCCAGAACTAGAGTTTTGGTGTCTAATCTCCCCCACCCCCATCTGTGAAAGGCAGGCAGACTTCTACCATTTATTCTCTTGCCTCTTTCTGGAACAGCTGCAGTAGCCCAGTCTTTAGATGTGGTGGTTGTGTTTTCTTGAGAACCCATACTTCAGAGCTCCGATGAAGTAGAAGTTTTAAGACTTTTTTAAAAGAATCCCTGGGGGAGGGCAGAGATACCAAAAAAAGCCCATCCTGTTCAACTTCTGCAGTGAGTCCTTACTGTTCAGTGTGTCCATCTTCTCCCCAAATCTCTTCTACAGTTCTGCTATGGTGAGTGTAAGGAGGAAGGGGGAAATGACTGACTCTGAATAGGGAGCCCCTGCCATACTCTAATAGCCTCTTTCAGTTCCGGGACTCTGATTGCAGAAGAAGAACCAGACATTAAAGAGGAGGACACCAGCTCAGAGGATAACAACAAAGATCATCCTGGAGGTTGAGACCGCCTGGGCTCCTCCTCATTCATCAGCTTGTGGGATTTCACCAAGGGCCATTGCTTGGGATAATTTTGGATTGTTCATCTCTTCCTCTTTTGGGGCTCCCTTTCTATCTTCTCCAAAGAAGAATCTGAAATAGGACACTTAAACCTCTTCTTCATTGTTTCCAGGGACCTGTGTGCTGCCTCTCAGTGGGAAAATCTTTCTTCCCCCCTCCCCTCCCCCCCCATCCTGAAGAAGGGAGAACTGGGCCAAATGCTAATTTTCCTTTCTCTGCTCTTTGTCCTACCCCTCCCTTTCATTCCTTAGAAAATCCTAATGGGGTTTCCCCCAGGGAATAGGCTACTTAGTTTCCAACCTCACTAAGACACTCAGGAAGTGTCTAGGACAGCAAAAATCAATCTTGGATGATGATGGGGACTACCAGTTTTTTGGTAAGAGGGTTTTACAGATCAGTTACTGCCAATGTATTACTCCATTCTTAAAAATGTTTAGAATGGTTCTTCTGAACCCAGATGCCCTTTCTTTCCTTCCCAGAAGCTGTCAGAGAATCTACAAATCAGATTCAGGTTTTCATGATCTCTTGCTGCCGGTCAGGTGTCAAGCTCAGGGAAGGTGGTTCTTTGGAAAACTTGGAGGAGCCTAACTTGTTTTTCTGTAGTTTAGGAAATTCTCCGCTCTGGTGTGGGAGGGTGGGAGTGAGGAAATGCCTGTAGTAGGAAAAGAGACTGAAAGAGCCTATAAATATAGGGACACACCCTTCATATAAAATTGTATTGTCATAATGGTAAACAATTAGCAGGTGAAAGAAATTTTGTTTTTACTTTTGAAGATGTATACTGAAAGTAACAGAAAATACTTGACTTTTGCTAAGATTAATTTGTTTGAGAATTTTCCTGGCACAACTTTTTGTAAGTGTTTTATGTTTGTTGCAGATTTTGATACTTTTATGGGGGATACTCCAAGATTAGATACTAGTGCCCACAAAGCAAAAGCTCAGCTTGCTCTGAAAGTAAAACGTCAGCCACCTTCTCGATCAAAGCTAAAAGAATCTCTTGAAACTGGACAGCAGAAATCAGATCTACAGGTACCGATATCTATGTATAATATATATATTCAGTACACTGTCTTCATTTATATTCACCATGTTAAATAACTATCCAAAATTAAGTTCTACTTTGTGACTACTGACTAGAATCAGTAAATCCACTAAAGAATTATTTACCATTAAGCTAGAAATGTGTAAGCTGTTCAACACACAATTTTATTTAGTTTCTTAAATTAAACCAGATCAAATCAGCTAAAACTTACGATGACTCTTATTTTGTATTTAATATTTCAATAATCATACAAAGTAGGTTAGTGTGGGGAAATAAGTATAAATATTATTGTGATAAATGTTACTTTTAATGCCGCAGTACTGTAGCGGGAAGTGCAGCACACCAAGAATCTTGGACATACTTTATTCAGATGGTGCAGAAGTATCACAGATTCTCATGCTAGATTGGGTGAACAATTCCATCAATCCTCTGTGCATAACTTTAAAAACAATCTTTGTGAAAAACAACTGTTAACATAAATATAAGTGATTAAATTTAAACAAGTAGTCTGGTAATTTTTCTATTTGAAATATGCTTACTTGTTAACATTTAGTTCTCCTTTTGTAACATGTTCTATCTTCCAAAACTTGGTTTAAAATAAAATCTGTCTCCACTTCGTAAAGGCCATTTGACTCCACAAGAAGGAGGATGTCAATATAGTATTCTGGTACATGTTAGAGAATATCCTCTAGCTTCAAACCATTTTATTGTTTATTCAAACCATTTATTGTCTTGCTTTGCATTGCCAGCAGTAAAGTGTAATGGTGGCTAGGCTTTCTCAGTTTCTATTCCTTGTCTTACATTCTTTGAGTATTGTCTGGATGGATCCCTGCTCTTGGTAATTGTATGAGCTTGGAACTTCATCTCCATTGTGGTAACATGCACAGCATTATCCTTTCATACTTCTCCACCTCAGGAAACGAAAAGTCATAGCTCTAGCCCAGGGGCAGCCAACCTGAACCTGAGAAGGAGCCAGAATTTACCAATGTACATTGCCAAAGAGCCACACTAATATGTCAGCAGCAATCAGTGCCTCCCGCCCACTGCGATCAGCTGTTATGTGGTGCGCGGGGCCTGGGGCAGAGCAGGAGGTTGAGCACTCCCCAGCACACTGGAAAGTTAGCATCTATCGCTCCAGCCCCAGAGTCAGTGCCTATGCAAGGAGCTCCATATTAACTTACGAAGAGCCGCATGCGGCTCCAGAGCCACAGGTTGGCCACCCCTACTCTAGCCAGTAATCATTTTGACCATTGTGTTAGATGGTAGCTAGACTTCTTTGTCTGAAGCCATCAGGTTTTCCAATCCTAGATTAATACTCACTTAGCCCCAAAATCAACAGAACTTCCAAAGCTCAAAGTTCATTCTTTAGCCATATCAGGCAGCAGTAGTCCAAGTAGCGCATGGACCAAACCCACTAGCAGACATTGTGTGTTATTTCCCCCCGGCTATCAATGTTCCCTCTATTTTTTTCTCTATGCATGTGTGGAATGAATTTTATGTGCACCAATATTGAGGTGATGTGCGCCACCACTAGAAACAAAAAACCTAAATATAATATCCCTATGGTAACTTTTTAAAAAATATATAATTACTTCAGCCAGGACAGGTTAGGCATTTTAGAACTCACTACTCAAAGAATTAAATTTAAGCATAAGAGAGAAATAAAAGTATTAAATGCATAGACCATTCAAAAAACTAAAATAACAGCACTTTGAAAGAATAAACTTAGAGCGAATATATGTGTATTGCAGGAAGTACCAAGAAGTAACAATAACACAAGTATGTGTTGGGAGGTGAATGTGAAGTAGACTGTGTGTGTGTGTGTGTGTGTGTGTGTGTGTGTGTGTATATGATTGAGAGAGAGAGAGATACAGAGAGAGACTGCGGGTATGTGAGAGAGAGATAGAGAGTGTGGGTGTGTTGGCTGTTGAGGAAGTGAGAGATCTTGCACTCTCTCTTTTAAGCAGAGAGGCACTCATCAGAAGGCTCGTTTAGATCACAGCAGCTCTGTCCTGCTCCTGAGCCCTGTCTCCTCTTTCCTTCTCTGCATAGATGGGATACATGGGTGGAGAGGAGAGGGACACACTGATATCAGCACCTCCTTCTTCCCCCTGCTCTGCACAGTGAGCCAGAGGGTCCTGGGAGCAGCTGGTCAGGAGCTCCAAGGCAGAGGGCAGGAGCAATGCAGCTGCAGAGCAGCAGGAGGAGGGGCACCTGAACACACATTGCCGGATGTGCCTGTTTCTGCTAGTCAAGTGCGCGGCACTTGGTTGACTCTTGGGCAGCTGCACAGCTTAGAGGGAACATAGCCGGCAATATATTTTGTTGTCCATGTTTCAAGCCAGTTTTGCTTTCCCTTTCTGGAGAAGGAGTTCTTTGTGGCTCATTGTTTACCTCCATTCTGGCTCATAGTATATCCTTTTTCTAAAATTATTTGCCTTTCTTTGTCCGTTCCTGTTTAAATTGTGTGGGGTGTTTTTTTTTTATTTTTGTTTTATTTTTTGCTAAACAATATGATTTTGGGCATTGGTGCCATGTTTTCATGAAATGCTTGGCAGTAGTATTCCTGCACAGGCAGGGAGTGCTTGTATTCACCAACCTGGACAAACTGGCCAGTCAAGGATACAACTCTGTATTGTGACGTATTCATGTAGTCCTGGTAGCTGATGACCACTCCTTTTCTATGACCTTACATTTCTTATGTGGAAGGTCATTATCCTAGTGTCAGTGACTTAAGCTTGCAAAAGGTGAGCTTTAGGCCATAGTTACTGCTTTGCCTGATAGCAAGTTGTGCAAAGAGAAAGTGGTGTTAGAGACCCTTCCAATTTTTTTTTTTCTTAAGAGAATGTAGGCTTTCCACCTTAATGTCCTGTCAGCATTCTTTGCATGCCTGGCATGTATATTCTGGTGAAGCCCTTCTCCACCCTGTGGATGTCAAAAAGACCAGATTTCAGAAAGGGGATTTCTTCGCTGGGAAAACTGAGCGGGGAAATAGAAAGCAAAGAGACTGGAGCTGTGAGTAGAACCTTCTGGCTAAGCCTTGAAGGTCCGGTCAAAAAACATGATCTTGATGCAGATGATGAGGGGAAGCCAGTTAAACAATTTCAGGAGTGTGTGACATGGCAGGAGTTGAATGATTTTAGTAGAATTATTTAATTTTGACCTGAGAGGAGCCTAGGAAGATGACACAATTAATGAAATCCCCATTTTCAAAAGATGACAAACGCACGTCTGAGGGTTTCACTGGTTCAGATGAAGAGGAAATTTTGGCTTTTGAAGATGTAGAAAGAGGAGAGACTTGAAAATTTGCTCCAGATGATAACTGCAAGTGATTGGTAAAATCAGAATTTACTTACTGATTACTGCTCCCTGTGTACTGTGATAGTATAATTATCTGTCTGTATGCAGGCCCCTTATCCCAGTATAATCTATGTGCTCGGATCATAAAAGCTTGAGGAATGTGATCAGTCTGTTTTCATTCAAATTAAAATGTTGTATTACAATAAAGGTAGCCTATAAAGTCAACCTCCATGGGCACTGAGGAAAAATAAACTTATGTTTTTAACAGAAAACAGTTGACATAATTTCTTTGGCATATGAAGTCTTAAGGTTGATTTTTGTAATGCTTTATTTTTTTTAAGGCTTTTACCATAAATGTTATGACTGCACAATTGCATATATTTACCCATAACCTCTTTTATTTTAAATATATTTACAGGATGAGGATACAGAGGATGCTATCCACAGTAGAGAAATAGGTACAGCACGTCAAGTCAAGTCTTTAGAAATAACTGAAAAGCCAACTTTATCCCAGTTGAATGATGCAGATCAAAGGATTGAAAAGCCTGAACCAGTGGAAAGCACAGAGAGTTTGTTAGAGTCAAGTCCTTCTGTTTCCACTCACTCTTCTCCAGTACACAAACCAAACAATGAAAACAGCACGAATACTACTCACTCTCCTCCTAGTGATGATATAACTCCAAGTTCGCCTCAATCATATTCCAAGAATGTCAGGCACAGAGAATCAAAAGGGAAAGGAAGAGAGGCCAAAGGTAAGTCATAAAGGCTTTTTGAGGGCCTTTGGGTCAAAATGCTCTATTTTTTAAATTAATGTTGAACTGTAGCTATTGCATTCTCTGCCTAGAAAATGAGAAGCTACTTATTCTAATGTTAAATGTATTCTTAATGTAAAATTAATTGTATGCTATGAGACTAGTTAAAAATGTTAGCAATGTAGTATTACTGTGATAGTCCATACTGTCGCAAGGTTAGGAACGTTTTACAAAATGGAGATATGGGTTATATTCTTTTGGAACAGGGTTTAGATACAGATGATTGAATAGTGGCAGCCTCTGTGCAGAGCGGGACAGTACTTCTTAAAGACCATATATGTTACATTGCTGTTGAAGTGCCAGCATTCCAGTATTTCATACCTGGAGCAATGCTGGAAGTGAGTTTCCCTACCTTGATACATCTGGCAGCAACCAAGTGGCTAAAAGGGTCTTATTCAATGTCCATTTGAAATAAACCATTCAAAAGTCATTTTCAGCTAATTTTGCAGTAAATCCAAGATGATTAGTTTGCACAGGCGCACACAGCTCAGTGAAACAAACTATCATCCCAGCATCTAGGGGTTAAATATTAAACATGTCATTTGATGTTTTGATAAATAACTCTTCCCTTGTTCTTATAGAAAAATAGCTGGCACAGTATTTTGTAACAAACAAGACTCTTGGTAGAAAGAAAAATTTGTCAAATTTAATATAATAGAATACAGAGCTTAAAAACAGTACAGAAAAGAAAATGCTGATAACAGTAATTACAAAAGTAATACTGCAGCCTCTAGCATTCAGAACCTGATGCTTGGTAACAAAAGACACAGACTAGATTCCTCTGAAATTGCTAAATATAAGCTGTTGAAAATTTCAGAAAATAAATTAAAATGGTACTCTGACTTCAGATCATGTCAGGCTTTGGGCTCACATCATGAGCATGAAGTTAGATGACAACATCTCAGCTATAGACACCTAGGGTACGGCTCTGTTTACTGTTTGCTTGATACAGCTTTGTTCATTCCAGCTGTCTAAAATGTCATTGCTTATTCCTTGAATTAATATCTGTGGATACCAAAGAGACACTTGTGGAAGTAACATGGATTCCTGATCCCTATGTTAAGGCAGTAAGTAAGGTTATTGGTATTAGACATATCAGAGAGTGGTGTGAAGGGAGTCAGGCAAAGGCCTCACAAATTTGGGGTGGATGGGCCCCCAAACACATGCATGCTGGGGATCTTTGGCTTAGACGCAGTCCCCCCTGTTTTTGTCAGTGAAATCTTCCTAATCTAGATTAATGGGTAAATAGAATTTTCGTGCCTTTTTTATGGAGACTGGACTTTCTTATTCGTCATATGTACCATATGTATCATGCTAATTACTGTGTAATCTGCATCTAAAATGGAAAATGAAGATTTTGTTTAAGACTTAAAACTATAAAAAATAGTGCTCTACATATATTGAACCCTCACAGCATTATTAGGTTGATATAGCTCCATTTTTTTCAGAAGGAGAAACAGAGGCAGAATTTGTCTTGCCAAGGCCTGAGAGTCTGCATCAAAGTCCTGGGTTTGTGGCACAAAGTTCTGTGTTCAGTCTATTTAGACCACATCTCTCCCTCTTAAACATTTTCAAGTATATATCCAAACATTGGATTGCCTTAAGTTTATCACAGTATTTCAAGTTTTAAAATAACAGAATAGCCTAGCCAAAGTACTTTTGATAGGCTTCCCATGCTAAAAGATCCAAAAGCACTTTAGAAATCATATACATACAGCACTGCTGAAAAATAGCAAGCTCCCAGCTAGGGTGGGCAGTTGCAGTCAGACAGCATGCTGTATACTAGTGAAGTAGGGAAGGGGGAAGTTTTGACTAATTCTACTGGGGAAAAAAACCCTTTATTCTTATATTAAGTGTCATATGTTCTTTAACATCGATACAGAGAGGAGACAAAAGCTTAAATTAAACACCTCAATTTATCTATTTCCAAAGGGAAAGAGTCTAAATCAATTTTGCCAAGATTCAAATGTATAATTCCAGGGAGTCTAAGACATTGCTTCCACATAAGTAATAAAAGAGCCATGTCAGTTGTCCGGGTATGCAAAATAGCTAATCTGTGGGTAATGTAGGAATACATTTCAAGCATATTATTTATCCTTAATAGATTCATAGATTCCAAGGCCAGAAAGGACTCCTGTGATAATCTAATGTGACCTCCTGTATAGTACAGGCCACAGAAGTTCTCTGAAATAATTCCTGTTTGAATTAGAGTATATATTTTAGAAAATCTTATCTGTACACGTACTACAAGTTTAGCTCATCATTTCCTTGAGCCATGACCTTAGACTTATTCGTTTAGCTAATGTCAATTAACTCCTGCAGAGTTTCAGCAATGGCCTGACCTTTTCCAAAGGTGATCTGAATGTTCAAGCAAAATAGCAGGTTGTGAACACTTTGGTGAGTTACTGTATTAGGGCTTTCATATTTTAGGATGCAAAGAATGGGAGAAGGCTGAACAGATTATAATTATGCTGCTCACTAATTGTCGTAATTCAAGAGAAGTATATGGTCTTTTTCTCATAGAGTAATTGAAAAAGGAACCAGATTAAATATTTTGTAAGGCAAGTATTTCCTTTACCAGTTAACAAGCTGTGTTAAGGCAGATAACGTTTGCACTCTTTATTGCAAAATAATCATGTTTATATCCTCAGCCAACAGCAGCTCTTTTGTAATCTACTGATTCAGCATATCTCTGGAGTGCTAGCACTGAAGTGGTCTGTACACTTGACTGTACAAGAATTGTCATCACGTATACATAATGTGCAAATGATTTTGTTTTCTTCTGCACTGAACCATAGTAGGTATTGTCACAGAGTACAGAAATTTCACTTGGTGACCTGAGGAAATGTTTCAAGTGCTAGTCTTAAAACTGGTGGAGTTGTAGAGTTTAATGCCATACATCAAAGATGATAGATTACTAATACCGCAAGTTGATTCTCTGGACAAAATGACATTAAATGGTACTTCAGTGGGCTGGATTCTAACTATCTAATGGAATTTAATGCCTACCAATTATATTTAATGGTGGAGGAACAATCCTTTCTATCTCCTCCTATCCCATCCATACAGTTTATATCAGTTGGTGTGTTTATTTTTTAAACAATTGCACTGCTCTTTCACATTTTGGAAAACGTTACCTTTCTTTATAAAATTCTCTTGGAGAAATAAATGTCTGTGTTTAAACTTTTTGTTGCAAAATAACCTGGTTTAAAGTGCTATAAGGAAACTAAGTCATGAGATGAGAAGTAAAGTTCTGTCATTGACTGGAAATTGTTGAAGGGAAAGGATAGAAAATAAGAGATAGGAATAAATATACAATGTTCAACATGGAATTAGATTCCTAGTATGGTGCACTTCAGGAGGTATTTAATATATTATCTGGAAGAGGATGAACAATGAAGTGGCAAAAATTTGCCAGTAACATTTTCTAAATTACTCATGGTAATTTAAGGTCTAAAAAACGTTAGGCAGCTGTGTAACATGGAAGCAGATGAAATTCAAGGTGGATAAGTGCATGGTAAATGTGCCAAGAATGAAAAAAAAATTACTCATCTGCTAAAAGAAAGGAAATTAGCAATCTCTCCACTAATCCTCAATTTACCGTATTGTACCTTCCACTATATACAGGCCTAGTGTGGCTGTAACATTTTCAGGGTGATATTGGTTCTGCCTGCCTTTCAGAAGCTATTGCAAATCATAAAAACATTACTTAATAAAAACTCTATTTGAACACATTTATTAAAAAAGAAGTCATTTTACGCACTGCCATAAAAGCTTAATATTTTAATGAGAAACACATCCGATGAAGTGAGCTGTAGCTCACAAAAGCTTATGCTAAAATAGATTTGTTAGTCTTTAAGGTGCCACAAGTACTCCTTTTCTTTTTGCGGATACAGACTAACATGGCTGCTACTCTGAAACATGTATTTTGCTTTCTACTGAGTGGGCCAAATTGTTGGAAAGATTCCTAGAATAAAGGAAATCAGCAGATAAGTAATTTTTCCATTCTTGATAATTTTTCTACTATTCCTCCTTGATAGACAAGTAGTGAGCAGTGGAGAATAAATGGGGGAAGAGGTAAGGACAGATAGTCCTGATTGAATCCTTTGGAATATCTGCTTAGAGACTGTTGACTGGAACGCCCTCCTGTCGATGCCTGAAGATCCATTTTGTAACATCTAGTGAATGTGATTTGAAAATCAGGTTGTTGCTTACTATATCATATCCACTGAAGCCAATACTTTTTTGCAAGAGGTTTTCATTAACCTTGTGTTGCGGGCCCTGATCCTCTCAGGAAATGGGGTAAACATATGTTTCAGCAATATAGTATATCCCCTTGCTTACAGGAATTTTTAATGACTGCTTTCCTTCATGCTTTGAGTAGAATTAAATGAATAGGGACCTAGTTTCTTATATTCATTGCTTCGAGAGAGAGTTTCATCCAGCTTGTACCATGCTTTTTTTCTGTTGGACTGTATTAGAACAAAATGAAAGCAGTACAGTGTCTTGGGAAATACAGAGTGGAGTGTTCATTTTGAAGTTTAGCCAGAAAGTGTTCTAAGAGCTACTTTGCCTCATGAAAATATGGTACAGTTCTTCCATGGAGAATGCGGTGGTTTCAGACCCCCACCTAGTGGATGTAGTGGCCAAAAAGAAATGCATTTTGTTAAAATAAATGGATCCAATAAATTTAGAAGGTTGAAAAGAAGTAAATATAAGGGTTTACAATACTATTGGGAGATCTCAAGTGGAAAAGTTGGGTTGATGCAGAGGTTTAATCAATTGAACTGCTCTTAAATTTGATAACATGAGGGATGGTAAACCAAAGAAAAGTGGTAGTCTGAGTTGAAAACACTTCCTGGGGTGAAAAGCTGGACCCTACTGAGTTGTGCATCGGGACTGTGTATAGAACATCTTGAAGAAACTGTAAAATTGCTCGTTTCAGTCTGTATCCACAAAAAGAAAAGGAGTACTTGTGGCACCTTAGAGACTAACCAATTTATTTGAACATAAGCTTTCATGAGCTACAGCTCACTTCATCGGATGCATCTGATGAAGTGAGCTGTAGCTCATGGAAAGCTTATGTTCAAATAAATTGGTTAGTCTCTAAGGTGCCACAAGTACTCCTTTTCTTTTTGTAAAGTTGCTGGAATTTTCAGCTTCTTGGAATCCATACTTCTGTCTTTGTTCCAGCTTAAAAAATGGAATTCTGGTTCAGTTCCTTGCATATTGGACTTCCCCTCCCCCCCTTTCCTCCAGGACTATCAATTTGGATAATTAACCATGTGATGCACTCCATATTCTTTATGAAAATATGCTTATGATATGAATATGATATAACTGAGATGTACTTTTGTGTTCAATGGGTCTTGTAAGATATCACTGGAAAGGTTATGATTTACCGAGTCCTAGAATCATAGAACTGGAAGGGATCTTGAGAGCTCATCTACTCCAGTCCCCTGCACTCAAGGCAGGACTAAGTATTATCTAGGCCATCCCCGACAGGTATTTGTCCAACCTGCTTTTAGAAGTCCCCAATGATGGAGATTCCACCATCTCCCTAGGCAATTTATTCCAGAGCTTAACCACTCTGACAGGAAGTTTTTCTTAATGTCCAACCAACGCCGACCTTGCTTCAATTTAAGCCCATTGCTTCTTGTCCTATCCTCAGAGGGTAAGAAGAACAATTTTTCTCCCTCCTCCTGTAACAACCTTTTATGTACTTGAAAACTGTTATGTACCCTCTGTCTTCTCTTCTCCAGACTGAAAAAACTGGGTTTGTTTTGGTCATGTTTTCTAGACCTTTAATCATTTTTGTTGCTCTTCTCTGGACTTTCTCCAGTTTGTCCACATCTTTCCTGCAATGTGGCGCCCAGAACTGGACATAATACTCAAGTTGAGGCCTAATCAGCGCGGAGTAGAGCAAAAGAATTACTTCTCACGTCTTGCTTACAATACTCCTGCTAATACATCCCAGAATGATGTTTGCTTTTTTTGAATCAACGTTACACTGTTGACTCATATTTAACTTGTGATCCACTATGACCGCCCAGATCTCTTTCTGCAGTACACCTTCCTAGACAGTCATTTCCCATTTTATATGTGTGCAACTGATTGTTCCTTCCTAAGTGGAGTACTTTACATTTGTCCTTATTGAATTTCATCCTATTTACTTCAGGCCATTTCTCCAGTTTGTTGAGATCATTTTGAATTTTAATCCTATCCTGCAAAGCACTTGCAACCCCTCCCAGCTTGATATTGTCCGCAAGTTTTATAAGTGTGCTCTCTGTCATTACCTAAATCATTAATGAAGATATTGAACAGAACCGGACCCAGAACTGATCCCTGGGGGACCCCACTTGTTATGTCCTTCCAGCATGACTGTGAACCACTGATGACAATTCCCTGGGAACAATTTTTCAACCAGTTATGCACCCACCTCCATCTAGGTTGTATTTTCCTAATTTGTTTATGAGGTCATCCGAGACCATATCAAAAGCCTTACTAAGTCAAAATATACCACATCTACTGCTTTCCCCCCATCCACAAGGCTTGTTACCCTGTCAAAGAAAGCTATCAGGTTGGTTTGACAGGATTTGTTCTTGACAAATCCATGCTGACTGTTATTTGTCACCTAATTATCTTCTGGGTGTTTGCAGATTGATTGCTTAATTATTTGCTCCATTATCTTTCCGGGTACAGAAGTTAAACTGACTGGTCTGTAATTCCCCAAGTTGTCCTTATTACCATTTTTATAGATGGGCACTGTATTTGCCCTTTTCCATTCTTCTGGAATGTCTCCCGTCTTCCATGACTTTTCAAAGATAATTGCTAATGGCTCAGATATCTCCTCAGTCAGCTCCTTGAGTATTCTAGGGTGTGTGATTGTGATTATCTAATTTGTATGCATGTATCAGTTTTGTATCTAAGGTTAGAGATATGGATTATGTAACAATTACAACTGGGTGTGTGTTGGGAAGACACCCACCAGACGACAGGCCATCAAATTTGATGAGCCATCAGGAAGGAACAACAAAACCATGAAGATACTAATCTCTCTCCCTCCTGGGCGGTGTCCAGGGACATAACTGATACTACTAGGTCAGGTGATCTTGTCACCTGATACTAAACATTACCTGGGGCTTCTTGTAATTTTCCACTGGAAGGGAAGGGGGTGAAGTTTGGGAAACAAAGGATTCCTGCCTTATGCAAATCCTATTTAAGGATGGGGAGGAAGGCAAACGGGATTCCTCTTCTCCATGACCTGTCTGACCACAAAGAAAGACTGCTAAAGCCACCTGAAGGGAAGATGGGGGGGAGTCCAGACTGAGATGGGTCCAGTCTGAAAAGAAATATAGCTGGAACTCTGAACCACAGAAACTTTGCAACCTGCCTAAAATAACATTTGGGATAACATTTTGTAACCTGTTTAAGTATATTGAGCTTAGCTTGCATACTTTGGTTTATTTGCTCAGTAATCTGCTTTGTTCTGTTTGTTACCCCTTTTACCACTTAAAATTCACCTTTTGTAGTTAATAAACTTATTTCTTGTTTATAATATAATCCAGTTTATGTAATTTCTAACTGCGGGGGCAAGAAGTTATGTATATCTTCCTCCACATTGAGGGGGCTAATTTCATAAAACCCTTGGTTTTGTACCCCTTTAAAGGGAGTGGGAACCAGAGTGTTGGGGCAAGCCCATAAGGCTGAAACTTTCCAGAGCGGATCTCTGTCTCTGTGCAGCTGGGCGTGGCCCTGCCTGTGTGCTTGGTGGGAAGAGGCTTGTGAGCCTAGCCCAGCAAGACCAGGTAATGGGGACCCTGGTTGGCAGAATAGGCTGACTCAGTGGCATCCCAGCACATCTCAGAGGGGAGGCAAACCATCTCTGAGATTTTTCTGTCTGCTTCCAAGACATTTGATTTAGAGCTTCTGAACTGGAGTTATCTATTGGATATAGAAAAGGCCTCATCTAGCAGTACCAAGATCCAATAAACCTGGTGATCTTGGTCCATGAGGAGCTACTAGGATTGCCATTGCTTTTTCTTTTTTTTCTTTTTCTTTTATTTATTTTTAGTGATCCTGTGCAAAATTTGGAAAAGCATGTGAACAGTGAGGAAGCAAATTTTGCAGGTGATAGTTACTTTGGTTAGTCAAGACGAGAGGAAGACTGAGTGAGTAATTTGAGAGGACTGACAGTGCTATCTGAATGGAGAGCATGGTGGTAAATAAAATTCACTATTGACAAATGTAAGGTAATAAACATTGAAAAGAATAATTACAACTATTCATACACCTCAGTGGGTTCTAAATTTAACTGTAACCACTCAGGAGAAATACTTGTGTGTCATTGTGCACATCCAGCCCAATGAAAATCTCTACTCCATTGCACAGTGATCGAAAAAGCTAACAAAATTTTAGGGTACTTGAAGAATTTAGTAGACTTATACTGAAAATATTAAATGCCATTATAAGTCAATTGTGAAGTCTCACTGGAATACTGTGTTCAGTTCTGCTCATTCCATATCAGAAAAGATATTGCAGAAATAAAAGGGGCTCAGAGAAAGGTGACAAATTATTACAGGCTTGAAAAAACTTCCATATGAGGAGACACTGCTGCTCTTTATTTTAGAGAAGACCAAAATAAGAGAGAACGAGATCGAACTTTGCAAAACCATTAATAGTATAGGGAAAATAAATGGAGCACTCCTATGCACCTATTACATGGCACAAGAACAAAGGGCCAGTCAATGAAATTGAAAGGCAGAAAATTTGAGATTGATAAAAGAAAATACCTTTTTTACAATGCATAATGAACCTGTGGAACTTATTGCTATAAGATGTCACTGAGGGGAGGAGTTTAGGGGATTAAAAATATAAAATCAAATGCTTATTCGGGAAATGGGAATATTCACAGTTTCATTAGATAGACTTTAAACTTTTTTTAGAGGGAGTGTAAACTCTCATAGTTCAAGGCATAAGCCAACAACTGATTTTATGACGCAGCTTCCCATATGAGCTGGTTATATCATGGTTGTAGTTGTCTGCACCTTCTCCTGTAGCATCTGGTACTAGCTACTGTCACAGGCAGGGTACTGGACTGCATGGACCACTGATTTGTTTTAGTGTGGCAGTTCCAATGTACTAGTTAGTTAAATCCATGGCAAAACAACTTTTCAGGCTCTGACTTAGAGGGTTATCCTTATTCAACCTTTACAAATACAAATTAAACCTAAATATTTCCTCCATTTAAAAACAAACAAATGCTTATGATTAAGTGAATTTCCTTACAAACTGTAAATCAGTCCACTCTGTTTTATATCAAAGCAATTTAAGTAACTGATTTTAATCATGATTTAAATCAGCAATCAGGAAACCTCAATTTAAATAATTTATTTTAATCATGTTTTGAATTTATTTTCCTATTTTCACATGAGTCTCATTGGATGGTAGCCATTAAAATGTTGATTTAGTGGACTAAATACATTCTTTATACTACATTTGGTGCTTCTTTTTGCTAAGCAGGCGGATGCACTATAGATGCATTTATTTAAGCAATTATAGAGTTAAATTTACATTTATTCAGACTCAAATTTTATATTCAGTATAAAATTACATTTTATACTAGAAAATGGTGACTGCATTTCTTAATTACTAAATTAATTTTTTTACTTGTGATTTGTGTCATGTTCTACTTGGATGGAAATTCAGATTCAATTAAAAATGAACAAGAACAACATTTTTTATTAAATAAAGTACTTTCAGTGTCCTGGGAAGCAAAAGAGAAAAGTTTATCAAAACATGTTTTGCATTTAAAAATTGATCAAACACCGGAATTACTATCAGTTGGAGAACACTTCAATCTCTTTGGTCACTCAATGACAGACCTAAAAGTTGCAATTCTTCAACAATAAAACTTAAACAGACTCCAACGAGAGACTGCTGAATTGGAATTAATTTGCAAACTGGATACAATTAACTTAGGCTTGAATAGAGACTGGGAGTGGATGGGTCATTACACAAAGTAAAACTATTTCCCCATGTTTATTCCCCCCCACACCTCCTACTGTTCCTCAGATGTTCTTGTCAACTGCTGGAAATGGCTCACCTTGATTATCACTACAAAAGGTTCCCCCCACGCTCTCCTACTGGTAGTAGCTCACTTAGGTGATCACTCTCCTTACAGTGTGTATGGTAACACCCATTGTGTGTATATAAATCTCCCCACTTGTATTTTCCACTGAATGCATCTGATGAAGTGAGCTGTAGCTTAGGAAAGCTTATGCTCAAATAAATTTCTCTGAGGTGCCACAAGTACTCCTTTTCTGTCTGTACTTAGTGAATTGAGCTGATTATTTCTGGTCACTGGGTCCTTCAAGATTTTAGAACTAGTACATCTAGTTTTTATTCATCAATTGGAAGAGGAAAACAAACTTTCCTGCTTTGTCAGCTCCCAAATGGTTTCTTAACTTTAAATGAACTAGTCATTGAACTGAGTTAGTTGAGTAAACTGACATGAAGAAAATACTCTGTGCTCCTGCAGAAGAGACTACTGTTATCAAAAGCTGGTTTAACACTTCAGCAAACTCTGGTTCCACGTACTTAGCCAGTGACTTCTATCAGTTTAGTGGTTTGACTTTCATTAACATTTGGCAGCAAATATGTGCTACTTAATACTATTTTTGTATTTAATTTAAATTATTTTAATAGATTATCAATTTCAAATTTAAACTTTTATTTTTAGAAAGTAAATCTTTATTTAATTTTTTAAAAATCAATTTTTTAAATTGATGACTTTTTATCCTAATACAAAAGCAATAGTACCTTAAATTCAGGCAACGTTCACCCAACAAAATACCCATCTCCTTGCCATTAGTTTACCAGTGACATTGAATCATATTAATGCTTTCACTAGCATGCCCACTTTCAATTAAAATATTTTCCAAACAGCTTTATTATACTATTTGCTCCTTTTAATACCTAGTACAGCTTATTTTTTGTGTGTGATTTATCTTAGGCGTGTGACAGATAATGTGAATTGGAAGCTTATATTTTGGGAGGAGGAGAAGTCATTTTCTCTTTGTGCCCCCTTTAAAGTAAGACTTGAGCAAAACAAATTTAAGAAGACTGAGCTTATCATTTGGAGGAGCTAAAATATGCTACTTACCCAAAACAATGTTACTGACAAATGGCAGAATAGCAGAATCAGAATGAAAGGAAAACAGAAGGAATATCTCTTGTTGGTATATCTGTATGCTAATTCCGTAAAATTAGGATGTAAATATCTCTTTCCTTTATGGCTAACCCAGAGGGTTAATATTTACCCACCAATTTGGGTGCTTACAGACTTCTGTAGTTTTGATAATCATAAAGACCTGATTGAAAATATCTAAGGAAAGGATACAGATGAATATAGCTTGAGAAAATGGAATACAGACTGAAGGAATGGTGAGGCAATCTTAATTTTGGATTCTGTGGGTATAAAACTTAAGCTTCCATTAACAATTTTTTGATAGAATACATTACAAAATGTAATTTTTTAAGACATACTTATATCTAAACAAGTTGGCAGGAATTTAAGGATTTTACATCAAGTAAAATTATAGTATAAGATGAAATTGCATTTCTTTAAAAATGGGAAGTTGAAAGATCTATCCCCTTCGTGCAGTTAACACTAGTTTTTCACTCCTGTAGATGTACAGTGGATGTGAATTAATTACTGTGAACTTACGCTTTGAGTTTCTTTTTAAATTTTTGTTGTGGTTGGGAAGGCCATGCATCTTAACAAATACGCTCAAAGCTTACATTACAGAATATTTATTTTTTCTTTTTTCACATAGATGACAAGAGAAATGAAGACAAGACAGCAGAAACAAATGATGGTACGTCATCAGGAAAGGCCAAAAGGAGATTTCCAGATTTTGGGTAAGAGATTTATGAGTTGGTAGAGGAATAAGTGGCTTTAAATGTTACTTATGCTAAGTTACCATATTCTAAATAGAAAATATTGTGAAACATACTTTTCCTGTGCATTTGTGATACCTTCTCCCATTCCCCCCTTGCCCCCAAGGTCCCATCTCCAAATTCCTAAATTCCTTTATCTAGCAGTCTACTATTAATACCCACTTGGTCTTTGTCCACTTTCACTCTCATGCTTGGCATGGTAGAATTACCAAAACAAAATGTGTAAACACATATAAAGAGTTTGTGGGACAGTGTACTTATAATATAATTGTGTTGTGTATTATGGAGCTGCAGCTTGCACCTCCATAATACATACACACACAAGTATATGTTTTGCACTTAAAACAGGGACTTATCCTCTTTGTTATGTAAGAAAAATAATATAATATGCCCTCCCCAAAATTACAGCATTTACTCTGAGTAAAGAATTAATTTTTCTGAGAATTTACAGTAAATCCATTAACTTCAGTTAAATTCACTTTTTAAAATGTCAGTTAAGAAAATTAATGCCTTAATGTGGATACTTTTTCTGCTGAATGATCTTAATATCTGAATAATGCATCTTCTTCAAATGTTTGAAATATTTTTTAGGATTAGTGATTACTTATTGCCACTAATATTCGTAAATTAAAGTTTCTCCTTTAAGCAGAGGCTGGAGAGTGGTTTGTCAGTGAATTCCACAAAGAATTGCCTTCTTTCAGAACAGCAGCCATCTTATTGTTCGCAGTGGTGTTGTAGCAGTATAACTGAAGAAGAGCTTGAAAGCTTGTCTCTTTCACCAACAGAAGTTGGTCCTCTAAAAGATATTACCTCACTCACCTTGTCTGTCTAATTTTATTATGATTATTATTAATGGAACTGAAGCCACAGACTGCCCTTAGCAAATATGGCCACTGCCTCCATTTACTTTATTACCCCCATGATGTGAGGTTAGCAAATGTTTTTCAAAAAATTAATCTAAAATGAGACTAAGCACTAAAATGCCTTAACCATAAGATTATTGCATGGCAACACTACAGGGCAGAGTTATGCTTGCTTGGGTGCTTTAATTGTTTATTTTTGTATCTTACCACGTTCAGAATGTAACCTTTTTGCTGGAGCCTGGAGCCCAATATTTTCTGTTTCTCTGCTTGGCTCTACCTGTTTTGCAGATGCCTATTTTGCCCTTCCCTTCCTCACATGGATGGAATTAGATTAAAATGCATGCTCACTACTCTGTTCCATGGAAGCAGGCAGTAGGGTATCAGGGAGTCAGATCTGCAGTCCAGTTTAAGGCTGGGAAGAGAGGGTGGGGGGAGAATCAAAAGTATAGATTAAGGTGTTGGCTTGCTGGGAGGATGGTGCAGCAGCTGAGATTTGGGGAGCTGGGAAGAATAGCTGACAAAGCCAGCTATAAGCTTCCCCTTTTTCCTGGTACTTTGGAGGGCAATGCAGCCAAGCCACCTATCCAGCATAGCAGGAACCAAGTCTGAGGATGGAATCAGACTGACTGGAGAGCATAGCAAAAGAAAAACCAACCCCCTCCCCCCACCCCCGCCTCCTATCCTTGAAAGTAATCAACAAATTTCACATCAAGTGGCATTTTAAAGTTTGGGTCATTATATATATGGAAATAGAGTAAATGTTGCTGTGGAACGAGGGGTTGTTCACATAGAATTTGGTGCCATTGTGAAATGGAGTACACAGGCCCTGAGTCCAACATTTTTTCCCCTTTAACTGGTTTTCTCTCTAACTGGTTTTCTCCCCCAATGGTAAACATATCGGTACTGCTTGGAAATGGGACCTTGTATCTCTTTCTTTAGCATATACATTCCTGTAGGTGATTCATTCAATCTTTTTCTTCGTTCTTGCGTGTCTTCGCCTGTACGTAGGAATGCACCTTAAATCGCATGAAAGATATTCTGCAAAATTGGGCTCCACTGTATATAATATTTTAAATGACTTTTATGAATGTGTTATGACTTAAATTTGTATTAATGAATAACAAATATTTAACTCCTTTTGATATATAGCATTAAATTGCAGTAATTGTATTTAAAAAAAAAAAGGTTTCAGAGTAGCAGCTGTGTTAGTGTGTACGGTAACACCCATTGTTTCATGTTCTCTAAGTATATAAATCTCCCCACTGTATTTTCCACTGAATGCATCCGATGAAGTGAGCTGTTGCTCACGAAAGCTTATGCTCAAATAGATTTGTTAGTCTCTAAGGTGCCACAAGTCCTCTTTTTCTTTTTATTAAAAAAAAAAAAGCAGCTTTTTTCTTTTTTCTTTTTTCTTTTTTTTACTTCAGAGGTTTACGGAAATCTGGTGGTAAAGGAAAGAAACAAGAGAAGGAAAATCCGAGGAGCTCTCTGGATAGCCGGTATTTTTAATAAATATATATTGCATTCTTAAAAATAATTAACTACCGTTACTGTGTATTCTTATTCAGTATAAGAGCAATTAAATATTGCATAAATCAGTACATTAATGGGAAGATGGGCTTCTATGCTTATGAAATAAGGAAAATAGTGTTACATGTTAGTTATTCATATTATGAAACAAATTCTATTCTGCTTGTAGGCAAAAATCATAGTGTAGCAAGAAAAGCCACTTCAGGAGTAATTCTCAGTAGTCCCAAGATACAGGTTTGAAAGTGTTAAACCATCTTCAATGTTTTTAAAGCTGTTAAATAACTCAGCAATTATTTTTATATTAACATTCTAAGATACATACATTTTGATTAATACAGTAACTCCTCACTTAACGTTGTAGTTATGTTCCAGAAAAATGCGACTTTACGTGAAACAGTGCTAAGCGAATCCAGTTTCCCTGTAAGAATGAATGTAAATGGTGGGGGGGTTAGGTTCCAGGGAAATTTTTTTTTGCCACACAATACAGTACTATAGTTGGGAGGGGCCCCCGCCTCACGCCACACAGACACAGCCCACTGGCACTGGAGACAGTGAGGCAGGCAAGGAGGCTGAAGGTGCTGAAGGCTAGGAGAAGCACATTGCGCAGCAGCAGATTCCCCTATTCTGCAAGCACCAGGGGTGGGGGGGGGGCTCAACACTCGGCCCGCCCACTCCACCCTTCCCCCAAACCCCCCCCCCCCCTTAACCAGTCTCTTCTTCTTCTCCCCCCACCTTTAATCCACATGCCACGTACTTGCTCCTCCCCTGCCTCCTGCCCGCAGCAATTAGCTGGCTTGCATCGTTCGGGAGGGAAGGGAGAGGTACGAGGACACAGCGCGCAGAGTCCCCCTCCTTCCTCTGCTTCCTGAACACCGCAAGCCAGCTGATTGTCGCTGGCAGGGGGGAGGCGTGCCATGTCCTCGCTCCTCCCTCCTGCCTGCGGCAATCAGCTGGCTTGTGACGTTCAGGGGGCAGGAGGGAAGGGGGGAGGAGTGAGGATGCAGCGCGCCTCCCCGCTCCCTCCCCTGCCTCCTGCCCGCGACAATCAGCTGGTTTGCAGCATTCAAGAGGCAGGGGAGGGAAGGGGAGCCTGCGCACTGAGTCCTCTCTCCTCCCTCCTGAATGCCGCAAGCCAGCTGATTGCCACGGGCAGGAGGCGGTGGGGAGGAGGGGGAAGGCGCTGATCCGCAGGGTCTGCCGGCTGGCGGGAGGCACTGTCAGATAGGGGGATGTAGGGGAGCTGATATGGGGGCTGCCACCTGTGGACAAAGCGGGCAGCCAAACGACGTTATAGCAAAGCATTGCACAACTTAAAATGGAGCATGTTCTGTAGTTGAGCAGGGATGTAAGATCGAAACAACGTTAAGCGAGAGGAGGTTAAGTGGGGGGTTACTATATGCCATCTAGACAATTATTAAAGACATACAGCGGGTTATTGCTAGACCATTATAATTCCATTTATTTATTTCAGAGGCTCCCGAGAGTTATTGGAAGACTCTGGCAACAATCAATCTGCATCAGATTCAGACTCTCCTGTTCCTACTTGCATACCTTTCTCTTGGTTTGGGGACAGTCACAAAGAGCCTCAGGTTTCCGGTAGCAGCCTAACCTTTTCTCAGAGTGGACAGGCCACTTTATTCGAACAGGGTCAAGAGAAAAACAGAACCAAGGTAAACGTACACAAATAAGCTATATTTTGAACATTTGGGTTTGATATGGTTTTACTCGTTCAGGGTCCAAGTTCTAAGTATTTAGGATCTTGAAAACTAATTGTTTTCAGGTAGTAAGCGAAATGATTACAAGATTCTGTAAGTAATTGAGAGCCAACATTTGAGTTTGTATAAAATAAGAATGTGGTGAGAATTATCCTCCAAATTCTAAACAGCTTACTTTATATTTTGCCAAGGAATTAAATAGGTCCTGCTCAGAAACAATGTATTTTGTTTTGTGTTCCTTCAGCTGGTTGTGCACAAGTTAACAGTTCCTTAAACTGTGCATATTTTTGATGGCCACCTAATTTTATGCAGAAGAAAAGGAAGGAAAATAAAATGGTGCCTGTTGACTTCAGCATTTGTAAAGGGCTGGGGTAGCAGAGCTGAGGAAACAATATATGCCAGAAGGAAAAATAAAATAATTTTTACTTAAACTTTCAAGTACAGAAAGTAAAACTTGAAAATGGGTGAACTTTTTAAAAGTGTTTCTTTTGAAAATGGGAGCTAAGATTCTAAGTCACTTAGGTGCTTTTGAAAAATTCACCCAATGTTTTTTAAATACCTTAAACTGGGGTTCTCAATTTGGGGTCGCAAACAGGTGTAGGGAATTGTGACCACCCAGCCCTTCCCACATTGCTAACTTGGAGAGGGGAGAAGGGAAATGCAGTCTTACATCATTGACAGTGCTATTTTGAAAGTTATTACTGAGTAATTCTACTAATGATTTAGTAACTTTAAAAAGAAGCTTTTCGTACATCCTGTAAAAAGTGACACTACATAATTCAATTTACTACTATCAAGTTTCCATCTTGACAGTCTGAACTATTTGGGTAAGGGTACTGTTAGGCTTAGGGGAAGCGGAGGTGCTGGGAAGAGGTAACTGAAATTTACTAGAAATTCTGATGGGTGTCCCATTAAGTAATTTTTATTTAGCTATATTTAAAGTCTAAAGTGAATGTAATTTCCATAAAACACTGGTTGTTGTCTAAACACATTTTAAAACAGATACACAAATAATACTAATCACTAAATGCCATTTTTAATTTACCTGTTTATCTGTTATCTTTATTCCTGTGTTCCCTTTGGATTTTTTCTTGTCTGAGACTATAAACTACTAACATATTAAACTTCCACAAAATTCAGTTTTAATTCTTACAATTAATTTTTTTGTCTTCAGTCCTCTGCAGTGGGCTTTCACATTCTCCTTTTTACCACTTAATCTAGGGCCATATGGAACATACAGAACAGAGTTTTTCTATACTATAGTTTAGGGAAACCACTGATAAATGTGTGGAGTTTGCTGATAACATAGTGCTGGCTTTCCTTGTCTAGTTGCTAATTACATGAAAATATAGTTAAAATACATTAAAAACTGTTCTCGTGTTTGTCATGTAAGGAATTGCAGTAGTTGTCACAAGAGTCTGTTAAGGGGTCTGCATACTTATAAGTGGGAGGGGAAGTGGTCTGTGAGTTTGTAAGTAGGTTTGAAAGTGTTTTATTGTAAGATATCTCTCTGTGTCTTTCTCTCTCTCTCGAGTAAACATCTGGTCCTTACCATGAGAAGTTTGAGAATCCCTAAAGTGGAATATGTTGGCCTTTTAGTTTAAAGAATTTTGTGCAGTATTTTTTTTTGTTTTGTTTGCAGAACTTGTGTATCTATTTGTTCTTCTCCAACCATCTATTATATCTATGTAGTGGGAACCATAGCATCTCCCTTCCTCCCCACCCCCAGGGATGCTTCTCCAAATAAGCCAGGGCTTTGGGGTCACCAGGCCCTCTGTTAGAGTGAGTTTGCATATCCTAGTGAATATTAGGTTATTTTTAATGTATAACTTATAAGGGATTTACAATTGATATCTATTTAAGATATTGCAAAACGCTTTCTAAACAAGAAATGATAAAATGTGCCTAAAGTGTTTGGGTACCAGTACTGCACAGCAGTTCAGCATTTCATGAACCATTTGAGGCATGATAAACCGTGCGGTTCTCTCTATGTAACCCTTTCCCCTGGAGTAATAGTTTTATTGATGGGTGGCAGAAGGCCCAGTGCTGTGATGTGCCAGCACATGCCCCACTTAAAGCATACTTGGGTAGCAGATGCTGAGCCTGTTCTCACCTGTATTGACAGCCTTCACTTTCTGTGCCTCTGGGGATCTCTTCCCCTCCAGACCCCCAGCTGATTCTCCTCCACCCCATAACTCTTCATCCTGTTCATTATCACTTCCAACTTTCCAATAGATTGTGTCCCACTGCCAACTGGTTCCACCTCCCATTCCCTTCTCTCATATCTCAGTCTTGATGGTTGCTCTTGGCTTTTTTCTTGGCCTGTGAGGCAGTTTTTTCTGCCTGGAGGGCACAGCAGTCTTTAGCTAGTCACCACCTACTCTGTAGAGACCCCTAGTGGTGGAAGTTGACACGCATTCTTTAACCATTACCTGTGTACTGACTGGCCTTAAATCCACACTCAGTGGGATACCAAATATTGTAACTGTCCCACCAAGATCAGCTTTGTGGTCTCCTTTTCTGGCTTAGTGGAGACACAGCAACTACTGACTCAGGCAGTTAGTAATCAAATTGTATTAACTGAATGACAAATAGTAAGGTTTTGGACAAATAATTTTATTTGCTTCTAAAATTAGGTTTAAGACAGAGATGTAGCTGAGTTGAGTACCCAGTAATGCACATTGTCATTTAGGAAACACAATAAATGGACAAATTTCCCATTACACCTTTTCCAGGGGAATAATATTGTTGAGTTTGGTTGAGTAATATTTATTACTTGTTGGTAATAATTTTACAGCCATTGTGGAGAAGTCATGAAAATACATTGTTTAAAATACACTTCTACCCCGATATAATGCGGTCCTCAGGAGCCAAAAAATCTTACTGTGTTATAGGTGAAACCGCGTTATATCAAACTTGCTTTGGCCTCGAGCATTTCCATTATTAATAGTCACTTCCTGCCCCCTGACTGACCCCTCAGAATCCCCGACCCATCCACCTTCCCCTTCCCTAATCACCCCCAGGACCTCAACCCCTAACTGACCCCCCTGCTCCCTGACTGCTCTGACCCCTATCCACACCCCCAACAGTCTCTCTGGGACTCCCACGCCTTATCCAACACCCCTGACCGCCCCGCCCTCAGAACCTCTGAACCATCCAACCCTGTCCCCTGACCACTCCCCCGTGCCCCTCACCTCCCCCCCGAGACGTCTGCCCTTTATCCAACCCCTTGGCCCTGGCCCGGCACCCTTAACACACCGCTCAGAGCAGCATGTCGGAGCCAGACATGCTGACCCGCAGATCCACCAGAGCGCGCAGCCCCGCCCCCTAGAGCCATGGTTTACCGCGTTATATCCAAATTCGTGTTCTATCGGGTCACGTGCTATGGGGGGATAGAGGTGTATTGGAAAGTAAGAACTCTGAAAGAATGGTAAGAACTATTTCTGATTATTCTCCTGTGTGAGAATCTGTAAATGTAGTATTTAATCTTTTGATAATGTATATAACTACTCTAGTATTAGGATTTTATTTCACTAATGTACAGAATTACAATTTACTGGTTAAGAGCATTTTTTCTAAATTGAAGAGAGGTTAATGTTTGTGAAAGGTGACCACTTAGGAGACTTAAGTATTGTATTCTCAGGCGTAGCAACGGCATCAGTAGTACAAACTTTCCTACACTGTCTTGCCAGCATGCTTCAACTGTCTGTTCGGTAGTTTGCCCTTTGAGATTGACAAGTTACTCAGTGTTGTTGTTCCTAATACTACTTTACTTACAGTCCTTTCCTGTGGTAGAGCCCACGGTTTGTATATACCATTCACATAGGTAATTTTTTAGATAATTAACTTACATAGTGTTTGCTGTAACTTTTAGATATTTTTGCACTGCTTCCTAAGCTTCTAGCCAGGCACACAAATATTCCACACGTTACCAAACAATACTTTATTGCTATGAGAAACATTGTAGTGTCATATATTTATATATTATCATCTTACTAAATTCCTTAATTTTTATGGAACAAATGTGAAATGAGATCATTTACACCACTCCAGAGTTCTTGCAGAATTTTTTTTTTCCTGAGAATTTATGCAGGAAAGATAGTTTTCCTAATGAGGTATAAACTTTTAGTGAAATTTATTGTTTACTTAGAATTTTCCTCCTTTTTCCTGTGAACATATTAATATTCACGTAAAGCATTTGCAGGTAATCAAGTATTAAAATATATGGAGTCAAGTGTTTATGAACAGACCCCGGCACAAAGGAACCTTGATCTGATTAGAGCCATGGATGCAGCTATGATACAATTAATTAGGGCTGTCAAATGATTTTTAAAAATCACAGTTAATCACAAGATTAAAAAACAGTCGTGATTAATCGCAGTTTTATTTGCACTATAATAAATAATAATAGAATTGTTATAATAGAATAACAATTTAAATTTATTATACGTATTTTAGATGTTTTCTACATTTTCTAATATATTGATTTAAGTTACAACACAGAATACAAGTGTACAGTGCTCACTTTATATTATAATTTTTATTACAAATGTTTGCGCTGTAAAAAATAAGTCTTTTTCAGTTGCTTATACAAGTACTGTAGTGCAATCACATTATCATGAAAGTGCAACTTACAAAGGTAGATTTTTATTTTTTTACATAACTGCACTTAAAAAAAAATATAAAACTTTAGAACCGACAAGCCAAAGCATGAAAGGGGATATGCATGTTTAGCTTATCTGGCACGTAAATACCTTGCAACACCCTCTACAAAACTACCATTTAGATCCCTGTGCTCACTTTCAGGCAACATTATAAATAAGACACAGGCAGCATTATCTCACATAAAAGTAAACTAACTTGTTTGTTTTAGTGATTGGCTGAACAAGAAGTAGGACTGAGTGGACCTGTATGAGGTGAATGGAAAAATACTATTTCTTCATCTTTTTTCAGTGCAAATATTTGTAATAAAAATAATATTAAATGAGCACTGTACACTTCGTATTCTGTGTTGTAACTGATATAAACATATTTGAAAATGTAGAAAAACATCCAAAAATATTTATAATAAATTTAAATTGGCATTCTATTATTGTTTAACAGTTCAATTAAAACTGCAATTAATCGCAGCTATTTTTAATCTAATTTGTTTAGCATTAATCGCATGCATTAACTACAATGAATTGACAGCCTTACAAAAAAAAAAAAATTAATTAACTACTATACACTGTTCAGAGTAGCAGCCGTGTTAGTCTGTATTCACAAAAAGAAAAGGAGTACTAGTGGCACCTTAGGATATGTCTACACTACGAAATTAGGTCGAATTTATAGAAGTTGGTTTTTTAGACATCGGTTTTATATATTCGAGTGTGTGTGTCCCCACAGAAAATGCTCTAAGTGCATTAAGTGCATTAACTCGGCGGAGTGCTTCCACAGTGCCGAGGCTAGAGTAGACTTCCAGAGTGTTGCACTGTGGGTCGCTATCCCACAGTTCCCGCAGTCTCCGCTGCCCATTGGAATTCTGGGTTGAGATCCCAATGCCTGATGGGGCTAAAACATTGTCGCGGATGGTTCTGGGTACATATCGTCAGGCCCCCGTTCCCTCCTTCCCTCCATGAAAGCAAGGGCAGACGATCGTTTTGCGCCTTTTTTCCTGAGTTACCTGTGCAGACACCATACCACGGCAAGCATGGAGCCCGCTCAGGTAACTGTCACCGTATGTCTCCTGGGTGCTGGCAGATGTGGTACTGCATTGCTACACAGCAGCATCAACCCATTGCCTTGTGGCAGCAGACGGTACAGTACGACTGGTAGCTGTCATCGTCATGTCCGAGGTTCTCCTGGCCACGTCGGCCAGGAGCGCCTGGGCAAACATGGGCGCAGGGACTAAATTTGGAGTGACTTGACCAGGTCATTCTCTTTAGTCCTGCAGTCAGTCCTATTGAACCATCTTATGGTGAGCAGGCAGGCGATACGGATTGCTAGCAGTCCTACTGTACCATCTTCTGCCAGGCAGGCAAGAGATGAGGATGGCTAGCAGTCCTACTGCACCGTCTTCTGCCGAGCAGCCATGAGATGTGGATGGCTTGCAGTCCTTCTGCACTGTCTGCTGCCAGCCAAAGATGTAAAAGATAGATGGAGTGGATCAAAACAAGAAATAGACCAGATTTGTTTTGTACTCATTTGCTTCTCCCCCTTCCCTCCCTCCCCAGTCTAGGGGACTCATTCCTCTAGGTCACACTGCAGTCACTCACAGAGAAGGTGCAGCGAGGTAAATCTAGCCATGTATCAATCAGAGGCCAGACCAACCTGCTTGTTCCAATAAGAACAATTACTTAGGTGCACCATTTCTTATTGGAACCCTCTGTGAAGTCCTGCCTGAAATGCTCCTTGATGTAAAGCCACCCCCTTTGTTGATTTTAATTCCCTGTAAGCCAACCCTGTAAGCCATGTCGTCAGTCGCCCCTCCCTCTGTCAGAGCAACGGCAGACAATCGTTCCGCTCCTTTTTTCTGTGTGGACGCCATACCAAGGCAAGCATGGAGGCCACTCAGCTCACTTTGGCAATTAGGAGCACATTAAACACCACATGCATTATCCGGCAGTATATGCAGCACCAGAACCTGGCAGAGCGATACCGGGCGAGGAGGCGACGTCAGGGCTGTCACGTGAGTGATCAGGACATGGACACAGATTTCTCTGAAAGCATGGGCCCTGCGAATGCTTGCATCATGGTGTTAATGGGACAGGTTCATGCTGTGGAACGCCGATTCTGGGCTCGGGAAACAAGCACAGACTGGTGGGACCGCATAGTGTTGCAGGTCTGGGACGATTCCCAGTGGCTGCGAAACTTTCGCATGCGTAAGGGCACTTTCATGGAACTTTGTGACTTGCTTTCCCCTGCCCTGAAGCGCATGAATACCAAGATGAGAGCAGCCCTCACAGTTGAGAAGCGAGTAGTGATAGCCCTGTGGAAGTTTGCAACACCAGACAGCTACCGGTCAGTTGGGAATCAATTTGGAGTGGGCAAATCTACTGTGGGGGCTGCTGTGATGCAAGTAGCTCATGCAATCAAAGATCTGCTGATGTCAAGGGTAGTGACCCTGGGAAATGTGCAGGTCATAGTGGATGGCTTTGCTGCAATGGGATTCCCTAACTGTGGTGGGGCCATAGACGGAACCCATATCCCTATCTTGGCACCGGAGCACCAAGCCGGTGAGTACATAAACCACAAGGGGTACTTTTCAATAGTGCTGCAAACTCTGGTGGATCACAAGGGACGTTTCACCAACAAAAACGTGGGATGGCTGGGAAAGGTACATGACGCTGGCATCTTCAGGAACTCTGGTCTGTTTCAAAAGCTACAGGAAGGGACTTTATTCCCAGACCAGAAAATAACTGTTGGGGATGTTGAAATGCCTATAGTTATCCTTGGGGACCCAGCCTACCCCTTAATGCCATGGCTCATGAAGCCGTACACAGGCAGCCTGGACAGTAGTCAGGAGCTGTTCAACTACAGGCTAAGCAAATGCAGAATAGTGGTAGAATGTGCATTTGGACGTTTAAAGGCGCGCTGGCGCAGTTTACTGACTCACTTAGACCTCAGCGAAACCAATATTCCCACTGTTATTACTGCTTTCTGTGCACTCCACAATATCTGTGAGAGTAAGGGGAGACGTTTATGGCGGGGTGGGAGGTTGAGGCAAATCGCCTGGCTGCTGGTTACGCGCAGCCAGACACCAGGGCGGTTAGAAGAGCACAGGAGGGTGCGGTACGCATCAGAGAAGCTTTGAAAACCAGTTTCATGACTGGCCAGGCTACAGTGTGAAAGTTCTGTTTGTTTCTCCTTGATGAAACCCCCCGCCCCTTGGTTCACTCTACTTCTCTGTAAGCTAACCACCCTCCCCTCCTCCCTTCGATCACCGCTTACAGAGGCAATAAAGTCATTGTTGCTTCACATTCATGCATTCCTTATTCATTCGTCACACAAATAGGGGGATGACTACCAAGGTAGCCCAGGAGGGGTGGTGGAGGAGGGAAGAAAAATGCCACACAGCACTTTAAAAGTTTACAACTTTAAAATTTATTGAATGCCAGCCTTCTGTTTTTTGGGCAATCCTCTGTGGTAGAGTGGCTGGTTGGCCGGAGGCCCCCCCACCGCGTTCTTGGGCATCTGGGTGTGGAGGCTATGGAACTTGGGGAGGAGGGCGGTTGGTTACACAAGGGCTGTAGTGGCAGTCTGTGCTCCAGCTGCCTTTGCTGCAGCTCAACCGTACACTGGAGCATACTGGTTTGATCCTCCAGCAGCCTCAGCATTGAATCCTGTCTCCTCTCATCACGCTGCCGCCACATTTGAGCTTCAGCCCTCTCTTCAGCCCGCCACTTACTCTCTTCAGCCCACCACCTCTCCTCCCGGTCATTTTGTGCTTTCCTGCACTCTGACATTATTTGCCTCCACGCATTTGTCTGTGCTCTGTCAGTGTGGGAGGACAGCATGAGCTCAGAGAACATTTCATCACGAGTGTGTTTTTTTTTTTTCTTTCTAATCTTCACTAGCCTCTGGGAAGGAGAAGATCCTGTGATCATTGAAACACATGCAGCTGGTGGAGGAAAAAAAAGAGACAGCGGTCTTTAAAAAGACACATTTTATAAAACAGTGGCTACACTCTTTCAGGGTAAACCTTGCTGTTAACATTACATACATAGTACATGTGCTTTCATTACAAGGTCGCATTTTGCCTCCCCCCACCGCGTGGCTAACAGCGGGGAACATTTCTGTTCAGCCACAGGCAAACAGCCCAGCAGGAACGGGCACCTCTGAGTGAATGTTCCCTGAAGAAAAGCACCCTATTTCAACCAAGTGACCATGAATGATCTCTCACTCTCCTGAGGATAACACAGAGAGATAAAGAACGGATGTTGTTTCAACGCCAGCAAACATACAATGCAATGCTTTGTTCTACAATGATTCCCGAGTACGTGTTACTGGCCTGGAGTGGTAGTGTCCTACCATGGAGGAAGTAATAAGGCTGCCCTCCCCAGAAACCTTTTGCAAAGTCTTTGGGAGTACATCCAGGAGAGCCGCGAATGCCAGGGCAAAGTAATCCTTTCACATGCTTGCTTTTAAACCATGTACAGTATTTTAAAAGGTACACTTACCGGATTTCCCTTCTCCGCCTGCCAGGTCCAGGAGGCAGCCTTGGGTGGGTTCGGGGGGTACTGGCTCCAGGTCCAGGGTGAGAAACAGTCCCTGGCTGTCAGGAAAACCGGTTTCTCCGCTTGCTTGCTGTGAGCTATCTACAACCTCATCATCATCTTCGTCCCCAAAACCTGCTTCCGTATTGCCTCCATCTCCATTGAATGAGTCAAACAACACGGCTGGGGTAGTGGTGGCTGAACCCGCTAAAATGGCATGCAGCTCATCATAGAAGCGGCATGTTTGGGGCTCTGACCCGGAGCGGCCGTTCGCCTCTCTGGTTTTCTGGTAGGCTTGCCTCAGCTCCTTCAGTTTCAGGCGGTACTGCTTTGGGTCCCTGTTATGGCCTCTGTCCTTCATGCCCTGGGAGATTTTGACAAAGGTTTTGGCACTTCGAAAACTGGAACGGAGTTCTGATAGCACGGATTCCTCTCCCCATACAGCGATCAGATCCTGTACCTCCCGTTCAGTCCATGCTGGAGCTCTTTTGCGATTCTGGGACTCCATCATGGTCACCTCTGCTGATGAGCTCTGCATGGTCACCTGCAGCTTGCCACGCTGGCCAAACAGGAAATGAGATTCAAAAGTTTGCAGTTCTTTTCCTGTCTACCTGGCCAGTGCATCTGAGTTGAGAGTGCTGTCCAGAGTGGTCAGAATGGAGCGCTCTGGGATAGCTCCCGGAGGCCAATACCATCGAATTGTGTCCACAGTACCCTAAATTCGACCTGGCAAGGCCGATTTTAAGCGCTAATCCACTTGTCAGGGGTGGAGTAAGGAAATCGATTGTAAGAGCCCTTTAAGTTGAAATAAAGGGCTTCATCATGTGGACGGGTGCAGGTTTACATCTATTTAATGCTGCTAAATTCGACCTAAAGTCCTAGTGTAGACCAGGGCCTAGAGACTAACCAATTTATTTGAGCATAAGCTTTCGTGAGCTACAGCTCACTTCATTGGATGCATAAAGTGGAAAATACAGTGAGGAGATTTATATACACACAGACCATGCAAAAATGGATGTTTACCATACACGTTGTAAGGAGAGTGATCACTTAAGCTGAGCTATTACCAGCAGGAGAGTGGGGTCGGGGGAGAGAAAACCTTTTGAAGTGATAATCAAGGTGGGCCATTTCCAGGAATTAACAAGAACGTCTGAGGAACAGTGGGGGGTGGGATTGCGGGGAGGAATAAACAAGGGGAAATAGTTTTACTTTGTATAATGACTCAACTACTCCCAGTCTCTATTCAAGCCTAAGTTAATTGTATCCAATTTGCAAATTAATTCCAATTCAGCAGTCTCTCATTGGAGTCTGTTTCTGAAGATTTTTTGTTGAAGAATAGTCACTTTTAGATCAGAAATCGAGTGACCAGAGAGATTGAAGTGTTCTCCAACTGGTTAATGAATGTTATAATTCTTGACATCTGATTTGTGTCCATTTATTCTTTTACGTAGAGACTGTCCAGTTTGACCAATGTACATGGCAGAGGGGCATTGCTGGCAAATGATGGCATATATCACATTGGTAGATGTGCAGGTGAACGAGCCTCTGATAGTGTGGCTGATGTGATTAGGCCCTATGATGGTGTCCCCTGAATAGATATGTGGGCACAGCTGGCAACAGGCTTTGTTGCAAGGATAGGTTCCTGGGTTAGTGGTTCTGTTGTGTGGTTGCTGGTGAGTATTTGCTTCAGGTTGGATCATCTTAAGTGATCACTCTCCTTACAATGTGTATTTTTTTCATGGTCTGTGTGTATATAAATCTTCTCACTGTATTTTCCACTTTATGCATCCGATGAAGTGAGCTGTAGCTCACGAAAGCTTATGCTCAAATAAATTGGTTAGTCTCTAAGGTGCCACAAGTACTCCTTTTCTTATTGGATCTGTTTTCTTTCTGATATTCTGCTGTCACTCCTATCTCTCCCCCTATTAATAGTTTGTCTAAAATGTGGTCCTTCCTTAGATCTCTATTTAATCTTACTAGGAAGGTAAGGAAGATGCTTCTAGGGATGATGTTGCTGTCTTGGAGAGAGAGGGAGAGAGACTCCCAAATAGTCTTGTTGAAATTGCTTTGTGACTTGGTAAAAGGAGTAATCAGATTGTAGAATTACAGATAACATTTTATGTATCTGGAAGGCTACAACAGACCCTAAAATCTAAAGTAACTAGTAAAACCAGAGATCTGGGCTGATACTAAGAGCAACCCCTACTAAGAAGCATGTACAGATTTAAAATACATCCCACCCTCCCCCCTACATCCTCCTCCGCACCCCCCCAAAAGAAAGAAAATGGTAGGAGAATCCCAGTGAGAGAGAGAGAGAACTATGTTAATTAAGGTTAGAGTATGTATCAGTAATACCAGATAAAATACAACACAAGGATGAAGTAATTATTCCCAAAATAGGCATTATAAACTCTGGATATTCAGCGTTCAGTTTAAGTTAAACTTAAAAAATCCTTTAAGTCAAGTATGGAAATATATATGTAAAGGACCCAAACAACCTTAACTTAGTCCAATGACACCATAAAGAAAAGAAATTAAGAAAAATGTCTTTACAAATCAGTTTTGTTCAGTCTGTGGCATAAGACATTAATTATAAGTGTATGGTTATTGCATGACAGCCCTACCAATTAGAATTGACTGAGGAGAGGCTTTGAAAACAAAGGAGTCTTAATTTGATAAATAACACAAAGGAGGACCAGTGGTGAGATTTAAAAAAAAAAAAAAATGTCTTGGTCAAAGCAATGTATCAGACCTGTGTCCTTGACAAAAGCATTTTGCACTGACCAGAGAAAGGTGAAATGGGTGTCAAGACCAAAGTGGTGGAGGTTGCAGTAATCAGAGTAGAAGAGATGCTGTTAAATATATACAGTAATATACTATGGAGATCATTGCTGCCCTCCACAAGCGCACACATCTCCAGTGGACTAGCAGGTATGTATTTGGGAGCAAAATTTAGTCCTGCATGTGCAACTCTTAACTTTGCTTTTGTAATTAAAAGCACTTTTAAAGTGTAAGACTAACTTCATTTGATCACATGCCTCAGTGAATTCTATTTCAGCAAGATAAACATATAAGATTGTAATTAGGGGCTTAATTACAGATCCTAAAAACCTGTTCTTATAGGATCATCTTTGTTCAGAGTGAGTTTATCCTGTGGCTTATTCTGAAAAGTTTGTCAGTGACAATATCTGTTTTTTGTGAGGCCTTTCGTTTTATCTTAACTTTACAGCTAAGGTGACTGAGTCAAAAGAAGAGGTCAGGTGACTTGTCCAAGGTGTGGGTTAGTGGCTGCAGCTAAATTTGAACCCAGAACCTCTAGTTCTCAGCTCCTTGCCAAGACCTATAAATGAAAATGTTTTCCTGACTAAGCACATACTAAATGTAGTAACTGATTTAAGTAGGTTAAAAGTTTAACAGTATGAAGATTAAACATTTGCTAAATATAAAAATGTATGTTGTTTTAAACCTGAAATTTACTTGAGTAACAATGTATAGTCAGAAATATTGAATAATAGTATAGTAGGTGTAGTCACTTATGGCAAGTACTTAAGAATATGTTCACCACAATTTACTATTTGGGAGATAATTAGAAGAATGTATTAACTTATATGTAGATTATCCAGTGGAGTGGCTGCTGTAAATGTTACCACATTAAGACAAACAAAGCATTTGTTGTGAAGATGCCTGAAAAATTATTTAACTTGCATTCTAAAATGTAGTGTTCAGTTCAGCTCAGTACAAAAATAGGGCTCCTACTATGTATAGCCATCTTGGCTAAAACTGGTTTATAAATAGAAGACTTGACGCATCTTGTCTTAATGGAGTTAATTTCTTAAATACCAGAACAGTGCAGCTATATCTCCTCTTAAGTTCCTCCTGCTTATATTATACAATTACGTAGTACTTTGCAGTCCAATGTACTTTACAGACCTAACTATGCATTGATCACTTTATCCACTGTGGAAATGCAGCCACTTCCAGGATGAAATGAGGATACTGTTTAAGTATGTAGCATTACCACACAACAGTTTAAGACAAGATTATTAAAACTTCAGGCTGAATTTAAGTATAATTACAAGAGTAGATATTTCCCCAAGGCCACGGGGTTACTGTTGTGGCTAGGATTTTAGCATTGTGTCATTCAAAAGACAGTATATTCAGTGTCCCATAATACCATGCTGTGTCTTTAGTTCCATACAAATTCAGAGGGAATAATTCCACCAGCTGAATTTCTAACCACTTACTGCATGACCTGGATGTACCTTTGAAATATCTTTTCCAAGTACTGACCTGGCTCAATTCTATTTAACTTTAACTTTATGACTGACTTGCTGCATAAAGTGGCATTACTTCCAAAATGGCTTCAATGCTGCTATAATATTTGTTAATTTGGGAGTTCAGCAAAAACAAGTCAAGACTCCTGATGAAGTGAACATATTTCATACATGGTAGATCTAAAATTTATAGATAACTCATGTTTAATTTCTTTTTACAAAGTATCAAGGGTACTAGAATGTCTCCTTGTGATCTACTGTTCCAAGGGTTCAGTTAATAAAACATTATTTTCACTTGTTTGCAGAGTAGAATTGTCATAGATGATTCATACCATAGCAGGCCAAGTTGTGATCTGTCAGGGTTAGTGACAGAACCAAATCTGTCAGGGCGTTCACACACTTTAACCTTCTCTTCAAATGAGGTGAGTTTCAAAGTGTGTATATGTCTTGTTGATGTTGCCATTCATACTACAGACTGTCTATTAATATAATAGGCTTTGTTTTGTATGAAACTAGATAGTTATCACAGTATCTTAATATTTTTTATCATCTTTAATACTGAAATAGTTACTTAACTAAGGACTCAGATTGTAAGGGGGGAAAAAACAATGAGTCCTTGTGGCACCTTAGAGACTAACAAATTTATTTGGGCATACGCTTTTGTGGGCTAAAACCTAAGGAGGAATTTTAGCCTTTGCTTCACAATTTATAGTTAAATATAGCTTTAATTGGTAGTAATACTCTACAATAAATTACAATTATGAATTTCAAAGATATGTAAAAGCAAAAATTTGAGTGAGTGAATGAAATTTGCAGCATTTTTCAACTTGCCTCACATCAGTGTATGTTTAAATTTATTTTTCATGTATAAGATACCAAACTATTTAGATATATTTTATCTATTAAAAGCATTTAATCTATTTAAAAGTCAGAGTTCTTTTTCTGGCAAAACGCTAACCTTCTTTGCCTTCAGCTGAAATCTTCGACTTAATCTAGTCTTTTATACTTTTTAAAAAGTATATCTGTTTAAAGGAATTAGTCATTATGTTTTATAGAACAAACCGTAAAAGAACGGAAGCACTTGCAAAAACTATACTTCAGTCATCTTTCAGATGTGAGTTATAGTGCCTTCAAGCCTGATAAACTGATAGTGATAATGTTTGAAGAAAATTTTTAACAGCAGGTCCTGAATGATCTGATGCTATTAGATAATTAACTTAAACCAAATTTTGGTAAAGTGCTAAAATATATTCTGATCTTTATTATCTAAAAAGATAGCCTTTTATGCATGATGCTACAAGTTTGTGTCCATTAGCACAAAATTACGTGGTGTCTAAAAATATATCTTAATTGGTCACAAGTTTCAGGACTGGAATAATTTCTGATGGCTTTTTTTAACGGGGAATGGTCCTATTTCTAATCAAAACCCAAGGGAATCTTAGTACATACCACTGGAAAGCACTGTGCTCTTTTGAGGTTAGTGGATGGAATCCATGCTGCTAAAAGTGTCAAGTAATGCAGATTTGTTTAAAATTGTTACAAAGCCCAATATTTTCTTGAGTATTTGATCGTTAAGTTTCAAATGCAGTTTTTAGTAATTCTCAGTTTTAGACTTCCAGCAATAGTTGTCTGTATGAACACAGATTGTACTAGTTTGTACTGTTTCATAGTACCAGTATTGTTACTTGTTCGCTTGATATTTGTATGAGCTTTGTATGTCAACAGGGGAAAGTTATCTTTAAACGGCAGTTTTTTTTAGCAATTATCTTAAATATCCTTGTGCTATCCCAAGAAAATTTGTACTCCGAAATACTGAGCGTGCCACTTTTTTGTGCGTGAAGACAGTTATTTCAATGAGAAAGGTATTTTACCTGTACTTGCAGCTCTCCAACTTCAGAAAAATTGGTAGTCAGTTTGAGGCTGCTAAACTGGCACCTGTCATAAACTGTGCTATGACTTGTACAATAATTGTTTAAAAAAAATAAGTGTTGCTGAGCAGCTGCAAATGCATAGTAGAAAGATTAAAATTGTTCCTGAATTATGACTTTACATGGTAAAAAGTAAGCAGTGTTTGTTTCCACTCATTATGATTAGTTCTGGTATAAGTGACAGGTTATGTAAATGGCCAATCTTGGTCATTCTTAAAGATTACTTTTGGACATCTAGCGCCTTGGACTTAGCACCTCCTTCACAGGTAGAAGTCCCACCTTGCTTGGGTAGTTTCATATATCATCACCAGAGGTGGAACTAGCCGCAAGAGCATCCCCTGCCTTCAGAGGAACAAACTTCTACTTCAAAAAGCTGCTGGAAAAGAGAGAAACACCAGTACACACCTCTTCCATGCCCTTTAAAAGTCTGGAACAGTCTGGGGATGAAATACCTCCTAAAGGTGCGTGAGTTGGCTGGAGAAAGGAGCTGACCCTATGACTCCTCCCTCTATTGCAGTTGAGGGTAGGGTAGAACACAAGAATACTCTCTCAAAAATATAGAGAACTGAATGAAGAGGAGTGCTTTTGGGGAGTTCTGCAGGCTAGTTGCAGTGAAGCCAATTCCTGCTTATTGAGCTTCCCAAGTGGCTTGCTAGTGAACTGGTTACCACCCAGCATGTAGGTACCCCCTCTTCTGCTCTTGGGAACCTTTTGATCTGTTGCTGGTCTCTCACCATCTCCTTACACTCTTTGGGCACTGCAGGGTCTTATCCTCAGTCACTCCCAATATTGCCCAGATACTTTGGGGTGAGAAAAGTTGCTCTCCCTTATCTCCACTCTCCACAACTCTCTTGGATCCTGTTCTTTGAATTATTAACATACCTGTAGCTGGGTTTTTTTGTTTTTGTTTGTTTGTTTTTTTTAAAGGGCATTTGCTCACCCTGACACTTCCTCTTTTTGCTGCTTTTCAGTTTTCATAAAAAGAAAAGTCCGGCCATGCTTTAAGCCATTTCCCACAGTGAAGATAGAGGAAAACTGGGCTAGCATTTAGTGACTGCTTGGGGAGCAATCAGCTGAGGCACTTCTGTGTTGTTTGTGAGCCCAGTTAGTTTAAAAAAAAACCAATTCTTGTGATGCAACACTTGCAAGGGAAAAAATTTACTTGAAGCTATGTTTTAAATTGCTTTAACTGAGCAGAATCTAAGGCAGTATACTGTATGCCGGGGTCAGAGTTTGTCATAGCAACAGTATGTCAAATTGGGGAGATTGTTGGAATTTTGGTAATATCTTAAACTAATTTAGATACTACTTTTGGTCAGTGGCCAGGTATGCATGTGCCCCACGAGCCTTTGTTTGGAGATTTTTCATTAGCCGTGTTCCTTCAGCCTGTTCATGCACTGTTAAGATCCTCATGCTCCAGACCAAGGCTATATCAGGCTTGCAGGCAAATTGCCCTCAGTTCCTTCTCAGCTGCCTCAGGCTGAGACAGAACTTAGTGTATCTGCATTGGGCGTGTCTCAGTTACTTGCTTACTTTGGTCTAGCTTAATTTATTTTACTTTTAGTTAGTGAGTTTGTTAGTTTGTAGTTAGTTCAACTGGTTATTTAACAGATTTGTTTTGTTTCCTCCAGGGAGCTTGTCCCTGAAAGGGTTATGCCCAGTTCATCGGGGTTTAAACACTGCCTTGGTTAGAGGTCATTCTGGTCAACAACAGACGCTCTAAGTGCATTTGCTGCCTAGGGAAGCTGCACACTGCACTTCTGTTTAGCCCTCAAATCCAGGCCTCTAAAAGACCAGGAAATCCAGCTGTGGCTGTTAATGGTAAAGCAGTCATTTTGTCCCACTTCAGACCCAGGTCAGAACAACACCCTCTCCTCCCCGCATTACATCAATCTCTGGGGGTATCTAGCACCTCTTCAAGCTCGGTGCAGTACTCCCCCAGAAAAGGGAAAGTTTCAGAGACCTTCTCTAAAGGTCTCCAAAAGAGGTGCTTTAACTCTCCTATTAAGGAGTGTACCTCCAGAATGACCTCATTCTCTGAGCAGGTGAACAGCTTCTTCAACCTTGAGAGTCATTACTATAGAGGTGAATATCTTCTCCGATAAAGACAAGGGGGAAAATCACATACCTCTGAGGGTAAGCATGTCTCTGAGAAGAACCCGGTACCGCTTAGCAGAAATGGCCAGAACAAATACCTAAGACCAGTACCACTGGACTTAACTCCTCTTCCAGTACCCCTGTTGGGTTCTTCAGTACCATGTATGACTAAGTTTCCATCTACGTCAGCGCCTTCTGCAAAGCATGTGAAACTCTCAGTACCATCCTGCAGGGATGGGCATACCATGCCTTTGGTACAACAATGGTTACCACAATTCTGCTCAGTACTGCAAGACTTTAAGTACCCAAGGGACTTATGGAACCAGAGTCTCCATCAGTATCGAGAATCACTCTGTCATCGACCCATATACCTCTTTGATTCACCTCCTTTTTCAGTTGGAGTTCCCCAATTAGAGGATGAAGAGAGATGGAGATCTCCCTTCAGTATCGCTGATCTCTGTCCAAGGTTTTCCTGTGTACCCACATAGGAACCTCTTTCTCAAAGAGACAGAGAGGATTTCTAGGGAACTCATCATTCTTGGTGGAAACAACCTTGGTTGCCTGCCCCACCAGACATGGTGCTCAATGGCCATATTGGGACCCCTGGATAGCTTATTGTCAACAGTTCTCCAACGCCTCAACCCTCTCCCATTGGGATGATGGGAGAGACTCAAGCTTCTCCTCTCCCATCACACCACTCAACAAGAGGAAAGGTTTGAGGATTAGGAGGCAAGGGCATATGAAGAAGCAACCCCTCACACTACCATCGCATCCTCATCACCCAAAGAGGTGGTAATGACGCTTCCTCCTTTGGCCAGTGATTGTCAGTGATTTCAAGACCTCATTAAACATATGGAAGATTCCCTACAGATACCTCTCAAGGAGATCAAAGAATCACGACAGAAGCTGTTGGATATTGTTCACTCCGCAACACCATCCAGGGTTGCCCTTCCTATCAATGAGGCTCTGCTGGAACCTGCAAAAACCATTTGGGAAACCCTGGCCACAGTAACACCTGTGTTTGAGAGAACCAATAAAGTATTATGTTCCCACCAAGTACTCTTGAGTTTCTATTTTCCCACCCTCCACCCAACTCTCTGGTAGACACCAGTGAACGAATGGTATAAGCCCCCTTGTATGACAGCCCTGAAGTGCCTGGACTTTTTAGGAAGGAAATCTTATTAATCTACAACGATAAAATTCTGCATCATGAATTACAGGAACTGATGGCTAAATATAACTTCACAAATTATGCAAAATTCAGTTTTCATTCAACACCTTCCTCCAGACCAAAGGGAATAATGTCAAACTACCATTGATGAGTGTCATAAATATAAAGGGAAGGGTAAACCCCTTTGAAATCCCTCCTGGCCAGGGGAAAGCTCCTCTCACCTGTAAAGGGTTAAGAAGCTAAAGGTAACCTCGCTGGCACCTGACCAAAATGACCAATGAGGAGACAAGATACTTTCAAAAGCTGGGAGGAGGGAGAGAAACAAAGGGTCTGTGTCTGTCTGTAGTCGTCTTGGCCAGGGACAGAACAGGAATGGAGTCTTAGAACTTTTAGTAAGTAATCTAGCTAGGTATGTGTTAGATTATGATTTCTTTAAATGGCTGAGAAAGGAATTGTGCTGAATAGAATAACTATTTCTGTCTGTGTATCTTTTTTGTAACTTAAGGTTTTGCCTAGAGGGGTTCTCTATGTTTTTGAATCTAATTACCCTGTAAGATATCTACCATCCTGATTTTACAGGGGGGATTTCTTTATTTCTATTTACTTCTATTTTTTATTAAAAGTCTTCTTGTAAAACACTGAATGCTTTTTCATTGTTCTCAGATCCAAGGGTTTGGGTCTGTGGTCACCTATGCAAATTGGTGAGGCTTTTTATCCAACATTTCCCAGAAAAGGGGGGTGCAAGTGTTGGGAGGATTGTTCATTGTTCTTAAGATCCAAGGGTCTGGGTCTGTAGTCACCTAGGCAAATTGGTGAGGCTTTTTACCAAACCTTGTCCAGGAAGTGGGGTGCAAGGTTTTGGGAAGTATTTTGGGGGGAAGGACGCGTCCAAACAGCTCTTCCCCAGTAACCAGTATTAGTTTGGTGGTGGTAGCGGCCAGTCCAAGAGGTAATATTTTGTACCTTGGGGAAGTTTTGACCTAAGCTGGTAAAGATAAGCTTAGGAGGTTTTTCATGCAGGTCCCCACATCTGTACCCTAGAGTTCAGAGTGGGGGAGGAACCGTGACATGGTGGCACAGCGGTGGGATTAACCTGAAATCATTTTGAAATCCAGTTGAGATTTTTTGAACTAGAAATACAGATTTTAAAAAGGAATTTTTAGGAAGTCCAGGAAGCAGCTTTGAAACTGAAAGCAGCTTGGTTTCTCTCTGCTTTGTGGCCAAGCAGAGACAAAAGGGGATTATCTTGTGAATTGCAGGTTTTCTTTGCCTGGAGGCAGGGTACTTAACTCCTGCAGGGAAATTCACAGTCTTCCAACCCAGAGGTTTTTTTTTTTTCTTTTCTTCCTAAAAGTAAATAGGGGGTGTGTGCTCTACCCATTTGCCTGGAGACAAAAGTGGCAGGGTTTTTTTTAGGATTTTGATTTTTTTTTTGTTTTACAAGGAGCACAGGTTTGAAAAGAAATTTTTTTTTCTTTGGGCTGGGTAAGCAGGTTTCCAAGTAGTTGGAGGTTTTTTGCTTTAATTTGGGCCCAGAGCAGAGACAAGGGAATTGTCTTTTTCTGTAGGCTGACAATCACTATCAGAGAATAGGTATTCTATTCCAGCACAGCAAAATTTTACAGCCAAGTTTTGTTTGTTTATTTCTAAACCTCGGGTGTAAAGTTAGTTAAAAACAGAGAGGTTAGAATGGCCAAATCCTCGGCTCGACTACAGCTGGAATTAGCCAAATTTCAGGCTGAGGAAAAACAAAGGGAACATGAAAGACAGATAGAACTCATGCGGCTGGAGAAGGAGGTACAGGAGGCTGCCCACAAGAGGGAAATGGAGGCAAGGAAGCATGTGGAGGAGATGGAGAGGATAAAGGCCCAGCAGAATATACCAACAAACCCTAGCAATCCTTCTCCAGGTACCACTTCCCATCCCAGAAAGTTCCCCACCTACAAGGCAGGTGATGATACTGAGGCCTTCTTAGAAAACTTCGAAAGGGCCTGCCTTGGGTACAACATCTCTACTGACCAATACATGGTAGAGCTGAGGCCGCAGCTCAGTGGACCCTTAGCTGAGGTGGCAGCTGAAATGCCTAAAGAACATATGAACAAGTATGAACTGTTTAAATCCAAGGCGAGAGTCAGAATGGGGATAACACCCGAGCAGTCTCGTCGGAGGTTCCGAGCCCTAAGGTGGAAACCAGACATGTCATTTACCCGACATGCCTACCACATTGTGAAACATTGGGATGCCTGGATATCAGGAGCAAGTGTTGAATCTCCAGTAAATTTGCCCTTCCTAATGCAAATGGAACAATTCTTAGAGGGTGTTCCTGAAGAAATAGAAAGATACATCTTCGATGGGAAACCCAAAACTGTAATCGAGGCAGGAGAGATTGGAGCCAGATGGGTGGAGGTGGCAGAGAAGAAGAAAACTGGTCGCAGTTGGAGCGGAGACCAGAAGGGACCACCCCAGACCACACCCTATTACCGGGGGCCGCCCAAAGCCCCACCTACCTCCCAAAGAAGCCTCCAGACCCCTTATCGTCCCACCACCCCGTTCTCCAGCAACCCACCTCGCCCCGGTGACCCGTCAGCTGGACGATGTTTTAAATGTAACGAGCTGGGGCATGTAAAGGCCAACTGCCCCAAGAACCCCAACAGATTACAGTTCATTGCACCGGAATCACACCAGAGGTCCAAGATACCTCCCAGATACCCTTGGAGCGGAGGGAAACTGTGAGTGTGGGCGGGAAGAAGGTCACCGCGTGGAGGGACACCGGAGCACAAGTGTCAGCTATCCATGCTTCCTTAGTGGACCCCAATTTAATCAACCCAGAGATCCAAGTGACGATTCAACCCTTCAAGTCCAACTCTTTCAATTTGCCTACAGCCAAGTTGCCTGTCCAGTACAAGGGCTGGTCAGGAATGTGGACTTTTGCAGTCTATGATGATTATCCCATCCCCATGCTGTTGGGGGAAGACTTGGCCAATCACGTGAAGCAGGCCAAGAGGATGGGAACGGTCACCCGCAGCCAGGCTAAACAAGCCGTGGGGCCTAGCTCTGTTCCGGAAACTTCTATCAGGGCCCGGTCAGAGGTGATGGACCCGGACCCCAGGCCAATGTCTGCAACAGCAGTAGTGGATCCAGTCCCAGAGACCCAGACGGAACCAGTCCCAGAACCGGAACCAGCCAAACAACCAACACCAGACCCCGTGCCAGCACTGAATCCAGTACTTGCAACCTCAACACCAGAGGGCCCCACCGAACCTGAACTGGCAGCAGCCGATAACCCTACACAAGAGGCTCAGCCGGAGCCTGAATCCCAACATAGTGCACCAGCGGAGAGCGGTTCACAGTCAACAGAAACAGCTCCATCCCCTATATCGCTTCCAGAGGGACCAAGCCTATGTCCCCAATCCAATGAGGAACTGATGTCTCCAGCATCAAGGGAACAGTTCCAGACCGAACAGGAAGTAGATGAAAGCCTCCAGAGAGCGTGGACGGCGGCACGGAGCAACCCACCGCCTCTCAGCTCTTCTAATCGATCCAGAGAATTAAAGGTTTGTCAGTTTACAGCCCAGGGAGGAGACGACGCTGAGTGGCCTGAAGGTGTCTATTACGAAGGGAAATGTGCTGGTGGTGTGGAAGAGGTGAACCTCTCCATGACCCTTGGGCGTATGCAGCGACAGCAGATCCAGGAGCTGTGCACTAGCTACGCGCCAACGTTCTCAGCCACCCCAGGACTGACTGAACGGGCATACCACTCCATTGACACAGGTAATGCTCACCCAATTAGGGTCCACCCTTACCGGGTGTCTCCTCAAGCTAAAACTGCTATAGAACGGGAGATCCAGGATATGTTACAGATGGGTGTAATCCGCCCCTCTGAAAGTGCATGGGCATCTCCAGTGGTTCTAGTTCCCAAACCAGATGGGGAAATACGTTTTTGCGTGGACTACCGTAAGCTAAATGCTGTAACTCGCCCAGACAACTATCCAATGCCACGCACTGATGAACTATTAGAGAAACTGGGACGGGCCCAGTTCATCTCTACCTTGGACTTAACCAAGGGGTACTGGCAGGTACCGCTAGATGAATCTGCCAAGGAAAGGTCAGCCTTCATCACACATCTCGGGCTGTATGAATTTAATGTACTCCCTTTCGGGCTGCGAAATGCACCTGCCACTTTCCAAAGACTTGTAGATGGTCTCCTAGCGGGATTAGGAGAATATGCAGTCGCCTACCTTGACGATGTGGCCATATTTTCGGATTCCTGGGCAGAACACCTGGAACATCTACAAAAAGTCCTTGAGCGCATAAGGGAGGCAGGACTAACTGTTAAGGCTAAGAAGTGTCAAATAGGCCTAAACAGAGTGACTTACCTTGGACACCAGGTGGGTCAAGGAACTATCAGCCCCCTACAGGCCAAAGTGGATGCTATCCAAAAGTGGCCTGTCCCAAAGTCAAAGAAACAGGTTCAATCCTTCTTAGGCTTGGCCGGTTATTACAGACGATTTGTACCGCACTACAGCCAAATCGCTGCCCCACTGACAGACCTAACGAAAAAGAAACAGCCAAATGCTGTTCAGTGGACCGGAAAGTGTCAGAAGGCCTTTAACAAGCTTAAAGCAACACTCATGTCTGACCCTGTACTAAGGGCCCCAGACTTTGACAAACCGTTCCTAGTAACCACAGATGCATCCGAGCGTGGTGTGGGAGCAGTTTTAATGCAGAAAGGACCTGATCAAGAATTCCACCCTGTAGTGTTTCTCAGCAAAAAACTGTCTGAGAGGGAAAGCAACTGGTCAGTCACTGAAAAAGAATGTTATGCCATTGTCTACGCTCTGGAAAAGCTACGCCCATATATTTGGGGACGGCGTTTCCACCTGCAAACCGACCATGCTGCACTAAAGTGGCTTCACACCGTCAAAGAAACTAACAAAAAACTCCTTTGGTGGAGTTTAGCTCTCCAAGATTTTGATTTCGACATCCAACACATCTCAGGAGCTTCTAACAAAGTGGCTGATGCACTCTCCCGTGAAAGTTTCCCAGAATCAACTGGTTAAAATCGTCCTTGAGATGTGGAAAATATTGTTAGTCTTTATGTACTTGGTAGTATATTTAGAGATGCATGTGTCTTATTAACTCTGTTTTCCTAGAGCTCCAGGAAGAAATCCCAGCCAGTGTTTCACCCTAGCTGAGATTTGGGGGGCGTGTCATAAATATAAAGGGAAGGGTAAACCCCTTTGAAATCCCTCCTGGCCAGGGGAAAGCTCCTCTCACCTGTAAAGGGTTAAGAAGCTAAAGGTAACCTCGCTGGCACCTGACCAAAATGACCAATGAGGAGACAAGATACTTTCAAAAGCTGGGAGGAGGGAGAGAAACAAAGGGTCTGTGTCTGTCTGTAGTCGTCTTGGCCAGGGACAGAACAGGAATGGAGTCTTAGAACTTTTAGTAAGTAATCTAGCTAGGTATGTGTTAGATTATGATTTCTTTAAATGGCTGAGAAAAGAATTGTGCTGAATAGAATAACTATTTCTGTCTGTGTATCTTTTTTGTAACTTAAGGTTTTGCCTAGAGGGGTTCTCTATGTTTTTGAATCTAATTACCCTGTAAGATATCTACCATCCTGATTTTACAGGGGGGATTTCTTTATTTCTATTTACTTCTATTTTTTTATTAAAAGTCTTCTTGTAAAACACTGAATGCTTTTTCATTGTTCTCAGATCCAAGGGTTTGGGTCTGTGGTCACCTATGCAAATTGGTGAGGCTTTTTATCCAACATTTCCCAGAAAAGGGGGGGTGCAAGTGTTGGGAGGATTGTTCATTGTTCTTAAGATCCAAGGGTCTGGGTCTGTAGTCACCTAGGCAAATTGGTGAGGCTTTTTACCAAACCTTGTCCAGGAAGTGGGGTGCAAGGTTTTGGGAAGTATTTTGGGGGGAAGGACGCGTCCAAACAGCTCTTCCCCAGTAACCAGTATTAGTTTGGTGGTGGTAGCGGCCAGTCCAAAAGGTAATATTTTGTACCTTGGGGAAGTTTTGACCTAAGCTGGTAAAGATAAGCTTAGGAGGTTTTTCATGCAGGTCCCCACATCTGTACCCTAGAGTTCAGAGTGGGGGAGGAACCGTGACAATGAGGGACAGTTACTGGCGAGGACATCCTTCCAGACAGCTCTGGATGATGCAGATACCCTGTAGCCTACTCCAATTCCACGGCAGTGATGATGTACAGGGCATCTTGGCTACAGTTGTCTGGTTTCCCCAGAGAAGTCCTGAATATGGTAAAGGATTTCCTGTTCGATGGACTGAAGTTGTTCATGGAGGATACTGACAAGTTGTTGCAGCTTCCAGGGCCTCATTATGTTCATCAAGCAGCTACACTCCTGCAAACAAAAGAAAATTCAGTAGACAGCAGTCGTCCCAAAGATCCTGCCTGATGCAAAGCTCTGGGTTTCAGAGACTAATGGAACTTCCAAGAAAGAGCATAGGTTCCAGAGAAAGATCCACTAACCCACTTGATGCAAGTTCACAGCAGACTTCGTCTTTTAGCATGTCAGCTGCAACTGTTTGCTGGCCTCTCCCCCTGCCCATTTGGAGACTAACTTTTCCATTTCTGGCAAGCATGGGAGTGAATCACCTTGGACAAATGGGTACTGGAAATAATATCGTCAAGCTACATTATCCATTTTACCTCCGTCCTCCTCCTCCTTCACCTTCCCTATCTCTCTTCAGGGACCCCTCTCACAGGAGATAAACTCCCTTTTTCATCTTGGGGGTGATAGTCGGACCCTGATCAGCACAACGGAAGGGGCTTCTACTCAATGTACTTGTTTGTGTCAAAGTAAAATGGAGGTTGGACAGCGATCTTGGATTTAAGACTCCTTACACAAATTCATGAAGTCTCAAAAGTTCAAGATGGTGACTCTGACTGCTATAATTCCTTCTCTAAATTCAGGGGTTTGGTTTTCAGCCTTCATACTTCCACACAGGGAAACATCCATCCCACAGAAAATTCCTGCATTTTTGTCATAGGTCAGGTCCATTTTCAGTACTGGGTACTCCTCCTCAGCAAAGGGAGTGTTCTCAAAGGTTCAGTTGGTAGTGGCCACCTATCTGTGTCATCAGGCAATTGTAATATTGTATACCTTGAAGATTGGTTGTTCAGGGGTCAGTTGTATCAAGAGGTGTTGGCTGCTATGCTGAGGGCACTTTCTTTATTCTTGGACATGGGCCGTCAGTTGAATTTGAGAAAATCTGACTCCTGTACAGAACATACGATTTATAGGGCATCCCTGGATTCTTTGGTATCCAAGTCCTTCCTTCTCATGAATAGATTCATGACACTGTCAAGCCTTGTCTGAACGATTCAAGGGAGCCCTCAGACTTCAGTCAGAAACTGTCTTCAACTTCTAGGTCACATGGTGGCTTGCACCTTTGTGACAGAATATGTGAGATTACTCTTTCATTGTTTCCAGGATGGCTCAGATCAGTTGGCTCACCAAAGGGACATAGCCTGGACAAAAGGGTGTCGGTTCTTCCAACAGGTGAAGCACTCCCTAGATTGGTGGAAGGACCACTGCAGTGTAGGGAAGGAAATTCCCTTCCTTCAGCTTATGCCAAGGGTAACTCTAGCAACAGATTATCTCTGTTAGGCTAGAGATAACACTTTGATGCTCTCATGGTACAAGGCGGAGGGTCACCTCAATAAACCATCCTCCACATCAACCTGTTGGAGCTCAGAGCAGTCAGAAACGCCTGCCTCCGTTTTTTGCCTCTCATCAGACAGATTCATGACAGACCATGTGGCCTGCATGTTTTAGATCAGTCTGCATGGAGGAGTGAGATCCCTTTCCCTCTGTGCCAAAGCAATAAGGTTATGAAACTAGTGCATAAAAAAAAAAAAACACCTAAGAATTTCAGCAATGTATCTCCTGGGCAGGCAGAATGGGAATGCCGATGCTCCCAGCAGGTTTCCACCCCTCCAGGACTGCAAATGGGAATTGGGGATTCCCAGAGGTGGAGCTCTTCACCACTGCTATGAACAGGAAATGTCATCTGTTCTGTTAAGTGGTGGAGGTGTTAGGTGCCTTCCTTCTCCTTAAGACGAAGAAGCTCTTTTATGCGTTTCGCCTGGCAGCTTTAATGTCAGAATTGTGAACAAAATCTAACAGGACAAGGCCAGAGTTGTCCTAATAGTCTGGATGTGGTTGAGATAGGCATAGTTTCCTTGCCTGTTTCACCTAGGTCTTTGTCCAACAATAAATCTTCCACTTGTTCCTCGGCTTCTCTCCCAGGACGCCAGTTGACTGCTGCATCGCAATCTGAAAATTCTCTACCTCCTTTTGTAGGAATTAGTTGACCTGTTCTGCAGAGTTACAGCAGATATTTCTAAATTATAGGAAAGATTCAACCAGAAATGCTTACCTTCAAAAGTGGGGATTTAGTAACTGATGTGAGCTCTGGAAAGTTGTTCCTGAATCCACCTAGCTTCTGCTTGTTCTGGATTATCTGTTGCGATTAAAGAAAATGTCAGTAAGTTCTCTTAAGGTTCATTTGGCCACCTTAACAACTTTTCTTTCTGCAATTGAGGGTTCTTGCTGTTTGCTCACTCTACAACAACTGTAAGATTCATTAAAGGTGTGGGAAACCTCTTCCCTGATACAGCCTTTGTGCAAGACACGAGGATATGAACACTGCATGTGTGGACTGAACAGACACTGCTAATGAAAATCTCGGATCAAAGGCGTGTGGGATACACGCATACCTGAACTAGAGCGCCCATGGGGGACACATCTCAAAAGAACTAGTCTCTGCACACACTGATTAATTCCCCCTTTCTTTAAGCCTTCCCACATGAGAAGTTCGGTTCTTTTAATCGCATTCACATTCATTGTTGTATTATAAGATCTGTTAAATTATAAAAGGCTAGCATGCTGTTTCCCCACCCCCTCAATTTTCTCTAAAGAAGCTTTAGCTATTTTTTTTTTCTTCTGTCCTCCCCCATGCTTTCCCCTGTGTGGCAGTAAAAAATAAAAATGTGTGTAGGGTCAGCAATCTCTGCCCTTTTTTGGGAGTGGGGGTGTGTTCTAGACGGTTTTAGTGCAAAGACTGAGTTTTTGACCCTAATTCCTCTGATATATAGATAATACATGTTCAAAGAACCCTATAAATCTGTCTACATGGGGAGTTAGGTCAGTTTAACTACACTGCTTTGGGTGTGGATTTTTCACACCCCTGAGCAATGCAGTTATGCCAAGCTAATTTTCTAGTGTAGCCCATCCTGAGTCTGCCAATTTGAGTCAGAAATTATAATCTTAGCTGGTGGAGAGTAAAAGACCTGTCAGCATCAAAGGGCAAAGAGTTTTGGAGGAATAAAAAAATAAGTCTTGAGGGTAAATAAGATGATTTTACAAATTATTGTATGTAATAAGCAAATCAGTAAGCAATATAATACTGTAATGTTAATACATCATTTTTATAGGATTAAAGGAAAAAAGTATGAGCCAGATTCTGGCCCTCTTGTGGTATTCTAGAGATACAAAGGGGCTGGAAAGCAGCTAGATCTGACCAGCTGAGAATTCCCTTGGTGTGGGAGAGCTCTCAGCTGGCATAACTGGTGTACCTGGTTTTTGCACTGTGACCCCTAGTGTAGGAGGGTCTGGGTCAGGAACGAGTATCTGAGGATATGACTGGGTCACAGTGCCTTGGAGTGTTGCCAGCAGGAGTAGGTTAGCACAGCTTGAGGGCCAGCAGCACAGATCCTCCCTGAGAGCCAGATAGCTGTAACAGACTCCCTGAGGGACCTGATTTCTCCTGTTACATCAAGTGGAAACTTAGTGTATCAGAGAATCTGGGCCTGTTTATGTAACTGGAATAAATCCTCTTAAGTACTGATGTTCTGGACTGGCAACAATACGATTGTAATACAGGCACCATAGATTAAAGAAACAAAATATAAATCTGATAAGTAAGCTTTAACTCCAGATTTTATATACTTTATATAACTTTAAATATATTTGGATAATATTTTACTTTACTTTTTAGCTTTGGCAGCATATCTAGTCTTGTTTTCTTGCTTCTATTGAGGAAACCACAACAGGACTCTCCAGAACCTTCTCACGCCATGGTCAAACTTGAAGGATTGAAAGTATGAATTAAGACTTATGAGTATCTCTAGCAGCTGCTAGTATGGCATGGAGATTAAAAGTAATGTTGCTTTTGACCTATATAGGACTTGCAATGAGTAGTATAACAAGCTCTGTTCTTTGTGCTGATGGTTCTTCCCGCTAGGTGAACACATTCAAGATTGTCCTGGAAAATAGGTGTCAAGTAGACTTGTTCATACTCTGCAAAAGCTGTGTTCACAAAAATTAGGATTCCCAATAGCTGTTCTGTATAAACATGTTTGTACTCATTGTTCGTTACAATCAAATATGAAAATGTCGTTGTTTGAATAATACATTCAGTTCACAGATCTTAAAGTGTAAATTGTCAGATAATTTTAGTTGCCTTTACTGCAATCAGAGGTTTAATCCTCATGAACCTGGGATGCAGTTAAAAAAAAAACAAAACACACACACTTTATTCTGAGTCTCTTGGTGCCGCGGACATCTGGAGCTCCTGTCCTACTAATACATATTTTGGATTACTGCATCAGATCAAGGAATCCTGAACTCTGGTACACAGAAGTATATTGTTTTCAGAACTGTTTTTTTTTTTTTTTTTTAAATTCTCTTACATTCCCATTAGCAGTGTACAATGGATTTTCTCTCTCTACTTCAGGAATCTACTGCCTGATATCTTAGGTAGAAAACTTCACTCTGTCTCTATCCAGATACAGGCATTACATGGAGTACTTCAGACAACGTTGCTTGGAAGATTGTTTCCTCACTGAGCTATTTTGTAACAATTGTGAGGCCTCTCTTGTGTATATTAACTAGGGCGGAGGCAGGCACAAACTCCCTTGTCCTGAATAGACAAAGATCTCATTGTTTCCAGTAAAAGCAAGAGAAGGGTTCTCAAACTTTGACATAGCGACCCTCCCTAAGCTAAGGAAAAAATAGTTTTGCCTTCCCCTAGGTTAGTAAGAGAACACACACAACTGAAAATCCTATACATTGTAAGAATACATATCGTAAAGTAGAAGGGCTGTGATGGATCTGAAAAGTACAATAAATACACAGTATGCGGGGCTGTCTTTCCTTTTACTACTTAGTAATGGGAAAGACCCTTCTCTACACACCTTCCCTGTCCATGGTCCAGTACATCCTGCAGTTGTCTGGACAGGAGGGAGACACATTCTCATGGGTCTCTGCCCTTGAGCCCCATGCTTAATTCACCTTTGTCTCCCCTTCTCCAGTGTGAGAAAATGAAAGGAGCAGGCAGCTGCTGCTCCACCTGCCAACATGGGCCACACCACTCAGGCTTTTTACAGGCAGGGAGCAGCCTCTTTGTAGGAGCTAGCAAGCCCTGCAGCAGCCTCTGTTGTCGGCAGCTGGAACTGTAGTCCAGTCCTAGCAGCTGAGGCTACCAGTTGGCATCTAGCAATAGCTCAGCCAGAAAAGCTGAGCTGTCAGCAACAGCAGCAGCAGCAAAAAAAAAAAAAAAAAAAATGTAAATGTTACCTCGCCAGGAAGGCATGTCTATAGAGGTACAGGTTCAATGGAATACTGCAAGTCCTGATACTCCTCAGGTAACTTACTGGCTAGCCTGTGAAACTAAAGATAAAATATTGGTGTGCCAGGATGAAGTAAGAGAATAAACAGGTCTTCTGATTTTGGAGAAATATGCCAAATTTAGTAATAACTATAGTTATTTATGTTAAACAGATATTATTAACTGAGAACTGGACATTTAAAAACCATGGGATGGTCACAAGGGGAAAGTGAGTGGTCTCATAGGTGTTTATGCACTCTCCCAAATTGCCACAGCATATGACTCAATTGTCACTTGTTTCTTTTTAGGCACAGCACAGGAGGAGCAACATTGTTACATGTCAGGATTGTGCTATGTTAACTGATTGAGGAAGCTTGCACTTGGGTACATTAATCCTGGGTTTTAAGTCAGTGTTTTAGACTTCCATGAGAAATAAACTTCTCAGACAGAACTAAAATGCCTTGCAAATTTTCTTCTTACTTACATTTGTGATGAATTTTGTCATCTTGGCTACTGCGATGCTTTTATATGTCGTGGATTTAAAAAAACATAACAGACTGCAAGTTATGAGGCCCCATAAGTTCTTAAACAAATACTAAGTTTTGTAGAAGGAAAAATACAATTTTTAAAACTTTTTAAATCCAGTTAAATTTAGATCAAAACGTTTTCATTAAGATACTTAACTCTCAAGTTCATTACTCTGTGTAAATTGATTTTGCATGATAGAATTGCTACATTATATTGAAAATACACACTTTGTTACCCAAACTCGGTAACTGAAATTTGATGTATGCTTAAGTCGGAAAAATGTTTCATTTTAAACTGTTCACTGTAACTTTCTTGATTGGTTAGGCATTAGATGATGAATGTGCAGCAACAGGAAAACAAAATCAGTGGCACAGTAGACCAATTTCAGAGTGGACAACCCAACAGGTATGCCATTGGTTGATGGGGATGAACATGGAGCAATACATTGCAGAGTTTACCGCCAAGAATATAGATGGACAGCAGTTAATGCTGCTTGACAGTGATAAGTTGAAGGTAAGTACATGCCCCTGTGTGTATTTGTAATGTATAAATACGGTAGGAGTTTGATTGCCAGTTCATACATACATCTTTTAAATATAGATACTTATCCTTTTCCTATTCAGGCATTGTTGAACATTGGGTTTTTTTAAAAGTCAGTTACTGCTGTGCTCTTGGCATGGTAGAATAGAAGATCAGTTAGTGAATGACATCAAATTAAAGGTGAAGTGTATCAAAATATTATGAAAAGGATGTGATAATAGAATGAAAGCGCAAACTAAACAGTTATTCCTCGGTGACAATATATTAAAACTCAAAGCAACTAAAGCCCCAAAAGGGATTGGTATGTTTATCTCAAAAGTGGTAGCAAAATAGGTCCCAACTATCTCATTTACATAGTTCAGAAATCTGACTTTCATTAAGATCCATGGCCCTCAGATGAAAATTCAGTCCCCTTTCCTTAAGACCTTACTACTTTCTGATTTGACCATTATTGAAGAGCCTACTTTGATCTTTTTTATCCTTTTTTTATTATTATTTTTATTATTATTATTAAATAGAAGCCTTTCCTTGTATGTTTTCTTGATACATAGCTGGTTTTTTAAAAAACCCAAGAGAGACAACCAGCTGCAGCGCTGAGGTGGTCATTTTGCCTCTGATAATTGCATGCTGCATGTCCATTCCAGCTCTTCTTCGTTCGTTCATATTGTTAGACTACTTTTTGGATTGGAAAGGTATTATTCTAAAAGGAGGTTTTCTCTAACAGAGTTCAGTGAAGTCTGAAACCAAAATCTAGTGACTAATAGTGGGATTAGAATATCTTTTTTGAAGAAAAAATGTAGGTTTATGAACCTTTAACTTTGCCATTTAAATACATCTGTCTCTTGGAATGGATTTGCAACTCTAAATTTCCTATAACTTAACACAGAAATGTTTCCTTGGACAATAGGGAAAACCATATTCAGTAACTTAAAAGATAACTATGGGAAGTGTGGCCCGTTGGTACTTCAAGCAGTCATTTTCACAGTATTGCACTCAAATTCTCCAGATAGAAAATAACACTGCTGTTTGGGAACTGAAATCAGATGTTGCCATCTGCTGATCAAAAATTGAAATGCACTCTACTCACAAATGTTACTGTCCACGTTAATACAAAAGTGTCATTAGGGAAGATGAAATGTATAAACGCTTGCAGATTAAAATTATGGAGGATGCTTTCAGTTTTACTACATCTACCTTTAATATTATATTAGTTTTAGTTGCCTGAAAAGTACCTTGTAAGGTCCAGTTTTACTCAAAATTTAAGTTATAAACATGCTTTTGCAAACACAAGACTAATAGAAATGCTTCCATGAATTTATTTAGAAGTCCAGTGGAATTTTTTTTTTAAAGGGACTGCATTGCTTGTTTACACTGGATGCTGTGCTAAAGCCTAAGAACCTGGAAGTGAAATTAAAATGACAGTCTCTAGAGAAGTGAACTGTCTAGTTTATTTTCACTGTCCTACCTGAGAGCAATGCAAAAAGTAAACAAGCAAAGTGGTGTTTAAACAAAGATTATTTATTATAATGATCTATTATGGTTTAAGTAACATAGTCAAAGAAACCTATTTTTTAAAAAACTATTAAGCTGATAGGATTCCTTTTTATATTACCCTAATATTGGATTAATACATGGCATGAACGAACAACCAACCCTGGTTCAAAAGTCTGATTGTATTGCTATCACAAGTCTACTATACCTTATATATGACACCTCAAGTGTCAGTGAGGCAAGTGATTTTTCAAAATTACTTTGAAAAATGTGTGTGGTGATTTAGGGCCTGATCCAATACTCACTGAAATAAATAGGAGTCTGGCTATTGACTTCATTGAGCACTGGTTTCAGCCCTTTTTTATTTTGATTTCATCCTTTTGATTTATAAAGTGACCTTCTATTAAAAGATATTACCCTGTGTTCTTGCAATGCTTTCAATAACTGAGATAGACAATCCCGTGTTAATATTCAGTATTAAAAAGTAGGGTACTTTTCCGTCACAAATAAATGGTTCCTAATAAGTAAATAACACTCCCTTTCTAAATGCCTGGGTGGAAAGCTGGCCCTTACAATATTACCTGAGGTTAACAGATCTGAGGTGATGACAGACCACTGGGAAAAAGGTAGCACCAAGGTGAGAGGCAATCTCAGATAATCAGTTCCCAGTTACATTATTGCTTTAAAGCAGTGGTCCCCAAACTTTTGAGGGTTGTGCCCCACCTTAACCCCGTCTGCACCACCACCATCCCCCAGGGCAGGGAGCAGGGCCACAGCTCTGGGGAGGAAGCGCTGGCCAGCCCCTCCCTGCCCCCAGCTCTGCTCTGGTCCTGCCCCCATTGGTGCTCCCGTCTCTGCGCCTGGTCCCATCCCAACTTCAGCATGGCTCCGCTCCCAGCACTGTCCCCAGGCTTGGCCGTTGGCCACAGCTCCATTCCCAGTCTGGAGCCAACGCTGGGAGTGGGGCCAGGAGCAGAATCTGGCCTTACCCGTGGCTGTGTCCCCTCTCCTCCCTTCCCCCCCCCCCCCCCCCGAGTGGTGAGACTGGTGGACCTTGCAATCATTTCAGTAGAGTGGAGAAAAGAGAGATTGCAAGGATTGAAATAAAGAGCTGATGGAGAGGGATTAACTACATCAGTGTTAAACTGCATATTTGAAAAATTGAGGTGACTGGGAGGAGAGAGATCGTGAAACCGTTGGAGAGACAATGTTGTGGGATGTGTGTTGTGGGTTTTCTTGAGGATAGCGGAGACCAGGGTGGGCTTGCATTGTGAGAGGAAGGAGTCAGGAGACAATGATAAGCTAGAAAAAGGGTTAGGAAGGGAATGAGAATGGAACAATGCAGCAGAAGGGGTTGGAATGGGCTCACTGTGGCAGGTGTGGGAGACTAGGGTCAGTGCTGCCAGGGGAGGAGGCAGGAAGGCGCTCACAAATGTTAACTCAAATTGCTAATATCTGAAGTAAAATGTTATAAAAAAATCAGATTTTGAACAGCAACTATAAATTCCTTCTGTTACTTAGCTCTCAGTGTTGTTTTTTCAACTTCATTTGTGATAATGTCTTCCTGGGCAAACAGAACCTGAATTTCCAATGTAAAATCACCCCAGAAAAAATACCCTACTTTTTTTTTTTTTAAGGGGTGGGGGCTTGCAATCTTTGAGCCTGCCCCTTTTTGCTTTATATGAAGTGATTTTTAAAAAAAAAAAAAACACAGCACAAACCCACTTTTCCTTACTGTATCTTCCAACACATTTTTCAAGTTGGATTTTGGCATTTTAAAGGTATTACTGTGTCTGGGGCGAAGAGCAGCTTTTTCACCCATTAGCTTATGCAGCTTTGTTTCATTCAGTTCATTGAACCTCCAAGAATTGTATGTGACTGTCTTAAAAGACACTTGTTAGATTTCTGCAAGTTGTTTTCATAGGTAGAGGTTTTCTCAAGCTACTAAATACCGCAGATGATTGATCTGAGTTCAGCAACATTCTCTGTAAAGGAAGCGGGGAAGAAGACATACACACTAACTGCTGTTACTATGTACTATTTATGCAGCTGTATCAAGGGAGTCAGCAGAAGATTAATTTAAAACAGTTCAATTTGATTTCTTTATATCACTCATTAGAAAGTCTCAGATGCTCCACTTTAAGTGCCACATGAAACTTACTATTCACAACAATACAAAACCTAGGCTACATCTCCTCCGCCCCATTTATCAGCAAGGCAACCATCTCACATTACAGTTAAAAAAACTGTAAATTATCTTCTACAGATTTACTCCCTTTATGTCTGATGTAAGGAACTGTACAATTTCTTGCAGCTTCCGTAATACTTTCTTGAAACCAGAGTAACTAAACACAATTTCTCTTAAAGGCTCTGGGGGTTTCCAGCCAAAATGACCGAGCCACAATAAAGAAGAAAATTAAGGATATTAAAAAAACACAAGAAAAACTGGAAAAACAGAAAGACAAAGTCCAAAAGAAGGAAAGAGAAGTTCGCAAGAGTGGCAGAGTGGTAGCCGCTGTAGAATCAAGCTGTTAAAATGATTTAGTTTTATTTTAGCACAGACTTACTTCAACTTGAAGAAGTGCAACAAAATTGTATATAATTGTACAATTGAGGAGGTAAAGTGCAACAGTTTAACATGGTAGGTTATTTACTTTAATTTCTGTATTCCCTCTCCATTACATGTTCCATTAAAATGAAATAATGTTTTCAATATTTTTATATCTAGTTGACTCTGCCTGTACTAACAGACAATAATTTAACTTTCTGCCTTAAGTACTGTGCGTGCTTCTATGACTGATATGTAAAAACACCATATGCGTGAAATATCCATTGAAACTTATATGTTTGTGGAAAGTGGGATGTGACATTGGGGGGTGGGGAGTATTAATTCAAATATTAGTCAACTCTTGCAGTTGACTTAAACTATAAATATTGGGTTTAATCTGACATATGGACAATAGAAAATCCTGTCATCAAGTTAAGTGTGACACTGTTTAGCTGTTGCCACTGATGTTGTAAAGTGAAAAAAATTAAGTTTAAGAAAACAGCAATGTCAAATTTATTTAAAAAAACAAAGCATGTATTTCAAATTTAATGAATTGTTTTCTTTAAAATCTTGTGTTTTCCCAGTGGTCCATTTTTAATTCAAAATTTACTGTAGTCATATGCTGATTTTTGAATTTCATGTGTTGCAGCTTACTGAAAGTAGTATGTAAGTAGTTTTCACAAACTACTTATGCTAAGCATAACACTAAATTCTCTCCGTAAGCTACACCATGAGGTGTTGGAACAGGGTGTAAACATAAATAAAAGATCATTTTTTACATATTTTTCCTAAATAATATAGTTTTATAGTTTTATGCTATGAATAAGATGAATTTGCAATGAGTGTGTCTCTTTTCTACTCTCTACAAGATTTTTGGGGACCAAGTTTATGTATTTGCTAATTTTAAACAATACTGTTTTTCCATACTTAAAATACGGAGATGAGAATTGTAGAAAAAATTTATCAATGAAGCACTGGGTTTCTGCATTGTATTTAATTGTTCAGTTATAGACTATAGACTTTCTTTTTAAAGGAGGATTTGATTCTTGGAATAGTTTAGAACATGATTTGATATGTGTTCTTGTGTAATTGCATAACAGCTTATAGAAATATTACAAAAGCACTTCCTTAGATTTTTTTTTTCCAGAAAAATAATGGAATAAAAATGTTAATTCCATCATGGAGTGGAATAGAAAATTACAAGATCTTGGAATTCTGAATTGCTAGTTTGAATATTGCAATTATGTGGACCAAGTTCTCCTTTAAATGTATGAATTAATGTTTTTCATTTTTAATTAAATGATCATTTCACTTCTGACATTTCTCAAGTGTTTAAAATACGGAAGATTTCTCTGAAATTCAGAAGAGGAAAGAACTTTGTGAAAATGCACATTCACTCTACTGATTTTCAAATAAAATGTAAAGTTCATATTTCTATTAAATGCCTTCTCTATTTTCAGTTCTGTGTTTTAATTAAGAAAAGCAGCTTATTGTTTTGCTTATTTTTAATTCTTGGGAAATTAGTGAATTCCAGGAATCTACCTTAACCTCTAGAAATTGATTGATTGACTAGATGTGAGTGGCCAGAGGAGTTCTTTGTTGCTCGCAAAAGAGAAGAATTTTTGTCTGCTGGGACAGGTTGGTCAGAATTCTAGGGTGGTGCAAGATCTGCAATGCCAGGCACTGTTTTCCCCCCTCATCCCTGGGTCCCCTCTTCCTTGTGTATGTGAGGAATGAATGAAGGGCTGATGGATGGAATGGAGGTTATTGATGTAATGTCCTAGGGTTTTTCCTTCTGTCAGCTCCACAGCATCTGAAGGTTGCAGCCATTAAGCTGAGTGCTGTATCTAGGAGAATACCTGAATTAGTTTCAAAAGCCTGTCTCCGCAGTGCTGAGGCAGTTGAACAGGTGCAGATAAGGTGACCGGTTGTGATGCATAAGTTACTCTTTGAAAGAGAACATCCCTGCCTACCACAGCCCCTGGCACTTGAGGCCTGAAAGGGTTGGATGACTCCTTTGAACTTTTTCAGTCCCCAATCACCCAAAGAATAAGTCAACTGAAAGTCTGATTTTTATAAATTGCATTAATGGACACATTTATTGCTTCAATATGATAAAATAAAAAATTTCACATTGCAGTTTCATTTTATCACACACAAACCAACAATTCTAAATATAAATATAGGGTTTAATCCCACTGTTTCAAGAGAGTATAACTATCCATTTCGCTATTTCTGCAACCAGTTTGTTTTCTTTTGATATTCAACAGCCAACTAGCAATAAGTGATTATTTTTCAGTACAGTAATGAAGATGTGTATATATAAAATCAATCTTTTGAACCAGCTACTGTGGTGAAGTAAATCAAACATAGCAAGTCAACTATCTTTACTCTTACTAGGAGTAAATACTGCACACTCTGAAATTTACTAAACAGTTAATTTTCACCACAGCCAGCAGAGGAGGAAAAAACTATTGAAATATCTACATTGGAATAGTTTGCTTGGGGCACTGACTTTTTTTTCCTAATAATCAAAAGGTATGTTAAGCCATAGGTAGCAAAGATACAAGCAAAGGTTTCTACTTCAGTAATTCCACATAAAAACTCTTCTATTCTTTGGACAGATGTTCATTGCAGGCAGACTGTTATAGTCTGTTAGAATGATTTTGCATATTTGTTCTTAGACATTACTAAAATCAGTTCAATTTAATTCTTAAGTGGAAGTTTGATTAAATATTTCAAAATTTTATACAAATTATTCTAAAAAGTTCTACCATGTTAAACATAAGTTTTGAAACTATTTTAAAAACCAAATTCTATTACTTTTAGTATTAGGCTGTCAAGAGTGACAGTTGCAAACATTTAGCAAACACTCCCCTGCTTTATATAAATTTTTACCCCATTCCGCAAACCCTTTCCTGCCCCCATTCCGCAAACCCTTTCCTGCCTGGATTCAGTTGCAGGATTGGGGCATTAATTTGATTACATTGTATTGCCTTTTAGGCACTTATATACAATGGTGATGTGCCACACAAACAAAACTTACCCTCACAACACCCCTATCTATCCTCAATTTACAGATGAGGAATTCATCTGAAGTCATCTCTCACAAAATAGAGGACTATAGCATACTTACCGTTCCAGCTTCTTTCCCTATCTATTCAATAACAAGAAATCATAGGCTTGTGATCAGGCAGACCTTTATACCATCCCCTGCTCTATTTTGACCTGGTAGACTGCTGAAACATAGTGTGTGCTTTCTGGCACATGCACATCTTTCACCCTCATCTTATAGACCAGTTAAGGATTGGTCATCTGAGTTAGGCGCTGGGACTGCAAGTGCTTCTCTGCAGCAGTCTAAGTTTTTGGGGATATGAGAATTCAGTGGAATGTACATTCATGACCCGGCATTGTTATATGGGCTTAAATAGCCGGTGTGGCCAACAGCACAGTTGAAGCTATCAACACTGTTGCATCCCTCTCTAAAGAGAGCTGATATGCTCTTTTTTTCCTATAATATTTTAGTATAGCAAAAGTTGATTTTTGACATTAATTGCACTCTTTAAATACACCTGGTTAACTGGTAGGTCCAGTTGTCCTACTATTACACTGATCTGCTCAGTAAAGATGCAGATTTTGCAATAGAGTTTCTGCATATTAGTAGTTACTGCTGTCACCTAATATATGATTCCAGAGTTCAAGGCTTTACCAGAGTGTCAAAGCCACAGGCTACCCACAAGTGGTATTTGGACATTACCTGCAGAAAGAGAGAGGAAGACCTGCAAATCTTTACTGTAAACCCTCACAAGCTGCTATTTCACAGTAAGTGTAAGTATGCCAACTTCTGTTTCTCATGAATTTTCAGTACAGTTCTCAGAAGACCCATAACTGGTATTTTATACCTGCAATGCATTATACCAGAGGCAGCAGTTAAGATTGGATTTTCAAAAAGAAAGCTTCATTTTGTAAAATAAATGATTTCCATAGCTGATAAACAGTATAGGCAAATACAAGTACAACTTGAGAATAATTTAGTGTACAGCTGTTGCCTTGCCCCTCTGAATGCATCTACTACTAGTAGTATGTTCAGATTCACTGATTTCAGAACAAAGTAAAACAATACATGATTGCCTATTGGAGCTTCTGTACTTAAATTCAGATATTTGTTTCTAATTTTGCTAAATTTATTCAGGTTTGTAAAGTGCTTTTGAGCTCCTTGGCTAGAAGATGGTAGAAAATGTGAAAGGTTGCATGATAGGTTTTATAAACCTTAATGCTTTAACTACTTTAATGTTTCATATATCAGTGTTGAGATCATTTGAGAACTTCATCCAATGCTCAATACAAAGAACTGGTATTAGCAGTTCTGGCTAGCTGCTATTTCAATAATGCTTCCATTAGGAGAGTTTAAGTTGTGTGAAATAAGTTACCCTGGACCCTGTATAAAATCTAAAATTACTGCTCCCAAGATCTAGCTACAGAAGTAAATTGGAAATACACCCGTAATTTATTCCACTTTGTATTTCTTAATCTAAATATTTTGTTTTAATTCAGTTAATTCCTTAAAGTACTATAGGAAAACAGTTATGGACTTCAACTTCCTATTATTTCACATAAAGTATTTGAACCATGTTTGGTGTAAACCTGCTAAACAATCCCTTTGCAAACAGGCAACAAAAACATGTTTACTTTTTCTGGACTGTTGTACAATTATATACTGCGGAATGTGGTCATGTCCTTTGGTTCACTGCTTGGCACACACCAGTCATCTGCTTCATGGTTTTCCACATAATGTTTCCAAGCTGATTCGTTATACACAGGGAGCCTTTCGATTGATTCTGTTGATAAAGCCTGTAAAGAGAGCAGAAGCTATAGTGAAGTATATTTTGCTGAGCATATATTAAACTTTATTAAAACTACAAGTTACATTAAGACTAATATCAAAAGGTGGTAAACTATACCTTTATGTAGATAACTGCATCTGTACCATAACCCTCGAAGGAATATAGTTTCAGATCTCCTTGGAAGTACTGTGCGTACAGACGTGATATAGGCAAACCATAACCAAATCCAGCCTGATAAAAAGCGGGTAGCGGGGAGAGATAAAAGCACACTTGAGTTAACTGCATCATCTGCAGACTGTCAGCATAGCAGACCAATATCTGCACTTCTTAATTTAGAGGAAATCCAGCTAGGGTCAGCATATTACTGGACATGTTAGCATTTGAGAAAAGTAATCACTTATATAAGATCAGAGAGGTGGTGAGGACTCCAATCTTAAGTATTACTCCTCCATACACCAATGTTTCCAAGTTTCCCTCCTTTCCTACCCATTTACCTAAAAACATTCCTAGCTCTTTGTGGGGAGGGGAGAGGACTGCAGAGCCTGGGGACTGCAAAAAGTAAACCCTGCCTCTGAGGGCTGCCATACAACACAGTATTTGGTGCTGTTACTTGCAGCTATCCCAAGGCAAGAGCACTAGTAGAAGTATTCTGCCTTGCTGCAGAAAATTGAATGACTATCTCTATTCCCATGGAAGGAGAAAAGGAGTACTTGTGGCACCTTAGAGACTAACCAATTTATTTGAGCATGAGCTTTCGTGAGCTACAGCTCACCTTGGAAATCCAACACTAACCATATAAGAGAAATGCTGCCCTTAAAAGAAATAACAGCAAGGCAAGGCCTACCATAGGCAGGCTTAACCTGTGCTGGACTTACTTTATTCCAAACCTGTTCTGCACCTCACAGCTGTAGCTCACGAAAGCTCATGCTCAAATAAATTGGTTAGTCTCTAAGGTGCCACAAGTACTCCTTTTCTTTTTGCGAATACAGACTAACACGGCTGTTACTCTGAAACCTGTCATTATTCCCATGGAGCCACTAGTCTGGCTGTTGCTGATCTTGAGAAGGTAGAGACTTAAGACAGAGATGTTATGAGTGCCAATGAAAGGGCAGGTGGCCCAAGAGGCAACCTCCTTAAATTTGCTTGTGGACTACACTATGAAAGTCTGACAAACCCCTGTCCTAAATTGTTAATAATTAAACACTGAGCAAAAGTTAGAAATATTATGCCTTTCACTTAATCACTAGTTAATTTGCGCAGTATCTCTGGAACCAAATAACTTGAATTAAATCTATTGAAGCCACGAGGAGTTTGCAAGGACCATGGGAGTAAGCTCTTTATCAGCACGACTATATGCTATGTACTTTTGTTCTTGTCAGGATTATACGACTGAACGGCTATTTCACTCAAAATGACAAGTATGGACTTGATCCAAAAGAAGGGGCAGTTTTACAACCAGAAGTTCCTAAAATCCTAAATTAATTTCTATTCCTAAATTAATTTCCTTTTCTACTCTGCTTCCAGGACCTAAGTTCAAAGTCCTGTACTCGCCTAGAAACAGATTACAGTAACTCTACAACAGTTCAAGGAATGTCGCTCCTTATTCTCTCCTTCAGCGCTTGAAGAAACAGAATTTCAAACTCAAATTTTGGTAAATATAGTGTGTTTCTTATTTACCATTAAGGCTACAAATTCTGTTTAATGCTGTAAGAGTCTATAATTTTTTTTTTCTTTTCAGAAAGGCACTTTAACTTTTAACACCAGAATTGCTAGACTACTCATTTATCTCCAAAACACGTAGTAGTGCAAAGATACAGGTAATTTCTGCCTTCCCAACTATCAACCATATTCAAGAGGACAAAGTAATAAAGGCTTAGAGACCAGAGGTGTTGCTCGTGATGTCTCAACACGGGGACGTGGTGCAGTTGAATACATATAGTTGAATAGTCTGTCAATTTTCCTCATAGGAACACCGCCACCACGGTCGCTTATCTACAAAATGAATGAACACACTGTTAACTTTAGGCTCCTGTATATAAAAGAGAACAGAGAAACAAGCTGATTTTCATAAAGAATAAAGTCCAAAGAAAGTCTGAAGACTGTACAGTCTCAAGTTGTCCTTATTAAATCATCGGATCAGACTTTATAAAGAAAATCATCAGCTGATAAATCACAGCAATATTATACACACAAAATCCCAGCTGAGGTTAATGACGTTTCCCAAAATGCTGTCTCCAAAAGCACTGTCCACAGTTACACAGAATTACTTAGGCTATGTCTACACAGCCTGCAGCAGTGGGCCTCCCAACCCAGGTTGACAGACTCAGGCTCACACTACTGCACTATAAATAGCAGTGTAGATGGTAATTTGAAGTTAGGGCTTAGTCTGGTGCTCAGGTTCTGAAGCCTAGGCTTCAGAGCATGAACTGTCTACACTGATAATTTTAGCACACTGATAATTTTAGCGGCACAAGCCTGAATTTTGATATGGGTTTGGAGGTTCATTGCTGTGGACTGTGTAGATATACCCTTAGAAGCCATACACCCCACTTACACGTTTTGCACTGCTTTTGAATTCCTTCCAATTTCTAATCTTCATGTGGAGGAAGTTAGGTTCAGTAAAAGTAAGCAGTGGCCATGTCAATTGAATCCTAAGGGTACAAAGTTCTCAGTGCTTTAGCCAGCACTTTAGGAACAAAGATGCTACATAGCAGTGCAATATATTAGTACTCATTTACTACTAGAGCAAATTTGAAGATTTGTTTCTACTTATGTGAAGATAAATTCTAAGGAAAACCTATACGCTGCAGCCAACCTTGGAAATCCTACACTAACCATATAAGAGAAATGCTGCCCTTAAAAGAAATAACAGCAAGGCAAGGCCTACCATAGGCAGGCTTAACCTGTGCTGGACTTACTTTATTCCAAACCTGTTCTACACCTCACTCAAGTAGTCACTTCCACCTGGTCTGGATAAACTACAAATCTGGCTATCTTTCGTTCCTAAATTGGCACTTTATCCTTGAACAGGAACATGGTTTATTTACATTATAGCTACAAAAAATAATAAATATGTTGAAAGGTTAAAGTGATGTCACAATCTCCCATTCACATGAGACTTGTGACAACTTTATGATGCTTCCACTCATCACTGACCCAAGGCTTGAAAGACCTCAGAGGTCTTATTCCGTGCACAATACATTATCAGCATTGGTACAAACTTCATGTCACATCACCCATTCATAATAAAATATTCCCCGCAGGTTCTGAACTAACTATTTTCCATCAAACTAAGTATCAAACAAAGCAGTTACCTTCACAGTTAAATCCTCATTGCCTAATATGACGTGTACTTGAATTGGAGGGTAAACGCTTCGATCAGTATAGCGTTCCATTGTGGCTCTCATTGCATTCTGAGAAATATTTAAAATTAAAGTAAAATAAGTAGTTTTAATCAAATCTTAGATTTGATTGTAACTTTTAAATTGTGCTGTTAAAATGTCAACTTAGAAAAACAGTTTTATGTGTGCCCCTATATAGATTGTATTTCCATTTTTGCTTCTTTGTACTTGTATAAAGATGTAATAAACATATTTCTTCTTCAAAAATATTTCCTGCTTGCTTTTTACCACAGGAATATCAAGTCTGGTCTTGCCTGGCTTTGCTACAGTCTTACTGGGGGAGACTTAGATGTATATCATGAGCTAACCTTATTTTAATGGGAGAGGAGCTGAATTCTCACAGAAACATCTCTCCAAGGATTAATTAAGCCATTGGAGTTGAATACCACCAATTATTAATAAAAAACAAAGTTTTACACAGTCTATCTCTCAATTATCACCTATCCGTCTTGTGTGATGTCCTAAATTCACTGGTTCTCCAATCAGAGTCAATCTGAAAAAAAATTAGTAGTCTACAGGCCTATGAAAAAGTGTAGCTTTAGTTCTGAATTGCTTTACTAGTGTGATTAAATTACAGCATGCATAGGTTCTGTATGTTAGAAAAGAATCTGAAGAGGTGTGGCTTGATATAGAAGTCTTAGTATTCCTGAATGAATGATTAAGATACAGGACACATTTTCAAAGCCTCTGATTTTACACACAGTCATTTGTGTACAAATGATAAGATTTAGACATCTATCTACCTGATCTGTGAGTGCAGTCAGGAACTTAAATGTCTGAATCTTGCAATTGCAGGGACAAATTTGCAAGTTGTTGTTTAAAAATTAGTTCAACATGTCAAATACACAGCTCAGTACACAAACATGCCATGCAGATTTTGTAATCTTACTGTACAAACCTTGAAAAGTTCAAAAACCATGTGATAGAGATGGGATGGTACATATACTACTTGCATGGGGTGTCCTGATGATTTTGCTGGAAAAGAAAGTAACCCAATCAATTAGACAACATACTGGAAGCCCACTGTTAGTTTTGGTAATATCCAAGTAGTTCAGACAACAAATAGAATCTGGTTTTGTTTTGGCTGTTTTCACTGATAAAACACAGTACAGGGAAATGGAAAAAAAAAACTGAATAGAAATCATGAAAACATTTGTTCTGTAGTCCAAATCCTGCGTTTGTGATGTCATGATCAGTTGTAGAGACTGAGTTGTCAGAAACAAGATTATGGGACACAATGAGTGCAGAGCCCTACAACTTCCAGGGAATGGGAAGAAGCTGAGATCTTATTTGAACATATTTCTAGTAATAAAATTGAGAAGGGGAAATAATTGTTTTTAAAAAGATGGTCTTGAAAAATTGTCACATTTTACAATAATGATTAATTACACTGCAGTTACATTGCAATTACAGTGTGATTCAACTGTGGCCATGCTTTATTAATTTAATGCCTGTAATTAACATTAATCCATAAAACCAGCTGACTACATTAAAGCATAATTACAGTGTAGCAGGACCTTGCATAATGAGTATACCAAAAATCTAAAAATATATATTCTAAGTATGAAACATAGTAACAATAAGTAATTAAATCACATAATTAATATAATAAACACAATTCCAGTTATACTCGTTAGTGATAATGAGTTATCAAAAACCATAAAGGAGTGAGAGGAGCAGACTAAGAACAATGGACTTAAAAAAAGCAGACTTCAACAAACTTAGAGAACTGGTAGGTAAGGTCCAATGTGAAGAAAATCTGAGGGAAAACGGAGTTCAGGAGAGCTGACAGTTTCTCAAGAGAACAATATTAAAGGAACAACCGCAAACTATCCTGATACAAAGGGAAGATAAGAAGAATAGTGAGACACCAATAAGGCTCCATCAGGAGCTTTTAACAGACCTGAAAAATAAAATTAAAAAAAAAAAATCCTACAAAAATAGAAATATGGACAAATTGCTAAGGAGGAATACAAAAAACAGCACAAGCATGTAACTACACAATCAGAAAGGCTAAGTTACAAAATGAGTTACACCTAGCTAGAGACATGAAAGGCAATAAGAGGAGGTTCTTTAAATACATTAGGAGCAACAGAATGATGAAAGTGTAGGTCCCTCCACTTTGGAGGGAAAAGAGAGGTAAAACTGATGGCATCAAGAAGGCTGGCGTGTTTAATGCCTATTTTGCTTCAGTCTTCAAAACAAAAGTTAATGGCAACCAGATACTCAAAACAATATTAATAACAAGGGGGAAGGAATGCAAGCCAAAATAGGGAAATAACAGGTTGAATATATCTAACTTATATAAATATTCTTTGAATTGGCAGGGCCTGATGAAATTCACCCTAGGGTACATAAGAAACTAATTGAAACAATCTCGGAACCATTAGCAATTATCTTTGAGAACTCCTGGAGGACTGTTGAGATCCCAGAAGACTAGAGAGGGCAAACATAGCAGCTATCTTTAAAAAGGGGAACAAAAGAGGACCTAGGAAATTATAGCCCAATTAGTGTAACTTCAATACCTGGAAAGATACTGGAACAAATTATTAATCAATTTGTAAGCACCTGGAGGGTAACAAGGTTACAAGGAATAGCCAGCAAGGATTTGTCACGAACAAATCATGCCAAACTAACCTAATTTCCTTCTTTGACAGGGTTACTGGCCTAGTGGATAGGGCAGAAGCAGTAGATGTGGTATATCTTGATTTTAGTAAGGTTTTTGATACAGTCCTACCTGACATTCTCATAAGCAAACTAGGGAAATGTGGTCTAAATGAAATTAGCTTAAGGTGGGTGCACTACTAGTTAAAGACCATACTCTAAGAGTAGTTATCAATGGTTTGCTGTCAAACCAGGAGGGTGAATCTAGTGGAGTCCCACAGAGGCCAGTTTTGGGTCCGATACTATTGAGTATTTGCATTAATGACTTGGACAATGGAGTGGAAAACGTATTTATAAAATCTAAAAATGACACCAAGCTGGGAGAGATTGCAGGCACTTTGGAGGCCAGGATTAGAATTCAAAACAACCTTGACAAACTGGAGAATTGGTCTGAATTTACCAAAGTGAAATTTAATGAAGACAAGTGCAAAATACTTAACTTAGGAAGGAGAAATCAAATGCACAACTACAAAATGAGGAATAACTGGTCAAGTGGTAGAACTGCAGAAAAGGATCCGCGGTTATAGTGGATCACAAACTGAATGAGTCAACAATGTAACGCAGCTGTGAAAAACGCTAATATTCTGGAGTGTTGTATGTAAAGCATGTGAGGTAGTGTCCCTCTGCTCATCACTGGTGAGGCCTCAGCTAGAGTACTGTGTCCAATTCTGGGTCCCACACGTTAGGAAAGATATGGACAAATTGGGGAGAGGCCAGAGAGCAACAAAAATTATAAAAGGTTTACAAAACTTGTGAGGAAAGGTTAAAAAAAACTGGGCATATTTAGTCTTGAGAAGAAAAGACAGAGGGCACCTGATAAGTTTTTAAATAACTAAAGGGCTGTTATAAAGAGGACAGTGATAAATTGTTCTCCATGTCCACTGAAGGTAGGACAAGAATGAGCTTAATCTGCAGCAAGGGAGATTTAGGTTAGATATTAGGAAAAACTTTTTTAACTATAGGAGTAGTTAAGCTCTGGAATAGGCTTCCACGGAAAAGTTGTGAAATCCCCATCACAGGTTTTTAAGAACAGATTAAACACCTGTCAGGGATAGCCTTGGTTTACTTGGTCCTGCCACAGTGCTGGAGGCTGGATTTGATTACTTCTCTGGGTCCCTTCCAGCCCTCCATTCCTATGATTGTATATCCAAACTGTAACTACACTGTAAACTAGTGTGATTTATCATACTTAGTAATACAATCAAAGTTTCTTAGAGGCACCTGTAGCAATTTAACGTGCTTTTCTCTACAAATATTTCCAACCCTCAGGCTAGGAGTATGGAGGAGAACATATTTTACCTTGACACGGAATGGTAAACTTACCAAAGTCAAAAGAATAAAACTGGTAAGTGCTTATAAAATATAATTAAGGCCTCACTTTTAGTCCAACCTTAATCAGGCTTTCCTTCGTGTGCCCTCATTTTTGCAGACATAAATAGGGGGTGTATTTTTGGTCATGCAATTATTTGTAGATGCAATTTAGATCACTCCAAATTCTTGTTAGCAGATCTGCCTGAATTTACTTTTAATAACTTCAAAAACATTGCTGTTCGGATCAATGCTACCACTGTATTTTGGATGAGCTCAAGTAACTTTAATATACGCATACATGTGCATGTTTCTGTACACTAGAACCTCAATTTTACAAATGCCAATCTTACAGATGACCTTTTATACGAACCATTTTTCCCAATGGTGAAAAAAACCAAAGTCACGTAACAAAAATGATATTGATAAAAAACAAGTCAACATTCCTTTGCGTTTGAATGCATTTATTGCATTGGAAATTGTTTTGCAGCGGTCTGAAGACTAAAAAATGTGATCCTGTGCACCATATTTCAATTAATGCACTGTTCCCACTGTAATTTTGAGGTGTTCAATTTCATTAATTTTTTTGATTTATGAACTCCAATTCCCAATTAGTTTTAAAAAATAAGAATTCTGCTGCATCTGTGTATGAATGCTTGTAGTCAAATTTTCAAAAGCTGTTTTGTCACAATTGGTGGTGCAAATACTTGTTTACATGGGCACACAAAAGATACAAAAGATCTTGGGGAAGGGGAAACAGGGCTGTTAAAAGTTGTTAGACCAGTGGCTTTCAACCTTTTCCATTTGCAGAACCCTAAAAAATTGCAAATGGTGGTCCAAATGGAGTGGAAATCTTAGATGTGGTTCACTGACCCCAGGTTGAAAACCACTGTTCTATGGTAACAACAACCTTTCGCAGACCCCTTAGACACTGTGTTAGATCAACAGTGGAAAACTATCATAAAACCTTCTGCTCAGCCTGATGCTCCTCATTTGAAAGAGGAGGATCCCCAATTTCCACACACACTTACCATTCAACTCTTCAAGCACAAGTTCTGGAGAGCTCATGTAATACAAATCACAAAGTCTCTTAGCATTTTCATAGCCATCTACAGGAAATCAAAACAGAAAAATGTAAATACAAAAAATACATTTCCCTCCTTTTTTCAGATGTTTTGTAGTTTATTGAAAAGAACATCAACTAAAAACCAAAACTATTCTGCACTCTTATTGTGGACCTTTGGTTTAACTACAAAATCATATTAAATTTGAACTGGAGTTTTCTGCTCTACATAAAAATGATATTAGTACGATATAAGAAGAACCTAATTTATATTAGTTCTCTATAGATTTTAATGTACCTTTTCAAAATTCTTGTTCAGCTGGTCTGCCTGAATTTACCTTTAATAACTTCAACAATATTGCAGTTAGGATTAATGCTTCCAATGTGTTTTGGATGAGCTGGATTAACTTTAATTTTTCCACCAAACAGCAAAGCTGCCAACAAAGAAAATAATGTTTAATAGGCAATAAAATTTCACAATTTTCATGTCTTCAGCATTGCTGAATGGAACAGAATAAGCATAGTTTATAATTTCTGGCTGTGGCATTCTTAAAGAAAAATGGTTCATTTGCTTTGCTGATGACAAAAAAATGCTTTATAGGCATACACAGGTATTTCCAAATGGATCAAGATGATGCTGTAAGCAGCATGTTCAAGTAAATAATCAATACCTAAAGATAAACATAAGATATACCAACACATTCCATTCATGAATTTTCCCCTGTAACAGTAGTACTTACAGTGTTGATTGAGGAGCATTCTGATTGAAATGCGACTCATGTAGAAACGATCTAAAAAATACTGCACATTCTGACAGGTCACTGGATCAACACCAAAGCTTTCCTTGTACTCAATCACACCTTGAGCCATTGTAGGAATTACATCATTGTGTCGGTTCCGGATTGTTATCACAGTATCTGTAAACCTAACATTAATGAACTGTCAATTTTTCACTTTCAGGTGAATTTAACACTCACTAAATTCCTGTCAGCAAAGGAAAGTGAAGCCCACTATTTACTCATATAGCATAGAACCACCCTAGCAGAAAAAGATAGTCACTTTTCAGCCTCATTTAAACTGAAATTACCAATAAGGGTGCCATATATAATAGGGGAGTTTATAGATAGATATTTTTCAGTAAGAACTGAAGTGAGACCAACAATGTTTGCAGAGATCACCATGTGGCTGTCAAATGGCAACTACCTTCAGATACTGGTGACCTGAACTGAACTAAAAGTAAAAGGTTGCATGTGCCATTATCTAAACCACACCATTTTACTCACTCTCAATTTCTACAATTTCACAGAAACTGAGTTTTGGGGACCAGAATTATACTTTTGGTAAATCAAAAACAAAACATTTTTCTTGATTTAGTGAAAAACTGTGGGTCATATTAGCATTATAATCCATTACTAAAAGGTCAAGGCCCTTAAGATAGTCTACACAGCAACTAGACACCCACAGCTGGCCCTTGCCAGTTGACTCAGGTTCACAGAGCTCGGGCTGTGGGGCTGTTTCACTGCTGTGTAGACGTCCAGGCTCGGGCTGGAGCCCAGGCTTTAGGACCCTGCAAAGTGGGAGGGTCTCTGAACTCAGACTCCAAAGTGAGCCTGGAAGTCTACACAGCCCAAGTCCTGCGAACCCAAATCGGTTGGCTTGGGCCAGACGCAGGTGTCTAGTTGCTGTGTAGACATACCCTTAGAGATTTTCTTCATCTGAACCATCAATTGCCATTGTTTATAAATATACATATTTTAAAGTATTTTAAAAACACACTTACCTATGAATAACTTCTGAATCTTCTGCACTTTTGTCCTTAAAGTCAAGGATTTCCTGAAGACTCTGAACATACCTAAAACATAAATCCTGTATGCTAGATTTTTGTCATGCTATTCCATACAGATCTTCTATTTTGTGAAGACACTAACAATTTTCTTTTAACATTTGTTAGCTTGTAATCATGAACAATAGCACAGACCCACAACAGTCATGTTATAGTTATGGTTAAAGAGGCATTTTCATTACTAGCCCCTACTTTCAGGCACTTTCAACTTTCAAAATAATATCTTGTATGCTGAAAATACCTTGGCTTGTTCTCCTGCCAAAAGTGTTTTTTTTTTTTTTTAGTTTGTTACAAATTTTAAATCATTCAAATGGATAAAAAAAATCATTAAAACTCAGTAAAATCATTTTAAAATGTTTTTCACACTTGAAGCTAGTCATATTTTTCTTGCACTCCATTTTGACAGCTTTTTTGAGAACTACTTGTATGCCAAGTTTGAATTTTTACAATGAACAGGTTGTAACAGATTAAACATAGTGTTCTATTTATCTGGCCAATTTAAAACACCCTTTAGGTGCAGGGTTGTACGCACACAAGTTTCAGACTGCTTCTCAGGGCTGTGATAACTCATAAACAAGTCAGTTTTCCTATAATATACATTAAAATGTTTTTTCCTGTTGTGCTTTTTTAAATAAATTCATGAAATAAGCGACTTTCCCAATAAAATGCATTCCCGTAAGCCTCTCAATAATGTGACTGCTTAATTGACACATTTGTATTTTATTATATGAGCAGCTGCTCTGTCAATTTTTCACTTTCACATTAATTTAACACTCATTAAATTCATTCTAAGTTCTACCTGATTACTCCTGAATGAATTCTGCACCACTGCACATGTGAAGAATTCATGTCCCCTGCAGATTTTTTTTCTCCACAGAAAATACATTGTTGGAGAGGGGCTGCAGTTACACCTTTCACCCACCAGGGTCTGATGTGGCAGCAAAACAGAGGGCAGCCATCTCACCGTAGCAGCTAAGAGCAATAGGGAGAGAGCAGAGGCTGCTTTTCTCACAGTGATATGCCTGTGGGGTCAGGTGAGGGGAGATGGGATATGGAGGATGGACAGAGTGGGGCCCATAGGGCTGCTGGGGTTTCATAGACTGGGGTTCAGAAGGGCTAGTTGCGGGACAGACTGTGGCAGGGGGGAGTGGGATGCAGGGCCATCAGAGGGCAGAGGGATGCAGGGCCACATTGGGACAGGGGTAGGGGGTTGCTGAGTGGGGTGAGGGACACATGAGGATGAGGGCAGGGGGTGCAGGGCCACATGGAGACATGGGCAGATGTGCTTGACTGAATGGGAGAGGCTAGGGGTCAGCCAGGCTCCCCAACTCCTTAACAATCCCTCCCCCACACCCAACCCCCCTCTTCCATACTTCTCCCAACCACTCTCAACAGCCCTCCTCATTCACTCCCAGCCACGTTCTCAGCAATTACTCTCCCTCAGCTCCTCCATTACCCCTGACTCCCCAAAGCCTCTGCACTGCTTCTGAGGGTGTGGAAAATACGTTTCTTTGTTGTAGTTTAAATGAATTATTACTCAAAATTATATATTAATATGTCTAGTAGGGAATCTATATGTCCAAAACATTTCCTGAATCTTTTTTTTTGTCTGTATTGTTACAGACATACTTGTTGATAGGTATTTTGAAATAAATTACCAAAATAATTGAAACTGGTGTGATTATATTGTGTTATTTTGACAAATAAAATATGCAGAATTTTGCAGAATTTTAAAATATTGTGCAAAGAATTCTTAAATTTTTGGGAACAAATTTTTATTTTTTGCTGCAGGATTCCCCCAGGAGTTCCTGACGCTTCGGCAGGTTTTTAAGTGAGTAATGTTCAGTATAGCTACATTTAAAATGATGAAAATTATGATGATTTTTTTCCTGCAGGGCTGATCTTAAAGTCAAATTCTTCAGATGATGTTTTAAAGTGCAAAATTAGACCTGCCCCTCAAAATCCAATAAATCATCTTTGTGCAGGGAAGTAAGTGGGGTTGTGTAGAGGATAGATTCTAAACACACACCCACACACTGAAGACATACTCCTCCACCCACCCAAACCAGTACACACACAGTAACATGCTTATTGCCACATGGTGCATTAGCCCTTTAAAGAGGATGGGGCTCATCCTGACCTGTGCCAGGTCTAGACTGGCTTACGAGGTGATCATCAGGAAGCCACCTGATCCTCAGATCAGCAATGGTACTTCCTAAAAGAGGGAGTCTGCTCAGTTAGAGAAGGAGAGATCTCCAGAATACAGGAAGGCTCATGTAGCAGAGCTACGATTAGAGAATACCTGGGAAAGGACTTTCTATGCCACCCTAAGGGAAAGACAAGGGTTGAAGGAACTGTAGGGCTAAGGAAAGACTGGTTTTGATCTAAGTTGACATTGAACTGTGATGTTGTTTTAATACATCAGAACCCACAAAGGGACATGTTTGCAACATGAGAGCCTATTTGTGGTTTGGGAATGGAATCCTAAACAGGCAAACAGAGGCAGTGAGTGAGCCCAAAGTCAAACTAAGTAAACCGCTGCCACACTTACATATTTGATATGGCTAATGCTGTGATTTATTTTAAGTGCTGTATGGAGGAAAATGAGCTAATCTCTTAAAGCTCTTAATCAGTAAAAACAAAAACATTACTGCCAAAAGAAAAGTAGTCCTATATTAAATTCATAAAACAGGTATGAATAACAAACATAAAAATGGAAATATCTTCAGTACTGGACCACGTATTTAATCTCACTGCTAGTACATGATTGTTCAGTATAGTAATGGTTACTCTCTAGAAAATGTCTTGAAAAACCTACTACTAATAGGGATGTCACTATCAGTTTGGGCCAACATTTATATTTGTTAAAATCAGATTTTACAAAACATAAATCCAATATTTCCATGACTTATCCAATAGAAATAGATTCATAGATATTTAGGTCAGAAGGGACCATTATGATCATCTAGTCTAACCTCCTGCACAACGCAGGCCACAGAATTTCACTCACCACTCCTGCAAAACCTCACACCTATATCTGTGCTACTGAAGTCCTCAAATCGTAGTTTAAAGACTTCAAGGAGCAGAGAATCCTCCAGCAAGTGACCCGTGCCCCATGCTACAGAGGAAGGCGAAAAACCTCCAGGGCCTCTTCCAATCTGCCCTGGAGGAAAATTCCTTCCCAACCCCAAATATGGCCATCAGCTAAACCCTGAGCATATGGGCAAGATTCATCAGCCAGATACTACAAAAAATTCTTTCCTGGGTAACTCGGATCCCACCCCATCTAATATCCCATATCAGGCTATTGGGCCTATTTACCATGAATATTTAATTAGATAAATTTTGCAGATCATTGAAGGCTCCAAGATCTTAAAATGGAGAGGAAGGTAAGGATCTTAGATCTTCTTTGTCCTATGGGTGAGAGAAGAGAGACAACAGAAGATACTGTAGGTAAACTGTGTAAAGTGTAAAGCTAGGTAAGTGGTGCAAAACAGAGGCTTTGTGGAACACTGGATCACCTTCTATGGAAACAGAAAGATGTAGGGCTTGGACTGCCTCCATCTCAGTAGAAGGAGAACCAATCTTCTGGGGGGAACAGACTAGCTAGAATAGTTGGGAGGGTGCATCCAAGGGGATAAACACATTGCATATAATTGAGACTCTAGCTAGCACGCATGTAAAGAATCAAGGGGCATAAGGCAATCAAATATATTCTCCCATATACCAATGCTAGAAGGCTGGGACTCAAGAAGAACTAGAAATGCTCATTTACTATCAGAAATATGAAACCTGATAGGGTGAGTCACATAAGTGGAATGTTAAAATCACTGGATACACTATTTAGGAAAGAGAGTCAACAGAAGGGGAGGCAGGTAGAACCCTAAATAAATATTGATAGTTCAGAAGAACAGGCTCTGGAATGATTATGAATTAACATTCTAACTGATAATTACAAGATGGAGTTACTAGGTGGAAGTCCATTATAGATCCCAAAATCAGCTGAAGGAACAGAATCAGCAGCTCCTTCAATTTCTACTTATAATGTATAGAAAGAAAAATTGCATTATGATGGGGAACTTCAATATTGGAGATATAAGTCAGAGGTCTCACGCTGCCACTGGTATAACATATTTGGATGATAACTTTAATTATCATTAAATTATAGTTGACAACTTTCTACAAGTATTGCAAACAATCTGGGGTAATTCTATATGGGACCTCATTCTGATGGATAAAGATAAACTGACTGTTGCTTTGATGCAAATGATCATGACTGAATGCCATTTATGTGCAAATAGAATAGTCCCAACCAGTATGCTTTAATGCTTTAAAAAGGCCAATTCCCGAAGTTACACAATGGCAAGCAAAACGAGTGGTAGGAAAACTGAAACCTCAAAATGTGAGTTGTTTATTGTTAATTGTGAATTGTTTAAGAATGCTTCTAGTTGCCCCAAAAATATAATTCCATAATCAAAGGCTTTTTAGGTTAAAACCATCCTGGTTAAGAGAGGAAATGAAAGTAGCTGTTAAAAATATTATAACAAATAGGAAGGTGACAGCCATGAGTACAAATTGGCAGTTAGGAAACTGAATCTCTCATCAGCTTCTCCATAATTATTGCATCGGATCAAAGAATTAAAGGACTGTGGCATAATCAATGCCACTCAGCATTGTTTCATGGAAAACAGGTCTCTTCAAACTTTAGCTAATCTCACCCAAAATGATAAAGGTAACTGACATAATATATTTAGACTTCTGTAAGGCATTTCTCTGAACCCTAGATGACATTCTTATGAAATAACTACTACACAAAGTCAATGTAGTCCATATCAAGTGGATTATAAACTAGTTAACAGATCACAAAATAACTAAGTAAGGTGCCAGTGGAGGTGTTTCTAATGTTGTTCCACAGGGATCTGTTCTTGGCTTAAAGCTACTAAATATTTTTTTTGGATTATTGATGAATCATGGCTGGTAAAATTTGCAGATGACACATTGGCCCAGTAGAAAATTGAGGGGGGCAGACCAGTTATACAGTTATTCAGGTCTGGATTGCTTGGTAAGGCAGGCTCATTTGAACACGTGCATTTTAATACATCCAAATGCAAACTCACATCTAGGAACAAAGAATGTAGATCACACTTACAAAAGGGGAACTGTATCCTGGAATGGAGAGGCAGTGAAAAGGAATTTGGAGTAATAGTAGATAATCAACTGAACATGAAATCTTAGTCCATGTCTACACTGTCTCGCAATTCAGACTATGGGGGTGTGAATAGCAGTGTGCACCAAAGTGCTGCTCTGGAATTCTCTCATGTGGACACTGAGCACAAACCAAAAGGCTCCTAGTTCACATTAACAGGAACCTTTTAGTTTGAACACGCAGTATCCAGACCGGGGAGTTAGAGAGCAGCACTTTGATGCGCACTGCTATTCATACCCTTGCACTCCAAACTATAGGGGAGTGTAGACAAGCCTTGTGTGTGATGCTGTAGCTAAGAGGGGTAATACAATCGTTGGATATACAAGGACTCCTCGGACTTACGACACTTTTCAATTGACTGCCTGTTTCGCCCCTACAACGCTTGTTTCACCCTTGTCACTCAATTTGCATAAAGTTTGCTTGAAATTGCTGTAGCTCACGAAAGCTTATGCTCAAATAAATTTGTTAGTCTCTAAGGTGTCACAAGTACTCCTAAACAGGATAAGTAAGTTTATATATTTATTTGGATGCTGTTTACAAAATGCAGTGTACGGTAAATACGTTGATGTTGCAACATTAGTCATCTATAATTCATTTAGTACAAAAATCTGGATTATTGTGGTGAAAATAGTGTATCAACCCTTGGTTCAGGAACCAATCCCCCCTTTATACCATTGATTCCTATGGGAAAAGCAGTTTCAACTTACAACATTTCGATTTATAACACAATTCTGAGGAACAAATTGTGTCGTAAGTCCGAGGACTCCCTGTATAAACAAAGGAACATCAAGCAGGAGTGAGGAGGTGATCTCGCTCCATACAGCATTAGTGAGACTATTACTGAACCACTTCTGGTATCAACACTTCAAAAAGGATGTTGAAAAATTGGAACAGGTTTAGAAAAGAGCTAAAAGAATGACTTCAAGTTTGGAAAACATGCCCCTAGTCAGACGTTAGAAGCTTCATCTACTTATTTTCCAAAGGAAAGTTAAGAGGTGACTTGATCAGTTTATAAGTACTTAAATGAAGAGATTTCTAATGGCTCACAGCTTTTTAATCTATCAGAAAAAGGCAATGGCTGAAAGCCAATGGCTGAAAGCTGAATCTAGACAGATTCAGACTAGAAATAAGGTACAAATTTAACCCTCAGGACAATTAACCATTGGAATAATTTATCTAGGGATATGATGAATTCATCATCACTTGAAATCTTTAAATCAAGACTAGAAATCTTTCTAAAAGATATGCTATAATAAAACAAAAGTTATGGGCTTGATGCAGAAACTAATGGTTGAGATTCTATGGGTTATGGAGGTCAGACTAGATCATGATAGTCCCTTCTGGCCTTAAAATTAGGAAACATCTTAAACATAAACAAATGCCTTTTCAATGTCTTTAACCTAGAAGGATGAATGAGGTTGACTGAATATGAACTATAAACAGAAGTGAAACTGACTAGTCTGTTTCTTCTTGAAAGAAAAGCAAGGAGTAAAAACATGATGATCAGCTAGAAGTAAAATACTCAACACTCTCTCAAATAGAATTTTAGATAGTAACAATCACATTCAGAAGAAATTGTTTAATGTTACCATATAACAAACATGTATCTGAAGAGTTTCTCACTCAGTTGCTTAGTTTCTTAGTGTTTCTTAGTATACTTGCACAACAATAACCCTTAAAGGTAAGATAAGAAATACAAGACAGTTCTTACCAGCTCTGCACCAGCTGAACTGAAGGTGTCTTTAGCAGGTTGTCTGGAAGCAGACTTATTTCTTTCATTATGTTTGCCAATCTTACAGGCAACTCTTGTCTCAAAAACATGAACGAAGTCTTTTCACAAGCATTTTCAGATCCTAAAACCAAAATATATTTGGAAAAATCAGAATATAGTTAACATTTGTGGAACATCTTTATATAGCTATATATAGATCACTATTTTCCTGCATATTTTTGTGTCTGGCTCTGAGGTTAAATTAGATCAGGTTTGAACATAGGGATAACTTGGATGTGACCCTTTGTAGAACTGCATTATTTCACCTTAAAACAAAAATTGGTAGATACTAGTTACTTTGTCACTTAGGAACAAGTATGTTTTAAAAGATATTTTTCACCATGAATTAAATAAGCCAGTTGCTTACAAAGAGTATTGTGGCACTGGGGGAGGGGGAGGGTGTCATCACATGCAACCGTAAAACAACCTGAATCAACAGGATCTGAACCCTGGACCTTCACATCCCCAATACAGGCCCAATTCATAAAAAATTATCTCTTTTGTTGTTTTGCCTCAGCAAGGGAGGATGGGCTAGATAAGTGGTTCTTAACCTGGGGCACATGCACCCTCTGGGAGTGCGAGATGCCCTTTTTGGGGGTGCAAGACATGCCAGATTTTTTTAGAAGGTAAATCATCGAAAACACAAATTAAGTACAGGCACATAAGTACATCTACTTTGTTTCATCAAAACTATGTATTTATTAACATTATACATTTTTAATGATTACTGTAATATACATTGCAATGAAATTATCTCGCTACAAAATACAGTGTACTGCCATGTTGCTAGGTATTTCTTGACGTCTGCGCAGATGATGATGTGGCAGCACCGCGGCTTTGTTTGAATTCAGTTAGTCGCTAACTTTTAGCGTGTTGGTTACAGTTTACTTCCACAGCAAAACTCTGCAACATCTCTGGGTAGTACTTGCGTATTTTTGTGTGCCTACTGTACTATTATTTGTGGTAAGTAATAACAAAACTATTTTACATATATTTAATATGCATTTAAAAGTGTATAGACCCCCCCATCTCCACTTATATATTTTTTCATATATAAAATGAAACCCTTTTCAGTAACTCTTGCCATGTCAAAGAAACGCAAATGGAATGACGACTGTTTTCATTATGGGTTCACTTGTACGACAGAGAAGGAAAGAAATCAATGACCACAATGTGTACTATGCAGCTCATTATTTTCAAAAGCCAATCTCAAACCATCGATGCTGTCTGAACATTTCAACAAACAGCATGGTGGTGCAGCTGCTGGACATGACACTGACACCCTGAAGTCTATAAGGGCACGATTTGATTCTCGCGGAACCTTGAGGATGTTTGGGTTTGTGTCACTTGAGAAGCCCTTGTTACAACCATCCTATCAAGTTGCATATTTGTGTGCCAAGAAAAAGAAGCCTCATACAATAGGAAAATGAAGGAATGACCATCGCAAATGAAGTGACAAAGCATTTGCAACAGTTGAGTAACTCTTTCCAAGGATATTTTTCCACTGGAGATCTTGATGTGGCAAATAAATGGATACTGGATCCATTTCTTGATGTGGCAAATAAATGGATACTGGATCTTGATGTGGCAAATAAATGGATACTGGATTCCATCAACAATAGTGATTTGATGAAAGATCTCATTGAATTACGAGCCAATGGCTAAATCCGAATGGAGTTTGAGACAATGAAGCTTGGGAATTTCTGGTGTGCTCAACTAGCACCGTTTCCACAACTGATGAAGACAGTGCTGGAGATCCTTGTGCCATTTGCGACTACATACTTGTGTGAGATAGGATTTTCATCACTCTTACACATCAAAACAAAGGCCAGAAACCGCCTAAATGCGAGTGAGGACATGCGTGTGGCTATTTCAAAAAAAGTTCCTTGTTTCTCGAACATCATTGAACAAAAGCAACAGCAGACGAGTCACTGAGCCAGTAAACTTAAAAAAGGTGTGTAATTTTTCATATATTCTTAATTTTACTGCGAAATTAAAATAAATATATAATTCTCTCTTTCATTCTATAGTTATGATATATCTAGGTTTAACGAACTGACCTACTTCAACAATTTTTGATAAGGGGTGCAAGAACATATTTTGAGAACCAAAGGGATGCAGGCTGCAGTAAAGGTTAAGAACCACTGTACTAGATGATACTTACTATGGTAGAGACCTGACACCATTGTCAGCAATAAGGTCTATAAAATGTCCAGAAACAAAGGGTGATAACTCAAGGTAAGACCAGAACTCTTTATCGCCTATCTTCTAGATCTATGCACCTTTCCCTAAGCTAAAGGGTATGTGAATGGGCCACATTGTCTCCAACATTTTTGACACAATGCCTGTCTTGGTATGTGGTGGAACAGATAGCTGGATTCAGCTCAAATGTAGAATGTTCCTCGAAACTGGAGAGCGACTCAGAGCTCTAAAATGACCAATTCCTTTTCAGACCATACCTTAAAAAAACAACCAACCAACTACAAGTTAGAGGTACTGTTTAATGGACCTGTCAAGGGATCCAATCCATGAAAAACATGCAGTCAAACTTTATTTAGGCATAAAAACTTGCTCTTGGATGAAAACACAACAAAATATTAGTCAACGAGAATTTTCTTGAATCAATTCACATCTTTCATAGGTGACGTTAAATGGCACTGTTGTTAGCCTTAGCTGAGATCATGGCTCTAAAACATGGGGGTGGGAAAGGAGGGTGAGAAATCCTTCACTCCCACCCTACTGGTGGTCCTTTAAAATGAGGGTTGAAGCACATTGGCAATACAAACATGGGGCAGCTTACTTATGTGGCTAAATAAGACTTTTAACCTCGACTAAAAAATGTACTATAGGGAGCAATCCTGCACTGGTAGGGGGATAGACTTCGATCATCAAATAAAACTTTTCCAACTCTAATATTTTTGATTCCAGGACTTCAGTCTCCTGGACTGCCAACTGGTCTTTCATGAGAACCAAACTAATGTCTTTTTTTTTTAAATTATTAATCTTTTACTTACAAGAATACTTAAAACTTTTACTTACAAGAATACTGAACTCTTCTTTTCTCATGTGCAGAGTAACAATACTTTTAGTTCACACCCCTGGTATTTTTAAATTAATTTTGAGAACACTTCATTCTGTAGGATGGAATAGTCACTTTCATGTAAAATGAGTTCCTTGTCATACTTAGCAAGTTTATCACAAGAGAGATTACTAGATTTTCACTAACCCAAAGGCAGTATGCAGATGAACCAAGACGGCTCTAAAGTGACAGTTACTTTATCAATGTAACAGTCCATCAAAAGCCTCAGCACATAAAACCCTGATTCTGAAATTCACTGCATACAGGCATACCACAGGGAACCCAGTTTGTGACTGAAATGGGGTGTCAAGCAAGTGCAGTTGTGCACCTATGAACAGTGAATTCCTGAATAAATGCCTAAACCGTAACGGCTCCCCATTAAATAGATCTATTCTTCCACAATATGCACCTTCCAAGACAGTGAAAACATCAGCATTAAGATTTAAGAGACCCAATGTATCTGTAATTTACATAAGAAACTAAGACCCCAATCCTGTGAAACTTATGCATGTGCTTAACTTTATGCACTGTGAATAGTCCCATTGACATCAACCTTTAATATCAAACTGACATGCTATTTGTTCCATAGGGCTTCTTTCATCAATCTTCAAGTTGGATGGTGCAAGGGAATGAGGCAGGGCTACACAGTGAGTGAGACAAAAGTTCTATAAATCAGTGTAATAATTGGGGCCAAATTTTGCCATTACTGTGTCATAATTTTGGAGGACAACATGCACTGGGTGAGTGTATCCGTTAATTGAACAGTGAGGATTCAAAAATCGAACAGCTGCCTCATATCCTGTGCAGTCTAACTTGGGCGTGGAATGGTCAGAATTGCTGTAGAGAAACAATATTGTGATCATGTAATCAAAGACTGACATGACACCTGCAGCAGGATACAGAGTTAAGGTTATTTGTAGTACCTTAACTATGATATCAGGATAAATCAATTATTTTTTTAAAAAAATAAAAATAATCTTTTAATTTAAATTAGATTTATTTTTTAAGTTAAACTATTTAAAATTAGTAGATATTTGCTGCTGAAGTTTTAAAGAGTCAGTCACTGACCTAATGGAAGCCATGGGCTAAGCATCTGGAACCAGAGTTTGTTGAGGTGATAAACCAGTTTTTGACAGCATTAGCCAATTCTGCAGGGCAGTGAGAATATTTTCTTCATTTCAATTTGTTCAACTAGTTGAGTTCAATGACTAGCTAAATTCAGAGTTAACAAATTTGAGTTGATAAAGAAGGAAAGCTTGTTTTCCTCTTCAAATCTATGTATAAAAACTAGTTATAAGAAAATGATATCTACTAGTTCTAAAATCTTGAAAGACATAGTCACCAGAAAATTGATTCAATTCACTAACTACAGATAAACTTCCTTCATTAAATAAATCAGTTAGTTTTAAATACAAAACGTGTTTTAATAAACTTTTTTTCTTATGTATCCAGCATATTTAAGGTAGTTTTATTTAAGTAAGAATAAACATTTTAAAATGCTGGTTTTGTGCATTTTTAATTGTATTTGAATTGCCACCCAAATTGCGCTGGACATAAATCACAAGTAAAAAATTAAACAAATCTAATAACTTACATTTATTTAGGTACTACATATTTTATGTAAAGCTGTACAAATGCTTAAATATGTGTATAGATACAGTATATCTACTGCTTGGCAAAAAGAAGCATCAAATTTAGTGTAAAAGCTTTGTTTAGTTGCAAATCAACATGTTTTAATGGCTACTAAAATGTGAATCAGCATCTCTTTAGGACAATAACTAAAAAGTACAAGTAAAAACCAAAATTAAAACTGATTATTTAAATCAAGGCTTACTGCTTGCTGATTTAAACAATGATTAAAATCAGTGATTTAAATTGCTTTGACTTAAATCAATTCACGCTGTATGACATCACATGACTTTGTGATCTTTACATTCTTTTAATGTAGATTTGATATGGAATATTCAAGTTTTCTGTCTGTCTGAATGGTCCAGCTTTAAAAAAGAAAACAAAGAAAATCCAGACTGAAAAAGCAACCTTACTGTAATGCATAGAGAATGTCTGATCATGTACTATTGCCAGACTCCTACCTCTGAGCACAAAATCATATCTACTACAATTTTTAGCCTCAGCCACTGGTTTTCTAGCTTTTAAGCATCTCAAAAAGTTGATATATTTTGAACATTTTTTCTGGTTATCCATGACCTTATGTCTAAGCACTGATGTCCATAAATTACTGCTTTGCTGTGAGAAATATTTGCCTTGAAAGCAAATTCCCATTGTAAGGGAGACACAGTAGTTTGGGACCTATATTTGTTTTAAAAAGTAACTGAACAATACTACAATCCCTGTTCATATATCGCGTATATAGAATGATTACAGTTTTTACTATGTAATGCTTTATATCATTTATCTTTTTAATTTAATAATTTTATTTTTTTATGATTTAGAATATCCTTTTTATATATAAAGGATACACTTTTGTCTTTACATAACATATTGTAAAATGAATAATTATGTAAAAAATGTTGAATGGATAAAGGGACCTTTAACATTGAACAGCTGAGGGGTATCTTCTTTAATTGAAATAATAGAGCCCTGTGTTTTTGAAGCTTGATGAACACGTGTGTTACCTGGGGAACTCAGTCTATGTGTACATATAATTTATCAAAGAGATGAACCTACAGAAACTGGATCCATTGCATTGTGACTCCATACCCAGACTTGATAAGGTTTCTAATGTCTGCCTCTAAGATTGTTTTGTGTGTGGCCAAAGGCGACGAGTTATATGGGTCCTTGGTGCCCATGCTCTATCAATATTCATGGAGGTGGGCCCAGCTCCACCAATGTTTGGGCCCAAGGCCCCGTGCTTTGGGGGGTCCCGCGCCATGGGTTGGCAACATGGGGCACTCTCACCTCAGAGGCAGCTTCCCCGCATCCCCACAAGCAGCTCCCCCACACCCCGAGAGTTGCTGCGTGCTGCAGAGAGTTCCCAGCACTGACCCAGCTCCCAGCTCATTGGCTGGGAACCCCAGCTAATGGGAGCTGCAGGAGCCAGCGCCAGAGCTGCCCGGCCATGCCTCCACAGCAGGGAGGAGGAGGGACCCGCAGGCAGAGAGAGCAGCTGGAGTCTGTCACTGTCAGACAGACACAGCCAGCGTGTTGTGGTGACAGACAGATGGAGCCAAAAGTGGGAGAAAGAAGCAAAAAGACCCCCCCCAACGGCCCCTGTGCCCTGTCACCCCTCTCCAGAAAGACTCCCCCCTTTGTACCTCGAGAGACAACTCCCGTCCCCACTGCCTCCCCTGCTCCAGAGCTCCCAACAATCTCCCCCTTTGCCTCCCACACAGCCCACTGGCCGGGAGGCTCCCAGTCTATTGGCCATCCCGGCCAATGGGAGCTGCACCTGAGGCAGGGTGCCTGCTTGCAGATACAGACCTGCCTGGCTGTGTCTCCACAGCATGGGGAGGGGGAGCCACAGGTGAGCAAGCCCCAGTCATCATCATCACAGGCCCAGCAATTCTCTGGGTATTTAAGTTCACTGAGGCAAGTAATTCAATCTACTCTTCCTTTCCAGACAGTTTGTGGCTTTTCCTGTAACAAAACTTACAATTTCTTTGCAAAGAAGTCTATTTATAGTTTTTTCACTTGAGAAGTATATTTTCTGGTTGTTCATAAGCTCATTTATTTTGTTAACTTGGTTTCATAGGCAATTTTAAAAGTCACTTGAATTGTACCTGGTTTTTTCCATTGGTCCAAAAACACATGGAAGATGAGCAGATTTTTATTTCTGTGGGCCAAACCACCTTGTGTAGAAATATAAATATCCAAGCTAGAAAAGCTCTGAAAGGGTAAGGGTCCCTTCAGGAAATTTTTCTCAAGTCATTCATTCTTCTGGGCATACCATTCTATTGTTCCCTCCTATAGTGATAGTGATCAGTGTGTCCACCCACAGGGGAGATGCAGAAGACAGGGTCAACCCTGCAGTGACTCTGCCTCTACCCTTGTTCTCTGTCTGCTCCCTCTACCAGCCCCTTTGCTCTCCCTAGGATTACTCCTATCATTACTCCCTCTGGGTCTTCTTTCTCTGGAGCTTCTCATGAAATAAAATCTGTCATTACAGGTTCTTATCTCTGTAATGTATTTAATTTTGATATATTTATTAAGTGTTAATTAATGCACTATGGGAGTCCCCTTCAACCTTCTGTATAAATCAATCCTCTTCTTTCTACATGTTTTGCCCATAGGTTTTTCTGCAGCCTTCGGGCAGCCAGCAATAACCCCTGTGCCTTTGCATTAGGGTGAGGGAAGGGGACCATGGGTTCCCTATTTATGTGATTTGCAAGAAGTGTTATCATTACTCAAGGTACCAAATGTGTTTAAATGATATAACTGCCTTGTAAAATCCCAAAGCAAGCTCATTTTCATTTTTCATATAATCTCATATACAGTACACACATTTTTCATGAATTATATGAGTTGAATTTATTAGCTAGGTTACTGGGGGGTTTTTCAGTATGGCAAAATGTGTGCTATTTTATGGGTTGAATGATTGAATGACATAATGACAGACATTGGGGTGGTGGGGGTATTAAGTCCAATAATTCTGTCAAGTGTTCTTCGTACAACATGGTGGTGCCTACCCTGCCTGGGACTTCAGGGGGTCAAGGCAGCCTGGGGATTAGCGGGGGGGGGGGCCTGGTGCTGGCAGCAGCGAGTGACCTGGCCCTAGCCCACTCTGCTCCACCTTGCTGGCTCCCGGCGTTGCTCAGGGCCGGCAGGCTTCAGGGAAGATTGGAGCAGGGTGTTTGCCCCGGTCCATCCTATGGATAGGACAGCTCCACTTGGGTACCACCAAAAATTATACAAACCTGCTGCCCGTGTGCGTGACACTTCGCTCTCTAGTGGTAGATTGCAATTCTGGTTTAAAAAACTCTGCTGGATATTTTGCTTTGTTGCCAGCTGTCGCCATTTATTCACTAGCGCTACAACTTTGGCCACAGCTGTAACCAGCCTCCTGATGAGGCCTCCAGCGGCAGCGCTCTATTGAATTTCAGTCCTTGCCTGGCCAGAAAACCCCCTCTGATTGGCTGCCTGCCCCACCATCCCGCTTCCTGGGAGGGAAGAGCAGCCAATCAGGCCCCCTGGGGGGAGCCAGACTTGGGGAGGCGGTGAAGAGGGTTGCGGAGCCCAGAAGCTCGGCAACTTACTCGGCGGCCCCCTCCTCTGAGCAATGAGTTCAGTCCGCTCTCTCCATCTCTGCGGGACCAAGAAGGGGAAGAGGGTGCAGAGCCCACCCCGCTGCCTCCCCCCCCCCCGGGGAGAAGAGGTGCCCGTTGCCTGGGGGCTGAAGAACCAAAGGCGCTGCCAGTGGAGCCCAGGTAAGCCGGGGCCAGAGGCGGAATTCAATGGCAGCCCCCCACCCACTGGTGGGGGTGTTCACGCTGCAGCCCGGTCTCTGGGCTAGAGCCAGGGGCTCCTCTGCCCATGTGGCGTTGGTGGTGCGGTACCGCCTCCTGCCCCGGGGAGGCGGGCAGGTCAGCGCAGCCTGCCAGGGTCCTGCCGCCCCGGGCACTCACCGAAGTCCAGAAACTGCTTCATGGAGAGGGGCGACGGGGAGAAGCGGGCGTAGAAATCCACCTGCTGCAAGAGGCCGGCCAGGGAGGCGCCTCTCAGCAGGGCCCGCAGCAGCCTCATGGCGGCCTCGAGACGCGGCTCCTCTCCTTTCAGCCCGGCCCGGCCGCCATTCCCGCCTGTGCAACTGCCCGGAGCCTCGACACCTGCCCGAGCCGCGGCCTCCTACGCTGCGCGTCCCCGGCGGAACTGGGGGGCGGCGCTGCGCGGAACTGGGGGGCGGGAACGGGGCGCCGGGCACCGCCTCTCTCTCCGCTCGGCGCCGCGCCCCGCCGGTGGGGGCGGGAATGGTGCAGGGGGTTGATTAGCGGAGCCTCCCGACCTCGACGCCACCTCAGAGAGGGGCCGGGGCCGCCCCCGCCCGCTACGACGGGCAGGAACCCTGGCCGCGGCCCGGGCCTGGCCACACAGCGAGCCCTAGCGGCGAAGGCCAGCCCCGCACCTTGTCAGGGACCCCCCACTGAACTCAGCTCCAGCCCGGCTGGCCCGTGTGACCCTGCTGCGGGCTCCTGTTGGTGCCGGAGAACTTGTCCCTGTCACTCCCCCCCACAGCCGCCCGTTCGTTGGGCGCTGAGAGGCACTGAGTTTGTTACGGTGAGTTGGGTTGATAAATTTGTCTATAGGCAAGGAAGTCCTGGGGTGGAGACTGAGCTCCCCGTGTCTCCCCCGGGTTAGCGATGAGGCACGCTGGCAGAGAAGTGCGTGTGGCAAGTTTTCCCTACCGCTTCCCTGTGATACCAGGAGTTAATTTGCCAGGGCTGCCCAGAGACCTCTTTCTCCAGCCCTAAATCTGTAAAACAAAATTTACACCAACGCAAATTAGTTCATTAACTAACTTGCATAAAATGGTTTTGTGACCCTGACTTAATGCCCCTGTTTTTCCTCCTCAAAATTGGTGACCCTACATAGTGGGTGATACCCAGCCCCCCACACAGAATGGCATGGGTGGGTGTAAAGACAGACACTTACTTGTACCACTTTATTAACTGTCTGCTGCTTTCCCTATAACAGAGTTGGCTTGTGGCCCTTTTGTGTATTTATGATGTATAATGAAGGCTGCAAAGTTTATAATAAAGTTTATTTATTTATTTATTTAAGGGTTTTTTCTGCTTTCTCTTGTTCCCTGGTTTTATTGAAGGTCAAGTGTGAGAGAGAGAGATGGATGTTTAATAGGTTAAGAGTTCACAGTAATTGAAGGGAGTGAGGGTTGAACCTTTTACAAACACTTCCTTTATTCAAAATATTAATTAATCAAGGAAGCTAAATAAGACTTTAGCAAAAACACACACAATCCAGGGGTTGAAATACTGGCTCTATTTAAATCAATAACAAAATTCCTATTGACTTCAATGGAGCCAGGATTCTACAGAAGTATTAACAGTGACTACAAATCTTCCTTTCTTAATAGCACAACTTTCGTTTGTTTGTTGTGATGTCATAATTTACACTCACTCTGGTTAGCAGGGTGTCTTTGTGTCCCTAATATAATAGGGAATTACATGTTTAGTAGCTTTTTTTCCCCCTATAGATTCAAAGGCTAGAAGGGATCACTATGATCATCTAGTTTCAGAGTAGCAGCCGTGTTAGTCTGTATTCGCAAAAAGAAAAGGAGGACTTGTGGCACCTTAGAGACTAACCAATTTATTAGAGCATAAGCTTTCGTGAGCTACAGCTCACTTCCTCAGATGCATATCGTGGAAACTGCAGCAGGCTTTATATATACACAGAGAATATGAAACAATACCTATTCCCACCCCACTGTCCTGCTGGTAATAGCTTATCTAAAGTGATTTCCAGCACAAATCCAGGTTTTCTCACCCTCCACCCCCCCACACAAATTCACTCTCCTGCTGGTGATAGCCCATCCAAAGTGACAACTCTTTACACAATGTGCATGACAATCAAGCTGGGCTATTTCCTGCATAAATCCAGGTTCTCACATCCCCCCCACCCCCATACACACACAAACTCACTCTCCTGCTGGTAATAGCTCATCCAAACTGACCACTCTTCAAGTTAAAATCCAAGTTAAACCAGAACATCTGGGGGGGGGGGGGTAGGAAAAAACAAGAGGAAACAGGCTACAACTTCCATATAACACAGGCCATAGCACTTCCCTGAGATAATTCCTGTTTGGCTGCTTTTCTAAAAGATATCCCCTATTTCAGGGGTGGGCAAACTTTTTGGCCCGAGGGCCACATCTGGGAATAGAAATTGTATGATGGTCCATAAATGCTCACCAAATTGGGGTTGGTGTGCAGGAGGGGGTGCAGGCTCTGGGGTGGGGCTGAGGATGAGGAGTTTGGGCAGGATGGATTTGATTTAAATCACTAGTCAAGAAGACTTGATTTAATAATGGATTTCTACATAAAAGTGTATTCTTGTTGGTTGTCATAACCTTAATACATATTCTTCACAACTCAGAGATAGATATGGGTTTCATTTTTAGAAGGTACACACTATACATTTTTAAGTGATTTACTTTGAAAACTTTTCAGATTAGTTTTACAGCTGTATCAGAAAATGAATGAATGTTCGGTTATTTCATTTACCAAAAGTAATTGAAGAAGATAGTTCACCTTCATACGTATCTCCAATTCAACAGGTTAATCATTAATATTTGGAGGACTTTCTTGCCATGCTGTATTAGGAGGAGAACAACGCCAGATACACATTTAAATTGTTTTATTTAACTAAAACAACAATATTCTGGATTTTTTTCTTCAACAGCAAACGTATAATATAACAAAACAAGCATATGAATTTTTGAATTTAGTTAAACATTCAAGTTTTTTAAAATCAGGTTTGTTTTTGTTAAAATTGTTTAACTAAAATAGTTAAATGAAATATGTGAAAAAAACAAAAATTAAATAGACTATATCAGCCAGGTCAACACAAGAAACTTAAAATATTGTCTTCTGCAGCTAACTCGGTCATCTTCATGTTCATTTTCCTGTTTTTCTTTTCTATATTATGAACAATCTTTCCTGCTTTTTCAGGTCCCAAATGATTTCTCAATTTGCAATGAATTAGTCCAAAGGAAGAAAATATTCTTTCTATGCTGGCAGAAGAAGCTACTGCTGTTAAAGTGAGATTATCACTTCAACAGTCTCTGAATCCTAGTGCTTAAGTGATTCCACCAGTTCACTGGTGTGACTTTCTTTAAAACATCATCAGCAAACGTATATTTCTTGAATGGTTCACCCTTAGCTATGTCCATGTCATAGCCAACTCCTCTGCAGCAGTTAAGGTTTGATCCTGGTACTGAGTACTGAGAATATTTTGCAAGAAAATGAGCTGGAGATAGTGCTTGTCCCATTTGTTTGTTTAATGCTCATAATTTAACTCTGTCATTGCATATTTCTCTTTTTAAGATTTCACTCAGTTCCTTCCAAATTTCAACAGTGTCAGCAATAAAACAGCTATTTTCCTGCATTTCATTCAAGGCCACAGAAATAGGCTTCAGGATTCTCAGCATGCATTCAACGTTTCTCTGAAGCCCAATGTTGAGAACTTTGGCTGTGACAGTGCCATCTATTTTTTCACAATTTTGTTCACAAACTCTCATCAGATTAGGCCAGTTCTTGATATAGTGCTCAAAACAGTCCAATACTGAGTTCCATCGCATGTCTTGTGGGAGAGTTAGCTTGGTTCCTCCCACATTTTTCCGAGAAGCTGCTGCAAAGTGGTGGTTATGGAAGTATTTTGCAATTTCAACAACATTAGCCTTTATTTCTGGAACACTAAAGTGTTTGGCTAGGAGATGCATCAAATGAACACTGTAACTGTATGTTATTAGCATGGGACTCTCTTCTGAATTTCTCCTCATCTTGGATACATTTGCAGCATTGTCTGTGACCAAGCTGTGTACTTTTTTTTTTTCATAGCTTTTTGCATTTTTTTTCACAGCTTTTACTCCTACTTCTTGTAAGTAATCTGCTGTGTGTGCATTTCTTGATGTATCAATTGTTTCTGTAAGGAAGACACTCCCTTCTGTTGTCACACAAGCACGAACAACAGGATCATTGTGGACATTGCTCCACCCATCAAGACTCAGGTTAACAATTTCACCCTCTAAACCTTTTGCACACTGCTCAATTTCTCTTTAATACACTTTATCCAGCAATTTGCCTGCAACATCTGCTCTGTTGGGTGAACTATATCCTGATCTTAATGACTGAACCATGTTAATGAAGTGTGGATTCTCCATCACATTGAAAGGAGAGTTTGTTGCATAAACAAACTGGGCAATTTTTTCATCAATTACCTCTTTTTGTAATCTGCTGGTTCTTATCACAAACTTATCTACGGTTGATTCTGGATAAAGTTGTTTTTTTTTTCTTTTTACTACAGGTGATGTACTGTGGCTATGTGACATACATGATGCAACTGAAACACTATCATTAGCAGATAACTCTGAAACTATTGAAAATGATGGGGATCTTGAAAGTGGAGTCTTCAGAATCCTATATGTTGAGAATGGATTCTCCTAGACAAAATAAGTCAATGCAGTTATTTGGTGATAACTATACTGCTCATTTAGTATTACTCATTGCATTCACTGGCACTCAGTACTACTTTAAAGGTGAAATTGTAAAAGGAAGATCTGCCTATTTCAGCTATTTATTTTTTATCACAACTGCATCTAAAATGATGATTGTTACTCTATGGTACTATGTGTTTTGCTCAAACATGAGAATTCAAGAATAGTCCAGAAGGAAGACAGGCAGTCCTTAAGAAACAAGTATGAAATAAAAAAGTTTACCAACCTGAAGATCCTGCATGTTCAGACATGTTCCTTTCATCATCTTCAACGCAGCTTCCTCCTGAGAAGGAACACTTCTCATGATGTTTCATTTGGGCAACCAGGCCTTGCATTTTTGTTTCACTGTTTGCATTTTGCACGTATGCCTGTCTTACCCACAGGTAGAGGAACTTCATTAAAATATTCCCAAACTGGGTCTCTTATGGCCTGCTGCCATTATAGGTTTTCCCTTCTAGTGAGAGAATGGTATGGTAGATCTCAAATCAATGAAGGCTACACTCAGAAAAACCTCAAGACTTCTGGAATATGCTGCTCAAACAGTTTCACTTTTGTTTCTGCTGCCTATCTCTCCCTTCTCACATTTATCTCCAGACTTCTTCTCCTTGTCCAGATCTATTCTGCCCCCAACTATCTTCTATTCATTGAACTTTTTGAAACTTTGCACTTTTAGAGAGAGGTAAGGGATTGACTCTGTCTACACAAATTTGCAGAGGGACAGTAGGGTTGAGGTCTGTTATTTCTCACCTCTATCTATTTATTTAAGAACATTTTTGCTGTTAACAAGCATGTTATCTCTGGAAACCCAAATCCACAGTTTGAAACCTGCAAAACTAAGCATCTCTGATGGTCTCTTCTAGACTGAGCACTGAGTCCCATTGGGTAGATAGAAAATTTACCTAAATAATCTATACAGAAGCCCCTGGGAACCCCATACGATTGGGTCCCTAATCCATGAACTATTGGAACTCATTTACAAAACTTTTCTTAAAGATTACATGAATATATTGTCTTATACTATAGAATTAGAATTTATAATCCCTATTCCATGATGAGATATCTTTAAGCTATAATGTGTCTTTATCTTTAGATAGGATTTTTTTTATAAAATGCTTTTTGAAGAAAAAACCTATTTAAATAAAAAATTCAAATTTTTTTTAAATCATTGATTTTTATCCGCCCTGGGTGTTGGAGGGTGCTCCGGGTTGGGACCCAGAGGTTTGGAGGGCGGGAGGGGGATCAGGGCGGGGGATGAGGGGTTTGGGATGTGGGCTCTGGGGTGGGGATGAGGGGTTTGAAGCGCAGGAGGGTGTTGGGGCTGGGATCAACGGGGTCAGAGGGCAGGAGGGGAATCAGGGCTGGGGCATGGGGTTGAGGTGCTGGGAGAGGCTCAGGGGTGCAGGCTTCAGACAGTGCTTACCTCAGGCAGCTCCTAAGAGCAGCTATATAGCCCTCCTACGACACCTACGTGGAGGTGCAGCCAGGCAGCTCTGCATGCTGCCCCACCTAGGGGCGCTGCCCCTGTGGCTCCCATTGGCTGGGAACTGCAGCCAATGGGAGCTGCGGGGTCAGTGTGCAGAGCAGAGCAGAGCCCCCTGGCTGCCCCTATGCACAGGAGCTGGAGGAGGGCCATGCCACTACTTCCAGGAGCCATGTGGAGCAGCCCCGATCCTGTTCCCCAGCTGGAGTGCCGGAGAGGGGCAAGCCCCAGACCCAGCTCCCCAGCAGGAGCTCAGGGGTCGGATTAAAACAGCTGGCAGGCCAGATTTGGCCTGTGGGTCGTAGTTTGACCACCCCTGTTCTATTTCAATCTTGATTTTAAAATTGCCAGTAATGGAAAACCACCACAACCTTTGGCAAATTGTTCCAGTGGCTAGTTACCCTCTCTGTTAAAAATGTGCATCTTATTTCCAGTCTGAATTTTTCTAGCTTCCAGCCATTGTATCTGGTTATATCTTTTGCTAAATTGAAGAGCCCATTATCAAATATTTGTTCCCCATGTAGGTACCTATGAACTGTTGTCAAGTCACCCCTTTAACTTTCTCTTAGCTAAGCTAAATAGCTTGAGTTTCTTGAGTCTCATTATAAGGCATATTTAATCATTTGTGTGGCTTTTCTCTGAATTTTCTCCATTTTATTAACATCCTTGAATTGTGGACAACAGAACTGAACACGGTATTTTGGCAGAGGTCACACTGGTACCAAATTGAAGTAAAATAACCTTTCTGCTCCTACTTGAGATTTCCCTTTCTGTGCATGCAAGGCTCACATTAGCTCTTTTGGCCAGTCACTCTCTCTGCAGAGCTTGCCTTCTTTCATTCCACCCACACAAGCTCCCTGTGTGCTACCCTCCAATCCCCGTGTATTTCATGGACTCGCTGAAACTCCCCCCAATCTCTCCCTTGCCATATGTTCTGTGTCTTTCCTTTCCCCTCTTCCCTTCCCCCCCCCCAAAAAAAAAGATAGAAAACAAGATAATGTGGCAAGAGTCCCCAAGGTAACAATTAATTATGTGACCCAGAAATTCTTCAGTTAAGATAACCAATCATTTTTTGCTAACTCGATTGGTTAAGAAAGTACCTGGAGGGAAATAGTATTGCCACGATTAAATACAGAACAAGGAAAAACAGGAATAACAATGAAGGTAATCGGTCATCTTAAGTGACAATCTTAAAACAAATATTTTTCTGACACCTTCACCCAGAAATGGATAAGTACACAGGATATTACCTCAGTGTACAGTATTGGTGAGAACACTACTGCATTATTATGTCCCATCCACACTTCAAAAAGGCTGTTGTAACATTGGAGAGTATTCAGAGAAGAGCCTAGAGAATAATTTGAGGACTGAATAAATAGCCTTATAAAGTGTTTTGGCTTGTGTTGTGCAAGATGTCAGACGACACTATCATTATGTTCCTTCTGGCCTTAAAATTCTATGTAATACCAAATAAGAAACTTCCCCTGTACTTTAAGATATTAGTCTTTAATTTGGCACAGAAATAATGTAGTATTAATTTATTAAACAATATAGCATCATTATTCTAGACTTTAAGACCAGAAGGGACCATCATGATCATCTAGTCCCGTGGATACATGTACCCCTGCAAGTACACAGAGGTCTTCCAAGGGGTACATCAACTCATCTAAATATTTAAGCTAGTTTTACAACACACACATTAACAAAGCACGTCTGAGAGCATCGGGTTAATCAGCTCTCCCAAGCTGACCCCTTACATGTCCCTGGTCTTAGTAGGCTGGGTCAAACAGCACCTCCAAGCTGTTACCCTCATATGCCTTGGGCACCACACTGGAATAGAGCAAGCCTGAGCAGGCTCAGTCGAGCAGCACTTTCAGTCTGCTACCTTTATATACCCCTGGACTCGGCAGACTGGGTGGAGCAGCATTTCCAAGCTGCCACCCTTATATGTCCCATGTCCCTATCCCCACTTTCACATTACAGTTCTGGTTATAACCCACTTGATGAGCAAACCCCACAGGATTTTTGGGCGCTGCAGGGATCTTAAGCTTAGGTACAAGGAGCGTTGTTGCAGAGCGAATGGGGAAGCCAAAAAAATACCCCCAGATGGGAGAAGCAACCAGCTTAACCATGAAAGATATTTATTGCCTCGTAATAACCATACAAGGGGAGCCAAACAAAACAGTTATAATATTAAATCTAACTTAAATTTGATTATAAAAGTCAGGTTTGGAAAACTATAACTGATCACACCAGTCAGGGTCAGAAGGCTATACCTAGAGACAGATGCGTTCTCACCACTCCATATAACTTGAATCGATCGGGGGTCCCAGGTGATGGTGGTAGCTGCTGTTCCAGAGTGCTGGAGACAGGCAGAGCCCTCACCACGATCAGTTAGGAGAAGATGACTGTCCCAATAGAAGTGATGCAGATTTTGGATCCAGGCATCAGAACACTCACTTGAGCATGGATAGGGGTTTTTGTAGGGAAAGAACAATGGTTCAAGGGAGATCACTAGATTTGTTTATAGGTAAACTTGTGGCTCAAGGGAGTATACCAAAGTTGTTTTGTTCAGGCTAGACAATCGGAACTGATCATTCCTAGCTATGGGCGGTGTTCCTTGGAAGGAGCTCACAATGCAATTAGGGATCTTCACTATTTTGGAGACCAGTAAAGGATTTATTACTAGAATTGGGTGCGTGCAGGCGTGGGTTCATTAACATCTGGAGCAGAGATCCCCCATCATGCAGTGTTTCCCTGTTTTTCTGGTCCTAGAGTTCCATGTGGTTCTTGCCTTGGAATCTCTGTTCTCCATTCTGTATGCTAATAGAGATGCCTCCCTGTCCCATCTTTGATGCAAATGAAGCTAGGGGAGTTTCCTTAATCCTGTCACCCTTGTCCCAGGAGTTTAGGTGTGTCTCCCACTGCCTTTTCATTGCTTTTTTTAAGTGTTTCTTCTGATTGGTTTTGGCTCAAGGGGGGGGGGGGGATTTTGTGAGTCAGACACTCTGGGTACTGCGCCCTAGTTCCCCAAGAACACAGAGCTGACAGGTAATACTGCTGGCTTTGCATCAGTGTTGCTCCTAGGCCTCTCTGAGGCATCACTTTGTAACTCTAGCTGCTCCACAGATCTGTAGTATTTTAGGTCTGATGCTTTGCTTATGGTTTGTCGTTTTCAAATGCCTGTTCTTGGGTCTGACCATTCCCATGCTGGATCACTGTGTTAACTGGCTCAAGGGTTCACCACTTCTGTTAGGGGGCACAGAATCCGGAAAGATTGTTGGCCATCCCTATTACTTGCTAGACTCTTTTCACATTCTTTAATCTGGACATTTCCGTAATGGCTCTCAGGATCTGGCTAGAGTCTCTCAGAAGTCAACCTCAGTTCGCTTCAGCCTAATATTCTACTCCTGGCACCTGGTTAGGAGTTGTCACAGCATGGTGTCATTGTCCTAGATTGTCTCTTCCTTGACGTCGTCTTCTCCTACAATAAGAATGTCATCAGCTACAATGTTGATGCCTGGGGTGTCCCTCTAGTGCCTGGCTCAGTTTGCACTGAAACACCTCTAGGGCCCAGCCAATGCCCATTTGCACCCAGTGGTACCTGCTAAAAGTTGAGGCAGAGGTTATCCAGAGACTGGATGACTCATCTAGATCAATATGCCAAAATCCATTATTGATATCACAAAGAATGAATACTTTCCCTTGATAAATCATGTAGTGTGTCCTCAGTCGTTCATAGTGGCTAGTGACTTCTTTTCAATGCTCTGAGTGGTTTTTGGATCATTACAGATCTTCAGTTTACCTGCAGGTTTTCTCACTATTACTAGGATGCTGAAGTCTGTGTTAGTTAAAACAAGTGTAACAATGCCTGTTTTTTCAGGCTTGTCAGTCCCTTCTTCAGTGGTTCCACGAAGGCAAATGGAACTCCGTGTTTCAGTAGTCTCAGTGGCTGCACATGGGGAGTCTATATGCAACTGCCGCTTGCTCTATAGGTCACTAAAAGAAATTTGTCCTTGTAGTCTGTTAGAATGCTGGACACAGTCACTGTGACTGTTATCCCTACTCTCTCTCACTGAGAATACTGTCATGTATTGTGATCATATCCATGGCATGCACTGCCCTGCACCCTAGCAGTGAGTGGTACTCCTGTAAACTCCAAGGTTAACATCTTTTTTTTCATGGGATACTCATTGACAACCTGTGTTTGCCCACTAGCCTCAGAACACTTTTATTGTACATCACAATTACTTGATTCCATTTCTCCAGTCTAATATTGCTTCTTGCCAGTGTTGCTGGGGATTACATTGCAACTGGCTCCACAGTCTAGCTGGAATAAAATTGGTCATTGGTCTAATAGTGTAGTTGCAAATCTAGTGGTAGAATGGCTGGCAACCTTCTGCAGTGTATGTATATTGAGTCTTTAGATCGGATAAAGTCATACTGCAGATATCCCCGTTTCGTTGGAAATCTGAGTCCTCAATCACTGCATTTACTGCGACTTTCTAATTCCTGGGATAGCTGCAGCATTGGGACATAAAGTAGCTACTATTTCCTTTGCTTTTTGCAGCTTTCTTTAATAATATTAGCAATTCTAACTGCTTCTAACTTCGCATTTGATGGTTTTGGTATCATGTGATATGATGTGGGTAAATCACACAAACTCACTGCTAGTAAATGAAGTCTGTTGTTTGATCTATACAGTTTGGGATAGCAGAACTGCTGAAATGTTTCATTGCTTTTGTGATGGGTTCCCCTGGGGCGCCACCTGGAACTGGGGTATCACTGAGCCCCCCTGACCCACCAGCCGGGCTCCCTTTTACACTGTACTGCTGTGACAAGTTACAAAGCCGTCTCCAGCCTGCACCTTCACCAGCATACATACAGGTAGGGACAAAGCCAGCCGCAGTTACATGTGGGCTCTTTGACCAGGCCCTGCATGGGAAGGCTACTGTTAGGGCAACTATCAGCTCCTCAGGCACGCACCCCCTCTGGAGTGTAAACCCAAAATTCTACTGTCTTGCACTGCACAGGGAAATGTACAATGTAAGCTCATAAAATTTGCCCCCTATGTCAATGTGGAGAGGAATATGCAACAGCCTTTTGCCCCCAAGTTATGATTCCCACACACTAGTTTAGATAAAGCAAAAGCAAGTTTATTAACTACAAAAGATTTTTTTTAAGTGATAGCAAATAGATCAAAGCAGATTACCTAGCAAATTGACAAAAAACGCAAACTAAACTTAATATACTAAATAGATTTGGGTATGAGTAGCAGATTCGAACCCTAAGAGATGATACAAGCAGGCTGCAGATTCTTAAGGGGCAAGCTGCCCTTGCTTTCAGTTCATAGAATCATAGAATATCAGGGTTGGAAGGGACCCAGAAGGTCATCTAGTCCAACCCCCTGCTCAAAGCAGGACCAATTCCCAGTTAAATCATCCCAGCCAGGGCTTTGTCAAGCCTGACCTTAAAAACCTCTAAGGAAGGAGATTCTACCACCTCCCTAGGTAACACATTCCAGTGTTTCACCACCCTCTTAGTGAAAAAGTTTTTCCTAATATCCAATCTAAACCTCCCCCACTGCAACTTGAGACCATTACTCCTCGTTCTGTCATCTGCTACCATTGAGAACAGTCTAGAGCCATCCTCTTTGGAACCCCCTTTCAGGTAGTTGAAAGCAGCTATCAAATCCCCCCTCATTCTTCTCTTCTGCAGGCTAAACAATCCCAGCTCCCTCAGCCTCTCCTCATAACTCATGTGTTCCAGTCCCCTAATCATTTTTGTTGCCCTTCGCTGGACTCTCTCCAATTTATCCACATCCTTCTTGAAGTGTGGGGCCCAAAACTGGACACAGTACTCCAGATGAGGCCTCACCAATGTCGAATAGAGGGGAACGATCACGTCCCTCGATCTGCTCGCTATGCCCCTACTTATACATCCCAAAATGCCATTGGCCTTCTTGGCAACAAGGGCACACTGCTGACTCATATCCAGCTTCTCGTCCACTGTCACCCCTAGGTCCTTTTCTGCAGAACTGCTGCCTAGCCATTCGGTCCCTAGTCTGTAGCTGTGCATTGGGTTCTTCCGTCCTAAGTGCAGGACCCTGCACTTATCCTTATTGAACCTCATCAGATTCCTTTTGGCCCAATCTTCCAATTGGTCTAGGTCCTTCTGTATCCTATCCCTCCCCTCCAGCGTATCTACCACTCCTCCCAGTTTAGTATCATCCGCAAATTTGCTGAGAGTGCAATCCACACCATCCTCCAGATCATTTATGAAGATATTGAATAAAACCGGCCCCAGGACCGACCCCTGGGGCACTCCACTTGATACCGGCTGCCAACTAGACATGGAGCCATTGATCACTACCCGTTGAGCCCGACAATTTAGCCAGCTTTCTACCCACCTTATGGTGCATTCATCCAGCCCATACTTCCTTAACTTGCTGACAAGAATACTATGGGAGACCGTGTCAAAAGCTTTGCTAAAGTCAAGAAACAATACATCCACTGCTTTCCCTTCATCCACAGAACCAGTAATCTCATCATAAAAGGCGATTAGATTGGTCAGGCATGACCTTCCCTTGGTGAATCCATGCTGGCTGTTCCTGATCACTTTCGTCTCATGCAAGTGCTTCAGGATTGATTCTTTGAGGACCTGCTCCATGATTTTTCCAGGGACTGAGGTGAGGCTGACTGGCCTGTAGTTCCCAGGATCTTCCTTCTTCCCTTTTTTAAAGATTGGCACTACATTAGCCTTTTTCCAGTCATCCGGGACTTCCCCGGTTCGCCACGAGTTTTCAAAGATAATGGCCAGAGTTCAGAATCTCCAGGTTTTCCAATCCCTTTAGCCTGGGTCCAGCACTTCCCCCAGTTCAGTCTTTATTCCTCAGATGTTTTCAGGAGTCCTGTGTGGGGAGCGAAGGACACCAGATGTCAGTCCCCACCTGGTATAGCTTTTGCACATGGCGAGAACCTTGTGTTTCAAAGCTTGGTTCCCAAACCGGTCTGTGGAAAAACACTGACCTCCCAAGATGGAATCTAGAGACATGTGGTCACGTCACATGCCTTCATAAAGTCATAGCAGCCATTACTCAGAGGCTGTTTGTAGCATTCTCAAGAAGGCTCCCCAGATGGGAAATAAGCTCCTCCTAAGGCCTATTGTTTTTTCCTAATGGCTCATTGCCCTGAATAGGCCCTTCCACACCCACTATCTAGAATGAAAGCACCTTGTCTAGTAGGCATTCCCGAGGCATTTGAAATAGCGACATAGTTAATGTTCATAACTTCAGATACAAAAATGATACATGCATACAAATAGGATAATCATAATCATAACCTTTTCAGTGACATCTCACATGACATAATTATAATGTATTTTATGCAAGATATCATAATCCTATCGCTATGAAGAATATGGGGTGCAGTGTCACAGCTTTGTCCATAGTGGTCTTTGTGTCAGGTTTGACAGTTCACTTAGTTCTCAGAAGTCTAAGTAGTATTCTGTAATGAGGTGGTAGCATCAAGAATGTGGGAAAATTCAGTATGTTTATAACAGATGTGTAACTCTGTTTCCCCACTCAATAGGATATAGCTACCTACTGGGATTGAAGGGGTTAACTTGTTTCCTGGGGCTGGGTAGGAGTCACATAGAGAGTACGCAAGTCTGGGTTGATATGAATGAACTATTGAGAATTATCAATATATGAATGGAGTTACCTTGGCGATAGACTAGAAGACCAAAGTCCTGAACATTAACTTTCAGTGATTGCTAGCCAGCGAGGGCAGAACATGTGAAAACAGTGTGATTACAACTTGACACACAGACCAGATGGGTGAGCAGACTGAGTTAAATAGGTAACTGACCAGGACAGTGAGAGAATTGAAGTTCTGGATGGTTTGGGCCAGAGATGCAGGTAATGCTGCCAGCATAGACATGCGCATAAGCTTGTGTCATGAATCCAGAAGAGTGCATTTTGCCTCTGACAGTTTACCAGGAACAAGAAAATACACAAGTCTATTGGGGAAGCTGTGTATTTTCATTGTCCCTTTATGCTGCTTGGTCTGCATTTCCCCCATATGTATTCTGGATACAGGGTTCTATTTCAGAATAGCGCCAATGTATTTTTGAGAGAGTTTCTGTTCTCCATAATCTTGAGTACTATGATTTTATTGTCTGTATATATGATGGTATCATGTATGCTCATCTCAATAGCTCTAGTAAACCTGAGAGGCAGGTGGAGTTTCTCCCCTGGTGTCTGCCCATCCTGACAGGATGGAGGATGTGGGCACTCGTAAATCTTTGTACTTTATGGTCTCATAACTTCTAAGGCCAGAAAGTTGTTCTCTGCTTCTTTCCAACCCCTGTCTTGAAACTGGCGCATAGCCATCTGGATTGATGCTTTCTATATCTTTGAGTTTTCTGTATTTCTGTCAGGTTGAAGATTTTCTATTCTTGTTCCATTGCCATATTTTCATGCTGCAGGGCTGCTCTGGGTAAGAAGTCAGTTATATACATCTCAGTTCCTTTCTCGTAGTGTGCTCACGAGTTGTAGCATTGTAATTTCAGCAGCATGTGCTACAGGCATTTTGGGTCCACTAAGCAGTGGCTCTTAAAAAATGTTCTCTAGAGGTTTATAGTCACTTTCTACTGAAATGGTTTCCCATCCTAGATTCTCTACTGGCTGAATTGGTTTACCTATTTCCAGATGTAACGTCCACTGTTTATCTAGCATTCAATTTCTGGGTGTGTGTGTGTGTTGCGTTTCTTTGCAACTGGTGCTAGTCTGAGCTTTACAAACCATTAATTTTTGTTGTTTGGCACTGCACAAGTATCATATACATACAAAATCTCATCCTCTGAGTGACTGTTTACTTCCTCAATATGGTGGATTTTTTGTTTTTTTGTTGTCTGCAAGCTTTAGTATAATTTCTCTTGCCAAATTATTACTTATGACCCCACACATAGGGCATTTTCCATAGCTTTTCTCTACTGTACCCACAGGTCTTCCTTTGAACTTTTTCTATCTCTTCTGCTTTGTGCATTTTGGTCTTGCATGAGTTTTGGTGTATTTTTTTCTTCGTTACATAGTGCATGCCTGTATCTGTTCCACTTATTCTCTGCATTTAGATGTGAGTTTGTTCATGAGTTTTGCCCATATGTGTAGCTCTTGGTAGAGTAGTGTGGACTCTTCTAGCATTCTCATTTGAGCACCCACCTCTTTCATTCCTCTTGCTAATATATCACAAATTAGTTAATCTTTTAAAAGCTGCACACATTTTAAAATTCTGCATATTTTATTTGTCAAACTGACACATTATAATCACACCAGTTTCAATTATTTTTGATCATTTATTTCAAAATACCTTCAAGTATTTTGTTCTCTGTATTGTTACGGACAAAGATTCAGGAAATGTTTTTTGACAAATAGATTCCTTACTAGGCATATTCATACAGAACTTTGAGTAATAATTCATTTAAACTACACTACAGAACTGTATTGCCTGCACTCCTCAGAAACAGTGTAAAGGCTTCTTGGGGGAGTCAGGGGTAACGGAAAAGCAGAGGAAGAGGGAAGTAAATTGCTGAGAAGGAGCCTTGGAGGGTTGTTAGGGGAAAAGTATGGAACAAGGGGTTTTTTTGGGGGGGGGGATTGTTCGGGAGCTTCCCTCATGCAGACCCTGGTTGACCCTACATCTGCCCATGTCCCTCCACCCCCACTCAGGCATCCTCCCCATCCAAACGTGGTTCTGCACTCCCTTGCCCATCCATTTCTGTGCCCCCACCCAGCCACTCTCCTGTCCCTATGTAGCTCTGCACCCCCTCCCCCATCATGTGGCCCTGCACCTCCCTCCCCCCCAGTGCCTCCACTCCCATTCAGCCCCTGCCCCACTCTGTCCTCCCCACACTACCCTTATGAGCTGACCCCCACCCCCAGCACCCCACACTGTCTCCCCATAGCTTCTGACCTCACCTGACAGGTGCTGGGAAGAAGGCGGGCTCTTTCTCTTAGCTAGCTGGCTGGGAGCTACTAAGGTATTCTATCGCCAGGGTGCCCTCTGGTGGCAAAAGGCAGACTGCAGCAACATTTGGCAGAAGCTTTTTTCTGTGCAAAAAATTAAAAATATGTGCATCTCATTAATTATGTGCATGCACAGTAGTGCATAATTCCCCCAGGAGTAATAATTGCATGAGTCAACTATTTTGCATCTGATTCTCCAGATTTTATTATCTGAAAAGATAACTATAATATATAACACTTGGGGGGGGGGGGGTTTAGAATCTTTGGGAGGACAGCTAAGATTTTTACTTAACTTCTTCAGCTGTTGCTGACATATGCAGATACTGTTGGACACGGGCAGCCATGTGCTCCATTTTCTTGGGGACAGGATCTCGTAAGATGACCTTTCTTTGGTTGATTTGTAATATTCTTAGTTTTTTATTTCATGTATCTGCAGGGCTCACTTCTGTTCTGACACCATGTTCTTACTGCTCAAGGAAGAGAAAAAACAAGGCAACATTCATGCTTTTTCTTTCTCCACATATATAGACCTCTCTCACTTCCTGAAAGTACCATTGTTTAAATTCCTAGACATAACAGTATACTTATGTATATGGGTAATGTCTCCCATCAGCTAATCTCAACTGTAGCCCATGGCCTCCTACGAAGACCAAAATTAACTCTAACCTAGGGCCACCAGCTAACCTTAACGTGATCACCTGCTGGCCCTAAGTGAACCTTTGTCTGGGGATGCATTCCATCCCCATCCTTAACACTATCCTATTCCCCTATCTTCCCAATCTCTAATCCTAGGCCAGAGCCCCTTCCAGACCAAACCATAACCCTAGCTTGGGGCAACCTACTGTCACTAATCCTAGGTGAGGTCCCCCTATAATCTGCTACTGGTTTCAATCCCTAACCTGTAGCTGCCTACCAGCCCTAAACCATAAGCCTAGCCCTAAGTGCACAGCCATAGCCTTACCTGAACTATAACTCAGGGCTGGCTACTGGCACTAATCGTAACAATAGCTCAGGGCCACAATCTCCCCCACTGTAGGCCTAGCCTGGGGCCTTTTACCAGCCCCAACCCTAATCCTGTCCTGAGGAACCTGACCATCCTTATCCCAGAGTCCCTTATGAATCGGACCTGTAACACTAGGTCAGAGTCGCTTTCCACCCCAAATCCTAATCTGGCTCTAGGAGCCACCCATCACCAACCCTAACCTTTTCCTGGAGTTCTGGCCCTAAACCCTAGCCTGGAGCCATGTACTGGCCCCAGCCCTAACCATGGTTTGAGACCTTAACCCTAGGGAGGAACCTAGATATTGGAGAAGTGAGCCCACAGGATCTTGGATCAGGATATGTTGGAGAAGGCTTAGTCATACCACTAACAATGGTGAAGGAGCCCATATCATTAGGTTGCTGGTCATAGCAGGTGTCCACCAGGGAGTGATAGTTGACAATCTCGCTGTAGCAGGCTAGTGCCTCTTTCCCAATCTGATCCTGCATCTCCAGGGTGGTCACGTACCTGCCAAGGATGATTCTCTTGTGGTCCTCCAATGTGCTGAGGAAGGAAGATGCTGGTAGAATCACTTGTTCTATACCTGTATCAGGGCATGAATGTTGACAGGATTGGGAAGTGGTTCCCTCCAGATGGACTCAAAGATGCAGCAGGCAACCTAGCCAACCCTCAGAACCTCTGGCAGCAGGTATGGAGAGGCCAGTGTCAAGTACAGTCTGTCCACACACTCCCATGACCAACTGGATTTGGTGTCAAACTGATGCTAGTCTCCTGCAGGAAAATCAAAGAATCTTCTTAAGTGTGTGTGTGTGTCTGTACCTATTTTCCCTTGTCAGGGCATTCTCACTTATCTGATTACCTGTTTGAAGGGAAGGCACAGGTGACTGCTGTCCAAGGCAAACATTTGTCATCTAATACCACCTTATCAGGCTGAATTTTAATAGTGGATGCCATATTTTTGCACAATGTAACAAATGAGTTGGCGGCAAAAACATTTCCTGTTCTTCACCCCTCCCCACCTTTGTCCTTTTAAGGTCTGGATCAGAACTGTCTCCTTCCTCAGCAGAAGAGGTGGAGACTGTGTTCAAGGATGACTCTCTCTTAGCCTTTTTATATCTCTTCCACTCCCACCTGGCTCTTTTGGCTTTTTTTCCTGTCTTGTAGAGGACCCTGCCTGGGGACCAACATGGAGTCCTCATCCTTGGACTCTCTTCAAGAGATGCTTAAAGTCCACTATTGGACATTCTGCATTGGAATTGCATCACTCTGGAGAATATTTCAAAACACCTTTCCAACTTAGCCCCAAGACCTGGTTGTGCCAGGGTCAGCTGATTGCAAGGATGGAGGACATCACTTGCCTTTTGAAGAGCCTGCGAAAGCTGCCTTGGATCTAGAGTGCTACTTCTGTGCTCTGCCATACAGTTTTAGTCATCTCATTACCAATTTACCTGAAGCTGGTGTACCCCCCTTTTCTTTTTCTTCTTTCATGGTGTTCAGCAAGAAACACCTATGGCTTTAATCACAGCTTCTGTTTCTACTTGTTCTTGAGGTGATAGACAAACATTCACTGGTAACGTGGCTGTACAGAGCCTTGAGCAGGAGTAGTCAGTTATTTTTTGTCAAGGTCCAGACGCCAGAGAAAATAATTAAAAGGAAAAAAAAGTTGTTGGGATCTGTTCAAAAGCATCTGGCAGTCTGGATTTGGCCTGTGGTCTGCCTGTTGACTACCCCTGGCCATAAGTGACTAAAGAAGTAGTTGCTATTTCAGCACACTATAGGGAGTGCCGGAAGTTAACCTTGCTCAGTAGCTGTTTTGGTACTGGCAAAGGCTTCATTAAAGGCAAACATTCCTGCATGTATATACATTCCCCCCTTAGTTAGAAGGTAGAAGCTGCTGGCCACTCAGTAGTGAGTGCTGTCAGGGGTACAAAAGTGTCAGTCAGTCTGAGCACCAGTCAAATAGGGCTGCCGGGCTCAACCTGGGGGTTGGATCCCAATACAATTTTTGTACAGAAAGCAATGGGTCCCCTAAAAGAGGAATTGCAGACTGGAGGCCAAATGTCTTTGAGTTGTATTACATCAGGGGTCCCTAATGCAGTGCCCATGGGCGCCATGGCGCCCACTGGGGCATTTTTGTGCACCCGCAGAACACACTTCCACCGAAATACCGCCGAGAAGTGTTGCCATTTCTCGGCGGCGAGGTGTCTGGTGCCCACCACGGTCTCCTGGGAATAGCAATGTGCTATTCCCACAAGAAAGGTTGGGGACCACTGCATTACATCATTGAACCAAAGACACTGTATGAGCCTAATGGCTACAGTAGCTATGGTGGGTGGTTGTTTTTTCTTTCTTGAAGTTGTATGTGCTCAGTAATGAGGATGCTGAAACAACCGATTATGTAGTACAACTAAATGTCTAATCGTCAGTATAATACCCAGGGTGAGCCTATGTGAAAGCAGAAAATCTCCAATTGTCAGAAGTCCCCATCCCTATCCCTGTATTTATTTTGTATTTTATTATGTATTGTAAGGTTTTATAAATATATGTACTTTGTTATATTTATTTTAAAGGAAAATATCTAGTTAGTGATATTAGCCTAGATAGGGTGCATTAACTGCTGTGCTGTAATGATTTATCTTTGGAGTGTTGTTCATAAAAAGGAATTTGTATCTATGTACGCCCATAGCTATCTTATGATAAAGACTAGTACTGGATTTCTAAGAAAAAGTGAAACCTATTGTTTCTACTGAGAGGGTTCCTATAGAAAGCCCAGCTGTAGTCTCTTGCAACTACAGGAAGTCATGATCTGTGCAAAACCCTTTAAATTAGAGGAATTCTGTGCTACAGAATTGGCAAGTAAATTGACTTACCTCTACACTGCATAGGTTGCATGGGGAGGAGGAGGAGAATATTAAAAGGTGCTCAGTTACTGCCCTAAAAAAATCTTAGTTAGCAAAGATATGGTTGGGAGCAAAGCGAACTGCCACTGACTGCTCCAGTGGAGGCAGCAGCTGTGCAAGGAGGCAAGGACTATCCACCTCTGCAAACTGCTGTGACAGCCCATGTGCCACAGAACTGAGAGTGATACTGGGCTGCAGAAAGTCAAAGTGCAACTGTCTCATGTAAACAAGGCCTCTGCATCAGACTACCTGCAGGGGTGAGGCCAGTAGGATTTGGCATTAACACCTAAATGTAGCATGTAAATCCTTCCCCTTTTATATATAACCCAGTGATTTTTAAGTAGACTAGTAACAAATTAAATGGTTCTTCATCATCATGTATATTTCTTGCTTTAATTCATGCTGAAAATTACATATAGAGCAGGCTGGCTTTAGTTATAACAAATTGGTGAGCTGTGAAATCTAAGCACCACTTACAGAAACTCAGTTGCTAATGCTTATTTTATGTTACATAATTCAACAATTCAGTCTGATAAAAGAAACTTGTCCTGTAAGAAATATACCAGTAATATCAAGGCAATATGTATTTTAATTAAAAAAAATATTTCACACTTTTATACAAATATCCACAGGTAATTTCCAATCCTGGAATGATTTAGCATTATTAGTTGTGTTTGAGAGGATAGTATACCAGTGCCATGACTTGAGATATTAATTTTCAATAGTCCTAAATTTAACACTGCCAAGACATTTTTTATTTTGCTCTTTTTATAAAGAGGGTGCCACATACCTAACCATATGTTTTGTTTTAACTAGGGCTGCAACAGTCTCAAAATTCCCATTTCTTTGCAAGTGATGAGCTCAGTTTCTTGGGGTTTTGAGCCACTCGGCAAAGGAGCTGGGATTTTAAACACTGCTGTAGCTCTCATTAGGGAGACAGACTGACAATATGCAGTAAACAGCTATGTACACACAAATGTTGCAAAACAGGGGTCACAATGTAATTTTGGAAGTATATGATGGGAGGAAGGAGGAAAATTACACATGGGACCTGTTAACCTTGAAGCAAAAGAATGCAGCTTCTAAAATAACATTTTGAAAGAAACAAAGCTTCAAAAAGCCTGACTGAAGGAAAGAAATGAATAGTAGTACAAAACCAAACCCATCCACATAATTGGTGATCAGTCTTGCTTGCTTCAGTCACCCCAGCCGTCTGCATTAAAACAATAGACTTCTGGGGGAAGGTAAAGCTAGCAGCTTGTAAAGAAAATACTTTAACAAGTTTTTGCATAATTCTCATCCCTATGCAAAAAAAATTATTCACACAGGTCATTAGTATTTTTCATATGGAATAAGAAATCTGAATTATTTAAATAGTACCAACATTTTAGAATGTAAGTTAAAAAAACCAATAAACTCTTTAAATAGCTCTGTTATGTTACAACAATTAGGTTACTGAGCAGCACAACATTGTGGCACTATTCTTACAATTAACATTTAGCTATATTTAGGACATCACTCAGTAGTCTCAAAAGGGATCAGTGCAGAGCCATTGTTAAGGACAGATAGGAGCTTATGTTTTCTTTCAAGTGCTATATAACATTTTCAGTAGTAGACACACCTTTCTCTAAACATGAAATCCTTACAGAGCTGGAAAATTGTTCCAGAAGCACCTCACTTTTTGTATTAAGTATAAAAATTAAATAGAAAAACCTATACATGTTGGATGTACAAAAGAAAATTTAAAATATTCTCAATTAACACACATTATGTTACAGGAACATAATTAGTCACAGAAATGAAGGGCTGCAGGGGGCCTTGAGAAGTCAAGTCCAGTCCTCTGCCCTGAGGCAGGACCAAGTAAAACCTAGACCAGGCCTGACAGGTGTTCTTAAAATCCCCCACTGAGGGGATTTCACAGCCTCACTTGGAAGCTTATTCCAGAGCTTAACTACCCTTATAATTAGGAAAGAAAAAAAACACTTTCTAATATCTAACCTCAATCTTCCTTGCTGTGATTAAGCCCACTGTTCCTTGTCTTGCCTTCAGAGGACAGAGAATAATTTAATCTTTACAACAGCTTTTAAGGTATTTGAAGACCTAGTATCAGGTTTCCCCCTCAGTCTTCTTTTCTCAAAATTAAATACATGCCCTGTTGGTTTTTTTAGTACACCTGTTCTTCATAGGCCAGGTTTTCTAAACATTTTATCATTTTTGTTGCTTCCCTCTGGACTCTCTCCAGTTCGTCCACATCTTTCCTAAATCCTGCTGCATAAACAGACATAAGAAAAAATGCCCCCACAAACCCCTGGAATGAATGTTTTTATTTCAAGGATGTGTCAGTGATTGAAACTTGCATTTTAAAAAAGCACTGGCACTCTTCAGGAACTCTTTAAATGCAGTGAAAGTTTCATGTCTAACTGGACTTTCATATCCTATTTAAGAACATCCATACCAGTTTTAAAGTTCACTTAAGTCTTTGGCCTAATTAGTCAAAGACAAACGGTTGCTGCTAAAAAAAAAAAAAATAAATACAAAAATATATACAAAAACATACAACTAATATTCAAGCCTTTTTTTTAAACCTGTGTATATTTGGTGTGAGAAAAATAGCAACATGACCTATTGCACATTTAATTTAAGACACTTTAGGTTAAGCCCTAACTACCATAGCTGCAGAGTCTTATGACAAGAATAGCATATTCACAGATTCCCCAAATTCTATTTGCATAAAGTGTGTCGAGGCTACAGTGTGTATATTGTGATGGAAATTTGGAGAATATATCTGGAACCAGATCCTGCATTCCTTGCACATCCATTGATGTCCAAGAATGCAGAAAAGGACCTTTTGTGGCATCATTAAAACATAATGTGCATATTTCATAGAATGCTCAGTTCAATGCACCATTTTATAAATGCAAGTTTGCCTCTTGTCTCTGACTATCTGGAAGTTTAAATAATGCAGCTAAATCAGTCAAGCAATCTTAAATTTAGTTGTGCAAAACAAAAGCTTCAATATAAGTAAAAATATCTACAATCAAAAATATAGTTCCATATTGTATGTAGGTCTGAGTCCATCAGTATTCCATTAATGAAGAAATATTAAAATTGTCTGAATTGGATTGAGGGGGGAAATTTTCCCTAGGAGTAGCTTTCATTTTCATTCCATTTTGTAATCCATTGTTTTTTCTCAAGATTCTCTTTATGTTCCCCGTCTTTGGTCTGTCGCTCCTCTTTCCGAATTCTTACAGCATGGTATCGGGGGACACTGTCATCGTACCTGGAGCGCTGGAAGAATCCACACTGGGAAAGGGAACAGTTTAAGATTAAATCACAATCAAAGTACTGTAAGCATAAAAGTCTAGAATTCTTTGCTTGCATTAGTACAAAAGAAATGGCTTCTCTCAAAGAAGTGACAGGCAAGGTAACTGAAAAGTTTTTTTTTTTAAATGCATGCGGTCTACAGATGTGAATCTCTGACAAAGTCTTTAAAGTACAACTATCAGCAGCAGGTGAAAGCAAACTACACAATCCAACAATTCAAGAGTATAAAACAAATTTCTTCCATTAATTTTGTAAGGCTAATTTTAGATGCACAGTCCTATAGCATTAATTCCTGTTGACATCTGTAGGACTGCTCATGAGAGTGTGGGTGTGTCTATGCTACAGTGCTGCTGCTGTGCCACCATCGCACTGCGGCAGTTGCTTCCTGCAGCGACAAGGATTTTTTTCCATTGTAGTTAATCCACCTCTCTGAATGGTAGGTAATTAGATGGAAGAATTTTTCCATTGACTTAGCTGTATCTACACTGGTAGTTAATTAAATCTAACTGTCACACAGAACAGTTTTTCCCACAGACTTGAGCAACACAGCTAATTTGTAACTGTAGACTAGGCCTTTGCATTGCAAGATTAAAGTCCCAGTTCAGGAAAGCATCCCTGTGATAAATATGGCAGTTCCTTGAAAAATCCTTATCAAATTAAGTATGCATCTTTGGAGGCAGTTGTATTAAATGCAAAGTTTGTGTATTGTTGTGGGTCAGGAATGAGATGTGATGCGAGGCCTGGGAGATTAAAGGACTATATGGAAAATGTGCCACACAAGAATGGACTTCTGGGATGTGAAGTGGATTTTCTGGGGAATGCTTAGGGCAGGGCTTCTCAAACGGTGGGTCAGGAGCTGTCAGCATCCACCCACGAACCCCACTTTGCCTCTAGCATTTATAATGGTGTTATACATTAAAAACACTTTTTTATATATTTAAGGGGGGTTGCACTCAGAGGCTTGCTGTGTGAAAGGGGTCACCAATACAAAAGTCTGAGAACCCCGGAGGGAGAGGTTAATGTGAATTCCCCCACCTTTGGTAATACAAACTCTTGGCCTTTTAAAAAGTTATGGGCATTTTCTGTGGATTACCTGTTCCGGAGAGGAGATCCCAAGCCCAAAATGCATAAACAAACATGAACTGCTCAGCCTGGGTTCTTATGAATTTGTAAACCATGGAAAATCCAGTTGTGGGTTTTGACCTCTGGTAAACTTTTTAGCATACATGGAGCTTTTTATTGTTGTCTTCTCTGTAATGCTTTCACCTTAATAAATGCGTTGGCTTAGGAAGAGCTGTGTGCTACTGAACTGCAGACGCTAGCCTGTCTATGCAGTCTGACTCAGCATATCAAAGTGTAGAGGGAACTGGGAAGCCTTGTAACCCATGGTCAGAAGGGCTGCGTGCACAGAACCTTTGAGTGAGTGACCTCAGGAATACAGGTGCAGTTAATCTGAAATTGTGATAATTCCTAGTCAAGAAAGCATTTAAATACATTCTTAAAGTTAAGTGTGTGCATGTAGTACCTTCCTGAACCTGGGTATAATCCAGTTCCCACTAACTTCAGTAGGCATTATATTAGGGTCTCAGGAGCACAAAAGCTGAGACTTACCAAACAACCTTCTGAATATAGTAGTTTGTTTTAAGCCAATATTTGATTATAGGTACAATTTATTTTGTTCATTCATCTGTAGACTCAAACTGAGTCAAGGGATGCATTGCATTTGATTAATAAAAAGGGTGCAAGAGTATAGGGTCAGAGTGGGAGATGTTCTCCATTAAAAATTGACTGAAGAAAAGCTGGGATGAACAGTTGACCATGGAGGCCCTGGTCTTCCACAGTTATATATGCACACACTTAACTTTGCACCGTGAATAGTCCCACTGAGGTCAAGCATATGAGAATGGCTTTTCAGGATCAGGGCCTTAGAAATGAAGTGATATGCAGACACAGAGTAGACAGAGTTTACTACAAAAGCTTTCTGAGCAGAATACTTAAATTCAGTGGTCTACTGCAAACTTGTAAGAAATATTGCTCTTTATGTAATACTGAAAAAAGAGTCTTTTAAAGATGATAAATGGTAGGAGAAAAACCAGTATTCAGGTATATAGTTTTCCAAATTCTGGGGCTGTTCAGAGGTTTGATTTAAGCTCATCTCTATTATTTATCCTTTCATTGTGTGCACAGTGTTGACAGATTTTAGTTAGATCCCCCAGCATCATCAGTTTAGATAGATATACACACACCACATTTATGATTTCCTGTTCTGAGCAAAATTTACTAAAAGTATAAAACATTTGGCAGTTTTCAGGAGAAGAAAGCATGTGTTCCGATCACAGCAGAGTATATTTTAGAATTTCTTAAGAAGCAACCAAAAATGATTAAACCTTTATCAGTTTCCACAGCAATTAAAAATAATTATAAAGAAATGGCTTTTAGCATGCATAAGAGGTTAATAAAGCAATTCATGTAACATCCAAATATCAGGAAACACTAACACAAAACCAGGTAAACTTTATTTTACATCTTAAAACTTTACTCTCTGTGGTTACCATGTGTAAAGTTTGAAAATTTAAAATACTTAATATACAAATGCTAGATAAGTTATTATTTCAGTGTGTAAAATTCCACTGTAGCGGTTAAGATTTTTTGTTGAAACAGACATAAAGCATTGAAAGTAATATGTAAGAGCCTGTGTCTCTTCTCATGCACTGAAAAAAGTGATTATAAACAGAGTAAGCAAGCAGATATTGATATTTTGAAACCCAGCAGCAAGCTTCCCATTGTTAGCCACCACAACCATAGCATGTCCCACAGCTAGAAATTAAAAAAATATTGATCAATTACCAATTACAGAAGTAGATCAATACTATGCATCAGAAGTAAGCCTCTCTTTATCAGATGGCTGAGTATGGATCTCAGCCTTGTGATATGTGGCATCATAATGATTTTTCTTACTTCTCTTGAAGAAACCACACTACAAGGAAGCAAGGTATTTAGTCAATTTTATGGATTGGTATGTTGAGGAAAAAAGTGACAACCATTAAACCATTTTAAAGCCAATTCACAAGACAATCAAATGGGATGGACAGTAATTCTTACCATCCCATCCCTTTCACAAGACATTAATTGTGAACATAGATGAGAATGGAAAAAGGTATTTCAAAACACTTCCCAGGATAATCATGTCCCCTCTATGCAGAACCAAAAAAACCCCAAAAACCACCTCCTCTAAGCGAGAGAGAATGTGTTACACCATGTTCTAGTTTAAAACTAATCTGTCAGAATCCTAGGGCACATTGATGTCGACAGCAGGCAGAGTCACAAATCTTAGCCAATTGTTTAGCGAGCATTTTAAAATATCTAAAACAAGGTATTGTAAAAATACAGATTAAGTATTGTTAACAACTAACACTAGTACTACAGAGCAACAGGATATTATTTGAGACCCAAGAGTTTATGGATTGGCTCCAAGTAAAGAATACACCAGGTAAGAGAAGGAATACAACCATTTTCACACATTTTAAGACACCCTTACAATGCTCAAATGGTAGAAACACAAAAGGGTCATGTGTACGTCCTTTGCTTTGAGATGGTCACTTATTTTCTTCAGGACTCTACTGTCCTTCCCCACAATGGCTGAAAGTTCTTGTTGCTTTTACATAAAAAATTAAGTAATTTATCATTTTTGCCCTTGTGATGAGGTAGGCATATTATATTCTATTTACTAGAGAAAAGTGTAAGCTTCATAAGCAGTTTCAATTCTTTCAGTATAAAATACATAGATAGTCTTTCAATATAAAATAGATCTAGATCTAACAACTGCTGAATACAAACCACACACGTGTGCAATGTTAATCTGATCTCATAATCCTTAGTCAAAAAGTAGCACTTCGAGTTATTAAAAATTTAATCAGAAGCAAATTTTTTTGGCAGTTCTGTGCTGTTACTTTGCAACAGAGGCTGATGTACCTACTGGAAGAAAGCATAACAGGACAATCAAAAGGGAATTCAAGGGCACCTTACGAACTCTGAACAAGAGCACCCTTTATGGTCAGCAAAGAATAGCAGCTGTTCAAAGAAGGAAATTTTCAAGTGAAATTCCTCAGGGTCTCTTCTGAAGACATAGTGGAAGTGTCAGAGCACCAGATGGTACCAAGGACTGAAGGGATTTTCCTAATCCAGGCATTTGCTTCCTTAGCAACAAGGATGAGTTAGGAATTTTGGAGTGTGGGTGGGAATCAGGAATAAGAGGATTGTATTCTTCCACTTAAAACTAGGATTCCTGCCCCACTACTGGTTTCCCCTGACAATGGTGGCTCTGTAAGGAAGCAGAATTCTTAGGTGATCTGCAACTGGGATACTAAGCCTAAGAACCAAACCAGCAAGAATGAAAGAAGAAGGCCAAACAGTTATGTTTTTGTCTTTATAAACAAAGCTTTAATCTTGTATTAACTTAAAAAGGAGAAAGTAGGTTTTAAGATACTGCATTATTAGCTTCTTAACACATTGTACATAAAGTAACAATGCATTCTGTCTGGGGTATTAATAGGCATCTAGTATCCTCATAATATTCTCAAGCCACAAGAATGTATCCAAATAATGTTTTATCAGAACAAGAAGCGTTACTGTTCCAAGTACTGTAGCTAGTACTAATTTGTGATACATGCATTTTGACAGTTTCAATGAACAGGCCAATTTGAACTGGTTTGAACTGTAAACCCCAATCAGATCTAATTCACATACCAGTCAAGTTAAATAACATTTTTTACAATATAAAAAAAGTTAACATATCACCAAAATTAGGATTTATAAAAGTTTGTGTACAATAGCTAACAAATAGAAATGGTTCCAGAAGTATTTCAAAAATGCCAATAAACATTTTAAACAAACATTTCCATGCATTTTTTTCAGCCAAATGTTGCAGAAAGTGAAATTACTATTAATTTTTACTACAAAGCAAAAATACAACTTCACTGGTCATTTTCCAAGATGAGAAATAATTAAAATAAAACACACCTTGATTTTAAAATTAATTTTCAGTAAGGTTTTTACTAGTAGCATAAAATGAAACTTGTTTAATGATTAAATAGACAGCGTCCCAATAGCAATATTTTGAAATGCATTTTTGGAGTTGCTTAACTAGTTTTCTGCCTTATTTCATATGTTGACTTATCTTTTCAGGTACAAGAGTGATTTGTAAAATAACTCACCTTCCATAGTAAAAACACCAACAGTGCGAGCATCAGTATTCCAGCAAGAATAGCCACCAAGATGATCCACAAAGGCACTCCTGTATAAAGTGCTACTGTCTTTGCAGGAAAGACAGTAACTCGCACCTAAGGGAGGGGAAAAGTTTTAAGTAAGGGGGATGCAAAGTTTAACAAGTTCCTAATTGTAAACCAAAATTCACTTCTACAGTAGTGCCTTGAGCTTTCTGAGCTATGGAGGCTAGTCACTAGTCTGAAGAGGACATTATGTCTCCTACAATTCTTAAATACCTACTTGAAGCATTTTTTACCTCCCAGTTTTCAAGAGCAGCAGCTGACTGTGCCTGGCTCTTGAGAATGAGGGTGGGGATTCCATAGGACATACTCAGGTTAGATGTGCCAGTGAATTCTTCCAGACGAATAGAAGCTCAAACGCATGTAGGGCCTACAGCCCAGAAGTACTGAACAGTAGCTGAAAGCTCCATGCCAAAGACAGCCAGGAGAGTATGAGAAAAGAGCCTATGGGGAAGTACTGGGTTAAACTAAACATTCACCAGAATCCTTCCTGAATTATAATATTTTTGTGGATGAGGTTGGGGAAAGAGATTTTAAAAAATAAATAAACCTGCCCAACTCAAAGCAGGGACTGTCATTTTATTAAGTTCTTGAATGTCACACAGCACAATGGGGCTCTGATTCCATCTCTGCCAATGCAACGCAAAACAACAATAATCTCCCAGATCTTCAGTAATTCTTCTTTTTTTTCCCCTCCAAAGAAGTATCTAGTCCAGAAGACTGACCTGGAATTATGTTATTCCTCCTCACAACCCACACAGCATATAACTGGATTAATTTCTACTGGGTGATCCATTCAGCATCCCACAGAATTAGAAATACTGCAGCATGGGAGGCAGAGAACCCTAATATGCATATTTTCTCCTTACCTGATCAGCTCTTGCAACCACAAAGCTCTGGGTTTTGCAGTAGAAAAACCTTTGCTACAGGTAAGTCAGCCTCCTGCAAAGCCAGGACCCATGGCTTTCCACAGCTTGGGGGGCTGGAAAGGTGACCAAATCTAGCTAAAAATGACTGTGTACAACCTACAGTGTTCACTCTCCTATCATATAGGATGCCTCTTGCTAAGGAACAGAAAGATCTATGGAACCAAAGGTGATGACAGAAGCTTCTGGATTAGAATGTTCACTTTATACAATATGTGATCCATTACTCCTAAGGAAATTCTGTGCAATATTTTAAAATTCTGCCAAAACAACATACTATAATTATGCCATTTTCAATTATTTTGGTAATTTATTTCACAATAGCTGTCAGCAAGTATGTCTGTAATAATACAGACACCAAACAAGATCCAGGAAATGTTTTTTGACAAATAGATTCCTTACTAGGCATATATCTATGGCTCTACAGAGCAGATGGCATTACTAGTATTTCCATATACGTCAGACACAGAAGACTTTAAGGGTATGTCTACTCAGCAAAGGAAAAACCCACAGCTGACCTGTGCCAGCCAACTGGGGGCTCAGGCTGTGGGGCTGTTTTGCTGCTGTGCAGACTTCCAGCCTCAGATTGGAGCCAATGCTCTGGGACCCTCCCACCCCGCACAATCCTAGACTCTAGCCATCACTGTAAATCAGTGTGTGGGGCTTGGTGGGGTGGGTGTCAGGATCCAGGGAGCGGGGCAGCTCCACAGACAGTGACCCCCTCCGACCCCAGCTTTGGAGCAATGAGGGGAGGAAGTGGTGAGTGAAAGGGGAGAGTGTGCAGAGCTTCCTGAAGACAGGGGAAGAGGAAGTCCTGTCCCAATCCAGACTAGCAGCTGGAGCCCTGCACAGGCTAGGAGCCACCAGCCAGGGCATCCCCAGCCCTGCCTCTCCCCAGCACCAGGGTAGTGGGCAAGAGTGAGAGTGTCTTGCAAGCATGCCAAATCCTGCCCCCTGAGGCAGTGATTTACATCTCCCCTGGCAGCTCCTGACATACCCACTTCGGACCACTGCCTGGGAGGGCACATAAATCAGTTATTCTGTAGGGAAAGAGAAATCTCCAGGGGACATTAGTCTGCACTTGCACAGTGGTTCAGAATTCCCCCAGGAGTAATACATATTATATACGCAGGAAACTTCACATGTACAAACCATGTTAAAGAAATTTTGAAAACTCACTTGAGCACCTTCATTTGTGAGCTTAATGTTTTCAGCTGCAGCAGGAACACTGATTGTAGCCCTAACGAGAATATCTAAGTAGTTCAGCTTAGAATATTCCTGTTTCAAAATATAATGAGGATACATTAGAAGAGAAGACAGGAGAGTGTGCAAATGCCTCAAGAATAGCAATAGAACATACCTCTAGGAAAGTACTGTTCCACAATCTTGAACGCAATACAACCATTGCCCTTCTGTCCAAGCCTTGCAAGGGACATTTTATATTCACACAGCGTGCACTCTCATTACAGTCCTGTAATTTAAATAAATATACATATAGACACTTCAAAAGTCACATTTTACAGAAATATTTGTTACAACTATTTTAACCCGTCTTGTAATTTTTCAAAGAAACAGGAAGATGTATGTCTTAAGTAGACTTAAAGGTGTGGTCCCTTTAGAAGGACCAATCCTTGGCTTGCTGAAATCAATGGCAAAACTTATTAATTTCAACGATAAGATTGGTTGATAACATCCATCCTAATATGTTAAAATGTAGGAATCAGTCTGTGAATGATTTCTTTACTTTGTTCTTATTAGTTATCCTGCTCCCTTTTAAAGTCCATTTCTGAAAGCTAAATGCTTACCTAGATACATTGCTAATTAAATCTAGAGATATGTACTCAATTGTTCTTTTACAGCAGTCTGGAAATTATCCCAATATACCAGATTTAGGAGAGAATAATATTAAAAAACAAGTTATAAAAGTCAAACAGAATATCTATACAACAAAATGCCTTCCTTCACTTGGCTAAACCTAAAAAGGTTCTGTAGGAGTGAAGGGAAGGTAAAGAGATTGAAGAGAAATTGTTGTTTTGCTATGGAAATGCTTACCAGGGTCTTATATTTTCTTTCTGAAAATACAGACATTTTTTTGCCATCATTAGTCTGCTTCTCTGCAATTTCACGTTTCCTTCTTGACCTGTGGGACTCCTTTAAAACAAAGAATTATATGTTGATACATTATATGAAATGGATTATTAGGCAGAACAGAAATGTGGAAAAGACTCTTTGAATATTGGGCATTTAAATATTTAGTTTCTTGGGAGATGTTAAAAAGCAATTCAAGTACTAAAGGGTAGTGGTATTGGCCAAAAATCAGGCATGTTTAATGTCAGTTGCAGTTCCCATAATATAATCCCGTTTTCAATTATTTATATACTGTAAACATAGCTCAGGTAAAAACAAGTTTTCCTTTTTTAGACTTGAACAGAGCTTCAGTTTCAAGAAGCAGCCCTAGGAATAAATACAGACAAATCTGAAGCTGTTTCGCCCCAGTGTAAAACATTCATTCCTCCATTAATTGGTTGCATCACAAACGTATTTCCTAAACCTGACCCTCCAAGTAAAAATATGGAGACGAAAGAAGAACATGGCGACAATAGGGCTAATACAGGTGTCACACAAGGCAAATGTATGCATCTGCTGCATGACCACCAGGATTCCATATCTGAGCGCAGCTGCCACAGACAGTATTTCTATGCATTCCTGCTAGCACTGAATGCTGCTATCACAGCAATTACTAGGATTTAAGCTGTAACTTAAAAAAGTGATCTAAACAAAAATGGAGAGCAGTGAGGCAAAGTGTTTCACTTGCACTCAGCTTCAAAGCCATTTCATTTTTTAACCAACAAGTGAGTATGTGCTATTCCTACTACGCTCATTAGAATAGTTTTTTTCCTTAAGTTGGTCCAATGAAAGATATTACCTCACCCACCTTGTCTTTCTAATATCCACGGTCCAACACACAAGAAAAACACTGCATATATTCCAAAGTAGGCAGATACGCTCCTGATAAATTTGTTCACTGAGTATGTACAATAAAAGAGTTGCACACTCCCAGAGTTACTAATTAGGTTTCAATGGGAAACTTACAAGTTTTTACAAAACACTTAGAGAGTTCACGTTGTTTAGTAGAAGCATATGAATTTAATATTTTTTTGGCAAGTCAGGTAATGCATTTAAAAAGGAAAGACATGCACAATCTGTCCCTTGGACAAATTCTGCTCTCAGTTATACCCGTTACACATGTAATCAGTTTGAAATAATTGGGATTGCAAGGATATCAGTGAGGACAGAATTTGGCGCACACACTTTAGAAGTACATTACATGTACAAAACAAAGCATGCATTATGCATCCAATTATACTCGGATGGTGAAGAGATTATTTACATACCTAGCTTTAAAAGTCCTTTTAGTTGTGGTTTATATCCACTTTAAAAAAAAAAAAAGATGGACTTAATCCTGCAATTTCCTCCACGTGGAACTCTCACAGAATTCAATGCAAGCAATGTGTGCAAAGGGCTCACAGGATTTGGACGGATGTTTATTGTCGTCTACCCTTTGTTCTTGGGTAAATAATGCCAAATTTCAGTAAAAATTATTTTAGCGTGTTAGTGTAAAAACAGACACTTAGTTTGTCCTTGTTTACCCATTCTGTTGAAAGCTCTTTTAAAGCAAACATTGGGTTAAGTGAAGTCTATTAATAAATTACAGAACAAAGAAAAAGCATTTTCTAGTTAAAGAAATCACAAACTTGTGTGATTTTTTTGTCTGAAAATTACTAAAACAGACAAATAAAGGGGAGAGGGGGGAATCTCTTTTCCATTTTGTGCATTTATAAAACTTTAAGAATGTGAGTAGTTCCACAGATATCAAACCATCCATTCCCCACTCTTCTTGCCTATTTTCTCCTCTGTACACTTTGAAGTTAAAAGAAGCCCAGACCCTTCTCTACTTCTGCTGAACACCACATCTGAGCTGAGAGGGTACGTGGCTGTTGCTCTTTAAAGCACTGATCCTGGCTCTCCTCACTGGCTTCTCCTACAGCCTGGCAACAATACTTGGGAGTTTAAGGAGCAGTTGGGCAGTTCTTCAGTTGAAGCTTGCTATTGGAGAGGGTGAAAAGATGGTAGAGAGTAGAGAAGGGCAGGCTGAGAACAGAGTCTGGCAATTTCAAAAACTTCCCTTCCTTCAGGATCCCAGCTCTTTCAGGCAACACTTTGTGGCCCTCTTAGAAAATCTAACTTCGGTACCAACCCTAAATCTCCTCTGAAGGCAAGACGAATTTTGTCAGGGGGGCTGCAGGCTTGGCACTTTAATTTTCAGCTGAAGGCGACACACAAACTGGCTGCTGGCAAAAGGTCAATTAAGTTTATGAGGAACAAGAAAAAGAAGAAGAGGTTCAAGCAGTCTAAGCTGGCTTTAAAAAAAATGTTTTAAAAAAGTATAAATAGTTGCCCTGTTTTCCTTATCTCTTCACCATGAACTGTTTTTCCATCATGGAAAGGGTCATTGCTTTATTAAAAATATCAATTAGGTTTTAAAATGGTTTTGCTTTTAAATGTAAAATGAAGGAGCCATAGTCTAATAGCTATGGCAGGATGTATATTAGCATAGGAGATTGATGCACTTCTTGAGTCATTGAAGATACAAAGCTCATTCCAAGGCAGGTACCAGTATCCTACTAACACACTCCCAGTTGTGCTTTAATGTTATATGACCTTGCTTATAAACAGGTGGAAAGTACATTAACATACCTCAAGTCCCAAAGAGTTTATTTCATTTTGAGGTTCACAAGGGATTTTCCCCAATTCTTTGGAGTCTACTTTCATCAAATAAAGTAGCCATTTGCCATTGCTGATTTCTTTTGGCCACTGGATGTCCAAGGAAGCTGTGCCAAATGTTTTAAGTGGTCTACCCAAGTTAGTTATCTGTTAGGAATACAAAAATCCACAGATTCTCTTATAAAACTAGAATTTACAGCTACAGATCTGCACTGACACTTGTTGAAGAAGGGTTTTTCTGGTATTAAAAATAAAATCACAGGAAAACACAAATTCCGAAGATACCATACATTTTGGATTTGCCAAACAACTTCTGATTGGAAATAAAAGGTAGCAAACCTTCCTAATTATAGACATTATCACAGCATAATGTTCTGAATGATCTAGTAGACAATATTGTACAACAAAAATCAGGAGAAACTAGATTTGCTAAAGTTTTATTTAAAAGTTCTATTGATAAAAATAAAACTAGAGTAGTTGCAAGACTTAGTCGATGAGATCTGAACAGAATACAAAAGGTGAAAAAGTAAGCAAAAAGCATATATAAAGCCTGTGGCTGGCCTAGCTGATAGCAGCCATATATAGTGTTAAAATGTTTTCCAGTGCAGGAACCATTGGGATGTCTGCTCCCTGGCCCAGTAGTCTCTGAAAACGTAAGTGGGATCCATTCTCCTGTAGGACAGCAACAGGAGCCAGAATGTTCTGGCGGTAGCAAAAATGTGCTCAGTTATAGACAAGCAGGAGGATTACAACTATAAGGGAACATCTGGTGCCACAGAATTACACTTTTGTCCGTTTTGCTCCAGCAGTATGATAGTTGTTTTTGAGTCAGAGCAATGCTGCAATATCTAGACCTTTGTCATCACTGAGCCACAGAAACTACAAACCACACCAAGTAGTCTGCATTACTGAATCAGCTATATTTAAAGAGAGCTGCAGAAGGAAGTCTTCAGGAGCCCAAGGCAGGGACACAAATGATAAAGAAAACGGATCTAGGTGCTCCTGAACTTGAGACATGCTCCTTTCCCTTCCCCTCAAGCCCCTCTCTCCAACCCTCTGACAGAGGCCATGAATGCAGAAATTAACAACCTTGTCATGTGTCCACTGGGGGCATGAGGAGAGGAGACCAGGATTCCAGCTTCAAAACACACCACAGCCTGTCAGGATGTGTTTTGGAAGATGGGGAACAAAGGGGTGGTTCTGATGCAAGAGCAGCCAGTCTTGAGAAAAAAGGAATGGGCTACACTGAGCAAGTGTGGAGCACAAATGTGTGGATGGAGGGAAATACATGGAGCAAAAATTTACATTCTCAACACTGGAGAGCATTCAGGAACCTGCAGACCATTTGAGATCCATGGATTTGAGATCCTTGTCTTAGTCATTAAAAGGCAGAAGGCCAAGAGAGAGCGAGCTTACAGGGCCATATTTTCAAAAAGGGCTGCAACACAGCTGGTTTGTGGATGCTCGGCTTTACGTGCACAAATATCTGCACATACTTTCTGAGCACTAACGCTGGGCATACCATTGATGGGTTTTGTGTATGTAAGTTTTCTTACCTGTAGGCATGGATGCTTATGCTGGAAAATTGTACGTGCAGGGGACTGCACACAAACAAATGGAAGATGCTTTTTGGAAGTGTGAACCTAAACTTTCAAGGCTGGAGGAAGCCCCAGTCTTGATGGGCCAGTCAGGTTGTGTGTTGTGGAAGTGAGGAGGAGGTGGTTAATGGTGATGATTCGGGTGCTAGGGCAGCCATCTTCGAATCAGCCAGATTTTAAAATATTAACATAAGTGTCAGGAAAAAAAAAAATCAATCATGAGTTTTTAATAATCTAGATCAACTCACTCTGAATTCATATTCTATTATGTTTCCAACATCATCTTCAGATTTCATAGCACTCTCACCGATTACGTTACCTCCAAAGTACACCTGGGAAGGCTTAGCAACTCTGTTCAATTTTAAAAAAAAAAAACAGATCATATTTTAGTACGGGTTGCAGCAAAGGTTCATTCTCACATTGATTTGTTATGCTAACTATAAACACTTACCCAGTGAGTGACAAAAGCAATTCAATAACCACTTTAGCAGTAGCAGTAATTGGAGCCAAATTAACTTGATTGCTTGTTCTATAATGAAAAGGAAATGGCAATGTTTATTTTAAATTTTAACAGTTTTCACATTACAATAAAATTGCCTTTACAAAACAAATTGAAGCCATTCCTTACTGTTTACAAGTATATGGGAAAACACCAAGAGAAAAGGTAAAAACAGAAAAATCTTACGTTTCCAACTTCAGATTAACATCCAAATCAGTTGTGTCAACATTAACTTTGGTTGTACTTAAAATCAGATAAAAGGTTACCTAAACAAGAAAAAAATCCACACAATGTGATGTTAGGTGAATATATTTTTGTGAGCACAAACTTTGTTTTATATGAAAAAAAATACATCATAGAATTCTGAAATGTTGAAAACAAGGATAGGCCCCAAATCAAATCCCAAGACAAACACCCTTGAACTTAGGGAAACTTCAGGACTAGGTCCAGAATCTAACTTTATATATTAGGCCCAACTTTAATTAAAAAAAGAAAAAAACAAGCCACTCACATTGGAATTTCTCTTGAAAGGATTTCCAAGTTCACACTCTGCTTGAGAACCGTTTTGATTGGCACCACAAGTTAATTGTTTTTCCTGAATTAAAGATATGCAGAAGTCAAAACACAGTAAGTATTTAAATATATGTAATATACCTTTGTCCTGGTTTTCTGGATTACTTACAGGATAAGCCCTCAGCTCTCTGAAAGCAGAGTAGGTCAAGCTATCTGGAAAAGTTGCAACTAGTTTAGCTTCATGGGCATCTTCACCATCTTTTTGGAGATTTTTTGCATCTGATGGATTATTTGTCACAGTTATTTCTAGAGCAATATCCCTCTGATCTTTGAGGACAAGCACCGGAACATTGTTCTCACTATGGAAACAAAATATAACAAGTCTCACACATTAGGGAAAAAAACATCCCCTCCAAACATCCACCCAAGTGCAGTAATTTTTGCTAATGTATAAATTAAGTCTTACATTGGTAAATAAGCAAATCTGTCTTCATTTCCTTCTCTGGTACAGAATCTGTATTGAAGTTTTAGGCTGCTATTACATATGTTGTCTTCTCCACATCCTTCTTTTAAGAACTGCACCTATACAAAAGCCAAAAGTCAGTTTATTTTAGGACATACAATACTAAAATCTATGTTCAAAAAACAAAACATAGTTGCTGATATATGCTACAGTTAGTTCAGATCCATAGACACTTCATAGACCCTTCTTTGCGCAGACAAGGCCCTAGTCTGACTTCACCTTTTCAGCTATAAGGAGATGGGGACACTATTGCTTTGTTGGAAATGTATGCTGTTGCTGCTAAGTGAAAGCATCAGGTCATGTGGAAATACAAAAACTGGGCGAGTTTGGGGCCCACTGTTTCGAAGTGATATGTGCCTCTCCTGCTCATTACTTTAATGGGAGTTGAGCAAACACAAGTATGTCTCCTCAAGCTGGGGACTACAGCCCTGGCTTGAAGTGTAGACATATCCCAAGTTCCAGGGCACCCTGACCCTGCAAACAATTGCATAGTGCTCGTGTGATGTAGGACATGCATTCACAAGGATGAGACAACTCAATTAATTTTCACTTGTGACCAAAGCTAAATTTCAACCTGAATCTTCTGGGGTGCAAAGTTAGTTAGTGTGTTAACCAGCTGTGCCATCTTCACTTCTGTTTTAGGAGGATGCAGGAGCACGTTTTAAATTTCTGCTACCACAAGTGATGAGAGCCCATATAATCCCAAAGCTGAGGTTATAAATTAATTGTATATCATGTGCCTCCTCACTTACTTCTCTTTGGTCATAACTTAGTTCTTTACAGCCTTTAATTCAGTGACTTCTGATACAAGTGCACGTGCCATGCATTCATTCATTCATTCATATTCTCTCTCTCGAATTGGAGTTGAATATTGAAGACCATACTGGAACTAATTACCTATGCAAATAACCCAACCTCCACTCTTCTGTCATACAAACTTTGTGTTTTGATGGCTTAACAATCCACATTGCATCATCTTCCAAAGATCTATTCAAGAAGAGACTTACTTCTGAGCTCACTGTTTCTGGTTCATTTGAATTTAGAATTGGAACAAGATCTGGAAGTGATCTTCCTTGTCTTCTCTTTGATGGTGAACTAGATTCTGAACCGCTGATTTTAACGCCAACCGATACAGGAATGGGACGTAGTTTATCTTTGATATTTTCCTATTAAACATTAGAAATAGCATATTTAGTATACAGTGTAAAAAAAATCCCACTAGATTTGGTAACTAAACAATATATATTCTATTTTGTTTAGAGTGCAAGAAAGATTCTTTCGCTATGTTTCTCAAGGGAAAAAATTGAATGTATTCATTATATGCATTGACTTAAAGAAACATTATCATAACAGACATGCTGGTAAGGGCCAGCTGAACCCCAGGGCTCATTGTTTACTAATGATCTCTCTCACAGGTAATGATCACTAGGAATAACATCTGGGAACACAGAATTAAGCATCATATAACCATCCACTAGAAGAGGAAACAGTGGACATACTTTCCCCCTTCCTATAGAGCAGTGGTTTTTAACCTTTTTTCATTTGAAAACCCCTAAAATATTTCAAATGGAGGTGCACACCCCTTTGGAAATCTTAGGCATAGTATGCGGACTACCAGGAATCCACAGACCACAGGTTGAAAACCACCGTTCTATGGTAATGGCAACCTTTTGTGGACTCCTTAGACATAGTCTGCAGTTCACCAGGGGTCCGCAGACCACAGGTTGAAAACCACAACTGTAAAGCGTTCATTCAATTGTGGAAGGAAAAGTGAAGCAAAAATCGGCTTGCAACAGTGACATCTCCAAGGCTGTTGCTTGGTAGCAGACTAGGCATGGAGTTCAAAAATCATTTTCCTGCCCCTCACACTCAGTCCCATGGTAGAGTCCTCCAGGAAAATAAATTTATAACGGACAAAGTCCTCCATAACAATCCTTTTTCTATCCACTAAGAACTGTATTAAATGCCCAAGGCTGTTTAGTTTTGGGGGAATTCTGTGCTGCTGCATACATAAAGAATTCATGGTCTCCACAGATTTTATTTTATTTTTTCCTTCACAGAATATAGATCAGGGGTAGGCAACCAATGGCATGCATGCCAAATGTGGCATATGAGCTGATTTTCAGTGGTACTCACACTGCCCAGGTCCTGGCCACCAGTCCTGGGGGCTCCGCTGCTGGCCTGGGGTACCAGCCACTGGCCCCCTGCCAGCTGGGGTTCCATCCGCCAGCCCTGCTCAGCCTGCTGCTGATCTCTGTCACTGGTCCCAAGGGCTCCGCTGCTGGCCTGGGGTCCCAGCTGCCAGCCTGGAGCTCTGCAGCCACACCCACTGGCACCAGCCTGGGGCAGTGAGGGGTGCAGACGGGCAAGAGGGGGCGCAGCTCAGCACCCCCACCATAAAAATTGTTCCAGCATCACTGTACTGGAATATTTTTAAGTCCTGATTTGCTGCTTACATCACTATCATGCCACATGGAACGGCGCACCGTGTTTGACGCTGAGATTAGAATGTATGTGCAAGAACTGGAATCAGAATTTTCTGACAGATTTCAAGATTTCCAGCGATTTGGCCCAATCCTTTCTTTTCTAATTAAACCTGAAAAGTTCAACGAAAGCGACTTGGATTTGTCTGTATTTCAGTGAATGGGTGTTGAAGATTTCAAAATGCAGCTCATTCAGTTAAAAAGCTCAGAATTGTGGGCATCAAAGTTTGGAGATCCGTGGAGTGCACTTGAAGCTACTGAGAGAGATCATGGGACCTCTATTCTGACCTGCTGGACGTCCCTGCCAGTGAAATTTAAGTGTTTGAAGAAAATTGCATTTGCAGTGCTTTCAGCATTTGGATCCACATACCTGGATTTCGCACATGAAATCTGTCCTCTGTCCCTCTCAGAGCGGTTAACAACTGATCACTCAGAAGCCTGTGTGCAGCTTATAGTATCCAAATATGTGCCAGACATTGGAAAACTCAGCAAGGAAAAGCAAGGGCAAGGATCACACTCAACTGATAAGATCTGCATTTTAATTTAAATTTTAAATGAAGCTTCTTAAAACATTTTAAAAACTTTATTTACTTTACCTACAATAGTTTAGTTCTATATTATAGACTTATAGAAAGAAACCTTAAATTAGAGTGAAGAAATGAAGACTCGGCACACCACTTCTGAAAGTTGCCGACACCGCATATAGATTCTGCTGGAGAGGCGCTGCAATTATGCCTTTTAACCACCAGGGGCGGCTGTGGCACCAGAAGAGACAGCAGCCAGCCAGTGGCTGAAAGGTTGATTCTTCACAGGGGGGCCAGGTGAGGAGACACAGAAGGGGGGCACATGGGGCTGCTGGGAGATCACAGACTGGGGTTCAGAAGGGCTAGTGGGAGGGACAGACTGGGGAGCTGGCTCAGGAGCCAGTGGAATGACAGCACTGAGCCAGGGGCTGAATGGAAGGGGAGCTGCAGGGCCATATGGAGACAGGGAGAGGCGGGGCTGCAGAGGATGGGGGCAGATGGGCTTGACTGAATGGGAGAGGCTAGAGGTCTGCCAGGGTCTGCATGAGGGAGGCTCCCCAATTCCATTACAATCCCTTCTCCCCAAATAAACTTGTTTCATACTTCTCCCACCCACACACAACCCTCCAGGTTCACTTCCTAGGTTCCTTCTCTCTCCTGCAGCTCCTCTGTTACCCCTGGCTCCCCAAAGCCTTCGCTCTGCTTCTGAGGGGTGCAGGAAATGTGTTTCTGTATTGTACTTTACATGAATTATTTCTCAGTTATGTATTAATGTACCTGGATTTGTGCTGGAAATGGCCCACCTTAATTATCATACACATTGTAAAGAGAGTGGTCACTTTGGATGGGCTATTACCAGCAGGAGAGTGAGTTTGGGGGGGGGGGGGGGAAGAGTGAGAAAACCTGGATTTGTGCTGGAAATGGCCCAACTTGATTATCATACACATTGTAAGGAGAGTGATCACTTTAGATAAGCTATTGCCAGCAGGAGAGTGGGGTGGGAGGAGGTATTGTTTCATGGTCTCTGTGTCTATAATGTCTTCTGCAGTTTCCACAGTATGCATCCGATGAAGTGAGCTGTAGCTCACGAAAGCTTATGCTCAAATAAATTGGTTAGTCTCTAAGGTGCCACAAGTACTCCTTTTCTTTTTGCAAATACAGACTAACATGGCTGTTACTCTGAAACCTGTTAGTAAGGAGTCTATTTGTCAAAAAGTTTCCTGAATTTTTTTTTTTGGGGGGCTGTATAGTTACAGACATACTTGCTGACAGGTATTTTGAAATAAATTACCAAAATAATTGAAACTGGCATGATTATATTGTGTTATTTTGACAAATAGAATATGCAGAATTTTAAAATATCATGCACGGATTTATTTATTTATCTTTGGTGCAGAATTCCCCTAGGAGCAGCCATTGTTCTTGTGTACAGGTCAAGTTACTTCCTCTCCTTTGTTCTGAAAGCCTGAGTCTGTTGATCTTCAGGGCATACTACCCGGCTCATATGTTTTAATTCAGGCTTTTGGGGAGGTAGGAGATGGCATTTGTGAGAGAGTCAGGGTCAGTTTGAGTTTGATTTTGTTTCTTCTGATTGGGGGGGGAGGAGGGGGAGAATTGAAGAAAGAAGGTGGAGCTGGCTTTATCTTGTATGTCATACTTTAAGTTATGTCAAAAGGTACCTGGTGCCCAGGATAGAAGTTTTTCTATTGAGTATAAATCAAAAATAAAATACTCTCCCTTCACTTTACCTGCATCACAAGAGAAGTTTTCACACATTCTTTTCTATTCCGTCCTCCTAGAGTTATACTTCCAATCAACTGATCAGACAGATGCTTAGAAAACTGAACTCGAGATGGCAGGCCTAACCGCCTCCTGTCATTTTCTGCTTCAAACGTATAGTTAAGTTCTAGATCAAAAATAAAAGGAAAATACAGAACTACAATTAGGAAATATTATAGCACTAAGAATGCTAATGTAGGAGTTCTGGGCTTGTCATATTAGCCAGGAGGACTACGCACTGTCCAGTACTGGGCTTATAAACAACTCTCCTTTGTTTGCAAAGCCATCTTCGAAGCATAACATTAATTATCTGCCTGCTTTGTCCTTTTCCCATTTGACAGCCAACTTCTCTTTCCCTGCACATGTCCAAAAGGAGCTTTCACAATTAATAGGCTTTTTTTTTTTTTTTTTATTAAAGAAAAGTTTCCTGTTCAGTGTACCAACGTCCCTCATGTGCACACTGCTGTGACAATACGAATGGTAATTACACTGCACAGCCAGCAGAGGCAAGGCTGGAACACAAAACATGGTGAAGGCCCCACATAAACTTTCTCTTTTTCCCTTATGTATCCCTTATTTAGTAATACGACTTAATTACATTTCTACAGAGGGTGGTGAAACACTGGAATGCGTTACCTAGGGAGGTGGTAGAATCTCCTTCCTTAGAGGTTTTTAAGGTCAGGCTTGACAAAGCCCTGGCTGGGATGATTTAACTGGGAATTGGTCCTGCTTTGAGCAGGGGGTTGGACTAGATGACCTTCTGGGGTCCCTTCCAACCCTGATATTCTATGATTCTATGATTGCTACACTTCTGTTAGCTCAGGCTACAGCTCTCAAGTAACAGCTAGTACTGTCAGCATGTACTGAGTTACATATTAGATCTGACAGACACAGTGTGAGCATGTTACAGCATTTACATACCTGCCTCTGCAGTTAACTTTTATTGACCACAGTTTTGTTCTTCCAGAACAGTAAACAGCCTTAAAAAAACAAGCAAGCAAGCAAGCAAACAAACAAAACTCATAAACAGATAAACATTCATAACTACTTACTTATTTTTTGATTGAAGTCCGTGGGGTTAGCAATATATTCAAAACATGCTTCAACGTCCATGCTGTAAAGAGTCAAGAATTTAAAATTAATGTTAAGAAGCCATGATCCAACAGACTGAAAGTTTGAACATTTCATTAAACAATACAGTCACCTGTCCGTTATCCTTGCTTTTATAATACGATTCATATCATATGAATTAACAGAACTGGTATTTTGCTTCTCAGTGAATGGTAAATTACAGAGCCAGAAGAAAAAGTGCTTCTCTCTTTTACTCTTTCAGATACTTTAAATTAAAAAAAAATGGCTTCAGGAAGTTTTTACAAAAGCAAATTGTTTTTCCCATTTAAATAAATAAAAATCTTGTCTTTCCTGTATTTGCTGGAGGATCTCCTGAAGAACTAATTAGATTATGATACTACAGGAGACTGAAACCTGAGCCAGAGAGTGGGTAGGAAATACTTAGTCTGACTGTTTAACATTAATGGGCTTGATTCTTTATTGGCTGCATCCAGTGTAGTCCTTTACACCGGTGCCGCAGCAGAATGTAAAATATTTTATTTATTTAATGTCTGCTAATGGGTCTTTACTATGGAAGTCTCCTTCCACTTGGCAAGTTCTAGCTATTAAATATCTAAAGTAGATAATTGGTTCTTGTGACTGTCACTATTTGTAGAACACCTTATAAAAAGCCAGTGCATGAGAAGATAATAGCACCAAATTATGTTTATCAAGATCTGTTATTCTATAAAACTAGATCAGTTTCTGATTTACTTTCTGATACATGGGAAGGTATTTCCAGTTTCAGCTTTTCAAATATAAAACACCCGTGTGATACTTGACTGTGGATGTAACTCACCAGTTACCACCAGTGCACCCCATGCCTTCTACCCTCTTAAAGTGAGGTCCTGCAGCCTCAATATTTCATTAAGAGGAAGTATAGAAGAATCAAGCCCTTCTTTGTATTACTCAGATTGAAAGGGTCTGTTCCTTTTCTTCTTGTAGTTTGCACTTTTAGTTTGTTACAAAATGTCAATGTTCATTGAAAAGTTATTTATTTTTGGTCTTTAAACTTCCATTTAGTGCCAGTAAAAAAGCCATCCCAGGCTCTCTAAAATATGCATGTATGTTGAATTAAACAGATAGTGATAGATCACATGGGGACATCATGGGACCAATACACATATACATGACCCACCAACCACTTCATTCTTGCACTTAAGTTATATTAAAAACGTTTTAAAATGTAAATTTCTAAGGAAGAGTATCATCAAATTTTATTATTGCCCAACATGATGTCATCTTGAAGAAGTGTACTACTCCTATCCCATATTTACATAACCTTTGCCTTTTGGGATCTGGGTTAAGGTATCTGCCATACAACTAATAGCTTTTCCAGTCTGCATAAAGCTTTAAGAGTTACAGGCTTTAAATTCTAAAAGTGACAGGACAGGGAATAAATGCACATAGATGGCAACCAATGAAACCCATTCTCCTATTCTTACTTTTCAGAAGCAAAGCCAGTTATTGGACAAGATCGGAATATGTTTCACATCTATCAATCACACTGCATATGCCTCCCTTCAGCTCAGTGGGTCTGCATGCCCAACCCCATCACACTGAAAACATGAAGCACTCAATATGCCAAAGCTTACAACAAAATAAATATCCTACCAGATTCCACTGGGTTCAAAACAGGTCTTTCTGTTCAGGTCAATTTTGTCAGGAGATATCGTGATGGTTTTCTTAATGCTTATAACAGGCCGAGATCTTTTTTTTTTTTTTTGGGTGGGGGGGAAGGAGGGGACAGGGATGGACAGGTGTGAGGAGAGGGGAAAAAAGGGGGGAAAGTTACAATTAGTAAAATCAATTATATGTTACTCTGAGTTTAACAGAAGCAGCAGACTCCTATACTTGCATTGATTTGCTGTGAAGATTCCCTACATCTCAATATTATTCAAAGAAACGTTTTGAGTTTCAGAAAGGTTAGAAATAAAACTTACAGCATTTTGAAGAGAGACAAGGTGGGTGAGGTAATATCTTTTATTGGACCAACTTTTGCTGGTGAGAGAGAAAGAAGCTCTGGAGCTTAAAATAGAGCTCTTCTTCAGCATTTTGTAGAGAAGCTGAACAACCCTGAAAACCCACGAAGGTCAAGTGACTTGTATCAATGTTTTTTAAACCACTATGTTAATGCAATGTTATGGTTGTCATTTTACATGCACAAAAAGTCAGGAAATTCAATGTGATGGTTCCCACAGCAATTGTAATTCAGCCCCTTTGTGTATACGGTGAGTAGCAGAAGTAATTTAGATTAACATATATGTCAACTTTAATGTGCAGTGTGGATGGCTGAATTATGGCTGTTAAGACAAACCTAATTTTTCACTTCCTGACTTTCATGCATGTCGGATTGCTGGCATACTGCTGCATTAGCAGCTTTATTTTATTTAATGTTTTAAACATGAGAGGAGTGCATTTCTTTTCTTTTTAAAAACAGACTTATTCATACAGATGAAGAGAATGGCTAACCCTGCTCCCACTAAAGTGACTCCGTTTTGCCATTCATTGTAGCAGAACAGAGCCAGTAGGTACATTTTTGAATATTTACAAGCTGAATGCAGCCTTGCTTGTTTCAGTGGAATTCTTTCACTGACTCACCCCTTTTACACCACACCAGCTTTGTGTCGTCACCTCCTGTTTATAGAAGTACTTAGATTGCCCTCATCAGCATAGTATTGAGAGAAACCAAGTATTGTGTGACATGACTAATGTCCGTCACACATGGGTTTTGCTCTCATCCTCTGCCAAGGGGGAGAATTGTGGGTGCAGTCAAGTTTTTTTTTTTTTGTACTTTTCTTGGTATTTTTAGGGACTTAATTACGTGCATGCGGCTATGCTTATATTAGAGAAGGCACAGTCAATGATGGGATGGTCCTTAGGTCCTGTGGGAGTTTGTTCCAGTCTCAGACCGACCCCAAGAAAGCTCTGTCCCCTGAACAGACAAGTTTTACCTTATGGTAGAAAGCTCCATGTGCCCGAGGAGCAGAGTTGTCAAACACAATCTTCAACCCAGAGCAATCTTTTAGATATCCTGAGCCTTCACCATGAGTGCCCTGAAGATAAGGACTGAGACCTCAAACTTGACTCAGACCTCAAAGCCCTGCCTGTGTTTCCCCTTCCTACTTATTTTAGTTGTTCTGTAATTCCTGTCATCATACGTTAAATGGCAAAATTAGATCTTTCTGCAGCCAAATTGTATCCCCAGTGCAAAGCCTGAGTAACCAGACTATAGGCTTAGGAGGTCAGCAAGGGGTCAGATTCCTCATCCCCAAGCTGTTCTGTGGCCACTAATGTAACCGGAGGGCTTCAGTACGCCCTACATCTACTGCACCCGCATCTGCAAGAGAGCATGGAGGCAGATTATTATTATTTGTATTATGGTAGTACCTAGGGGCCCCAGTCAGCATGGGGGTCCCACATTATGCTCAGCATGGTACAGAGTAAAATGTGGTCCCTGCCCCAATCAAGGGATGACAGATTGGATCTGCTATTGCAGACCTCTGACCCTGTCGCTCACACAATATCTCCTTGTACACTCGTGTGAAGGGAGCCCCATGGAGCAGATCTCTACATGTCACAGGTTTAAGAGCTGCCAACATGGACTTTCTGAATTCAGCCCCTCCCTTCCACCGCTCACACAGCAGAAATGCAGATTCCTCAGTGTTAAGGCCTTACTTGGTCACGGTGGGCATGCATGCACACAGGATTAGCCAAATATCCACTATAATTATCCCACCTTTTATGCATCATTCCAACAGTTCATAATCTACAGTTCTCTTAAACATTGCTATGTTTTCTTGAAAAACGCATAACAAAAGCTAAACATCAGGGATGTTAGGTTATCTTTCAGCCAGTTTTGTAGAAGAGTATGTCTACACTGAACACTAAGCCCAGGTCTGTGGGACTCAGGCTTGTGGACTCAGTGTTTCCCAGTCCACGCTTGAGCATTCACACTACATTGTAAACCTCTGTTTACAGTTGCTGGATCTGGGTCTCACAGCCATGCTAATAAGCTAATGTGTTTATACTGCTCTACACCAACCTCTCACCCAGGTGTGTGGCTTAAGCAGCATCCACACTGTAAAATGACAGAGCTTAGATCTCAGTCCCAGCAGGACTTGGGCTCTGACCCACCCCCCATACCAGGCCTCGAGTGCTTGCTGATCCAAGTCAAACTGATTTGTATGTGGATGGAAGAGTGGTTTGGACTCAAATCTGAGTCAGAACCTGGGCTTAGTGTACAGTGTAGACATACTCAAAAGAGACCAGACTGATATATGTGCATTCTTCCCCAGCACAGTTTTCAACCTCTGGAGGAAAAAAAATGCATTACAAACCTAAAACAGAACATTCATCTCTTCAAAGCAGTTTGTTAGAAAACCAATACAGTACACACCTGTAAACAGAGACAGAATCTGAAAGTGACCCAACAGCAATATCAGGGTAGGAGTTTCTATCAAGATCCATATTTCCAGTAATAGAATAACCAAAATATAGAACACTGGATTTTTTGCCATCAAGAATCTAAAAACAAACAGATTGTTGAGAATAAGACATTTAAGTAATTATCATTGCTTTATACTCCAAAAATCTGAAGAAGTGGGGCATACAAATCCACATGTTCCTTTGCTCTGTTCTTTTATGCATAGGGTTTCCACCATTTGGGGAATCCAGCATGAGAAAAATGTAACTAGCTGGTGAATATAACATGCTCACTTGCACTCTTCCTTTTTGAACTTGTGTTCTCAGTCATGGAAAAGCAGCAGATGACTTGCACTTTTCCAAAGTGCCATGCCTCTGAAGAAGTGCTTCTTTCAGGTGGCACTTGCTCCTGTTCCAGACCTTAGGTCTAGCAGATGCAAGGAAAGTCTGAATTTGTCCCTTAAATATTATAGGCCAGATTGGCACAAAGCATGCACTGCAATATGGCCACTCTGTGGAATGCAAATTAACCTTAAAGCCACTGTAGCCAGCCAGGAAGATTGTACCAGTGTAGTGGGATCATTGGGTAGCTTAGATGTCCATCTTAGGGTTTTATGCTGCTTCCCATCACTGTAGCACCATGATATATCCTCTACCATCACCCCTCCCTGCTGCCAGCATACAGGATATGGCTGGGCTTCCCTGTGCCCTGGTGACTGGTGTGTGCCACAACGGCCTCCTGGGAATCCTCAGGCTACTTTAACACACAGCCACTCCAGGACTGGGGGAAGCATAAAGGAGCTAAAAGCCACTTTTGCACAGACACCTTCTTGAGCTTTGCTGTAGCCGAGGATCTGGGCCTGCAGAAGGTGCACAGAGCAATGCCTATTGTGGAGGTTGCCCAGTGGAATATATTTTTGTGGAACAAAACTTCTTATGCTTATAATGCTGTGCAAGGCTGAGCACAGGTGGTAACGGGTGTTTAATTACCTGTGCTGGCTTTGTATTTATTCCATTCTTGGATCCGTGATATATGAACACCTTGCCAAAATCATCATATGGTGCCCCCACGGCAATATCTGTTGAAAAGAAATTAGGAGATTTAGATAAATGTTATCCTGATGAATGGTTACATTCATGATAAAATAAGATGCTCTGAATCTAGTTTTGGAAAGGGGGGAGGTGGACATTCATCTTCAAAAGGTCAGTTTTCTCACCTGGGAATCCATCCTGATTAATATCACCAATATTTTCAACTGCAATACCAAACATAGAATCAGTGGTTCCATTGAGGCGAATTGGCTTTACCCCTTCCCATTTGCCTTGTTGGTTAATGTAGATGTACACAGCACCCCCAATTTCTCCATATCGGTCAAAATACTGTGGGGCTCCAACAACAATATCTTGCCAACTTTAAATGAAACAAAGTACAGACATTTTAAAAGAATTCTGAGAAATAAGTGAAAATTCCTGGCAAGTTAAAGACTACAGGCTGAATATAATGTAAGTAAATTGGTCAGACAAAGAGGCTGAGCAAAGGTCACTAGGAAGCACATTAAATTGGTTCAATAGTGAAAAATTAACCTGGCAATTTTTATTAAAGAAACAAACTGTGTTTGTGGCTTTTCCCCTCTTTTCTGTGCTGTATAAAGAATACCTATGAGGATTTTTGCTTGAATGTGATTTTTTTTTCTGCCTTTTAAAAAAAAATATTACCCATTCAAGTTTCAGTCAACTTTTCATCTAGCTGTATTGCTCTAACAATGAGTAGAAAAGAAGAAGTCTAAAACTATTCAATAGTCACATCCTTTCAAATAAATTCGGAGACAGCACCTAGTGTACTTCTCTGAAAAGGAAGCCCAGAGTTAGTATGCCCTATATTGCTAATGTGAAAATCAAGCAAACTGGAAACCTTCCCTATACATCCTAAAGTTAGGGAGGGGAAGGGACACACAACTCCATTCCTCCACATTTTCCTCCATTGGCAAATCATCTTTAGGTACACTATACATACAATGCACTGCAGCAATACAAAACTAGGATTTAATAACATGAGCTTAACAAGAGCCTTACCCATCATTGTTGAGGTCCACTACTGCAACATCATAGCCAAAAGAAGAGGCCAGCCCTTCTCCTTCAAATATATGCACAAGCGAGAGTGTTCTGGGAATTTGGAGATCTTTTTTCAGCAGAACTACAGCTCCACTGTGATTGGCTCTTGGTGCACCTGATACAAAAGTTGTCTCTTCTTGGGAAACGATACCTTTACCAGTGTCCAAAGAGAAACCTAGAACAAAAGAAAACAAAAACCAATAGCTAGAGTTTTTTATTGTTAGATCTGAAAATAATATATATGCACTGTATTAAAGTGGTGCCTGGTAGCACTACTGCAACCAAAGTTTAGCAAATATATCCAAAATATATTCACTACATGCTACCAATTTCATTTATTTTTAAATCTGCTATAACAATAAACACCTTATAAATGAAACAGTACACAAGTGTGACTATAGAATGGTATGGAGCATATATCCATATAATGTCTGCAGAAAGAAAAAAGACCCTAAATGAAAGTTTTTAATATTACAGACTTCTCTCTATATCTCCACCACACCCATATGTAGCATCTGTAAAATGTACAATAATTGGTCGAACAAATCTGATACTCTATGGATGTGGTTTTTTGTGTGTCTATAATGTGTGTGTAAATGCACACAAACACACCATCTGTACATTTCACAGATGCTACACATGGTTATGGTGGATATTTTTTTAAAAATGTATTAACTTAAAACCAATTTAATAAATCTAACCACTTTAATACAGCTTAAGTGCTTAGCCTCTAACACAGAATGAACACTTATGAATTTCATACAAATGTTATTTTCTGTTATAAAAACATGCAAAGCATTGTACAAGCACAGTATTTTATGTTAATGTTAGACAGTATTTGAGAATCTGCTGTATACAGTAGTGGTGAAATCAGCAGTAACATGCTAATTATGTCTATAAAGGACATTTCAAAAAGCATGCAATCCTAAATCTTCAGTTTAAATTCTAAAGTTAATACATTGAATTAATTATTATTTTACATATTTTGAACAGGATTACTGCATACATATATTGGGATAGTGCATGAATTTGTGGTATAAATCCAAGTATCAAAAGTCAGACAAATTGTGAGGAAAAATCTAGATTAGAAGAGAAGTAAATATCAAGCCCCCCTAATCTCCTTTTCTTGGAATCCTTCACCACTGCCATTCCGATTCTCAATTACAAAAATAAGACAGAGTTTCAGATAAGCTTGGTAAGAAGGCTACAGTATATTTTGAGTGTTACTTTACAGATCAAGTCCTCTCCAAAGCCCCTTACTTTATAAGCTATCCATCATCTGAATCCCTGCTGTTACATGCTTTTACTTGAATGCATTTGAAATGGGGAAGGGGGGGGAATAAAATAAATAAATAATTATGTCAAAGTCTGGATACACACACACACACACAAAAGTATGACCAAGACCATATATATTGTCACCTCAGGTAACAAACCTAGGTAGCTATTCATCATCACACCAGTGGATTTGTCCACTCTTACATTGGGAGGCAATGTTTTGTATACAAACTGATCGGGATCAGTATCAGAAACACTTGTCAAAAACAGAAGACCTGTGAACATATATGGGAGGAAGAGATCAAAGAAGAAAGATATGGTAGTTAAGCAGTAAAAATAACTGCACGTCACGTATAACCTAGGGCACAGCAACTGCCAATTAATGCCAGGCTGGCACTGCACTACTTACCAATGAAAGAGGAAGTTAATTTGATTCCAAAGACATGTCAAATCAAGCAAAGGAGCTTTTTAGAGTGACAAAGCCTCTGGGATATAAATGCAACATTAGACTTGTTTTGAAAATTTAATGCTGATGAACAGGAAGACAAAAACACTATGGTCCTGCTTATTGCAGTCTTTTTCTGTTCAGCATGAAAGCTCCTCCATAACATCCCTAGCCCTGGCATTCCTGCCTCAATCCAAATGGACCACTTAGATCTTTAGAAATGCTATGAATTCATCTCTCTACCATCACTATTTATGGTCCCCAGCACCTACAAATTCTTGATCTGATTCCTGTTTAACTGTAATGGATGTTCTATTTCTTCTTACAACAAGTCTCATTCTCACTTTCATTTCTTCACTCTAAGATGGCTCTCTCCTTGGCAATGCTCTCTCCCAGACCTGATGCTAAGAATTAATCCCTCTCTCTTTCCATCACCAGCTCTTCTGGCTCCATTTTACTAGCATGTGCTTAAACCCATTGCAAACGTAAAGAGTACTGGTGTAGAAGTGTCACACAAATCAGCATTTGGAGCAGAAAGACGCTTCTTTCTCTTGACACTACTCAATTTTTCAAAGATCCCATTCAGCCTTTATTCTTTCTGGTTTGTAATGGCACCTCTCATTTGGCCTTTCTTCACTGTTTGCATTAAGCAGGACAGTTTTCTTTTGCTTTTCATCATGAAAATCACACTACATTTTTATTAGTGTCAATCCATGCTAATGATTAAAAGCTTTTAAAAACGTATCTGTAATTACCATGTTGTATTTGAGTTATTTAGGACAGCCATTAGCTGTGCAAAGAAGCCTTAGGAGTTAAGGGACTGGTAGTTCGGTGCAATGTTTATGCTCTCAGCACACACACAATGCCGACTTAACAGTTATTCTCAGAAACTCAGGCTTTACTACAGCTCCCAATTCTACTTGCTGGTGGCCACATGATCCAGGAGTATGAATCCACAGACAGTACTTACTGTTAGAGAGTGCCTATAAGCACATAACGAGAATTTGCAGGTCCTCATCACAGCTCTTAAATGTCTCGTTACATTTGTAGCTCTTACAGGTACCTCAATGGAGTATCATTTTATACTTAGCCCGCATATGTAGAGGAGGATGTGAATGATCAAATATGGTTGCATTTTACAGGGGCATAAAATAATTGATTTCTGCTTGTATTTTATGGTATTGCACATCCTTTAGATAGCGAGTGTTCAAAACGACTGAAGAGTTTTACCATCTGTGCTTAATCCTACCTAAATAACTGTTAGCTGGCACAGGAACTAGATTCTCAGCTCGGCGACTCTCACTACCAACTTCATAAGGCCCATCATCAAAGATATCCACAGCATAAAATGTTTGATTCTTTTGCTCTGCACGAACCACCCCTGAAGGAATGAAATGGTAAAATAAAAATGGATGAATGACAAGAGAGAAAAATAATAGATATATGGTTCCTGATTGACATTAGCAATATTGTCCTTGTGATCATTGTTTGAATTGGGAGGAAGAATAGCACATAGCCTGAAGTTATGTTTTAAAATCTCATGGTATTGTATGCATATGGGTGTCATGATGCAGCAACTTTATGATGCCAGGCAATGATCTGGGAAATATGGTATACATTATTAAAATTGTCAACAAAACATTGAATACACTGATCATCAACCCTCTTCACTCAACATATCATTTCACCCTTTCAACAAAGGCATTATAGACAAAGCTGCTACCTAATCAAAATGGGTGCTTCTCTTTAGTCAGGCTTATTTAACAATTTGTCAAGTACAGACATGTTTTTTCTGGGATATGAAAGCATATTCATAAAACTGATGTACTGCCATAGCAGTTCTCTGCAATTAACATAAAGCAATCTCTTAACTCAATATGCTCCTTCAGCTTGTTCAAATTTTCTTGACAGAAGCAGATATTTGGAAAATTAAGTCTTCACAAAAAGTATACCTTGTGCCAGAGCGTAACTCAGATATTTCGCATGGTTCGTGTGCCAGACACAGGTGTATGAAAGAACTCTGTAGAACAGGGGTCAAAGACCAAACAGGCATTCTAAAGGAGGGGGAGGGAAGTATTTTGCAGCTATTGGTGTAATGATGTGCAAAAAGAAATCTCTTAAAAAAACAAACAGGCCAGGCATTTGAAAATTTCTCAACATAAACCAAGGGATACAAATCTATCCATTGTTTTTCTGAGTTTTGCAACATTTGCTAGGTGATATGTGCCAGTTGCCACAGTCTTTAGTTTTTACTCAGGCAGAACACCCATTAAAGTCAATGAAGTTTTACTGGAGTAAAAACATAAGGATTTGCCCTTGAATGTTTAAATATTTGCTCTGTGTGCAATCATCTTCCCATGATCCTGCCATACTGAACGTGTGATATATTAGGGTATGTCTACACTGAGTTTTAAAAACCTGCAGCAGCGAGTCTCAGAGACAGACTACAGACACAGGCTTACGCGCCAGGCCAGACGTTGTGGCTCGAGCTGGAGCTTGGACTCCAAAACTCACCCACCTCCCTGAGCTTTGGAGCCCAAACTCCAGTGTGCCTACACTTCTGCACTGCTGTTTTTAGCATGATAGCACGAGCCCCACCACCCTGAGTCTGAAGACCCAGGCTCTGAGACTCACAGCTGCGAGTTTTAAACATGTTGAAAAGGTACCCACAGTTTCCACAGACGATGACTGATGTCACAAACACAAAAGAATGAGCACATTGCAGGATCAATTAGGATAAAAGTTTTAGTGCAGACATTTGTCTGAATAATTGCTCAAATGCAGAAAAATGAGATGTTTGCCAAATAATGCTAAAAATATGTATATACACACTCAGTGTGACAGTTCCACCCTTTGACACAAGCACTGAATCCTGCAAGAAAATTAAGACCAGTGAAGTAGGAGTTTCCTACAACAGCGTGTTAACTTATGTAATCCACCCATTAGCTATTCCAATTTTTTAAAGCCTTCCCCTTACAACACTGATCCCCAAATTTTTTACCTCGAAGGGTCCCCTTCCCCCCTCCCAAACATTCCTCTGTGCCCCCGTAAGGAGGGCGCACCCATAGATTGGGGACCTCTGCCTTACAAGTTTTTAATCTGACATTTTTGACAGTAACATGGAGCTAATAATTTAGCATTTACAAAACCAGGGTAAATCCTAAAAAATCTAGGAGCGGAGAAAAGAGAGGGTCATACCTTTCCAGTTATAAGTTCCTGGTGCACCAAATACAACATAATGGTAGTCTCTAGTAAAAGTAGCAGCTACACCTTGCTGACATGAACCAAATTTCTCATGGCCCCTCAGTCGGCCATCACAAAAACTCCATTCTCCACCATCCATAGCAGACTCATCATCCTTAGGATCCTTAATAGTGAGATCCTGACTCAGCAGGTAGCACCTTCCAATGATATCACGAGTTTCCTGAACTGTGTTTACATATTGCCTTTTCTCATAGCGATGTGCACATGTCTGCAAGAAAAACAAAGATACAGGAGATAAGCAAAATGTTTTATGCCTTCTGTATTTTTTCCTGCAAATTATCATTAAAGCCAAATAATGAGAAGGCCATTCTCTATAAGCTACATGCTCCCCTAGCAGCAATAGCATACAAGCCAGGTACTTATGTCTGGGAGAACAGTGACAACAGAGACTCAGAAGTTGAGTCACATCCTCTTGTAACATCTGAATGCTGGCAGGAAGAAAAAACACCACCACCACAGTGGCTGCATGTAAAGTTATTGGAAACCTTGCAGATCACAGCACTACTATGCACATACTCAATATTTCACATAGGCTGAAGGGCAGAGGGCATGCTTGCTTCTGCACAAACCATGCTGCCATTCTGGTAGAAGCCAGGCTGTCACTGGTTCCCTGCTGATGACACAGTGAATTTGCCCCTCCCTCCATGCAAGTTAATACTGCATCCAGCAGCATTACTAACAGTTTTGGAGGTAAGGGAGAGCCGAGATAGGTGAGGTAATATATTTTATTGGAACAAATTCTGTTGTTGAAAAGGGGACAAGCTTTTGAGCTCCACAGAGCTCTTCTTCTGTAGAGCTCAAAAGCTTGTCCTTCTCATCAACAGAAGTTTCAGATTATCTGCAGTGCCTCATTCTTCTAGGGAAAATTTTAATTCCTTATGTTTAGGAATCTAATAGCAACAAAACCTAGAAAGAGTTCTGTAAAGGTACAGAAATGCGGACAACTTTAAAACATGCAGCCTAAACAAATACTAATAAATATTCTAGTCCTATAGACTTACCACCACTTTTCCTCCTGGCCCCTGACTTTGGACAGTTACACCCATCCACTGGTCTTCTTTACTCTCAGTTGCTGGATCAGCTGCATCATCACAACACAATTTTACACACTATGGTTAACTCCTGTCAGAGCATATTGTGCTTTGATTATAAACATACAATTGTAATTCAGGTTTCAGAGGGGTAGCTGTGTTAGCCTGTATCAGCAAAAACAGCAAGGAGTCCTTGTGGCACCTTAGAGACTAACAAATTTATTTGACAAGCTTTTGTGGACTATGACCCACTTCATCAGATGCATGGAGTGGAAAATACAGTAGGTAGGTATAAATATACAGCACATGAAAAGATGGGACTATGACCCACTTCATCAGATGCATGGAGTGGAAAATACAGTAGGTAGGTATAAATATACAGCACATGAAAAGATGGGAGCACTCCCATCTTTTCATGTGCTGTATATTTATACACAGTAGGTAGGTATAAATATACAGCACATGAAAAGATGGGAGCACTCCCATCTTTTCATGTGCTGTATATTTATACCTACCTACTGTATTTTCCACTCCATGCATCTGATGAAGTGGGTCATAGCCCACGAAAGCTTGTGCCCAAATAAATTTGTTAGTCTCTAAGGTGCCACAAGGACTCCTTGTTAATTTTAATTCAATATTTGTTAACAACTCCATACTGTACCTGAAAGAGCCTGTAGGTGGCACTGTCTATACACTTTACCCATACAACAAAGCCTTAATTGATGAGGATTAGTTATATCAGTGAAAAAGGATTTGGTTTTGTTGTTTTTTTAAAATTAAGATATAACTTACACTTACTGAAAAACATGATCATAAGCAAAACATCTGGATTCAACATCAATATTGCTTTAGCAATTAAGCTAAGACTTGTTTTCACTCAAAAACTAAATAAGAAAAGCTGTAAAAACATTTAAAGAGGATAAGAATAAGTGTTCCTTGTGATCACTGATTTTAAGAAAAAGAAAGATGCTATATTCAGTGGGAAAGACCATTGAGGCTTACATCTGATAAGCAAAAACAGACAATTGCTTCACTCCAAAGAAAAATATGGAAGAGCCTACCGTTCTCATCAAAGAAGACACGTGTGCAAAGCGTCTCTGGGGATGTAATGTCACAGCTATACAACCCTCCAGTTCTGTTGGCTTGCTGGGATGGAAAGGCTTTCTCCCGAGGTGCTCCAACCAGCAATCTGTTGAGAGAGAAATAGAAATCTATATATTTTGAGGAACTTGAAAGAAGTAAAAAGAGTAGAATCAGGGGATGCTATTTTGATATGTCAGTAGAGATCTGATTTGTAAACTATTGAAGGAGGATGGCATAGTTACACCATGACAATTTTTCTAATTGTTTTTTTAAGTAGATCATTTAAAAAGTCTCTCTCTCAAAGCATGGTGGTTCTATGAAAACTGACTGTGTAATCATGGCATTGTGAGGTTCTCCAATCATCTAATGATTTCATAACAAATATGCTCAGTTTACAAAATTCCCTAATTGCCATTCAAGCAAATTCAGCCTGTGATCTGAGAATCAAGTTGGATTCTTTATGGCTAGTTAACCTTCAACAGTAGTACAGAAGGTGACCCTGAAAAACCCTGAAAATTTAAAAACCTAGAGCTGATAGAAAATCAGAATTTACATCCAATGTAAAATTCTGTTACAGTATTTGGAAAAAAAATTTCATCCCAAATCAGGATGAAAAATTGAAATGAAATTTTTCACAGAATTAAGTTCCAAAAATCTGTTTCTAAATGTTTCATTTTGACATTTCTGATCAAAACTAAACATTTTGACATTCTGGAATTAAAATGCTTAATCTTGTCTCAACTCAACGTTAATCTGCGTCCTCCTGACCTGCTGTGGTATAATGTGCTACAACCTGCTGTAGTTCAAGTGCCTTGTGGCCCTGTTCTCCTCCATAGGCTGGGCTTCCCAGCCAGACTACATTTCCCATGAGTTACTTTGCTCATGCCATTCCCACAATGCATCATATCAAGTCAAGAAGAGGCCAGATCATGGTGAATCATGGAAGGTCTAGTCCTGCCCGGAAGCTCAGCCCACAGAAAAAAAAATGAGGGCACGTGGCACCCAAACTAGAACTCCCATGAGGCAACATGGCAACGCACGCACACATATATTAATGTTTAACTGACCCATAACAAAATGTTTTAATTGGTTCAAACTAAAATGCTTCTATTCAGTTCAACCTGAAACAAAATATTTTGTTTAGATTTTCCTAATGGGAAAAGTTTGCAAGATTTCAGTTTTTCAGAACCTGCATTTTCTGCGGAAAAAAAAAATCAATACAAAATTCCCAGCTCTATTAAAATTATTTCAGGCCTTCTTTACTCATCATAAAGGAGCAAAAAAGAGAGCATACCTTTATTTGATTTTCCAGGTTACCTTTTTTAAAAAAATCCAATATCTAAGTACTATCAGCTTGTGGCTGCACTAGCGTAGTCCCCAAAAGTCTAAATATTTTTCAGATGGTTTTTGCCTAGGCAGCTGCTGTTTGTCCTTCGAGACTATTACTGTACCAGGTTCATGAACCAAGAAAAATCTTCAATCATCTTACATAAATTACTGCTGAATGGTGCTACAAATCTTAAATTTTATCAGATGCACAAGACAGTTCAACAATCATGCACGTCATGAACAGGCTCTAGTGAAACGGGTTTAAATTAGATTGGTGCATTCTAGAATGCATTTTCAAGTAGTGCCCAGAAAGGTATTAAAACATGGTGGAACTAATCTATGCTGCAGCACTACAGGTCTGCCCTGTAGAGCACACCAGGGTGGGCCGTAAGACAGTTTCAGGCACTGCAGCACAGGTCATTGTAAACATGCTGAGAACTTTGCATTTTAATTTCTTTCATTCCTAATAATGTTCAATTAATCTTTAGTTCAATCAATCAATCAAAACTTACTGTAAAGGTGCAAGTCAAGCATCCCAATGCATGAACAATGCACTCTACTCACCCTGCATATCATTCTTAAATAGCAGAAGTCCATAACAGAAATTACTGAACTACTGTCACAAAGTAAAGCTCAATCTCTGGTTAATGATGAGATGTGCACAAAGCTAGTGATGCTGGGCCTTATGCACCAGGGTGAGTTTCATCCTGGTTGAGGCAGTCCAAATGAATCAGATTGTATGTTGCCTGGATAAGTTCTGATGGATGAACATGAGTATCATTACAGATTGATAATCTCTTTTTTACATTTGAGTAGTAATTGGACTGTTACTTATTCTAAAAAAATTGTAATGAAAGGAACTGAAACAAAAAATAAATGTGAGCTTATGTTGAGAAATATAATTGTTTCTGCAGCTGTGTGCATTCTGGAGTCTATTTTAGCTCTTTCGCTGGTGATCAAAACGCCTTCCTCCCAAGGAACCAGAACAAAAGAGGATTTTTTTTAAAAGATGCTTATATTGGCAGGGGAAACAATAAAGATTAAAAACAAAATGCTTACTGTGAAAATGGAGTTTAAGTGAGTTCTTGAATTTTTCCGAGGATGATTTGCCTATTTAATGCAAGCTCTCCCTTACTGCATAATGGATATGACTGAAACTTTCAAACACAAGTACCTAAAGTCAGCCTCTAGATCCATATTTAGACACCTTTATAAATATAGTCTGATTTTGAAAGTTGAGTCAACAGGAGCAACATGTGGGTGCTCACCAGAGACTCAAAGGTTCAGGTTCTGTAACCAATTTTTCTACTTTATGTGCAGCTTAATATATTACCATTTGTGTCATAAAATCGGCAAAGAGTCCTGTGGCACCTTATAGACTAACAGACGTATTGGAGCATAAACTTTTGTGGGTGAATACTCACTTCTTCACCCACGAAATCTTATGCTCCAATACGTCTGTTAATCTATAAGGTGCCACAGGACTCTTTGCCGCTTTTACAGATCCAGACTAACACAGCTACCTCTCTGATACTATGTCATAAAATGTAAGCCATAAAATATAGAAGATGTATAGCAAGTTAGCACTGCTGTCAGAACCTTAACTTTTTACAATTTCAATTGTGCAGACTTAGGGCTGATTACTGGCAAATAACCTCAAAGGGACCATGAATGCAAATAAGTACATTAACAGAGTGTTGCAGAATCAGACTCAATGTTGCATTAGTCTACATTTCTACATTAATTTGGTTTAAGTGTGTATTATACTACCGGTGGCATTCTCTGTTAGCCAGTGAAATTGCAAGGTAATTAAATGAACTACTAATAGTAGTCTTACTATTTCACCCTTGGCAAAACTTCTGTTAAGGATCACTCCGCCACTGGACATAGTTGGCTTTATGCTAAATAAAGCTGAACTGTTACCTCCTAGCTGAATACAAGGCTGCTATTCTCCCTTAACTAATCATAGCCCAGTAATTAAGAATTTGAGTTTTCCAAATTAAGATTAATTAAGGGAATTATTACTTCTGTGCTTGTGGCCAGGCTGCCACCTCCATAGCTCCACTTTCATGGACTAGGGTGGCTCTGCAGCAGCCTGCCTCCTTTTTCCCCCCTCTCCAAAGAGCATCTCACTCCATACCAGACACTCCAAGATACTATGAACAAGATTTCCCTTCTGGGGTCCAATTAATTAAGTCCCGCCAATAAAGGGGCATAAAACAAATGGAATTCAAACCAAGAAGATTCTTTTGCCCCAGCCTCTCCTCCCTATCGGTCTGCTCTCCCAGCAGTAACTCCCAGGACTTCTTGCTTAGAGTTTGGCCTTCTCGCCCTCACTCTACAGACCGCTATGGAGGAGAGTGATCCTCTTCTGAATCCTTTTTTCTTCCACAATCCCACTGCGTGGTTCTCAAAGGAGTTTAATTATACTGATCAGCAAGAAGAGCTCTGCCTTCTCCACAGGCCTCCTCCCTCTGGCTCTCCACAGGCCTCTGTTTTATCTAATCCAGGCCTAATCAGCCTACTTAACCTCACCACTCCCCAACCACAGTCACCAGACCTCCTTCATTTTCCCAACCAGCGGAACAGAGTGACTGTGTCACACACAGGTAGGGCAGAGACCCTGTGACAGTGCCATTCGTTAAAGTGATAATTCAACTACTTTTTTGAGCTTGGTGCCTTTGGTCATGACTAAGGTAGTTCCCTCCTCCAACCTCAAACAGTGATCATCAGCTGGCTTGCAATATATGGATTTGCTCCATCACTCTCCCAACACTAATGTCCAAATCTGAAGAGAACATGCATGTTTTAAGGCTACGGCACTGGAGGAGCAAAGTTTTAACTCCAGGTCTGCATGAAAGAACACCTATTTAACTAAATCCCGCTACCAAGGTATCATTTTAGCTCAATTGAAAGAGACCTATTTCTTGGTGCTTAGGTCCCAGATTCAATCCCTGCCAACCACTGTGTTGTTTGTGGGTGCTGAAAGCCATGGCTCATTATAGTTAAAAGTACTTTACAGAGTAATGCTGTACAACACTAATAATCATTCTATACAGACAGAATTATGGAGACAAAACTTACTTGTTTTTCCAAAAGTATATGGGGAACTATACTACCCCCTCGCCCCCACCAAAAACAGCAAATTCCTGTTGATTTCAGCTAAAGCAGGATCTGCCCCATGATTTTTTTAAAACGAAAACTTCCAGTATATAAACATTTCTAATAAGGGAGAGGAGGTGGGAATTGGCCATCCAGACACTATTAGGTGGATCTGATGTCCAAATTTGCCAACTGTTGCTGACCACTGTTCACTGAAAAGAGTCTGAATTTCAAATAGATAAATGGAAGCAACGTAGTTTCATCAAATCTAGTCCAATGAAGTGCTTAAAAAATTATAAACTACTGCAATATCAAGCAAATCAAACAAACCAGCAATAGATTTCCAGTTTTACAGTCTATATGTAATACTAACCAGAAGACTGTTTTAATTTAAATTCCTTTCTGCTTTCATCAGTAACACTTGAGAAACTTAACAAGTGACAGAGAGAACTGCAGCATTATATGCTTGCAGAATCCTTTAAACTTTAATGAAAACTGTGGTAACAAAAATAGAAGTGGGAGTAGTGGCAACTCAAAACTATCTCAGTTTCCCCCCCTATTTTTTTCATGTAAACATATCCATCATTTGTGAAGCGGGACCTGCAGTTAAGATGAAAACCACGTATCAAAGAGATTATTTTAAAAGTTTATTTGTTCATAGCCCTCACCACTTTATCACTTGACCAAACTTTACTGGATGCTTTCCCATCTCTAGTGAATGTCTTTATCCTGTTCATGTCTCAATACTTTACAAGAGACAATAACATTTTGTAAACATATTTCTATAAGAAAAATAATTTCAGTGATTCATTATATCAACTTTAGACCAAACACCAAACTGGATGAAAAACTGAAAGGGACAACATCCAATTAACATACTAGAAAGAAAATCCTGTTCACACACCCTATATTTGCCATGCTCTCTTTTAAAGTGACAGGATTATGTTAATGATCCCAGCCTCATCACCATTATGCAGACTGGAGTAGCCATAGAATGATAGGGTTAGAAGACATTATTGTCCACAAGACATTATTGAAAGTGTTTTCTGGGTAACAAATTACCTGTATCTACAAATAGGCTGAATAAAGTAGTCACAGGTATCAGCAGTTTAAAATTTGGTTACCTTCATCCACCACAAATGTCTAATTTAAGGTTGCTATTACTGGGAACAGTGTAAGATATTGCGCACCACTGTCCTTTTCAAAAAAATTGCAGCATAAACACAAGGAACACGAAATTAGGAAAGTGATGAAGACAAGTGCTGTAGTGGCTGAACTGTCACTCTACAGACTGCTATGGAGGAGAGTGATTCTCTTCTGAATGCTTTTTCTCCCACACTCCTAACCCTTGGTTTTCAAAGAGTTTAATTATATTGACCAGAAAGAAGAGCTCTAAGGACGACTGGTAATTTACAAACCAGAGTTTAATCCTACTTGTGTTACCCACTCTCCCCCCCCCCCCCCAGCAATACACTCCTTTTGTTTGCCACACTCACTGGTTTCATATCAGATGAAATTTTAAGCTTTTCTGGGCAGAGACAATTTCTACCACAGCACAATATGACCCTGATCCTGACTAAGGCATCTGGATAACCTTCAGCAGGAGACTGAGTCTTTGTCCCCTTAAGTTTTTGTGGCTGCCAATGCTGCCAATTAAGGAATCTAGTCCTTGAGCTCAAGCAGTAGATGCTCATGCTTTTAGCAGTGAAGATCCCAAGTTCAAACCTCTTTCTCAACATAAGCAAGGGCAATTCCATTCTTGCAACACTTGTAAATAATTCTATGTTGAAGGCATTTATGAACATGGCATTTAGAAGATGGGAACAGCCCATAAGCATGAAGAGATCACAGGGAGAAAGTCAAGTGGGAAACATTCTGTGTACAGTCAGAGCAGATTGTGCTAGACGTTAATGAAAGATTTGTATTGACCTCAGTAGGAACAGGATTGGCCCTGTACATGTAAAAGCACTGTTCCAACCCATTCTGAGACAAGTCATTACAGGCATCTCCAAGTGAGCCCTGTCCCTATAAATGTCTTGACTGTTGTTGGCTTTTTAAAAATGAAGGTAGACAGCTCTCCCCACACATTGCTAAAACAAGCTTGTCAATATAAAAGAGAAGTTTTATTTGAAATTCTAGTGTCACAGACACCATCTCTGCTTTATGATTGGATTCAACTCTCAGAAGTGATGAAAAACAAACAGTACAGGTCACTGCCTAAATACCTAGTGGGGTCTATTCTTCTCTCTGTATACTTGCGTAATTCCTGTTAACATGCACATGAGTTATATGGCATATCATCAAGAGATCAGCCCTCCTTCTCCCCTCAACACCCAAGATCTCCCAAAAATCCAACAGGTGATTATGTTAGCACAGAAGCACTTTGTGACTCTTTCTACAAGGATAAACACCATTTACAGTTTGTACCAATGGGTATGTTTAGGTCATTAATATGTGAAATCCTAGAGTACAGGGGACTGTACTAGAAGACCCCTCAAGGTCCTCTCCAGTACAATGATTCTATGACTCCATTGGTGTATTTTCAAATTATCAGTGTAAAGATGTTTCCCAGACACATCACTAACCTGTTTTCTAAAGTTCTGATGTTTGAAGGATTATGGTTTTCATGTAACTAGTACAGCTCTCCCTAAAGAGCAGATTGTATCATAGGGAATGGGAGAAGAGATGGAAAGCACCAGAAGGGGCAGGGTAAGTAACTACAAAGCAAAACTAGGCTCTGTTCTGGTGTATAGGAAGGGTCAACCCCAATGGTTCTGTGCCCAAATAAATTAATCTGAAAAACAAATGTTCCACCTTCACGTTCATTTAAAGAGCCTATCACATATAGATTTTAAGGTTCTTTTGCAGATCTTCACTCTGATCCAAAAACCCCTCAATGCCAAATGGCCAGAAGGTTACAAGAATATCCTGATTCTGGTATGTACATTCATTCGCGTTCACCAAAGAATGTCATGTGAGGTCTTAAATGAAAGCCAGGGTTACAACAGTCATTAACATAGTTTATGAAAGGCATATACAAATACTAGATAAGAAGTTATGTATGTATACTAAAGATACGTTATTACATTCTGTATTACAGGAGAGGTGGGGAACATGTTTCCTAGGAGACAACGGATGTTGATTCACCTGCCTGTTGGCATGTAAATTCAGCATTGTGAGCGAATACCCCAGATACATATTTACATATGAAGTCAACAGTTATAGGGAAGTCATCAGGGAAGAGAACCTTATCTTATCTTGAGATACACTTCAAAGGCTAGACACCAAAGGGGAGTGCTTCAAAGGGACTCAGGGACTGGGGTGCACCGATTGTTATGCCTGGCTAAATAAGGGCCAGCATTGCACAGAAGAGAGTGCTTGACGGTGGTGTCACAGAACTGACACCCAGTTAAGCACAAGCAAGTCTCCCTCACACAGAAAGCAAGAGGGAAACAAGGTGACTCTCAGTCCTGGGTACCCAGAAATCCATTACATCTACAGCAGTGGTCACCAACCCGTAGATCGCAATTGACCTGTCGATCCTGGTCTCCCAGCTGATCGCGATCTCCGCTGCAGCAGCACAACGGGGTTGCCTGCCCCTAAGGCCCCAAGCCTGCCACGGCCCCTGCAATTCCCAGAAGCAGCCAGCATCCTCATGGCCGGGGGGGGGGGGGGAACCATGCACTGCTCCTGCCTGAAAGCACTGCCCCCACAGCTCCCATTGGCCGGGAACATGGGAGCTGTGGCAAATGGGAGCTGCAGGGGCGGTATCTGCAGAGAGGGGCCGCATGCGGAGCCACATGCCCCTCACCAAGGGCTGTAGAGGCGTGTTGGCCCCTTCCGGGAGAGGGGTGGCCACGTGGTGCACTACTGGCTGGCAGAGTTGGGGGGTGGGAGGAGGTGCCGATGTGCCTGAGTGAGGTCAGGGCAGACAGGGAGCCTGCCTTAGACCCACTGCGCCGCCAACCGGGAGCTGCCCAAGGTAAGTGCCCCCCGGCAGGAGCCCAGCAGGGACCCGGCAGATACAGTATTTTGGCACAAACTATATTTTTCTGGTAAACTACAAAGATGATTTGTTTGGTTCAAAAGTTCCTTTTAAAATGCATTTTTCCATTTCCTATGTGCAGTTCTTTTTGTCTAACTTTGGAGCCGGCTAGCCGTTGTTCAAGAAGGACCAGCGGCAGGGAAAAGAGAGGAGATTGCTGCATTTTACATCAAGAATCTACATACTTGTTCTGATGTCCAGAAGGAGGTGAGATGCAGACCAGTTGAAAGCCTCTGGGTAAAGATAAAAGGGGTAAGGATAGTAGGGATCTATTACAGACCACCAAATGAGAAAGAGGAGATGGAGGAGACATTTCTAGAACCAAAACATTCAAAACACAAGAACTGGTAGTACTGGGAGAGTTAAACTTTTTCACACCTTTTCGGTGGAGTTCTGGGAGAGAATGTGTTTAAGTACTTGGAAGTCTGGAGGGCACTTAGAGCAGCCAGCCAGTGGGTTCCAAAACTCAGAGATGGATGCCAGACGGAAGGTCTGTGCCCTGAGAGTGTGCCTTCAGACCCCTAGATTAGGGCAGTGGCTTGACTCCATTCAGGCTCCAGGAGCTTGAAACATACTAGGGATCCAGAGCAGCAGAGATTCCCATCACAGTAGTCTTAGTAGGTAGCTTAAAGGATGCACTGGAATATGTGCCAGTAGGTGACTCTGCAAGCAATCCCACTGAAATGAAGTCAACAGAAGCTTGTCAAAGAGAAGCTAGTGATTAGGTTTGACCTGCGATTGCACTTCATTTTTCTAATGACCATGATTTCACAAGCTCCATATTTCCTATCTGCCAGAAACATGCTGTAACTAGACTCACTTTCTATTAGCTAAGTTATCCTGAAAAGTCTGAACCTGTTGGTTATAGCTCTTATTTTTGCATCAGCTTTTCTTCATACACTCTACAAAAGGCATCTCTCTTTCAACTAAGAGCCTCATAAAATAAAAGGCAACACCCATGTACATAATCTACCGTACTGCTTTTCTGAAGCGTGTACCCAGAAGGGCAGTAATTAGAATATGGAAAAGGCTGGTTTGCACTGCTTTCCCAAAAGCAACTTGAAAAAGCTTTAGATGTCTAGTTGCTGGGTATATTATATTCTCATGTTCATAGAAAGCTTTATTAGTTATGTTCTGATCACCCATTCTACACACATTCACTACGAAAATGAACTCTTGATTTTTCTCTATTGATTTAACCCCTTACCCAACTCCCCAAATACATTCACAGTTCTGGGTTTTAGAGTCTCTGTGAAGCAAATCTTAGTAGCTGGGAAGATAAATCTCAGTTCTAAAACCATATGCTGTTGGCATTGTCCAGGTGAATTTCTCATTACAGGCTTTGATAGCACTCTTTGGCCAAACATGGGTGAGCGTCCACACTGCTGTCAGACTGTGACTTAGGCCCGGTTTACAGCTAAAACTGAGGTTGACTTAGCTACATCACGCAGGGGTGTGAAAAATTTCAGCCTTGTGCAGTGTAGTTAGGTTGACTGAACCACTGTAGAAACAACTTGATGGAAGACTTTTTCCATCAACCTAGCTACTTTTCTCAAAAGGTGTTGATTTACGACAACAGAAACACCCCTTCAGTCCTATAGATGCTACTTCTATGACTTTTCTCAAATATTGGCAGTTTGTGCCCCTTATAATTGTTAACTCTGCAGCAAATAGTCCCTTCTGAATAGCTTATTGGCAACACTATATATAGTTGCCAACGTCAAGACAACATACACACAAGTCAACAACATGACTCCAGTGTTAAAACCATCATGGCCCTCAGTTAACTGCAGATTACAGGACAAAAAGGGTTACTATCAAAAATTCAAATAATAAGTTTATAGAGTTTTAATAAGAAAATTTTCTTCTTTCTACTGCAGTAAAAACTTTTCCTTAAATCCCGAGCCTAATCAAAAAGGAAATGTGCAATTAGATAAGTCATGCAAAAAGATTTCAGTTTATTCAAATAAACTGAAAACGCAGATAGTCACCTCACTTGGAAGAGGACCAATCTTTTATAATGTTTTATAGTAATAGAGACCATAGTTCAAAAGGAGTTGCATGTTTATTCAGAACACCCAAACAGCCTCTTTAGTTTAACTCCATACATACGTACAGAGTAATATCAAGGAGGTAAACTGAAATTCATGAGATATTCATAAAGAGATACAGATCTCCCTCTTTCTCCACATGTGGACTGGACAGGGGAAAACTGCCATATGGTATTATATTTTACGGTGAGTAGGAACGGACCAACTGGATGGAGTTCAAGGTTTTTCAAGGTCTCAGAACAACTTATTTGTTCACAAAACTAACTGAAGATTGAGAGCTTAAGCCTCTGAAGTTAAAATCATTTACACACACACGGTTTTTTCCCATGCTTTTTCCTTTTCAGTCTGATATAAACAGAACATGAGGCAAACAACGCTGGAGCTCAAATACAACTTTTGAGACCCTGATATTGTTGTAGACTGAAAGTTAGGCCATATGAGTTCTCCCATTTCTAGTTATTAGAACTCAGTTGGAGCTCAGCTGACAATAGCTAATGTTTCCCTGCTACATGTTGCAGGGAAAAAAAAATGTGAAAAGAAAAAACATTGATTGCTAATCACTGTTCTGGAGACATCACAGTCACAATCAACAAAAGTCTCAGTCTCACCAAGTACAATTTGTGTAGATGAAAATGCAACTTAGGCTTATGCAGTTATCCTCTGTGCTCAGAATCCATCCAATATTATTCTCTGGTATGTATGAAAAAAGGATTTATTTCTGACAGCTTCAAATGACTGCATTATGTCACCTTCACCTAGGACCTGGCTCCCATAAACAGAAACTAAGGCTCACACCAAGTGAATATGGAGAAGTTTATAAGTGGGAGAACAGTGAGCAGTTTTCATCATGTTTCTCTGTAGAAAGCAAAGGCCAGAGATGCAGCCAGTAGGTTTAATGGTTACAAAACTTTAGCACCATGTATGGTAGAACAGGGAAATAAAGTTATAACAGTGGTCCTTTATCAAGAATGGTAAAAAATAAACAGCTATGAACACTGAACCAAGAAAGCTTCAGACATGTCAACAGACTTGTGATCAGCAACACCTGGTTGCCTAGTTTGGGTGTGCCCTGAATAAACACGCATTTTCTTTTGAACTTCAACCTGTGCTTATGCAAACATCGCTTACTTTGAAGCACACTGCTTTGTAAGCGTGAGGAGACATTCAGAAGCTGCTTTCGGTTTTGTTTTGCTGTGCATTTACAAGATGTACCTTGTGGACCTGATTTTCAGAAGAATTGAGCACCCAAAACTCTGTAGGAGCTCAGCATTTTTGATAAAAATCAAGTCCCAACTCTTCATCAGCAGTTCAGCTATTTACACAGTTATTGTCCATTTGGCACTCAAGTCCCATGCAGTGTAGAATGTTCTTTAGACTCGAGTTAGCAGATGAAGTTATAGAAAAGGTGGTGCATGCTTACTCTGTCTTGGTATATACGGGTATCTCCAAGATTCCTCATTCCCTTGGGAGAAGGATGCACGAGCATAAAGAAGTGTACAAGCATAGGTTAGACAGTGGCGTTGGAACAATTTTTATAGTGGGAATACTGAAAGCCATTGAACAAAACTGTAAACCCTGTATATGATGGAAACCACTTCAAGCCAGGGGATGCTTCCACACCCCCAGCATCCCTAGTTGCTGCTCCCCTGATCTTAGATGTTGCTGAGGAGCTTATTACTGACTGTAAAATACAGACTGCAGGTTCTGTACAGTATACTAAAACAGGGCTTCTAAGGCACTTTTCCATGGTGTGTATTACAACCAGAGAGAGCACCTTATGGAGCATCTCTCATTCTTGATCCTGGGGACCTCCACCCTTCCCAATCATAATATCCCTATAGAAACTACACCAATTGCTTACATGGGAAAGTAATATTAGGAAAATGTATTTTTAGCTGTGATTTAGCAGTTGGAAACGAGGAAGCGAGCCAACATCATGCACAGAGCCAGCTCTACATAGACCACATCAGCAAAGTGCTTTATGAACCACAATTTGAGAACCACTGCTTTAAGGTTTTCCTAAGATTCCTGAGCGTTGTACAGTATAGTCTCTTTCCATATATTTTACAACAGAATACTTCTGAGTTGCTCATTAAAATAAAATGGCTCAACTGGACTCTTGTTTGCAAAGCAAGAATACCTGTATGCACCCTCTAAGAAGTACTGGGCACATATTGCTCTCATTTCTTAGATACAAGGGAATGTTCCATCTTATCACAAGTACCACACATCCTATGCTAAAGGTGCAGAAGGGCTCTGAGCACAACACATAAGTTTTTATAAACTTTTTAGGGGTGATAAAGGTTAAAGAGAACAGTCATTTAAAAGTAACAGATACAATCCACTAAGATACCGCTTTAAACAAATCTTTCTTTTTTCTAGGCTGGATTCTTATGTGGCTATTTACTGTATAGCAGCTTGCTTGTGTATTTCTGAAACTAATTGCAATTTTTTCATTTCTTAGAAATAAATATATGCATTACTCATGAATTTTGTACAACTTGTTTCTTTCAAAATGTCCCTAAGTATATTTGCATCTTAATACCCCAAGTCTTAGCAAGCATACGACCATAAGATGGTAACTTTATATCAACATATATTTCAGTTAAAAAGTGAAACGCAATCTGTCCATTTGGTGTGGATCATTTTCGTTTGCTTGTTTTTATAGAGTTCATCGACCTACTAGCCGCCTTTCTTTTAGCCTAGTTTTATTCCTTTCCATCTCACCTTCCCAAACCACGTTGTTTCTACCAGTCCTGGGATAGAGATGTTTTCTCCAGTTCCAACTTGATTTTGAAATGTAAAAAAAAACCACCACACAGTGCCACAGAATGGATTTTAACAACAGTTATTCTACATTGGATCTGGCTATTTCTATGAGCAATTTGCCAGATAACAGTTTTGCAAAGAATGACAGTCACGTTTGGAGTGAAGCTTTGCCTAGTTTAACAAAAAAAAAATTGGACTGGCACACACTGTGGCTGATGAAAGATTTACGTCTATAAAAACACCAGGCATCTAATCAATATACTGATTTGGGAACTGTTGTTTTATTTTGCGAGATGGAGAAACCAGACAGCAATAAATTAGATCTGGAAACCAATCTCCTCTGTAATTAGCCCCATGTGGAATACCATTTGTGGGAAGCCAGCCTACCTGCCCTGTTTCTGAATGGCAAGTTATCTGCATTATTTAAAAATCAAGGTTAGTTGTATTTTAAAAACATATGCATTGCATGCAGCATGCAGCACTGCTCAGCTATTTCTATGACAAAAATTTTGTGCAAATCACTTAATCTCACTTTCCCACATTTTCCCTCTCTCTAAAATGAATTAACACCCACTATTGCAACTTGCTTTGAGATCATCAGATGAAAGATCCTATACCGGTTGTTTTTTTAAGACTGTTTATTACCAAAACAGGTTTCTAACAAACTTTAGATAATATGACTTTTTTCCCCACTTTGATAACCCCATTATGCAAATTTACAGTGGTCCAACCTATTACAAATTCAGTCCATCAAATGAGCCAGATCCAACCAACTTTATCTGAAGCTTCTACTGACATAGTTATTTAAAACTTAGACTGTTTCTCATACCTTCCATGCAAGGAAAGACTTTTTTCTGCCTGGGCATCATGATTGGAAGAAAGGGGTGAATTAGGGCTTGTCTGCATACAAAAACTGTACCACTTACCCTCCCAAGAGTAGGTGCAGATACATCTAAATAAAGGTATATATAGCTTATTCCTATAGCAAAGGGGGAAAAGCTGTACTGATATAAGGCCACCTTAATATCAATCAATATAACTCCATCCACACTAGTGGTTGCACCTATTTAATTTCAATACAAAAAAAAAATCCCTACTAACCATAATAGTTAAATTGTTTTAAAAAAATATTAAAGCATGGAAAAGGACTAATTCTTCCTAACAAAAACCTGACATGCAATTGCAACAATGTGGAAATTCCTGCAATCTCCAAGGTTACTGCTACATACCAGCCACTTTTTTTCCACCACCACCAATCTGTGTCTTCATTCCAACCCCCAATTCACTGTTATTCCCTCTGCAGAGACCAGTCTAAAAGCTTCTTCCTCAGCATACTTACGAGAGGGGAACTGAAATTGTGAAAGGAAGATTTCTCTAGATATAAAAAGGAAGTTTTAAGACTCCTGTCTCTAGACTATTAGACCACACAATGCTCTTTCAAATGCTACTGTGCAAATGAAAATCTAAATGGCATGTTTGTCCCAATTCTGCTCTTTTGAAACACCACCTCACACAGCATTGTGGGCCCTGTTTTATGCACAAGACATGCTTCTGAAGGCACTTTCTTACACCTCTTCATCTTGACACACACATGCTCTCTCTTTCTTCCCTTCTTCAGCTGACTGGGTCACAGTTTCACTCTAAAAAGCGATACAAATCTTCGTGTGCCAGTCCATGAGATTAATGCTGCAACTGGTGCTTGGGAAGCTATTTGCCAGCTGACGCTTTCAGCGTTCTGATTCTACACAGAGCCTCAATTCTTAGCTCCAGGAGTCATTTCTGTACAGACTGGAGTTGGAGCAACACACACAAATAGCAAGTATGCCACAGCCGACATCACCCCTTTGGTTTCAGTTTTCATTTGAACAATGAGGGCTGAGGGACAGACTCTTCTTCAGTTCTTCCCTCCTCAGACTTTTGCTGGTAACAGTCATGGTCTTCAGATAAACTTTACCCCATCCCACTGACATCTCGCATTCTCAGTCTGGAAGGTAACAGATGTTTTACTTGTTATTAAAATGGATGTGTTAAGTATTATGACCCTTTTGGACAAAAGAATGATTCGTCAATAGCTTCACTGAAGACACGAGGTTTACAGTTTAAGTAGGCGGCATGATTGTGTTGTATGTGTCTGATTACATGGCAGAGGTCTGCCCATCTGTCTGTGCATGTCTACATCAGCCTAGTCTGGAAGAAAGGAGCAGAACAGCTGTGTTACTGTTCAGCCCTTTCTTTTTCCAATAACTTTTATGCCTAGTTCTTGGACTGGATTTAAGTTCAATGATTTTTATAACTCACTACCTTTGCTCAAGGACAGCATGAACACTTGACAAAAGAATTCTTTTCCTTCTGTCCTCAACCCGTATATTCCAATATTAATTTAAACTGAACAAGGACAACTGCTTTCTCCCTCTTTCCCCAATTGAAGGTCTGCCCTTGTTTGCACTGACTACGTACAATTTTTGTTCTGTTTGCACTGGCCTACCCTCACCTTCAGTCTGGGAGTATGCAAGGTTAGTTTTTAGATCTGATTCCTTTCCTATTTCTGAGACAATACGGTACTCTGATCACATCAGAATTGACTAAGCTAGCCATATATGATGTTCAGAAGGTTGATTTATATACTGTAATATTATGCAATAAAAACTGTCTTGAATACTGGACTATAATCACAAATTCACCCCTTTCAGAAAGGGTGAGTGCAATAAAAGGGAAGGGTAGGAACTTAAAGCAATTTTGGTAAAAAGAACAAGTTATATTTAGGCTTGGCTGAATTCAATGTTTATCATTTTAACAGCTAAATCTTAAAAATAAATATTGACTTGTTTTGTTATCTGTTTAAATTCTCCCAGTTGTAGGAAATTGCAGAGGAGGCCAATGACAGTGACGCAGAGATTCAAACATGTAAAGCTTTATAACTGTTAAAATACAAATTGTCGACATCCCGTGTCAAAATATGCAAATTAAATATCCTTAAATCAAACTCAAATTAGTTCTCAAGCAACATTTTTTTTCCACTTTGCCTATCTGTACATTTCAATTACCATCAATGGAAAAATTGTGTGTTGATTTGGTGTATGCGGTGAAATCGACGTTTATCGATATTCACTAATAAAAATCTAATCCTTCCAAGCCTAGTTATATTAGAGAGATGTTCTTGCAAAGGCTGCCACATCCATGTTTTCTGCACACAGTATTATCTCAGCTTGCAGAACACCGTTAAAAGAAAAGGAGTACTTGTGGCACCTTAGAGACTAACAAATTTATTAGAACATAAGCTTTCGTGAGCTACAGCTCACTTCACCGGATGCTGTTAGTTATTGTTCCAAACACAATGTTATTGTTCCAACCTAATGAGAGACTAATAGAGCTTCCAAGGATTTCTAATTGAGCTGCCTGAGACTTTTTGAAAATCAGAAAGATAGAGGTTATCAACCCATACTGCTTCTTAGCTCATCATCACTGCCATCTGCACATATCCTCTTTTCAAGAGTAAGGCCAGATTCAACCCCCATATAAGCTACTGAAACTCCATCAAAGAAAATGAAATGGCATGGGTTCACATTAGGACTGTATTTGGCCCTCAGCCTCAACATACTTAAAGATGAAAATCTATTAAACCAAGCAGAGTGATTGGCTGTGCGCATCTTCCAATAATTAAAAAAAAGTTTCACAACCTTTAATTGCAGCTGCTGGTCTAACTTATTTTTTGAAAGTTGGAGACTGAATTTGAGGCTATTTATCATCATTATGCACACTGGGCAAAATCCTACAGTCCTTCCTTAGGCAAAACTCCCCCTGAAGTCAAAGGAACAAAGCAATGAATTGTTCTTTTGTTTGGTCCTAATATTTAACAATGGTGTTTTAAAAGACATTGTGCTAAAGAAATATGTCACCCTGTTCTCTTGCTTAGTTAGAGTGGGTACAGTCTGAGGCCTTGCCTACACTTTTAAAAGTTTTTCTGCTTTAACTTTACTTACACAGTTGAAGTGTAGATGTATCCCTCCAGTGTAGATGCAGTTTTACCCACATAAGAGTGTTCATACCTGCTCATCTTATTCCAATTCAGCAAAGCAAAATAAACTATAGATGTATAAAGCACCTTAATCTGATATAACTGCATCTACACTAGGGCTTTTACCAGCATAATTATGTCAGGGGAAAAAAAAAATCAAACCCCTTACCAGTAGAACTACATTGTAAAACTTTCTGAGTGTAGTGTAGACTAGGCCTGAGAAACGGACTGCAGGGAATAGCTTCATTGAGATCATGAATGGGTTGCTTATTCCAAGATTCCAATTTTACATTGTTTAAACATTCTCCACTGTAAAATGACAAGTCCTACAATTCATAGTACAGTAGGTGCATGTGTTTGCAGAAATACATTGTTGCAGTGTTATCCTCCTCAATCTTTTGACATAATTTAGCCTCCCTTTTGCCTTGAGGCTCTCAAGATGCTATAAGCTCCTCCCAGCACCTTCTGTACACTGTAGAACAGCTGATCGTGGTGGGTGGGTGGGAGAGGTAGCTTGGCTGCTAAGCACCCACTCATTTTTTCCCCCACCTGGAGCACCCACAGAGTCGGCATCTATGGGCACAAGGACAAAATCTCAAAGGATCAGAGAAAATGGATCACCCACCAAAGACACTGGAAGAACAGTCAGAGCAGTAGGAGAATCAAGAGAGCATAGAGTCTACTCTAAGGGCAAAATTTTCAAAACCATTGACATGACCAGGGATCTTAAGTCATATGCTCCAAAGTGATATAGGCAGGAAGAGCCAGATTAACAAAAGTATTTATGTGTCTAAAGACTGGGGCCTGATTTAAAACTTATTTTGACATAGTTACAGCACTCAGTGTGAAAAATCCATGGAGCTACCTACCTACCGTCACTCAACACTGACAGAAAAACCATTTCCATCAGTATAGACTGAGTCTGTACTGTTGGGTTACAGCAGCATAGCTACAGTGCCATAGCTATGCCGCTGTAGTACCCATGGTGGACACATGACCTCAAATTGGTAGTGGTATTTAAAAAGGTGCCTAAGTGAGTTAGGTTCCTAACCCCCATTGATTTCAGAGATCTGGACTTTGCTCTCCATCCAGACAGCTAAACCTTCATCTAGGTCCTCAACATCTTGAATCTTGACTTCTGCCATCTCCTCCTCCTGTCTTGCCTTGACAAAATACTATCCCTTTAAATCTATTCAAAATACTAATTTCACTGGGGCTACTCATGCACATAAAGGTACACACAGACTTAAATGCTCATACGATTAGCAGTCTAATTCACAACATTCAGGCTGATATTCTTTCAATCTCTGTGACTTGGCAAAGAACTAAATCAAAAGTAACTCCATGGCAGTCAACATGAATTGTGACATTTTACTCTATCTACAAATATCATTATGACGTACATATAAATTCCTCGTTTTATAATTATAAATATTTGTTTAAATTATCATTTGACTCTAGGAATATATTATCCATTGCATCCCGTGAATGAGGAAAAGGATGATCAAAAGCAAACGCTGTGCTTTATTAAAGGCAACTGCTGTTAGCCCTTTATCTGAGTTACACTTCTTCAGACTTCTCCAGCCCTCATCCTACTGATGATTTTAACAATTCTCACTGACTCAAACACTACCAGTAGGGAAATGAAAATCATCTACCTATCTTAAAAACCTCATCAGATAAGGGGCAAGAGGAGGAAGAGATTAAGGAAATGTAACAGAGATAACTGTGGTTGCCTTTAATTAAATTTAGTTTGCTTTTATCACCCTCTTCATCATTCACAGGCTGAAATGGGTAATATATTCCTAGATTCAAATGATGGTGTCTGAGCCTTCTTTATTTGCTGCTTGGTTGTTGTTGGGTTGTTTGTGGTTTATTTGTTTTTTGTTGGGTTTTTTTTTTTGTTTTGTTTTTTGCTAAAGATCCAGTTACATGGCATGAGACAAATGTATTCAGTTTTGATTTTATAAAGGTTTTTCAGTTTAGAATGAGGGCCCATGCCAAAAGGGGTCATGGCTGCATATAAAACAATCTTTACAAAAGAGCTGGAAAACATGCTGAAAAGGAGAAATATAGCTGGGGATTCACAGGTATTCCACCATCACTTCCCTCTCACCACAGCCTTATTCTCAGCTGTGACAGTGAAAAGAATCATTTTTAACCAACATATGGGCTCAATTTCTGTCAACTCCTCTCCCACTGGTTGGCCTACCTCCCTGGAATACCTGGACAGTAGACACAGCTTGTCCTGCCTATAACTAGTCATGTTTGGCATAGCTTCCACTAGGATCAGTACCCAGTAGGCATTCCAAATAGGAATTATGAAAATGAGTGCAATTAATTTTGCAAACATAAGATCAAGTCTGGAAGTTCTCATTTAGAATTTCTCCCTTTTTTTTTCCCCAGCACAACCTCCATCATCTTCAATTAGATTTTTGTCTAAGTAAGGGCTGAGTAAAAACAGGTTCAGATTCTGATGTCAGTTACATACTCGGTTACATCAGAAATTGGACCTGAATAAGGAGTTCAGGATTTGACCAATAGACAAAACACTTTTCCTGCCCCAGACAGTTTAAAAAATGTAAAACCTCTGGAAGGCAATATCACCATCATCTTGTAAGGGTTTCTATCTATCCTAATCTGGTCTCCATTACTGCCCCACAAAATCTTTCACCTATTTAGCCTCACAACAGCCCTGTGAGGTAGGGAAGTGCTATATTCTCATTTTAACAGATTTTCTCATGGTCACACAAGAAATCTGTAGCTAAGCAGGGAACAGAACCCAGGCTTCCGGAGTTCCAGGCTAGTACTCTAATCACTGGACCATCCTTCCTTATTCTACTTTTGGGAGAGTCAGATTGAAAGAAAAAAGTGGTCAATGTGTCTTTACATACCCAAAGTACCTAGCAGCCTCTGAATGTAGCTACTGTAGTTTGGTTTGTCTTTTTAGAATTTTGTTTTTTTCCTTTCCATGAAAGTTTAGATCCAGAAAGCCATGTCAAAGTTGAAAGAATCTATGAGTTTTCTCCACCCACAGATTTGGATTGCTCTCAGTACGGAGAAGGCAATTTCATGCTAATAATCTTTAAGAAGTTTCAGTTAAATTTCAGGTTTCAGAGTAGCAGCCATGTAGTCCGTCTGTAGTTAGTCTGTATTCGCAAAAAGAAGTACTTGTGGCACCTTAGAGACTAACAAATTTATTTGAGCATAAGCTTTCATGAGCTACAGCTCATTTCATCGGATGCATTCAGTGGAAAATACAGTGGGGAGATTTATACACATAAATTGTTTCAGATACATAAACATTGTTTCATGTTCTCTATGTATATAAATCTCCCCACTGTATTTTCCACTGAATGCATCCTATGAAGAGAGCTGTAGCTCACGAAAGCTTATGCTCAAATAAATTTGTTAGTCTCTAAGGTGCCACAAGTACTCCTTTTCTTTTTAGCTAAATTTCACAGACTCAGAGTACCGTGACTGCCTTCCAAAGGATTATTAGTGACCCATGAATGACTGCAATTGTCCCTACACATTCTGATACACTTACTAGCAGCATTGACAGTACCATGGAGCTCTAATAAACTTAAGATACTTTTTCTCAATAAAAGAATTAAGATGAGACAAGCTTTCAAGAATCACATGCATAAGCTGTTACATAGGACCATGATGTATGATTCTAAAAGGCAATTTTTTGGGTTTAGATTTTCATTCTTTAGCATTGGAGAACTTTGTGTCCTCAATAACTATGGAATTCTTATAGCTCTGGATTTAAACCCATGCAACCTCCCTGAAATCAATGAAATTGTATATGGCGCAAGTCAGGGCAGAATGTGGCCCTGGAAGTTTTAAGTAAGGTTATCAGGTAAACTTTCTTGCTGGCTTCACTTCTTCTCTTATGCACTATGGACTCCATGCTCTTCTTTTTGAATTAAAATAAAATATTAGTTTTGGTCTTTCATAAATCCTCACATAGTATGATATCTCCCATAGATAACATATACAGTAAAATCTGTAAATGTGTTCAGATTTATAGAGACCAGGTGGGTGAAGTAATATCTTTTATTGGACCAATTTCACACAGGACCAAATACTTCTGCATTCAGTTACTTCCATGGGTCTCCCTGAAGCCATATAAAGGAACATTTTATTTTGCTCCGGGTCTTCCATGAACAAGGCCTTTATTATCATGATTATGTTGGAAACACCTGATTTATTTGCCCAGCCCTTCCAGAAGGAGCTCACATCTGTAGTGTGAAGCAGGTTCAGTCTTGAACACCAGTGATTCTATTGCAGAAATACACACATATCATCACTTGGATTGCTTTTGATCCAGTCATCATGTAAGTCAGCCAGAACATAGGAAGATTATTTTAACTCAAAAATTCAATTCACATTTTATCAGAAACATCCTACTTCATCTCAGGACAATGTCTAGATTAATTCCTACATCAGCAAAGAGAGAGAAATAGCACAGATCAGCATTTTGTGATTATGCAGCAAGAGTACAGCTCATCAGTACAGTTATAATAAACAGGTTTCAGAGTAGCAGCCGTGTTAGTCTGTATTCGCAAAAAGAAAAGGAGTACTTGTGGCACCTTAGAGCCTAACCAATTTATTTGAGCATAAGCTTTCCTGAGCTACAGCTCACTTCATCGGATACTCCTTTTCTTTTTGCTAATATGCATCAGTTTCTTCATTTGCTTCAGTCTGCTTTTCCCTAAACAGGAGTACACTTGCTTTCCTGAGCGCTTCATTCTGAAGCCACTGCTTCTGGCTTGATTTAAGAACACTGAAGTCCTTTGGGGGGCAAGGTCCTTTTGTTGTCATACGCCCCTTCGGAATTCTTTGTTCGCAGTGACCAAGAAGGCAAGGTCAGTGTGAGCCTGGTGGAAAACACGTCTCTCTGCAGTATTGCTGTTCCCCCGAAGAAACCTCTTTAGTTTTAAATCATTATGACATGAAAAAAGTGTGAGGTTTTCAACTAGACATTTATGACGGAGCTCGCCCTTGACTGCTGCACGAGTGCACACCAGTACAGAGATTTTGGTTTGCCCCTTGGCTTTTAAACAATCCAGCTCAGCTCAGACATTTTGAGTTAAACCAGTGCGAATATACAGTAGGTCCTGTCGGCGGCCACACGGTTTCCCCTGCTCTGAAAAGCATCTGGTGCCCTCATCTACACAACTTTTCCTAACAGGTGGCTGTTCCGCCCTTGGGGGGGAAAAGTCTCTTTTCCGTGCCCTGCAGTGAGAAGCCCGTGCAAGTCCGCACCCAAAGAGCCGCACGCACCTTGCGGAGAACTCCTAACACGCGGAGTCCCGTCCCTCCCGCAGCGGCGCCGCCAGCTACCCAAACCCCAACCAGTGCTGCTGCCCGGGCGCGCCCCAGCTGCATTAGTAACCGCGGGCTTCGGCCAACACACCCCTGAAACCAAGCGCCCAGGACGGAAGGAGGACGGGAGGGAGGGGACACGCTGCAGCGCCGCTAACCCGCTCCCACCTGCAGGGCTCGCCTGTGAAACACACACCCCGGCCCGCGCCCAGCCCGCAGCTCCACACAGCTCAGCCCGGGAGTTTGAAACCGGCCCGGTCGCCCCGGACAGATGCCAGGGTCCCCCGCCCGCCCCAGGGACCCCCCCAGGCGGCGGAGAGCGGCTCCCGGCCGGGGCTGGGCGCAGCCAGCAGCGGGCCAGGGCTCGGCAGCGCCCTTGGCTCCTTTCTTCCCGCTGGTCCAGGAGCCTGCCCGGGGAGGGGCAGGGGGCCCCGCGCCGCGCTCCAGCGGGAAAGTTTTCGTGCGGAGGGGAAGGGGGAAGTTCCCGGGGCCGAGGGAATGGGGGCGGGGGTGGGGAAGCACTTACAGCCTCCTGTCCTGCGGCTGCAGCTGCCAGTGCATGGCCAGGGAGAAGCCGAACAGGCTGCCCGGCTCCCCTTTCCGCAGGATCACATTGTCGGTGTCCAGGTTGAAGGCGGAGGCGAGGCAGGGGAAGAGGGACAGGTAGAGGAGCGTCTTCCCGAGGGCCATCTGCTCTCACGGCTCCGGCCGGGGACCGAGGGGGGAGCGGAGACCTGCTCCTGCGCTGCGCCCTTCCCCAGACTGCGCCTGGCGCTCCCCTCGCTGCCACACGCTGAATGAGCCCGTTGTTCTCCTGAGACTCCCAGGCTTTGCACTAAGTGACGAAGAGAGGCGAGCCCCGCCTCCCCAGCCACGCCGGGCCCCGGCCCTGCAGCCCTCAGCCTCTCCTAGCCCTGCCCTGCCTTTCTGGCCCTGCCAATCCCCCAGCCCCCGAACAGCACCACGAGGCTCTTCCAGCCCGGTTACTACTATAAGTAACCTCTGCAGCCGTCCAGGATTTAGAGCCTATCCCAGCCAATGCTTATCTGTACTGGGTCTTTTAGTCCCTGTTGCAAAGCACACACACACCCAAACTCTACATAGACCGAAGTCTTCTCTAAACTGTCTTCAGGGCACTGTAGCCTCAAACCTCCATAATAGCTGAAGAGATCTGAGATTACCTTACTCCTAATCTATCACTGTTAATAAACAGTCTGTCATTTTATCTCATGCAAATCGCATTGCAAAACAGCTGCAGGGATGTTTTGTAAATTACATACCATCCTGGAAGGGTAAAGAGTGTCAGCGGTGATTCTTACTTTGTTTGCGGTTGACTTTTGTTACTGCATCCTGCATTCATTTTCTTTTCCTAATGTACAGTTTTTAAAAACCCTACAAAAATCAGTAACGGCATAGGACAGTAGTATGTATTCTTGGCCGTTAGTATGTATTTTCTGAAAAGCAGGGGCAGGCCAAGTTTTAGCTACAAAGACCAAACAGCCCTGAATCAGGAGTGATGATGCCTGTGCTTCCATAGCATGGGTTTTTCTAGGTCTTTCATCAAAATGCAAGTATCCTTGTGATCCAAATGTTCTTACAACACGATGACGGCTTGTGATTAGAATCTACTGGATCTGAAGCTGACATGTTCAGTTTAGTCAAGTCAGTTCTGTACATGACTGGTTTGAATTGGCTTGTATTTTTTCTCCTAAACCTTTTGCCAAACCCCTATGACAACACTGCTGTGGTGGAATTATTTTGGGTGCTAGATTATTTTGGGTGTATGAGCAATTGAGTCTGCTTGAAATGCCATTCAGGCAGATTTTTAAAAATATATTTCACCAAGGTCCTCATAATATAGTTACATATTTTCTTATGGTCATTGATACTATAAATATTTTTTAAAGAAAAAAGAAATCCATCTGCTACTCTTATGAAGCCCCCCCCCTCCAAAAATGTGCTTCTGTAGCCTGGAAACCAAAACACATACTTTGGCAGGGAAGGGGGTATTTAAACACTCTTATACTGGATCCAGAAAATAGTTTGGACAATGCTGATATGTTACATTTATTGGACCCCTCTTGCCAATCCTGTCTAGGTATTTTTTACTTGTTTACTATTAGCCATATCAATGGTGAGATGAAAAACAATTTCACATTTTCTTATTACCAGAACTAACTAATAATGAACATTCAAAAATGTAGTTACATGAAAACCTCTCCCAGTACCAACAAATATCGATTGTTTATAAGGTGGAGCAGAGATGCACTAAAAACTTTTAGAATTACATTGGGATAGTCTCAAACAGGTGAGACATGGTGGAGGAGGTAATATTTTTTATTAGACCAACTTCTGGTTGCGAGAGACAAGCTTTCAAGCTACAGGTGGTCTATTATACAAATTTCATTTTATTTGCTTTAATATGTCCTACGGAGGGGGGGCGGGGAGCGGGAGAAGCAAGTTTGAAAATGTCAGTTTCCTTCTTTGTCCAAGTGGCCCATGATATTGCAGAAATTAGCCCACCTGCAGAAAAATGTTATGGGACATCTAGCAGCCAACACAAACTTCAGTACTTCTTATTTGGTTTTGTCCCAGTATAAAGGAGGATGAAAATTTGGTATGATAGCCAATTAACTTTGACCGCTATAATAATGCATAATAATGTATATAATAATGCAATGTTTCTGAAAGAAACAATAGCCATGGCTACTGTCTCAGTCAGCTCAAAGCCATGTGTCCTTTCTCTAACACATGCTCTGCCATAGCAGAATTTTCAGCTGTCTGTTTATTAATGGCATGTTGGTATTCTGCCAAATGGGCTGCAAGACATTGGCCTGCTGTGCCTACTTATTGAGGAAGCATCAGTGCCAGAAATACTCTCCTCCTCAATGTAGCAATTGTTTATTTAATTATAAGAACTAATTTTTCATTTTTAGAAATGAAAGTGGAGAGCTGAAGCCAGATAAGACATTTTAGTCTATGTTCTGGAGAAACTCTAAAGAGTGATGCCTTGCATTGTTGACCCTTTATCTTTCAGATGAACAAAAACACCTGACCTTTATTTGGCATAAAAAGTAGTGTATCATTTACTGGTATACGTGGGCACACAGCTGTGTATCTTTCATGCTGCACATTTAAAATTCTTGAAAAGCAAAAATATGTAGACATATCACCTTTTCGTCCTTAAATTAAATTCAGTGTCCTTATTTATTGTATTTAATTTCAGATGGAAAATTGACCCTGGCCTACAGTACTAAAACTAGTTATAAGGTTCTCTAAATCCTTAATTGAATCAAACTTTGTGGGTTCAGAATTATACATGGAATCAACCGTTTTGAATGATTTCTTTAATGCGATGGCTTTACAATTTTTAGAATTGCTGGCTTTCCCAGACTTAGTTCAGCACAGGTGAGGCCTCTGAGCAGCTATAGCAATCAGCTGAACAGACTATTACTCTTTTGTGCACGAACACATTTTTGCTAGAATTTCCGCTACTGCTGTCTTCAGTTCTGTTCCACCCGTGTTAGCACTAGTGAGCAGCAGAGTAAACAAGATGCCTGCAGCTGTTGGCATTTTAAGCAAAATGTTGTGCTCTGAGCAGATTAGATGTCATGGTGATTAAAATGCCAGTGTCTCCCTGGAGGCCTGTCTACACTAGCACTCCCACTAGTACTGCTCCACCAATTGAGTTGAATGTGTGCTAGCAAAGGAGGGGTATTTTTGCAAAAAGAAAATATTTTTTTACAATCCTAATGTAGATACCCTGGCCCAGATCTACACTGGGATTTAGGCGTTGCTACCACAGGAACACACTGAAATCCACAAAGCCTGAGTTAGGTGCATAGGTTCCCTCTAAATGAATGAGAAGAAATAGGCACCTGACAATGAGATCTACAGAAGACAACATGCTAGGTAAGGAGCTGCCTAAAACAGCCAATGAGAGATGCTGACAAGAGGGATGTGCCGTAGACCCTGCTCCTCTCTCAGAGATCAGTGCCTAAATCCAGGCTGCAAGGAGGCATTTACCACGGCATAGTGAGCCACGAACAGGAACCCACCACTCGGAGTCAGGCAGATTAGGCGCTTAAGTAGCTTCTTGTGGGAATGAGTTAGGTGCTTTTCTCTCTCCATGCAAAACTGGGTAGAGGAGGAAGGTGCCAGTGCCCAGTTTGTAACTTTTAACTCAGTGGTTAAAGCACTCATCTGGAACGCAGAGAACCCAGGTTCAATTCCCCTGTCTGCCACAGTGGGAAAAAGGGTTTTAACAGGAATCTCCCCATACCTCTCAGGAGAGTGCTCTCACCCCTGAGGAGCTACTGGATATTCTGATGTGGGGGTGTCTGTTTGAGCTGTTCCACTGTGGATAAATAACAAGAGTGATTGGGGCAGGGGTACTGTACCCTGGATCTCCTACCTCCCAGATGAATGACCTAAGCACTGGATTTCAAAGTCTCTCTCTTTCTCATTCCCACCCTACCATGACTGTTCCACTGAGACTTCAGTGAGAACAGGCATCCAAACACGTAGAGTGAGGCAGCATAGCACCTGTGCAGAGGCAGAAACTAGGCACCCAGGAAACTTTTACACTGAAAACTTAGGCACCAAGTGAGTTTAGGTGCCTAGTGGATTTAGCAGGAATTTTGTGGATCTGGGCCTCTGTCCCTCCGGTGGGTGTGGAGAGAGATTCAAGCAGGGTATTGGACTATGAGAACCCAGAGAAAGAGGTGCAGTCTCTCCATAAATGATGTGGCAATAAGAAATGTGTAATTAATGTAAAGCTTACTGCAAAAACATATATTTTTTAAAAGGGGCAGAATAGACTTGGTGGGGGTGGAGAGTTCAAACATCCTGAAGTTTGCCTACTGCAGCTAAATGTACAAGGGCTATCTTGCCTCAAATGAGAAGTGCTGCTCCATTTTGGAATTATTTTGTCCCATAATACGTGGGCCATGGCTGACTAGTTTTACATTTGATCCCTGTTTGTTTGTTCATTTGTTTGTTTGTTGGTGGAGGAATAAAATCCCAATTCAACACATTTATGAAATGAACTTGTTAAATGTTTCCAATTTTTCTTTCAATTTATCACCAACACAACTAATTATCTTGTTCATCAAAATTTAATATGCACACATAGGCCCAGAATCAGCCCCTCTACTCCCTGTGTAGCTGGGAACAGGGAGAGGGAGCTGGTTGAAAAGGTGTCTGGAGCTCCCTGATCCTTGAAGTAGTAGGCATGGGGCTATTCCCAAGGAAAAACTTCAAGCTGCCTCAGGCTGCTCTAAGTTGCAAGATGCATAGATAGCAGTGACTCCCAAAAGTCCTTTCTTGCAGCTAGAGATCACTGCAGTACAAGAGTACGCTGGCCACACTTCCTTTTCGTTGGCCATGCCTCCTATGCCTGGTACTGCAAGTAGGGTTGGCTTAAAGCCAGTTATGCGAGCTCTATCCCACTGGAGGATTCCTCTAGGCAATGGGGACCTCCAGGTGCAAAGTAGTCTTAGTGGGGATGATGATTTGTCCGCTTAGTGTTCATGTGAATGTAGAATGACTTTTACCATAATAATTTAATACATTACTACAAATATTCTTATATAAAACAACTCAGGAATAACTACAGGGCCCTGTCATTTCCAACTGAAGTCAAGAGAAAGAATCCCATCCCAAGAATCCCTTCAAAGAAAGCTGCAGCGGCACAGGAGCTAGCAAACAGAGCTGTAAACAGGGGAGTTTGAGTGGGAGTTCTGTTGGAGGAGAAGGTATTTGTGTGTGTTTGGTTTTGTATTGGTAGTATTTGTATGTGTAGAGGCTTGTAGGGCCTTTGTGCTGGGAGAGAAGCTGAGCCCTGATTAGGGGGCGGGGCTTCACTGACTAGGGGTCCTATAAAGGTAGCAGCCAGTCAGGCAGTGGCACAGACAGCTGCACAGGAGCTAGCAAACAGAGCTGTAAACAGGGGAGTTTGAAAGCGGAGTTTGTCTTGTGGTGCTTGTGTGGGGTTTGGTTTTGCTGTGGGTGGTGGTGTTTTGGTGTGGTTTGTGTTTCCCAGATTAACAGGATTTAGGTGGGAAGGCTATGACAGATTCAGAGGTGGCAGTGGGAGTGACCCATGTAGCAGATGACACAATGAAGATGACTGGATGTGGAAGCTGTGGTATGTACATGATCCTGGAGGGGGCACCTGGTAAGAGTTTTGTCTGCATGAAATGCCGTCTGATAGAGCTGATGGAGGAAAAGATCAGAGGTTTGGAGATGCAGGTGGAAAGTCTGGTAGAGTTTAGGAAGGGGTTTGAGCAGATTATGGAGCAAAGACATGAGGTATCTGAAGGGAAAAGCTCAGACTTGCAAATGGAAGCAGGACTAGGGAATTCTGAGGGGAGACTGGGTGAGGAAAGTGGTCAGTGGAAGCATGTGACTAAAAGAACTAGGCAGAGGAAAAGACGGGCTAGTGAAGGAGAAATAGAGCTTCAGAATAGGTTTGCAGAGTTGGAAAATGAAGAAGGGGCTCAGCAGGTAGTCACTGAAGGTGACAGGGCAAGGAAGAAGAGAAGAGCGGTTAGTCCTATAGGAAAAGGGGAAGAGTTAATGGAGATTACACCAAATATGAGCCCCAGGAGGATACAGGATGGGTTAAAAAGGATTACAAGGGAGAATGGGAATGGAAAAAACTTGCAGCCAGAGGGAACAGGGGATAGACTGGAGAATAGCACCGTCACTAGGAAAAGGCAGGTCTATGTGATTGGGGACTCTTTACTGAGAAGAATAGATAGGCCTGTAACCAGAGCTGATCCAGAAAATAGGAGGGTGTGCTGTCTTCCAGGTGCTAAGATACGGGATGTAGACCTGAGGTTAAAAAGGATTCTAAAGGGAGCGGGAAAGAATCCCCTAATTATCCTTCATGTGGGAACAAATGATACGGCTAGATTCTCGCTGGAAAGTATTAAGGGAGACTATGCTAGGCTGGGGAGGACGCTTAAGGAAATTGAGGCTCAGGTGATTTTTAGTGGGATTCTGCCTGTTCCTAGAGAAGGGCAACAAAGGTGTGACAAGATTATGACTATCAATAGATGGCTTAGGCAGTGGTGCTATAAGGAGGGCTTTGGGATGTATGGCCATTGGGAGGCATTCATGGATAGAGGACAGTTCTCTCGGGATGGACTTCATCTGAGTAGGGAAGGAAATAGACTTCTAGGATGGAGGCTGGCACAACTGATTAAGAGAGCTTTAAACTAGGAATTTGGGGGAGATGGTTGGGAGATGTCCAGGTAATCTCCACGCCAGAATTTAGCATAGAGTGGAAAGAAAATGAAGTAAGAGTGGATACAGCTGTAGGTAGGAGGAAGGGCAGTGTAGATACAAGTCTAATAGGTTATACTGGTAGTAAAATAACGGTGCCTAATAGGGTACAGAATGTGAGTGAGGCCAAACAGCAAAAATTAAGATGTTTGTACACTAATGCAAGGAGCCTAGGTAACAAAATGGAGGAACTAGAGTTACTGGTGCAGGAAGTGAAACCAGATATTATAGGTATAACAGAGACCTGGTGGAATAGTAGTCATGACTGGGCTACAGGTATTGAAGGGTATGTGCTGTTTAGGAAAGACCGAAGTAAAGGTGGTGGAGTAGCACTGTATATCAATGATGAGATAGAATGTAAAGAAATAAGAAGCGATGAAATGGATATGACTGAGTCTGTCTGGGCAATAATTAAATTGGGGAAGAAAACTATTAGAGCCTCCCCTGGGATAGTGCTTGGGGTGTGCTATAGACCGCCGGGATCTAATTTGGATATGGATAGAGCCCTTTTTAATGTTTTTAATAAAGTAAATACTAATGGAAACTGTGTGATCATGGGAGACTTTAACTTCCCAGATATAGACTGGAGGACGAGTGCTAGTAATAATAATAGGGCTCAGATTTTCCTAGATGCGATAGCTGATGGATTCCTTCAACAAGTAGTTGCTGAACCGACTAGAGGGGATGCCATTTTAGATTTGGTCTTGGTGAGTAATGAGGATCTCATAGAGGAAATGGTTGTAGGGGATAATCTTGGCTCAAGTGATCATGAGCTAATTCAGTTCAAATTGAATGGAAGGATTAACAAAAATAAATCTGCAACTAGGGTTTTTGATTTCAAAAGGGCTGACTTTCAAAAATTAAGGAAATTAGTTAGGGAAGTGGATTGGACTGAAGAATTTATGGGTTTAAAGGTAGAGGAGGCCTGGGATTATTTTAAATTAAAGCTGCAGAAGCTATCGGAAGCCTGCATCCCAAGAAAGGGGAAAAAATTCATAGGCAGGAGTTGTAGACCAAGCTGGATGAGCAAGCATCTTAGAGAGGTAATTAAGAAAAAGCAGAAAGCATATAGGGAGTGGAAGAAGGGAGGGATCAGTAAGGAAAGCTACCTTATTGAGGTCAGAATATGTAGGGATAAAGTGAGACAGGCTAAAAGTCAAATAGAGTTGGACCTTGCAAAGGGAATTAAAACCAATAGTAAAAGGTTCTATAGTCATATAAATAGGAAGAAAACAAAGAAAGAAGAAGTGGGACCGCTAAAAACTGAGGATGGAGTGGAGGTCAAGGATAATCTAGGCATGGCCCAATATCTAAACAAATACTTTGCCTCAGTCTTTAATAAGACTAAAGAGGATCTTAGGGATAATGGTAGCATGATAAATGGGAATGAGGATATGGAGGTAGACATCACCATATCTGAGGTAGAAGCGAAACTCAAACAGCTTAATGGGACTAAATCGGGGGGCCCAGATAATCTTCATCCAAGAATATTAAAAGAATTGGCACAAGAAATTGCAAGCCCATTAGCAAGAATTTTTAATGAATCTGTAAACTCAGGGGTTGTACCATATGATTGGAGAATTGCTAACATAGTTCCTATTTTTAAGAAAGGGAAAAAAAGTGATCCAAGTAATTATAGGCCTGTTAGTTTGACATCTGTAGTATGCAAGGTCTTGGAAAAAATTTTGAAGGAGAAGGTAGTTAAGGACATTGAAGTCAATGGTAAATGGGACAAAATACAACATGGTTTTACAAAAGGTAGATCGTGCCAAACCAACCTGATCTCCTTCTTTGAGAGAGTAACAGATTTTTTAGATAAAGGAAACGCAGTGGATCTAATTTACTTAGATTTTAGTAAGGCGTTTGATACTGTGCCACATGGGGAATTATTAGTTAAATTGGATAAGATGGGCATCAATAGGAAAATTGAAAGGTGGATAGGGAATTGGTTAAAGGGGAGACTACAACGGGTCCTACTGAAAGGTGAACTGTCAAGTTGGAGGGAGGTTACCAGTGGAGTTCCTCAAGGATCAGTTTTGGGACCAATCTTATTTAATCTTTTTATTACTGACCTGGGCACAAAAAGTGGGAGTGTGCTAATAAAGTTTGCAGATGATACAAAGCTGGGAGGTATTGCTAATTTAGAGAAGGACAGGGATACCCTACAGGAGGATCTGGATGACCTTGTAAACTGGAGTAATAGGAATAGGATGAAATTTAATAGTGAGAAGTGTAAGGTCATGCATTTAGGGATTAATAACAAGAATTTTAGTTATAAGCTAGGGACGCATCAACTAGAAGTAACGGAGGAGGAAAAGGACCTTGGAGTATTGGTTGATCATAGGATGACTATGAGCTGCCAATGTGATATGGCTGTGAAAAAAGCTAATGTCGTCTTGGGATGCATCAGGAGAGGTATTTCCAGTAGGGATAAGGAGGTTTTAGTACCGTTATATAAGGCACTGGTGAGACCTCACCTGGAATACTGTGTGCAGTTCTGGTCTCCCATGTTTAAGAAGGATGAATTCAAACTGGAACAGGTACAGAGAAGGCTACTAGGATGATCCGAGGAATGGAAAACTTGTTTTATGAAAGGAGACTCAGGGAGCTTGGCTTGTTTAGCCTAACTAAAAGAAGGTTGAGGGGAGATATGATTACTCTCTCTAAATATATCAGAGGGATAAATACCAGAGAGGGAGAGGAATTATTTAAACTCAGTACCAATGTGGACACAAGAACAAATGGATATAAACTGGCCACTAGGAAATTTAGATTAGAAATTAGACGAAGGTTTCTAACCATCAGAGGAGTGAAGTTTTGGAATAGCCTTCCGAGGGAAGTAGTGGGGGCAAAAGATCTATCTTGCTTTAAGATTAAACTCGATAAGTTTATGGAGGAGATGGTATGATGGGATAACATGGTTTTGGTAATTAAATATTCATGGTAAATAGGCCCAATGGACTGTGATGGGTTTTTAGATGGGGTAAGATCCAAGTTACCCGGGAAAGAATTTTCTGTAGTATCTGGCTGATGAATCTTGCCCATATGCTCAGGGTTTAGCTGATCGCCATATTTGGGGTCAGGAAGGAATTTTCCTCCAGGGCAGATTGGAAGGCCCTGGAGGTTTTTCGCCTTCCTCTGTAGCATGGGGCACGGGTCACTTGCTGGAGGATTCTCTGCTCCTTGAGGTCTTCAAACTACAATTTGAGGACTTCAATAGCACAGATATAGGTGTGAGGTCTTTTTTAGGAGTGGTGGGTGAAATTCTGTGGCCTGCATTGTGCAGGAGGTCAGACTAGATGATCATAATGGTCCATTCTGACCTAAATATCTATGAATCTATGAATCTAAAAGCTGGATTAGGCTCATAGCAGACAAGGCTCAACTGCAAAGTTGACTTTTGCTAGAAACAGTCTGTGACGGAGGGTGAGCAAAGGTAGCCTTTAACTACCTTCACTTTCACTGGAGGCTGGGGCTGACTGCCCCTGGCATAGTTTGGAATAGCCCCAGGCCTGTACTATGAATGGTGGCCAGCATTTGCACACAGGCCACGTTTCAGTAAACAAAAACTAAACAATACTGAAAAATTAAGATATTTGCTATTTTAATCTCCTTACAAGACAAAAAACGACTTGAGGTGTTCATCATGAGTAAAATTAGTGGCCAGGTAGTCTGAGAATATACATTAGAGCAGATTCTGCTGTGCGTGAGACTTACCAGAAATCCATGAGCAGCAGTAGGAGCTCAGTGCTGGAGTTGTCCAACCTTGTTGTAAGCTGTTCAGAGGCAGGGCCTAGAGATCATCAAGAAGTAGTGGAATCATGGATGTAAAAAACAAGCAAAAAATCCTTAAAAGAATAACCTTTAGGCCTTTTTCAGATATCCAAAAAACAAAACAAAAAAGCCCCACAACAAAGAGCACAACTCTATTTCTTCCCATTTCCTCATAAAGGATTGATGTAAAATGTAAAGACTTAATGATGATTGCATTTTATGACCTTTCTGAAGATAGCATTGGGAACATTTCAGTACTTAAGTTGAAGCAATAAAACTTATGCTATCCTTGTTCTCTTCCTTATCACTGAAGGGATGGGAAGTGCAAAAAAGACTAACGGGATGCAGTTCCTCTGAGGTGGAACAGCTAAGGGAGCGAATCAGCACATACTGATGTTGGTAAATGGAGCCTCGAACTTTTTGCTCCAGACAAAGTTTACTTTCTCTGGTTTCAGAGTAACAGCCGTGTTAGTCTGTATTCGCAAAAAGAAAAGGAGTACTTGTGGCACCTTAGAGACTAACCAATTTATTAGAGCATAAGCTTTCGTGAGCTACAGCTCACTTCTCTGTGAAATCAAAACACCTTCTTTGTTGCTATTGGTTGCAGGAATGCTAAGTGCTCTGTCAGAGGAGAGTTTGGAAGACCTCATCTTTCTGAGTTTGTAACTATAGCCTAAGGGTTAAATTCAGCCCTGCTATAAGGTAGTGCAACTCTACTGACTTCAGTGACCTTACAGCTAATTACAGAGGGCTGAATTTGGCCTTAGGTGTTCAAGTTCTTTCAGACTGAGCATATGTGGAGCTTCAAGATGTTCCATTAATATTTAGGTTCCATTTTTGAAACATGGTTTTATCAGCTTCTGTTCACTTTGTCTTTAGTATGCCTTGTGGCAACAGATATGACTTTGATACCTTTTAATGTAGTGGACATTAGCTATTGGATTGTGGTAAATAAAATAAATAAATATCTCCTGCATACTTTCTGTCACTATGCTCTAGTTTCATTTATTTATTTATTTATTTAAAACAATGGAGACTTGGCTTGTATATTTTTGGGGAGTGGAAGTAGGTGGCTTTTTTTAAAACTCTTGGGCTTTCACTTTAACAGATTATTTTGTATTTTCTCCTCTTCCTGCTCCCATTGCTTAGTTGGCAGCAAGCACCTCAGCGTTAATCAAAGAATACGGAGGAGGTAGGCACAGTTAACCAACAACCATATATGGGATTTGTGCATCTACTACACACCTCTTTCACATTTACCCACAGTTGTGTAAGAATAATGGCTGTGTCTCTTTTGCCCCATTCCAATATTAAAAACAAAACAATGCTCCCCTGTATATTATTCTGTAATACACCAATTGCATTAGAGCCCTCATGAAGTACTTTCTACATTCTCAGGAGATTCACAGTTATCATAGGAATGGAGGGAGGGATCTTGCGTTATCTGGGTTTCCCAGTACCACAGTGTACCCTAGAACATAAGCTCCAGGAAGTGGCAGAACAATGGGCAGGCCCACTGAGTCCTTTTGCAGCAGAGTGGGAGAACAGGGTGCCTGGTTGCTCCCTGAGGAGGAATGAAGCAGACTGCTCCTGGTATGCTCTGAAGAGCTAAATTGGATACAGAAAGAGAGCATACTATTGGGGCTCCACCCAAGAACACAACACAACAGATAGCAGCAGTATGGAGCCCACTGGAGGAGGAAAGCTTGCATGGAACGTCACAGGGCCTGGTGGGACCAATACAAGAGTCTGATAAATCTGATTAGTTTGGGATAATGATCTGAACTTTGGTATTTTTTTCTAAATTGAATCTTTTGATATTCAATCTGACTAATTATATGTTAGAACTTCGATACTTCAGGCATGCACCAGCCAAACCACATTAGTAATTGATTCAGCTGGCACTGTGTTTAAAAGAAGTTTAAGCTGGGCTTTCAGTCTCATTTCCCTGCCCACTGTACACAAGACCAGGAGAGGCAGCTGAGCTCTACAAGGGCTGGTCTGAAAAACTAGTATTTAATCTTAGGAGTCTCCAAGCTGCTAAAGGTTGTAGTATTTCAGACAGAATAAGAAGAAAACAAATGAAGCTTTTCCTTTTAAATGGACATTATGATTTTCTGGAGAGTAAATCAGTCAAGTAGACACCAGATGCTACACAGTTGTCATTTCTACCTCCTTCAGATGCCTATTTATAATGTATATTACTTCTGAACAATGTCTAGTAATAGGTTTGTCTTCGTTGGATAGACTAGGGTGACCAGGTGTCTGATTTTGAACCGGAATGCCTGGTCGAAAGGGACCCTGGTGGCTCCGGTCAGCACCTCCAACCTGGCCATTAAAAGTCCACTCGGCACCGGTGCAGTGCTAAGGCAGGCTTCCTGCCTGCACTGCCTCCATGCAGCATCCCGGAAGCGGCCAGCAGGTCTGGCTTCTAGGCCGCTGGGACTGGCAGCCCCCACACACACAGTCACCATCCAGCCGAAGCGCTGCCTCTGGCTTCTAGCCACAGCCAGGCCGCTACTTCTGGTGCCGAAGAATGAAGGGTGGGCACCACAACCAAAAGGAACTCAAAGGGAGGCAGCCAGCGCTGCACAGCACCCCCTGCGACAGGTCCACCCCAGTAGCGAGGATCCCACAGGGACCCAGCACCGCAGGCCTCAGTGACACTGCCCATGCACAGCACTGGGCATGGGGTGGGGGAGAGGGGGCAAAGCGTTTGTGCCCCCCCATCTGGAGATTTACCGGCCTGAGCCTTGCTGCACTGGAGGCTGGTGCCAGACTCCCCTCAGGCCAGGCACAGGGATCCCTGCTCTGACTGAGCCTCTCCTTGCAGCCAGCTGGAGCACACCACAGCACCAGGGCAGCACTCAGCAAGTCAGGACTCAGAGCCGGTGCTAGCACGTTGGGGGCCCTAAACAGAATATTTTGGCCCCCCTCCCATAATACTAAACCAGGCAAATAAAAAGCAAATGGGGGTCACTTGGGCTACCTCAACAGCTGATCTGGCGTAGGTACTTCACACAAGAATGGGGTTTGCAGTTGGAGACTCTGAGCAGAAGAAGCCTCCCTGACCCCCCATATGCCTAGGAGCCGGACATGCTGACCGCTTCCAGGGCACCACATGGAGCCAGCGCAGGCAGGGAGCCTGACTTAGTGCCACCAACTGGAGCCGCTTGAGGTAAGCGCTGCCCAGCCAGAGCCCACACCCCCTGCACCAGCCCTGAGCTCCGTCCTGGAGCCTGCACCCCTTCCTGGACTCCAACCCCCTGCCCCAGCCCTGAGCCCTCCCCACTCCAAACCCCTCAACTTCAGCCCAGAGCCCACTCCTGCACCCCAAACCCCTCATCCCCAACCTCACCCCAGAGCCCACACCCTCAGCTGGAGCCCTCACTCCCTCCCGCAACCCAACCCCCTGCCCCAGCCTGGAGCACCCTCCTGCACCCTGAATCCCTCATCTCCTGCTCCACCCCAAAGCCCACACTCCCAGCCAGAGCCCCCTACTGCACCTCAACACCCTGCAAAGTGAGTGAGGGTGGGGGAGAGCAAGCCATGGCAGGAGAGGGAATGGAGTGAGTGGGGAGGTAATGCCTTGGAGAAGAGGCGGGGCAGAGGGTGGGGCTAGGGTGTTTGGTTTTGTGCTATTAGAAAGTTGGCAACCCTATGAATAGCCCTACATTGCAGATAGGATCTGCAGTTTAAACTAGGTGGCCAAAGCTTGAAATCTTTTCACTGATTGTACTCAACCTCCCTAACGGAGGCAAAATTCCCACTAAAATCAGTTAAGAGTTTTAGCTGAGCAAAGACTGCAAAAAAACACTAAGGCCCTAAGTAAGGCCCACTGGATTCAACCCATTGTTTATTCACAGAAATCAGATAGTAGGACATCTAACCACTTTGTAAGTGTAAATAGCAGTGTTGTATATACAAAACATTACATGTGTAAATTAGGTACCTGGGTGCTCTTATAGGAGCTGAATTGAGGTCCCTTTGAAAATTTCACTCATTGTGTGACTCAGAGTAACCAAGAAAAACAGATCTGGAACAGTGGGAGTGTGGAGGACAAGAACTGTTAATTGCACACTGTATAAACCTGTAAGAAAGTTTTTCAGTGGACATTTCTGGATCAGATAGTATGGCTATGCAACAAGGTATTTTTTCTACAGCAAACAACCATCATAAATGGGACCCTTGAATACAAAATAAATGTACATTGCAAAATCATTACATTGTTTGACAATGATTACAAGTTTTCATGGAGTATCATCAAATTGGTATTTTAATGATTCAAACCTTCATTAAAAACTACATTTTTTAACCTAGCGATATTTTGAACATACAGATAATCACTTAGAGTCACTTCAGGGTCTATGTTAGTTTACACACAAGAAGACATCCCATCTGGTAGAGGTCCCCCGTGGTGGAATGTCTGCAAAGAGGCCATAAACTCTTTCACACTAGCAAGGCCAACAAGATCCCTGTTGCCCAGAAGGTATGCAGCTCTAGCCAGAGAGCTGCATGGCTGAGGAATAGGATGATTCAGCACTCTCCCTCCTCTCCCAGTGACTCATGCCAGTGGAACCCCAACAGAAATTAAAGCAGCCCAGCCTACCTAATAGAGAGCAGCCGTAGAAACACTACCTTCACCTGGGTGAATCTTCACCAATGAGCATTGATCAGGTGTAAATTACCTCCCTGCACCAGCTATGTCAGTGTTCATAACCAAGCCCCACTGTATATATTTAAGAATTAACTGGCATATAGCCATTAGTACATGTGTAATATTTATCTCTTAATAAATAATATAAAATAATATATAATATAAAAATAATCTCTTAATATCTCTTTGTTTTATTTATATTTTTATAAGAAATGTGTTTATATAGCACATAAAAGTATTCCACAACTTAGGGGTTGTGTACACATAAACTCGCTTTGATTTAGTCAAAGTGGTGCAAAGTCCTGTGTGGAGAGTCTTATTTTGTTTCAAGCATGGCTTAGGTTAAACCTGTTCCTAATCAACTAAAATAAACCTGATTTAAATCAAAATAAGGGTGCACACACAACTTTTTGCAATGATTTAACTAAACTGGTTTAATATTACATCATTAGATAAACTCAGCTGAAAGTACAAGGTACAATTCAGTGAAGGCAAGCTCTTAGTTAGAGGCATATTCTTTGACCCATTGTTTTTAAAACTGAGACATCACAAACAAAGTCAGACATCAGAAACAAAGAAGTGACTGGGTTTAGTGCTTCTGAAATTGTGGATGTTCACGGAACTCCAACCATGCAATACATTCCTGTTGATAAACGTGGGGTTAGGGTTCTCTCAATAAATGTGTTTAGTTGTCTCTCAGTGGACTCTCTACTTTGAAAATATTAAAATACATAATATAAGTCTATACAACATTTATGAAAACAATAACATAGTGTCATACCTAAAGATATATACTTGATTTCATTTTTATTATGTGACACATTAATACAAAATGAAGTTATTATAATGTCCCTTTTTGGGAAGATATGAAAATCTACTGTAATTAAACCTAGGTTTCTGTTTATGACTCTGAACCTGCTAAGACTTACTCATGCTGTTAGTTGTTCCATTGATTTCAATGGGACTGCTCACAGTGCATAAAATTAAGCACATCAATAAGTCTTTTAGGATCAGGGCATAAGTTTAGCTCCGGAGGCTTCAGGAAATAAACTTATATGGTATAGCAACATTAGCTTCTTTTGCCTGTTCACTTCATATACCTATTTTACAGCCTAAAATAATCCACTGTCACCTTCCTGTTCTCATTTATTCCAAGGAATTTTTAAAATGTTACAACATTTTGCTAGCCAAGGAGGAATGTTAAAGTGCATTAATTCTTATATAACCTCTAAACATTTACAACCAGCAAAAGGGAAAGGTCACTGGAAACTCTAAGAAAGTATGGACACACGAAAAATCCATTTATGAGGGTACTGTTCCCCTGCAGTTCCAGTTTCATTCTATGAAAAGAGTCATTGCATTATGCTGCCATGAGCGGACAAGCTTAGTGAGTGAACTGTAAATCTAATCAGTTTGGCAAAAAGGTTTCATGGAGCAGTGTAAACAATAGGAATAGTTGTGTTGGCTTCACTGATTTCAAGTGATTCACTGTTGTCCAGAACAGCTGAAGATGTAAAAACCCAGACAATTAATTACTGAAGTGAAGTTCTGACAAAAAAAGAAAACAAGTATGCAGTGAAGAGATTTCAAATGCTACCAGTATTTTACAGGATTTAAGATGTTACTTATTTATTATTAAATTTTCCTACAGTTTTTCCATATTTTTGTAGTTTTAGTAGCAAATTCTAGACCCAGTGAAGGCAATGGCAAAATTCCTATGGATTTCCATGGGATCAGGATCTGACCTTCAGAGTTTTGGAAACTATTCTGATAATGATATTCACTGGTAAAAACAAACAAACCACAAACATCTTTCCTATATAGTGTGGAGTCCTGAAGTAATGATCATTTTCAGAGGAAGATTTGCTCAGACAGTAACTCCAGGCTGGCCCTTGTAGGAGAGATTATTGTTCTTTGTGTTCTAATAATCCGTTCTGGAATATTCCTAGGGTGTCCACATTTACAACGGCACATGTTTATTTTATAAATGTGTATTTCCGTTTGATAAGACGAAAACACTTTGGAAACTTTTGAAGTTCAAATACAAATATGTAAGTAGTCAATTCTTTTTACCACTTAAGTCACTTGTACAGTTTCTAAAAGTAAAATTAAATAACTTCTGTGACTCCAAGAGAAAGATACCAATTTCCCATTGGTCACTGGCATCCTGTAGTAGTATCATTTTATTCATTTAAAATATTTTGTTATCCTCTGGAGACTTGAATTTAAATTCTGGCCTATTTGTAAGTGGAAGTGAGTTTGGTTGCTTGTCTCAGGCCTGGTCTACAGTGTGTGTGTGTGGGGGGGGGGGTCGATCTAAATTATGCAACTTCAACTACATGAATAACATAGCTGAAGTTGACGTCCTTAGATTGACTTACCGTGGTGTCTTCACCACGGTGGGTTGACTACTGCTGCTCTCCTATCAACTCTGCCTGCACCTCTCGCGGTGGCGGAGTACAGGAGTCGATGGGAGAGCGCTCGGGGATTGATTTATTGCATCTAGACTAGACACGATAAATCAACCCCCGCTGGATCGATCGCTGCCCGCCGATCCGGTGGGTAGTGTAGACATACCCTAAGCCTAGCCCATTTGTCCTCACTGCAAAATCACTTCAGTATTTGGCATGAATTTAAGTGGTGGTGTGGGGTAATGGAAGAGGAGGCAGTAGATGTCATGTTTGAAACAAGCTGATGTGAAAACATTCATCACTCAAATATTTATGACTTCAGATTAATGTAAAAACTGGATTCACCAGCATCTTTTGTCACAGTTAAAATTGTGACCCAGCTCAGTTGTCATTATCAGTGTTCTCTGGAAGTTACAGGCTATGGAGAAATTGGACCTACACTTACATTCCGAACTCAGGCAAAATCCCTATTTCTGTTAATGGGAATTTTGCTTGAATAAGAAATGTCCCATCTCCTACTGACTTCAAAAAGAGTGAAGTTTCACCTGGCAAGTCAGGGTCTAATTTATGCAATCTGATAGTACAAGTGATACACAGACAAATATGGCCCTGCATAATTCATGTTTGCTCTTTGCAACAAAGGCATATCTCCTCTATTTGGTGTGGATCAGTTCTTTACATTAACAAAACAAAAGTGTAGCAATTTTTTAAAAGTAATAATACTTTCCATTGATAGTACCTTTCATCCTATCACAAAGTACTTCCCAACAAAAATGAATCACCTCTTATTACACATCTGGAAGTTAATAATATTCCCCTATCTCCATTTTACAGTTGAGAAAACTGAGGTATAATGAAGTCAAGTGGCTTCCCCAATATTGCAAGTGAAATCTATAGTGGGGCCTGGAATAGGACTAAGTCTCCTGACTGCCAATTTGCCTTGTTATCAGTATTCTTTTGAAAACAAACTTTGGCTATTCTTAATAATTCATAATGACACTATCAGAAAATATTCTTTCAATAGAATTTTAGTTTGGAAAAATAATACTTATTTCAATGAGTAGCATGCCACACTAAGTATCCTGAAGATATTAATAGCTGTAATACTTTAACTTCAAAGACACCCTGATTCAGAAGAATGGAGTGTCAAGTTTCTGAGAATTATTGGGCAATCATGAACCATTATATTTCAGTTTTCTGCTTTATTTTGGTTAGATCTAAGATTATATCTAATTGGATTTATCATTTTTAAAATTTTTATTTTATTTTATTTTAGTCAACAGCAGACCACTGAGTATCTTGCTGCAGGCAAGTTTCAACCAAGCTGCACTATGACTTTTTATATGATTAATTAAATCAGGGCTAGATCGTACACCCACCCTACATCTTCCAGAGACAGATCTCAATCCTTCCACAAGGGAATAGAAGGATGGTGTCAATGGCCTCCACAGTACTATTCCCCCGCCCCCACCCCAGGGGTCAGGATCCATGGGGAGGGAGGGGACAGGGCCTGGGTGTACCAGACCAGGGCTCAGAGATGTGCATCATCCCCCTGACATTAGAAAAGAAAGGGGTTGGCATTCATATTGATTTATTTTTGTTTAAGTGATAAAGCTAATTAGTAAGGTTAATGTTTGCAATCAAGCATGCTTATGCTATCAAGTTAGTGAAATACACCTGTGTTAAAAAGGCAGTAAATAAAAGGAATTGAAAAAAAATAGCGTGTTTATAAGAACATAGCCGCAGCATGGAATATTCAACAATGTAACTGTTTGATTAATAATGCACAGAATGAGCTCAGCCATACATACCAAGGTCCCACCATTGTTGTTAAAACAAGGAGAACAGACACAGAAGATTTATACAGTTGTTCCGGCCTGCTAGAGAACAACAGTTCTCAATGTGACTTTGCATAGTAAAATGGACTATTAAAACAAGTTTAAAGAGCATGAAAGAAAATGAAGGGACTTTGTACAAACTACAGGAACTTTAAAGTGGAAATTTCAGCAGCTAGGAGAGTGTTGATGGAGAAATTGCAACCTAAGAAAGCATAACTACATGAAAGCATAACTTCCAAGGGATGCACCACAAATGAGCCCATGGAAAGAGACTTACGGGGTAAGTTGCTGACCAGAGCAAACCAACCCATGACCAAATCCCAAGATGGTTGTACCAACAGTTATGACCTAATTTGTCATACAGAAGCTGGTGAAAAGATATGTTGCACAGAGACTCGAAAATTCCAACCCCAGTTTCAAGAACTCAAAAGCTGATGTCTCATTCCCGGATTGGATGGTCAGAAAGGACAACTCTTATTTTGGCTGAACATTTAGAATCTTTAGAAGAAGTATCAGTCACCTTCTGACTGGTCCACATCAGCTCTTCCCTCCAAGAGAAGGAATCAAATTGGACCATCCAGCGGAAACAGGATAAAATGGCCTGTCTCCTTCAGCACATCACTGCCCAAAAGCTGAAGACACCTGGAAGGGTAAAGACTGAGGTCGTCCTGGGCCAGCCAGCAAGCAGCCCTCCAGGTAACATGAAGAACCCATGCTTATTTTTCCCCCTACTGTTACTCACACCTTCTTGTCAACTGTTGGAAACGGGCCATCCCGATTATCACGACAAAAGGTTTTTTTTCTCCTGCTGACAATATCTCACCTTAACTGATCACTCTCGTTATAGTGGGTAAGGCAACACCCATTTTTTCACATTCTCTTCCTACTGTATTTTCCACTGCATGCATCCGATGAAGTGGGTTTTAGCCCACGAAAGCTTATGCTCAAATAAATTTGTTAGTCTCTAAGGTGCCACAAGTACTCCTCATTCATTTTGCTATCTCAAATAGGCACCTTTATCTGTCTCTTTCTATTTTCCAGCAATTTGGGTTGCTTGCTAGTGGCAAAGACCATAGTTGTGTTCATCCTTTGCTCAATCTGTTTTTGCAGTGTCAACTCCTGCTGTCACTGATAACTGAACTGAAAGCTGCAGGCTGAGAAAAGATCTGGTGATAAGTAACACACAGACTTTCTTTTGGGTGATGACCCAAATCAGTTAATTTACCCCTTCCTGAAACTGAGTAATTAATTAGTAAGGAAGAGTACAGCTTGTGTATGTGTTTTAAAGATTGTCACAGAGTTACAATGTGTGTCTTTGTTTTGCAAGGGCTTCCAATAAAGATTGTTGTAAAATAGCTTTCAAACTGAACAAGTAACTGAAGAAGAATTCTGTATAAACTCCAAAGCTTGTCTCTCTCACCAACAGAAGCTGGTCCAATAAAAGATATTACCTCACCTACCTTGTCTCTCAAGTCACCATTGTTAACTAAGATTGTAGAATGCTGTACATGTGTCTATTGTAGCTAATTATTTAATGCTGCCTTTCAAGTTCTAGGTGTATACTGACATAAAATGAGACCAACTGTGCAAGCTTTTTAAATTGCAGTCTATACAGGCTGTCAAAAATGCAGGAGTTTATTTCAAGTAGTTAGAAGTATTAGTCAGATCCTGGGGCTAATATTATTCATTGATAAATAGGTTAAAAGGACTGACTACTATAGATCCAGCGGGAAAGAGACCTTGGTGAATAGGCATGTAAGTAATTGACCAAACAGTCTTGTGATCTATCTTTGGATTGTTTTTCCACTGTTGTGTTAGCACTGCTGGAGCTGATAACCAATTGGCACAAGTGAGACGTTATTCTGGGGGCTATCAGTCAAAAATCTGTTCAAAGTCACCTTTCCAAGGTAGTAATCGAGTAGAAGTGTAATTTTCTATTTTAGTCATGTGATTGGATTCTGAAAACCTAAATGGTTGTATCAGCCAATTTTCTAATTTATGTAGCCAAATAATAGTCCAATACCATTTTTGCCTTCATATATCTGAAACGATTCGTTGCTATTGTTAAGAATATTTTATAAATGCTATAAAACTAAATTCCACTTTCCTCTTAAATTAAACAATCAAAATTAAAAGAACCTTAAGAAAGGTGATATGGGATAATCAATTAAGTAGTTGCTTAATTAAGGTTTGTTCTATATCCTATTTTTCTTACACCATCTTATAGCTTTTACTTTCAGAGCGGGATCTCAGTTCTTGTTTCTAAATTATTCTGTATTCATAAGTGCTAATTGAGTAAGAGTGGTTTGGGCTTTGTTTGTTTTCATTTCCCCTACACCCCAACACACTGGTGACTGTAATTAGTATTGGCAATCTTTGTTTCAGAGAGATTTAGGACTAGAATAACAGGCACGCTTTAGTTTGGGTTTAGAAATGGGCGAGAACTATATAATTCATACTCAGAGCTCTGATGCCTTCTTAAATCTGGGTCTGAGCAAATCTTTGATAGGTTGGCCAGATTCAAATTCAAACTTCTTCATAATTCAGGAGTATTTTAATCTAGAGTTTAAATTCAACCCCATTTCTATCAGGGCCGAGGTGCTTGAGCACAGATGTGCGTGGAAGTTCGAGCTACATTTGCTTACATTATGTATGACTCATACAACTCAGAGTGCTTTACTATCCTCATTTTCAAGAGCAATAAATCTATTTCAAGCTTACAATTAAAAAAAACTGAGCAGACTTTCAATGATGTATTTAACAAGCAGGGATGGATATGCTGGGGTCAGATGTACCAAAAAAAAAACCCTCCCACATCAAAAAATAATAAACCTTTATGCCCCTGGACATCTGTTGGCATGCGTCATTTGCACCAACCAAATCAGAACCTCACAGTTCCTAGCTGCTATCTGTTCCTCTCCCTTTAAGCAAACTCATGTCATTATAAGACCTGAGGAGTTGAGGCAGCACCATGAACCCAGAGGCCATAGCTACATTTGGGAAATTTACAAAATTGTTCCCACTGATGATTTTTGGGGGTAAGTTTCCCCATTGTAGACAAGACCAGCAGGTATCTCCTCCTCTTTTGGGTCCCCTGCTGACAGCAACTGGCCAGCTAGAAAAAGAGAAGTGAGGAGACACATATAGTGATCCAAATATAACACAGAGATATACAATGACTAGAATAGCATTGCTCTAAGTACCACCAGAAACTAGGAGGAATGCTATTTTTTAGACCATGCCACTTCAAAACAAAGTAGGAAACCTACAAACAGGTCTTAGATCTGCTCCCTGCCTTGCCACTGCTGCTTTTCTGGCCCAGAGAAGGTGCCCCCTACATTAATATTGTATCTATTTTTGAAGCATCTATTTAAAAGTGCTTATCATCAAGTAGATTTTGTAATGTATGGTTACCATTTCTGGAGTTGAACAAGATAAAAACACAGATATTGATAAGAGGTTGACCTGGCACAAATGGGTCCTTTAAAAGGTAACAAATACAAGTTATGAATAAGATTTGTTAATTCTTGTGTGGAAAATTCCTGAATGTTCAAAACGATAACGCACAAGCTTTAAAACGCTTATCCTCATTTACTACTCATTTCTCTCATACAGAAGCTAATCTTGTTTGGATTTTGTCATGATGTACATCATCAGAAAAGAATTTTTAAATAATTTTCTGGGAAGGCATACATAGATCTCTCATGTTAAAGGAAGTTTATCATGACTACAGCAAGTCAAGACCTAAATATTTGTGTACTGTGTCTCCACATGCCATAACTGAAGAGACATAACCTCAAGTGTTATTTATCTGATGTACTTCTATGGCTCTGAACTATTTGGGAGTGCTGCATATATCACATCCATTTACTGGATAGGTGCCATAGTTACTATAATTAAGCAACAATCCCTGATGAATCAACTATTACTACTACATAAGAAATAGACTCTTCAGTACCAAGCAGACAATTATTAACTTGCTATTAGTTACCTAGAGCTCTGTTTCTCCTTGAGAAAAAGGAAGCATAAATGGTATTGAACTATTTATGTCTCAATATTTTACTAGTTCCAAGTTGTAATATCCAACAGCAGGAGGTAAATACCTGCTTTATCAGATGGGAAGAGGTGTGGTCCAATTTGCATGCATTTTATGTATTTTTCCCACTGCACATTTGACTTTTTAAGCTTTCTGGTGCTAGTAAATACTTTATGCAGAATGAACTGGGGGAGGGGGGAGAAGTAACTTTATTTGGAAATATGTCGTTCCATAGATTTGGTTGTTAAAGGACAGAAAAAATATTGGTGTTTGCAAATAATAAAAATGTGTCTTTTTCATACCAAAGCAGCAGACAGGAAGCTCCTGTGCTCCTATGGAAAGGTAAGAACAGGCTTGAACAGAGGGAAGAGAGATTTCTTTTATGTCCTCCTCTTTTACCATGATTGTTGTAAATATTATGTCCTTTCCTGAAAACTGTGCAATTCTAGCAGTTTTTAAACCAAATCCGCAAACTTAAAAAGGAAGATACAACCACCCTAGCCTTTCAAAAACCTTTACCATTCGGTATAAGTGTATGTCAATAAGGGAGACAAGGTGGGTGAAGTAATATCTTTTACTGGACCAAGTTCTGTTGGTGAGAAAGACAAGCTTTTCAGCTTACACGGTGCTCTTTTTCAGGCCTTGGAAACTTAAAAGAAGAGCTCTGTGTAAGCTTGAAAGCTGGTCTCTCTCACCAACAGAAGTTGGTCCAATAAAAGATATTACTTCACCCACCTTGTCTCTCTAATACCTGTGACCAACATGGCTACATCATTGCATATGTCAATAAGGGTCAAACCAGGTACCATAAGGGATGGAAATAAAAATACTCCATGCATTGTCCCTTTCAGCTACAACATTAGTTATTGGACAACAGGGGGAAGTGAGAAGTGTTTAAGTAGGGAAAAGTTAATGTACAAGAAGAGATCAAACTTTGATCGCTTTGAAAAATAGAGCCATAACTGATGTGATTATGATTAATATAAAATTAGTTTTACTTTTCCTCAACTGCCCATCCAAGTTGTTTGGTTAGAACACAAAGAGACAAGTGGGGCAGTCGGTATATGACATGTATACTTCTACGGCATTTAAGCCCCAATCCAGCAAACACACACATGCTTAATTTTACACGTGTGAGTAATTCCATTGACTTCAGTGCATAAAATGAGGTGCATAAATTAAGGACATACATAAGTGCTTGCAGGATTGAGGCCCTAGTAACCAGCTAAATATAGGAATTTACTCTCTTCTCATTATTTAGAACAAGCATGCTCAAAATGTGACCCACAGACTCCTGAAATATGGTCTGTGGATGCCAGTCAAGTGACTGTATGACTACATGTTCCCAAATGCCCTTCTTCAGAGGAACAATTTGACTTCCAAAGTCACATGAACAAAAGCTGAAATCACTGACAAACCCCTCACTACTTAAGTGGTATATTTATTCCAGGTAAAAGCTTATGGTTACTATTACCCTGCCCCCAACTCACACTTTTTGGTACAAAGCTAAGCAAATTAGGTACTACTCACAATGTCCCCAAGTTTGGGCCACTCTGCTTGGTGTAACACTAGCTGACATATTTGCATAACTGCTTTTTCCAAACTCTAACAAATGAGTATATGACAGGGTGACTAACAGGGGACCAAGAGTTAAGACATTAATGACTTTTCCTCTGGGATCTTGGATAATACCAATGAGTATGTATTTGCTTTCTAAAGGTTGACCGTCTCTCTCTCTCTCATACACACGCAGATATATGTATTGGTATACATTATCCTTTTCTGTATTTTTCCATGTGGGTATGCCCCAGTTCCAAGCAACACTCAAACTGCCTCTCCTACACCCAACAGCACATTGATCCTTTGATATTAGGACCCTGCAGGTTTTTTAAAAATAAAACAAACAAATAATATTACTGTATTTGTTAAACTGAGGAAACAAAAGAGTGGCTAATTACCACTGCCTTGTATCTTGTGTAGTCACTTACACCTGTGAAAATTGGGTGTAAAACTCTGCCAAAGCTGGCTACACAAGGTGCAAGGCAGCAGAGAATCAGGCTCCGAGATTTCACAAGCCTGAGATGAATGTACCTTTGTTTTGTTTTTCTTTCATTTACATTTTGGAGCACATAACAGGCAAATTAAAGCACATTGGCCAGATTTTGTGCTACCCCACATCCTGTGATACCCTGGTGAGGTCAACGTATAGAGTGTAAATAAAGGCAAAATTTACCCCACAACTCCAGGGAGTCTAGAGAAAGCCATCCCTAGCATCATGCCAACTACAACAAAACACTGTATAAAAGCCCAGGTAACTAACTCAGGTGGTGAGTGAGTAAGGAGCAGTTTATTGCATGCTATGATTATATGTTTAGAAATCAATTTCAAAGATGCATTACAGGCCAAACCCCTTAATGCTAGCACAGTGCTTGTTGTTTATGGTACATTATTTCATTTTCAGTTTAATTCACAATAAATTGTTTATACTTCTACACTATACAGTGATTTCTTTATTAGAACCATGTGTCACGCTGTCTGGAGAGGCTCACAACCATGAGTGCCAGCCTCAGAGCAGAGTGTCCAGAAACAGGGCACAACCCCAAATTAGATTTCTGCAACGAAGTAACAAGTGTGAACTCCTAAAACACCTATAACAATCTTAACATGGAGTCACAGACAGTCCCCTTGGGCACTCTGGTTTATCTTACCACCCCAGATAAGCCTGTCTCTGTGATAAATGGCCCCTTATCCCAAAAATTACAACAATATTCAGGTTGCTCCCACTTCCAAAGGACCAGTCACTTACCCCAGGTCAATTGTATCCTAGATCTCTCACCAAAGACAACATTTGTAGCCAATCCTGTAATTAACTAACTAAAAGTTTATTAACTAGGAGAAGGAAATGAGAGGTATTTACAATGTTAAAGCAGGTAACAGACACACACAAATGAATCACAGGCTTAAATTCCAAAACATAATCAAAACTTCTATAATAAGCAAACTTTATATGTCCTTTAGAGCTAACCCAAGCTAAAAAGATGGGGACTCCTTGCTTATACTTAGCAATCATTGCCCCTTCAGATTTTGAGCAGCACGGGGATATTTTTATTCCCTTCCCCCAGCATTTGAGCTGTGATGGGGCATGAGCTTGTGCACCTAACCTCTTCAGTGGTGTAGGAGGAGCAGTCAACAAGTCTTTTGTCCACAATGGCTTGGCTGATGTCTGTGGACATTGTTTTGTTAGGGAGGAGTTAATATCTCTTGTAGTAAACTAGCATTTTACATATGGTAATGTGGAGAATTTACAGTCTTATCAAACATTTTTATAGTTACAGATCAAACATTTAAACATTACCTAATACATGGGATACAGATATTATAAGTAGGATTAATACATGCAGCATCCTACAACCATTCCATAAAGTCCAAATACTAAATGCATTTTTATAACTCTAATATTTATTTTATTAACACTAATAATACTAATACACAGGCGAGCCAGCCTGGTTTCCAGTTATGCATTTGTCCACCATGTTCAGTGGGGCTTAGGGCCTTGGCATGAGTTGGCAACTGGTCTGCCTGCATCACGTCCTGGTTCTTAGATTCACCAATCTGCTTTACTAATTTGACTCCACTGATTCCTGACTGGTTGCTCTGTTTCTACTAGATTCTGGGTTTGAGCAGGAGAAGCCTGACATTTTTGTGGTATTCGTCACTGATTTTGTTCTGTAAAATGGGAACTGGATAACTGCCCTTTATTACTGAGAGTCGATAGATTAATGTTAAAGGCTTTCTTTCATCTATATAACAATATAGGTTCAGAGAGCTTTCAAAGCCATTATCTTTAATTGGAAGTCAATGCTGGAAAGTCATACAAATTTTACAATAGGCATCTGTTATAAATAATAGACACTGAAGGAGCAGGGTTGACATTCTCCTTCCCCCCCCCCCCACCCCCGCCACCATAGGTGGAAGTTATATTTAAATGCTGATTTACTGATTCCTTTGTAAAGCAAGCAAATAAGTATTTGTATTAAAAATTTCATGTAACTCCTTGTTCTTGCTTTGGCTATTTGTAGCTAGAAAGGAAAGATAAAACAAAAAACCCTGTTACTCTGTAAGGCCCAACGGAATAAATCAAGATTTTCAAATATCATAAAACTGAATGGCAAAGCAAAACAATGAGACACTATTTTGATTGCTACAAATTAGTGTAGATGTAAGTGTTTATCTGGTAAAATAAGAGTTCAGATTTTGTAGAAATAGGTGAAGTAGGAGTGAAGTCTTTTGTTTCAGCTTGAAAAGTATTTAGAGATTTTGAGAGATTCTTTACAAAATATTTCTGTTATACTACATTGTCTCTGTCCTCTTGCACTTTAATGCCCCAATCCTACTATCCATTGCCTGGAGTCTGCCCACACATAACGAATTGCATGGTTGGGGCATAAGTTTGTTTTCATTCCTGTTTTTGTTTTATTAAATATAAATTGTCTAATTGCAAATCTACCAGGAATATTTTAGAATTAATCTGCTCTTAAGAGAAGATTTGTTTTACAGTTATCCCTCAAGAGGTAAAACATCAAACAGACTGAATTTTAGTCTGAAGAATTCCATTCCATTTTTTGGTTGAGCTTCTAATGAAGCCATAATTTTCCATTCCAATCCTTCTTTGAGCCCAACACAAATTTGTATTAGTTAAACCACACAGCTCTGCATTCAGGCAAGCCCTAAAAGTTTTTCTACATGCAAACTTGCACTGAAATAACACGAGGTATGTATTCAAATTGATTTAGCTATTTTGGTTCAAGTTTATGTATGGGCATTCTTGTTTTGCAATAAAAGTGGCCGAAGTCAACCCATTGCTAAATTATAGATTAAAAAATTGGTTGGAATAGGTCAGCATCTCCGTTTTATGTGCAAATACTTCAATTATAAAATGGGACGCACATTCATTCACATGGATGCTACAGCTGACAGAGACTAGAGCCGAACTCTCTGGAGATGAGGTGAGTATGCTATTGGCAATGGGAAATTGGCAGTCAAACTCCTTATTGCCAGAGATTGACGTCTGTGATTCACTTGTTTTGTGGCTACAAGCAATCTCTCTCTGCTCGAGCCTTTGCTCTGTTAAGGAGACTACAACATATCCAGATTTCAGAGTAACAGCTGTGTTAGTCTGTATTTGCAAAAAGAAAAGGAGTACTTGTGGCACCTTAGAGACTAACCAATTTATTTGAGCATGAGCTTTCGTGAGCTACAGCTCACTTCATCGGATGCATACCATGGAAACTGCAGCAGACTTTATATACACACAGAGAATATGAAACAATATGAAACAATACCCCCCCCCCCAGACGTTCTGGTTTAACTTGGATTTAAACTTGGAGAGTGGTCAGTTTGGATGAGCTATTGCCAGCAGGAGAGTGAGTTTGTGTGTGTGTGTGTGTGTCCCTGAAAAAAAAAAGGGGGGGGGGGTGAGAAAGCCTGGATTTGTGCTGGACATGGCCCACCTTGATTACCATGCACATTGTAGGGAGAGTGGTCACTTTGGATGAGCTATTACCAGCAGGATAGTGAGTTTGTGTGTGTATGGGGGTGAGGGGGTGAGAGAACCTGGATTTGTGCAGGAAATGGCCCAACTTGATTATCATGCACATTGTGTAGAGAGTTGTCACTTTGGATGGGCTATTACCAGCAGGAGAGTGAATTTGTGTGTGGGGGGGTGGAGGGTGAGAAAACCTGGATTTGTGCTGGAAATGGCCCAACTTGATGATCACTTTAGATAAGCTATTACCAGCAGGACAGTGGGGTGGGAGGAGGTATTGTTTCATATTCTCTGTGTGTATATAAAGTCTGCTGCAGTTTCCATGGTATGCATCCGATGAAGTGAGCTGTAGCTCACGAAAGCTCATGCTCAAATAAATTGGTTAGTCTCTAAGGTGCCACAAGTACTCCTTTTCTTTTAACATATCCAGAAACATTTTCCCTCCAAGATATTATCCTGCAAAATGAACCATAGAAATACAACTTATTCAAGAGAGGAAACATAGATTTTCCTTCCCCCCCCCCATCCTAGAAAGCAACGGACTCTTCTTTGATTTGTATTTGGTGCCTAGGTATTACAATGATGGACACATCAGAAATGTCTGCATAATTTGGCATCCACAAGTCATGTTCTGCCTGAGAGAATCACTTATTTTTCCCCTCCTCCTTCCTCCCCCCTCTCCCCACCCCACAGGTCTTACTACCTGACTACTCAGGTGTATTTTGGTGGGTTTGGTCATTCTAAATTTTAGTCCATCTCTAGAACTTACAACTTTCATCTTTTCTTTTGATATTTTGAGCAAAAGGAGGAAACCAAAGACTCAATTTCAGGGTGATGCTATAGCTCTAGTTCTACAATAACCACTCTTCTTCTGTCCACTGAAACTAACTCTCAGGAATGGTAACAAATCTTGACTTTCACATGCAGAGAGTAGAAAGTGAATTGACTACCATGACATGTATCTCATTTCTCAGACACATTATTTAATCCATGAAAGGGATTAAAAGAGAGGTTTTTTTCATTATTAATTATTATTATTATTATGACATCACTCTCATCTGTTTTGTAGTCTAGTGGCAGGTCTTCAGTGAAGATGTGTGGAGAATGTGCACTGCTCTATGCTGGATATGGAATTTCAATGAGCTAATTTGAAAGGGAACTCACTAAATAACCATGATACCCAGTGAACAGCAAACCCAAAGGACATGTCACTAAAGTACAATTTTAAAAGGAGAGCACTAGAGGTTACTTTGAAAAGAAAGCCATTATGGTACAATTTTCAAGCCAATGCCCCTGGAATTTTCAGTGCCATTGGAAGGAGTAGTTGCTATGCTACAGTATTGTTTGAGAACATAACTATTCTGTGACAGAAAAATAAGGGGAAATAAATTGAGATTATTTATTGAGGGCCTATCAGTACGCTCAGCAATCAGTAATACATACATAATAGTACATTCATCTCCCACACATCCATCTGGGCTGCAGTGATGGCCTGAAGATACTCTTCCGAGAGGCCACCCTGTAACATACATTGCAGGCACCCTTTCTGCCTTCCAACAGGTGGACTGAGCAACGAAGGAGCAGCTGGAGGCAATGCAGCAGCATGTTGAGGTGGCACTTTGGGAGGCAAGGGGGCTACACAGTAGCCACAAACACACCCTCCACCCAGCTAACCCTGCTTCCCAGACAGCTCCTCCTTGTCTATCTCAGGATCCACCCCAGATATCACCCAGTGCTCATCTACAAAACTTTGTGCAGTTCCATATCCTATCCCTTGTAGTGGCACTGCATGGGATAAGGTGTATGGGCGAAATTAGTGCCTCTCTACCATTCATGGAAAACAGCACACACGGAGCTGAACAAAACTTGGCATGTACGTAAAGGTTTTATGTTAGCTCTACTCCCACACCCCTGGAACAGGCAATGAATTGGTGGCATGTCCAGATTGCAATGACCTTTGGTAGTCCTGGGGTCCCTTTTGGTTCAAGTCTGATGTTCCTAAATTCTCATGCTTCAGAGTTTCAGCTCACCTGCCAGGGTCAGGAAGGGATTCACCATCACCCAAAAATGTCTTATGGGATGGATTGTTTTGTGGCAGGGAGGCGGGGTGTTTTTTTTAAAGCTCCTTCCTCTGAAACATCAGGGATATCCATGGCTGGAGATGGGACACTGGATGGGGAAGGCTGGTGCTGTCAGGGGACACCATGTATTCTGTCTCTAAGGTCCTTGGCTGGCTGATTCTTGCTCACATGCTTAGTGTCTTACTCATCACCATATGTGGCCTGGTTGGGAATTTTTCCCCAGGTCAGACTAGAAGTGAGGAGGTGGGGAGGGGTGGGAAGAAGGGTTCACCTTCTTCTGCAAAGGGTGGGTACAGGTCATTTGCCAGAATTATCTGGGTATATTTCACTTAATCAATTCCCTGCTATTGCAGGAGTCTCAATTATTGGTGCACCTCAGGCCTAGTCTACACTACAAGATAAGCTGCCTTGCAGAGCCCTAGCTGTGGAAGTGTCTTCACTTAAATTTGGCTCCTGCTGACATAAGTGCCTCTCTATGCTGATTTAGTAACACCACCTCCCTGACCGGAATAGAATCACGGCCAATGTAATTAGATTAGACACTGCATTGCTAATGTCGACCATTACTGCTTTCAGGAGCTGTCCCACAGTACCATACGTTGACAATACAATTGATACAAGCGCTCCTAATGAGGATGCACATTGCCGACACAAGGAGCCAAGTCTGCACACACACAAGCGATTTAATAACTGTGGTGGCTGTATGCCAACGTAAATTAGGTTGACATAATTTTGTAGTGTAGATATGGTCTCAGTCCCTCCTATTCTCTGCTTATGGCACATAATAGTTGGATCTCCTGAGAACTGTAATACTTTGATCTGATTTGGTTGTTGGGTTTAGTGTGCTCGGTGGTGTTGGTGGCCTGTGATACACAGGAGCAACATCCCCCACCAGCACCTCCCACCCACCAGGGGGCCTGCGATCAGTGCCTCCCCCTCCCTCCCCGTGCCTCCCACCCATCACGATCACCATGCAGGAGGTGCTGGGGGGTGGGGGGGGGAGGAGCAAGGGTGCAGTGTGCTCCGGGGAGAGGCCAGGAAGAGGCAGGGCGGGGGTGGAGTAGGGGCAGGAAGCGGTGGGGCAGGGTGAGGTGGGAAGAGGTAGGGTGGGGCCTTAGGGGAAAGGAGTGGAGTGGGGGCAGGGCCTGGGCCAGAGCTAGGGGTCGAGCACCCCCCAGCACATTGGAAAGTCGATACCTGTGCACAGGAGGTCAGACTAGATGATCTGGTGTTCGTGTTCCCTTCTGACTTAAATTCTATTAATCTAGTCTCCATTTCCCAGAGCCCATAGAAGGGGCAAGAGGAGCAGAGCATAAATTAGACAGCAGTCTGACGGGCTACTAACTTACACTGAGGGCCAGGCAGGGGTATGTGGAGTGTAAACATAACTTAAAGCTACCATTTGTCAACCTCCCCACTCCCTGTTCCTGATCCAAATGTAGAAACAGAGTAACTGAGAACTGGCCTTATGCCTTTGGAATTCCTCCCACCACTCGTTGAGGACCAGCTGGAAATCCTTTCTCATGACAAAACAGGGACACAGCCTTTTTGAAAGGAAGAAACCAACAAGCAGCTACTCCACCCCCAATCAGTTATGCAAACACTTGGAATCTGTGGAGGGGAAATTCATTGGAATTTATTGTTAAGGGTGGGTGTCTTACAGCTGTCAGGATAACAGGTGGTAAAGACAAGTAGGAAGTGTCTGTCTAAAACAGAGATAATTGTGCTTCTGAAGGAAGGAACTGACTATTAATAAATATACAGTTGAATCTGAACTCTCACCTAAGCTGTTTTAAAAGCCCAAACTGAGCCTTTAATTTCTCTTTGCCAGCTTCTAAAGCCCTGACTAAATAACAAAATCCACCATGCTAGTGTACAGTTCTTTGTCACAATTAGAGGCCTCTGCATCATGGTTTTACTGCTTGTGTGATTGGGAAAACATGCTTCCATAACCATGTTAGAGAATTGTATTCTAACCTAGATAGTCTTAAGACTTGTTTAAATAAAGTTAATGTTCATTTTTTTAAGGCACATCATGACACCTATCTGCCAAACATGGTTAAGTTGTGCTCACACAGCAGCTTTTCCCACAACATATCATTGTGTTAACCGAGTTTGTGCATGGACAATTAGCATGCTCACATTTTCCTTTCATTATGTGACATCTTTCCCAGCCCCTAACCTGCAAAAAATATCCAGAAGTTTGGACCCTTCCCTGGCATAGAAATTCTGTGTCTGGCTAAGTCAAAAGCCTGTGTGCGCAGATCCCTTCTTCAGGAGCAGGGGCTTAGGCCTCAGTCCTGCACCTGTGCAGAGCCCACTGAAATCAACAAAGCTCTGCCCTGGCAAAGCAGTTTTGCCCATGGTACTCTGCACACAATGAATTGCAGGATCAAGTCCTAGAATGTTACCAAATGATAGTATAATACATCTCAGTTTTTCATCAATAGCTCTCAAAGAACTTCACAAAGGAGGTCAGTATCATTGTCCCCATTTTACAGACAGGGACACTAAGGCACACAGAGGTGAAATAACTTGCCTACGGTCACTCGAAAGGCAGGGACAGTAATAGAAGCAGGGTTTCCCAAGTCTCATCATTACTTTATCACCTTAATGCCTACTATAAACTTGAGGTTAGTGTAAGAATATATTTATATAAACAATTAGATAGTAATGTGTGGTTTTATAAAACTAAGAAAACTAAAACATTATAGTACAGAGGAGACATGATCACATTTGGCTTGCAAGGGGTTTTTGTAATGGTTTTATTTTGTCTTTGGTATGGGGGTTAAGTGGACTACTTTAAAGTACACAAGCTCCATACTAAACATATGGTAAACACATGAATCTTAGTATCCCTATGTCATAAATATAAAGGGAAGGGTAAACACCTTTAAAATCCCTCCTGGCCAAAGGAAAAACCCTTTCACCTGTAAAGGGTTAAGAAGCTAGGATAACCTCGCTGGCACCTGACCAAAATGACCAATGAGGAGACAAGATACTTTTAAAAGCTTGAGGGAGGGAGAAAAAAACTCTCTCTCTTTCTGTCTGGGTGATGCTTTTGCCGGGAACAGAACAGGAATGGAGTCTTAGAACTTAGTAAGTAATCTAGCTAGATATGCATTAGATTCTGATTTCTTTAAATGGCTGAGAAAATAAGCTGTGCTGAATGGAATGTAGATTCCTGGTTTTGTGTCTTTTTGTAACTTAAGGTTTTGCCTAGAAGGATTCTCTATGTTTTGAATCTGATTACCCTGTAAGGTATTTACCATCTTGATTTTACAGTGGTGATTCTTTTTACTTTTTCTTTTGTTAAAATTCTTCTTTTAAGAATCTGAATGCTTTTTCATTGTTCTTAAGATCCAAGGGTTTGGGTCTGTGTTCACCTATGCAAATTGGTGAGGAATTTTATCAAACCTTCCCCAGGAAAGGGGGTGTAAGGTTTGGGAGGATTTTGGGGGGAAAGACGTTTCCAAACGGGCTCTTTCCCAGTTATGTACCTGTTAGACGTTTGGTGGTGGAAGTGATAAAGTCCAAGGGCAAAAGGTAAAATAGTTTGTACCTTGGGGAAGTTTTAACCTAAGCTGGTAAAAGTAAGCTTAGGAGGTTTTCATGCAGGTCCCCACATCTGTACCGTAGAGTTCAGAGTGGGGAAGGAACCTTGACACCCTATAAGCAAAAGTTACATAAGATAATAAAGATTAAAAGCAAGGGGATCAACTATTCCTAATGCTTTTATTAGATCAGAAAAAAAACATGATATTTAGAGAACTGGGGGGCATCCAATTTCTCTGCAGCATAAACTGAATTACAAATTGCCCTTTAAATACTCATTAAGTTATCTTTGTTATTTTAGCAGGTTAGTTAAGGCATTTTAGTGATACATTGTATAAGAGATTCAAAATATGTTTTCTTTATTCGCAGTAATGAAGTTTAAAAACTTATCTCCATATTGTACACTGTTACTATTAGATAAACTGTTTCAAAGCAAACTAAAGAGAAGCTGTGGTGGTGTTTATTATAGCTTATATAAGATAAACATTAAAAAAACTATAAAGGGGAGAGCGGCCAGTCTCTATAGTTGTTACATTGTTGTTTATGTAAGGATTTTTTTTTAAGTACCCAAAAAGGACAGAAGGGAAGCAGTTGTTTCCTGTGTACAAAATTTGCTTTGTCATTCACCCAGAACATTCCATTAAATAGTTGGTAATGGTAACATTTTGTTTTTATTTTCTATAAAAATATTAAAGAAAAAAAGGAAGTCTGCTTTTGAACTGGACTGTTCCTGTCCATCTTTTGAATTTGATGGATCCATAATCAACAAGCAGTACTGTAGTAAATAGCACAAGTTGAGGTGTATTGTATTTCCAAATTCTTTTGAAATACCTTTGAACTGTGAATCATCTTTTACACACCTCATGTGGAAGAAGACTCTGATAGGCAATTTTTTCATACCAAACAGGAAGAGTTTCTCTAAACAGTAGTTACTTTAGGCTAGGTCTAAGACATAAAGAAACTGTCTCTGAAAACATTCTGATGGCATGAGGTTAGTTATGTTTCTTCTGAGAAATCACTACTCTTTGAGGGGGAGATCAGAGCAGATTTAGGGTCTACACTTCAAGCTGGAAGGTGTAAATTCCAGCACAAGGAGACATACCCCCACTAGCTCTGATCAAACTAGCACATTAAAAACAGAGCGTAGCCACAGCAACATGAGAAGGGGGAGGGGCTAGTCATCCCAAGCAGGCACCGAACATCCTGGATGGGTTCATACTCAGGGCAACTAGCCACTCATGCCAGAGCAGCTATGCTCTATTTTTAGCACATAGCTCAGAAAATGCTATCATGGGTATGTCTCCTGAAGCTGGAATTTACATCTCCAGCTCAAAGTGTAGATGTACCCATAGTTGTATTTATCCACAGAAGCAGCACAACATGGCTAGTGGCAGTGAAAGTTTCCCTACCCTTCTCCTTAGACCAGTACTTGAGTATTTAAAAAAAAGAAGTAAAAGAATGCTGTTCTGGCCTCCAAAAAAAATGCCAGAATGGCATATACTTTTTTACTGCATACCTGTTGCCCCAGCTGCAGGGGAGGGAGACCACAATGAAGCCCGTGGTGAAGGACAGCACCCTAGACAGGCTGTCCAGGCCATCAGCCCAGAGTAGTAGATCCCAGGATCCCTGGTGCACCAAGGACAGCAAGTGCTACTCAGGCTGGTGCAGTGCAGCCATTTGCTCATCACCCTGCTGTGGCCCAGGTCCCACCATGGAGAAGAGATCGAGCCACTCACAGAGGCAGGGGAAGGAGGCCATTGCATATGTCCAGTGCTGAGCAGATGCATCGGGGTCCAGGGTGCTTGAATCCTAAAAGAAGAGTACTCCCCCCAAAAGTGCCAGATCAGCATTCTGGACCAAGTGCTGCCTTAGATACTTTCCTGGAGAGTCTATCTCCATGGGGAAGGAAGTGGTTGTCCCTATGGCTTTGTCTTCATTGCATACTAACCTTGTGCTCAGCTTAGTTTTTCCCCATTAACACGGTACATGTTCTCACACCCACATACTTCCATCAGTGCCACATGGTAAGGCAGCCACAATGCCCTGAACAATAGGGTAGAACTTGAGGTAACTTTTAATGCACATTGCTATCACAAGGTTAATAAGGTGTACCCACAACAATCTACATATTATGGTCCTCCAATCCATCTCATGGGCATGCATTCCTGTGTACTACCTTGCATCTCCCTGTGCTTTGACCCCTGACTGGAAGTAGTCTACCTTTACATCCCTCAGCTTAGTATCCTTGGGCCCACCGTGCTTGCAGTTTCTCCAGTTTCATCCATCTCTGATGTTTGGATCAGCAGAACAATGTCTCCTGCTAAGCCTGTGGATCAACATTCAGCCACTGGCCATATGAATACACCAGAATCTTGGTGCGGTTTTGGGTGGAAGTGAGCCAAACCCACAACATTAACAGTAAAAAGAAGAACATTGGACTGTGTGAAGGTATATCTCAGCAACTGTGATCAGTCAAAATGGTCAGAAGTGCAGGGCTCAGAGTGAAATACCAAAAGGACATAGAGAAGAATAAGACAGCTGGTGCTATACCAACAACCTTTCCACTTTACAGTTACTGGACTGTGTTCGAAGCAGTCACATGAGCACGGAGCCCCATTTCAGCATGGACAGATGTGTAGAGCCAGACAGGTGTGGATCCAGAACTTGAATGACTGCAAAAGCTTGATCCAGCCCACCCCAGACAGACAGCAATGAGAAGGAGAGGTTGAAGAGGAAGAACGGTAATGGCACTATCTTCAGAGATTAACTTGGCTCTGATTCATAGGAGTTTTCCTTTATATGTTCCAAGAAGAGCACAGCACAGTAAAGGTTTCCCACACAGAAGAAACAGAGGAGGACTCCGCATCTAAGACTGGACAGATGGAGGCTGCCATTTTTATTGTTATTATGGAGGAAAATAAAAAATATTTGGGCAGGTTCTTAGCCAACAATAATCGTAGCTTTGGCTTCAACTTCAGAGCAGAGCTCATCCACCACCCACTTCCCAAGCCGTAAAACTTTGTGTGTATTTTTGCTTATCCTAACTGCAGCTTCAGTCTGAGTGGATGCAGCACCATTACACTAGTCCATCCCTCACTTCTCCTACTTCTTTCTCTCCCAATCACACTATCCAAAGTGCCAGACAAATGGAGAACAAAAATGCAAACCAGTACTCTACAGTTTGGAGGTTTTGAAGAACAGGTTGGACAAACACCTGTCAGGGATGGTCTAGGTTTACTTGGTCCTGCCTCAGAACACAAAAGGCTGGACTTGATGACTTTACAAGGTTTATTCCAGCCCTATATTTCTATGATTCGATGATTTATGCCCCCACCAAAAGGGAAGTTACAGTGAACAATGCTGAATGGCACTCACTGCCACCCAAATCATTGCAAGTTAAGACACCCTTCCACTAGTGCAGAAGCCAGTTTATAACTGATCTGATTTCAGTCCATTCCTGCAGAGTAATAAAATACAAATTTTCATTCAGTAAAAATTCCAGACAGTCACTGAGATTCCTTGGTATGCCTCCCTCTGCTGCCTTTGTAACTTAATCTCAGTCCAGTCACTTAGCAGTTAATCTGTCACAACAAGACTCAAAGATATCCTTGATACCAAACGGAAGGGCTCATCCCTGATGCCTGGAATAATTGGTCCATCTTCCATTCTGGTGTCTGAAGAAGCACAGCTTTTTATAAGGTTTCAAGAGCCTTATAAGGTTTCAACAGCCTGAGAATGGTGCAAGTTTGCTGCCATGTCATCCAGTAACTGCCCATCTCTTCCCCCGCCCTCCAAAAAAAGGGTTGGGATAGTTGGAAGGTAAAATTCACTCACAATTTCTTCTCCAGGGATAACTCCTTTATAAAAGTTCTCAGCAGGAAGAAGCTTGATGGCAGAATGAGTAAGCTAAGGGAATAGCATGCTTTTTTGAGGTAAAAATGGTTACTTTTTACTTGTAGTTGTATAGTCAGGGAATAAAACTGTATGAATTCAAGGGTGCATACCAAGTTTTTTCCCACTGTCTGTCAGGAAAAATTACAACACTCAAACTTGTCAAGGCCTGGCAAGCAGGCTCAGTGACAGGATTGTGAATTGGAGAGCAAATTGGAGAGCAAAACAATGGAGAACGGAGAAGCAGGGATGATTTGATAATGGAGGTAAAAAGAAGTGCTCAAGGCAATCACAAAAGCACATAGACTTGTAGAATAAATGAGGGAAGGAGATAGAGAAATGAAGAACTGAGGACAAGGAGATTGAGGAGAAGTGATCTGCAGCTTTAGGCACCTAAATACTTTTGAAAATCTGGTCCCTAATACCTATGCAGTCACAAAGGCCAATATTGCCCTGTGTTATCTTAAAAGCCAAGGCTTCTAGATCAAAATCAAACCAGAATTTGAAGACTATGTTCTTACCACAAATGAAGTTTGAAACCAGAAATTCAGATCCTGGTCATTTATACACAACTAGTTTTGAAAAAATGCCTCTCCATTGATTGTAGAGTACTTTTCTTTTTAGTGTTAGGAAGCTGTTTTCTAAGGTGTATATTAGTCTGTTTTCCAGTTCTCAGGCTATAAGAATTTCTGTAAGCCAACTCCTACAATTCTCTGGGTTGCATTGCCAAAAAAGTAAGTGGAACTGGAGTTCCCCCAAAAGAAGGGCCCGATTCATTAAACTTCTGGGCATGGCTTATGCTCCAAAAATGTGGAATTTATGAGCATAAAATGAACTCGCGTAGAAACACTTCTCATTAGATATCTCCAAGTACATCGCAACTACAAAGGTGTAGAAAGGGGCCCAAACCACAGCCCTGAATTCTGTGGAAATCTGGATCCAAACTAATTCAGGCCCGTCACTACAGTGTAAGCGTTCTTGAAACACTGGAATAGAAGCATGTACGCGCTTCCATGTAATTATTTCAATGTAACCTGACTGGGGGGCGGAGAAACTGGTAAAATCTCCCCCCTCATCCTCCCCTCCCCAAAAAAAAAACATTATCCATCTCTGGAACCAATCTGACTTCAAAACTTTTGATGTACTGAAATTGTCTAAGAAGAACATGCCACCAGCCCTTATACCTCAGTCCTTCTCCCTCCAGGGTGGAGGCAGGAGATGTCCAACCATTGCCTGTTCTCACCAAGTATTCCACCTCCCATCACCATCACCACCACCCACCCACTCACACAATCGTGTATGTTTATGATCACGAACAGCTCCTGATCGACAGAGGCAGATGTTCTCTGGATGGCAAGCCTTCCCAGAAGAGAGGTCCAGTGAGTAGATGGATACCCTTCTCCCCCACCTTCACCCTCTAGCTTTTTCTCCTGTTCTGAGGGGATGTCAATCTCAGATGGTCGGACTGCTTTCCTCACAAATCTCTCTTGACCAATTCAAGTACCATACACACATGTGTAAAATTGCTAATAGACTTGAGTCTGATTCAAACTTTCATATGCTAGGGCCTTCTTTATATGGGAAAGTTTTACCAGTTACACCAATATAGCTATAGAAGTGTAGAGTTATACCAGTATCTCTCCACATGGGTGGGTGGGTGGGAGAGACACACTTATTTCCATGTGAAAGAGTGGCTTTTTTTTAGCTTCCCTTTATGCTGCCTGGGAGGGGGGTTAACTAAACAGTCCCTCTTAAGATAGAATAAGAATGTGAACATATGGGGTTACACAAGGATAACTATATCTATTTAAAGTTGCAGCCTAGGTTATACCAAAAAAGCTTTCCCAGGTAGACAAGGCATGGGAACTAATATAAGCTAAAATAGGGTGTGTTTTTTCTCCAGAGCCTTCAGGGCCATACAATTGTTTGTTTAAATTTCTAAAATAATGCAAAGCAACCTGTGGAACAATTCCCAGTCAACCTGTGGAACTCCTTGCCTGAGGAGGTTGTGAAGGCTAGGACTATAACAGGGTTTAAAAGAAAACTAGATAAATTCATGGAGGTTAAGTCCATTAATGGCTATTAGCCAGGATGGGTAAGGAATGGTGTACCTAGCTTTTGTTTGTCAGAAGAGAGATCACTTGATCATTACCTGTTAGGTTCTTTCCACCTGGGGCACCTGGCATTGGCCACTGTTGGCAGAGAGAATACTGGACTGGATGGACCTTTGGTCTGACCCAGTATGGCCATTCTTATGTTCTTAACAATCACTGCAACATTAGTCACAATCACAAAGCAAGAGGGTTGGTTACTCAGTCAATATTGTATACTTTAGATTTGGAATAAAGCAACACTAAAAGCAGCAAGTAGATAGTTTCTGAGCCTCCATGTGGATGTAAGAATACCACCTGCAAATAAAAAGAGGCCAAACCCACAACTTGAAGCTGGAGCCAAATTTTCCCAATGATACAGGAAATTTGAAGCCATTGTTCTGGTTAGTCTCCTTTTCAAGAAAGTCCAGAGCCATGAAGTTCAGATCTGAACTTCTTCAACGTTTATTGGGTTTGGATCCAACATTAAGGCACAAACTCTATCCTCTAAACCGGGGGGGAAAAAACCCATGTCAAGGCTGAATCCCCACTCTTTCACTCCAAGTGCAGAAGGTGGGGGCCTGCAAGGATTCTAAAAATTAATACTTGCCACTCCAGACTTGTATTAAACTCCCAAGGTTACAGCTTTTCTCTGACCTTGGCTTGGTAAACGCTGCTACCACCCAAATGCAAAAAAAACCCCAACCCTTGGACCCAGGTAGGAACACTTGGGAATTCCTCCCTGTGGAGTACCCTCAAGCCCTTTCAGCCCCTCTCTCCACGGGGAACAGCTGAGAAAGAAAACAAAGGAAATTAGCTGTTGCCACCAGCTAATCAAACCGCATATGCACAAACCTCTTAGAACACCAAAAATCCAATCCTGTTCTTAAAGGTACATTTTATTAAAAGTAAAAAGGAAGAAAATACATCTGGAACTTAGGCTTTTGCTAGATTTTTAAAAGAGCAATGCCAAAAATTAAGCACCTAAATAGCTTTCTTGGGGGTTCAGCTTAAAGGTTACAAGCAAACAAAAGCATCTGGGGTTAGCACAGAGGAGTCCACAAGCCTTAAAAAAATAAACAGAAATAAACCTAATAGTGTCTTCCTAAACATTCCTAATTTACTTACATATTTGGGTTGTTAAATGTAGTTCTAGATATGACCTGATGGTTTTTATATCTGGTTCAGACTTTACAAAGCATTCCTGCTTTTAGCATTGCTGCTCCATGTCTCCTTCTCTGGAGAACAACCAACAAAGGGACAGTTTCTTTCCCAATCTTAAAGTTCTACCTTCCCCTTGGCTCTTTTGCTCAGGTGCCCACTTCCTTTTCTTTACCTGGAGGACTTTTAACCCTTTACAGGTAAAGCAAGCAGAGAACAGCTACCAAGAGGGATTTTACAGCTAACTGGCTGGCTGGGTGTCCATCAAAGGGAGCTACCCCCATAGGCGCCAACTTTTCCCAGCGCCGATGGGCACTCGCCCCCAGCCCCGCCCCGACTCCATCCCTACCCCGCTCCCTCCTGCCCCCATTCCAACCCCTTTCCCAAAGTCCCCGCCCCAACTCCACCCCCTCCCTGCCCCTATGGACTCCTTCCCCAAATCCCCGCCCTGGCCCTGCCTCTTCCCAGAGCGCACCACGTTCCCCCTCCTCCCCCCTTCTTCCCAGTGCTTACTGCCGTGAAACAGTTGTTTCACAACAGCAAGCGCTGGGAGCTAGTGGGAGAAGTGGGGACGCGGCGCGCTTAAGGGAGGAGACAGAGGCGAAGCAGAGGTGATCTGGGGCGGGGGGAGCGGGGTGGGGAGCTGCCGGTGTGTGCAGAGCACCCACCAAATTTTCCCTGTGGGTGCTCCAGCCACAGAGCACTCACGGAGTCGGCATCTATGGCTGCCCCCTCACACACACACACACACACACACACACACTTCATTTATCACAACCTATGAGTCACTTGTATGATTAAATCAAATGTCATTTGATTTACTAGGACCAGCAACAAACTTTTCTGTCTTTTCCCTCAGATTCTACATTTAAAAAAAAAAAAGAGAGCGAGAGAGAACTGGGACCCTCTGTAAATACATTGTGTATTTCCTGGTATATGTTACACAGCTTAACAGGTACTTACAACAAGCATATTTTCTTAATTTTCCAAAAATTGTTTTAAAATGAAATAACCAAAAACTGCTTATGCCTGCAAAGGTCCAATAAGCACGTATTTAGGACAGGAGTTCCTTAGAATTTAGCATTCATAATCAAGTGCCTTCCAGCATTCATATCCTTCAACGTCTATGTTAATTAACTTGTTAGATGTTAACGTGACCAACAAATTATCAATAGGAACTGCTGCACGGGAGCTCTGAATCCTAAATCTTGTAATTTGAAGTTTAGAAAGACCAAGGGGTTACAACAATGCTGAATTGATATGCTGAGCTTTAAGAACATTTTAAACATTTGGATCATTGTCTTTAAATGTAACAGATCAGTACTTCTTTAAAATGGACATTGTGCAGATCACTGGGTGTGTCACATTACAGTGAAAAGATTTTTGCTGAAATGGGACTGGGACATGAGATAGGCAGCTGATTAAATGGAAAGCAAGGAGCCTTGGGCAAAATGAGCTTTAGAGTGGCAGACAAGCAATAAGAAAAATTTAGACGGAGTTTTATAGCAAACTTTTCTGGATTTGAGTTATCACTTTAAATAGAAATTTCATTATCAGTTCTTCCAAATATTCCATGGTACTATCAAGCCAGCCAGCCCAAAGCAGTAGTGGAACGGGGACAATGTAACATAGCCAAACACTGGGTCTTTATCAGTGTTGCCAACTCACATGATTTTGTCATGCGTCTCATGATAATTATCATTTTCCTTAAAGCCCCAGCTCCTGGAGTTAAGTGGATATGTGATTATTTCAGCCTTCATTCTTAAAGAAAAAGTAAGCTTCTAGCCCTTGTGGCTGTGTGGAGAAAGCTTCAATATGTGACCCCAGTGCATCCTAAAGGCACATAAAGCAGAAGACAAATAAAAAGAACAACAAATCTATTATTTTTATATAATCTCATGATTTTAAAGCTAATCTAATGATTTCTGGTGAGCCTGACTCATGAATTTTGAACATTTGGGGTTGGCAATACTGTTTATTGAACAAGAAAATTGTGGTAATGTAAACATGGCTAGGCTACCAGGGATTAATACAAAATCACTCTGTGACACTCTGTACCCCAAGGCAAAACCCTGGCACCCCCATATTCATCATGGTGATATGATTATATGGTTATGATATAATTATATGTTTTGTACAAAGTATGCCTTGTGAGGTACCCTTTTAAGAACCAAGGGACACCCAATGAAATTAACAGGCAGCAGGTTTAAAACAAACAAAAGGAAGTACTTCATCACACAAAGCAGTGTCTTCCTGTGGAGCTCATTGCCAGGGGATGTTGTGAAGGCCAAAAGTGTAACTGGGCTCAAAAAATAATTAGATAAATTCATGGAGGATAGATCCATCAATTGCTATTAGCTAAGATGTTCAGGGATGCAACCCCATGCTCTACGTGTCCCTAAACCTCTGACTGCCAGAGCTGGGCCTGGACAATAAAGGAAGGATCACTCAATAGTTGTCCTGTTCTGTTCATTCCCTATGAGGTATCTGGCATCAGCCACTATTGGAAGACAGAATATTTGGCTAGATGGACGATTGGTCTGGCCCAGTTTGGCCATTCTTATATTCTTATAAATAAACAACTAATTTTTGTTTAGCAAGCTTGACGTTTTGAGAGATTTATTTATTTGAATAATCACTATCACAACAAATGTTTTAAAGTGCATGCTGGGCTTTGGATTGAATATAAAATACAATGGGCTCCTACACTGAGGAAACTAGATGTATTTATTCTTAAATTGAATCTAACCATATAAAACGGTCTCATTAAGTAGACTAGAAATCTGATGTATTGGGCCCCCATGTGGTTTATCTTTAATATTTGTGAGTTCAATTACTGTTTTTGAAAAGCAAGGAATTACTCATTGCAACCCTAATGCTATATTTATTCAGGATTTAGGCCTATTTTAAGATTAGACCTGTCTTAATTGTACTAAACTATAAACAATGTTGGAGCCAGGGTATTGAAATTCTTGATTATATATCTCTGGCATTTGCATGTAGCAAAGCTGTGAAGAGGAACAAGAAAATATTAACATACTTGTAATATTTTAACTGTGAAAGAATCAGCCTCTTGCTACTGAGTGAATTAAACCAGAGGACTTCTGTGAAACTTACAACATATTTTTATTATGTAACATATTAGTTTTCTGATGGATAAAGTTATAAAAACTGTACTAGAAAGTAAGAGGTATCATTTGGAGACAAAACCTCCCAGCTACCTCTTTATACATGACTTATGGAGAGAAATTAATTGCAATAAAAAGGAAGATCAAAAGACACAAGTCATTTTAGGGGCTAGCAGCGCACCACATACTGTAGATGGTGAAATAAATGGAACAATCATTCCTGCTCTTTTTCCCTGCAAGCCTCAACCCTGCACCACCTATAGACTTGATAAAGTCTGCAGAAAGGAAGGCCTGTTCCGCTAAGTCTTAAGCTCTGTGGAAAGAAGGTTGCTCTTCTGCAGACACTATATTGCAATTTTGATTGACGTTCTGGTCTTCAGTAAAAACCTATATAGGCGGGTTACTGCTTCCTATAAAAGCTCCTTACAAAATCGCTTTCACCTTTCTTCCTGTAACTGTATATTAAACACATATGTATACACATATTTTTGTGGCTTAATGTATTTTCTTCATTAATTGAACAGTTCATAAGCAGATTCCAGTCTTATTGCTCTTTGGAGCCTTTTAATTCAGTGCATTGGAGCTATTGCGCCAAGCATAAATTCCATCCAACACATATCAGAGAAGTACAACACATTCTATTTTGACTTTACATTAAATGCTTTGTATATTAAATAATTTGTCTGATTAATTTTGTGTATTACCTTAGCAATTAATAAAGAATGATTAATAGCAATAGCTGCTCTGAGGAAAAAATGTGTAATTCTTAAGAAAATGTTTGACTTTGTCAGTCAGGAAAATAACCTACACTATATTTGTCATGACAGATCAAATCAGTAAGATGTCCAGTGTGAGATTTACTCAGGAGTTGACCTCTGTCTTTGTGCACACACATGCTCATTAATTGTAATCAGAGTTACACATGAATAAGGGCAGCAGATTTTATTATTTGTTAATGGTTTTCAGCAGCACACATAAACTGTGCTTTCCTAACATAAAAAGTCAAAGTCCCTCCCCCAGAGCACACAATCCCTAAATTAAGGTGTTCAAATGATCTTACCCTTATAGTGGATCATCGCTTTGTACAAGAGATTAACATAGTCTTCTCACTCTCCTCACAGAAAGCACAGGCAGAATCAGGGTATCTGATCCTGTATTCTTTGCTCACTCAAAATTCCCCTATCAAGTCAATGCAATTAAAGTATGCAGGATCAGGTCCTAAACGTGATAGAATACATAGCATCATCCTGGCTAACACTAGATCACTGGGTGGGGTGGCAAACAAAAACCCCATGATCTTCCAAATTAGAATGGCCTATATTCTGGAAAGATTATTTTCATTTTTCTTATTAACTCTAATGTATTAGCATCTGAATATTGACTTTCATACAAGAAATAAGCATGTGTTTATCCATTTAGTTTTTATATCACACCCATCACTACGGCACTGGAGCCCCTTAAAAGTCTATAGATGTGCAATGCAAAGGAAATCTTGAGTTTAATTAAATCAAATCAAAAGAGTATATTTTAAGAAAATGCTTTATAATGAAAATCTGAGATGTGATTGTTTCAGCTATTCTTTGATGAATTTTTTTTGTAAATTTCTACCTAAAACTGAACACACAGTGTCATGGAATCCAGACACTTGATTACAGGCTGTTGCTATCAAGGGAGAACCATTCTAAGAATGCAGAAGCTAAAAATGGTTTTGTTTCTGTTTTTTATACAGACATGTTTGAAATTCTAGCTCACCACACACTGAAGGGAGGTTGAAAAACTCACCCCTTAGGTTATATTCTAGCTGGAAAATAAATCCTTATCACAGGGTGTTTCTGTAAAGTATTTCACAGCATTACTTTTTAATCACAGTATTTCCTGGATATTTCATAATTGCTGTGTTTATAATGAAAATTAATTCAGTTACGTATATGGCTCAGTTCATGAAACCTCTGACAGAATGAAAAAGGTATTTGGCAAGTCCTAACTAGTGTTCTCTGATCTTTCAGGTACTGTTGACTTTAAAAGGTATTAAACAATTGAGAGCTCAGGCAGAAAAATCAAATCTCATTGGAAACAAAAAGATCCTGCTCCTGAAAAGTGAGGGTGGAAGGGCCGGGAATCAGGTGGAAAACATCCTATTTACTACTGCAATAAAGTCAGTATTTAGCCAAACCTCAGACACAGAATTAACTTAAATTAATTTTAGCTTTTGCTGCTGCTAACAACTAATGAAATCTGATACACTTCAGGTAAGAAAAACAGAGCACTTGATTGCCCTTAGATCTTGGGAAACCATGGAGACAATAGGGGTAAATATTGTATTGTAGCAGAGAAATAAATTCTTAGCTGAGGCTGAAAAATGTTCTGTTGAGGGTGGGTGAGAGTGTCAAGATGTGGGGTGTGTTCTTCTATGTGGCTAAATCTTTTCCACGTTTTTTCCTTAGACCAGGGGTCCCCGCTGCGATGCCCGCAGGCGCAATGGCGCCCGCTGGGGCAGTTGTGTGTGCCCGCAGGACAATGCACCACCGAAATGGTGCCGCCAAGCGCAGCCACCTGAGAACCGCCTGGCGAAATACCACCGAGAACCGTTGCCAATTCTCGGCAGCATTTCGGCGGCGAGGCTTCTTTGCGCTGCCGCTTCTCGGCTGCATTTCAGTGGTGGGGTGTTTGGCGCCCGCCACAGTCTGTTGGGAATAGGAATGTGCTATTCCCACAGAAAGGATGGGGACCACTGCCTTAGACTGTTATCTCATTATTCATCTCTACATGGCCAGATTTCTAAAAGAGCTCAGCCCGCAACAGTTCCCATTGATCTGGAGCAGAGCGCTTTTGAAAGTCCATCCCACAGTTCTGTAAGTGTACAAGTGCTGCAGAATAGGCAGGACGTACCAAGTAAAGAAAGCAGTTCTTGCACTGAAGACGTTACAACCTGAGCACCTAAAAGCACAAGCAGGTACAATGCAGATACCAAAAAGACAAACATAATTGGAATTAATTTGCAAACTGGACACCATTAAATTAGGCTTGAATAAAGACTGGGACTGGATGGGTCATTACACAAAGTAAAAACTTTTCCCCCTACTGTTACTCACACCTTCTTGTCAACTGTTTGAAATGGGCCATCCCAATTATCACTACGAAAGGTTTTTTCTCCTGCTGATAATAGCTCACCTTAATTGATTAGTCTCCTTACAGTTGGTATGGCAACACCCATTTTTCCATGTTCTCTGTGTATATCTATCTTCCTACTGTATTTTCCACTGCATGCATCCGATGAAGTGGGTTTTAGCCCACGAAAGCTTATGCCCAAATAAATTTTAGTCTCTCTAAGGTGCCACAAGTCCTCCTCTTTTTTTTTTTTTTTTTTTGGCTGATACAGACTAACACAGCTACCACTCTGAGATATGTGTATGTGGTAATTAAACTTCACAAATGAGTGGATTTCTGAGGAGAGATTTGGAGGAGTAAGAGGCTCAATATGTGAAGGCAAAGAATAGAGTAGTTTCCAATTACCTTAGCTGCCTTTCACTGCTTAACGGAGATTATTACTAATATCTCAGACCAGAGGAATATGTAAGGCCTGTAACATTTGCATTCCTTCCAGAGCAAAACAGCAGCCAGCAAGAGATAGAGAAGTCTCTTGGGGCGAGTCTACACTGGCAACGCTAACGCACTGCTGCGGCAGTACTTTAACGTGGCTTGTGTAGTCACGGCAAAGCGCTGGGAGAGAGCTCTCCTAGCGCTCTAAAAAACCCACCTCCACGAGAGGTGTAGCTATAATCGCTGTGAACACAGCTCCCAGCGCTGGTGCACTGTTTACACCGGTGCTTTACAGTGCTGAAACTTGTTGCGCTCAAGGGGGTGTTTTTTTCACACACACACCCCGAGCGAGAAGCTTTCAGCGCTGTAAATTGCCAGTGTAGACAAGCCCTTAGGGTTAGTCCTATGACTACACTTAAAATGCGACAGCTGCGCCACTGAAGTACTTCAGCGTACACACTCAGTACAGTGATGGGAGGGGTTCTCCCATTGCTATCTTCCCAAGAGGTGGTAGCTAGGTCAACAAAAGAATTCTTCCATCAACCTAGCACTGTCAACACCCAGACTTCGGTCAGCTTAACTATGTCACTAAGGGGTGTAGCTCGGTCTACTTATCTTTATAGTGTAGACTTGGTCATTGCAGGCACAAACTATTGCATCAGGAATCATGTTATGACATACTAGTCTACCAAACCTGTTATGGAGCCAAACCATATTTTTAGTAGTTTTACTGTTTTATAACAGCCAGGGCCTATTGATGCTATGGCTTACTGTTCTGGCATTATATTTGCCTGTGTAAAGATCAGTCTTCATTCCTGATTCTAAAAGAATTGGTATTACATATAAGCAATGAGTTAAATGCAAATATTCAGTAGAAGAGGGATGAAAAGAGTAAGGAAGGACTTCAATAGCTCAGACACAGGTGAGAGGTTTATTGCAGGAGTGGGTGGGTGAGATTCTGTGGCCTGCATTGTGCAGGAGGTCAGACTAGATGATCATAATGGTCCCTTCTGACCTTAATATCTATGAATATTCCCTGAAACCCACTAATGTTTGGAAACCTGGAACAAATACATCTACATAGCAAGCAGCCCACAGCACCGAGTCTCAGAGCCCAGGTCGACAGACTCAGGCTTGTGGGGCTTGCACTACAGTGCTAAAAATAGCTGTGTTGACATGGCAGTTTGGGCTGGAGCTCAGGCTCTGAAGCCTAGAGAGTGGGGGTGGGGTCTGAGACGCACTGCTGCAGGCTGTGTAGACATACCCTGAGAGATTAAGCTGCTATTGGATGACCCCTTCTATAGGCTTAGGACATATTTTGGTTGCCATTTCTGGAAGATGTCTCCTGGAAGGTAGTATTTTCTGGAATTATAATACAATGCTGCTATTTGGTGTAGACATGAATCCTGGTAAAAATCTAGTTTCAAATTAGTAGCCCCATGCAGGGCTTCTAGAATTTTATCTTTTATTGGGACTACGTAAACCATGCCCAAACATGTTCAAGTGACGCTAGACTGCTAGTCTTCACTTCAGTCTATAAAACATGTTGGTACAGCTAGGCATATTTGGTCCACCATTTGGTAACATTAATATAATTGGCTCTCTCTATGCTCAAGACAGATTCAGGACTGAAATATCAGGGCTGTTACAGACACAAACTAAGGTGGAGTAGAAGAGCTGTATAGGGAGAAAAATTGTGCATGATCTTCCTGTGCTGTATGAATTTCTATCCATTGTTATTTGTCCCATATTTGCCATGTGAGCATGAAATTACTCTTTATAAAATGAGTCCACTATTCATATGCTAAACATCCACAGAATTTAGCATGAAAACTCTTGGCAAGATACAACTGAAAAATAAAGAAGACAGAAAATGAATTTTAAACTTCCTTTTATGCTATTGCTTCCCACTGAGATACAGTTCAGCTACAGAAAAGTGTTAAATTAAAAGGAAATTATGTATTAACAAACTTACACAGAAATATCATTGAGTTGAGTGTATATCTATAACATGATAACTTTGCAATTCCAAAATTTCAGAGAATGTTGTAAGCCTCAAATGACCAGAACCCTATTGACTTGGGGAGGGGAAATTAGAAAACAAAAGAGGAAAGTGGGGAATCCCTGGAACCTCTGCCATCTGATTAACATAGCCACAGCTTCAAGTACCTCTGCAATTGTCTACAGAGGAAACAACTGATTGATGGCACCAATTGATGCCTTCCAACATAACAATACCCCATCTCTATCTTTGCTCATCTTCCCAATACAGCTTAACATGTTGACAGCCTGATAATGTCTTATCTCCCAGAAAAATGATAGTGGTGGGAAGGGAATGGGGGCATGCACACGGCCTCTGGTATGAAGAGGGAGAATGAGGGATCCTGCTATGGGGCCGAGGGTATACACAGACCCTACCATAGGAAGGAAGGAAGGAATGGCAGACAAAGAATAGAATAAAGAAAAGGAGTACTTGTGGCACCTTAGAGACTAACCAATTTATTTGAGCATGAGCTTTCGTGAGCTACAGCTCACTTCATCGGATGCATACCGTGGAAACTGCAGCAGACTTTATATATACACAGAGAATATGAAACAATACCTCCTCCCACCCCACTGTCCTGCTGGTAATAGCTTATCTAAAGTGATCATCATGCTCAAATACCGATGAAGTGAGCTGTAGCTCACGAAAGCTCATGCTCAAATACAACCTGATGATCACTTTAGATAAGCTATTACCAGCAGGACAGTGGGGTGGGAGGAGGTATTGTTTCATATTGTATATATAAAGTCTGCTGCAGTTTCCACGGTATGCATCCAATGAAGTGAGCTGTAGCTCACGAAAGCTCATGCTCAAATAAGTACTCCTTTTCTTTTTGCGAATACAGACTAACACGGCTGTTACTCTGAAACCTGTCAAAGAATAGAATAGTTTCTAATGACCCCACCATGTGGAGAAAGGGGAATTGAATGCAAACCGAGACCCTGGAATAGGGGGAAATTGAAGGACCTGTTATGGAGGAAGGGGAGAAGTGGGGCTTGAGAGGAAGGGGCGTGCACACGGAGTCCCTGCCATGGAGAGTGTACACAGAGCTGCTGGAATAGGCATGGAATGGGGGACCCTGCTACATATAGGAGGAGGAGGGTAGGCAGGGCAAATACCAGAGTGTATGGAGGGAAGTTTGGGGGTTGTTGCAGGGAGTCCCCAAAATGAAGGAGGATGGGGGAGATACAAGGAGCCGCTGGTGCGGGCAGTAAGCTCAGCCTACTCAAGCTACAAAGTGTGCAACCTCCTACATTAACAATAATATACTGTAATCTTTGGGGGAGCAGGGGCTCTCATGGAGCCAGGCCCCAGCTAGCCTAGCATTTAAAGAGAGCAAAGAGATTACAAAAGCTGGGCCCTAACAGATATGGTGATTGGAGGCAGTAGGTTCCCAGAACAATGCTCTAAAGCAGGAGTGGGCAAACTTTTTGGCCCGCGGGCCACATCAGGGTGTGAAACTGTATGGAGGGCTGGGTAGGGAAGGCTGTGCCCCCCACACAGCCTGGCTCCCACCCCCTATTCGCCCCTCCCACTTCCTGCCCCCTTACTACCCCCCTCAGAGCCCCCGACCCATCCAACCTCCCCACTCCTTGACCCCCTCCTGGGATCCCCACCCCCTGACAGGTCCCCCGGAACTCCCAATCCCTATCCAACCCCCCCGTTCCCCGATCCCTGACCACCCCAGAACCTCCACCCCATCCAAATGCCCCTTGCTTCCTGTCCCCTGACTGCCCCACAGGACCCCCTACCCAACCCCCCCGAACGCCGCACTCATGTGCCGCTGCTGCCCCCTTACCATGCCGCTCAGAGCAGCAAGAGCTCACAGCCCCACTGCCCAAGTGGCATGCTGAGGCTGCGTGGGAAGGGGAACAGCGGGGGAGGGGCCGGGGCGAGCATCCCAGGCCAGGAGCTCAGGGCAGGACGGTCCGCAGGACGGATGTGGCCCGCAGGCCATAGTTTGCCCACCTCTGCCCTAAAGAAACACAGATTCTAGAATGTCTCTGGAAATAAAAAGTCCCCACATTATATCTGAACAACAACAAAACAAATTATTACAAGATTGTAAGAAGGAAACTGACTGAAGAAGTTTGACTAAAGAGAAATAATGGAAGCAGATTGAAAGAGATAAAGTTTGAAAATAAGAAAGAAAGCAAATGGTCAACTCAAGGGCCTCTCTTCTGTTCTGCAGTCTCCAATATACAGGAACTCTCACTTAACGTTACAGTTATGTTCCTGAAAAATGCAACTTTAAGCGAAATGATGTTAAGCGAATCCAATTTCCCCATAAGACTTAATGTAAATGAGGGGATTAGGTTCCAGGGAAATTTTTTTCACCAGACAAAAGACTATATATATATATACACACACACACACACACAGAGTCTAAGTTTTAAACAAACAATTTAATACTGGTACAGTGATGATGATTGTGAAGCTTGGTTGAGGTGGGGGAGTCAGAGGGTGGGATATTTCCCAGGGAATGCCTTACTGCTAAATGATGAACTAGCAATTGGCTGAGCCCTTAAGGGTTAACTCTCACACTCTACAAGGCAGCAGGAAAGGAGGAAGGGCAGACAGAGACAGAGACACAAATCCTGTGTAATGACAGGTTTCAGAGTAGCAGCCATCTTAGTCTGTATTCGAAAAAGAAAAGGAGGACTTGTGGCACGTTAGAGACTAACAAATTTATTTGAGAATAAGCTTTCGTGAGCTACAGCTCACTTCATCAGATGCATTCAGTGGAAAATACAGTGGGGAGATTTATATACATAGAGAACATGAAACAATGGGTGATACCATACACACTGTAACGAGAGTGATCACTTAAGGTGAGCTATTACCAGCAGGATAGCGGGGGGGCGGGGGGATCTACAACCTTTCCTGAAGGACGACCCATTCACTCTCACAGATCTTGGGAGACAGGCCAGTCCTTGCTTACAGACAGCCCCCCAACCTGAAGCAAATACTCACCAGCAACCACACAACAGAACCACTAACCCAGGAACTTATCCTTGCAACAAAGCCCGTTGCCAACTGTGTCCACATATCTATTCAGGGGACACCATCATAGGCCCTAATCACATCAGCCACACTATCAGAGGCTCGTTCACCTGCACATCTACCAATGTGATATATGCCATCGTGTGCCAGCAATGCCCCTCTGCCATGTACATTGGTCAAACTGGACAGTCTCTACGTAAAAGAATAAATGGACACAAATCAGACATCAAGAATTATAACATTCAAAAACCAGTTGGAGAACACTTCAATCTCTCTGGTCACTCGATTACAGACCTAAAAGTTGCAATTCTTCAACAAAAAAACTTCAAAAACAGACTCCAACGAGAGACTGCTGAATCGGAATTAATTTGCAAACTGGATACAATTAACTTAGGCTTGAATAGAGACTGGGAGTGGATGGGTCATTACACAAAGTGAAACTATTTCCCCATGTTTATTTCCCCACCCCACCCCCCACTGTTCCTCAAACGTTCTTGTCAACTGCTGGAAATGGCCCACCTTGATTATCACCACAAAAGGTTCCCCCCACCCCCAGCTCTCCTGCTGGTAATAGCTCATCTTAAGTGATCACTCTCATTACAGTGTGTATGGTAACACCCATTGTTTCATGTTCTCTATGTATATAAATCTCCCCACTATATTTTCCACTGAATGCATCCGATGAAGTGAGCTGTAGCTCACGAAAGCTTATGCTCAAATAAATTGGTTAGTCTCTAAGGTGCCACTAGTACTCCTTTTCTTTTTGCGAATACAGACTAACACGGCTGCTACTCTGAAATTAGTCTCCAAGGTGCCACAAGTACTCCTGTTCTTTTTGCAAATACACCCTGAGTGTGTTTGAGAGATAGAGATGAGCATTTCCCCTTTAAGTATGAAGAGTGAGGTCAGAAGTACACTGCCTTGTTAACTAGATCAGTAAGCTGAGACCGGACTACAGCTCCCTCCATCCGTGTGTCCCCCCTGGTCTCTGGAAGATGGGGTAAGCGAGGTGCAGGAGCTGGGGGGTCCACCCTGACATTAGCCTCCCTCTTCTTCCCCTCCCCCCCACACAGCAAGCAGGAGTCTCGGGGAGCCTTTCCAAGGCAGAGGGTGGGAACAGCACAGGGCAGTGGAGGGAGGGACAGCTGAACTGCCCGCAATTGGTAGCCTGCTGAGCAGCTGCTGCACAGGGAACTTACGGGAGCTGATCGGGAGGCTGACGGTCCACCCTGGTTCCAACCACCCACCAGCTAGCTACAACGGGCTGCTCTTCCTGCAAGCAGTGGACAAAGCAGGCAGCTGCCAAACGACTTAGAAGGGAGCATTGCACAACTTTAAACGAGCATGTTCCCTATTGATCAGCAATGTAACAACGAAACAATGTTAACTGAGATGGCTTTAAGTGAGGAGTTCCATATTGTATATCCACTGATTTAGAATCATAGAATCCTAGACTTTAAGGTCAGAAGGGACCATTATGATCATCTAGTCTGACCTCCTGCACAATGGCCATGGAATCTCACCCACCAACTCCTGTAACGAACCCCTAACTTATGTCTGAGCTATTGAAGTCCTCAAATCGTGGTTTAAAGACTTCAAGGTGCAGAGAATCCTCCAGCAAGTCATCCCGTGACCCATTCTGCAGAGGAAGGCAAAAAAAACCAGGGCCTCTGCCAATCTGCCCTGGGGGAAAATTCCTTCCCAACCCCAAATTTGGCGATCAGCTAAACTCTGAGCATGTGGGCAAGACTCACCAGCCAGACACCCGGGAAAGAATTCTCTGTAGTAACTCAGATCCCACCTCAATCTAACATCCCATCACAGGCCATTGGGCATATCTACAGCTAATAGTCGACGATCAATTAATTGCCAAAATTAGGCTATCCCATCATATCATCTCCTCCATAAACTTATCAAGCTTTGTCTTGAAGCCATATATGTCTTTAACCCCCCCACTGCTTCCCTTGGAAGGCTGTTCCAGAACTTCACTCCTCTGATGGTTAGAAACCTTCGTCTAATTTCAAGTCTAAACTTCCAGTTTATATCCATTTGTTTGAATTCATCTTTCTTAAACATGGGACACCAGAACTGCACACAGTATTCCAGATGAGGTCTCACCAGTGCCTTGTATAACGAATGGTACTAACACCTCCTTATCTCTGGAAATACCTCGCCTGATGCATTCCAAGATCGCATTAGCTTTTTTCATGGCCATATCACATTGGTGGCTCATAGTCATCCTGTGATCAACCAATACTCCGAGGTCCTTCTCCTCCTCTGTTACTTCCAAATAATGTGTCCCCAGTTTATAACAGGAATTCTTGTTATTAATCCCTAAATGCATGACCTTGCACTTTTCACTATTAAATTTTATCCTATTATTATTACTCCAGTTTATAAGGTCATCCAGATCTTCCTGTATGATATCCCGGTTCTTCTCTGGATTGGCAATACCTCCCAGCTTTGTGTCATCCACAAACTTTATTAGCATATTCCTGCTTTTTGTGCCAAAGTCAGTAATAAAAAGATTAAATAAGATTGGTCCCAAAACCGATCCCTGAGGAACTCCACTAGTAACCTCCTTCCAGCCTGACCCGCTGTAGTCTCCCCTTTAACCAGTTCCTTTCAGTTTTCAAATTGATCCCCATCTTTTCCAAGTTAGCTAATAATTCTCCATGTGGAACTGTATCAAATACCTTACTGAAATCGAGGTAAATTAAATCCACTGCATTCCCTTTGTATAAAAAAATCTGTTACCTTCTCAAAGAAGGATATCAGGTTGCTTTGGCACAATCTAACTTTTCTAAAGCCATGTTGTATTTTGTCCCAATTACAATTGACCTCAATGTCCTTAACTACTTTCTCCTTCAAATTTTTTTCCAAGACCTTGCATACTACAGATGTCAAACTAACAGGCCTGTAGTTACCTGGATAGCTTTTTTTACCTTTCTTAAAAATAGGAACTATGTTAGCAATTCTCCAGTAATATGGTACAACCCCTGAGTTTACAGATTCATTAAAAATTCTTGATAATGGGCTTGCACTTTCATGTGCCAGTTCCTTTAATATTCTTGGATGAAGATTATCCAGGCCCCTGGATTCAGTCCCATTAAGCTGTTTGAGTTTGGCTTCTCCCTCGGATGTGGTAATATATACCTCCATATCCTCATTCCCATTAGTTGGCCTACCATTATCCCTTAGCTCCTCATTAGCCTCATTAAAGACTGAGGCAAAGTATTTGTTTAGATATTGGGCCATGCCTAGATTATTCTTAACCTCCACTCCATCCTCAGTGTTAAGCAGTCCCACTTCTTCTTTCTTTGTTTTCTTCTTATTTATATGGCTATAGAACCTTTTACTACTGGTTTTAATTCCCTTTGCAAGGTCCAACTCTACATGGCTTTTGGCCTTTCTCACTTTATCCCTACATGTTCTGACCTCAATAAGGTAGCTTTCCTTGCTAATCCCTCCCATCTTCCAGTCTTGTAGGCTTTCTGCTTTTTCTTAATCACCTCTCTGAGAGGCTTGCTCATCCAGCTTGGTCTACAACTCCTGCCTATGAACTTTTTCCCCTTGGGATGCAGGCTTCTGATAGTTTCTGCAACTGTGACTTGAAGTAATTCCAGGCCTCCTCCGCCTTTAGATCCACAAGTTTTTCAGTCCAATTCACTTCCCTAACTAATTTCCTTAATTTTTTTTAAGTTAGCTTTTTTGAAATCAAAAACCCGAGTCACAGATCTATTTTTGTTTATCCTTCCATTTAGTTTGAACTGAATTAGCTCATGATCGCTTGAACCAAGGTTGTCCCCTACAACCATTTCTTCTATGAGGTCCTCACTACTCACCAAAACCAAATCTAAAATGGCATCCCCTCTTGTTGGTTCAGCAACTACTTGGTGAAGGAATCCATCAGCTATCATATCCAGGAAAATCTGAGCCCTATTATTATTACTAGCACTTGTCCTCCAGTCTATATCTGGGAAGTTAAAGTCTCCCCTGATCACACAATTCCCATTAGTATTTACTTCTTTTAAAATATTAAAGAGGGCTCTATCCATATCCAAATCGGATCCTGGCAGTCCATAGCACACCCCAAGCAGTAACCCAGGGGAGGCTCTAGTAGCTTTCTTCCCCAGTGTGATTTTTGCCCAGACAGACTCTGTCTTATCCTTTCCATCACTTCTTATTTCTTTATAGTCTACCTCATCATTGATATACAATACTACTCCACCACCTTTGCCTTTATTTCTGTCTTTCCTAAGCAGCACGTACCCTTCAATACCCGTACTCCAGTCATGACTACTGTTCCGCCATGTTTCTGTTGTCCCTATAATATCTGGTTTCACTTCCTGCACCAGTAGCTCTAGTTCCTCCATTTTGTTACCTAGGCTCCTTACATTAGTGTACAAACATCTTAATTTTTGCTGTTTGGCCTCGCTCACATTCTTTACCCGATTAGGAACGGACATTCTACCACCAGTATTACCTTTTAGATTGGTATGTACACTGCCCTTCAACCTTATGTCCATTCTCCTACCCACGGCTGTATCCTTTCTTACTTTGTTTTCTTCCCTCTCAAAGAGAAAAATCTGGCGTGGAGATTACCTGGACATCTCCCAACCGTCTCCCCCAGATTCCTAGTTTAAAGCTCTCTTGATCAGTTGTGCCATCCTCCATGCTAGAAGTCTATTTCCCTCCTTACTCAGGTGAAGTCCATCCCGAGAGAACAGTCCTCTCTCCATGAATGCTTTCCAGTGGCCATACATCCCAGAGCCCTCCTTATAGCACTAGTGCCTGAGCCATCTGTTGAGCACCATAATCTTGTCACACCTTTGTTGCCCTTCTCTAGGAACAGGCAGAATCCCACTGAAGATCACCTGAGCCTCGATTTCCTTAAGCGTCTTCCCCAGCCTGGCATAGTCTCCCTTGATATGTTCCAGTGAGAATCTAGCCTTATCATTTGTTCGCACATGAAGGATAATCAATGGGTTCTTTCCCACTCCTGTTAGGATCCTCTTCAGCCTCAGGTCCACATCCCATATCTTAGCACCCGGCAGACAGCACACCCTTCTGGTCTCTGGATCAGCTCTTGTTACAGGCCTGTCTATTCTTCTCAGTAAGGAGTCCCCAATCACGTAGACCTGCCTTTTCCTGGTGATGGTGCGATTCTCCGGTCTATCCCCTGTTCCCTTTGGCTCCAAGTCCTCTCGATTCCTATTATCCCTTGAAATCCTCTGCAACCCATCCTGTATCCTCCTGGGGCTCATATTTGGTGTTGTTATCTCCACTGACTCTTGCCCTCTTCTTATAGGACTAGCTGCTCTTCACTGAAGGTGAGAGAGCAAGGAAGAAGAGATCACCTGCTGTGCCCCTTCTTCATTTTCCAACTCCGCAAACCTGTTCCTGACCTCTATTTCTTTTTCACTGCCCCGTCTTTTCCTCTGCCTGGTTCTCTTAGTCACATGCTTCCACTGTCCACTTTCCTCACCCAGCAGTATCCCCTCAGAGTTCTTCGGTCCTGCTTCCATCTGCAAGTCTGAGCTTTTCCCTTCAGCCTCCTCATGTCTTTGCTCCATCATCCACTCGAACTCCCTTCTAAACTCAACCAGAGTCTCCACCTGCATCTCCAATCCTCGGATCTTCTCTTCCATCAGCTCTACCAGGCAGCACTTCATGCAGACGAAATTCTTTTCAGGTACCCCCTCCAGGATCATGTACATGCCGCAGCTTCTACATCCAGTCATCTTCATTGTGTCTTCCACTACTTGGGTCACTACCACTGCTGCCTCTGTGTCTGTCATAGCCTTCTCACCTAAGTCCTGTTCGTCTGGGAAACACAAACCAAACCAAAACACCACCACCCACAGCAAAACAAACCCCCAACGAGCACCAAAACACTACCAGAACACCACACACTCCCTTCACTAGCCTGTCTGTTCCTTTGCCTGGCTCTTATTCTTCCCTCCAAACTCCCCTTACAAACTTCCACTCAAACTCCTCTGTTTACAGCTCTGTTTACCATAGATCTATCTCATCCCCAGCTTGGATCTATGCTTTAGCATTACAAAAATCCATCTATTTTCATGTATTAGTACAATGGATCCAGAACTGAAAGTGAGAAGAGAAATAGAAGGATCACATATCTCAACACATTTTGCAATATGCTCAAGAGAAAGGTACGTGCAGTTTTCGTGTTGGTATAGCAATTTCAGTTGGGAGTGGAATTTTTACCAAAACAGATACAGCAATATAACCCCTAGTGCAGATGCAGTTATAACACTGCAGTTATATCAGCGTCCCTTATACTTATATAACTTATTCCCCTTCTTTACAGGAGCTATACCAGTATTAAGCAGCTTTTTACCAGCATAACTGCACCCATATGAGGGGGCAGAACCACTTTTACTTTATGGGTAGAGTTAAAGGAGTACAACTCGTGTTTCTAGACAAGACAGCCCAGGTACTAGAAGTGTTGCAACCTGAAGGGCTAGGACCAGGGGGGTTCTGGGCTGCTGATACCTCTGCATAACCACAGCAGGCTTAGGTTGGATGACCTTGCAAGGCTGGGCTAGGCAGGAAGTACTCTCCAGCAGTACCTGCGTGGTGACTCTTCACAGCCCCCTGACTGGCCAATATCAGTACTTAAACCAGGAAGCCATGAAGGGGAGCTGTCTGATCAACACCACAGACTTCCTGGATGCCTTCGAGACCCTGCTTGTGATTGGCCCTATACCGTGGCTTCTGACCCTCATTTGTCCTCACCTTTGCTCTTTGATTGATGTCTGTAACCTGGCACCCAATCCGATCTCCTGGTAACCTGACCCTGCCTGCCTCCTGATGCCCGACTCTCAGTTCACCCTCCGGACTGCCTTGGACCCTAACCTCCTGGTACCTGTCTCCCAACTCCTGCTCCAGTCACTGGATCTGAGCACCTCTCATCCTGACATGACAGAAGGTGGGCAGGGCTACATGAGGAAAACGTCTCTTGCTACTAATTTGATTCTGACCAGTCTATCAGTTCCTTTATCTCAAAAGATAAATGCAGTGCTTCCACTTAATTAGATCACTGATCCTTGCTTTGTTCAATCAACATCACTGCAATCAAAACAATTTGTATCTATTCTTATTCCATTTATTTATTTATTTATTTATGCGTGCTAGAACTAGCTAATTTGATCAAGAACGTATTAGAAACTTCCATGGTAATTGAAATAAACTAGTCTAACAGTTGATCAAACAGAAATGAAATAAAGTGGCAAACATTCTGCACAATTCTGAAAGAAGATAAACGAATCCACGTGAGCTAGCAAAGTGTTACATGGTAACACAGTCCTCATTATTAATAACATGCACTAGCCAACCAAAACTTCAAATGTAAACATGAACAAAATATCTGTATAGGGTCACTTCAAATTTTTATTAATAAAACTAATTTTTCAGATGTCAGAGGCCTATCTCTTTTATAGGTCTACACTAACCAATTAAGAATGGATCTGATTTTCATTCATCTATTTTAAGATCAGAAGGGACCATTGTGATAATCTAGTCTAACTTCCTGCATAACACAGGCCATAGAACTTCCCAAAAATAAGTCCTGTTTGAACAAGAACATCTTTTAGAAAACCACTGAGTTATTTTAAAAAAAAAAAACCTCTCCTTTAAGAAAAACACCTACCTTTTTCATATATCACAAAATAGCTCCAATGATTTTCAAAACTTTCAAAATAAGTTTTTATTTGTACTATCAACAAGCATAAGAAATTTCAGTCCATTTTTCTCTTAGAAGTTTGTAAATAACCTGAATATAGGGGTTTAAAATGGAATTACTTTTTCAATCTATGTTTATGGCGGTTGTAAAGCCAATCCTTGTGACAGGAAAACCAAGAAGAAATTGACAGCTTTCATTTCTCAAGATCTTCAAAAACTACTTCATTTTCTTAACTTTTTTTATTTGCTAAATTTAATCATGGGTCTAATACTGTTTCCACTGAAGCCAATGGCAAAACTCACATACCGGTATCAATGGGAGAAGATGTGGGCTCTATATTAGTCCTATATTTTATACTTTCTGCTTTTTGAAGTTTTAAAAACGAATGTGGGTTTTGGGCTGGTTTAAACTAGAAAGTTAGGTCAACCCAGCTACATTGTTCAGAGGTGTGAAAAATTCACATCCCTGAGAGACATTGTTAAGCCAACCTAAGGACTGTCCCAGTGTAGACAGTGTTAGGTCAATGGAAGAATTCTTCCATTGATATAGCTACTGCCTCTCCGAGAGGTGGATTTACTACAGAGATGGAAAATCCCTTTCTGGCGCTGTAGAAAGCGTCTACATTACAACAGGGCAGCTACAGCACTGCTGCTGTATCACTGTAGCATTTCTAGTGTAGACATAGTATTCTTAAAGCACTCAAACTGTACAGCTGCTGCATTTTTTTTAATGAGGAAGGAGGACTGAGAAGGAGGGGCATTCAGTTGCCTCAACTAGCTCATTAAAAAAAATTCAAACATGAACTTATGACCTGCTCCTGCTTGCATGGGCTTTAGTGAGAGCAGGCATTTTGGATCAAGTCAGTCAGTGGAAGTCTTTCCATTTATTTCACTGGGCATAGAATCAATGCTAATGCTCAAGGAGGACAAGTGTCTTTGGATTTAAAAGAAAATTGTTTTAGAAATTCTGAAGATGAGATTTTTTTGTGGTGACTTTTGATAAGATTCAGAAATTTACATACAAAGCATGAGTGTGCATGCAGTAGAGAGAGAGCTCTGGACAATGAAGTTAACATTGGTGGTCTTTGCAACATGCAGTGATCCATTTATAAAACCACTGAAATGACAGTGATGCAGCTCAGTGGGGGATAGCTTTACTCCATCACACAGGGTGGTTATTATTGTTGGGTTTTGGGGGGGACTAGGAAGAGGTGAGGCAGTCCAGAAGGGATTAGTGGGGCTGGTGGATCTGCTACTACTCAGCACCACTAGCTATTGCCATGCTGAAGAGGGTGAGCTGCAGGAGACAATACAGTCCTGAGTAGAACGCGCAGCATAAGGGAGGGATCTTCCAATTCCCTTCCCTCCAGAAGCCTCTCCAGCTCAGTTTTTTGGGTTGGATGCCGTGAACAAGATTTTACTTGCAGTGTCTTGTATTGGATTTTTTACTTTTTAAAAAAGAATAGTTTGTGCATTTTTCAATATGGAAGTCAAGGTCCAATATTTTCAAAAATGGCGTCTGATTTTGAGGTAACTTGGACTTGATTTTCAGGAGCACTGGGATCCCACAACTCCATCTGAAGCCCAGAAGAGTTGTAGGTGCTCAGAACTCCTGAAAAGCAGACACAATTGAAAAGCTGGTCACCCAAAAACTGAGGCACCAAAAATCACTCTTAAAAATTTTGACCCAGTGCATATATTTGAATTTTCTAATAAACACACAGCATAACCCTTCTAGCAGAGGGGAGAACAGCTGGTAGCAAATCCACTAATCCCTTCAACTCCGTGTCCCCTCTTTAAAAAAAAATCTGTGCGTTGGAGACGCAAGTAGTCCCCATAGAGCTCTGCCTTGAAGCACTCAGTGATCCAGGTCTCTTGAGCTCCAGTTTGTTCTGCTGCATCCAAGGCTCTCCAGGCTTCAGTTAATACAAAATTATGACTGAGAATTTAGCCACACAAAATCCAGTGAATTCAAAGTGATAGTTCCCAGAGCCTCTATCTCAACCACACAGCACTTATCCCATAGGCATAAATTCAACAGCACATACATTAATACCAAAGACTACATGTGCACAAGGAGTATGGGTTATTATGGCCATGGGAATTTCCTGATTTATGCATCTGAATTCAACAATAATGCGTTCATTTAGGGGCAGTTTGCACTGAACATATATGTATACAACTGTCTAAAAATAAGTTCTGTAGAAACATTTCCGCTTCTTTTATCTCATATAAACACATCAGCATAGCTGGATCCTCAGGTAGTGGGATAGCAACTCTAACATCACTAGAACTACATCAGTTACACCAGCTGAGGCTCTGTCCAGTCCCATCTATGTTAACAAGCATTTCTTCATGTTTTTGGCATAATAAAAAGCTTGTTTCTTTCTGCTGGCCTGCAAGCTCTTTTATGTAGCTGGCTGGGGGAGCTCAATAAAACCTGCCTAGCAAGCCAGCTAGGGCTTTTTGCGTTTGGTTGGTTGGTTGGTTTCTGAATTAGGAAAAAAAGTTATCCAAGTTTGCAGGTCCTGGCAAACAAGAGTGACCTACATTTAAAAGTAAATTAAGATCTCTAATGTAAGAAGACAATTAGAGCACGGAAAAAAAACTTGGTTTGGTTATTGTAGGAGGTTTTCTTTCTAATGAATCCTCCAACAATTCTCTGTGCCAAGCAGCTAGTGTGCAATACGAGGACGCAGCAGCGGTGGCACAGGTGCAAATATTTGGTTTGGAGGTGTTTGCTTTTAGACTTATAGTGCTAGTGAAACCATACATTATCCAGGAGCTACTACCAGAAATGCTGAAACAACGCCCAGCTGGTTGGTTTCTCAAAACCTTCTCTCCTGAATCCTCCCGTCCTTTCTCAGTTCACAAGGGCTCTATTTGAATGCTACATAAAAGACTGAGTTGTTTCAACTTCTCCATTACCCTGTTACCTCCGTTAGCCTTACATTTTCTCTCTTGACTGAGCTTGAGCTTTTTCAAAATTAAAATAAAATAAAATAAAACAAAATCTGCTTAACATTTGTTAAAGTCATAGCAGTTAAAAAAATAGAAGTCAGTTTCAGAAGCTGCTTTTGTATTCCTACAAGTTAAAACATCTGAAATGTAGAAGCTAGTCGGCTTGGTAGAATTCAGTTTTCATTTTGACAGATAATGTTTTTTTAAGCATTTAGATTTTTATTTACAGTATACTCCCTGCTATTCAAAACCCTATTATCTGAACCTCTGCATTATCCAAACCCCTTCTTTGTCCCCCAGCATGAGATATATGCCCTCCCTCCTCAGCATGTATCTCATGATGGGGGACAAGGAAGGGGTTTGGATGATAGAGCAAAGATCCCCAAGCAGGACTGTGAAGAGGAGGAATTGCTACCCCTGGCCACAGGGGAGGCCACCCTGCTGAACAGTCCTTCAGGAGCCCCGGGAGACCCTCTGTACTAGCTCTGATGTCACTGGAGTGAGTGAGCAGGAATGTGGCAGCAGAGGTACGGAGGGCTCCCTGTGCTGCCAAAGGGCCAGTAGGTGACACCTGATCCTTGCAGGCAAAAGGTGTATTAGGGAGGCTGCAGTCCTGGCAAGGCAGAGCAGAGACCCCAACTAGGTCTGCAAGCAGGAGGAGGATGACATGTCCTTCGCTGTGGGAAAGGCCACCCCACTGCTGAATGGCTGTACATAAATGTTCACAAAATTATGGGGTTTTAGTATTTTAGATTTGTATTGATTTTAAATTTCAATTGTGGGACATTAGAGAGTGTCAGATTATTATTTTATGACACTAGGCATGGATTTCAAAACATTAAATCTTGATAACCATTAAGATACAAATTGTCAAAATATACAAAGTCAAATAGCCTTAAATCAAACTCTAAGTTCTCAAGCAACATTTTTCTTACTTTACTTATGTAAATTTTGATGATCATTGATGGAAATACTTTTACATCTGTTTGTTTGTATGGTGAAATCGACGTTTACTGACATTTACCAATAAAAACCTAATCTTTCCAAGCCTCACTATTTGTATAACGTAACCACTGGCTGGAGAAATAGAGGAAGTAGTGTTGATAAAACACTGGAAAAGCAGTCTGAACCTCTGGGCTCTAGTCCCAGCTTTGCTGTGGTCTCATTTTGTAACCTTAGGGAAATTATTTACTCTGCATCTCAGTTTACCCATCTGAAAAATAAAGATAATACATACTTAAACTCAGTAGGGTTTAAAATTCAGGCTTAAAATTTTAAATGTACTGTGAAAATATCGGATCTAAAAAAAAAAGTACGGTTATTCTAAAATATAGATTAGAGTCACGGGGAATGCAGTAAAAAGCAAAATAAAAACTTGATCAAACCATTTTGTTTAGGACAATGGCTTCTGTACATGCATACCAACATTTTCAAAAGAAATTGCATGGTTTTAGACCACATGTGTAGTGACCATGTTTGACAATGAGCCATTACAGCTCTTTCAGTGCCAACGATCTTTGTAATAAAAGCATTTGTTTTTGTAATAGACTATAATGGCTCTGCAGGATCAGAATGTCTCATATTCAAAATCCATATACTAGGAAAAAGAGTGAGTGCCCAAAGACGATTTGGTATTTTAGAGCCATTGCAGTCTATTTTGTCAATAATAATACATGTATAAACATTTGGGTCTTGTGACTTGGCTTGATATTACAATAATGTTTGTTATTTCTAGGCAGCTTTTTAGCATGGTACATCAAGGGCAGCTCCACAAATGACAATATAAAGTGGTCAGGAATGACAGATGGATGTGTTTGTCAGTGTTCCTGTTCTGATTATTTTTAATCATTAATGTATTTTTGTGATGTATATGTTGTAATTCTTTGGAGTAGTGGTGTTCATTGACAGTTAATCAATGTGAAGTCAGATATTTCAGGTACAGCTTGATTCAGAACAAGCTTAGTACAGGGGGAGAAACCATGCAAAGCTTAGTACAGGGGGAGAAACCATGCAAGGGGCATGGGATAAACTCAGGTATTGTAACAGGTGATAGAGACTTTCACCATTAGGTCACCACTTCAAATTCTGCCCAAGATACTAGCAGCAAGCATCTGGAAAGTATTCAATGGCCAATGTGCAGTGAGTTGAGATCAGGTCTCACTTCTGTTCCACGTACAAAGGTGTTTGTATGACAGAAACTCCCACAGTTAGCATGTATTTTTTGACTGCAAGTTCTTCAGGGCAGGGACTGTCTCTCCCTATATGTGTCTTTATAAAACCTGACACATTTCTGACACTACAGTAAATCAGACAATAAAACAACATCTTCTTTACTAGATACTACACAATTTATCCTAAATCCCAAAAGCCTAATTGGATCATGAATATCTTTAATCTGGCAAAGGATTTTGTTTCTGATAAATTCCAGTAATCCTACTTCCAGCAATGGCAAGCCTCTCTATGAAAAAGAAAGGTCAGCTCCTGTTGTACAAAATGATTTGGTCTTCAAAGACACTTTCCGTGTCCTGAAAGTTATCCTGCAAGCATAGAAGAAGCATCTCAGACAATGAAGAACAAAGTTCCTGAAGCATGTGATATCTATCTTCTGAAAATAAGTAGGGAGCTCCCTGTAAGTGTTGCAAGTTTCATGGACATTTTGTAAAATGGGTACCAAAAAGGTTATTTCACATTTAATTCTAGCAGAAGCAAAACAGTTTCCTGACAAGCTGGTTCAAATATTTTGAACCAAATTAGGTATGGTTTTACAACAGGCTTGATGGCTGCAAACTCAATTCAACCTATCACTATAATGCGGACATGTGCCTCAAAAGCTAGTTTTCAGGCTGGCACCATGAAACAAAGAATCCTACAAGAAAAAGGAGGGGAAGGAAGAGAGAGAGTGTGTGTGTGTTTAAATATGTGTTTAAATACAATCAGTGTACATGGTGCTTTACAAATAAAGACAAAAGTTCCAGCCAGATGGGGTATCCCACGCAGAGTGTGCTAAAGGCCAACATTTTCAAACATGGATGGGTGCACGTAAAAAAGGCCTGCTTTACACAGGTCTTTACCCGCATCTTTCATTGAACTAATGAAAGTTGAGGATGCTCAACATTTCTCAAAGGACTTGGGTCTTGCAGGATTGGGCTTAAAGTCTCCTGACTCTCAGTCCTGTGTGCTAAAACAATAGGACCATCTTTCCTGTCATGGCAAGTGCTAAATATTATTATTGGGATAGTCCTTCCTGTTCTATATGCACTGGCATACATACTGGCAATAATTTATGGCTTACATAATATAGATTTCATTCTTTGATGTGGGAAAAATATATTGTTGGGGGAAGGAGAATTCCCATCATGCCTCAATTTTCCATTATAGTGGGAGGCATATCTTGTAGCCAGAACACTGTCCTTTCCACAGAAGAGACCTTCTGTCAAAAACTGTTCCTTTCAAAAAAAATAAAAAAGCAAACTCCTAGTCCTACTGAAATTGGTGGAAGTTTCCCCAGTGGTTTAAATGGGATTAGGATTTGGGCCCAAATCACTAGTAATGTCTCATAAAAATAATGGACCCAATTCTCATTTGTAGTAGGACCATTTTACACCATTCTGACACTACTAAGGGGCCTTAAAGTGAGTGTAAGTTACATTTCCACTCACTTGAAAGCCTCTTTACACTGCCAGAATGGTGTACAGTGTAAATGAGAGCCAGGCCCAATAACTGCATTTTGGCCATATTTATAGATATTTTAAAAAATCCTAAAATCTACTAAGATCCTACATTAGAAGATCTCAGCTACATAGTTGTAAGAATCAAACATTCACTTCCTCGAAAGTTAACAATTGCCTTCTTTTTCAGCTGGCTAAACATGATTTTCCTTTCTCACACTTGTTATCAACATGCTGGCTCAAAGATAAACAGCCTTGGAATGTCAGTAGCCCATTGAAATGAAAGTGTTCATTGCAGATTACAAACTAAATTCATACCACTTAAACACAGAGTAGACAAATTGGCTGAGAAGCCATTCAGAGTGCAAAGTGTATGTCAGTACACTAGCAACACAGCAGCTGCCATTCATTTTGTTTTGTTTATACAATAGAACCTCAGAGTTAGGAACATCAGAGCTGCAAACTGACCAGTCAACCACACAACTCATTTGGAACTGGAAGTACTCAATTAGACAGCAGCAGAGAGGGAAAAAAAGGCAAATACAGTGCAGTACTGTGTTAAACGTAAACTATTAAAAAATAAAGGGAAAGCAGCATTTTTCTTCTGCATAGTAAAGATTCAAAGCTATATTAAGTCAATGTTAAGTTGTAAACTTTTGAAAGAGTAACCATGACGTTTTGTTCAGAGTTATGAACATTTCAGTGTTATGAACAACCTCTATTCCCAAGGGGTTGTAACTCTGAGGTTCTACTGCATACAAACTTAAAGAATTTTCTGAGATGATTATAGCACAGACATTCTAAATCTGTTTTACAGCAACCAACTTACTTTATATAATCCCCTCCCATTCTCCTCAAACACAAAATCCATGTCACAAAGATAGAGAACCACTTTGAAAAATGAAACTTATAAGAAAAACAGGGTAAAGAACTGAAATTGTGGATAGCCCAGAATCAAAACCTTGTATCCAAATAGTTTCAAACTTTGAGAGAGTTTGGATCCACATCTGAGATATGTGGTGGTTCTCACTCATCTCACTGCTTTAATGAATATTCATTTTACATTTTATCTGTTACAGAAAAACAGAGTAAAAAATTGCACCTTCAGTACTGATAAGTGACCCTCAGAAGTTTGGATGATTTGTCTAAAGCCCTTCCCAAAAATTCTGGTTCCTACTTCTTTGGTCTCAGGATTCCACTGAAATTAAAAGTAACTGAACTTGGAGTCTCAAGAGGCTGATTTCAGAGTAGCAGTCGTGTTAGTCTGTATTCGCAAAAAGAAAAGGAGTACTTGTGGCACCTTAGAGACTAACCAATTTATTTGAGCATAAGCTTATGTGAGCATCACTTCATCGGATGCAGTCAGTGGAAAAACTGAGCTGTAGCTCACGAAAGCTTATGCTCAAATAAATTTGTTAGTCTTTAAGGTGCCACAAGTACTCCTGTTCTTTTCAAGAGGCTCAGTTCAAGTTTTAGGCAAAGATTTGGGTCACTTCTTATTTTCCCTGTTCACCCATCACTCTTCTTTGGTTAAGATGTTAAAATTAGGCTGAGCAGTTGCCTTTAGTGATTGGAAAAAGGTAGTTTGTTCCACAGCCGTGAAATGAGCTAACAAAATGTTCTACCCCATAGTACTTGTCTTAGAGCACTACTGAATTTCAGCTTCAAATAGGCATTTGGCCTAAATGTTGATGAAATTATTTAGCTTCACTGTACTTTTATATGTTATACAAATACTTTTGATTCCCTGTTTGAAGCTGAATAGTTGCTAATAGCCGGTTGTTAAAAAGCCATGGAAGAAATAGTATACTCTGTTTTGTGAGGTTATGACTAAGTATTGCAGTGCTGTTTGAGACAAATTTAAGGTCCTTTGCACAAATATGTGGGGCTTGAATCTCCACTGTTACACCAATTTGTGCCATTGTAATTCCATTTTTACTATATAATTTATTACCTATTGTCACGGTTCCTCCCCCACTCTGAACTCTAGGGTACAGATGTGGGGACCTGCATGAAAAACCTCCTAAGCTTATCTTTACCAGCTTAGGTCAAAACTTCCCCAAGGTACAAAATATTACTCCCGTTATCCTTGGACTGGCTGCTACCACCACCAAACTAATACTGGTTACTGGGGAAGAGCTGTTTGGACGCGTCCTTCCCCCCAAAATACTTCCCAAAACCTTGCACCCCACTTCCTGGACAAGGTTTGGTAAAAAGCCTCACCAATTTGCTTAGGTGACTACAGACCCAGACCCTTGGATCTTAAGAACAATGAACAATCCTCCCAACACTTGCACCCCCCCTTTCCTGGGAAATGTTGGATAAAAAGCCTCACCAATTTGCATAGGTGACCACAGACCCAAACCCTTGGATCTGAGAACAATGAAAAAGCATTCAGTGTTTTACAAGAAGACTTTTAATAAAAAATAGAAGTAAATAGAAATAAAGAAATCCCCCCTGTAAAATCAGGATGGTAGATATCTTACAGGGTAATTAGATTCAAAAACATAGAGAACCCCTCTAGGCAAAACCTTAAGTTACAAAAAAGATACACAGACAGAAATAGTTATTCTATTCAGCACAATTCTTTTCTCAGCCATTTAAAGAAATCATAATCTAACACATACCTAGCTAGATTACTTACTAAAAGTTCTAAGACTCCATTCCTGTTCTGTCCCTGGCCAAGACGACTACAGACAGACACAGACCCTTTGTTTCTCTCCCTCCTCCCAGCTTTTGAAAGTATCTTGTCTCCTCATTGGTCATTTTGGTCAGGTGCCAGCGAGGTTACCTTTAGCTTCTTAACCCTTTACAGGTGAGAGGAGCTTTCCCCTGGCCAGGAGGGATTTCAAAGGGGTTTACCCTTCCCTTTATATTTATGACACCTATCATTTAGCATGGTTTCAATCTTCAGTTAAATAAAATTTCTAGGTGTCTGGTGTTCACTTGGACAAAAATATACCCCTGACTTCGTGAATAGGATTAGTAGTAGACCTTTGTTGAACTCGGATCTGTATAGAAAATATTTTAAGATTCTTGTCCACAGTGAACTCGGGGCCAGATAAACCAAAAGCAATGTTTTAAAATATGTCCTTTGGTTTGTGGTTTTTGTTTTATTTTTTTAAAATAACTGGTGTAGAGATATCACCAGAGAAAGGTATCACTGCTGAGTTCTGCACAAGATGATTCTTGCTAATCAGTTTCACTGAAAGTTGAGTAGGCTGAACAATGAGTAATCTAGTTGAAAAGAGAGAAAACTATATCATGGACAAAGCTCTCCTGAGACAAAGATGACTTGGTGTGAAATCTAGCCATGTTTTTCTAGTGGTAATGACAGGTCTTAATCTGCTGATCACAGTGTTCACAAATACTCTTGAGAGAAAACACTTCGATATACAAGAAGAGGATTTGCAGGAAAAAAATACACCTTTAGTCTCTTATTTAACTAAAACCCCTTAGCTTTCAGCAAAGTGCAAGAGTGATGGTGAAATGTGTCTAAATAAAATAGTGAGGAAAAGTAAATGGGACTTTTCAACATCACATCGTAACTGACTGTTGCAAATAGTTTTAAATGTTTTTGTTCATCTCCTTGCTCTTTCCACATCACCACAATAGTATTAAGCTGTATTCTATTCAGTATGAAAATTAGACATTTTTAATGCAAAAAAAGGATTTGTTTTTTAAGCTGTTGCTTATTTTCTTGTAGTTATAGAGTATCCTATTTTAAATATGTACTAAACAACTTTGAAACATTCCTTCTTCTTCTAGCATTTGCAGTGCTTGCCAAGCCACCTGACAGCAGCTACATCAGCAGAATGATGGGCCCTAAGGCCACCATGAAGTCTGGTTAGTTGACAGTCATCGACAACATGCACCACTGACTGACAGAGACCACACTGACAAAGTGGTTTGTCTCACAGACCCCATGTGTAAACGTTGGCTGTGCATATTCCTTGGCTAGTTCGGAATCTGTTCAGCAGAGACCAAAGGTGACATGGCAGGTCAAATCCAGGAGGTCAAATGGCCGCATCAGCTACGATGAAACCATGCTAAATGTCTTTAGCCGGCCACTCATCTCGCTGTAGGGTTACTGCTGACAGATTCTGATCTGGCAGTTGAGACCACAATGGACGCCTCAACGTAAGTCATGCTCTGGGGTGACTGAAGATGTCTGTTTTGATTTGCAGACCTGGATTGGCATGTAGCTTTTCCACCAATCTGGCTATAGACTCTGTGTGACGAATGCTCAGAACTGGTAGCCATGGAATAGGAGTGTACATTATTGAAGATGAATCATGTACACCCAGGCACACTTCTGTAATATCATTTAGCATAGCATTTTCTACATGATCCATTTTGTCCTCCCAGGAGTACAAGATAATCTCAAAAGACAGAAATCATCCAACACGCTTATTCTTAGATTCGTAACTCCTAATTTAAGGGACATGGCATAAGAACAGCACGAAGGCCCAAATCCGCAAATATGCACTTGATTAAATTTTTACATGTGATCTTAGAGTAACTATTCTGCAGCATTGCCAGCTCTTGGCCTTTTTTCAAGAGTCTCACAATATTCAGTGCTTTTCTTGAAGACCCAGCTCCTGGAGGCAAGATATTACATGAGCATCTCAGCTTCCATTTTAAGAGTTTCAATACCTTGCACAGAGTAAAGCCTGAAAATGTGAACTGAGTGCATCCTTCAGGATGAGAAACCAGAAGGCAAATAAAGAGAACCTAAAATTCATTTCTTTTTAATTTTATGATTTTCAAGCTAAACTCATTAATTTTGGGGGGCTGATTCATGACTTTTGAATGCTTAAGGTTGTTAATATTCCATGTGCATAAAATCAAACACACGCATTAGACTTGGCAGGATCAGGGCCTTAGATACTTTCATGATTGACATGATGTAAATACCTAACCAAGGTAAACATTAAAAATTACATATTTAAAGACAGATTCTCACTTGCTTCACCAGTGAAAAGTTAGAAATTATTATTTAATGTCACTGTGATCAGCATATAGGGAAACATACATTTGCCAAAGTCTAGTATAAGCATCACCTTAAAAATTAAGTGATGTTAGCCTCTCCTTTCATTGCCCTGAGTTTGCTGAGAAGCACGACTTGGGAGACTCTTCATTATCTGTAAAAGGGCAAAAACAGGACATAGAATGTACTTTCAAAAGTTCAGAGTTGCTCCTTATCTGGACATCCATAGTATACATCACCAGGCAGTGAAGAGGTTAGCTACATTCCTTATTATTATGTATAGGAACAGCTATGAAATAGGATTAATAATTAACAAGAATAAAATTGGAAAGGCAACAGCTGTTCCAAACAGCGTCCCTAGGGAATACTAACTTCTTCAAGAATGTATTATGGGAACAAGTTAAGGCAGATAACTATTATCTTTGGGTGGCATTGGTAACAGATTGATTGTATCTTGATCCAACACAGTGATTGTCATTATTGACATAAATCGTCGCTAGATGCCAGTCCATCAAGCCCCAAAAGACAGTTAAAACACGACTGAGAGAACCTGTCAATTAGACTTGGCTGAGGTGATTAGGTATGCCTTTAAAGGAACAAGGCACATTTTAGCTAAGTAATGTTTGAAAAGTGTTTTGCAGCCAACTAGAGCTTGATCTTTATTTAACGGTTATGCTATGCAGGTCCTTTTATTATTTAATTAAATCCTCATCCAACCCACATTCATATAAATGGCTAAAATGATGGGATTTTGCTGCAGGGCAAGGAAGTGGAATGGAAAGGCAATCTATTAATTTAATTTTTAAAATAAGGCTGGCACTCATGAATGAAGTAATGACTTTACCATAGAAAGTCTTTGCCATTAAACAAGGACTCACTGTAGAGTCTGAAATCCAGACTGGTTTTAACAAAATGTCTCTTTGATTTGAAAAACAGATCTGTACCATGCTGAGGCTTAATATTTCTAGAGAGACATTTGGCTCTTGTTTATCTTTGCGGTCCCTGGGCCTCAGGTACTTGAGGATGAACTTCCTTGTGTCAACCAGGGCACTTCTGCCAGGTCTCCTTATGCAGCAGCCAAGAGATGTGATCTCATTTGAGTTCTTTCTTACCCCTTTTATTTCTGATCTACCTCTCTCCATTAAAAATATCCCTGTTCTTCCCCCCTCCCAAGTAGTGATGTGCACTCCATACAATTTTGGATGCTTTTCTGCAGACAGCAGGGCTATGTAGCTGCCTTTGAAGGATAACACTACATTGCACAGCCAACTAGTGTATTTACCCTAAAAGTTAAGGTGTTAGCCTTGGTGTCCTGGCCAAATTCCAACTTGGATAACTGCATTTTTCCTCAAATCCCCTTGCACTTCAATTTCATACATCATCCTTCACTACTTATCCTAAAACTGTTTGTGCTAAAGCATGAGAACAGGACAGGGATGGGAGAATTTGGTTGGGGAAACACAGATATACAAGGTTTCTAATTCTGTAATGCACTCTGCTTGCTAAAAGCACACCAAAACCTAATATACAATAATGTACCCAGACAGAGCTATGTTTGGCAACGGGCCCATGCACAGGGGATTGAGATGAGGGCTCTCCCCTTCACCCTCCAACTGAAGAGCAGATCTACATAGGCTGCTTCAGTCTAATGGCTGAGTTTATACTGTGTGGGCCACTCCAGGGGTGGATGTAACCTCTCTATTCAATGGGTGTACTATACTAAACTGCCAAGGGAGCACCAACCACCTGCAGTGTCACCCTCCACCCGGCCTCATAACCCTAATCCCAGTCTGGTATGAAGGGGCGGCCTTCGCAGGGAGCCGTGGAGAGCGAGCCTACCCTGCACTCACACCAGAGCAGCAGCTCCTGTCCTGGCAGGTTGAGTCTAGCTCCCTGCTCCAGGTGTAGTGACCTGACCCACAGAGCTGCTGCAACACTCAGGTTTGGCCATGAGGTTGCTACACCTGCAGCAGGGAGCAGAGTCCAGCCACACAGAACAGGAGCCACTGCTGCAGGATGAGTGCGAGGCAGGTTCGCTCTCCAACACCCACACCCACACCCCCTCCCTCCCATCTACACCAGGCTGGGAGAAGTATATGTTTGCCTGGTTTTGCACCCTTGATTTTATTATTTCTGTGGGTGCAACTGAACCCATGGGCTGCTCCCCTTCGGTGCAACTGACGCCGCTGGGCTGCTCCCCTTGATATCCTATCCCGTTCCCATGAGGGCATGAACTCCCGAGAATCTGCATAGCTGTGGGTCCTTGGATGTGGAGAGGGTGTATGCCTTTTCCCCACATTTCCCTTTCTCTGCGTCATAGAGCCACACTTGACTCTCCTGCCAGGATGAGCTCTGCAGCCATGGAACAGGCATGAGGACTTGCTTCAGTTTCATTTGGGTATAAAGGGAAAAATAAAAACCATTTACTATCCAAAATAATATTCAACTATTGGGACTCTAGAAAATAATGCAGAGACTGATGTACATTTTGGAATCAATAACAAGCATGATTCCATTAACTATGCAAAACCTAATGAACACACAAAGGAAATAAACAGGCGCTGCGGTAACAGGAAACGAAGTCTTAACTAAAAACTGCTGGCTGGGAAGCAAGCTATTGTCAGAGCTTGGAGAGTTCAAATCCCTCTGCTGCTATGACTGGGGGCTTGGCATACTGGATGGATGGAGAACTGGCCTATTTATGGAAAGGGAGGCAACTCTGAGACTTATTAAAGCCGTGCACCACTTACAGGGGGTGGTCAGTTGAAAGTCAGTCGTAGTAAAGTGCTTAGCTGTGTTTGACGTCAATGAAGATTTACTAATATTTTAAAATGCCAAGTTTAGATTTGTCTGTTTTAACTAATGAGTTTGCTCATCTTAGGGTATTTACTGAATGTGTTATACCTAATGTAAATTAAGCAACATCTGCATCTCTTTTTTCTTTTCTCTTGTGCCCCCCCCCCCAAAGTTCTTCTTTTGAGTACAGTGACGATGACTTATTTTACTGTGAGGGAAGATTTGAAAATAAATTGAAAATGGAGGTGGTAGTCACCGTTCAACCACAGTCTTTGAAATGATGGTGAACATGGTTTGGTGTTGTCTGCAATTGCAGTTGGACTGTTTTTAGCACACAGTTTCAGCTGCAAACATTGTTGGCACCCATTGTCCATGACGGGTAAGTTCCTGTTTACTCTAAGGACATTTTCTCATCATTGCTAATGTAGGCTCAGTTCTACTGGTTTTAGCAATATTGGGAGCCCCAAGTATCATTATGTGGATTAGACCTACTCTGAGCTGGAGTACATGACAAGGTGTTAAAAGTGCCAGTAGCCTGCCAATACCAGAACTTCCAAGTTGCTAAACTCTGTAGAGCTGAACTATTTCCCGTAGTATAGACAGGGCTATAAGGTTGACAAAATTCATAATGATGTGGGACACATTGGAGAGAGCCAAGAGGAGACCAATAAAAATGATACAAGGTTTAGAAAACCTGATCTATGAGGAAAGGTTAAAAAACTTAGCCCTGGTCTACTCTGGGCGGGGGGGAGGGGTGGGGATTCAATCTAAGTTATCAGAGGAACAGCCGTGTTAGTTTGTATTCGCAAAAAGAAAAGGAGTACTTGTGGCACCTTAGAGACTAACCAATTTATTTTGGTTAGTCTCTAAGGTGCCACAAGTACTCCTTTTCTTTTTGTGAATCTAAGTTATGCAACTTCAGCTACGTGAATAACGTAGCTGAAGTTGACGTACTTAGACCTATTCACCGTGGTGTCTCCACTATGGTGAGTCGACTGCTGCCGCTTGAGTCGACTCTGCCTGTGCCTCTTGTGGAGGTGGAGTACAGGAGTCGATGGGAGAGCGCTCGAGGATCGATTTATCGTGTCTAGACTAGACGTGATAAATCAACCCCTGCTGGATCGATCTCTGCCAGCCGATCTGGCAGGTAGTGTAGACATACCCTAAGTATGCTTAGTCTTGAGAAAAGAAGACTGAGGAGGGACTGATCAAAATCTTCAAATATGTTAAGAGCTGTTATAAATAGGATGATGCTCCATTGTCTTCCATGTCCACTGAAAGTAGGACAAAAAGGAATGGGCTAATCTGCAGAAAGGTTAGATATTAGGAAAAACTTTCTAAATATAAGGACAATTAAGTACTGAAATAGGCTACCAAGGGAGGTTGTGGAAGCCCCATTTTTGGAGGACATTAGGAACAGGTTATACAAACACCTGGCAAGGATGCTCTAGGTTTACTTGGTCCTGCCATAAAGTGAGGCAATGGATGAGAACTAGATGACTTCTCTCTATGACTTCTCTCTCTATGATTCGATAGTCCAAGAAATCCTAGACCTCCTCTCAAAGAAGTGTTAGTAAAATAATATATATATATATATATATATATATATATATATATATATTTTAAAAAACACACTCCATAGAACTAATCAGACAGTTGCTCAACATCACTGCTCATTTATTTTTTGTTGCATCCCATCCTATATCTACACACTTCCTATTTAAACTGTTAGCGCTTCCTGGAAGAGAGGCTCCTGTCTTTAGCTTTAGTGCAACTGTATATAAATAAAAGTAATGCACAGTGAGATGTTGCACGCATCGGAGATGAGAAGCTGGCCCCATGTATCCCAGCGAAAGGTTCTTCATAACACCATTGAAATGTCTACATAGGAAGTTGGTGTAAGCTTGTAAGGTCTGAGAGTGTCAATAGAGTCTGAAAGAGTGCTTCCCTTCAAGACTGCTGAATGCTACTAATCATGGATAGTACATAGCCATACTTAACAGCAAGAATATACTTCATCATGTAGAGATCATGCCATGTGCAAAGAGCTGGCCCATGCAAGTTACCATGGAGACTATTAGAAAATGTGGGAAGTTCAAAATCAGAACTTATTTCATGCGATCTCCATAAAATATGAAATATTTAAACCATGCACAGTAATTGTATGCAGAAAGCTAATTATATAAATGACAGCTACACTATTGAGATTAATATAATTTTCTGAGATAATTCAAGTAATCCAATTGCTATTATACAGGGAATTAATTTTCTATACATACACAACTGAAACTGCCTCAACTGCTAAACAAAAATACATTCATTTATGGGTTTCCTTCATTTTCAGCTTTACAATAGTGATCTTAGCTGCTCTCAAGGGCATCAGTGCCTAACTAGTCAATCATTAATGTCTAGTAAATGCCCCGTGCCTCCATTGTTTTTGCTTAAATAAATACATAATGTTATAACAACATGTACTGGCTAGAATCTACCTAGGATGCATAAAAATTAGAGAGTGAGTTTCATAATTTGTGACTAAGGCCTTTTATTGAGTTACATCACCATGGACTAACAAGGCCCCATTGCAAACTATCTTATAAGAGGAAAGAAAATTCTTATTCTTAAGCAAACAAGAAGATATGAATCAGAACTATTGGGAGTGTGATATTCTTCTGAGAAGCAATATATCTCATTTAAAACAACCCATGTAGAATGACTAATTCTAATCACAGATCATGTTCTAACATCAGTTTTTAAATAGCCTCTAGTGAAATCAAGTAAGGCATTCTCCCTTAAAAATACTAGGATTCACTGATTCCAAGACCAGAACAGACCATTGTGATCATCTAGTCTGATTTCCTGTATAACACAGGCCATTGAGCTTCCCAAAAATAATTCCTCAAGCATATCTTTTAGAAAAAACATCCAATATTAATTTAAAAATTGTTTGTGATAGAGACTCCACCACGCACCTTGGTAAATTGTTCCGGGTTTTACTCATCCTTATCCCTTAATAGTTCAGATACAGCTACAGAAAAGTGGTCCAAACTGTGGAAGGGAATTACAACTAGTTCCAAGATATATTTTCTTTCAGTGGCAAACATAATGCACATTCAAAAAAAAATTCATCTATTACTTCTTGACTGCTCTGCTGGAATCCCACCCAGTTAAAAGACTTTGACTTTCCACAAGAAAAGTCTTTATTGTGCAAGTACAATCAAAACAGAATCTTTTAAAAAGCAATATATTGAGTATTTTTCACACCCTGGCAACAAATCAGGGCATTTAATTTTATTCACAGAATTATGAACCTTTCTAATGCAAAAAATATACAGGGCAATTGTCTTCCACAGAAAAACATAGCATACAGATACTATCCCCAGGGGAAATCTCAGTTAACAGTGGGCATCTTTCTAGGAGCAGCACATGCTGAATGTGATGATGTTTTTAGCTCTCTTCAACATTTCAATGCAAAGTAGTAACTTTGAAGTAAATGTAATTGATAACTGTAATACAACAAAATAGAGTAAGCTGCATCACATTTAATTCCTCAAGGGCCTTATCTACAGATCATTGAATGGATCAGGCCTATGCCAAGAAATTCTCAACTCACCCAAAGGGAAAATCTCTAATCCACGTCCACTAATGAAGCAATTTACATTCTGCCATAAACATCGCTGCAACAGCGTCAGCATCACTTATCTGGGAAATTAGTAGGGTACTTTCATGTTTACTTTATATGTGCTTTTAAGAATTAATACACATATTGCAGCTGGATCCCAATAGCCAACTCATTTTTTATGATTCCTCTATCTCTGAAGGTCTGAGTAATACTGACGGGGCACAGTCAGCATGTCTAATGAGCAACCAAAAGAGCTGATTTAATAGGGATGTGTCAGATTTGTCAGAGATGGGTAAACACTGGCATTCTAGAAAACACAACTGGATTCAGATACATTTCCTTTCCATGCCAGTGAAGGTTCTTATTCAAAAACAAATCTATTAATCACTTCCTGACACTGCCGTTGGGCAGGGTATCCTGCTACAGGGTGGAGCATCAGATTGTTCAAGGAAAATGCTGGCCCTTGGCCAACGGAAATTTCATATTTTATGGAGCCTGCTGCTATTCTGCAGTGATTCATAAGCTTCAGCAGTGCTAGGTATGGTGTGTGTGAATAGAAAAAAAATTACCTTTTCATCCAAAAAGAAATGGCTATTTATAAGAGCTCAAATACATGGCTCCTGTCTCTGTATTTTCCTGTGACATGTGCCATGAGTTATATATTTTCTATTGAAATACAAAGTTTAATAAATGTTTTGAAATTCCTAATGTGATCACTTTTGTGTTATTAAACATGGTTTATGTTTAGTGCATTTAAATTTAAATGTTGAAACCATATATTAAACGTTTCGTGTAGAAGCTTTTTGCAGACAATTTATTTTATACCTGAATCTCTGCCCGGAAAGATTCCTCAGTCTCTGTAGCTTTCTCTTCTAATCCATCTTCCCTTCATTACTCCCCCCTCTCTTGTTATAAGATCTCCATCCTTCTTTCTTCCCATCATTTCCACCTCACCCCTCTCTTTCAGAAATCTGATTTCCATTTCCATTTTATGATCTGCCAGCTGCTTTATTCAGATGAGATTTCCCCTAGCCCAACCTACCCCAAGCTTTCAAGCTTGCCTTTAGGATACACACTTGCAAACCTTTTCTACACCCCAGGTCAGATATATTCCTCCCATTTCCAAGCTTATGCTCCCTCTGAACTTTTGCAGCATATTCCAGAAACGCATTTTGACCTTTCAGTTTCCCACTCCCTGAAACTCTTCACTCTCAGACCCTAGCTTCAAAACCATCATCCCAACTCCATTTCCATTGCTGCTTCTCCTTTTCTCACTCTTCCCAACCTGTAGGCTATGGCAACAGCTGCCTCCTCTCATTCTTTTGTCAATTCCAGGCTTTACCCCCACCTCCCAATTTTCCCTTCTCCTTTCGAGTGCCCACCACGTCTTCCCACTTTGCTTCCTCTCCACCTTTAGCTATAACTTAAAGTCCTGACTATCCCTCTTCCTCAGTCCCTGTCCCTGATCAATCTGACCAATCCCCTGGAGTCTAATTTAAACCAATGACCACTTTGGTCTCCGACCACTTCCAAAATCCAGCAGATGCAGCACAGCCATCTTTCCTCACATCCTCCTAAGCTGAAAAGTTCGTCTTGTTACTAGAGAGGGGAAACAATACAATGTGATTTATGTCAACACAAATAGCCAACGTGGAGAGTTCATAAACAACTGAGAGGTCAAAATTTGTTCACATTAAATTTTCAACCAGATGAATGTTAAATAATCAGGAGAGCATGGCAAACTATTCAGATTCACTTCAAACAATTCTAATATTCCATCATTTAGAACACAACCCTCTTCCCATCCACGAAAGATACCATCTTTTTCTTCAAATCCCTATTAAAGCTACTTCTTTCCTTAGCCTTCCATTGCTGAATTCTTCAGATATTTTACAAAAGCACACACAAGAGGGCTTTAAACACTGACAAAGCAGAATACTCATGGAAATATGCATTTTTGATAGCGACTGTCTTACAGAAGATACAACATAAAACTGTATTGTACCATAGCATTCTACAGAAAATAATGATATTCAGGAATGTGTTTGACACCAAAAAGCATTCCTTTTTACCTGCTTTCCTTTGGTTTTGTAGAGCTGCACATCAAAAGCAGAAAGTAATGTACCTGGTAAGAGAAGTCAGAGGGAAAATTATGATGGTATTATAATGATGAGAATGTTGAAGAAACTAGCATGCATAATGGTAAATGTCATTATGTAGTGAGTGTCACCTGTACTTACTAAGTACATTAGTACTAGAGCTAGGATTGACTCAGGCCTGGTCTACACTACAGAGTTAGGTTGACAATAGGCAGCTTACGTCAACTTAACTCTGTAAATGTCTATACAAAAAATGTAGCTCCCACTGATGGAAATCGCCCACTACACTGACTTAATAACTCCACCTCCGTGAGAGCCGTAGCACTTAGGTAAATGTAATTAGGTGGATGCAGTGTCACTGTAGACACTGCGTTATTTACATTGACTGTCACTGCCTTTCAGAAGCCATCCCACAATGCCCCACACAGGCAGTTAAATCGGTGCAAGCGCTCCTGGTGAGGAGGATGCACACCGCCAACACAAGGAATGTAGTGTGCACATGCAAAAGTGATTTTATTACTGAGGTGGCTGTACGTCAATGTAACTTAGGTCAACCTGCCCTTAGGGAAAGTCTACACTACAAATCTACACTGGCACAGCTGCGCTGTTGTAGAGCGTCTGGTGAAGATGTTCTAAGCTGATGGGAGAGCTCTCCCGTCAGTTTAATAACTTTACCTCCACAAGAGGCAGTAGCAATGCTGACAGAAGAAGCTCTCCCGCCGACATAGCACTGTCTACACGGAGCGTTAAAGTCAGTATAACTACGTCGCTCAGGGGTATCATAGTTATACTGAAGTAAGTAAGTAAGTAAGTATGTCGTGTTGACCAAGTCTCAGTTTCACCATCTGTAAAATGGGAATAATTCGATTAACCATTTCACAGGTATGCTGTAGTAATTAATGTCTGTCCAGCACTTCTGCAGAGCACTAAGTGACAAGTATTATCATTACTATTGTTTGCTGACATTAGTTATGTGTGGGGTATTTTTGTATTATAATAAACTTCATGGGCAAAAGCATAAAATAGCAGCACAAAATAGGTCAGCATATACATGCAGGAACCCACATCACCCCTTTAAAGTTCAGGAAGAAGGAGGAGCAGGGGGCTAATTTAGACAGTTTTTATTATATTAAATCCCATTTCCTCTCCTTCCAGGAAGTAAGCCTGTTCTCATTCTTAAAGCCATGTTTTAAGATGTACCACACTTAGCATCAGAATTTGTCCACTTTAACTAAGGGTTACCAAGTTTTTTAAATATTCAGAGTAAAAGATTAAATTAATAAGATTTGTGATGAGCCACTTAAATTTATAGGGCTTGTTTCATCCTAACAGATCCAAAAGAGTGATGTAATTGGTTATACAGGAATTCCTAGCCACTAGACTCATAGAACTGTGGATCCAGTAGACATTGCCCTGGCCCATCCCAATTGCTTCCCTCCCTCCAGTTTATTCAGAGAGCTTACTCAGCACACAACCTTCACCTGCATCACAGAATATGTCTGTCTAAAGCAGCTGCTCTGCCATTACTCCCAGTCTTAATATAGAAGGCTTCTGTGCATGGAGAGCCTTACAGTGGAACTCTCTACAACAAGTGTCATATGTGTAGGAGACAGAATTTTCTTGGGGGCTGGTCAAGACTGTGGAATGAGCTAACATAGGACCTAAGTACCATCACAAACCTCACCACCTTCAGCTTTAAGTGCAAGGTGCTTTTCTTTGACTTTGCCTTCTCTCACATAAATATATAGCAACAGGAATACTGCGGGGAGGGGAGAAACTACCACCAAAACAAGACATTCCTCTCCACACAATTTTCCCCATACAGAGACGCTGAAAGACCAAACAGCACATGACAGGTGTTAGTTGACATCCTTTACTGCTCTACTGAAAGGCACTCAAATACTTTAGTGATAAGCATAGTCTATATAGAATCTATATAGAATAGAATTCTCAAGTCCAGACCGTTTTGTCCAAATCCAATTTCTCTGACCTGCTAATTTTCCAGAAACAAAGACTAGATGGAGAAGACAGAGAATGGGAAGCACAGAATATATATGGTTTTGTTGTATTTAAAACTGCAGGTACATATTCTCATGGTTTATAAACTTTATGCTCAATCACTTTTACAATCCCAAATAATCTTTATTATTAAGTGCCATTGAAGGTGCCATTTATTATTTAAATCAACCTTCTTCTAATGCAGAGAGATAGATGGACCGAATGCTGTTTCCACTGAAGTTAACAGAAGCTGTCAACTGACTTAACTGTGACCTGGATTGGGCCCCTTATAAAAAGTTTATATATGAAAAAAAATCTGCAAATAAATAATCCTTTTCCACCAAAAATGGATTTATGTAAATATTCTGGGTTTCTTGTTTTGTTTTTTGCTTACATGTGTGCCACAGTTTAAGTGAAACTAACACCAGAAATGCTATTAATATATACGTTTGAAATATTAATAATAAACTAAATTATGTGGCTGAATTCTATACTCACCTAATCCTCTGTTACAATCCAACAGGTTGAAAATCTGCCCAACACTAAAGTGACAGTTAAAGAAAATCCATGCTTGCAAATTTCTATTGACTTTGGCAAATTTCTGTTGACTTTATTTAACAAGTCTGATAGCTGCAAGTAAATAATTCTTGTGCAAAGTTTCCAGGATCAAAGGCTTGCCCTAGGATTGGGCTAGGGACTAGTATGGCTGACTGACCTTACAGTATTGTGGTTTCATTTTTGTGGCTCTTTTTTCAGGCTTTTTCCTGAATTGTATGAATATTTCATGACTAACTGTGCATACCGTAACAGACAAAGAGCTAATAGTTTGGTAATTTGACCTGCTATTTATTGGATGTGCCCCAAACATGAAGTGAAAAGGACTCTGATTTTCTGTTGAATAATCATGAAATGCAATATGGTTAGCTCTAGAAACTTTATCTCTACTTTAACCTAGCTAATTGCTGTTGGGTGAAGAGGCAAAGGAAATGATAAGAATTCACAGCTGGAAACAAAAGAAATGTAGTGAGTGATGTAGTTAGACAAAGATAGAATGCTATATATCTTAAACACATACATTTAAAACAGAAGTTAATGTAAAAAAGAAAAACATTACCTAAAATCTTTGCTTATCTTACTAAGCACTAAGCCTTACTAGTGGCAAAAAGTGACTAAATATTTTGGGTTAACAATACATAGGAAATAAAATATTTTTTCTTGAATTGGGCAACATTTACATTTTTGTAACAGAAGAGTTATTTAGGCACAGAAACTTTGGGGTTTTTGGACTATATATGTGGGAAATTTTGAGCTGAAGTGATTTCCAAGAGACTGCTTTGGAAGCAGTTTTTTGCATGTCAAAAGAGCATGTTAGAAAGGTATTTGCTGATGGGAAATGCAAAGTTCTAAGAGAAGAGCACAAGTGGTCTCACTTGACTAACTGGGCACAAAAAGAGTCTTCACATTCATCCCCCTCTTCCCTACCCTCAAAACAAAAAACACTAGGTTGATCAAAAAGAGAGAGAAACAGGAGCATGGGGTACAAATTTAAATATGGGGCCATTTTAGTGTGTTAAGTAAACATTAGGGCTGTCAATTAATTGCAGTTAACTCACACATTTATTTCAAAAAAATTAATTGCGATTAAAAAAGTTAATCCTGATTAATCGCAGTTTTAATCGCACTGCTAAACAATAGAATACCAATTACAATTTATTGAATATTTTGGATGTTTTTCTACATTTTCAAATATATTGATTTCAGTTACAACACAGAATACAAAGTGTACATTGCTCACTTTAGATTATTTTTATTACAAATATTTGGACTGTAAAAATGATAAACAAAAGAAATAGTATTTTTCACTTCACCTTATACAAGTATTCTAGTCATCTAATGCAATCCCTTTATTGTGAAAATGCAACTGTAGCGGGGTGGTCACCCGCTCTGGCCTTAAAGGGTTTAAAAGAGCCCAGGAGAGGGCTGTGGCTGGGAGCAAGCAGTTCCCAGGCTGACTGGGGAAGCAGGCTCAGCTGTGGCCACACCCCAAACAGGGCTCAGCTGGCCCTTATAAGAGGGCAGTGGGCCAGGAGCAGAGAGAGTCTCTTCTAGGTGTGGTGGGAGATGGGCCTGGCTGCTGGGGAGCTTGAGAAGGTACCTGGTGTGGAGCAGGGCTGTGGGAAGGCCAGGGGAGCTCTGGCCTGGAAAACCCCCAGGCTGCAGGCCTAGTGGATGGCCAAAAAGGGTACTGGGGTTGCAGGGGGCAGCCCATGGGTAGGCAGAGGCAACAGGTCCAAACCCCTCTGGCCTGCGATGATTGGCTTATGCACTGCAGTCCATCCCAGTGTGTGTGGGCTCAATGGTGACTGGCAGTAGCCAAAGACTGAGGTGAGGTGGGGATAGTGGGTGGGGGTTCCCCTGGGAGAGGAGACCTAGAGAGTGGGGGCACTACCAGGGGGCAGCACCCAAGTGAAAGGGGCACCAGGGCCTGAAACAGTGAGACATGAGCCTGCAGAGGGTGCTCCAGGGCTGGAAATGCTAATTCCCTGCAAGACCAGCAGGAGGCGCCGCAGGGGTGAGTCTCGCACTGTGACAGCAACTTACAAATATAGATTTTTTTTTTGTTACATAACTGCACTCAAAAACAAAATACAAAACTTTAGAGCCTACAAGTCCACTCAGTCCTCCTACTTGTTTAGCCAATCACTAAGACAAACAATTTTGTTTACATTTACGGGAGATAATGCTGCCTGCTTCTCGCTCACGTCACCTGAAAGTGAGAACAGGCGTTTGTATGGGACTTTTGTAGCCAGCATTGCAAGGTAGTTACATGCCAGATGTGCTAAGCATTTGTATGCCCCTTCATACTTTGGACACCATTCCAGAGGACATGCTGATGATGCTTGCTTAAAAAAAGTGTTAATTAAATTTGTGACTGAACTTCTTGGCAGAGAACTGTATGTCTCCAGCTCTGTTTTACCCGCATTCTGCCATATATTTCATGTTATAGTAGTCTTGGGTGATGACTCAGCACATCTTTTTATTTTGTCAAATCTGCAGCAAAAATCTTCTTAAAATGAAGAAGGTAGCAATGTGAGACTTATAAAGATAGCTACAGCACTCGCCCCAAGGTTTAAGAATCTGAAGTGCCCTCCAAAGTATGGAGCATGCTTTCAGAAGTCTTAAAAGAGCAACACTCCAATACAGAAATTACAGAACCCAAACCACCAAAAAAGAAAATCAACCTTCTTTTGTTTTTTATGGTGCAAATAATTGAATCAAATTAAATATAAATATTGTAATCAAATAAATATAAAGTGAACACTGCAAACTTTGTATTCTGTGTTGTAATGGATATCAGTACTTGAAAATGTAGAAAACAGCCAAAAATATTTAAATAAAGGGTATTCTATTATTATTTAATCAAGCCATTCATCGCAATTAATGGTTTTAATCGCTTGACAGCCCTAGTAAACACACAGTATACAGACAGGTTTCAGAGTAGCAGCCGTGTTAGTCTGTATTTGCAAAAAGAAAAGGAAGACTTATGACACCTTAGAGACTAACAAATTTATTTGAGCATAAGCTTTCGTGAGCTACAGCTCACTTAATCGGATGCATTCAGTGGAAAATACAGTGGGGAGTTTTATATACACAGAACATGAAACAATGGGTATATAAATCTCCCCACTGTCTTTTCCACTGAATGCGTCCGATGAAGTGAGCTGTAGCTCACGAAAGAGACTAACAAGTTTATTTGAGCATAAGCTAAGGTGTCATAAGTCCTCCTTTTCTTTTTGCAAATACAGACTAACACAGCTGCTACTCTGAAACCAATCTTATGTGATCTAATTATTATACCACAAGACTGTTAGACTTATAGATTATATTACTAGCTCAACCACTGACTTCCCCACTGACCTTGAGCGAGTCCCTAACCCTCCCTATGGCTCAGGTGATCCATGTGTAAAATAAAATGTTAACTAATCCTCTCAACATCTCTAAAGCACTTTGGATTTATATAGCACATTTCTTCTGAAAACCTCAAAGAACAACAATCATAGCTATAAAAAAATACAGAGTAGATAAAAGTCCCTTTCCATAACAATCAATGCAATAAGTGCAACCTCCTACAGAGTAAAGGGAAACTTTCTCTTTGTATTGTGTGAGGAAGAGTCACTCTCCCTACTTGATAACTAGACTCCTCAGTGAAAATCATTATTAAAATCAAATTTTACTCAGAAGACAGAAATTCTTCCAGAATAGGATAGGATAATGCCATACACTGGTTCACATTCAGCTAAAAGTATCTAATATGGGAGCCCAAAAATCTATAAGAATAAAAACCAGGCTATGGGCATTTATCATCTTTTATGGCATTCCACGCACTGACGCTGGAACCTGTTGGGGGAAGGGAAGTGGGCCATGGCCCAGCACTTTTTAACATGGGCTAGTTGGGAGGCATGGATGGCATTACCTTCCCCAAACTGCAAGCCTCAGGCAGGCACAGAGCAGTGCTGGCAAGGGCTATGTGAGGGAGCTGATCATGGTGCTGCAGGCGCCAGATGGTGACTGGTGGGCAGGGTAGAGGGACGAGTGCGCGTCTAGTTCCTGGCAAGCTATGTACAGTTGCTGGGAGGTAGGAGACACACAGTGCCTGGGGGCAGGCCAGGAGGGGCACCACATGGGGAGGGAGTGCAGGGGTTGGGGGAAAAGGGGCTAAGGTCTCCCCCCACACACACACACACTTCTACAAAGGTTTCAGCGCTCTTGATTCCATGCCAATATCATTGGACTTCTACCAGCCTCCCTTGTCAGATGTTCTGAAGCCATCTGCCTGCTGGTTTCCTTGGAACTCCTTTACATTAGTTCTAAATCAGGGGTTGGCCAAGTCTTCATTCATTCACTCTAATTTAAGGTTTTGCGTTTCAGTAGTACATTTAAACGTTTTTAGAAGGTCTCTTTCTATAAGTCTATAATATAGAACTAAACTATTGTTGTATGTAAAGTATATAAGGTTTTTTAAATGTTTAAAAAGCTTCATTTAAAATTAAATTAAAACGCAGAGCCCCCCGGAGAGGTGGCCAGGACCCGGGCAGCGTGAGTGCCACTGAAAATCAGCTCGCTTGCCACCTTTGGCACGCATGCCATAGGTTGCCTACTCCTCTTCTAAATCAAGGAAGAGTTAAAAGGTAGCAGTTCACACTATTTGGCTTTCCCCAGTCCCATCTCATCTTAGCTGATCAATCCTTTCGATCTCACAAAAGTTACTTCCTTATGTGGATTCCATGAGAAACCTCTGAATAAACAAAGAGTTTTCTCTTAGCCCTGACCTACACTACAAACTTATGTTGGTATAACTACATCACTATGGGGTGTGGAAAATCCACACCCCTGAGTAACACAGTTATACTGACTTCACCCCCGGAGTAAACAGCACCATGTTGACGGGAGGGGTTCTCCTGTAGACATAGCTACCACCTCTCGGGAAGGGGGTGGGGAAGGGAGTACCTATGTCAATGGGAGAAGCTCTCCCATTGGCACAGGTAGCATCTTCACTAAGCGCTACAGAACCACTGCTGCAGCACTGTAGGTGTAGACGAGCCCTTAGCCTCAAGGGTATTTTTAAGGCTCACTGCAGAGACTTAACCCTTGGTACTTTAACACTTCCAGCCAATATATATTGTGCCCATCCTGGTCTGCTCTCAGCTATTATTTATATGAACTTTTCTTTAAGCTGGATTCAATTTAACTCTACCCATGGAAATTACTTTCCCAACAGCAACACATCTGAACTCTCAGAGCACAGCTCTCCTCAAAAACATAAAGAGAAAAGCTATTCAACTTCACGGAGAACAGAAGTGTAGGTTCACAGAGTAGTCCTTACCAGCTCAGAAATTTCCACTTTTTTCATGGCTATAAATAACGAAATGAAAGCAAATCACAGTCAACTCTGATATAGTGAAACTGCACTCCCTTGTACAGCAGGTCAGAATGACTGTCCCACATTGTCTCAATACACTGCAATATGCAAAGAGTTACTCAAGTCACAGTGAATCTCTGCTTAAGAAGAGTAGAATTGTATAAATAAAAAAAAAATTAAAAAGGGAATCTACTGCAGATAATAATGGTGATAACTCTAATACTAACATTGTAACACCATAACAAACAACACTAACACAACAATAAATCAAATGCTCCCATAGTACTTTTCCTCTGTCAACCTCAAAGTGCTTTAAAAAGGTGGACAACTACAGTTATCCCCATTTTTACAGTTTGGCAAACTGAGGTGCAGATATGAAACGATTTGCCCAAGGTCAAACAGGGAATTAGTGGCAGAGCTAGAAGACTCGGATGGCGTTCCTGAGCACCCAATCCTGTGTTCTCTTCATTGAATCTTCCACACACAACTTATTTCAAATTGAAGTTTATGACCATGTGTTTTATTTAATAGATTCAAAAATGTTCAGAGAATATTCAGGTAGCAGTGTCAGGTTCAGATCTCAGACGCATAGGACACCTCATCGAAAGCTTTGAAACTGAATGAAGTATATGTCTGAACAGTAGAGGATTTAAGGTATGCCCTGTAAAATCCAAGATCAGGCTCTGGCCTTTGGTGATGTGCTGCTAGACAAGAGACCAAGGTTCAGGGGTAATCCCTAGATACCTTCCATGGGTAACAAACTATGTGTGTCACACAAAGCCCTGGCAAAGTACCCTCTGCAGGACACTCACCAGGCTGCTGTGTTTGGGTCCTAATAAACTGACCCATGTGCTCTTAAGCTTCCCTGGATCTGAGTAGGCTGCGGTATTCTCTTTCCCCTTGGCTTCTCTCTGGCACGCTTCCTGGGTATAGAGTCTGACACTCCTACATGGAAATGGGACCACAAGGCCCAGCTGCCGTAGGCCCCAGGATCAGTGCTTAACACCTCTCCTGCCCCATTTCCCCAGTAATTTAAGCACACCTTTTCCCAGAGCTCCAAGTTTATGTATACTCTGAAGAGAGAAACTATAAACCCAGAGACACACAGACTTTGTAAGGGTTCTAAAAAACAGTCACTCTTTATGTTAGCTAGGAACAAGGAATACACTGATTAGAAACAGTAACAAACACACTTGTCTGCATTTCCCTACCTCAGTTTCCTCACCACTCAAGTATTCTTTGGGCATACATCAGAGTCCTCTAAAGAGTACAACATCCGTCCTCTCCCTCTGCCCTCTGGCACATGGCCTCTCCTCTGGAATTGTCTCTCTCTCTCTTGCAAACTGCCAGTGACAGACCCTTACCTTTTAGCTTCCAGACCCCTTTGTTTGATGACTCCCTGATCAGTCTCTTCAGTGATCAATGTCCCTTAATGGGTGATTTATTGCTTTGTTGCCAGCCCCCTAGAATTCAAACTTGAAAAACTTGTTTGACCTGTGAAATAGCTCTCTCTTTGTTGAAGGGTGCTCTATTTAAATGAAAGATCATCAAAGTTTAATGATCTTCACTTGCTAGCCCTGTGCCACCAACCCCTGGAGTTTTAGTCCAAGATGGACGTAAAAGAACAACAGAAAGACAAAGGCCAGCCTTACAATCAAAATGGAGTTTGCAGCTTGATAAAAGATGCATACAGAGAGTTCATAATCTCAAACACAAATAATAAATTGTACACAGACATATTCCCAAATAGTCAATATCGTACAAGGCCAAAATAGGTTTAAGTTAAATTCTCAAAAACTTCATTAACGCAGAGTTAAGGTTATCCAGTGGTGCCCTTCTAGAATGTGGTGAGTGGCTACATTTCTAAGAGTGAAACAATGCTGCCTGCACATTTGTGATAAGGTTATGTTCACCTTTTGGAACTGCATACTCAGCATTCAATGGAAAAGCCTCCAGTGCCTACGAAAGAACCATAAAGCCACATATATGAGTAATGCATTGTTTCTCTGTCCCTTTTAACAAATGACAGAATCCTTTTTACACTTTCCTAGAAAAGTATAATCAAACCCTTGTGGTAATTACCTTCATAACATTCAAAATGTCTGTTTGCACAAGAATGGTACATTGCTGAGTTTGGCTCATGTAATGAAATCATTAAGGTTAGCATTTTAGTAGCTACAGTAAAATCAGAAGATCATGTAAGTAGAAAAGCTTTCACTTCTTTGCATAAGGATGAAGCATATTGTAAATAGTGATGCTGCAAAAGACAGGCACCTCATTTGCTCTCTGAGCACAGTGTACTGCAGTTCATGATTATCCAATACATTTCCACATAGCCAGTGCACAGGGGCGGGGAAAACCACACTCACTGGGGCTGCATTGCAGGGAAATATTAATGATAGTAAGATGACATGAGACATTGGGTATTGTTCCCAAATGAATTCTGTAGCTGACATGTGCTTGTTAAATGGGAATAAAAAAAAAGAAGCAGCAGAACTGCTGAAGTGCAGGATCATCACCCAAGAGTTCATTTACGACATACAGATCAATCTCATAGGGCTTCTGCCTTATCTAAGATCATACCCCAACAAAGTATCTCTCAAAGATGAGAAGGTGAATTTGTCATAATGATAAGCATTTAGCATGCTAACTTCATACTGTAAATATGGGATTTAATCACAGACATGAAGGTCGCTATCTTAAAACAAAAAAACTTCAAATCCAGACTCCAGCGAGAAACTGCTGAATTGGAATTCATTTGCAAATTGGATACTATTAATTTAGGCTTAAATAGAGACTTGGAGTGGCTAAGTCATTATGCAAGGTAGCCTGTTTCCTCTTGTTTTTTCCTACCCCCCCCCCAGATGTTCTGGTTTAACTTGGATTTTAACTTGAAGAGTGGTCAGTTTGGATGAGCTATTACCAGCAGGAGAGTGAGTTTGTGTGTGTATGGGGGTGGGGGGGATGTGAGAACCTGGATTTATGCAGGAAATAGCCCAGCTTGATTGTCATGCACATTGTGTAAAGAGTTGTCACTTTGGATGGGCTATCACCAGCAGGAGAGTGAATTTGTGTGGGGGGGTGGAGGGTGAGAAAACCTGGATTTGTGCTGGAAATCACTTTAGATAAGCTATTACCAGCAGGACAGTGGGGTGGGAATAGGTATTGTTTCATATTCTCTGTGTATATATAAAGCCTGCTGCAGTTTCCACGATATGCATCTGAGGAAGTGAGCTGTAGCTCACGAAAGCTTATGCTCTAATAAATTGGTTAGTCTCTAAGGTGCCACAAGTCCTCCTTTTCTTTTTGCGAATATAAGAGTGGTACTGAGAAAATAGAAAAGGAGTACTTGTGGCATCTTAGATACTAACCAATTTATTTAGTCTCTAAGGTGCCACAAGTACTCCTTTTCTTTTTGCAAATACAGACTAACACAGCTGCTACTCTGAAACTGAGAAAATAATCACAGTAATTAGCATAGTAGTTCATAAAGTATTTTTCAAGAAGAGTCTTGTACCAATTTCAGAACAGAAACAGTTGTGAATTTCATTTCATTTCCAAATTTTGCTCAGAGGTGTAATGCCTCTGGAATCAATGCTATTACATCAGGAATTAATGTGTCCCTAGTATACACTCAAGTTTCCAATGTTTTCTGTTGTACATCACCTCACTCTTAAGAAGTGCATAAGAATCTTATCTTTGTCTACTTATTCTGTCACCTCCTACTGTGTCACAGAGACTTTTGGAAATAATCAAGCTATAGTTGTGTAGCTATTTATTAAAACAAATGGTTTTAAATATTTACTGTTTCCTGAAGGGCTTAAGTGCTCTAATTCTTAGCTGTACATGCTTGTTTATTTAAGAGAGAATGGGCAATAGTTAAGTACTATAGCTACAATAAAACAAAAACAAACAAAAAAGACCACGTCACAAGAGATAGTAAAGAATGGGATGTGATATCTCTAAGAAAAGTGCAATAGTTTAGTTTGAAATTGGTAACAATTTTTTCACAAAACATTGCACAAAAATCTCCACCAACTCATTTCTTCATTTTGGTTTGGTTTTGAGTCTTCAAAATGTCATTTTCCATGACTTTGCAGAGACCATTTCCCCCAATATTTCACAGATCAGCTTGTGAAATTCGTTTCCAGGTGAAAGTTTTGTGATTCTGCAGTTGGGCTCCTATTATACACTACACTCCCAGAGAAGCCATCTTTGGAAATGCTGGCTTGTACAAAGAAATTGAAAAGATAAACTACCGCAATAAAGTCATGGATTTATAATACATTATACACACACCAATACCCAGCAGGCCAGGCAGGGAGAGATACAATCCTGTTCCACCTCCAGATCTGGCATGAGGAGTTTTAGTGAAATTGCTCCCACCAACTCAAGTGATGTGTAACTTTAAAGTGAATTCTGGTCAGAGTAAGAGAAGGAGAAGCAAGTAAGAAGCTGAGGCTTAAATGCATAGTGGTTGTTGTTATAGCTGATCAAAACTAGGAATTTCTAGTTTGTGAGAAATTCTGATATTTCAAAACTTGTTTTCACTCTGAAATCAGAGCAAACCCAGCTTATTTTAAGACTCAGAACATTTGCACAGAAAATTTTCAGTTCTTGAACTTTTCTGATTTTTCAACAAAAATGAAAAGCTTGAACGTTTTTGAATTTGTTTTTCCTCCTCATCCTCTGTCACCTTTTCCTCTCCTTTTCACTTTGCCACTGAAAAAGTGGGGAAAAGAACAGAAGGGGAAGAGGAGGAAAAACACAAAACAGCATTTGAAACGGAGTATTTCTTCCTTTGCTGTCTTTGGTAGAAAATAAAAAGGGTTTTTTTTTAATTTTTCCCCCAAAGAAATTTCCAAAAAACCAACATTTTTACAGAAAACATACTTTTTAAAACAGTTCTTCACAGTAGCTTCTGCTACATACACACTCTCCTTCTCCTTGATCCTCTCTGCCACCAGGATGTCATTTCCTTTTCCTGGGCACTCTGGGTAATAGATTAGAATCTGATTTGAGTTTTTGCCACTGCCAAAGTGACCTGTGGCCCAATCTTTTCCCACCAACTCATTCGGGGGGGCGGGGGGGGACGGGACACAATTACCCAGTAAGGAGCCAGAAAGCTGGTTACGCTGCTAAAGGTGAACTACAAAGCAAAATAAATAAATAAATAAAAATTAAAGTTTTGCCCTTCATTTCTCCTTCAGTATTTATAAGGTGTGGCACAACGTTTTTTCCCTCTGCTTGTTTCTTGCATTAGAAGTATCAGTTCCTCTTTGCTGGAGAGCTGGCTGTAGTCTTCTAAAAATAAAATTAGCTTGTAGAGATACAAGCTCCTTTGATAGTTCCCCAACAAAACTGGCTGAAAGTAAGGATTACACCAGCCAAAAACAACTCTTATCTGTCTTGCAAAAGCACTTGCAAGGGCACTTGCAAAAGCACTTTCAAGAGAATCTTCCGAGAATGGGAAGTATGAGATAATGTTTCTCTCTAGCTACGTTACTGTTTATTTTATACGGACACATTGGAATGGCTGGTGTACTCTTAAACTAAAGTATTAGTATGGTGAAGAGGAGTTTGCTGAAGTGCACAGAGGGAACTTGTTACCTGAATATCCTTCTTTCCCAGACAGGTGTGAAATGGAGCATCGCTGCATATATTGTTACCTAGGGGGCTTTCAAAATGGGATGGATTAGTGATTTCCAGATGCATGGGCTACAGTTGAGTGAATAATTGATTTTTGAGTTTGGTGGCTGAACCAAAAATTAAAAAAAAAAAAAAATCAATCAGCTTGCTTTGAACTGAAACTGATTTTTTTTGTTTTTCTCAACAAAATGAAAAATTGAAAAAAAACCTAGGTTGAATTGACATTTGGTTTTGAAAATGGCAAACCAACATTTCCAATTGACACTTCATCTAAAAAATGTCAATAGTAGTCAAAAGTGTCAAAAGTGTTTTGCGACTTTTCAAAATGAGCTATTTCAGCATTTCCAAAATTTTTGTTTTCCGGTGTTTTTTGTTTTAGTTTTTTAGCTGAAACCATTCATCAAATTTGACCTAAATTCATTAATAGTTTTAGTCATCTGAAAATGCATTTTGTCAGCAAATTTACTATTTGACAAAAAAATTCATCCAATTCTAGCATTGGGGTGCTTGGGGGAGGAGTTGTAGAGAAGTTTAGCAGCTAGGAGCTGACTCATTGCTCTTGTTATGGGTATTACAGGTGGGTTTGGTATCTGAAAATTGGGGATGGAGTGCTTGTTAAGGAGAAGCTTTTTAGGAAGATTAAGCAGCTGGGTGAAGTTCTGAACACTGGTTGGGGGTGGTGCTGGTAGGGCAGGGTTCAGTAGCTGTGAGAGGTTCAGGTCATAAATTTTGTTGAGCTGAGGGAGGATTTGCCAGCTGGAGTAGCGAACTAGAAAAGATGTTCAGTGCAAATTTATCACTTGTTGTTAGGAAGTAGTCAACATTCTCTTCTTGCTTATGTTACTTTAACTTGGGTAACTTCAATGGTTGCTTCTGTTTTACATTTCTGTGGGCAGAGAATCAGGCCCATTGTACCTGTACCTCCAAATACTGGAAGGACTTGAATAGTTGGTATTCCCTATTAAAACTGTCACAATGAATGTTCTATACTGATGCAAACCAATCAGGCAGTTTACTGCACGTCTGTAGTTCAGATATCATTCATCATTCAAGCTGGTCGAAATTTTCCAAGCAAAAACAGAGGGCTTTTTTGGTCAAAATATGGTCTTTTTAGAACATTAGAGAGAGGAGGTAGGTGAGAATCTTTTATTGGACTAACTTCTTTTGGCGAAAGAGACAAGCGTTTGAGCCATACAGAGCTCTTCTTCTGTCTGGGAAAGATACTTCCAGAATCACAGCAAAATGCAAGGTGGAACAGATTGTTTAGCATAAGTAGTTAGCATATATTGTCATGGACTATTCAAGGTATAATGGCCCATTAACACTTATGCAGTCATAGGACAAAAAGAAGGCGTTAGTGGATCGCATTTTTTGTAATAAGCCATAAATCCATGTCTGAAGCAGAATTCTGTATGACTAAGAAGTTTGTCTCACCAACAGAAATTGGTCCAATAAAAGATATTACTGCACCCACCTTTTCTCTCTAATATCTTGGAATCAACACAACTACAATTACACTGCATACAACAATGGCAATTTTTAGAACATAAAATTGCCTGCAAAAAACTACCGACATTGCCAAAGTTTTTCATTTTCATAAGAAGTGTCACTACTTTCCCCCCAATTATTTTCAAAAAATTTATCAAAACTAATAAAATAAAATTGCATGAAAGTTAAAGTTTATAAATGATACCATTGCAAAACAGATGAAAATTTTAGAAAATCTTTTTTGTGTTTGCAAAAAATTGATTTTCATTTTTTGACCAGCTCTACTCATCATTAGGGCTCTGCATCTGTCACAGAAGTCATGGAAGTCACAGATTCTGTGACTTTCTGTGACCTCCATGACTTCTGTGACTTCTGCAGGGGCCAGTGTGGCTGACCCCAGGGCTCCACAAGCAGCTGGATCCAGGGCCAGCTTCTCTGGTGGCCCCCAGGACAGCTACACTAGCTGCTGCTCTGATGGCCCCCAGCAGCGGTCCCAGAGCGGACAGAGCAGCTGCGGTCCACGGCCCTCGGCAACGATCTCCAGGTGGGCGGCCAGAGCAGCCGCAGTCCATGGCCCCGGGCAGCTGGTGCCACTGGCCCCATGTCCCCCCAGCAGCAGCCCCCCATGTCCCCCACTGCCCCCCCCCAAGATTTAATCACAGGTATTTTTAGTATAGGTCATGGACAGGTCACGAGGCCATGACTTTTTGTTTACTGCCCATGATCTGTCCACATCTTTTACTAAAAATTAGGGCTGTCAAGTGATTAAAAAAATTAATCACACTGTTAAACAATTATTTAATTAAATGGTATTCTATTTTTTGGATGTTTTCTACATTTTCAAATATATTGACTTCAATTACAACAGACAATAAAAAAAATTGTACTGTGCTCACTTTATATTTTATTTTGATTACCAGAATTTGCACTGTAAAAAACAAACAAAAAGAAATAGTATTTTTCAATTCACCTAATACAAGTACTATAGTGCAATCTCTTTATCATGAAAGTTGAACTGACAAATGTAGAATTATGTACCAAAAAAACTGCAGTATCTCTCTTCATCAATGTCCAGTTTGGAGGTACTCTGTGCATCATACTTCATTAACGAAATCCCCTACGAGCAAAGTTGGCATATCTACAAGGCCAGGTACTAGACGTGGAGGCAATAGAAGCCCTGTGCATACTGTGTGGAGTCTCTAGGTGCCCTTTAATTGTTGGTCATTTTTTCTGTTTTGGAGACTAGTCCTTTTTCCATGTGGACTCAGATGTGAGCATTCTGCATTGTTAACATTGAACGTCAAAGATTTTATTAGCAAAAAGAAAAGGAGTACTTGTGGCACCTTAGAGACTAACACATTTATTTGAGCATAAGCTTTCGTGAGCTACAGCTCACTTCATCAGATGCATTCAGTGGAAAATACAGTGGGGAGATTTATATACACAGAGAACATGAAACAATGCATGTTACCGTGCTCACTGTAAGGAGAGTGATCAGGTAAGGTGAGCTATTACCAGCAGGAGAGCAGGGGAGAAAAAACCTTTTTGGAGTGATAATCAAGGTGGGACATTTCCAGCAGTTGACAAGAACGTCTGAGGAACGGCAGGGCGGAAAGGGGGGTGTGAGAAATAAACATGGGGAAATAGTTTCACTTTGTGTAATGACCCATCCACTCCCAGTCTTTATTCAAGCCTAAGTTAATTGTATCCAGTTTGCAAATTAATTCCAATTCAGCAGTCTCTCGTTGGAGTCTGTTTTTGAAGTTTTTTTGTTGAAGAATTGCCACTTTTAGGTCTGTAATTGAGTAACCAAAGAGATTGAAGTGTTCTCTGACTGGTTTTTGAATGTTATAATTCTTAAAAAGAAAAGGAGTACTTGTGGCACCTTAGAGACTAACCAATTTATTTGAGCATAAGCTTTCGTGAGCTACAACTCACTTCATCGGATGCATACTGTGGAAAGTCTAGAAGATCTTTTTATACACACAAAGCATAAAAAAATACCTCCCCCCACCCCACTCTCCTGCTGGTAATAGCTTATCTAAAGTGATCACTCTCCTTACAATGTGTATGATAATCAAGGTGGGCCATTTCCAGCACAAATCCAGGGTTTAAGAAGAACGTCTGGGGGGGGGGGGTAGGAAAAAACAAGGGGAAATAGGTTACCTTGCATAATGACTTAGCCACTCCCAGTCTCTATTCAAGCCTAAGTCAATTGTATCCAATGTGCAAATGAATTCCTATTCAGCAATCTCTCACTGGAGTCTGGATTTGAAGTTTTCTTGTTGTAATATCGCAACTTTCATGTCACTAATTGCGTGACCAGAGAGATTGAAGTGTTCTCCGACTGGTTTATGAATGTTATAATTCTTGACATCTGATTTGTGTCCATTTATTCTTTTACGTAGAGACTGTCCAGTTTGCCCAATGTACATGGCAGAGGGGCATTGCTGGCACATGATGGCATATATCACATTGGTGGATGTGCAGGTGAACGAGCCTCTGATAGTGTGGCTGATGTTATTAGGCCCTGTGATGTTGTCCCCTGAATATATATGTGGACATATCTATTCATGCTTTGTGTGTATAAAAAGATCTTCTACACTTTCCACAGTATGCATCCAATGAAGTGAGCTGTAGCTCACGAAAGCTTATGCTCAAATAAATTGGTTAGTCTCTAAGGTGCCACAAGTACTCCTTTTATTTTTGCGAATACAGACTAACACGACTGTTACTCTGAAACCTGTTATAATTCTTGACATCTGATTTGTGTCCATTTATTCTTTTACGTAGAGCTGTCCAATTTGGCCAATGTACATGGCAGAGGGGCATTGTTGGCATATATCACACTGGTAGATGTGCAGGTGAACGAGCCTCTGATAGTGTGGCTGATGTGATTAGGCCTTATGATGGTGTCCCCTGAATAGATATGTGGACACAGTTGGCAACGGGCTTTGTTGCAAGGATAGGTTCCTGGGTTAGTGGTTCTGTTGTGTGGTGTGTGGTTGCCGGTGAATATTTGCTTCAGGTTGGGGGATGTCTGTAAGCAAGGACTGGCCTGTCTCCCAAGATCTATGAGAGTGATGGGTTGTCCTTCAGGATAGGTTGTAGATCTTTGATGATGCGTTGGAGAGGTTTTAGTTGGGGGCTGAAGGTGATGGCTAGTGGCGTTCTGTTATTTTATTTGTTTGGCCCGTCCTGTAGTAGGTAACTTCTGGGTACTCTTCTGGCTCTGTCAATCTGTATACCTTCAAATCAGTGGCACTGCTATCAGTACCTGCATGGCCCCACAGAAAACCAACATTTTTATGGCTGACTTAGAACAACGCTTCCTCAGCTCTCGTCCCCTAATGCCCCTACTCTACTTGCGCTATATTGATGACATCTTCATCATCTGGACCCATGAAAAAGAAGCCCTTGAGGAATTCCACCATGATTTCAACAATTTCCATCCCACCATCAACCTCAGCCTGCTCCAGTCCACACAAGAGATCCACTTCCTGGACACTACAGTGCTAATAAGCGATGGTCATATAAACACCACCCTATACCGGAAACCTACTGACCGCTATGCCTACCTACATGCCTCCAGCTTTCATCCAGACCACACCACACGATCCACTGTCTACAGCCAAGCTCTATGATACAACTGCATTTGCTCCAACCCCTCAGACAGAGACAAACACCTACAAGATCTCTATCAAGCATTCTTACAATTACAATACCCACTTGCTGAAGTTAAGAAACAAAGCCTGTTGCCAACTGTGTCCACATATCTATTCAGGGGACACCATCATAGGGCCTAATCACATCAGCCACACTATCAGAGGCTCGTTCACCTGCACATCTACCAATGAGATATATGCCAGAAATGCCTCTCTGCCATGTATGTTAGCCAAACTGGACAGTCTCTACGTAAAAGAATAAATGGACACAAATCAGACGTCAAGAATTATAACATTCAAAAACCAGTCGGAGAACACTTCAGTCTCTTTGGTTACTCGATTACAGACCTAAAAGTCGCAATTCTTCAACAAAAAAACTTCAAAAGCAGACTCCAATGAGAGACTGCTGAATTGGAATTAATTTGCAAACTGGATACAATTAACTTAGGCTTGAATAAAGACTGGGAGTGGATGGGTCATTACACAAAGTAAAACTATTTCCCCATGTTTATTTCCCCCACACACACTGATCCTCACATGTTCTTGTCAACTGCTGGAAATGGCCCACCTTCTTTATCACTCCAAAAGGTCCCCCGCCCCATGCTGTCCTACTGGTAATAGCTCACCTTACCTGATCACTCTCCTTACAGTGAGCACAGTAACACGCATTGTTTCATGTTCTCTGTGTATATAAATCTCCCCACTGTATTTTTCACTGAATGCATCTGATGAAGTGAGCTGTAGCTCACGAAAGCTTATGCATAAATAAATTGGTTAGTCTCTAAGATGCCACAAGTACTCCTTTTCTTTTTGCGGATACAGACTAACACGGCTGCTACTCTGAAATCAAAGATTTTATTAAACTCCTAGATTTAAAAACTGGTAGTAGACAATCTGTAAAATTGTTACAAATTTAGGAAAAACATTTCAAGTGTAACTTTTTTAGCAATACAATGTGTCTTCTTTCAAGTCTACAGGAAAAGACACCATTGTGACACTCTATCTGTAAGCAAGGGCAGACTTTGGCCCAGAGAATAAAATTCCGCCAAATACGGCATGGGGTAAGTGGGTTCAACTTCCATGGAAGTCTCTGACTAAAGGCAGAAGGTAACATAAGAACGGCCACACTGGGTCAGACCAATAGTCCATCTAACTCAGTATCCTGTCTTCCAACAGCGGGCAGAAAAATAAAATTAGAGACCCATAAAAATCTAATTCAGCATCCCTTTGGATCCATTGTGCTATGTCTAATGTACCTGTACAAGGTAAAGCAAACTCTGCTTACTTACTACCCCTCTAAGCTGTAAATGGTGTGGGAGACAGTCGGAAAAGAAGCAAGGGTAACACCCTTAGGTGAAATTCAAGCATTAATATTGTTTTGTTACTTGCATATTTGTATTAGCCAAATTGCAGTCACAAAACTTATTAGGTTTAAATCTGTTGCTCTGCATCATTATTCCAAAAATAGGAATCAAGTTAGTTGTGATTTTGGACATACTCAACGTGGTAAAGGAAGCCAGCTATGTATAATCTTTCTGCTTTACACAGGAAGTATCAAAGCAAAATGTAGCAGCCTTTGCTACCCACAACACGAAACATAGTTATTTTTACAGGTCTTAATTCACCAAAAGAAAATGTTCAACTTCTCTTACAATTTTCCCTTTACATTGCCTAAACGAAGAAAGCATGTGTTAATATTTTTCTCTCTTACCCACTTGTGTTTTAATCTAGGGTCTAAAGATGCAAGGAAAACATCGTTGGCTCCTAACTAAATCATTAAACTTCTTTTATAGACAAATCAAGGTGTAAACATAGGAAAATTAATTATTTCAACCCTTAGGTTTCCTGGACCTGCTCTGAATGGTGAAGAAATCTGGAAATATGTGACCTCCAGAAGAAGAAGGGGGAATGTCCATGTACCAGCAACACGGACACAGGTAAGTAAGCGTTTTCATGTTCTCTCCACAGGTACCATTGCGGGGAGTGGCCCAGATGATACGTCTGGGGGAAGGGAGCAGAAGGAGACTCCACCAGTTGAAAGGCATGAGATGCACTGTCCTAAGGTTCCACGACCACCACTCCCAAGAGAAGGAGGCGGGTGGTGGTGGTCGGGGACTCTCTCCTCAGGGGGACTGAGTCATCTATCTGCCACCCTGACCAGGAAAACAGAGAAGTCTGCTGCTTGCCAGGGGCTAAGATTCGCGATGTGACGGAGAGTCTGCTGAGACTCATCAAGCCCTCGGACCGCTACCCCTTCCTGCTTTTCCACGTGGGCACCAATGATACTGCCAAGAATGACCTTGAGCGGATCACTGCAGACTACGTGGCTCTGGGAAGGAGGATAAAGGAGTATGAGGCGCAAGTGGCGTTCTCGTCCATCCTCCCCGTGGAAGGAAAAGGCCGGGGTAGGGATTGTTGAATTGTGGAAGTCAATGAATGGCTACGCAGGTGGTGTCAGAGAGAAGGCTTTGGATTCTTCGACCATGGGATGGTGTTCCAAGAAGGAGGAGTGCTAGGCAGAGATGGGCTCCACTTAACGAAGAGAGGGAAGAGCATCTTCGCGAGCAGGCTGGCTAACCTAGTGAGGAGGGCTTTAAACTAGGTTCAGCGGGGGAAGGAGACCAAAGCCCTGAGGTAAGTAGGGAAGCGGGATACCGGGAGGAAGCACGAGCAGGAGCGTGTGAGAGCGGAGGGCTCCTGCCGCATACTGAGAACAAGGGGCGATCAGCGGGTTATCTCAAGTGCCTATATACAAATGCACAAAGCCTGGGAAACAAGCAGGGAGATCTGGAGATCCTGGCAAAGTCAGGGAATTATGATGTGATTGGAATAACGGAGACTTGGTGGGATAACTCGCATGACTGGAGTACTGTCATGGATGGGTATAAACTGTTCAGGAAGGACAGGGAGGCCAGAAAAGGTGGGGGAGTTGCACTGTATATAAGGGAGCAGTATGACTGCTCAGAGCTCAAGTATGAAACTGCAGAAAAACCTGAGAGTCTCTGGATTAAGTTTAGAAGCCTGAGCTACAAGGGTGATGTCGTGGTGGGAGTCTGCTATAGACCACCAGACCAGGGGGATGAGGTGGACGAGGCTTTCTTCCGGCAAGTCGCAGAAGCTACTAGATCGCACGCCCTGGTTCTCATGGGCGACTTCAATCATCCTGATATCTGCTGGGAGAGCAATACAGCGGTGCACAGACAATTCAGGAAGTTTTTGGAAACTGTAGGGGACAATTTCCTGGTGCAAGTGCTGGAGGAACCAACTAGGGGTGGAGCTCTTCTTGTCCTCCTGCTCACAAACTGGAAAGAATTAGTAGGGGAAGCAAAAGTGGATGGGAACCTGGGAGGCAGTGACCATGAGATGGTTGAGTTCAGGATCCTGACACAAGGAGGAAAGGAAAGCAGCAGAATACGGACCCTGGACTTCAGAAAAGCAGACTTTGACTCCCTCAGGGAACTGATGGGCAAGATCCCCTGGGAGAATAACATGAGGGGGAAAGGAGTCTAGGAGAGCTGGCTGTATTTTAAAGAATCCTTATTGAGGTTACAGGGACAAATCATCCCGATGTGTAGAAAGAACAGTAAATATGGCAGGCGACCAGCTTGGCTTAACAGTGAAATCCTTGCTGATCTTAAACACAAAAAAGAGGCTTACAAGAAGTGAATGATTGGACAAATGACCAGGGATGAGTATATAAATATTGCTCGGGCATGTAGAAATGGAATCAGGAAGGCTAAATCACACCTGGAGTTGCAGCTAGCGAGGGATGTTAAGAGTAACAAGAAGGGTTTCTTCAGGTATGTTGGCAATAAGAAGAAAGCCAAGGAAAGTGTGGGCCCCTTACTAAACGAGGGAGGCAACCTAGTGACAGAGGATGTGGAAAAAGCTAACGTACTCAAAGCTTTTTTTGCCTCTGTCTTCACGAACAAGGTCAGCTCCCAGACTACTGCACTGGGCAGCACGGCCTGGGGAGGAGGTGGCCAGCCCTCTGTGAAGGAAGAAGTGGTTCGGGACTATTTAGAAAAACTGGACGTGCACAAGTCCATGGGGCCGGATGCTTTGCATCCGAGAGTGCTAAAGGAATTGGCAGATGTGATTGCAGAGCCATTGGCCATTATCTCTGAAAACTCATGGCGATCGGGGGGAGTCCCGGAAGATTGGAAAAAGGCTAATGTAGTGCCCATCTTTAAAAAAGGGAAGAAGGATGATCCTGGGAACTACAGGCCAGTCAGCCTCACCTCAGTCCCCAGAAAAATCATGGAGCATGTCCTCAAGGAATCAATTCTGAAGCACTTAGACGAGAGGAAAGTGATCAGGAACAGTCAGCATGGATTCACTAAGGGAAAGTCATGCCTGACTAATCTAATTGCCTTCTATGATGAGATAACTGGTTCTGTGGATGAAGGGAAAGCAGTGGACGTGTTATTCCTTGACTTTAGCAAAGCTTTTGACACGGTCTCCCACAGTATTCTTGTCAGCAAGTTAAAGAAGTATGGGCTGGATGGATGCACTACAAGGTGGATAGAAAGTTGGCTAGATTATCGGGCTCAACGGGTAGTGATCAATGGCTCCATGTCTAGTTGGCAGCCGGTATCTAGTGGAGTACCCCAAGGGTCGGTCCTGGGGCCGGTTTTGTTCAGTATCTTCATTAATGACCTGGAGGATGGTGTGGATTGCACCCTCAGCAAGTTTGCGGATGACACTAAACTGGGAGGAGTGGTAGATACACTGGAGGGTAGGGATAGGATACAGAGGGACCTAGACAAATTGGAGGATTGGGCCAAAAGAAATCTGATGAGGTTCAACAAGGACAAGTGCAGAGTCCTGCACTTAGGACGGAAGAATCCAATGCACCGCTACAGACTAGGGACTGAATGGCTAGGCAGCAGTTCTGCAGAGAAGGACCTAGGGGTGACAGTGGACGAGAAGCTGGATCTGAGTCAACAGTGTGCCCTTGTTGCCAAGAAGGCCAATGGCATTTTGGGGTGAATAAGTAGGGGCATTGCCAGCAGATCAAGAGACGTGATCGTTCCCCTATATTCGACATTGGTGAGACTATTCTCAGTGATAGCAGATGACAGGACAAGGAGTAATGGTCTCAAGTTGCAGTGGGGGAGGTTTAGGTTGGATATTAGGAAGAACTTTTTCACTAGGAGGGTGGTGAAACACTGGAATGCATTACCTAGGGAGGTGGTGGAATCCCCTTCCTTAGAAGTTTTTAAGGTCAGGCTTGACAAAGCCCTGGCTGGGATGATTTAGTTGGGATTGGTCCTGCTCTGGGCAGGGGGTGGGACTAGATGGCCTCTAGAGGTCCCTTCCAACTCTGTTATTCTATGATTCTATGAACAACAGTGTTTAATCGATTGGTGGTATGGTTTGTCGGTATTTTGGGAATACTTACTTGTTTGTTAGTTATATGTTTTGTGTCACGTGATTAGATTATAATTGTTCATACTTTTCGGATGTTTTTGTTGCAACAACAATATTTTTGCACACAGTATGAATAATAAAGCTATTAATAGTGAAACTTTTTGCTTTGGTACCACAGTATTTCCATAGTATAATTAGGGTTTAACCCCCGGGGTGTATCCCTATAAGACACGAGTGGTGGTTCAATTTTTGCAAAAGTCGGTCCTAAATATAGGTGTGATTGTCAATGAACAACTTAATTGCAACTAACATTTTTATATGGCTGTCAAGTGATTTTAAAAATTACATGCGAGATTAATCGCACTATTAAACAATAATAGAATACCATTTATTTACTTTTTTGGATGTTTTCTACATTTTCAAAAGTTTTTATTTCAATTACAACACAGAATACAAAGTGTACAGTGCTCACTTTATATTTATTTTTGATTACAAGTATTTGCACTGTAAAAAAAAGAAAGAAATAGTATTTTTCAATTCACCTAATACAAGCACTATAGTGCAATCTCTTTATCATGAAAGTTGAACTTACAAATGTAGAATTATGTATGAAAAAACCTGCATTCAAAAATTAAACAATGTAAAATTTTAGAACTTGCAAGTCAACTCAGACCTACTTCTTATTCAGCCAATCACTCAGACAAACAAGTTTGTTTACATTTGCAGGAGATAATGCCCCCCCACCACCACCCACTTCTTATTTATGATGTCACCTGAAAGTGAAAAAAGGCATTCTCATGGCATTCTTGTAGTCGGCATCACAAGATATTTACGTGCCAGATGAGCTAAAAATTCATATGTCCCTTCATGCTTCAACCACCATTCCAGGGTACATGCATCGATGCTGATGACAGGATGCATCTGCTCAATAATAATCCAAAGCACTTTTTGGTGGTTTGTGCTCTGTAGTTTCCGCATTGGAATGTTGCTCTTTTAAGACTTCTGAAAGCATGCTCCATACTCTATCCCTGTCAGATATTGGAAGCCACTTCAGATTCTTAAACCTTGGGTCGAGTGCTGTAACTATCTTTAGAAATCTCACATAGGTATCTTCTTTGTGTTTTGTCAGACCTGCAGTGAAAATGTTCTTAAAATGAGCAACATGTGCTGGGTTGTCATCCAAGACTGCTATAACATGAAATATATGGCAGAATATGGGTAAAACAAAGCAGCAGACATACATTCTCCTACAAGGAATTCAGTCACAAATTTAATTAGCCCTTTTCTTTTTTTTTTTAACTAGCGTCTTCAGCATGGAAGCATGTCCTCTGGAATGGTGGCGAAAGCATGAAGGGGCATATGAATGTTTAACATATCTGGCACGTAAATACCTTGCAATGCCGGCTACAAAAGTGCCATGTAAATGCCTGTTCTCACTTTCAGGTGACATTGTAAACAAGACTTGGGCAGCATTATAGTGACAGAGTCTATATGATTTTATGAAAGTATGCTGATGAGTGTGAATATAATGTAACTAAAATATGCTTCATGCAAAAGGTCTCTTGTAAGGTATCATTACAAATCTTATAATCTACTGAGTATGGTCATCCTGTTTGTATAAATGTATCACTCTTCTATCTGAAACTAGAAATATGAAATATAACTCTGAGGGCCTATTGTAATTATGCAAAGTGTGGGCCATTAATGGTGGTTTGGAATCTTGATGGCTCCCATCAACCAGGACAACTGACTGTGGATGGCTCTGTTTGCAGGCAGGTCTTCCTGTGAGTCAGGCTGGGAGAAACGAAGGCTTGGGGTCTCACAGGACATGTGATCATGCAACCTGAACTGGAATCCATCTTTAACCTGGTGTTTTGCCATTGAGCAGGAGGGGTGGGAATCCAGAGGGACAGAGGATTCCAGCCTTATGCAAAAGATATATAAGTGGGTGGAACAGACCAAAGAGGAGCCATCATGAGGAATCCCCTCGCTACCACCTGAGCTCGAACAAGGGCTGTACCAGAGGAAAGGATTGTGCCCAGACTAGGAAGGTGTCCAGTCTGTGAAAGAAACTTATTGAAACATCTCTAAGGGTGAGATTAAATCTGTATTCAGTTTTTATTAGTGTACTAGACATAGACTTGCCTGTTTTATTTTATTTTGCTTGGTAATTCACTTTGTTCTGTCTGTTACTACTTGGAACCACTTAAATCCTACTTTCTGTATTTAATAAAATCACTTTTTACTTATTAATTAACCCAGAGTATGTATTAATACCTGGGGGGAGGGAGGAACAGCTGTGCATAGCTTTCTGTCAGTGTTATAGAGGGCAAACAATTTATGAGTTTAGCCTGTATACGCTTTATACAGGGTAAAGCAGATTTATTTAGGGTTTGGACCCATTGGGAGTTGGGCATCTGAGTATTAAAAGCAGGAACACTTCCTAAGTTGCTTTCAATTAAGCCTACAGCTGTTAGGGGATGTGGTTCAGACCTGGGGCTGGGTTGGCAGCAGGCTAGCGGTTCTGGCTCAAACCAGATAGGGTGCTGAAGTCCTAAGCTGACTGGGCAGTAAAGCAGGGGCAGAAGTAGCCTTGGCACATCAGGTGGCAGCTCCCAGCAGTTTCTGTGATTCAACCCGTCACAATTATCTCCTGCAAATTGTAACCAAACTTGTTTGTCTGAGCAACTGTCTGAAGTAGGACTGAGTGGACTTGTAGGTTCTAAAGTTTTACATTGTTTTATTTTTGAATGCAGTTATTTTTGTACATAATTCTACATTTCTAAGTTCAACTTTCATTATAAAGAGATTGCACTACAGTACTTGTATGAGGTGAATTGAAAAATACTATTTCTTTTTTCATTTTTACAGTGCAAATATTTGTAATCAAATATAATATACACTTTGATTTCAATTACAACATAGAATACAATATAGATGAAAATGTAGAAAAGCATCCAAAATATTTAATAAATTTCAATTGTTATTCTATTGTTTAACAGTGATTAAAACTGCGATTAATCACGATTAATAATTTTTTTGAGTTAATCACGTGAGTTAACTGCAATTAATCGACAGCCCTACTAAAAGCACCTGTGACTAAAATATAGCCTTATTCATCATTCACCGAATAACAGACTCCAACTAGACTGGATTATTACAGTCCAATATGTATGTGCTGGCCAGGACAAAAAGACATTGGTCCTTTCCACTCTTCTCTCACACCTGGTTCACATCCTTTGAATCAAATTCTGAGATTTTACTGTCAGCCTCCAGAACTTTGAAACTCCATGGACTTGATTCTTCACTGCCTTGCACCTGGTCATTTATCCCAGTGCAGACTGAGTTTCACTACTACTCAGTGGCAGAGCCAGGTTTTGCAACCAAGGTGGTAATGCGTCTTTTGTGGCGGGCTACAGATCAAGCCCACCTCATACTCACCTGGCAACGGCGGCTCCTGTCCCCTGGGGCTGGGCCTACCTCCCCGTTCCAGGTGTTGTGACCCAGCACACAGAGTCGCAGCACAGTTCAGATCCTTGTGAGTGGTGTTGTAACACTGCACATATGTGATATGTCACAATGTCCAGAGTGGAGACCCAGGCCCAATCCTGCAAGACAGGAGCTGCTCCTGCCACGTGTCGCAGGAGGAGCTCTTTCTCCAGCCCTGCTTGAAAAGGTGCCACACATAGACCTAAAGGGCACTGTCAAGGTTCCTCCCCCACTCTGAACTCTAGGGTACAGATGTGGGGACCTGCATGAAAAACCTCCTAAGCTTATCTTTACCAGCTTAGGTCAAAACTTCCCCAAGGTACAAAATATTACCCCCGTTATCCTTGGACTGGCCGCTACCACCACCAAACTAATACTGGTTACTGGGGAAGAGCTGTTTGGACGCGTCCTTCCCCCCAAAATACTTCCCAAAACCTTGCACCCCACTTCCTGGACAAGGTTTGGTAAAAAGCCTCACCAATTTGCCTAGGTGACTACAGACCCAGACCCTTGGATCTTAAGAACAATGAACAATCCTCCCAACACTTGCACCCCCCCTTTCCTGGGAAATGTTGGATAAAAAGCCTCACCAATTTGCATAGGTGACCACAGACCCAAACCCTTGGATCTGAGAACAATGAAAAAGCATTCAGTGTTTTACAAGAAGACTTTTAATAAAAAATAGGAGTAAATAGAAATAAAGAAATCCCCCCTGTAAAATCAGGATGGTAGATATCTTACAGGGTAATTAGATTCAAAAACATAGAGAACCCCTCTAGGCAAAACCTTAAGTTACAAAAAAGATACACAGACAGAAATAGTTATTCTATTCAGCACAATTCTTTTCTCAGCCATTTAAAGAAATCATAATCTAACACATACCTAGCTAGATTACTTACTAAAAGTTCTAAGACTCCATTCCTGTTCTGTCCCTGGCCAAGACGACTACAGACAGACACAGACCCTTTGTTTCTCTCCCTCCTCCCAGCTTTTGAAAGTATCTTGTCTCCTCATTGGTCATTTTGGTCAGGTGCCAGCGAGGTTACCTTTAGCTTCTTAACCCTTTACAGGTGAGAGGAGCTTTCCCCTGGCCAGGAGGGATTTCAAAGGGGTTTACCCTTCCCTTTATATTTATGACACGCCCCCCAAATCTCAGCTAGGGTGAAACACTGGCTGGGATTTCTTCCTGGAGCTCTAGGAAAACAGAATTAATAAGACACATGCATCTCTAAATATACTACCAAGTACATAAAGACTAACAATATTTTCCACATCTCAAGGACGATTTTAACCAGTTGATTCTGGGAAACTTTCACGGGAGAGTGCATCAGCCACTTTGTTAGAAGCTCCTGAGATGTGTTGGATGTCGAAATCAAAATCTTGGAGAGCTAAACTCCACCGAAGAAGTTTTTTGTTAGTTTCTTTGACGGTGTGAAGCCACTTTAGTGCAGCATGGTCGGTTTGCAGGTGGAAACGCCGTCCCCAAACATATGGGTGTAGCTTTTCCAGAGCGTAGACAATGGCATAACATTCCTTTTCAGTGACTGACCAGTTGCTTTCCCTCTCAGACAGTTTTTTGCTGAGAAACACTACAGAGTGGAATTCTTGATCAGGTCCTTTCTGCATTAAAACTGCTCCCACACCACGCTCGGATGCATCTGTGGTTACTAGGAACGGTTTGTCAAAGTCTGGGGCCCTTAGTACAGGGTCAGACATGAGTGTCGCTTTAAGCTTGTTAAAGGCCTTCTGACACTTTCCGGTCCACTGAACAGCATTTGGCTGTTTCTTTTTCGTTAGGTCTGTCAGTGGGGCAGCGATTTGGCTGTAGTGCGGTACAAATCGTCTGTAATAACCGGCCAAGCCTAAGAAGGATTGAACCTGTTTCTTTGACTTTGGGACAGGCCACTTTTGGATAGCATCCACTTTGGCCTGTAGGGGGCTGATAGTTCCTTGACCCACCTGGTGTCCAAGGTAAGTCACTCTGTTTAGGCCTATTTGACACTTCTTAGCCTTAACAGTTAGTCCTGCCTCCCTTATGCGCTCAAGGACTTTTTGTAGATGTTCCAGGTGGTCTGCCCAGGAATCCGAAAATATGGCCACATCGTCAAGGTAGGCGACTGCATATTCTCCTAATCCCGCTAGGAGACCATCTACAAGTCTTTGGAAAGTGGCGGGTGCATTTCGCAGCCTGAAAGGGAGTACATTAAATTCATACAGCCCGAGATGTGTGATGAAGGCTGACCTTTCCTTGGCAGATTCATCTAGCGGTACCTGCCAGTACCCCTTGGTTAAGTCCAAGGTAGAGATGAACTGGGCCCGTCCCAGTTTCTCTAATAGTTCATCAGTGCGTGGCATTGGATAGTTGTCTGGGCGAGTTACAGCATTTAGCTTACGGTAGTCCACGCAAAAACGTATTTCCCCATCTGGTTTGGGAACTAGAACCACTGGAGATGCCCATGCACTTTCAGAGGGGCGGATTACACCCATCTGTAACCTATCCTGGATCTCCCGTTCTATAGCAGTTTTAGCTTGAGGAGACACCCGGTTAGGGTGGACCCTAATTGGGTGAGCATTACCTGTGTCAATGGAGTGGTATGCCCGTTCAGTCAGTCCTGGGGTGGCTGAGAACGTTGGCGCGTAGCTAGTGCACAGCTCCTGGATCTGCTGTCGCTGCATACGCCCAAGGGTCATGGAGAGGTTCACCTCTTCCACACCACCAGCACATTTCCCTTCGTAATAGACACCTTCAGGCCACTCAGCGTCGTCTCCTCCCTGGGCTGTAAACTGACAAACCTTTAATTCTCTGGAATAAAAGGGCTTTAGAGAATTAATATGATACACCTTAGGCTTTCGGTTGGAGGTGGGGAATGCTATGAGATAATTAACAGCTCCCAGGCGCTCCTGGACCACGAATGGCCCTTCCCACGATGCTTCCATTTTATGGGCCTGGAGCGCCTTTAAGACCATGACCTGGTCTCCTACTTTGAAGGAACGCTCTCTGGCATGTTTATCATGCCAGGCTTTTTGCTCTTTTTGAGCATCCTGTAAGTTTTCTCTAGCAAGGGCTAAAGAGGTTCGGAGGGTGTTTTGTAGGTTGGTTACAAAGTCCAGAATGTTAGTTCCTGGAGAAGGTGTAAATCCCTCCCATTGCTGCTTCACCAACTGCAATGGCCCCTTAACCTCATGGCCATATACAAGTTCAAATGGGGAAAACCCTAAACTGGCATGTGGTACAGCTCTGTAGGCAAAGAGCAACTGCTGCAATACTAGGTCCCAATCATTGGAGTGCTCATTTACGAATTTACGTATCATGGCCCCCAAAGTTCCATTAAACTTCTCCACCATGCCATTTGTTTGATTATGGTAAGGAGTGGCAACCAAGTGATTTACCCCATGAGCTTCCCAAAGGTTTTTCATAGTTCCTGCCAGGAAATTAGTCCCTGCATCTGTGAGGATGTCGGAGGGCCAACCTACCCTGGCAAAAATGTCTGCTAGTGCCTGGCACACACTTTTAGCCCTGGTGTTGCTTAGAGCTACTGCTTCCGGCCATCGGGTGGCAAAATCCATGAAAGTCAGTATGTACTGCTTTCCTCTGGGTGTCTTTTTCGGAAAAGGACCCAGAATATCCACAGCTACTCGCTGAAATGGAACTTCAATGATGGGGAGTGGCTGGAGAGGAGCTTTGACCTGGTCTTGGGGTTTTCCCACTCTTTGGCACACCTCACAAGACTGGACATAGGTAGAAACATCCTTGCCCATTCCCTCCCAGTGGAATGACCCCCGCAAACGGTCTTTGGTCCTGTTCACCCCAGCATGGCCACTAGGGTGATCATGGGCTAAGCTCAAGAGCTTGGCCCGGTATTTAGTTGGAACTACCAACTGTCTCTGAGGATGCCAGTCTTCCTGGTGTCCCCCAGAAAGAGTTTCCTTGTATAAAAGTCCTCTTTCTACAACAAACCTGGATCGATTAGAAGAGCTGAGAGGCGGTGGGTTGCTCCGTGCCACCGTCCAAGCTCTCTGGAGGCTTTCATCTGCTTCCTGTTCGGTCTGGAATTGTTCCCTTGATGCTGGAGACATCAGTTCCTCATGGGATTGTGGACCTAGGCTTGGTCCCTCTGGAAGCGATATAGGGGATGGAGCTGTTTCTGTTGACTGTGAACCGCTCTCCGCTGGTGCACTATGTTGGGATTCAGGCTCCGGCTGAGCCTCTTGTGTAGGGTTATCGGCTGCTGCCAGTTCAGGTTCGGTGGGGCCCTCTGGTGTTGAGGTTGCAAGTACTGGATTCAGAGCTGACACGGGGTCTGGTGTTGGTTGTTCGGCTGGTTCCGGTTCTGGGACTGGTTCCGTCTGGGTCTCTGGGACTGGATCCACTACTGCTGTTGCAGACATTGGCCTGGGGTCCAGGTCCATCACCTCTGACTGGGTCCTGATAGAAGTTTCCGGAACAGAGCTAGGCCTCACGGCTTGTTTAGCCTGGCTGCGGGTGACCATTCCCACCTTCTTGGCCTGCTTCACATGATTGGCCAAGTCTTCCCCCAACAACATGGGGATGGGATAATCATCATAGACTGCAAAAGTCCACATTCCTGACCAGCCCTTGTACTGGACAGGCAACTTGGCTGTAGGCAAATTGAAAGAGTTGGACTTGAAGGGTTGAATCGTCACTTGGATCTCTGGGTTGATTAAATTGGGGTCCACTAAGGAAGCATGGATAGCTGACACTTGTGCTCCGGTGTCCCTCCACGCGGTGACCTTCTTCCCGCCCACACTCACAGTTTCCCTCCGCTCCAAGGGTATCTGGGAGGTATCTGGGCCTGTGGACCTCTGGTGTGATTCCGGTGCAATGAACTGTAATCTGTTGGGGTTCTTGGGGCAGTTGGCCTTTACATGCCCCAGCTCGTTACATTTAAAACATCGTCCAGCTGACGGGTCACCGGGGCGAGGTGGGTTGCTGGAGAACGGGGTGGTGGGACGATAAGGGGTCTGGAGGGTTCTTTGGGAGGTAGGTGGGGCTTTGGGCGGCCCCCGGTAATAGGGTGTGGTCTGGGGTGGTCCCTTCTGGTCTCCGCTCCAACTGCGACCAGTTTTCTTCTTCTCTGCCACCTCCACCCATCTGGCTCCAATCTCTCCTGCCTCGATTACAGTTTTGGGTTTCCCATCTAGGATGTATCTTTCTATTTCCTCAGGAACACCCTCTAAGAATTGTTCCATTTGCATTAGGAAGGGCAAATTTACTGGAGATTCAACACTTGCTCCTGATATCCAGGCATCCCAATGTTTCACAATGTGGTAGGCATGTCGGGTAAATGACATGTCTGGTTTCCACCTTAGGGCTCGGAACCTCCGACGAGACTGCTCGGGTGTTATCCCCATTCTGACTCTCGCCTTGGATTTAAACAGTTCATACTTGTTCATATTTTCTTTAGGCATTTCAGCTGCCACCTCAGCTAAGGGTCCCCTGAGCTGCGGCCTCAGCTCTACCATGTATTGGTCAGTAGAGATGTTGTACCCAAGGCAGGCCCTTTCGAAGTTTTCTAAGAAGGCCTCAGTATCATCACCTGCCTTGTAGGTGGGGAACTTTCTGGGATGGGAAGTGGTACCTGGAGAAGGATTGCTAGGGTTTGTTGGTATATTCTGCTGGGCCTTTATCCTCTCCATCTCCTCCACATGCTTCCTTGCCTCCATTTCCCTCTTGTGGGCAGCCTCCTGTACCTCCTTCTCCAGCCGCATGAGTTCTATCTGTCTTTCATGTTCCCTTTGTTTTTCCTCAGCCTGAAATTTGGCTAATTCCAGCTGTAGTCGAGCCGAGGATTTGGCCATTCTAACCTCTCTGTTTTTAACTAACTTTACACCCGAGGTTTAGAAATAAACAAACAAAACTTGGCTGTAAAATTTTGCTGTGCTGGAATAGAATACCTATTCTCTGATAGTGATTGTCAGCCTACAGAAAAAGACAATTCCCTTGTCTCTGCTCTGGGCCCAAATTAAAGCAAAAAACCTCCAACTACTTGGAAACCTGCTTACCCAGCCCAAAGAAAAAAAAATTTCTTTTCAAACCTGTGCTCCTTGTAAAACAAAAAAAAATCAAAATCCTAAAAAAAAAACCCTGCCACTTTTGTCTCCAGGCAAATAGGTAGAGCACACACCCCCTATTTACTTTTAGGAAGAAAAGAAAAAAAAAAACCTCTGGGTTGGAAGACTGTGAATTTCCCTGCAGGAGTTAAGTACCCTGCCTCCAGGCAAAGAAAACCTGCAATTCACAAGATAATCCCCTTTTGTCTCTGCTTGGCCACAAAGCAGAGAGAAACCAAGCTGCTTTCAGTTTCAAAGCTGCTTTCTGGACTTCCTAAAAATTCCTTTTTAAAATCTGTATTTCTAGTTCAAAAAATCTCAACTGGATGTCAAAATGATTTCAGGTTAATCCCACCGCTGCCACCATGTCAAGGTTCCTCCCCCACTCTGAACTCTAGGGTACAGATGTGGGGACCTGCATGAAAAACCTCCTAAGCTTATCTTTACCAGCTTAGGTCAAAACTTCCCCAAGGTACAAAATATTACCCCCGTTATCCTTGGACTGGCCGCTACCACCACCAAACTAATACTGGTTACTGGGGAAGAGCTGTTTGGACGCGTCCTTCCCCCCAAAATACTTCCCAAAACCTTGCACCCCACTTCCTGGACAAGGTTTGGTAAAAAGCCTCACCAATTTGCCTAGGTGACTACAGACCCAGACCCTTGGATCTTAAGAACAATGAACAATCCTCCCAACACTTGCACCCTCCCTTTCCTGGGAAATGTTGGATAAAAAGCCTCACCAATTTGCATAGGTGACCACAGACCCAAACCCTTGGATCTGAGAACAATGAAAAAGCATTCAGTGTTTTACAAGAAGACTTTTAATAAAAAATAGGAGTAAATAGAAATAAAGAAATCCCCCCTGTAAAATCAGGATGGTAGATATCTTACAGGGTAATTAGATTCAAAAACATAGAGAAACCCTCTAGGCAAAACCTTAAGTTACAAAAAAGATACACAGACAGAAATAGTTATTCTATTCAGCACAATTCTTTTCTCAGCCATTTAAAGAAATCATAATCTAACACATACCTAGCTAGATTACTTACTAAAAGTTCTAAGACTCCATTCCTGTTCTGTCCCTGGCCAAGACGACTACAGACAGACACAGACCCTTTGTTTCTCTCCCTCCTCCCAGCTTTTGAAAGTATCTTGTCTCCTCATTGGTCATTTTGGTCAGGTGCCAGCGAGGTTACCTTTAGCTTCTTAACCCTTTACAGGTGAGAGGAGCTTTCCCCTGGCCAGGAGGGATTTCAAAGGGGTTTACCCTTCCCTTTATATTTATGACAGGCACCAGGATGGTGGTCGCCCGCCCACCCATTAGCTCTGCCGCTGCTACCAGCTCCAAACAGCAGAGCTTTATACCCACTTTGCACATTATAAAAAAACTATACATGGTGCATGGCAGTGCAGAGTCAGGTCCAATATCTTTAATAATTGCTCTTAAACCAAAAGTGTTATCCATTTAAGCAGACATTTCTTTAACACTTGCCTAGAAATATATCATGACAAATATAAGATTTTTTTTTTCAAATACCACTAACTTATAATAAGGTGAGCAGATTGCTTTGTAGCTGGGTCACCCAGTCTAGCACAATGCATTGTCTTCCATCACATAAGTCAGACAGTTGTTCAATTTACCTCACATACGTCACATATGCTATTCTGATCTTACAGGAAAAGCTGATAGTCCTCTCACAGCAAATATGATTTGCAAAACACGTTTCTAAACTAGCCCTGGCCCATCTTATGGCCTGTAGATTTTTCAGTGAATCTCATTGAAGAATTGTATTACTTTGCGCTTGTAACCATAGTTTTGATTTTAAATTTCCTTTCCATTTTGTATCTCACAGGGAGATGGGAATTACTCATTTCCTCTCACCTTCTTCTGTCAATTGAACATCATGAGAATATTACATAGGTGCTTCTATTTCTGCTTTGTGTGAAGGATCTGATGTGTGAAATGTGACCATTCAAAATTCTGTTGTGCTATTCCTGCTCAAGATAGGCACTTGCAATTGAACATTAGGGAAAAATCAGTGTCAGGTATACGGCATAGGTACTAACATTGAAACAAAAAGAAAATGAATGTCCCACAGGATATGGATTGATGATAGGTTTGCCATGATTGTTTCCCCGCCCCCCCCTCCCCCACCCTTGGGAGATTTCATCTCTCAGGAGGTGACAAACACTTAAGGGACAATGAACCACTATTTATATAAATGTCCATCAAAGAAACTCTTTAAACAATTGCAAATATTGACTGACAGGCAGCAGATTAATTTCACTTTACCATTGTTGGGATAAGATGTAGACAGCTGTTGTGGAGCAGCAGATCTTTTACATCTATATTATGGTACATTACAATATGAGTTCAGAACACAGGTAATTTCTGAGAACAGAAGAAGAAATGCTTAATAGACACTTTGCTTTTCAAATTGAGGCAGGTATGCCCCCTAATAATGGAGGCACTAATAATGTTTTTCCTTTATGCTTGAGATTATCAATGCAAACAATTCCCATTCCCCCACAATGGTTCCCTGGTCTATCTCCATGGCAAGTAGCTACAGTCAGTAAGCACAATGGGTCTGAAAAACAGATCTGTGCTCTGCTGCCATCCTGCAACCACTGAAGTGCAAGCAAACATCAGGGGCTATTAAGCCAAAAGCATGTTCCTGTGTTGCAAGAGCTACTTTAATGTGCTTTTTATTTGTATTAATACTGCAAGTCCTTGAATTCTACTGCATAGCAATTATTATAGCTGTCTTTAATCTAAGTGAACTAAGGAAAGGAAATGTGTAATGTTCAAGTCTGTTCAAACAGAGGAGAACAATGCTAGGAAGGAGAGAATACTTGCTTCTGCTACAAAAAGTCCCCAAGCAAAAGATCCATAGATCCCTGTGCCACCCCAAAATTACTTTAGGATTATCTCAAAATGGAACCTTGTCCTTGTCATACTGTAGTGACTTCAAGTTTATCTGCCTTGCTACTAAGCATCACATAGCTAGCACTTCTATTGCCTACGAACAGTGGATGCTCCACAACTTGGAAAATCTAAAAGTGTTTTTCCATATTCAAATTTAAAAGCCCCTGTGAGGTAGGTAGGACAGCAGTGTTATAAATGAGAAAACTGAAGCAGAGAAGTTTAATAGGCTGATTTTCAGAGGTGCTGAGTGCACACTGCTCCACTGATTTCAACCTGAGCTGAAAGTCAGACCACAAGAGACTTGGTTCAATGCCAGAGGTGGAACTGAAGTCAGAGCCAAGTATAGAACACAGAAGTTTCTGGCCCCTACTTAGCCACATCTATTCTTGAGATATTATTGTTTTATTAATTTTAGAATTGTGCTCCTTATTGGTATCACAGCCATATTCCCCTCTGGGAACTAAAGGAAGAGCTTGTATGTGCTGGTATTAAATAGGAGGATGTATCAGCTGGAAACTGATAAAAACATCTTTCTTTTGTATTGCAATTAAGTATATCCCTAGAACTTGATTTTAAATATGTTTATATAAATCCCTGTTCTACTCCCTCCACTATCCCTTCCCCGGCTAAGTGTTTGAAAGAAGAAAGACTGTTGTGAAGCAGGATAATTAGGCGTTTATACTGTATTTGTTAGGAGGACTGGGCACAAAGGCAATACTAATAAGACAAGCTGCCTGAAGCTTTGTTGACCGTGGGAAGTGGCGTTACCAAGGTAATCACTTTTAACTGTTCAGCAAAGCTGCGGGGGGAGCTCAGCACTGGGAGAGATATGCAAGCCAAAGCATATTTCCTGAAAAATATAACATGAGCATTCACAGACAAATTGTAGGATTTCCATGTTTTGTCTTAAATATATATTTCTAGCTTGCTATAAACTGGAAACCTGAGCTTATTGTGAACTTTTAACACCTTTTCCTATCACATCCTGATTCTTGCAGTTGATTTAAAAATCAGCTGAGACTTAAAAGGAAAGCAAATTAAGAATCACAAAGACTCTAAGTTAGGTAAAGAGACAGATTGGGTCTGGCCTAGCCATAAATTCACAAGGGTGAGGAGGTAAGGAGCTGCATTCTCCTCACAGAGGATAAGCACATTTGCAGTCTCTGCACTTTCCTGAAAGATTTCAGAGTAACAGCCGTGTTAGTCTGTATTCACAAAAAGAAAAGGAGTACTTGTGGCACCTTAGAGACTAACCAATTTATTTGAGCATAAGCTTTCTTGAGCTACAGCTCACTTCATCGGATGCATACAGTGGAAAGTACAGAAGATCTTTTTATACACACAAACTATGAAAAAATGGGTGTTTACCACTACAAAAGGTTTTCTCTCCCCCCACTCCACTCTCCCGCTGGTAATAGCTTGTCTAAAGTGATCACTCTCCTTACAATGTGTATGATAATCAAGTTGGGCCATTGCCAGCACAAATCCAGGTTCCCCCCCCCCGCTCTTTTTTTTTTTCCCCACACACACAAACCCACTCTCCTGTTGGTAATAGCTTATCTAAAGTGATCAGTCTCCTTACAATGTGTATGATAATCAAGTTGGGCCATTTCCAGCACAAATCCAGGTTTTCTCCCCACCTATCTATTCAGGGGACACCATCACAGGGCCTAATAACATCAGCCACACTATCAGAGGCTCGTTCACCTGCACATCCACCAATGTGATATATGCCATCATGTGCCAGCAATGCCCCTCTGCCATGTACATTGGGCAAACTAGACAGTCTCTACGTAAAAGAATAAATGGACACAAATCAGATGTCAAGAATTATAACATTCATAAACCAGTCGGAGAACACTTCAATCTCTCTGGTCATGCGATTACAGACATGAAAGTTGCGATATTACAACAGAAAAACTTCCAATCCAGACTCCAGCGAGAGACTGTTGAATTGGAATTCATTTGCAAATTGGATACTATTAACTTAGGCTTGAATAGAGACTGGGAGTGGCTAAGTCATTATACAAGGTAACCAATTTCCCCTTGTTTTTTCCCCCCCCTCCCCCAGACTTTTTTGTTAAACCCTGGATTTGTGCTGGAAATGGCCCACCTTGATGATCATACACATTGTAAGGAGAGTGATCACTTTAGATAAGCTATTACCAACAGGAGAGTGGGTTTGTGTGGGGGGGGAAAGAGCGGGGGGGGGACGGGGGACCTGGATTTGTGCTGGCAATGGCCCAACTTGATTATCATACACATTGTAAGGAGAGTGATCACTTTAGATAAGCTATTACCAGCAGGAGAGTGGAGTGGGGGGAGAGAAAACCTTTTGTAGTGGTAAACACCCATCTTTTCATGCTTTGTATAAAAAGATCTTCTGTACTTTCCACCGTACCCATCCAATGAAGTGAGCTGTAGCTCACGAAAGTTCATGCTCAAATAAATTGGTTAGTCTCTAAGGTGCCACAAGTACTCCTTTTCTTTTTTCCTGAAAGAGCTGTTAGTAGCCCCTAGGGTGCCATTGCTACTGTTATTTGCATTATAATAGTGTAAACTACTGTTCAGTGTGTATGCGACCCTCTGTGCCCAATCCACAGAGGATTTGAGTCTGTTAGAGCCCCCAGCTATAGCATTTAGTTCTTGAGGTCAAGTGTAGCAGCTCACACTTTTACCTCTAGAGGTCCCCTCTTAAGTCAGTTGTCATGACTAAAATGGCAGTTGTTACAATAGCACCTAGGATTAAGGCTCATCATGCCAGGCACTGTACAGACAAGTAACAACCCTGCCCCAGAGAGCTTGATGTCAGTTAGGCTGCAACAGATAGACAAAACAGACACGAGGAGTGAGAGTGCAACGGAGAAGGGACAACACAAACAGAAATTAGCAGGAAAACAGAAAGCGGAGGAAGGAAGAGAGAGAGCCTGTAGGAGCTATGACCTTACCTCTTTCACACCAGTCAGCAGCCAGCCCCAGAAAGGAGAGCAGAGCACAACACACACACCCCTTCCCAGGAGCTCATGGGTGTTGTCTCTGAATATTATGGGACAGATTCCCTGGAGTCACAAAGCAGCCTTAGAAGCAGCTTAATTGGACAGTGTAGGATTTCCCTGCTTTGGGGCTCATCCTGCTAATTGCAGCTGGCGTAGTGCACCACTGTTCACTCCCCCAGCTCTCGCCATAGGGGATGTGTCTAGGGGAAAGGCAGCGTGGCCCAGCAGTTCTGAGACTGCACTAACTTTTTGCCAGTATCAGTCCCGTGGCCAGATGGCCCCAGGTTCAGGGAACTATAAAGGATAGCTTAAAAGCCACATTTGGTATCATCGAGCACAGCTTGTCCAGAGCAGACAGTCTGGCCCAGTATCCTACAATACTGATACTGTAGTATTTGTGTGTTTGCTGTAGGTTCATTTTTGGTTTCTTAAAGCTTAACACAGCTGTTTCCTCAGTGTGGATGAGGCCTTGCAGCTAGGCATAGTTACCAAACTCAGGGGTTGTCTTCACTGCTCCACAAGGTGTGTTTTTACCTCAGGGTAATTAACACATGTGAGCTATCCTGAAGTAAAAAATGAACAGTGCAGACCACTCACTGTGAGGTAAAGTAGGAACGGTCAGCCCTACACCCCCAACCACTGTTGACTTTGCCTAGTTTACCTCACCACAAAGTGAAAGTGCCTGGTCTTGTCTTTACCTCAAAATAGAATAAGTTACCAAGAGGTAAAAACCAAGGCCTCCATTTAAACACTATTTAGCTCTTTCCATTTTAGGTGGCCATGCCGTGTTATAAAATGGTCTGGCTAATCAAACAGTGTGTTAAATTCCTTAACAAAAATTGTCTGAAAAAAGAAGTCACCAAAAGGTGCAGTGACAAGGCCTGTCATTATTTTCTGTGTACAGCATCTACAGCTTTTTGCCTTCTACGAGAAGTGCCTGCAGCCTTCTACACTGCTCTCGGCACTAAAGATTACTGATAGCTTACTTGGAAGAAAACTAGTGTAACCTACTTCTGCACTCTGACCACACAAGATGACAGACACCTCCCACAGCAGTTTCGCCAACCCCAAACACCCTAACCTCCAGCTCTTAATCAACCTCCTCACCATTAGGAGAAATGCCTGGGAATACCGAGAGCATTTGCAGTATTTCCTGAAGGTCACCAAATCTGGGCTCTGGTGAAATGGGAGAAGCAAATTTTAGAGACAAGGACCCCTCGCTGAAGACAAAGGCTGCCCATCCCCCAATCCTCCCCTTAATTTTCAGCAGGAAGGGGATGCTACCTCAGAACCTCAGCTGCTGCATGGGTACATCTATATGGCAATAAAACACCTGTGCTGACCTATTTCAGCTGACTTGGGATCGTGAGTCTCAGGGTACAGGGCTATAAAACTGCAGTGTAGATGTCTGGGCTTGAGCTGGAGCCCAGGTTTGGGGACTGAGTGGGGGGAGGATCCCCGAGCCTAGGCTCCAGCCTGAGCCCTAAAGTCTATGCCGCAATTTTATAGCTCCATATCTCAAGCCTCACAAGACTGTGTCAGCTGACATGAGCAAGCCATAGGTGTTTTATTGCAGTGTCGACATATCCTAAATATCCGGAGGTAATCCTATATTATCAGCATTTTTTTCACCGCAGTTCTTAACCTATTTTCAGTACATTCTAGGGATTCCTGTCATATCAAATCTTAGAGAGATTTAAAACTATATTTTATGTAGAACTCAATTCCAAAACTGTTTGTAATTTGCTGATATGGGTACGAATACATTTTTTTTCAGCACTCAAGCCCCATGCCTACTGGATTCCAGTGCATTGTATGGAAAGGCAAGTAAGAGTGTAAGCAGTCTTCATTCTTTACTGACGTCCTTGAAGAATGCTAACCCTTTAACCTTAGGACATCAGTTTTCATGGGATTGATTAAATGAAAAGTCTGGTTTGGTCAATGGTAATTATAGCTGCAGACCCCAAGTTAACCTTGGTGGAGTGCATTTTATCTTGTACATTATGTCAATGAAATTCTTGGGTGTCATTCCATTAGGCTGGTCTCAAATTACATTCTCTTGTAAGATAAAATATTGCCAATATATATTGCCCATATTGTAGATTATCCCTTTATACTATGTAATACTTAAATGGGAATTATTTTTCCTGGGTCAAGAAGTGTTGAAAAAATACTAAAGCTTGGTTTGCAAAATACCTTTTAAAATAGGTCTAGGCTTTGTGAATTTCCTGCCCTTTTATATCTCTTTTGTGTGTTGCCAGCTCTTCCTCTGGGTGTTACTGTGTTTGTATTATTACTAAGCTGAGTAAACAGAAAAACAGACTCAGCTGTGCTAAACTTTCTACAGTATGGGATAAACATTGTCTCTACCTATTTTTATGTCATTTTATCTTGTCATCAGTGAATCATCAAGTATGTTAACAAACACTATGATTCAAAAGAAGTTTAATTTGGCCCAGAGGCAGGACTAAGACTTTGGGCCCTGATTTTTATATCTCACATCAGTGATACATCAGAGACTGCTATAACATTTTTCCCAATTTTCACCAGTTTAAGATCAGAATTAGGCCCATGATTTTTAAAAGCGTTGCATGTGACAGCCATTGAAGTACTGATTCTGGGCTTGACATCAGAAATATCAGATCCTTCGTATTTAATTAACATAATCCTAAAAAGCCAAAACATGATTTAAATATGCCACTGCAGATCAGACATATTGTTAAGCCCTGCCCATTGGTTAGATATGTTAATGCCTTTATCTTCTATAATGTGGCTTTTTCCCCCCTTGTTCACAGTGGTGAACCAAATGGCAATATAGACTTTGTACAAGATTTTAGGTCAAATGGGAATGAAGGTCCTATTTTGCACCCTTTCAGAAAATGTATTCTGCTAGGAACTATTCTGCTCCAACACACCTTTCCAACTTAGCCCTGAGTCTTGGCTGCGTCAGGGTCAGCTAGTTGCAAAGAGGGCGGGCATCACTTGTCTCCTGAAAAGCCTACGGAAAGCTCATTTGCATAGAGAGCACTTCTTAAGTTCAGCCCTGCTCTGCCAGAGGTGTTGCAGTAGTGTGGATCCAGGTGGCTATAACCACCTCCTTGCCAGTTTCCCTGCTCCTGGGAAGGAGGATGAGATGATATTAAAAGTTGCTCAGCTATTGCCCTAAAATATCTTAAAATTAAAGTTAGCAAAGAAATGGTTGGGAGCAAAGCAAACTGCCTCTGACTGCTGTGGTGGAGGCCGGAGCTCTGACAGGCCGGACAAAGGAGCATGACCGAGCACCAGGCCATGCTGCAAAGCCAAACCACCTCTAGAAACTGCAGCAAGGCAGGACAACCTGTGCATCACAGGACTGTGGGAGATGCTGGGCTACAGGAAGTTAAACAAGTGTAACTATCTCACGTATACCAGGCCATTCTATCAGACTGCGTGGACTGATGAGGCCAGCATGATTTGGCCATTTACTTCTAAGCATAGCATGTTTTCCATTATGGCTGTGAATTTAAAATCTAATCCAATTCTTTTGTAAGTGAACAAAGAACAAAAATTAAATGGATCATCATGTATAGTTACCATTTCTCCCTTTATTAATTTATGCTGAAAATTACATGTAGAGCAGGCTGGCTTCAGTTACACCACACACCAAATGTGAAAAATCGGGACGGGGTGGGGGATAATAGGAGCCTATATAAGAAAAAGACCCAAAAATCAGACTGTCCCTATAAAGTCGGGACACCTGGTCACCCTACACACCGGTGAGCTGTGAAATCTAAGTGGCACTAACAGAAACTCAGTTGCTAATGCTTATTTATTTTAAATTACATAATTCAACAATTCACTCTGTGGTAAAACTAATTTGTCCTCTAAGAAGCATATCAGTGCTAACAAGACAAATATTTTAATTAAAAATATATAACAGGTTTACACAAACATCCACAGGTAATTTCTAATCACTGAATAATTTAGCATTACTAGTTGTATGTATGAGATGATAGTATACCAGTGACATGACTTGAGATGACATTTTCAACAGTCCTAAATTTAACACAGTATTCGTTTATTTTTTCATTCTTTTTAATAAGAGGCTGCCATACCTAACCATATGCTTTGTTTTAACAAGGGCTGCAACAGTCTCAAAATTCCAGCTTCTCAGCAATTGATGAGCTCAGTTTCTTGGGGTTTTGAGCCACCCAGCAAAGGAACTGGGGTTTTAAACACTGCCATAGCTCTCATTAGGGAAACAGACTGAAAATAAAGGTCCCAATGCAGCAAACAGCCACGTACACAAATAAGTGTTTGCAGGACAGAGGCCACAGAATGTAATGTTGGGAGTATATGGTGAGAGGAAGGAGGAGAATTATAAATGTGGGACCTGTTAACCTCAAATCAAAAGAATGCAGCTTCTAAAATAATAATAATAAAAAAAATTAAAAGAACGAAAGAGCTTCCAAAAAGCCCGAATGAATGAAAGAAATGAATAGTAATAAAAATAAAATCCCCCCAACAATTGGTGACCAGTCTTGCTAACTTCAGTCACCCCAACAGTCCGCATTAGAAAAATGGACTTCTGGGGAAAGGTAATCCAGCAGCTTTGGCCCTTGGCAGGAAAATATTCAAACAAGTTTTTGCATAATTCTCATTCTGACTCAAAGAAATAAAATATGCACACTGGCAATTGTTAGTATTTTTCATATGGAATAAATAATTCAGAGACAGACATTAACTCTTATTTAAATAGTACCAACATTTTAGAATGTAGGTAAAAAATCCAATAAACTCTATCAGTTATGTAACAATTAGATTATTGAACAGTACAATGTTGTGGCACTATTCTTACAATTCTTACGTGGGGCAGAGGAAAAAGGAACAATTTAGGATTAAATTACAGTCAAAGTACTGTAAGCATAAGATCTAAAATGCTTCCTTTTCATGAGTACAAAAGAAATGGCTTCTCTCAAGAGAAAAAAAAAGGCAGGTAAGGTAAACAAAAAGTACAAAAAAATATCCCGGACCAAAAAATAAAAGTGTCTACAGTAGTGAAACTGGTGACATAGCCCTGGTCGACACTAGGAGTTGAGGTCGAATTTAGCAGTGTTAAATAGATTTAACCCTGCACCCATCCACAGGATGAAGCCCTTTTTTTCAACTTAAAGGGCTCTTAAAATTTATTTCTTTACTGCACCCCCGACAAGGGGATTAGCACTGAAATCGGCCTTGCTGGGTCAAACTTGGGGTACTGTGGATGCAATTAGACAGTATTGGCCTCCGAGAGCTATGCCAGAGTGCTCCATTGTGACCGCTCTGGAGAGCGCTCTCAACTCAGATGCACTGGCCAGGTAGACAGGAAAAGGCCTGCAAACTTTTGAATTTCAATTTCCTGTTTGGCCAACGTGGCAAGCTGCAAGTGGCCATGCAGAGCTCATCAGCAGAGGTGACCATGATGGAGTCCCAGAATCGCAAAAGAGCTCCAGCATGGACCAAACGAGAGGTACAGGATCTGATCGCTGTATGGGGAGAGGAATCCGTGCTATCAGAACTCCGTTCCAGTTTTTGAAATGCCAAAACATTTGTCAAAATCTCCTAGGGCATGAAGGACAGAGGCCATAACAGGGACCCGAAGCAGTGCCGGGTGAAACTTAAGGGGCTGAGGCAAGCCAACCAGAAAACCAGAGAGGCAAACAACCGCTCCGGGTCAGAGCCCAAAACACGCTGCTTTTATGATCAGCTGCATTCCATTTTAGGGGGTTCAGCCACCACTACCCCAGCCGTGTTGTTTGACTCCTTCAATGAAGATGGAGGCAACAAGGAAGCAGGTTTTGGGGACAAGGAAGATAATGATGATGAGGTTGCAGATAGCTCACAGCAAGCAAGCAGAGAAACTGGTTTTCCTGACAGCCAGGAACTGTTTCTCACCCTGGACCTGGAGCCAGTACCCCCCGAACCCACCCAAGGCTGCCTCCTGGACCTGCCAGGCAGAGAAGGGACCTCTGGTGAGTGTACCTTTTAAAATACTATACATGGTTTAAAAGCAAGCATGTTTAATGATTAATTTGCCCTGGCATTCACGGCTCTCCTGGATGTACTCCCAAAGCCTTTGCAAAAGGTTTCTGGGGAGGGCAGCCTTATTCTATCCACCATGGAGGACACTTTACCACTCCAGCCCAGTAGCACGTACTCGAGAATCATTGTAGAACAAAGCATTGCAGTGTATGTTTGCTGGCGTTCAAACAACATCCGTTCTTTATCTCTCTGTGTTATCCTCAGGAGAGTGATATCATTCATGGTCACCTGGTTGAAATAGGGTGCTTTTCTTAAGGGGACATTCAGAGGTGCCCGTTCCTGCTGGGCTGTTTGCCTGTGGCTGAACAGAAATGTTCCCCGCTGTTAGCCACGGGGAGGGGTGAGGGGCTAGCCACGCAGTGTGGGGAGGCAAAATGCGACCTTGGAACGAAAGCACATGTGTTATGTATGTAATGTTAACAGCAAGGTTTACCGTGAAAGAGTGTACCCATTGTTCTATAAAATGTGTCTTTTTTAAATACCACCGTCCCTTTGTTTCCTCTCCACCAGCTGCATGTGTTTCAAGGATCACAGGATTTTCTCCTTCCCAAAGGCTAGTGAAGATTAGAAGGTGAAAAAAAACTCACTCATGATGAAATGTTCTCTGAGCTCATACTGTCCTCCCACACTGACAGAGCACAGATGAATGCATGGAGGCAGACAATGTCAGAGTGCAGGAAAGCACAAAATGATCGGGAGGAGAGGTGGTGGGCTGAAGAGAGGGGTGAAGCTGAAAGGTGGCGGCAGCGTGATGAGAGGAGGCAGGATTCAATGCTGAGGCTGCTGGAGGATCAAACTAATATGCTCCAGCATATGGTTGAGCTGCAGGAAAGGCAGCTGGAGGACAGACCGCTGCTACAGCCCCAGTGTAACCAACCGCTCCTCCCCAAGTTCCATAGCCTCCTCACCCATATGCCCAAGAATGCGGTGGGGGGGGCCTCTGGCCACCCAGCCACTCCACCCCAGAGGATTGCCCAAGCAACAGAAGGCTGGCATTCAATAAGTTTTAAACTTTTAAATTGCTGTGTGGCCTTGTCCTTCCTCCTCCACCACCCCTCCCAGGCTACCTTGGCAGTTATCCCCTTATTTGTATGATGAATTAATAAAGAATGCATGAATGTGAAGCAACAATGACTTTATTGCCTCTGCAAGTGGTGATCAAAGGGAGGAGGGGAGGGTGGTTAGCTTACAGGGAAGTAGAGTGAACCAAGGGGCAGGGGGTTTCATCAAGGAGAAACAAACAGAACTTTCACACCGTAGCCTGGCCAGTCATGAAACTGGTTTTCAAAGCTTCTCTGATGCGCACCGCACCCTCCTGTGCTCTTCTAACCACCCTGGTGTCTGGCTGTGCGTAACCAGCAGCCAGGCGATTTGCCTCAACCTCCCACCCTGCCATAAGTATCTCCCCCTTACTCTCACATATATTGTGAAGCACACAGCAAGCAGTAATAACAGTGGGACTATTGGTTTCGCTGAGGTCTAAGCGAGTCAGTAAACTGCGCCAGCGCACTTTTAAACGTCCAAATGCACATTCTACCACCATTCTGCACATGCTCAGCCTGTAGCTGGACAGCTCCTGACTACTATCCAGGCTGCCTGTGTATGGCTTCATGAGCCATGGCATTAAGGGGTAAGCTGGGTCCCCAAGGATAACTATAGGCATTTCAACATCCCCAACGGTTATTTTCTGGTCTGGGAATAAAGTCCCTTCCTGCAGCTTTTGAAACAGACCAGAGTTCCTGAAGATGCGAGCGTCATATACCTTTCCCGGCCATCCCATGTTGATGTTGGTGAAACGTCCCTTGTGATCCACCAGAGCTTGCAGCACTATTGAAAAGTACCCCTTGCGGTTTATGTACTCGGCGGCTTGGTGCTCCGGTGCCAAGATAGGGATATGGGTTCCGTCTATGGCCCCACCACAGTTAGGGAATCCCATTGCAGCAAAGCCATCCACTATGACCTGCACATTTCCCGGGGTCACTACCCTTGATATCAGCAGATCTTTGATTGCATGGGCTACTTGCATCACAGCAGCCCCCACAGTAGATTTGCCCACTCCAAATTGATTCCTGACTGACCAGTAGCTCTCTGGCATTGCAAGCTTCCACGGGGCTATCGCCACTCGCTTCTCAACTGTGAGGGCTGCTCTCATCTTGGTATTCCTGTGCTTCAGGGCAGGGGAAAGCAAGTCACAAAGTTCCATGAAAGTGCCCTTATGCATGCGAAAGTTTTGCAGCCACTGGGAATCGTCCCAGACCTGCAACACTATGCGGTCCCACCAGTCTGTGCTTGTTTCCCGGGCCCAGAATCATGCGGTGGAATGCCGAAACTGCCCCATTAGCACCATGATGCCCACATTTCCAGGGCCCGTGCTTTGAGAGAAGTCTGTGTCCATGTCCTCATCACTCTCGTCACCGCGCTGACGTCGCCTACTCACCCAGTTTTGCTTTGCCAGGTTCTGGTGCTGCATATACTGCTGGATAATTCGTGTGGTGTTTAATGTGCTCCTAATTGCCAAAGTGATCTGAGCGGGCTCCATGCTTGCCGTGGTATGGTGTCTGCACAGAAAAAGGCGTGGAACAATTGTCTGCTGTTGCTCTGATGGAGGGAGGGGTGACTGACAACATGGCTTACAGGGTTGGCTTACAGGGAATTAAAATCAACAAAGGGGGTGGCTTTACATCAAGGAGAAACAAAAACAATTGCCACACAGAATGGCCACCTCAGGGAATGAACTCAAAACCCTGGGTTTAGCAAGCCAATGCTCAACCCACTAAGCTATCCCTCCCTCTGGTATTTCAGGCAGGACTGAATCTCTATTAAAGGTTTCAAGGTGCCCCGACAGACCTCACCAAAATGATTGCCAACTGTTGATTTTACAGAGGGAAGGAGGGAGGGCGGGGGGGAGCAAATGAATACAAAAAAAATCTGGTCTATTTCTTGTTTTGATCCACTCCATCTATCTTTTATGTCTTTGGCTGGCAGCAGCCGGTGCAGTAGGGCTGCAAGCCATCCACATCTCCTGCCTACTCACCATAAGATGGTACAATAGGACTGCCTGTAGGACTAAAGAAAATGACCTAGTCGAGTCACTCCTAATTTAGTCCCTGCGCCCATGTCTGCCCAGGTGCTCCTGACCGACCTTACCGAGGTGGCCAGGAGCACCTCGGACATGATGACAGTGGTTTTCAGGCCTATTGCACCAGCTGCTGCCACAAGGCAATGGGTTGCTGGTACTGTGTAGTTATGCAGTACCGCGTCTGCTAGCACCCAGAAGACATACGGTGACAGTGAGCTGAGCAGGCTCCGTGCTTGCTGTGGTATGGTGTCTGCACAGGTAACTCAGGAAAAAAGGTGCAAAACGATTTCACGGATGGAGGGAGGGAGGTCCTGACGACATGTACCTAGAACCACCCGCGACAATGTTTTTGCCCCATCAGGCATTGGGATCTCAACCCAGAATTCCAATGGGAGGCAGAGTCTGCGGGAACTGTGGGATAGCTACCGACAGTGCAACACTCCGGAAGTCAACGCTAGCCTCGGTACTGTGGAAGCACTCCGCTGAGTTAATGCACTTAATGCACTTAGAGCATTTTGTGTGGGGAGACACACAATCGACTACATAAAAACGATTTATAAAAAACTGACTTCTATAAATTCGACCTCACTTCATAGTGTAGACAAAAGTTTCAGAGCACCAGATGGTACCAAGGACTGAAGAGATTTTCCTAATCCTAATTTGCTTCTTTAGCGACAAGGAGTAGCTATGAATTTTGGGATGTGAGTGGGAGTCAGGAATAAAAGGACTGTCCTCTTCCACTTAAAACTATGATTGGTTGTAGAGCTGCCAATATTCCTGCCACACCACGGATTTCCCTGGCAATAGCAGCTCTGTAAGGAAGCAGAACTCTTAGGGCTTCTGCAACTGGGAAACTGAGTGTAAGACACAAACAGGCAAAAATGAAAGAATCAGGTGAAAGCTAAAGGGGTATGTTTTTGACTTTATGAGCAACGCTTTAATTTGAAACTCTCCTGTTAACTCAAAGAAAGAAAATAGGTGTTAAGATAATGCAGCATTTATAGTCAACATTTTTCAACGGTGTCTGTATTGTTAGCCTCTGATCTCAGCATATTAGAATGGATTGTCACTTCATGTACATCTGGGGTATTAATAGTCACCTAGTATCCGTTTCATAATATTCTCCAGCCAAGCATATATCCAAATATTGGTTTGCCAAGACAGGAAGCTTTACTGTTCCAGGTACTGCAGATAGTACTAATTTGTGATACATGCATTTTGGCAATTTCAATGAACAAGCCCATTTGAAGCATTTTGGACTGTAAAACCCCTAGCCAGATATGGCTAATACACATACCAATCAAGTTACATAGCTAGTCATTTTACCACATATTTCTGAAACTTGTCCCAAAACTTTGTTTTTGTACAAGCAAGCTTTTACAAATTCTAAAATAAATAGATGTTTCCATGATTTTTTCAAAAATTCTAACTGCTGTTTTAAACAATCATTCCCATGCAGTGTTTGTCAACCCAAATGTTGCAGAATACAAACTGAAATTGTTACTTACCATCAATTCTTTACTGCAAAGCAAAAAATTAATGTAATTGATTATTGTCCAAGATGGAAGAAATACAAACAGAAAAAGTCAACTAGATTTTAAATTTTTTCATTTTCAGTAATTAGATGTTACTAATAGCACATAAAAACATTTATTTTGACCAATGATTAAATAGACAGTGTCCCCCAGCAATATAATTTTGAAAAGTCATTCTCAGAGTTGCTTAACTAGTTTTCTGCCATATTTTTCAGGTATAGCTCAATTTATGAAATAAGAGTGATTTGTAAAATAACTCACCTTCCAGGGTAAAAATACCAACAGTGCGAGCATCAGTATTCCAGCAAGAATAGCCACCAAGATGATCCACCAAGGCACTCCTGTATAGAGTGCTACTGTCTTTGCAGGAAAGACAGTAACTTGCACCTAAGGGAGGGAAAAAGTTTTAAGTAAAGGTGATGGTAAGTTTGACAAATTCTTAATTCGAACCCAAAATTCACTTGTACAGCAGTGCCTTGAGTTTTCTGAGCTATTGAGACTAGTCTGAAGAGGACATCACGTCTCCTATTCTTATATGCCTACTTGAAGCACTTCTTACCACCAGCGGTGAGCTGGAGCCGGTTCTCACCGGTTCACGCGAATCAGTTGTTAAATTTTGAAGCAGTTTTAGAACCGGTTGTTAACCCACTTCCCTGCAGGGGGTACTGAGGCTTTGATGGGCTCTGGCTGAGAAGTGTTGTAATTCCTCCTCCAGCCACTGGGGGCGCTGTTCTGTGGGAGCCACGTGGGCCAGCCCCTGTCTCCAGCCACCCCCGTAACCCCTGGCTGCAGCCAGCCCCTGCCTCACCCCCTGCCCTGCCTGCAGCCAGCCCTGCACCCCCTGCCCACAGCCAGCCCCAGTCACACCCCCTGCCCTGTCTCCAGCCAACCCCTGCTGCACCTCCCTGCCTGAAGCTAGCCAGCCCCACACCCCCTGTCTCCAGCCAACCCCTGCTGCACCCCCCTTGTCCTGCCTGCAGCCAGCCCCACACCCCCTGCCCTGCCCGCAGCCAGCCCCTGCCATACCCCCTGCCCTGTCTCCAGCCAACCCCTGCCGCACGCACCCCCTGCCCTGTCTCCAGCCAGCCCTGTACCCCCCTGCCCTGCCTGTAGCCAGCCCCTACCTCCAGTCAGCCCCTGCCCTGCCTCCAGCCAGCCCCACACCCCCTTGCCTCCAGCCAATCCCGCACCCTCCTGTCTCCAGCCAGCTCCACACCCCCTGCCCTGCCCGCAGCCAGCCCCGCACCCCGTGCCTCCAGCTAGCCCTGTCCCACACCCCTGTCTGCAGCTGGACCCATGTCCACTGGTACCCTGCAGTTCCCAGGGCAGTAACCCTGCACACCTGCTTCAATGAGGGGGGCAGGGAGCAGCTGGGACCCACACATGTGCACAACCTAGGGTGACCAGACAGCAAGTGTGAAAAATGGGGATGGGGGCGTAATAGGCGCCTATATAAGAAAAAGATCCCAAAATCAGGGTCCCTGTAAAATTGGGACATCTGGTCACCTTAGCACACCCCCAGGGAGTGGTGGGGACCCACACATGTGAAACAGAGCTCATTTCTAGTTCAGGCCCATCTTTTTAAAAAAGAACTTTAGGTAGGGTTAACATACATCTGTATTTTCCAGGACATGTCCAGCTTTTTGGTTCTTAAATCGCCGTCCGGGAGGAATTTTGAAATTTTAAAAATTCCTCCCGGGAAAATACAGATGTATGGTAACCCTACTGGTATAAAAAATACATACTGGGGCACATCCCTTAAATCAGAACTTTTTATAGGGAACCAGTTGTTAAGATTTTGGCAGCTCATCACTGCTTACCACCCAGTTTTCATGAGCAGCATTTGACTGCCTGGGCTCATGGGAATGATGTTGGAGAATCCTTGGAACATACTCAGGGAGATGTAGTATCCCAGTATGTCAGCAATTCCTTTCACACTAACTGAAGATAAAAAGCGTGAAGGGCCCACAGCTCAGAAGTACTGGACTCTTCCCTCGCTGAAGGCTCCATGCCAAAGGACACCCAAGGGAGAATGAGAAAAAAAATCTGTTGGGAAGAATTGGGTTAAACCAGTCATTTACTGGAACCCCTCCAAAACTAGAAAATAATCCTGCCAAACTCTGGGCAAGGACTTTCTTTTTACTCTGTGTTTGAAGATCACATAGCACAATGGGGTTCTGATCCTAACTGGGGTCTCTCTGTGCCAATACAGTACAAAATAACAATCATCTCCTAGATCTTCAGTAATTATTTTTCTTTGGGGAGGCAGGGGAATGAGTATCTAGTGCAGAGGACTGCCTTGGAATCGTCTTACCCCATTGCTCCCCTCCAATCCACACAGTTTATAAATGGATTAGTTTTCACTGGATGGTCCATTCAGAAGCCCAAAGAATTAGAAATACTGCAGCATGGGAAGCAGAGTACTAATATGCGCATTCTCTCCATATTGGGCACCCCTGTGTCTTGTAGCCACCAAACTCTATGGGTTTTGCAGTAGAAAAACTTTTGTTCCAAACAAGTCAGCCACTTGCAGAGCCAGGACCCATGGCTTTGCACAGTTCATGAGGCTGGAAAGGCAGCATGTTGGTGACCAAATCTAGCTACAATGACAAGAGTACATAACCTGCAGTGTTCACTGTCTTATCATATAGAACTCCTTTCACTAAGGAAGAGAAAGTTCTACAGAACCAAAGGTGATGTTCGAAGCTTCTGAATTAAACTTTTCACTTTATGCACTATGTATAGTGCTTCTGTTTTTCTGGGATTATTTTTAGCAATTTTTGAGTTTTATGTAGCTGTCAAAAATTAGGGATTTCCTAGGCTTCCTTTTGTATATACTTTAATGAGTAATGTATGTTATATATATTACAGTGCTATATACTGTAATGAGTAATCTCTTTGTACTGTTCCCTACTGTGCTTTAATATAGTACTGTTTCAAACAGCACTATCTTAAAACACATTATGAAACCTTTAGTGTATACCAGCAGAGTAACCAGCAAGGTATACATGGACCAATTAATGTGCAACACTTTACTGTGGTTTAGAAATCGCACCCCATAGTCCACTTTACTGCTCCATGTAGACCAGTGGTTCTCAACCACGGGTACATGTACCCTCGGGGGTACACAGAGGTCTCCCAGGTGGTACATCAACTCATCTAGATATTTGCCTACTTTTACAACAGGTAATAGAAAAAGCGTTAGCGAAGTAAGTACAAACTAAAATTTCATACGGACAATGACTTGTTTATACTGCTCTACATACTGAAATGTAAGTACAACATTTATATTCTAATTGATTTATTATATAGTAAAAATGAGGAAGTAAGCAATTTTTCAGTATTAGTGTGCTGTGACACTTTTGTATTTTTATGTCTGATTTTGTAAGCAAGTAGTTTTTAAGTGAGATGTAACTTGGAGGTATACAAGACAAATTAGCCTCCTGAAAGGGGTATAGTAATCTGGAAAGGCTGAGAGCCACTAATGTAGACAAGCCCTTACATACAACTAACCAATTCTAATGTTTCTCCAGTGGTTTATTGGATAACTCCAATTTCATTTTTTCATATTGGAGGTATTTTCTTGGTGTTTACAAATTAAAACCTAAAATCAGAAGCCCTAAGTATGTGTTACATACACAGGAAACGCCACCCCAATAAAGTGTATGACCAGTGTTAAAGAAATTTGAAAACTGACTTGAGCAATTTCATTTGGGAGCTTAATGTTTTCAGCCGCAGCAGCATTCCCTAACAAGGAAGTCTAGGGAGTTAAGCTTAGAATATTCCTGTTTCAAAATATAAGGTAATGTAATAGAATATACATCAGAAGAGACAAGACAGGGAGAGTGGAATTGCCTCAAGAATAGTGTGTAATAGAACATACCTCTGGGAAAGTACTATTCCACAACCTTGAAAGCAATACAACAAATGCCTTGCTGGCCAAGCCTTGCAAGAGGCATTTTATGTTCACACAGCAGGCCTCACATTACAGTCCTGTAATTTAAATTTTATATACCAGTATGTATTTATATGCATGCATTTCAAAAATCACATTTTACAGAAGAATATTTGAGATATTTGCCAAGTTACAAGATGGTAGACTTAAGGGTATGGTTCTTTTAGAAGGCCCAATCTTTAATTTGCTGAAATCAATGGCAAAACTCTTATCAGTTTCAACACGAACAAGATCGGTTGCCAGTATCTGTCCTAGTACTTGTTAAAATATAGGTAACAGTTTGTGCAGTCTTTCTTTACTTTGTTCTTATTAGTTATCCCTCTCCCCTTTAAAGTTCACTTCTGAAAGCTAAATATTTAACTAGATACATTTTTAAGTAAATCTAGATAGATACATTCAACTGCTTTTTTCCAGCTGTTTGGAAATAAATCCAATATAGTGACCAGATTTAGAAAATAATATTGGAAAACACCCATACAACAACATGCCTTCTTTCACCCTGCTAAACCTAGAAAGGTTCTATATAAGTAAAGGGAAGAGAAAGATACCAAAAAATAAGTGTTGTTTTGATATGGAAATGCTTACCAGGCATAGGTGCTAGGTCTGTGGGTGCTGCAAGGCTGGAAAAAAATTAGTGGGTGCTTAGCACCCACTGGCAGCCAAGCTCCTCCCTCCCCCCAGCGCCTGCCGCCCGCCGGCAGTCCCACTGATCAATCTTCCCCCTCCCTCCCAGCGCCTCCTGCCCACTGCAATCAGCCATTTCGCAGCATGCAGGAGGCTCTGGGAGGAAGAGCAGGAACGGGGCATGCTCAGGGGAGGGGGCAGAACTGGGCAGGAAGAGGTGGGGCACGGGCGTGAAGAGGTAGGGCCAGGTCCCTGGGTGGAGCACACCCTGAGCCGGAGGAAGCCAGCGCCTATGTTACCAGGTTCTTATATTTTCCTTTTGAAAATAAAGACTTGTTTGGAGTCATCATTAGTGTGCTTCTCTGCAACTTCACATTTCCTCCTTGAGTCATGGGACTCCTTTAAGACAAAGAATTATATATCGAGAAACAAACTAAATGAAATGGATTGATTACTAAGCAGAATAGAAATGTGCAACAGATTGTTCTAATATTGGGCATTTAAATATTTAGCTTCTTAGAAGTGTTAAAAATCAAAGTACTGAAGGATAGAGATACTGGCCTTTTAAATCATCAAATCTAAAACGTCAGGCTTGTTTATTGTCTACTGTCTATTACCGTTCCCATAACATAACCCCCTGTTTTCAAGGGTTAATATACTGTAAACATAAAACTCAGGGAAAACAAGGTTTGCATGTTGGTCTTAAACACAGTGCTTCAGCAGGTAAACAATTTCAAGAAGCAGGCCTTAGAATAAATACAGACAAATCTAAAGCTATTTGGCCCCAACATAAAACATTTATTCCTCCATCAATCAATGACATCAGAAAGGTATTTCCTACACCTGAACAAGTGACTATATGGAGGTGAACGAAGAACACAGTGATGGTAGGGCTAATGCAGATATCACACTAGGGATATTTATGGGTCTGCCACATGACCACCATGACTCCACAGCTGAGCACTGCTGTCATGAACAGCATTTCTAGGCATACTTACGTATAAGGCTACGTTTTAGTCACAGGTATTTTTAGTAAAAGTCATAGACAGGTCACGAGCAGTAAAGAAAAATTCACAGCCCTGTGACCAGTCCATGACCTAAGACGTATAGTACAAATACCTTTGATTAAATCTTGGGGGAGCACTGGGGGGCTGCTGCTGCGGGGGGCACTGCTGCGGGGGCACCCGGGCCAGCAGCACCAGTAGCCAGGGGCCGCAGACCGCAGCTGTTCTGGCTGCCCTGGGACCACTGCCAGGGGCCGCCAGAGCAGCGGCTAGTGTGGCTGTCCCTGGGGCCACTCCAGCAGCAACTGGAGTGGCTGTCCTAGGGGCCACCTCAGCAGCTGGCCCCAGAGCCAGCTACTTGTGGGGCCTGGGGTCAGCTACCCTGGCCGCTGCAGAAGTCACGGATGTTGCAGAAAGTCATGAAATCCGTGATTTTCGCAACCTCCATGACAGACATGGAGCCCTCCTTATGTGTACTAGCAATGAATGCTGGTGTCACAGCAATTACTGGTATTTAATCTGTACCTTCAGAAAAAGGAAGCAAAAAAAAAAAAATGGAGAAGAATGGGTGAGTGTTTTGCTTGTACTCAGCTTCAAAGCCAATTCATTTTCTCACATATTATTTGTGTGTTATTCAGAGTGAGTAACTAATCCTACTATGCTCATGAGGAAAAAACTATTCCTAAGTTTCTTTACCACATATGTTCAATAAAAGTTCAAACATTGCACTGGTTGACCAATAAAACAAGGTGGTTCATGTAGTTACTAATTCAGTTTCAATGGCAAACTTGCAAGTTCTTACAAAAGACAGAGTTCACATTGTTGTTTAATAGAAGCATCTGTGACAGATATAGCACTTTCCTGCAATATCTTTGGGAGATGTGACTGTATTAAGTTTATGCATCATTGTGGGCCAAACATAGTATAAAATTCCACTGTGGGGTGTAGTGGGAAGGACACTCATCCAGGAACTAAGAAGAGTGGGGGGGTAATCAGGCAAATTCATTCAGGCTATAACTCCTCCAGCAAAGTACCACCACTTCGCATATACTTTACTCTGGATTGTCTAGAGACCAGACAGACAAAGAAAGGACTTTTAGAAAAATAGCCTGAGTTTAAACTGACTTAGAGCCTTCTTTCTGATCCAGCAAACAGACAGGATCTTCTGTCCAAGGGGGGCACCAATTCTTACTGGGAAGGATTGGAAGGCCTTTGGCCTACTGAGGCCCCATAAAACTTATGGGTGACCTCTAGTATTAGCATACATGTAGGGTTTTTTGTTTGTTTGTTTGTTTTTTAAATATGTTTTCTCTGCAATGCTTTCACCTTAAGAATAAATGTGCTTGCTGGGACAAAGTCAGATTGGACAGCTATAAGGGGAGTGATGGAAGGCATATATAACAGCCCTAGAATGGTAAAGACCCTTTTCCTTATGAGTTGAAAAGAGGCTATCTCAGGTCACTGTCACCACCAGAGGGGGAAACACTGAGCCCAGTGAGGTGAAAGAGGTACCTTGCCACATTGCTTATAAAGCGCTTTGTGGTAACTCATAACTACTGGCTGGCAATGACATTGTTCATAGCCTTCAATGAGAACGCAAAGCTCCTGTTTAGGCAAACTGGCTTCCTGGGAATATCACAGTTTAGGCAAGGAAGAGTACAGCCTGGAAAAAAATCCTGTCAGAAAGGAGAGAAATGCAGGCCTTGTTGTATTCATTTAGATGGAATAAATGGCCAAAGGTGTTAACATAACCCAGGTCCTCCAGGAACCCAGTCACTGTCCAACATTAAACAGTGTTAAAGTCCATGGTTTGGTATACAGAGACCTTAGCCTGCTTAGTACCATGGCAAATATACCATTAAAAAGCCTTTTAACCTTTTATTAAAAGACAAAGAAAAGAAAGAAATACAATTAAGCATTTGAAATATAAAGTATTAAGTAAGGCTTTCATTTTAACAACATCCCTTTTTCTCTTTAGCAGGAAAAATCTCCTTTTCTCACAGTCTCTTAGTTGGTATCAAAAATGGGAATAACTGTCCTTTTGCGGAAAAGAGTAGAAGTTGAGATGGGTTGGAACTGTGGCCCAATCCCACTTCATCCCAGGTAGTGTTGGGGTTTCATCTGGAGCCGGTGAAGGTGGTGATGGCACCTGGGTCCCTCTCTCTTTGGCCTACTCTGGAGACATCTCTCAGGATTAGGATGAAGAAGGTTCAGGGTCCCAGGAGATGGTAGAGGTGGCAGCCACAATGGTGAAGCTTGCTTCAATAGACTCATAGATATTAAGGTCCGAAGGGACCATTATGATCATCTAGTCTGACCTCCTGCGCAAGGCAGACCACAGAATCTCACCCACCCACTAATGCAATAAACCTCCCACCTATATCTGAGCTATTGAAGTCCTAAAATCATGGTTTAAAGACTTGAAGGTGCAGAGAATCTGCCAGCAAGTGACCTATGCCCCATGCTACAGAGGAAGGCAAAAAACCCCAAGGGCCTCTTCCAATCTGCCCTGGAGGAAAATTCCTTCCTGACCCCAAACATAGCAATCAGCTGAACCCTGAGCATGTGGGCAAGATTCACCAGCCAGATACCCAGGAAAGAATTCTCTGTAGTAACTCAGATCCCAACCCGTCTAACATCCCATCACAGGCCATTGGGCCTATTTACCATGAATAGTGCATGTGTGTGAAGGGCTAACAGGACCTGGTCATTTGTTTGTTTATTATCTACCCTTTGGTTCTTTATTTGAGTGTGTTCACATAAAAGCAGACATTTTCTTCCACCCATTCTACTGAAATAATCCATAAAGCTCTTTTAAAACAAACCCTGGGTTAAGTAAAATAAACACTATTAATAAATAAATGATAGAAAAAAGAAAAACACTTACCAGAAAAGAAATCCAATGAAATTAAGTGAAATTTTTTTTCCGGCTTTTCCCCCCCATTTTGTACATTTGACAGCACGTAGGCCCTTATTCAGCAAGGCAATTAAGTACATGCATGACTTTAAGAATGTGAGTAGTCAAAGCATCCATTCCCCAGTCCTTCTTCTGCATTTTCTCTTCTGTACTCTTTGAAGTTAAAAGAAGCCCAGGTCCTTCTCAACTGCTACTGAACACTGCATCTGAGCTGGAAGGGCAAGTGGTTGTTTCTCTTTAAAACACTGATCCTGGCTCTCCTCACTGGCTTCTCCTACAGCCTGCCCATAACACTCAGAGTTTAAGGAGCAGATGGGCAGTTCTTCAGCTGAAGCTTGCTATTGGAGAGGGTGAAAAGATGGTGGAGAGTACAGAAGGGCAGGCTGAAAGCTGTTTCCTTCCCTCAGGACTCCAGCAGTCTTTTATGCAGCACAGTTTACTCTTATCATAGAATATCATCAGGGTTGGAAGGGACCTCAGGAGGTCATCTAGTCCAACCCCCTGCTCAAAGCAGGACCTATCCCCAGTTAAATCATCCCAGCCAGGGCTTTGCCAAGCCTGACCTTAAAAACTTCTAAGGAAGGGGATTCCACCACCTCCCTAGGTAACGCATTCCAGTGTTTCACCACCCTCCTAGTGAAAAAGTTTTTCCTAATATCCAACCTAAATCTCCCCCACTGCAACTTGAGACCATTACTCCTTGTCCTGTCATCTGCCACCACTGAGAACAGTCTAGAGCCATCCTCTTTGGAACCCCCTTTCAGGTAGTTGAAAGCAGCTATCAAATCCCCCCTCATTCTTCTCTTCCGTAGACTAAACATCCCCAGTTCCTTCAGCCTCTCCTCATAACTCATGTGTTCCAGTCCCCTAATCATTTTTGTTGCCCTCCGCTGGACTCTTTCCAATTTTTCCACATCCTTCTTGTAGTGTGGGGCCCAAAACTGGACACAGTACTCCAGATGAGACCTCACCAGTGTCAAATAGAGAGGAATGATCACGTCCCTTGATCTGCTGGCAATGCCCCTACTTATACATCCCAAAATGCCATTGGTCTTCTTGGCAACAAGAGCACACTGTTGACTCATATCCAGCTTCTCGTTCACTGTAACCCCTAGGTCCTTTTCTGCAGAACTGCTGCCGAGCCATTCGGTCCCTAGTCTGTAGCAGTGCATTGGATTCTTCCGTCCTAAGTGCAGGACTTATAAAATCCTACGTCGCAATCCTGTATCTGCTCTGAAGGCAAGGGGCATTTTGCCAGAAGGGATACAGACTTGGGATGAAACTGGTTGCTGGCAAATGTCAACTGAGTTCACGAGAAACAGGAAAAAGAAGGGTCCAAGCAATCTAGGCAGGCTATAAAAATAATGTTTTTTAAAAAGGTATAAATAGTTCCTGTTTTCCTTATCCTTTCACCATGAACTATTTTTTGCATTATAAAAATACAAATTAGCTTTTAAAGTGGCTTTGCTTTTAAATGTAAAATGAAGGCATCATCAACTAATACAGGGGTGACCAACCTGAGCCTGAGAAGGAGCCAGAATTTACCAATGTACATTGCCAAAGAGCCACAGTAATAAGTCAGCAGTCCCCACATCAGCTCCCCCTTCCCGCTCCCAGCGCCTCCCACCCACCGGCAGCCCCATCGATCTGCACCTCCCCATCCCTCCCCGCACTTCCTGATCAGCTGTTTCGTGGTGTGCAAGAGGCTCTGGAGTGGGAGGGGGGAGAAGTGAGGGCACTGCAGGCTCAGGGGAGGGGGCGGGAAGGGGTGGAGTGGGAGCAGGGCCTGTGGCAGAGGCAGGGTTTGAGCAGTGAGCACCCCCCGGCCCGTTGGAAAGTTGGCGCCTGTAGCTCCAGTCCCAGAATTGGTGCCTCTACAAGGAGCCGCATATTAACTTCTGAAGAGCTGCAGGTTGGCCACCCCAATCTAATAACTATGGCAGGGTGTATATTAGCATAGGATATTGATGCACTTCTTGAGTCACTGAAGATATAAAGCTCATTCTGAGATAGGCACCACTATCTGGCTAATGCTTTCCCTGTTGTGCTTCAATGTTACATTAACTTGCTTATAAACAGGTGAAAGTACACTAATATACCTTAAATTGCAAAAAGTTTACTTCGTTTTGAGGTTCACAAGGGATTTTCCCCAATTCTTTCATCTAATAAAGCAGATATTTGCCATTGCTGATTTCTTTTGGCCACTGGATGTCCAAGGAAGCTGTGCCAAATGTTTGAAGTTGTCTACCCAAGTTAGTTACCCGTTAGGAAAACAAAACCCACAAATTCTCTTATAAACTAGAATTTACAGCTACAAAACTGCACTGACACCTCTTGAAAAAAGGGGTTTTCTGGTATTAAGAAAAATCACAGGAAAGCACACATTCTGAAGATTTGCCAAACAACTTTTGATTGGAAATAAAAGGTAGCAAACCTTTTGAATTATAGACAGCGTGCCCCCAGTATAAGTATCCTGGAACATTTAGCATACCATTTTGTACACCAAAATCAAGAGAGACTTGATGTTCAGAAGTTTTATTTAAAAGTCTGTTGCTAACAATAAAGCTAGAGCAGTTGCAAGATTTACTTGTTCTGTTCAGACCTCACAGGACTATGAAAATGAAATATAAATAAAAACTCTGGCTGATTGCAACTATATTTAGGGTAAAACATGTTCCAGTTCAGTCCTGAGCCACTGGTGTCTACAAATGTAAGTGGGATCTGTTCTCTTCTAACAGCAACAGGTGGCAGAACCTTCTAGCGGTAGCAAAAATGTTATAGACACGCAGGAGGATTACAACTACAAGGGAACTTCTGAGGCAAACAGAATTACATCTCTGGCCCTCTTGGTCCAGCAGTATGGTAGTTGGGAGTTTTGTTGTTGTTTTTTTAAAGTCAGGAGAACAATACAGCAATATCTAGAACGTTGTTGTCAACCCACAGAAACTACAAACTACACCAAGTATTCTAGATTATTGCCTTAGGCATATGTAATGACAGCTGTAAAGGGAAGTCTTCAGTAACCCAAGGCAGGAACAAGAATGATAAAGAGAATGGAACTAGGTCAGAGGTGGGCAAACTACAACCCAGAGGCTCGTGAAGCTTCAGGTGTTGGAGGCAGCTGGTGGTGATAAGAACCCGGATGTTGGGGAAAGTGCGTTGGCGGTGACATGGGGGCACAAGGAAAAAAGTTTTGGGACAAGGGCTGCGGGGGGAGGGAGGGTGTGGTAGTGTTTCGCCTGCATGGCTACAAGCGCCTGGATCGAGTCCGCTTGGCACTCCATGATGTTTATCAGCCAATCCATGCTTTGCTGCCAGAGCACCGTGCTTTTGTGCCAGCACTCCTCATTCTGCTGGCGGATCCTCCTTTCACTCTCCCTCCACTCCTGCGCTTTTAGATTCTAATTAAGGGACTGCTGCATGACTTCATGCAGCATGTCTTCTTTGCGTCTATGTGGCCTCTTCCTAATTCTTTGGAGTCTTTCGGCCGGTGATAACATGGACGGCCGAGATCTCAAGGTTGCATCTGTAAAGGCAAAATGCAACACTTAACAGAGGCAGCATTCACACCAGACAGAGCAAAGATTCCCCCATACTTAAGGGCAAGCACCATCTACACAATAGCATAATTTGCCCATCCCAAAGCAAGCGCACATAACCCACGGGAGCCCCAAAATGGTGAGTAAGCACAGGGTCAAGGGGGACTGATTGTTTCACGGCCGTACTGTCCTCTGGGTTTCTGTGCCTTGGGGAGAGCCAACAGCTGCAGGGGTCCCCTATTCTGAACACTGTCCCCACATTTTCCACAGGAGTTCGTCCTGGAAGATATCTCGCTGCTGAAGGTGACCTGGGAAGCAAGGGAGGGTCTTCTATTACAATGCGGCTTCTGCCCTGGCCCATATGCAGCTTGCCTGTGTGCAGCAATGGTCCCCCCCACGGCACAGTGGCGCAGACAAAGTAGCCCGACCGGAACAAGGACCACTTCTGGATGAGACCTTTGAAGAGATCACTGAGGCAGATTACCCCAATGTGAGAGAGAGAGAGAGAGCACATAAACGCCATGTTCCACATCTAGGCATGCATGCAGCCTTAATGCTCCTCACCCTGAGAGCCCGCACCGAGTAACTTCCTTCCCAAAATAAAAGCCACTTACTGGGAGCTTCCTCTGGTGTTTGTCCTGACCCAAGCACCGGCTGCTGCAACTGGCTACCTTCCTTCTGGCTTTCGAACAGCTCCTGGCTGCATGCATTTAGGGATGCTGGGGTGTCTTCCTCCGCCTCAGCACCCTTGCTCCTGCTTTCCTCCTCCTCCTCCTCCAGCCTTGTTGAACTGGGCTCTGAAGTGTCAATGGTGGTCCTTGGCGTGGAGGTGAGGTCGCCACCAAGTATCACATCCAGCTCTTTGTAGAAACGGCAGGTCCCAGGGGCACCACCGGAGCAGCGGTTTGCCTCTCGGGCTTTGCCATAGGCATTCTGCAGCTCCTTCACTTTAACCCTGCACTGCAATGCGTTCCAGTCATGGCCCCTTTCCAGCATGTCTCTTGATATCTGCCCAAAGGTATCGTAATTCCTATGGCTGGAGCGCAGCTGGGACTGGACAGCTTCTTCCCCCAAACACTGATGAGGTCCAGCACCTTGCCATTGCTCCATACTGGCAATCGCCTGGCGCGTGGAGGCATAGTCACCTGGAAAGATGCGCTGAGAGCACTCCACGCCTGGCTGAGCAAACAAGAAGGGGATTTACAAAATTCCCAGAGAATTTAAAGGGTGAGTCTGATGGTTGGTCACCTGAGGGCAGGGCAGTAGAGTTCAAAGTGATGACCAGAGTGGCTAGAACAGGCATTGTGGGACACTTCTGGAGGCCAATCAGAGCGCACTAACAGAACACGGCGTCCACACTGGTGCCATGGCGCTCCAGCAGAGGCGCAGCAAACGTTATTTCACTCGCTGAGGCGCAGTACCAGCAGTGCTCTAGCCGCGAAGTCAGAGCGCTCTACGTGCCTTGCCAGTGGGGGGGACGTGTCGTGAGTTAGGGCACCCAGGGCTGCTTTAATGCGCTGTAACTCACAAGTGTAGCCAAGGCCCTAATAATTAAAAGGCAGAAGGCCAAGAGAGTGAGCTCACAAGGCCATATTTTCAAAAAAGGGCTGCAACACAGCTTGTTTGTGGACACTCGGCTTTACGTGCACAAATATCTGCACACACTTTCTGAGCACCAGCACTGGGCATACCATTGATGGGTTTTGTGTATGTAAGTTTTGTTACCTGTAGGCATGGATGTTTATTGGAAGTGTGACCCTGAACTTTCAAGGCTAGAGGAAGCCCCACTTTTGATGGGCCAGTCAAGTTGTGTGTTGTCGAAGGGAGGAGGACGTGATTAATGGTGATGATTCGGGTGCTAGGGCAGCCAGATTTTAAAATATTAACATAAGTGTCAGAAAAAAAGTCATCATTATGTTTTAATAATCTAGATCTGAATTTATATTCTATTATTTTTCCAACATCATCTTCAGATTTCATAGCACTCTCATCAATGATGTTACCTCCAAAGTACACCTGGGAAGGCTTAGCAACTCTGTTTAATTATTAAAAAAAACAGATCACATTTTAGTACCAACTGCAGCAAAGGGTTCATTCTCACATTGATTTCTTATGCTTAGCTATCAATACCTACCAAGTGAGTGACAAAAGCAATTCAATAACCACTTAAGCAGTAGCAGTAATTGGAGCCAAATTAACTTGATTGCTTGTTCTATAATGAAAAGGAAATGGCAGCGTTTATTTTAAATTTTAACAGTTTTCACATTACAATAAAATTGCCTTTACAAAACAAATTGAAGCCATTCCTTAATGTTTACAAGTATATGGGAAAACACCAAGAGAAAAGGTAAAAACAATGAAAAACCTTATGTTTTCAACTTCAGAATAATATCCAAGTCAGTTTTGTCAACATTAACTTTAGTTGTACTTAAAATCAGACAAAAGGGTACCTAAACAAGAAAAAAATCCAGACAGTAAGATACTAAAGTAATGTATTTTTTGCAAGCACAAACTTTGCTTTACATGAAAAAAATACATCACAAAGAATTCTGAAATGTTAGAAACAGAGATGAGCTCCAAACCCCAAGATATGAACACCCTTTAACTTAGGGAAAGTTCAGGTCAAGGTCCAGCGCCTAACTTTGCAGGTTGGGCCTATCTCTAATTAAAAAAGAAAAAAAAAACCAGCCACTTTTGCTGGAATTTCTCTTGAATAGATTTCCAGGCTCACATTCCATGATCCATGAAATTGACAAGCCTGCCCAGCTCTCCACAGTGAGCAGGCAGGCAAGGGGGCCAAAAAGCCGGGGCAGCTGAACTCTGTTCCCCAGAGGCAAGAAACCCTGGGCGACTTCACCCGGCGGGAACAAGGAGTAAGGTGGGAGGGTGGCAGCCCGCCGGGAACCTGTGAGGTAGCCAGGGTCCCGCCAGGGAACTACCAGCACAGCTGAGAGACTGGGCTCTCAGCTCCCCACACTGCCATTCTTAGGTCTGTGAAAGCACTCCAGGTGAGGATGCGAAACGTCAACCAAAGGAGGGTAGTGTGGACATGCACCACCACAGTAATTACTCTGATGGCTGTAAGTCAACCGAATAGAGGTCGATTTACATTTCTAGTGTAGACATACCCTGAGAGAAACTAGCATTTGCTAGAGCAATGCAGGGAGGTGCTCCTCTAAGTGTATGTCTACATCTCGAGCTGGGGTGTAGTTCCCAACTCAAGGAGACACACACATGCTAACTGTCATCGAGCCAGCATACTAAAAACGGAGTGTAGCTACAGTGGTGCAAGAGGGGCAAGCTGCCCTGAATACAATCCTGTCTGAAACACTCGGCACATACTTAGGGCAGCTAGCCCCTCGTGGTACTGGCTCCTCCAAGACTATTTTTAGTGTGCTAGCTTGATGAGAGCTAGTGTGCATGTCTTGTCTCCTCAAGCTGGGGATTTCATCCCTGGCTCGACATGTAGATATACCCCGAGTTCCAGAAGCAAACCTCCCAGGACACCTTGACCCTGCAAAGATTAATTGCATAGTGCTCGTGTGATGTGGGACACGCATTCACAAGGATGAGACAACTTGATTAATTTTCACTTGTGATCAAAGTTAAATTTCAACCTGTCTCCTGGAGTGCAAAGTTAGTTAGTGTGTTAACCAGCTGTCAATTATCCTGGCTTTTATAATATGATTCATATGAATGATCAGAACTGGCATTTTGCTTCTCACTGAATGGTAAATTACAAAGCCAGAAGAAAAAGTGTTTGTCTCTCTTATTCGTTGATATTTTTTAAAAAGAGACTTCAAGAAAATTTTTACAAAATTACTTTGTTTTTCCCCTTTAAAAATGTTTCTTGTATCTTGGCTTTCCTGTATTTCCTGGAGGATCCTCTATAGAACTAATCGGATTATGATGCTATAAATGACTGAAACCTGAACATCTATGTAAAGCTTCAGATGTCTTGCATTTTTCCAAAGTGCCATGCCTCTGAAGAAGTGCTTCTTTCAAGTGGGACTTTCCCCACCTTAGGTCTAGCAGATGCAAGGAAAGTCTGAATTTGGCCCTGAAATGTTATAGGCCAGATTGGCACAAAGCATGCACTGCAATATGGCCACTCAGTGGAATGCAAATTAACCCTAAAGCCACTGTAGCCAGCAGGAAGATTGTACCAGTGTAGTGGGATCATTGGGTAGCTTAGATGTCCATTTTAGGGTTTTATGCTGCTTCCCATCACTGTAATATCTAAGCACCATGATATATCCTCTACCATCACCCCTCCCTGCTGCCAGCATACAGGATATGGCTGGGCTTCCCTGTGCTCTGGTGACTGGTGTGTGCCACAACGGCCTCCTGGGAATCCTCAGGATACTTTAACACACAGCCACTCCAGGACTGGGGGAAGCATAAAAAGGAGCTAAAAGCCACTTTTGCACAGACACCTTCTTGAGCTTTGCTGTAGCTGAGGATCTGGGCCTGCAGAAGGTGCACAGAGCAATGCCTATTGTGGAGGTTGCCCAGTGTAATATATTTTTGTGGAACAAAACTTCTTATGCTTAAAATGCTCTGCAAGGCTGAGCACAGGTGGTAACGGGTGTTTAATTACCTGTGCTGGCTTTGTATTTATTCCATTCTTGGATCCGTGATATATGAACACCTTGCCAAAATCATCATATGGTGCCCCCACGGCAATATCTGTTGAAAAGAAATTAGGAGATTAAGACAAACGCTATCCTGATGAATGGTTACATTCATGATAAAATAAGATGCTCTGAATCTTGTTTTAGAAAAATGTATGGACATTCATATTTTCTTATCTGGAAATCCATCCTGATTAATATCACCAATATTTTCAACTGCAATACCAAACAGACTCAGTGGTCCCACTGAGGTGAATTGGCATTAGTCCTTCCCATTTGCCTTGTTGGTTAACATAGATGTACACAGCACCCCCAGTTACTCCATCTCTGTTAAAATATCGTGGACCTCTATAACAATATGTTGCCAACTTAAAATGAAACAAAGTACAGCCATTTTAAAAGAATTGTGAAAAATAAATGAACTTACCTGGCAATTTAAAAACAACAGGCTCAATATAATTTAAGTAAACTAGTTAGACAAAGAGGTAGCTGCTGAGCAAAGGTCACTAGGAAGCACTTTAAATTGGTTCAGTTATAAAAGATAGCCTGTTGACTTTTAGTAAAGGAACAAATTGAGTTTGTGGCTCTCCGCCCCACCCCTGCACCCCCCTTCTTTGCAACGTATAAAGAAGGCCAAAGAGGATTTTTGTTTGAGTGTGAAATCTCTTTTTCTTGCCCCCTTTTAAAAAAATTAATAAATTACCCTTTCAAGACTTATTCATCTTTTTATCTAACTGGATTCCCCTAACAATGAGTGGAAAAGAAGTCTAAAACTATTCAATACCTATGGCTCTTCAAGTAAATGCTGAGAAAGCACTCCGTGTACTTCTCCGAGACCCTCAGCATATCCTACAACAAAACCAAGAAAGCCCAGATTTAATATTCTTAATATTCCTAACATAAAAACCAAGCAGAAAAAAAACAAACTTCTTTATATATCATAGACAACTAAAAAAAGACCACAACCCCATGCCTCCAATCCCCACCACCACCTCCTCACCCCCAGGTGATGGTCGAAGAAATATAATATTATATGGGTATGTGTTTGTGTGTATTCACCCACATACACAAATAGAAACACAGATCAGTTTCTTTCTCTTGACACTATTTAGTTTTTCCAAAGATTCCATTCAGCCTCTTCTTGTTCACCAATTTATCTTTCTGATTTGCCAACAGCACCTATCATTTGACTGAGCAATGTTTTTTCCTTCTTTATTCTTTGCATTAAGTGGGACCGTTTTCTTTTGCTCTTCTTCATGAGCACCACACACATTGTTATCAGTGTCAGTCCATGCTAATGATTAAAGCTTTTAAAAGCGTATCTGTAATTACCATGCTGCACTTGAATTATTAAGGACAGCCATTAGCTGTGTAAAGAAGCCTTAGGAGTTAAAGAACTGGTGTTGGATGCAATTTTTATGCTCTCAGGACACACACAATGAAGACTTAACAGTCATTCCCAGAAACTCAAGTTTTACCAGAGCTCCCAATGTTACATGCCGGCGGCCATGTGACCCAGGACTATGGATCCACAGATAGTACTTACTGTTAGAGAGTGATTATAATCACTCCATGAGATTTTGCAGGAGTTAAACATCTCATTAGTTTAGTGTTTGCAGTATTGCTGTAACCGGGCTGGTCCCAGGATATTAGAGAGACAAAGGGGGTGAGGTAATACCTTTTAGTGGACCAACTTCCGTTGGTGAAAGACACAAGCTTCGGAGCTCTTTTTCAGGTTTTCTGTGTAGCTTGAAAGCTAGTCTCTTTCACCAGCAGAAGTTGATCCAATAAAAGATATTACCTCAGCCACTTGTCTCATTACATTAGTAGCTCTTGTAGGGAGGTTTCAGAGTAGCAGCCATGTTAGTCTGTGTTCGCAAAAAGAAAAGGAGTACTTGTGGCACCTTAGAGACTAAATTGGTTAGTCTCTAAGGTGCCACAAGTACTCCTTTTCTTCTTGTAAGGAGGTACATCAACAGATCTTAAATTTCAAACTGGCCTGTAAAGGTAGAGGAGGATGTGAATGACTAAATATGGGTTGCATTTTACAGGGTCCATAAATGAATTACTTTCTGTTTGTATTTTATGTTATTGCAACAGATTTGGATAGCAAGTGCTCCAAAAGTCTGAAGAGGTTTACCACATGTGCTTAATCCTACCTAAATAACAGCTAGAATAGGAGCTGGACTTTCATCACCAACTTCATAAGGCTCATCAAAGATACCCATGTCAAAAAATGTATGACTTTTTTACTCTGCATGAACCACCCCCGAAGGAATTAAAGGGTAAAATACAAATGGATGATTGACAAAAGAGGAAAATAATAGATGAATGGTTCCTGACTGACATTAGCAATATTTTATTGTCATTGTATGAGTTGGGAGGAAGAATAGCAGCACATGGTGTGAAGTTAATTTTTAAGAACCAATGAATTTGTAAATTTCAAGTTGTGACATCTTCAAAAGCAAACTAGGGAAATGTGGTCTACGTGAAATTACTACAAGGTGGGTGCATAACTGGTTAAAACACCAAGCTAAAAAAAAAGAGTAGTTATCAATGGCTCACAGTCAAACTGGAAGATGCATCTAGTGGGGTCTCACATGTGTCAATCTTGGGTCCAGTACTAGTCAATATTTTCATTAATGACTTGGATAATTGAGTGGAGAGTATGGTTATAAAATTTGTGGACAACACCGAGCTAGGAGGGTTTGCAAATTTGAGCCAACAGCGTGATGCAGTTGCAAAAATAAAAACCCCAAATACAACTCTCAGATGTATTAACAATAATGTTGTATGCAAGACACAAGAGGAAACTGAACTGCTTTTATTTGACACTGGTAAGGCCTCAGCCGGAATACTGTGTCCAATTCTGGGCACCACACTTTAGGAAAGATGGACAAATTGGAGAGAGTCCAGAGGAGAGCAACAAAAATGTTTAAAAGGTTTAGAAAACCTGACCTATGAGGAAAGTTTAGAAAAAGCTGGCCACGTTTACTCTTGAGAAAAGAAAACTGAGGAGAGACCTGATAACAGTCTTCAAATATGTTATGGGCTGTTTAAAGAGAACAGCGTTCAATTGTTCTCCATGTCCCTCGAAGATGCGACACGAAGTAATGGGCTTAATCTGCAGCAAGGGAGATTTAGGTTAGATATTAGGAAAAACTTTCTATCTAGAAGGATAGTTAAGTTCTGGAATAGGTTACCAAGGGAGGTTGTCAAATTCTCATCATTGGAAGTTCATACGAAGAAATTGGAAAAACTTTCGTCAGGCGTGGTCTAGGTTTACTAGGTTCTGCCTCAGGGCAGGGGGCTGGACTTGAGGACTTCTCAAGGTCCCTTCCAATCCTATATTTTTATGATGCTATGAAAAATCTCATGCATCTGGGAATCCTGATGTAGCAACTTTATGCTATTATAAAAGTGATCTGGAAAATATGGTCTGAATTAATAAAATTGCCAACAAAACATTGAACAAACTGGTTGTGAACGCTCTTCACTCGGCATATCAATTTGCTATTTTAATGAAAGCCTTACAAGACTAGATCCATAAGATTTCAAAAATACTGATGGTAAAATCAATATCCAATTACCACTAAATGCAACCAATAATATAATCCAGTCATTTTTTTTAAAAAAAGGGAAAAAGTTAGATCACAAACCCCTACTCAATAAAAATGGGTGCTTCCCTTTTGACAGGCATATTTAACAATATACCAAGTACAAATATGTTTTTCCATGATATGAAAGAATACTCATAAAACTGATGTACTCCCATAGACACTCTCTGCAATTAAAGTAAAGCAATCTCTGAACTCAATATGCTCTTTCAGCTTGGTCAAATTTTCTTGACAGAAGCAGATATTTGGAAGATTACGTTTTCACAAAAGTATACCTTGTGCCAGAGCTTAACTCAAAGATTTTTCATGGTTCATGTGCCAGACACAGGTGTATGAAGGAACAATTTATAACAGTGGTCAAAGATCATACATTCTAAAGGAGGGGGAGGGAAGTATTTTGCAGCTGTTGGTGTAATGAAGTGCAAAGAGGAAAATCACTTTTTAAAAAAAAGAGAGACAGGCCTGGCATTTGAAAATTTCACAGCATAAACCAATATAAATCTATCCACTTGTTTTTCTAAGTTTTGCAATACTTGGTAGGTGATCTGTGCCGGTTGCTATGGTCCTTAGTTTTACTAAGGCAGAACATACACCAAAGCCAATGGAATTTTACTGGAGTAAAGACTTAAGGATTTGGCCTTAAACATTTAAATTTTTGCTCCGTCTAATCATCTTCCCATGATCCTGCCATACTGAATTTGTGATATTGGTTTCCACAGCATAGGACTGATGTCATAAACACACAACAATGAGCACATTGCACGCTCAACTAGGACAAAGGGCTTACTGCAGACTTTCACGTTTGAATAATTGCTCAAATACAGAACAACAAAATATTGGACAAATAACTCTAAAAAATACGTATACACTATTTAAAATTTGCTCAGCATGGAAGTTCACCCCTTGAGAAGCACACTGAAACCTGCAGTAAAATTAAAACCAGTGAGGTAGGAATTTCTTACATGACTGCGTTAACTTGTTTAATCCATCCATGAGCTATTTCAGTTTTTTTAAAGCCTTCAGTTTTTTAATTTGACTCTTTTAAGAGAAACTTTAGCATGGTTATGGACCTAAAAATTTAGCATTTATGATAACAGTGTAAAAACTTCTTGAATTGATGCTGGTCAGGTTTTTTCTGAAAAACTGAACCTTTTTTCATACAGAAGAAAGTAACACTGGTGAAAAACCTATTTGCCATGCAGGAGAAAGGGCCAGACCTCTCCAATAATAAGTGTCTGGTGTATCACATACAACAGATCATTAGCCTTTGGTAAAATTAACAGCTTCATGTTGCTGATATGAACTAAATTTCTCACTGCCTCTGTCTACCATCACAAAAACTCCATTCACCATCCATATCAACCATACTAATGAGATCCTGACTCAGCACATAGCACCTCCCGATGATATCACAAGTTTCCTGAATTGTTTTTACATATTGCCTTTTCTCATAGCAATGTGCACATCTGCAAGAAAAACGAAGATACAGTAGATTAGCAAAATATTTTGCTTCTGTATGTGTATTTGTTCCTGCAAATTATAATTAAAGTCAAATAACGAGAAGGTCATTGCAATGACTGGGGCATAAGCAGTCAGGCCGAGTGATTAGAGTAGAAGTCAGGTCTAATGGTCAGACCCTAAGGTCAGAGCCAAAGACAGCATCAGGTGCCAAGCTGAAGACCAGAGACAAAGGCCAGGGTATGGCAAAGGAGCAGGGACCTGGAGTAGGGCAGGAAAGCAGGAACTGGGACTAAACAGGGTCTGGGATAAGGAGATCAGGAACCAGGAGTCAAATAAGCAGGAGAGGTACAGAGTAGTAGCCAGCTAGAGAGTTGTCTAGTTGCTCAGACAACTTCTTGTACTACTTCCCGGTTTATATAGAACTCCTCAGCCAATCAGTTGGGGGTACTGGATGTTTCCTCCAATTAGGAGCGTCTCTGGTTGCTCGGGTGAGTTGCTGGGTGGCAACTATGGGCTGAGCACTGCCTGGGGACCCCTAGGCCCAGGTTCAAAGCCTACGATCCCTCACAGCCATTCTCTATAAGCCATATGCTCCTCTAGCAGCAATAAGCATACCAACTAGATACTTGTGTCTGGAAGAACTCTGACAACAGAGGCTCAGAAGTTGAGTCACATCCTCTTGTAATGTCTGCATAATGGACGGGATGAAAAATCACCACCACCACATAGACTGCACTAATCCATGTAAAGTTATTGGAAACCCTGCAGATCACCACTCTAATATTCACAAATGTTGGGGAAGGTGGTGTGTGTTTGCTCCTCCTGCCACTAGATGACAGCATGGTGTGTGCAGAAGCCAGGTTGTCACTGGTTTCCTGCTGATGAAAAGGTGAACTTGCCCCTGCACACCATGCTGCCTCCAGCAGCATTAACTAACGAACAGTTTTGGAGGTAGTGAGGTTGGAAGGAGTAATTTTGCAAAAACACAGTGACATGGGGGAAGATTTCTCACCATGCCCCCATTTCTGACATATAGCTGATGAACTGTACTACCGTAAGTAGCATATTTAGTAATGAGAGCATTATTAAGCTACAAAGATTCATGGCACCGTTCTGTGCTAACTTACAAAATTTTCTTGCCTCAGTACTACGTAAAATAAAGATACGGCCTCATATCATTAGCATTTTAACATAGTTGAATTACAAAGTGATTTCACTCCACAATCCTGGAGTGAAAACAGACTTCAGGTCAACTGTTAGTGGCCATTGGGACAGACTGCACCTTTATGTACACCACTTTTACAAGACCATGCTGCATCATGGAAAATGTAATCCAGCCAGGGAGCCCAGCCTATAGAAGAGAGTATAGGCATGTGGCACCAAGCAGATCACATAGACACATTTTAATGCCAGATTGACCCATAACAGAATGTATCAATTTGTTCAGGCTAAAGTGTATCTATTTGGTTCAATCTGAAAAAAACCTTCATTTAGATTTTCCCAATCACAAAATTTCAATTTTTCTGAAACTGTATTTTCTGCTGAAAAAAAAACATTTAAAAAAAATCTCCCCACCAGCTCTATTAAAAACCCTCAGGCCTTCTTTACATATCATAAAGGAGCGAAAAAGGGAGTACACCTTGATTTTCTTTCCCAGGTCTCCTTTTTAAAAATCCAGTATCTAAGTACTAAAAAGGATCAGTGTGTAGTTGCAATAAGATAGTACCCAAAAGACTAAACGGTCTTCAGATTGTTTCTGCCCAGCCAGCTACTATTCATCCTTCAAAACTATTACTGCACCAGGAGCACAAACCAAGAAAACTCATAAATCATCTTACATAAATGATTGCTGAATGGTGCTGTCATTCTTATCAGATGCATAAGATAATTAAACAATTGTGCACATTATGAACCAACTCTAGTAAAAGAGATGTACATTAGATCGATACAATGGTGCATTCTAGAATGCATTTTCAAGTAGTGCCCAAAGAGGTATTAAACAATGGTGGAGCTAACCTATGCTGAAGCACTACAGGTCTGCCCTTTAGAGCACAGTGGAGTAGGCAAAAACAGCGGTTCTCAAACTTCATTGCACCACAACTCCCTTCTGAAAACAAAATTACTACATGGCTCTGGGGGAGGGGGTGGAACCCGAGCCCCGCTGCCCTGGGTGGAGGTGGAGCTCAGGCTTCAGCTTCAACGCTGGGTCCCAGCAAGTCTAATGCTGGCCATGGTGACCCCAAACCCCTTTTGGGGCCTGACCCACAGTTTGAGAACCCCTGGATTAAAAGATACAGTTTCACTGCAGCCCAAATCATTGTAAAGAGGCTGCAAACTATTAACTTTACTTTCTTTCATTCCTAATAATGTTTGATTAATCTTTGAATCAATAAATCAAGCAAAACATGTTGTAAAAAATTCAGGTCAAATGCATGAATTGTGCAATCTACTTATCCTGCATACCGCTATTAAAGGTTCATTTTAAATAGCAGGATTCTATAATAGAAACTACTGTACTACCTTCATAAAATAAAGCTCAATCTCTGGTTAATGATAAGATATGCACAAAGCTAGTGAAGCACGGGTCTTATGCACCACAGTGAATTTCATCCTGACTGAGGCAGTCTAAATGAATCAGATTGTATGTTGCCTGGACAAGTTCTGATGGATGCACAAGAGCATCATTACAGATTGATCGTCTCTTTTTACATGTGTGAGTAGTCACTGGACTGTTACTTATTCTATTTTTTTTTAATAAAAGGAACTTTAACCAAAAAAGGTGAGCTTATGTTGAGAAATATAATGGCTTCTGCAGCTACATGCTTTCTTCAGTCTATTTTAGCTGCTACCCAATAATTTCATTTGGTGGCCCCTAGTTCTTATATTATGGGAACAAGTAAATATCTTTTCCTTATTCACTTTCTCCACACCACTCATGATCATATTCCCCCTTAGTCTCCTCTTTTCCAAGCTGAAAAGTCCTAGCCTCTTTAATCTCTCCTCATATGGGACCCGTTCCAAACCCCTAATCATTTTATTTGCCCTTTTCTGAACCTTTTTTAATGCCAGTATATCTTTTTTGAGATGGGGGGACCACATCTGTACGCAGTATTCAAGATGTGGGTGTACCATGGATTTCTATAAGGGCAATAAGATATTCTCCATCTTATTCTCTATCCCTTTTTTAATGATTCCGAACATCCCCTTTGCTTTTTTGACTGTGCTGCTGCACACTGCGTGAGCATCTCCAGAGCGCTATCCACGATGACGCCAAAATCTTTCTCCTGATTAGTTGTAGCTAACTTAGCCCCCATCATATTGGATAGTTTGGGGTTATTTTTTCCAGTGTGCATTACTTTACATTTATCCACATTAAATTTCATTGAAATTTCCTCTGTTGGTGGAGCTGCTTTGCCCATTTTTTGCAAGCTCTCCTTAATGCATAATGGCTATGGCCAAAACTTTTCAACCAGGAGTGCCTCAAGTTAGGCTCCTAGATCCATTTTTAGACACCTGAACAACTGTGGCTTGACTTGCAGGGTTGTTCAGTCAATGGGAGCTGCTGGCGGGCGCTCACCTCAGAGTCTCAAAGGTTCAGCTTCTATACCTGATTTTTCTACTTTATGTGCAGCTTACTATAGTACTGTTTATAGGATAAAATATAAACCATAACATGTAAAAGAGGCACAATGTGACCACATTATCATATTTTATGATTTCAGATGTGCAGACTAAGGGCTGTTTTCTGGCAAGTAACCTCAAAGGAACCATGCATGCAAATAAGCTCACTACTTCTAATGAATAGGGGATTACAGAATCAGACCCTTAGTGTTGTATTTGGATCATCATATTCATTTGGTTTAAATGCATATTATACTACTGGTAGCACTGTCTCTTAGAAAATCAAATTGCAAAGTAATTAAATGCACTTCCAGTGTCACCCTTGGGAAAAATTCAGTTTTAAGGATCCTTCTGCCACTTGACATGATTGCTTTATGGAGGGGGGAAAAAAAACCCAATCTGATTTACCACCTCATATCTGAGCAAAAGGCTACTATTCTCCCTTAGGTCTAATCATAGCACAATAAATTAAGAGCCTGGGCTTTCCAAATTAAAACTAGTAGAGAGCATGAGGGGGTTGCCAGCCTCCACAGTGGTCCCCTCACATGTACTGGGGTAGCTCTGCAACAGTTTCCCCTCTCCTCAGGGCACAACCACTCCACACCACAGAAGATATTCAAATCAAAGCTGCCCTTTCAAGGTCCAACTTATTAAGTCCTGCCAACAAGGTTAAAACAGATGGAACTCCTACCAAAAGTAGTCTCACCCCAGCAGCAGGCTGGGCCCAGCCCCTCTTCCTTGAGGGTCTGTTTTCCTTTCACGTTTCACACACTCTTCCGCACCAGCCAAAGCTGGGCTCAGCCTCTCCTCCCTGCGGGTCTGTCTTCCTGCTCTTCCAGCCATAATTCCCTGAACTTCTCACCTGGAGTTTGGCCTTCTCACCTTAAAAAAGATCCAAGGCCTTCTCAGCTGTATCCATAGGCCACCAATTTACCTTCCTCAGGCCTGACTGAACCACATGATTCACTCACTCCCCAGCCCCATTCACCACACCTCACCCGGAGAGGAGAGTTGGCTGTGTCTCAGGTGGAGCTGAGCCCCACCTCTCTTTAAAAGGCCAGCCACCCTGGAACAGTGCCAGTAGTAGAAGCAATAATTCAACTATTTTTCTGAGCTGGGTGTCTTCAGTCATGCCTGAGGTAAGTCACACCTCCAATCCCAATCACTGATCATCAGCTGGCTTCCTATACACGGATTTGCTCTGTGACAAGCCTGATCTAGTGTCCAAACCTGAAAAAAACATACATGTTTTAAGGCTATGGCACTGAAGGACCAAAGTTTTGATTCCAGGCCCACATGAAAAAAAACACCACCACCAATTTAATTAAGCACCAAGGTGCAGTTTTAACTCAAGAGAAAGAAATGTATTTTTGATGCTAAGGTCCCAAATTCAATCCCTGTCAACTACTGTAGTATGTGCTTGTGGCCATGGTTCATTATCATAAAGAGAGACTTATAGAATAGAACAATACTAATAACCTTTCTATACAGACAGAATTATGGAGACAAAAGTTATGTTGTTTTTCATAAAGTATATGGGTCACTATACTATCCCCTGAAGGTAGTAACAAAACTCCTCTTGATCTCAGCTAGAAAAGGATCCAAGCCATGGAATAAAAGTGTTTTATGTTCACCTTTCAAATAAGAGGAGGGGGAAATTGACCATCCAGACATTGTGAGACGGCTCTGATATGTCTACATTTGCCAGTTGTTGGGGAACAATGTTAATTGAAAAGAGTCCAACGAAATTTGTAATTTAACCAGCTATAGGGCCTTAACCAGCTTCTCTGACAGCTGGCCCCTTTCACCGCCAGTTAGCCCTCTGATTCAGCAGGCCAGCCTTCTCCAGCTGGTGTCTGCTCTGCTGTGAGGGTGAAGGGAGCCTTTATGCTGGTCACCTTCTCCCAACTCATCCCCATTTGATTCAGTGATATGGAAGTCCTGAAGGGACAGCAGAACCAAGGGGAGGGGAGCAGTAGAATCATTGGGGGTACTGATATATGTTTCTGGCCTCCGCCAATGTTTTCCACCCCCACATTTCTCTCAGAGGTGAGAGCAAGACCTAGCTATATTTCTGCCCCCATGCACACATGCAGGGGGATGGAGCCAGAGAGGGACCCAGAAAAGGGGCTGGAGCAGCCGCCATGGTACATCAGATCAGGCCAGCTGCCAGGGAGGTAGGGCTAGAATAGGTAGAGGCTAGAATAGCTCTCCTCTCCCTGCCTCTCAGCCACCGCGGGTCTCAACAGAAACACCCAGACATGGGGAGGGACATGAGCATGAGCACCAGCCACCAAGGTGAGATAGGAGATATGGCACCGGTTTCAGAGATATTTATAATATAATAAGAGGCCTCACTACATTCCCCCAGCCTTAGACAGCATGAAAAGACTAGGTGGAAAACTTAAAGTAGAGGAACGAAGATTCAAAAGTAGCTTTGAACGTACGAGACTCCCACCTTACAAGAGAGTTCATTGGTGACATTCGATAGCTGTACACCATTTTTGCCACGGAGTGGGTGAAATCTTGGCTCCACTGAAGTTAATGGAAAAACTCCCATTGGTTTTAGTGGAGCCAAGATTACACAGTGTTTGTTTATGCCTCTGAATGCACAATCCAGTCATCCAAGGGCAGCATCTTCTGGTTCTTCAGGTATTGTTTAATAGTAACAGATATTTAGGTCGCTCTGAAGAGACCATTAATTGAGTTAATCTTATGGAGAGCGATAAAGTGGCTTGAGGTGTTCATCATGACTAAAATTCGTGGCCATTGTAGCCAGAGTACATACTTCAGGGCAGATTCTGACAGGTGCTGTGCATTGGACTCGTCAGAAACACATAGCCAGCAGCAAAAGCTCAGTGCTAGAGCTGTCCAGGTGCTAGCGTTGGTTGTTCAGAGCCAGAGCCTAGGGATCATCAAAACATAGTGGACTTGTTTATAAAAAGAAGCAGAAAAAATATTTTAAAACACCTTTACACCTTCTTCACGTACAAAAAAGAAGCAATAAAGAGCACAACCATATTTTTCCCATTTCCTCATACAGGATTGATGTAAAATGCAAAGGCTTACAGATGATTTCATCTGATGACTTTTGAAAAAAGACAGAATTGGGAATATTTCAGTAGTTAAGTTGAAATACTCTGTAAAATGTATGTTATTCTTGTTCTCTTTCTTCACGTTGAAGGATGGGAGGTGCAAAAACTCTGACTAATGGGATGTAGCTCCTCTGCGGGGGAACAGGGAACAGGGGGAGTGAATCAGATCATGCTGGTAAATGGAGCCTCAAGCTTTTTGCTCCAAAGTTTACTTTCTCTGTGAAAGCTAAACACCTCCCTGCTTGCTGTTGGTTACAGGAGTGCTAAGTGCTCTGTCATATGACACAATAGTGTTACAATAGAGGAGACTTTGGAAGACCTCATCTTTCTGAGTTAGTAACTATAGCCTAATGGCTAAATACTGCTCTTCTGTAAACTAGTGCAACTCTACTGACTTCAGTAAAGTTACAGCTAATTATACTAGGGCTGTATCTGGACTTAGATGTTCAAGTTCTTTCAGACTGGGAACACGTTGAGCTTCAAGATGTTGATAAATATCTAGGTTGCTTTTTTAAAATACAGTTTATTAACCACTCTTTACTGTGTTTTTAGTTGGGCAGCTATGAGCTATGTAGTTATAGATGAAGCAGTGAAGTAGCTGAAAAGGAAATGGGTCTAGAAAGAGGGGGAACTGGGGAAGTCAGTCATTTCCAAAGAGCTTAAAAAAAAAAATCTCAAGAAAATTTTGATGAAAACTTTTCAACTTTGAAGTCCCAAAATAGCAAATTTAAACATCTAACAAGTTCATATTTATCCACAGGATGTAAGCTGGCTCAGATTCTGTTTCTCAAAAGACTCTTGTGATATAACAGTATCTTTTTTAAGTCTGTTTCTGTTAAGAGAAACATACACTTATCATCCTGGAGCATGGCGTGCAGTTCCTCATGCATGCTATATCACACTAATTGAGGACCAGATTCTGCCACTCTCCGTCATACTTGAACTGTCGTAATCCATTTAGATGTTGGTGAAGGAGAGAGAATTCAGGACCTTAGTACTTGCTGTGCTCATAGCTTGAACGGGGTGGAGTTTTCGCTCTCTGTGCTGCCATCAGTTGAATGCCTGTTTCTGCTCCACTGGATTCATTACTCACTCACTGATTATAAAAGTAGCTGTGATGCCTGTGCAGCTAACGAATCCCCCACCAAAGAGGGAGCTGTTATTGCATTTAGCCACTAGAATGACTATTCTATCAATTTTAAAGGGATGCATTATCTGGTCCATACAACATTCCAATCTGACTATTAGAAACATATCAGCTGTTAGGCTTGGAGTCCTGCAAGGTGCAATGTCTGTTATACAGCTGACATACTTTAAACATGAAAAGGATATTTCATACTGAAATGCATTACAATCGGTTTTTGGGGTGCATTTTTGGTGGTGTGGTGGGAAAGGGAAAGAGAGAGTGAATTACTGCTGTAGCTATGTATCTTGTAATAGTGCTTTCAGTTGACAAACTATGATAATATTTAGAGAGACAAGGTGAGAAAAATAATATATTTTGTTAGACCAACTTCTGTGGGTGAAAGAGAGAAACTTTTGAGCTACAGAGAACTCTTCTTTAGGTCCCATAGCTCAAAAGCTTGTCTCTTTCATCAACAGAAATTAGTCCAATAAACATAGGCGCTGATTCCGTGGGTGTTCCCACTAGCAGCCAGCTCCCTCTCGCACCCCAGCACCTCCTGCCCTCCAGCAGCCCCTCTGATCAACTCCTCCCGCTCCCTCCTAGTGCCTCCCACCCGCTGTGATCAGCTGAAGGAGGGGGAGGAGTGGAAATGGGGCATGCTGGGGGGAGGGGGCGGAACTAGGCCAGAAGAGGCAGGGTGGGGTGTGCAGGGGCAGGAAGAGGCGAGGCAGGGGTGGGGGAACGGATGGGGTGGGGGCGGGGCCTGGGGCAGAGGGGGCGGGAAGAGGTGGGATGGGGGTGGGGGCTTTGAGGAAGGGTCGGGTGGGGACAGGCCCTGGGACGGAGTGGCAGGGGCTGAGCACCCCCCGGGCCCAGAGGAAGCCAGCATCTATGCCAATAAAAAAGTTATTATCTCACTCACCTTGTCTCTCTAATATCCTGGGATCATGGCTACAACACTAAAAACAACTTATGACAATCTTTAGTAGACAACAACTTTGCTTTGTAATCAGAAACCATCTATGCCACTGCCTCCTTTACATACAGGAGGTTCTTTGCATCTCATCAAGTCCAATAAGGTTATTTATTAGTGGGAAAACAATTCATTTAGTATGTTTGAATGGCTGATTTCAGTATCACCACAGTAGCTGGAACGCAAGAGATGAGCTAATGATTCTCACTGGCACTCAATGATCTATACTGATTACTTAAGAATCCCCAGTTATCACTGTGAAGGTTGACAGGTTCTTGTTCCAAGATCAGGCCCAGTATTATTCAAATTATTATCCAAGAGTCCAGCCATAAAAGTGTCATGGCAATGAATTGACGTACATAACAAGTGCATGAACTACATCTGCAGATACCTAATCACAAGAGGGGCATGGTAACAAACTGATGTATAAGATGAACACCACTGTGCACAGTTGAAACACTCACACTATAGGAACTCTTCTATAGTTACAAATTTATTAATACATTTAGCACAGTCACAAACACCCCAACTCAGTAAGGTAGATAGACATACTACAGAATGTACATCTGCACATCCATATACTCACATCATCCCTTGTAGAACCTGAAATGTTAGCCATCATCTTCCTCAACACTATCACCTTCCCCATCACCACCAGTGGCCATCATTCTGGCATCTCCCAAGGACTACATCTCTTTTTCCTACTGCTCCTAGGTTGGGATGTAACCCTTATAATATGATATGGTGACGCCACTATGTTTGATGCATATTCAGTAGGGGATTTTTCCACTTTTCCTTATTTGTATTTCCTCCTTACTAATGTTGGAGTGTCCTTTGATAGGTTAGTATATCAAATGATCTCATCTTATACATCAGTTTGTTACCATGCCCCTCTTGTGATTAGGTATCTGCAGATGTAGTTCATGCACTTGTTATGTACGTCAATTCATTGCCATGACACTTTTATGGCTGGACTCTTGGATACTTTTGTGGCTGGTTGTTCCTATCGTCAGAAATTCCCCTTAAACACTATTTTCAGCTCTCCAATACTTGGAGTTTTCCTTTGGGCTGTAGATCTGTTCAAAGTTCATAGGTCTCAAGCCCTGTGCTAACTTGTTGAAGCTAATGTTTTACAGGATACAGACCAGTAGGTCCCTTGCACTGCTGAATATAATGCAAAGCAGTGAATATAATAAAAGCAAATCCGCACAGACACACCCCTGGAACCCCGACCTGGGATATTCTATCTACTACCCATGATCCATAAACCTGGAAATCCTGGGCGCCCCATCATCTCAGGCATTGGCACCCTGACACCAGGATTGTCTGGCTATGTAGACTCCCTCCTCAGGCCCTACGCTACCAGCACTCCCAGCTACCTTTGAGACACCACCGACTTCTTGAGGAAACTACAATCCATCGGTGATCTTCCTGATAACACCATCCTGGCCACTATGGATGTAGAAGCCCTCTACACCAACATTCCACACAAAGATGGACTACAAGCCATCAAGAACACTATCCCCGATAATGTCACGGCTAACCTGGTGGCTGAACTTTGTGACTTTGTCCTTACCCATAACTATTTTACATTTGGGAACAATGTACACCTTCAAATCAGCGGCCCTGCTATGGGTACCCGCATGGCCCCACAGTATGCCAACATTTTTATGGCTGACTTAGAACAACGCTTCCTCAGCTCTCGTCCCCTAACGCCCCTACTCTACTTGCGCTATATTGATGACATCTTCATCATCTGGACCCATGGAAAAGAAGCCCTTGAGGAATTCCACCATGATTTCAACAATTTCCATCCCACCATCAACCTCAGCCTGCTCCAGTCCAGAACAAGAGATCCACTTCCTGGACACTACAGTGCTAATAAACGATGGTCACATAAACACCACCCTATAGCGGAAACCTACTGACCACTATTCCTACCTACATGCCTCCAGCTTTCACCCTGACCACACCACACGATCCATTGTCTACAGCCAAGCTCTGTGATACAACCGCATTTGCTCCAACCCCTCTGACAGAGACAAACACCTACAAGATCTCTATCAAGCATTCTTACAACTACAATACCCACCTGTGGAAGTGAAGAAAGAGATTGATAGAGCCAGAAGAGTTCCCAGAAGTCACCTACTACAGGACAGGCCTAACAAAGAAAATAACAGAACGCCACTAGCCGTCACCTTCAGCCCCCAATTAAAACGCCTCCAACACATTATTAAGGATCTACAACCTATCCTGAAGGATGACCCACACTCTCACAAATCTTGGGAGACAGGCCAGTCCTTGCCTACAGACAGCCCCCCAACCTGAAGCAAATACTCACCAGCAATCACATACCACACAACAGAACCACTAATCCAGGAACCTATCCTTGCAACAAAGCCCGTTGCCAACTGTGCCCACATATCTATTCAGGGGACACCATCACAGGGCCTAATAACATCAGCCACACTATCAGAGGCTCATTCACCTGCACATCCACCAATGTGATATATGCCATCATGTGCCAGCAATGCCCCTCTGCCATGTACATTGGTCAAACTGGACAGTCTCTACGTAAAAGAATAAATGGACACAAATCAGATGTCAAGAATTATAACATTCATAAACCAGTCGGAGAACACTTAAATCTCTCTGGTCACGCAATTACAGACATGAAAGTTGTGATATTACAACAAAAAAACTTCAAAACCAGACTCCAGCGAGAGACTGTTGAATTGGAATTCATTTGCAAATTGGATACAATTAACTTTTGCTTGAATAGAGACAGGGAGTGGCTAAGTCATTATGCAAGGTAACCTATTTCCCCTTGTTTTTTCCTACCACCCCGCCCCCCAGACGTTCTTCTTAAACCCTGGATTTGTGCTGGAAATGGCCCACCTTGATTATCATACACATTGTAAGGAGAGTGATCACTTTACATAAGCTATTACCAGCAGGAGAGTGGGGTGGGGGGAGAGAAAACCTTTTGTAGTGGTAAACACCCATTTTTTCATGCTTTGTGTGTAAAAAAAGATCTTCTATACTTTCCACAGCATGCATCCGATGAAGTGAGCTGTAGCTCACGAAAGCTCATGCTCAAATAAATTGGTTAGTCTCTAAGGTGCCACAAGTACTCCTTTTCTTTTTACACATCCCACTGTGAGTCACGCTTCCAGGCTAAATAGTTACTATTCTGCCAAAAGAATGTACTTTGGGCATGGTATGCCTTGCAAGCACATGTTCCTGAACACATTCTTATCATGCTCCTCCCAATGCTTACTAATACTGTAAAACCACATCTATGTTACCCCACCTTAATGCAGGTTAGCATTTCAGATAACCGGTATCTTACATTTGGCTGCATTTCTTGCGCTAGTGGATGTTCTCAGGCTGTCACTGCAGAGCCTCACAGGGTTTTCCTGTTCAGCCCTCAGCCGTGAGGCTCTCCGTGCAGTTCTTGGGCTAGCAGCACTTGCATTAGCACGTTCAGCACCCTGGAGCTCGGACTTCATAAGAGGGGAGTGGGCTTCACAGCTTTCGATTTGATGAGACAAATGGCTTCGGTTTGACCTTCTTGGTGGGAGTTCCCAATCTGTCCTGGTGTCTTAAAGTATTTCTTTAACACTAGTTCTGTTTTCTGGGGTCGGGGTGACAGATATTTCACAGGTGGTTTGTGCTTTTGCAGAGTACTTCCCAAGCTGCTAGGTTTCGTCATCTACAGGTACATTCAAGACTTTTCCCAAATAGCAATGGCCTTGTATGACTGGTTGTCTGTTCCACAGGAATCTGACACACAATACCATCAAAAGTGGACTCGGAAAAGGAAGAAAACCAAAAGGCAAGAGACGGGGGTCTGTTGGACAGATACCCTCCAACCACTCAGTTACCTGGACTGACCAATGTGACCCAGGGTGCCTGGGGTAGCCTTCACTGAAAATGCCCTGGGCACGGCAGGCTGCAAAAGGGAGAGCAGATACTCCCAAAACTGGTGGTTAACAGTGAAGTTAAACTCACCTACAAGTCACAAACTGTACTTCTGATTCCTCACACTGGTTATCAAGTCACACAGCCCCCTTATTGCATTCCAGTTCTCTGGCTCCCAGTCAGCACCTAGATCCAGAACAGTGAGAAGTTATTTAAAAAAACCTTTGCTCGCTATACAAAATGTTCTTCTGAACGTCAAAGGGCCAGCCACATTGCAATCCCAGGTCAATATTAGGTTGGACCTTACCTGGCAGCGTGGTATTTTTGGGTAATCCTTTAGTGTATAAAACTAAAGGTTTATTATAAAGAAAAAAGAAAACAACAAGAGAGTTGTTAAATGATAAAGCACTCCGATACATACAGAGATTCAAAATCCATATAACAGGTTCTTAGCAGCATTGGCAAGTTTGCTGGCTTGAAAGTCCCTCTGGGATACATCCACAGCTTGGATGGGTTATTCAGTCCTTCGTTCAGAGCTTAAGTTTGTAGAAAAATTACTCCAGAGGTAAGAAGTAGGAATGAAGACAAAATGGAGATGATGCAGCTGCCTTTTATAGTCTTTTGCCATGTGACCTGTACTTCCTTTGTACCAAACACAAGCTGCCCGGCACATGGCATGTACAAGCCTTAGAGTTCTCTGTCCATACGCATACCACATGCCTTGCTGACTCATAAGGTGTATTCCCTGGTTCCTTTCAACGGGTTCATTGTACAGCTGATAACCCTTGATGGGCCATTGAACAGTTTAGGCTGATACCAATCTCTCTGGGGAAGTCACCCAGAGCACAACACACGTTTGAACTACAGATATATCATACATATCTATAACTCACAGTAAAAAGGTGATACAAACATATAAACAAAATCTTACTTGGCAAATCATAACATTTTCACAGATACCTTACACAGCATAGCTGGTCAGATTCCTTGCAATTTTATAATATTGGTAATATTTATAAATGGTCTCCCACGTTCCATACAGCATCACAACCAACATCCAAGAGCATTAAACCCGCTGATTGACTGCCTGGTACAGCCACTAATAAAATCTATTCAGATTTTAACTTACCCTTTATCCTTCATGTAGATGCTTTCAATAAGGGACTAGGTGCAGTCTTGTATCAGCATCAGAAGGTAAACTAGCACTCACTAGATGGGACAAGAACTTTAACTGCAGTTGAGAAGAATTATCACCTTCACGTAGGAAAGCTGGAGTGTCTACCTTTGCAATGGGCCATAACTGATACATTCTGTGACTATTACTATGAACAATCCTTCACAGTTTACAGTGATAACAACCTGCTAACTTATGTCTTCACCTCTGCCAGGCTGAAGACCACAGCACACCGGTGGATTGCAGAATTGGCTGACTTTAACTTTACAGTTAAATATCATCCAGGGAAATCTAATGTGGAAACAGATGTTACCCAGAATTCCCCTTGATATGGAAAAATAGAAGACAGAATGGACAGAAAAGAGAAGCAAAAAATTTGTTAATGCCGTCTTACAGTTCTTGGATGTACAAAGAAATGACAAAGTATCTTAGTTAGCAGTTATTACTACTAATTCTTTGGCAATAGAAAACTTCTCCACGGGTATTAAATCCACCATAAAGCCTATTCCATGGCAAGACAGTTTGGCTGCTCAGAAGGAAGATCCAACAATTGCTAAAATTCTTCATTATAAGTCCTTGCACACAAACTGAATAACCAGCACAAAAAGAAAAGGAGTACTTGTGGCACCTTAGAGACTAACCAATTTATTTGAGCATGAGCTTTCATGAGCTACAGCTCACTTCATCGGATGCAGTAGGATGTGTTAAGATCACCACCCTGATGCATGAATGGTATCAGTTGCAGTTGGATACAGATGGAATACTTTATCAAAAAAAACCAAGTTTCAAAATCAACTGGTATTACCTGAAAAATACAAAAAGGCAAGTATATCAAGAACTACATGAAGATAGGGGACATTTCGAATAGAGCAAGTAATCAGTCTTGCAAGAGATCAATTTTATTGCTCACAAATGAAGAGGGACATAAAACATTATGTCACTAGAGTCTGCACATGTGTCAAGAAAAGGAAACCTCACCAGTTACCAGAGTTCCACTAACTGTTACAAAAGAATCATTTGACCTTGTATCAATAGACTTAATGTATCTAGGCAGAAGCAGAGGAGGATATGAATACATCTTTGAGTGATTCACTTCACTAGGTTTGTTCAAGCCTACCTCAGCACCAACAAGTCAGAAAAGACTGTGGCAGACCTGATCTTCAATGACTCTCTCAAAATTTTGATCCCCAAAAAGGATTTATCATGACCGAAAAGCAGAGTTTGAAAATATTTTTTTCTGAAAGTTACAGCACTATTGTAAAATTGAAACATCTTCCTTAACCCCACTTTACCCCCAGGACAATGGGTAAGTAGAAAAGCTGAACTGAACACTGCTGGCTATGTAGAAAACGTTGCCAAAAGAACAAAAGTTAAACTAGAGGGACTCCCTTAATAAGGTAATCTATTCATGTAACTGTACATGAAGGGAGGCTACAGATTCTCACTCTTTAATGGAAGAGATTCTGATAAGTGAGAGTGAAGATGAATTACATTATATGATGGTACCAGATATTCTGAATCTATGCACAGAAACATTTTATCCACATCCTGGAAATGAGGATGTTGTTGATCCTGTAAATTTGGAAATTGTAGATCAGGTTAGTGCAACATTCACACCAGCCATTGATACACGTGAATGCCAAAATGTAATAACGGAAACTGAAATCAACAGTGCACAAGAGGACAGATCACCAGAACAATCCACTGGCACACAAAAGTCATCCAATTAGAGAGAGCAGAGCCCCACAGACAAAGATGTACGAACATTTAGGGACACTTACTTATTAGTGTCTAAATCCAACTGGACTGGAAAATGCACCATGAGGTTGCCCTCATGTTTGTCACATGCCCTATCAAGTACTATTCCTATATTAGCCTCCATTCTATCTAAGACGGATGTAATATTTGTAAATGGTGTGATATTGACTTATGGTATGGATATTGTTCTAAATCAGCGGTAGCAACCTATGGCACGCGTGCCAAAGGCGACACACAAGCTGATTTTCAGTGGCACTCACACTGCCCGGGTCCTGTCCACTGATCTGGGGGGCTCTGCATATTAATTTATTTTAATTGAAGCTTCTTAAACATTTTAAAAACCTTATTTACTTTACATACAACAATAGTTTAGTTCTATATTATAGACTTATAGAAAGAGACCTTCTAAAAACGTTAAAATGTATTACTGGCACGTGAAACCTTAAATTAGAGTGAATAAATGAAGACTTGGCACACCTCTTCTGAAAGTTTGCTGACCCCGGTTCTAAATGGAGTGTTTGTTAGTTCTACATAGTTTGTTATGTTAATTTAATAGATGTTTTCTAAATAGTTTGCCATAAGTCCAGTGACTTGGAGTTACATGGTTATGCCATTGATCATATAGAAACTGTTATTTCATAGGATAGGAATATCCTTGGGAATTTAAGCTGCTCAGAACTGGTTATTCCTTTGAATAGTGGAACTACAATTGAAGCAAAAGCTTTCTGCTTGATATGAAATAAACTGAAGAAACATGCACAAGGTTTCACCATCAATACCAGAACCTTTGAAAGAGGAGAAATCTATGTGAAAATGCAAGCTAAGAGTTGTAGAACTCAAGGACCACTGCTAACAAACCAGATGAATGAACTGTGTGTTACACTTTGTGTTACACTTATAACATTACATTTACAAGGGAAAAGCGTAGTACTCATAAGGGAATGTCAGGGTTAGATTTACTTGTGGTCTGTCCCTTTAAGAATTGAAGGTCTGCTGAGGGGATAGATCTTGGTCACAGCAGCAGAGCTGTGCATGCTCTGAAAGGACTGAGCAGCAATGGGGCTTTTGCAAGCTGTTTATTTGATACCAAGTGTAATAAAATTCCAGTTTTAAAATTGTCCTGGTCTGGGAGTGTATAACCATCACATTTGCTGGTGTCCCACATTTACCTGTTTGAAGGCTGAGAGGTAGACTCCATATTGGCAAGACAGGGACAGGGGACACAAAAAAGGCAGACATGTAATACAGGAATACTGCAGCCACTCCTGGATATCAGTAACACACTTGATAAGGCTGTCACTACCATCTATAACAAGATATGTAGAAGCAATACATACCCCAACTTCAAACTAACACAAAAACCTTAAACCATGACCTCATATGGTTTTATGCTTTCTAACTATAAAGGATAGTTAGTTTCCAAGGGAAGTTGTGGAACCCACATCACCAGAGATTTTTAAGAACAGGTTAGATACCCACCTGTCAGAGATGATCTAGGTCAGGGGGCTGGACTAGATGACTTCCTGAGGTCCCTTCCAGACCTACATTTCTATGATTCTATGCTCAACAGAGCAGTACATCTGACTACCACATTCCCTTTCATTTGGGAAGTTATTCTGCCTTAACACTGCTAAGATCACTATTAACGTTTTGAATTAGAATGCAAGTTTGATGCAGCTGAGGTAGGCATTGCTTTCTGGGGACTGATGAAGACTGAATGTGTTATCAATAGTACTGTAGGCAATGTGAAGTTGGAAAGGCATGCACGAGTCTTTCTCCTTAAACTTTCTATTTCCATTCTTTAAGTTTTGGGTGGTTGGAGTGCGTCCTGCCACAACTTCAACTTCCACTAACTGTAGTTTTGGTTTGTTAACAACTTCTTAAACAACATCCTTCATGCTCCTAGTTACCCTGACTAAAGCAAATTATACTTCATAGATTCATCTGATTTACTGTGAGATTTCTTGCAAGACTGTATGTCCACAGAAGCATATTTAACTGTAAAGTGCTACATTGAGATCTCTGTGGAGAAGTCCAAGTCCAATGTGTATCCAATATGTAATTATACTTTTCAATTATTGCATATAATGTTTTTCCATCTCAAAGGGTTGCAAAGTGCTTCAGAAGGGCCTGAACAGGAATTCCAAATCCTCCTGCATTTGGAATCAGATCCAAAGCTGAGTATTTCCTAAATCCAAACTATGTAACTCATACCCCTTTCCACAAGCATTAATTAATCCATATCCCCATGAGGAAAACATGAGAGGAGTAAATTGAGGTAGAGGGGGGATTGACTTGCCTAAGGCAAGGATCAGAAATAAAATGATCCACCTAGGGAGGTGGTGGAATCCCCTTCCTTATAAGTTTTTAAGGTGAGGCTTGACAAAGCCCTGGCTGGGATGATTTAGTTGGGGATTGAATCATAGAATATCAGAGTTGGAAGGGACCTCTGGAGGTCATCTAGTCCAACCCCCTGCCCAAAGCAGGACCAATCCCCAACTAAATCATCCCAGCCAGGGCTTTGTCAAGCCTCACCTTAAAAACTTATAAGGAAAGGGATTCCACCACCTCCCTAGGTAACGCATTCCAGTGTTTCACCAACCTCATAGTGAAAAGGTTTTTCCTAATATCCAACCTAAATCTCCCCCACTGCAACTTGAGACCATTACTCCTTGTCCTGTCATCTGCTATCACCGAGAATAGTCTAGATCCATCCTCTTTGGATCCACCTTTCAGGTAGTTAAAAGCAACTATCAAATCCCCCCTCATTCTTCTCTTCCGTAGACTAAACAATCCCAGTTCCCTCAGCCTCTCCTCATAAGTCATGTGTTCCAGACCCCTAATCATTTTTGTTGCCCTTCGCTGGACTCTCTCCAATTTTTCCACATCCTTCTTGTAGTGTGGGGCCCAAAACTGGACACAGTACTCCAGATGAGGCCTCACCAATGTCGAATAGAGGGGAACGATCACGTTCCTCGATCTGCTGGCAATGCCCCTACTTATACAGCCCAAAATGGTGTTAGCCTTCTTGGCAACAAGGGCACACTGTTGACTCATATCCAGCTTCTCATTCACTGTAACCCCTAGGTCCTTCTCTGCAGAACTGCTGCCTAGCCAGTTGGTCCCTAGTCTGTAGCGGTGCATTGGATTCTTCCGTCCTTGGTCCTGCTTTGAGCAGGGGGTTGGACTAGATGACCTCCTGAGGTCCCTTCCAACCTGATATTCTATGATTCTATGATGGTGCTGGGTACATATCGTCAGGCCCCACCTTCCCTCGCTCCCTCCCTCCGTGAAAGCAACGGCAGACAATTGTTTTGCGCCTTTTTTCCTGGGTTACCCGGGCAGACGCCATACCCCGGCAAGCATGGAGCCCGCTCAGCTTACCGTCGCCGTATGTCTCCTGTGTGCTGGCAGACACAGTACTGCATTGCTACTCAGCAGCAGCTCATTGCCTTTTGGCAGCAGACAGTGCAGTATGACTGATAGCCATCGTCGTCGTACTCCTGGGTGATCTTTTAGCTAGCCTCGGTGAGGTCAGTCGGGTCACCTGGGCAGACATGGGAGTGACTCAGCCAGGTCATTTCCCTTTTTAAGTTTCATCTCATGGAGATTCAGTCCTGCTGGCAGTCGTACTGCACCGTCTTCTGGTGAGCAGCCAGGATGGGACAATGGCTAGCAGTCGTACTGTACCGTCTGCTGCCAGCCTGAGATGTATAAAGATAGATGAAACAAGTGGATCAAAACAAGAGATAGACCAGATTTATTTTGTATTCATTTTCTACCCACTCCCTCCCTCCCTCTGTGAAATCAACGGCCTGCTAAACCCAGGGTTTTGAGTTCTATCCTTGAGGGCGCCATTCTGTTTCTCCTTGATGCAAAGCCACCCCCTTTGTTGATTTTAATTCCCTGTAAGCCAAGTCGTTAGTCGCCCCTCCCTCTGTCAGAGCAATCGTTTCGCGCCTTTTTTCAGCGCAGACACCATAGCACTGGGAACATGGAGCCTGCTCAGATCACCGCGGCAATTATGAGCACTATAAACACCGTGCGCATTATCCAGCAGGATATGCGGAACCATAATCTGCACAAAAGCAAAACCAGGCAAGGAAATGACTGCAGTGCGGTGATGAGAGTGATGAGGACATGGACATAGACTTCTCACAAAGTACGGGTCCCTGCAATGTGCACATCATGGTGTCAGTTGGGCAGGTTCATGGCGTGGAAGGCCAATTCTGGAAGGAAGGACAAGGCCACACAGCAGTTTAAAACTTTAAAACTTATTGAATGCCAGCCTTCTGTTGCTTGGGCAATCCTCTGGGGTGGAGTGGCTGGGTGCCCCCTCACCACGTTCTTGGCATCTGGGTGAGGAAGCTATGGAACTTGGGGAGGAGGGCGGTTGGTTACACAGGCTCTGTACCGGCGGTCTGTTCTCCTGCTGCCTTTCCTGCAGCTCAACCATACGCTGCAGCATATGAGTTTGATCCTCCAGCAGCCTGAGCATTGACTCCTGCCTTCTGTCAGCAAGCTGACGCCACCTATCATCTTCACCCCGCCACCTCTCCTCGCGTTCATATTGTGCTTTCCTGCACTCTGAGATTGTCTGCCTCCACGTATTTTGCTGTGCTTTGTCAGTGTGGGAGGACAGCATGAGGTCAGAGAACATTTCGTCACAAGTGCGTTTTATTTCGCCTTCTAATCTTTGCTAGCCTCTGGGAAGGAGAAACATATGCAGCTGGTGGAGGGGAAAAAAAAAGGGAGAGTGGTAGTTTAAAAGACATTTTATAGAACAATGGGTACACTCTTTCACAATGCTGTTAAGATTACATAGCACATGTGCTTTCATTACAAGGTCGCATTTTGCCTCTTATTGAGGGTATGCCAGTTTGGTGCGAGAGATCACTCATGCAGGGCCAGACAACAGAATTCAGCTTGCAGGCACCCATGGTAAGCCACAGTCTTTTGGCTTCTTTAACCTTCATAACATGTGGGAATGGTTTCAAACAGCAGTGCCCTCATTTCCCATACGAAGTAGCCGTTGGGTTGGCCATTTAAAATGGGTTGGCAATTTAAAAGGAGGGCTGCGGTTTCCGGGTTAATGTGCAGCAGAAACCCAACTAATCCCCACACACCCACACACACAATTCTCTGGGATGATAACTTCACCCCGCCCCCCCACCGCATGGCTAACAGCGGGGAAGATTTCTGTTCAGCCACAGGCAAACAGCCCAGCAGGAACGGGCACCTCTGAATGTCCCCTTAAGAAAAGCACCCTATTTCAACCAGGTGACCATGAATGATATCACTTTCCTGAGGATAACACAGAGAGATAAAGAACAGATGTTGTTTGAATGCCAGCAACACTGGGACCACACACTGCAATGCTTTGTTCTGCAATGATTCCCAACTACGTGCTACTGGCCTGACGTGGTAAAGTGTCCTACCATGGAGGATGGAATAAGGCTGCCCTCCCCAGAAACCTTTTGCAAAGGCTTTGGGAGTACATCCCAGAGATCTTTATGGAGATGTCCCTGGAGGATTTCCGCTCCATCCCTAGACACGTTAACAGACTTTTCCAGTAGCCGTACTGGCCGAGAATGCCAGGGCAAATTAATCATTAAACCTGCTTACTTTTAAACCATGTGTAATATTTACAAAGGTACACTCACCAGAGGTCCCTTCTCCACCTTCAGTGTCCGGGAGCCTGCCTTGGATAGGTTCAGGGGGTACTGGCTCCAGGTCCAGATAGTAAACAGATCCTGGGTGTTGGGGAAACCAGTTTCTCTGCTTCCTTGCTGTGAGCTATCATCTTCCTCGCCCCCAAAACCCGCTTCCGTGTTGCCTCGCACTCCTTGGACGTAGTCAAAGCACAGGGTTGGTATAGTGGTAGCTACACCCCCTAGAGTGGCATGCAGCTCATCATAGAAGCGGCATGTCTGGGGCTCTGACCCGGAGCAGCCATTTGCCTCTCTGTTTTTTTGGTAGGCTTGCCTGAGTGCCTTAATTTTCACATGGCACTGCTGCAGGTCCCTGTTATAGCCTCTGTCCTTCATGCCACTGGAGATTTTTTCAAATGTTTTGGCACTTCATTTTTTCAAACAGAGTTCTGCCAGCACGGATTCGTCTCCCCATACAGCGATCAGATCCTGTACCTCCCGTTCAGTCCATGCTGGAGCTCTTCGGCGATTCTGGGACTGCATGGTTTCCTGTGCTGATGGGCTCTGCATGCTGACCCGTGCAGGTGAGCTCACCACGCTGGCCAAACAGGAAATGAGATTCAAAAGTTTGCAGGCCTTTTTCTGTCTACCTGGCCAGTGCATCTGAGTTGAGAGCGCTGTCCAGGGCAGTCACAACTGAGCACTCTGGGATAGTTCCCAGAGGCCAATACTGTCAAATTGCGTCCACACTACCCCAAATTTGACCCAGCAAGGCTGATTTCAACACTAATCCCCTCGTCAGGGGTGGAGTAAAGAAATCGATTTTAAGAGCCCTTTAAGTCAGAAAAAAGGGCTTCGTCGTGTGTACGGGTGCAGGGTTAAATCAATTTAACGCTGCTAAATTCGACCTAAACTCGTAGCGTAGACCAGGCCTAACATTAAAGTGGCTTACTGAAAGTCCAACCTCAAATCAGGGGTAGAGCCAGGAACAGAGCCCAGACCTCTTGTGTCTTTCAGATATGCTGGGAGGTTTGTTATCTTTCCGGCTCTGATCTAGTGCTCTTAATCCTGCACGCAATGGATCATTGACATCATAGCAGTGATCTGTAACCTAACACTGAGAAAAGCTGCCAGTTAATGTGCAGAATTGCTCTGGGATAGAAAGAGATTCATATCTTGATTATCCATTCTATGTGGGGTTCTGCAGTCACCAGGCCCTTACAAGCGTCAACTCATCCTGCCTTTGCCAGGACAGATTATCCAGTTCCTGGATCCCTCGCTGTCAGAATTAACTTCTGATAAATTTTTACTTATTCCCTTTTCATAGTTTCACTTACGCAGACCTTTCCCTGGCATCTCAGTACCCTCTTCAACTCTGCCTGGATCCTCTCTCCAGTGGGTTTGTAAATCTCATTTGTCCCATATCAGCAAGGCATACATTAAGAAATACTCTGTGTGAATGTAAAAATCTTTTGCTGCCACTGGCATGAAAAACCACCACCACCACCGTGGTGAGTGGGATCTCTACCACTTCTATAATAAATGCTGCACCAAGAAACAGCCAGTGGTTTACCTGCCCCAATCAGAGCTCTTCTGTTTAATTTATTTCCCCCTGATTTACATGTAACACTATTCTTCCAGCAGAGCAGGGTAGTCATCAACACCACTCCTTAACTGGGTGGAGGAGCCACTGCTGAACAAGGCAAGTCAGTGCCTATTCTTTTCCCCCTCAGCACACAGTGTCTCCACAGCCTTAACCACACAACCATTAAAGCAACCCCCAACCAGGGAATGAATAGATAGCTCAGGGCACTGGTAAAGGGATAATGAGCATTTTGCCTTTGGCTCATTGGTTTTAATCCAGGCTGGCGGATTGTAACTGAAAGTCTTTGTAAGAGGCAGCTCTTTGGTGGCCTATGTACATTACACAAGCCAGTGCTTTCACTCCAGTTCTTAGCATGCAGGTGTCAACCTCACAAGACTCAAGCGGCACCTGCTTGTCACTCAGCAGAAAGGCAAGAGACTGAATCAGTGAGGCTGAAAAGTGTTCTCACCCCTACAGGAGTTAATCTCCAGAACAAGAGAACACTGGTGGATAGTATGGGCAAGTATATATCACTGCTGTCCATGTTGAACCTACTCTGTGGATAAACAGAAAATTCAGCTGCCCAAGCCCATCAATTCAACACCTTTTATAGCACTAAATCAAATTTAAGAAGGAGAGCAAGAATTTGTTTTTACAAAGAAATCATTAATAATAGCATGGAATCAACAAGTGAAGAAGCATAAGGAAAGCATAGTCCAACTGGCTAGGAAAACAAGAAGTCATTTGATGGTCCCTTCTACATTAGTGTTTGTCTGTGTCTGTCTTTTCTCCCATATTCCCCCCACCTCTCTCTCTCACACACACACCCCTTCTGATGGAATCAGACACACAAAAAAAGTGTTTGTAGGTGGTGCTGTTTGTTATGCCGTATGTGTGTGGTCTCTCTGGAAAACAGCATGTACTTACATGATCACAGATCCTCACATTAAATCACATCCTAAATCTATTATTTGTATTATGGTAGTACCTAGAGATCCTAACTGAGATCAATGCTCAACACTGTGCTAGGCCATAAAGAATTTACACTCTAATAGACAGGACAATCAAGGATAGGAGAAAAAGTATTATCCACATTTTACATATGGGGAACTGAGGCACAGAGATTAAGCGATTTGCCTAAAGCGACTTTAAGTTACCATCCAAGTCTATGGCAAGAATTGTTGATGGTCTCCCCAAGCCCAGCCTAATATCTTAACCACAAGGCTATTCCTCCTTTATTATGTCACTTTCTTCCAACAATACTTCACACTACTCACTGGAGCTGAAGTATAATGTAGCTTACACGATTACATCAGTATGGTAAATACTGTGCTCTCTCTCTCTGCTAGTGATATCTCCATTACGTACTATGCCTTCTTAGCATTAATTCTTAACAGCTCTCATAAATGCTTAAAAAACCCTAAAGAAAAAAGGGGTTGTTTGACATGTTGTAGATTAGAGAATTTTCAGTTAAGATTCAGAATCTCCTCCTGTTTGGGGATACGAATAAAGGGTAACCCTGAAGGCCAAAACAAGATTATGCTTGTTAATATCAGATAAACTTTCATTTTCAAGTATGAACATGGAGATTAGAATGCACATTACAACATACATTCAGCTAGATATCAAAACAAATGAGCTAGCTGGATACAAGCCCAAGAGATTTTTGGTTAATTTAGTCTCCTTTCAAATTCACTCTCTCTCTCCCCTGACCATGTACCCAGGAAGTTGTTTTGTCCTGCACCATAGTAAACATTGTTCTCTGATTAAGGGTAGGGAGGGCTGGGACATGAAAGCCAGCTCTACCTAACTGGAAATCTAGTGCTATCTTTCTGTATTTGTTTTCACAGACTTGAGGTGAAGTCATTTCCTTCTGGCCCTAAACCTTGCTTTTTCTTTTAATAATTAACTGAATAGAGTAGTAACTGTCTCAGCTAAATGCTGTAGAATGAGTTGCTATTATAAAGCCCTTACTTTAAGCTGTGAGAACCAAGAAAGGTTCCTTAAAACTCAAGTATTCACAGATTAAAAAAAAAAAAAAAAAACCATACAGGTAAAGGCAGTCCATTTTCCAAAACCAGCCTTAATCAGTCTAGCTGCTCAATCAATCTTTTAGTGAGGGAACAGGTATAATGTTGATAGAAGAACTCTTCTTAGGTATGTCTCAGAGGAAAGTAATCTGCTTATGTACAAAACAGCATTAAGGTGCCCTGAAGATGTTATCATTTAGATGGAAAATTGCTAGCATGCTTTCTAAATGTGGCCTTTGGGGCACAGAGAAATCTAGAAGCCTTTCAAAATAAAATGAAAACAGCAAAGAGATTTTGAAGTGTGTCCTCCCATTAACCCTTTTTTACTAGCAAAAAGTAATCACACAACAGAGCAACTTAGTTTTGGAGATCTACTAAAATAATAGTGCCCATCAAAGGTTATTTAATGACTAACAGCATGTTCAGCCCTTATTCTGCGTTTCTACAGCCTTAGCCCAACAACAACGTCACAGTCTACGGTTGGGGCTCCTAGGTGCTATAGCAGGGGTTCTCAAACTGGGGGTCAGGACCCCTCAGGGGGTCACAAGGTTATTACGTGGGGGGTTGCAAGTGTCAGCCTCCACCCCAAACCCCGCTTTGCCTCCAGGATTTATAATGGTGTTAAATATGTTAAAAGGAGTTTTTCATTTATGGGGGGGTGGTCACACACAGAAGCTTTCTATGTGAAAGGGGTCACCAGTACAAAAGTTTGAGAACCCCTGTGCTATAGTAATACAAGTTAATATCCGGAAAAGACAGACATAGCTCCACCCCAGGGAGTTTATGATTCCAAGATGATACAGGCAAAAGTAATCTCCAAAAACACAGAAGAAAGCCTAGCTAGCAGGCCCACAAAATTCATCTGCCAGTCAGGTATGTCAAATCTCATGGACTGGGTGCCAAATGAGATCGCTTCAGTGTCTAGTACATGGACACAACAACAGAGTATTCATCTCCCAGTTTTAGTTGCATCCTCCCATATTACTGACCTCCTAGCCCTCCTCTGCACCCCACCTCCCCCGGGCCATGCCACAATAGTGAAAGTGTAGGAGCAACAACAATTTGATTGATAGATAGATCGATCGATCTGCTTTGGTTTTGGATTTGAAAATTTTTCATTTCAGCAAGGGTTCATTTGCCTTATCAACAAAAATGTAAGAGCCATGTTTTCCTCTCAGTTACACTTCTGAAGTCCACTGAAGCAAAAATAGCACAAGCGTAACTGTGTAATTTGACCCAGCGTCTAGACATTACAGGTAGTTTAATCAATTAAATAAAATACTGCTGAAGTTTGAACTGGTGTTGGTGTTCTCTGCCTTCCCTACTATTAGGGAAAGGAAACGTACGGGAGAGGGGGAGCGGAAATTAGGCATGTCTTACTTACACCTAAAGTTATATGCCTCAGGCTACCTACTCGCATAGTTGCCTTATGTTATTGGACACACCTAAAGGATTTTGTAATACAGTGTACATCCATAGTACATGAAAATGCTGTGCTCACTCATCAAGTGCCCTTAAGTACAAGTAGAGCAGGGATATTGAAAATAAACTGTAATATTTAATATGCTTTATAGAATTTGACTGCCTTCAGATAAGTTACAAAAACCCTCTCAATATGTTGTATTCCCATTAGTTCAGATTACAGCCCCCAGGCATTAGCAAGATCCTAAATGGCCCAGTCATGCAAAGAGCCCAGCACTTCCTGAAGAGAGCTAAGTGTCAGCTCCATTGGGAGCTGTGGAAGTTCAGAACCTCTGAGGACTGAGCCCAGGTAGCACAAAATAAAACTGCAGTGTTCTCATTTCACAAAAGTGTTGGGCAAAAGAAAGGGTCTGAACTTGCACCTACCATTCTTTAGCACAAGAGGCAGCAACAAGCTACACAAGCTTGTCAGTCAGATCAGGGAAGCAGATGCAGTAAAGTAGGTTGACCATACCCCGCTCACCGATGAGATTCTGGAAGACTTCCATAATTCCAGCAGCCATTCAGGAGCCCAGGGTGGAGCACCACAGTCATGACCAATCTAACTGCCCCCTCCACGCGTGTGCACACACACACAGAGAGCAGTGTGCAAGAGGTGGCCTGAGTTTGGCTCAGACTCTCAGATAACATGGAAGTTTAAATATTGTTATTCACATTCCACAGTGCAAGTCTGATTAAAGGTCTGCAAGGCTCCAGTCAGCTGTGGAACACAGGGGAGAGCTCAGGCAGCACTTTTGATGGGGCAGCACAGCAGAGAAGAGGAAGAGAAAACACAACTCCAGCACATAAGGAAAGGCAGCCCTTGTCTTACACTTCACTTTGAAAATAGCAGAGTGGCGTGCGAGATATTTATTTTTTCTCCCATTTTATACTATAATCTGGGTTTTCCTCCAATAGCTCCATGCATCCACCTTAACTGCCACCTCCTCACCCATGCAGCAGATTTGCTGTACTCAGACTAACAAAAGGAAATTTTAAGAGTCACAGACCTGTTTTCTTCTGGGAAGGAAGGGGGATTTCCCCCTTTCATCCCATCTCTTGAACACCGGTCCCCTTCCCACCTCTGCCTGTTGCAATGGCAACCAACCACTAGCATTGCAGTCAGACCCAATCGAGGTGACAAAGTACTTCAACAATGATTTTACACATTCAGCTCTAAGGAGGCCTCCCACAGTAGCAAACTTCTCACACACACACACAGTTTCAGAATCTGGCCCATTCACCTCTCTGGATCTCCCTCATCCATGTAAGTCTGGAGTATTTGAATGGAAGTAAATGAAATACACCAATATGCCAGACCTCAACTTGAAGTAACTGAAACAGTTCAGCCAGAGACTACAAACAAATTCCCCAATTCCTGGGGATTAACACATACAGACAAAACCCAGTGTATCCAAAAGACAGAACTTTGAAAGCTTATTTAGTCATATTCAGACATTTCAGCCAGATAGGATGTATTCAATAAAGCTACCAAATCTTTATCAAGAAGTCTTAACGTATTAATACCAATACACAATTAATACACAAAATTGTGTTACTTAAATTACAGTCTGTGTATTTAGCCACTTTGAAACTAGCCATTTGAAGCCTACTCTTTGGCTAGTATAGAGCAAGATTAGAGGACATAAAATGAAATAGTTATTGTTCCCTGCCACAGGGACTGATCCTATCCCATTAAAGTCAATGGGCTATTCATTCTGCTCCCACTGAAATAAACCCCAAGTTAGCAGGTTCTTCTCTGGACAAAAGGGCTACAAGTCTTTCCAGAGCGTTCCAGACATTTCCTTGTAAACACGATCTGCTTTCTGAAAGCGTGTGATATGAGGGCCTACACTGGTTTCCAGTCATATCACCACACTTTGCTTTTTACAATGCAAGAGCACATCGCTGCCAAGTGGGGTAATTTTTGGCAGTGAAGTCTCAAAGCAAACAAGAAGGGTTTTCCTTGTACTCTTTATTTTGTTGAAAAGGAATAATTTTTTCAGAATTTGTCCTGACCACAGATATACTATTGGACTACTCTGTATAAGTGCTTCCTTTTATGCTTCTCTGCACCTAGAGATAGCCATACTGGTGAATTTTCATTACCAGTTTAGTTTCATATTTTGGTTAGCTAGTTGCTTCTAGATCAATCTTAGCTTTCTGCAAATCTAGTAAATAGTCAAGGCTATAAACTGTTCATATACAGTTTGCTTTGACTATTTTTTTTTGTGGTCATTTATGTGTGGGCAGACACATCACATGACATTGTTCTGCCTCCTAACTGGGAGACAGATTTTTTTTTTTAAATCCAAATACAGTGAACAGATTAATGTTCTTCATACAAGATTTCAGGTGAATCATTGTGAGGGTCTAGAAGTCATGAGGCATTTGGAAAAAATTAGCGAGTCCCAACTAGCCAGCAGTTGTATGACGATCTGCAAATACAACCCTAAAAAAAAAAAAAAAAAAAAAACCCAAGGAGTCCGGTGGCACCTTAAAGACTAACAAATTTATTTGGGCATAAGCTTTTGTGGGTAAAAAACCCACTTCTTCAGATGCATGGAGTGAAAATTGCAGATACAAGCATTACTATACTGACACATGAAGAGAAGGGATTTACCTCACAAATGGAGTGCGTTGACAAGTCATTAACTTTGAGAATGTGCTTTACTCACATCCCTCATTTATGAATAGCCTTGAAGGAAGAGACTGCTACAAAGTTTAGTTAAACTATGGACTTGTAGCAAGTGCTGTCAGTAAAGGTAGGACTGACTTTGTATTACAAGCCACGTTTTAGACACAAGTCCAAACTTTCTCAAAGAATCCTTTCAGCTTCAGATCCCTTGTAGTCCTTGTCTCACTAGATATGGGGGGCAGGAGTGGAGTCTGAGGTTAACTGGACATAACTTTTGGTAGATGAGAGTCCGAGAGTTCCATGTCTGTACAACATGTGTGGAAATGGATGATTTGTCATCCTATCTGCCTGAACTTCCCCTTGTGGATGTTCACCAGCCTGGTGTAACAGATCCAAACCTTGGCTCCCTCATACCCTTAGGGTTAGTATGATCCTTGGACTCCTCACGAAGATTGGGAGTCTGCAGTCTACCTGCTTAGGTCTTGAAACCAGTGCTGTTCTCCCCAGCCTCCTAGGAACTCATACATGCACCTCAGAACTCCACTCGATCTGTGGAGCCTCTGGATCACTGTTGCTGAGATGTATTGAAAAAACTATAAACATTATAAGTTGTCACTTTAAATTTTAGGGGTTTTCCTGCTCCTATCTGCAGGGCAGGAGGCTCTGTAGGGAAGCATGTGATCTGGGCCTAGCAGCAGTCAGGCTGCAGACAGCCTAGAGTAAAATAGGGTGAGTTGTGCCTCTCTGTTTCAGGGAGCAGCCTGCTTGGTCTGTTGTTGGTTTTTGTTGTTCTTGTGCGTTAGCATTCTGATTTTTAAGAAATAAAGTAGTGTTACACTGCAATCTTCCAGCAAGAGCGTTTTATGTTTTTAACTTCTCGGTGTTAATGCCACAAACATCAGAGTTTCGCCCTCTTCAGAGACTACATAGTTAAAGCAGGGGATACGTAGACTTTTCAAAGGAGTTTCTAAATCAGACACATTTCACTCATTGTGAAAGCACCAGGGCTATACAAATCTACAGAAAAACAAACTTAGATGCAAACTTCCTCCCTCTCCCATGTCCTCAGCATTCCCATAGCCCTTTCATGGTCCCAGGACCCTCCTCACCAGTCTTGTCTTCTTGTTCTGGTCTTATCCCAAAGTGGCTGGTGAGGGAGCCTCCCTTTTATATAGTTTCAGCTACCTCTAGCAAGTAACCCTCCCACCCCCTGCAGCTTCAAGTTTCTTATCAAGTGAGTTGTTGCTTGGTTGCAGCCCACCTATAGTCTAGACTAGGAATGCTGGTTACCAGAGCTGCAGCCAGTTCATTGTTCTGGGGTGCTTCCATTTGAGTGGAAGACATCCAGGCTGGCAACTCTTGATTACATTCCATTGTTAGCCTTCTACTGGGAGCCAGGATTTCTCCTGACACTTCCTGGACAATTCAGCTCAAGATAGAGGCTGCAGAGCCAAAGTAAAGACTCAGTACAGTCTTACAATCAAAATGGCATTCATGAAATAGAATGGAGTTTTCAAATTAATAGAGACAGATATGGTTTCTGTAAAGGGAGATCATGTCTTACTAATCTATGGAGTTCTTTGAGGGGGTCAACAAACGTGTGGACAAGGGGGCTCCAGTGGACATAGTGTACTTAGATTTCCAGAAAGCCTTTGACAAGGTCCCTCACCAAAGGCTCTTACGTAAATTAAGTTGTCATGGGATAAGAGGGAACATCCTTTCATGGATTGAGAACTGGTTAAAAGACAGGGAACAAAGGGTAGCAATAAATGGAGAGGGGTCACTAATGGTGTTCCCCAAGGGTCAGTCCTAGGACCAATCCTATTCAACTTATTCATAAATGATCTGGAGAAAGGGGTAAACAGTGAGGTGGCAAAGTTTGCAGATGATACTAAACTGCTCAAGATAGTTAAGACCAAAGCAGACTGTGAAAACTTCAAAAAGATCTCACAAAACTAAGTGATTGGGCAACAAAATGGCAAATGAAATTTAACGTGGATAAATGTAAAGTAATGCACATTGGAAAAAATAACCCCAACTATACATACAACATGATGGGGGCTAATTTAGCTAAGACTAATCAGGAGGAAGATCTTGGCGTCATCGTGGATAGCGCTCTGAAGACGCCCACGCAGCGTGCAACGGCACAGTCAAAAAAGCAAAGGGGATGTTCGGAATCATTAAAAAAGGGATAGAGAATAAGATGGAGAATATCTTATTGCCCTTATAGAAATCCATGGTATGCCCACATCTTGAATACTGCGTAGAGATGTGGTCCCCTCATCTCAAAAAAAGATACATGGGCATTAGAAAAGGTTCAGAAAAGGGCAACTAAAATGATTAGGGGTTTGGAACGGGTCCCATATGAGGAGAGATTAAAGAGGCTAGGACTTTTCAGCTTGGAAAAGAAGAGACTAAGGGGGAATATGATAGAGCTATATAAAATCATGAGTGGTGTGGAGAAAGTGAATAAGGAAAAGATATTTACTTGTTCCCATAATATAAGAACTTAGGGGCCACCAAATGAAATTATTGGGTAGCAGATTTAAAATAAATTAAAGGAAGTTCTTCTTCACTCAGTACACAGTCAACCTGTGGAACTCCTTGCCTGAGGAGGTTGTGAAGGCTAGGACTATAACAGAGTTTAAAAGAGAATTGGATAAATTCATGGAGGATAAGTCCATTAATAGCTATTAGCCAGGATGGGTAAGAAATGGTGTCCCTAGCCTCTGTTTGTCAGAGGGTGGAGATGGATGGCAGGAGAGAGATCACTAGATCATTACCTGTTAGTTCACTCCCTCTGGCGCACCTGGCATTGGCCACTGTCAGTAGACAGGATACTGGGCTTGATGGACCTTTGGTCTGACCCAGTATGGCCATTCTTATGTTCTTACATATACCAATCTGTCACACCCATTAGCTTCCTACTGTCATGACCAGACAATTCCTGTGCTGCTGTCATACTCTAACAAGGACCATGCTATAACATCACAGCACTGAAGCCTTCTCCTTGGTGCTCCATTAAGTCCTTTGCATTCAGCCTTTGATTTTCAATATTTGACAAACTGTCATAGAGTTTATTTACATTATCCTCTTAGACCCTTTGATACTCAAAGGGAGGCAAACAGAAAGCGTTTGGAAATTTAGAAACTGTGATGTTGACTTGTGAGAATTATACTTGCAGTGTTTCTCAGAACGGTATGTTCTTTCTATCCAAGATATTTATAATACCTACCAAATTGGTAGCTAGACAGCCTAGTGCACATATCTTGTAGCACAGGGGGAAGGACGGTACTGTAGTTAAGGTAAGAGACCTGGACTATTTCCCACTCTATCTATGGTACTTGTATAACCCTATTACCATAGTATCTGGCCTCCTCAAAGTCTTTCTCTCTCAGCACACCTGAAATAAGAGGCAAATCATGGACTGAATGGCGGAGGAAAGGGGGCAGGTATCAAGACTCAGGCTAGTCACTGGATCACCCTTCCTGTCTGCCACAACTTGAGCAAGTCATTTAGCCTGTGCCTTTTCTCATGTTATTTACTCATCTTACAAGACTTTTGGGAAACTTAATTCATTAATGTCTGTAAAGCTGTTTCAGTTCCTGTGAAAAAGGTGCTATAGGGGAAAAAAAAATCTTTTCTAAAGAGAATGATCTTGCTTGATCCTAGACTTCAGAGCACCATAGGATATTTCAGAGGGACTGTGCTACATGAAATAAGAGTGATCAAGCAGACAATTATGACAGGCTTGAGAAATGTGCTTGGCAGACACTCTAGCAGAGTTCTTAATTATGGACTTAAATCCTGCAGTTTGTTACTAGTCTGTTAGGCTGCCCAGAAAACAGAGGTTAAGGCCACTTCCTCACATTCATTTTTAGGATATTCCACACCTTACTGAGTTGTACTATAAGAGATGAGTCCCTTCAAAACTGCTTGTGATCCAATTTTATTTTAGCATGCTGGTTAGAGCATTTCGCAATATCAGTATAAATGACAGCAATGTGTCACAGTGACAAGACTGACTGAATATGAAGTGCTAAAAAAAGAAACAAAGAAGCTACATTTTAGTTATATTTCAAGCATCAGGAAAAAGTAGTCTTCTTCTTTTGCACATGTGACCATTGATTTTTTCCTAAAATATCCAATGCAAGTCAGGGAAAGTTTTGCTCACATTTCTTTATGGCTTTTTTTTTCCCCCATGGAGGGGTGGGGGCAGCGGGGGAAAGAAGGGGAGAGGGTAAAAGGCACCTTGGAGTAAGAGCTCAATCTGTTTATCTTATCAAAAAGAGAGGTAACTTGATTATGGTGTACAAGGACCTTCACAGGGAGAAAATATTAGGTACTAAAGGGCTCTTTAATCTAACACTAAGAAAAGTGAGACAAGAACAAATGGCTGAAAGCAGAAGCCAGACACATTCAAATTGGAAATAAGGCGCATTTTTTCTTCTTCTTATTTTTTTAACTATTTAAACAGTGAGGGAGATTAACCTTTGGAACAAACTACCAGGCAGAGCTGGATGGAAAACAGCTTTCCCATGCCTAAGAGAAGTTTTTGCAATTTCAGAGAGTTTCTCATTAGTTTTGTACGACACAGAATATCTTTTTTAAAAAAATTGTGAAAAAGGACAGAAAGAGACCAACCCCAAAACAGCCAATAGCCTAGCGGTAAGGGTATTGACCTGGGATTAGAAGACATAGGTGTGAGCCCCTATTCCATATCAGGTAGGACAGGGATGCTCACATCCACAGTTAGTGCTCTAACCACCACCCTACTGGTGGCTCTGGCATGAGAGGGTGTCACTCACACACACATCCACAAACAGCCCAGTGGAAATGGATTGTGGGCCTGATACACCTTTCCCAGTTACAGTTCTGCCAAAACTGACCCTTTCCCACAAAAAGTTTTGATTCCTACAAATTGGCATTTTCCAACAAAAAGTGTTTTGTCAGAAGGTTTGCACCAGTTCTACTGACAAGGGAAATGGTTGATTCTCCACCTCTTGGCATCTGGATCACTTCTGAAAAGGATGCTTTAGGCAAACAAATACTGGGCTCAGTACAGGGGTAACTGTGTTAAACGCAATGGCCTGTATTATACAGGAGGTCAAATCGGATATAATGGTCCCTTCTAGCCTTGCACTCTGTGAATCCATGGGAAAAAGGTCAGATTGAAGGCAAAGTCCTTGCCCCTGCTCAAGTAAATGAGCTGCATGCAGGAGACTTCTGCTGGGATTGAAGAGGTGGAATCCTTTCCTCCTCCCCAAACCAGTGCAGCAAGTAGAACTACATGACAACAGTTACTGAACTGAATTGGCTGCAGTAGCTCCTAGGACAAAGGCCCTCTGCAGGTCACAAGCGGGTTGGCCAATGGAGCTTTAAGGGCGTCAAGATTTGACTCCCCAGTTACAGCTTTGCTTTACAAGTAAAGATATTAAAGACACTGTCTGGAGTACATCTCCAGTAAGCACAAGCTTTGGTATAAGAGGCAAGCCAGAGCTTGCTAATGATGGAGCCTAAAGGACAAGAATAAGCTTGAATGAACTTGCACAACTGTCAGCCCGACCACACTGTCAAACCCCAGAAGTAAATGCAGACAGTGCTCTTGTGACTCAGTGCTTTAGCCAGTGGTCATTCTTGGCTGGAATCTACTTTTCTGCAATATGCCAGGACTCCGTCCAAAATAAATGAGAGAAGGGTCCCTATAAGCACTTCCAGTTACCCTAATCCCACACTTTCAAAGCTCTACATGGTGCAAGAAATGAGGACACTGAATTCTTCATTTAACAAGAGAATCTCTACAGCCTATGGAGTTGCACTGCTGCTGGACATTGATTGGATGTTACTATTTGTCAATCCACTGTCACTCATCTTTGGAAGGAGTGAGGCGCTCCCGTTTATGGTTGGTTAGCAGCTGAAGCCATTGTAACTATTGCTATATATCTTGAAGCTGAGTAAAGAATTTGTATCATTGGGGAAAGTCTTCCCTCTTCTGCTAATTGCCAACTGCTGTTACATCAGATCACAGATGTTGTGGTCTTCTAGAGCTGTGATTGCCTGAGTTGACTCCCTCTAGTCCTGCACTAATCTGATATTGGGGGCAGACGGTGCCACAGATTAGCCAATGCATTCTAGATCAGTCCTAAAACTGTGCTGAAATGTGCCTAACTCCCTGTGGTCCAAGGGACTATTCTGGCAACCAGGAACTGCAGAGGTAAGATGTTCCAGGCATGACCACAAGGCCAGGGGCTGGGAGGGATAGCATGGTTATTAAACTGGCATTGTGCCACCCAGTGACTCCTGCTGCACTAGAAGGATTCCCCAGAGGCTGGTTAAGACAACACTATTTCTCCTTTGACCACCAGAATAGCACAAAGGTGCCATGGGTGGGCTGTGGATCTGGCTCCATATATCAGTGTGCCAAGTATAGTTGTCTTACAGTCACTTGAGACCAGAAGACAAGCTACCATTGAAGACAATATATTCAACTCTCCCACTGGGATAGCTGACAAGTCATTGAGAATGCTATGCATTAGATTGGGAAAGAAAAATTTGCTAAGAGTATAATGCCTTAGCGATAGCACTATCCAACTAAGACAAGTCTTCCATAAGAAATACTTGAGTCAAAAGACAGACATTGAGATGGTGGCAGGTATAAGATACCAGTATTTTTGGGAAAGCTTCTTCTTCCAAACTAGCCACTTCCTCCCCCCTCAACTCTTGTGCAGAAGCAAACCAAGAAGCAGCACTGTTGAGAGTTATAGTAAGGTCCCCAGTTTTACTCCACAAGAAGATAATCTGCCACCAGTGCTTTTATCCACCCTATCTGAAGCCCTGGGTTGTACCTTCCTTCCTGCAAATTAGAGACCTGTTATTTCAAACTGTACTCATGAAACAAAAGGTGTTTTGATGGGGTGGGGGCGAGAGAAGCAATACACATTTTGTTGTGCAGATTGTTGTATTCTTGCAACATCAGCTTCTCCTTTGAGTCTTCTATGCTGCAACCACATGTGGGAGGTTTAGCACAATGGCCTCATTCTAATCATATAGATTTGGCTTTGTGTTTGGGAGGGAGGGGGGAATATGAAGGAATGCCAGCATACCAGAGATTTACAAAAAAGAAGAAGAGAAGTTGAAGCCAGAAATTAGTGACCTAATAGGCAGAAGTCTGAAGGCCAGCTAAGCCCCCAGAATCTATAGGAGATCTCTAGATACATTTGACTTCCACTTTGGCATTACCATTTTCCCTTAACTCTTCCTTCTCCTTCCTCAATTGTACTCTCTCTTTCCTTCTCAGTAGCAGGTCCCCTAACCTTATGGCATCCTCCCTTCTTTTTCCTGTAGTTATATAGTCCTAATTCCCACCATTATTGCTACCCACCTACTGTTATGTTCCTGCCACAGAGTGGCCTACTTGCAGTGACTTACAGAAGGAAAACTTGAGAAAGCACAGTGGAGACAATGGACATGTTACTCTAACAGCACGTCAGTGACTATCAGAACTCAACAACCCCTGAATACCAGTTGTCACATTTGATATACCAGCAACGCAGAAGAGCTAGCAGAGACACCCATCCTTTGTTAACTATAAAACAAAAGCAAAAAGAGAAGAGGGCGTCCTTTATGGTTACATAAAAGCCATTTTAAGCTTTCCCTCCCATGTTGTCCCCCTGCCCATCTCTAGCACATGCATACACAGCTTTACCTGTTTTTAGGCTACACAGGAAATCAGGCTCACTTGCTTTTTTGCCCACAGACTTTGCTCTGCACAAGTTCTGCACCCACCACACAGCTTAAAGATAATAATGGTCAGTAATAATTAGAATGTGTGTGTTTCACTGAGAACTGAGGCAGTTTAATCATCATTTTGATTGTTCTCAGGGTGGCACTCTGAAATTTGAATGACCTCAGCTGTATGTTTCCATAATACTGTGGGTCTTTTTGTGAAGTGCAACCTTAACTGTGACTTTCCAGACCAACATTTGAAAGTATTTTGGAGGAGACTGTGTCCTCTAAGGTTATGTCTACACTGCATTAAAACACCTACAGCTGGCTCAGGCTGTGGGGCTAAAAATTGCAATGTAGATATTCCACCTCTGGCTAGAGGTTGGGTCCCTCTCCTCTCACAAGGTCCCAGAGCTCCAGCCCAGACATCTACACTGCAATTTCATGTCAACTGTGGGTATTTCATTCCCGTGTAGACCTACTTTAAAGGTTTCATAGCTGAAGTAACACATTTATTCAGTGCTAACTTAGAATTAAGGCAGTGTTACCTGGAAATATGGACACATGCAATGAGCAGTTAGGCATCCCAGTAGAAACTCATTAGATTAGAAGAGAAAAACAAAAAACAAAACCCAAATAATGTGTATTAAATATAATAGGGAGACCTTTTACAGATTGACGTTTGTCAAAAGAGCAGAGTAACTTTGCGTCCCCTCCCTCAAGTTATAATAATACAGTGGACTGTTGTTTATGGGTCTGTGTCTGAGGTATGTGGGTGTTAAGCTGTGTAAAGAGTGGTTTCAGAGTAGCAGCCGTGTTAGTCTGTATTCGCAAAAAGAAAAGGAGTACTTGTGGCACCTTAGAGACTAACCAATTTATTTGAGCATAAGCTTTCATGAGCTACAGCTCACTTCATCGGATGTGTAAAGAGCGTATCAGGATCACCTCTGAGGTACGAAAGGTAGTTAACTAACAGGCTTTCTGTCTTAAGGAATTTGGTGGATGTAACCCACAAGGCTCAAAGCAAGCTTAGAGAATCTTTGCTTCCTGGGACGATTGGTGCTTAGTTGACATTGGCACTATCTAAATAGTCAATATTTGTGAAGGTCACCTCTCTCAGAGCCACCTCTAAGCAAGGCCCTTAGCAATAAAGAAGCAAACAGCTCAGCTATCCAGTCTCTCTCGCTCTCTCACACACACATACACAGGATGTGAAGAGTCACTCTTGGATGACTCAGTCAGTACTTAACACTTCATCTGTGACAAGCTGTGTATAAGCTTGTTGCACAATGGGGTAGCCTGTTATTTCTATGAGTCTTTCCCTCTCAGAAGTGTTACACACCCATGAAGCAGTGTTGTGGAAAGCATGCTGGCAGCAATACAAAGATTTCTCTGATATGAAAGCTAAAGTCTTTTTATGAGCTGGGTGGCAGGGCTGCCAAGCGATGCAGTTTTGTTAATACTATACATTACTTAACACCGTCCCCTATGCCTGATCTTTAAAGAAACTAAACTAAAGGTAATACTGTACTTGAATGTGAGTAGAAAATTTAGGTCTAAGAAAGTGCTCAAGTGAAGCAATCTATACATTAACTTCATAGGTTACAGAAGTTTGAGGGAGAATTCCACTAAAACGCAATTCACAGCTCAATCAAGTGTTCTAGTTTAACTGGAGATATAGACTAAGTGGAGTAGATTGCACCCACCTGAATGTACATCATTTTTAGATAGAAAACAAATAAGACTATGGGATCTTTACCCTCGAGTACACATGCAGAGTTACCTAAAATAACATTAATTTCTAGGGCTATTGACCCACTTCTGCTGATAATTTGTCTGCATCACAAGAAGAAATCCAGTTTGCCAAAGATGTGTAATTGGTAAAGCCCACATGAAAAATCATAATACCTCATACAATGGAATAGATTTTACAGAGAATTACCACCACGGAGGGCCAGTGGAGGGAAGGCCAAGGAAGACGTTAGCAATTACTGTCAGCCAAGAAAGGTTATCCCCTTCTTCCCCCAACTGGTTAGCATCCCATTACAGGGTATAAAAGAAATCATGGCAGGCTTCCCTACACTTTTGACCTGCATATGTTCAGAGTGCAATATTGAAATGTGTATTTCACCTAGATTTACATGCAACAGGCCATCTTCCCATACTCTGGATATTAGGGCCAATAGAATTAGATGTGCATCACTGTGACATCCCCAGCCTAGGTAAACTCTGCTCTACGTTTTTTGTTTTATACTCTTGTAGGATATGGTGGACCTAGGAATACTGACACTGCATGGGTTGCTACATCTGTTGATTTACATTCCATACTCAGGATGCTCTTCTACAGCCTCAGTATCTCATAGAAGTACTGGACCTGAGCTCTGGGAACAACCAGAGTCTGACCCCTGATAAAGTTTGTCACCCACTCCCCCAACAAAGCAGAAGTACTAAACAGTAAACAAAATCAGAAGGAGAAAGCTTTAACTTTTTTGGGGTAACATTTATAAAGCTATAGTGCAACCAAGTGGACACATTTAGAAAGTACATACATTAACAGCTACAATACCCACCTGCTGAAGTGAAGAAACAGATTGACAGAGCCAGAAGAGTACCCAGAAGTCGCCTACTACAGGACAGGCTCAACAAAGAAAGTAACAGAACGCCACTAGCCGTCACCTTCAGCCCCCAACTAAAACCTCTCCAACGCATCATCAAGGATCTACAACCTATCCTGAAGGATGACCCATCACTCTCCCAGATCTTGGGAAACAGGCCAGTTCTTGCTTACAGACAGCCCCGCAACCTGAAGCAAATACTCACCAGCAACCACACACCACATACCAAAACCACTAACCCAGGAACCTATCCTTGCAACAAAGCCCGTTGCCAACTGTGTCTACATATCTATTCAGGGGACACCATCATAGGGCCTAATCACATCAGCCACACCATCAGAGCCTTGTTCACCTGCACATCTACCAATGTGATATATGCCATCATGTGCCAGCAATGCCCCTGTGCCATGTACATTGGTCAAACTGGACAGTCTCTATGTAAAAGAATAAATGGACACAAATCAGACGTTAAGAATCATAACATTCAAAAACCAGCCGGAGAACACTTCAATCTCTTTGGTCACTCGATTACAGACCTAGAAGTGGCAATGCTTCAACAAAAAAAAAAACTTCAAAAGCAGACTCCAACGAGAGACTGCTGAATTGGAATTAATTTGCAAACTGGATACAATTAACTTAGGCTTGAATAAAGACTGGGAGTGGATGGGTCATTACACAAAGTAAAACTATTTCCCCATGTTTATTTCCCTCCCCTCTACTGTTCCTCACATGTTCTTGTCAACTGCTGGAAATGGCCCACCTTGATTATCACTACAAAGGTTCCCCCACGCCCCCGCTGGTAATAGCTCACCTTACCTGATCACTCTTGTTACAGTGTGTATGGTAACACCCATTCTTTCATGTTCTATGTGTATTTAAAATCTCCCCACTGCATTTTCGGCTATATGCATCCGATGAAGCGAGCTGTAGCTCATGAAAGCTTATGCTCAAATACATTGGTTAGTCTCTAAGGTGCCACAAGTCCTCCTGTTCTTTTGCGGATACAGACTAACACAGTTGCTACTCTGAAACCATACGTTAATCAGACCAACATAATAGTGATAGCTGTAGGCAAGAGGCATTGTCAGGCTCCAGGACTCTGGAACAGGAGGTCCCAAACCCTCCCCCCCCCCCCGAGGCCCACCTGTGCAGCTGCAGTAGGCACTGTGGCTCACTGTTAACAAGCGTCCATCAGGGAGAGGGGCAGCTCCAAGCACGTGTGGCCCCTTAATTCAGCAGAGACCAGGACCATCGAGAGGGCGAAGGGGCCAGGCAGGTGCCACAGCCAGCCCCTGCCAACACCCTCCACTTAGCAGCTTGGGGAGTGCCTTGAGCTTGTCACTTGGCAGCCCTGCCCCAATAACCCACCCAGCCGCGCCTCACAGGCACCCCTGCCTGGGAACGAGGGAGGAACTCGGGGGCTGCCAGTGCCGGACAGAGCCAGGTGCTTGGCACATCACCTAACAGTCCCGATCACAGCGTTGTCCAGGCAGAAATAAAGTGGCACTGCCCAGCCCCAGTCCCTGATGGGGGGGTTGGAAGGCCGGTACTCCAGGGGGCCCAACAGCCATGGATCACAGGGCACGGTGTCTCACAGCGGAAATGGCCACAAACGGACCAGCCTCGTCCAGCCACCATGGGAGCTGCTGCCTCTCAGGGCCAGCCCCTTCTCCTCACCCTCTGACTACAGCCCAGTTGCTCCACTTCACCCTCTGCTGCCTGCCAGGGGTGCTGGGCTCCCCTAGTCCTGGGCAGTGGCCACCACCAGCCATCACTCCACCAGCAACACCCCTTCCCCCCAAACTCTGCCCATGGTGGACTACCCAGGACTGCTTCATGGCCCACCTTTGGGCCGTGGCCCACAGTTTAGGAACCCCTGCTCTAGAGCAGAGGTTCTCAAACTGTGGTCTGCAGACTACCAGTGGTCCGCAAGCTCTACTCAGGTGGTCCGCAGATAGTTCCCTCAGAGGTGCGCGCCTGGACGACCACACCCGACAGAACGGAGGGCCACCCACACCTGCCTGGACCGTGGGGAAGATGCACATGTAAGATGAGGTGGTGGCCTCGGGGGGGTAGGGGGGATAGGGGAAATATGGGATAGGTGGGAGGGGGCAGCAGGGGCAATTTGGGATGTGCAGGGCTGCAACGGCCAGAGAAAGAAAGAGGCAACTCCCCAGCACCTGCAGCTCTTGAGCTGGGGAAAGAGACCCCCTCTCCTTCCCAGCCCCAGCTGCCACGGCTGGAGAAAGGGCACATTTATCGCATTAGAAAGGTAAAACTACTCTGATTAAACAAAAATATGAGTTGTGTGCTATTTGTAGAACAAAAAAGTTTAAGGGTTTTTATAAATATAGCGCTTTTTATCCAAAGCGCTTTACAATAGTTAGCTAATGGTACAGACAACATTGGGAAAGACCAGTAAGTGGTCTGCCGAGACCTTCAGCAATTTGCAAGTGGTCCACAGGGAAAAAAAAAAGTTTGAGAGCTACTGCTCTGGAGGATGACATGGAAGCATCCACTAGGTATATTTGGAAAATAAAACCTGCTTTTAGGAGGAAAGCTTTCACCCAAGTAAAAGCTCAGGCATTGTTTTTCACTTGTAAAAAGTGTGTTAATACCAGTCTACTGTATTAATGTTATTACTCTGATGCATACTAGCACACGCATTGGCTACAGATGAAGTTACACACACACACCATTCAGTGGGTGTGTCACTGGAGGCAATCTAAGCCACACGTGTGTTGTAGTACATACTCTTTTTTTTTTAACCCCCCCCCCACACACACACACACACACACACACACACAAACAAACCTGAAGTTATGGTACTGTATAGTTCACTTTATTTATGAACCCTGAGGTCCTTCAGGGAATCTCCTTTGTATGCTCTACAGGGAAATTGGACTTTTCAACTATATCCAACGTGTGTTGAGGAAAACAATTGTGACAACTGAAAATTTTCCACTAAGACTATTGAATTCTTACCACCACCTCTAAGGGTGACTATTTTCACTAACATTCAGCTAAAGGCATTAAGGATCCCAGAAGATCACCGCAGTTCATTGCAGAAGAGGATTTGCACCCAGTTCTCAGTGTATACTCTTCTCTTTTCACTTCCCTAACTCCCACCCCTCCACAGAGAGAGGACAAGCTTCCAGAACTGGTCATCAAAACCACCTGTGCAAGTCTCACACCTGTGCCCATGAATGGATACTCACCATAGTTACCCATTCTGTACATAAACGGGAAATCTGAGCACACAGTTTAGATCAGTTTTGAAAGTGCTTTCCCAACTGTCTCCTCAAGAGACTAAATTACTATTCTTTTACTTCCAATACATTAGATATTTGTGACTAGGACCTCGCACAGTTTGTTAGGGAGTTTTTAGTCAGAAAAAGGTGACAGATCCTGCCCCCAAAGAGCTTCCAATATGAAAGCACATCTGTGAATCTCCAAGCACTTTACATGTGTTAATTAAGCTTCAAAAGAACCCTGTGAGGTAGGAAAATATCCTCCCTTCCCCTCTGCCACAAAAAAAAAAAAAATCTGCAGATCAAAAAGATAATAGTCTAAGTTTCCACAAGTGATCATTGGATTTTGAATGCCTCAATATTTGGGAGACAACTTGGGCCTAGCTGACAAAGGTGTGTGTCCACTGCTTCCACTGGACTTCAGTTGCAGTTCTGACTTTTCAGCATTTCAGGAAAAACAGATCTAATGTGTCTCAAGCTGGCCACTGAAGAAGAGTGGCCACTTTTGAAAGTTTTAGTGCAAATGAATTACCCAGGATCCCACAGAAGTCTGCATCACAGCTGGAACTTGAACTACAGTCTCCTAGCTCCAAGTTCTTGGTCTTACCCCATAAAGCCTTTAAAAATATATACACACAAGTTTACAAAGCATTCATGAATGGGATAGAACCTCAATTCCTCCTTGATGCTACCAGGCAATAATATTGATAGAATATCCTGTCTGAAAGAGACTATGCATCACTGACTGACTGCTTTAATGGACTTGAAACATGGGACTTATGTTAAAGATAGCATATCAGATGTGTCTGTCTAGCCTCTGTCAACACTAGTAGGAGAATGAGTGAGATGAGGCAAGAAAACTGCTTGATGTCAAATACATCACCTGAAACAGGAAGTTCCAATTTGTTTGACTCCAATGATATGCTTAAACAACTGCTAGTTTGTGTAACAGATAGACAGGACAGATATACAATAGCTTGTGTGTTTACTTTGCTATCCATTCAAGATATTACCAGCATTGATTTCCGTAATGAGGGCTAAATACAGTGAAGTTGAATGACTCTTTAAGAGCACCTTTTACCAACATGATTATTGTAGAACCTAGGCTAAATACACAGTGCCACTGCTAAGGAGTCTGAACTATAGGTAATTCAAGCCAGAAATTAAGGCAACCGCAGGCCTAATCTACACTACAAAGTTAGGTTGAAGTAAGTAACCTAGCCTCAACCTATTGCCCAACTATCTACACTCAAATTTGTTTATGGCCAATATAAGCACCCATTTTAGCAATGCAGTAAAACCACCTCCTGAATGGCACAGAGCCACAGTTAACCTACTGAGGTCAACACAGTGCAAGTTTAGACACTGAATGACTTTGTGTCAACCCTTACAATCCTCCAAGCAGGGGTCCCACCGTGCCACTGTTGCAGGAAATGGGGCAGCTCTGGTCACAGTTATAAACCACTGCACAGGAATCAGGGTGACTATCAGTGACACAACACTTTAAGAAATTATGTGTGTTTTTGAAATGCCTTTGCTTGATTGCCCACCTTGGCAAGCACACCTAGCAGCTCTCTTGTTGCATGCAACTGCCCAGCCAACCATGCTGACTCAATGCAGTAGATGTATTGGATCTCCTGGGCCTGTGGGAAGAGGAGGTTGTGCAGGCATAGCTATGGACCAGCTGTACAAATCCTGATATGTAGGAACAAATTGCATGGGGGGTGCAGACAAAGGGACAGGACAGCGATCAGCAGCAAGGATATATGAAAACAAAGAACCTTTGCAAGGCATACCACAAGCCTAGGGAAGCCAACAATCGATCTGATGCTGAGTCACAGACCTGCTGCTTTTACAACAAGCTGCACACCATACAGGGCAGAGACCCCACCAGCACCCCCACAGAGCACCATGGAGGAACCTAAGGCAGAGATCCTTGCTGTGAACAGCAAGGTGGAAAAGAAGGAGGGGGAGACTCTGCTACAATCTAGCCAGTTCCGCCAGCTGAGCACAATGAAGGAAAAGGGACCTTGGGAAAGTGTGTGCATGTATTTTGGCTTGCAATGTTTAAATTTAAAGATGGCATCCAGCCCATCCCCACATTAACAAAACACAGAATTGACTTTCATTGTTTTACTCCTATGAGAAGAGGCAGCAGTACAAAAAGAGAGGTAGAGTTGGCATTTGCTTTTCACTCCCTATTGGGTTAGGCAGTGGGGATGTGTGGACCACTCGGTTTATATGAATAGGGATGTCCCTTTTATCCTCCGGAGACCTTGATGAAACTTTCATGGAGATACTCTGCAATAGTCTCCCAAAGATTTCTAGGGAGGGCTGTCTTATTTCTTCCTCCATGGTAGGACACTTTCCCAGGCCACTGCACAATGAGTTCAGCTGGCACCATCGCAGTAAACAGGCGAGTGGCAAATGGGCTGCACAGCTTTGGGACACCAAGAGCAGCTGTGCTCTCTGTACTTTTCTACCCTCAGGAGTGAGAAATCACCTACAGCCACCAGTAATAATGGAAAACAGTACTGATATTCAGTGTCTTTGCCCTGTACTTATACCCAGGGACTAGGGGCTGAACTTTTACTGCTTCTTGCAAGTGAAAGTCCATCCCCTTCTTACCCATGGGGGGCCATACTCACCCTGGTGGGGACTGGAGAGCAGTGCCATGCACACATACTCCAAAGTGTCAAGTTGTCTTATTCAAAACTCCTTTCCCTTAGGGTATATCTACACTACAAAATTAGGTCGAATTTATAGAAGTCAGTTTTTTAGAAATTGTTTTTATATAGTCGATTGTGTGTGTCCCCACAGAAAATGCTCTACCTGCATTAACTCGGCGGAGAGTTCCACAGTACCAAGGCTAGCGTCAACTTTCAGAGTGTTGAACTGTGGGTAGCTATCCCACAATTCCCGCAGTCTCCGCCACCCATTGGAATTCTTGGTTGAGATCCCAATGCCTGATGGGGCAAAAAACATTGTCACGGGTGATTCTGGGTACATGTCATCAGGCCCCCATTCCCTCCCTCCCTCCATGAAAGGAACGGCAGACAATCGTTTTGCGCCTTTTTTCCTGAGTTACCTGTGCAGACGCCATACCACGGCAAGCATGGAGTCCACTCAGCTCACTGTCACCGTATGGCTCCTGGGTGCTGGCAGATGCGGTACTGCATTGCTACACAGCAGCAGCAAACTATTGCCTTGTGGCAGCAGATGATGCAATAGGCCTGAAAACCATCCTCATCATGTCCGAAGTGCTCCTGCCCACCTCTGTAAAGTCGGTTAGGAGCGCCTGGGCAGACATGGGCGCAGGGACTAAATTAGGAGTGACTCAACCAGGTCATTCTCTTTAATCCTGCAGGCAGTCCTATTGTACCATCTTACGGTGAGCAGGTAAGAGATAAGGATGGCTAGCAGTCCTACTGCACTGTCTGCTGCCAGCCAAAGATGTATAAAGATAGATGGAGTGGATCAAAACAAGAAATAGACCAGATTTGTTTTGTATTCATTTGCTCCCTCCCTCCCTCCCTCCCTGAAATCAACTGCCGACAATCGTTTTAGTGAGGTCTGTCAGGGGCACCTTGAAACTTTTAACAGCGATTCAGTCCTGCCTGAAATACCAGAGGGAGGGATAGCTTAGTGGGTTGAGCATTGGCCTGCTAAACCCAGGGTTTTGAGTTCAATCCTTGAGGGGGCCATTCTGTGTGACAGTTGTTTTTGTTTCTCCTTGATGTAAAGCCACCCCCTTTGTTGATTTTAATTCCCTGTAAGCCATGTTGTCAGTCGCCCCTCCCTCCGTCAGAGCAATGGTAGATAATCATTCCGCGCTTTTTTTCCTGTGCAGACGCCATACCATGGCAAGCATGGAGCCCGCTCAGATCACTTTTGCAATTAGAAGCACATTAAACACCACGCGCATTGTCCAGCAGTATATGCAGCACCAGAACCTGGCGAAGCGAAACTGGGTGTGTAGGAGATGTCAGTGCGGTGACAAGAGTGATGAGGACATGGACACAGACTTCTCTCAAAGCACAGGCCCTGGCAATGTGGGCATCATGGTGCTAATGGGGTAGGTTCATGCGTAAGGGCACTTTCATGGAACTTTGTGACTGGCTTTCCCCTGACCTGAAGCGCATGAATACCAAGATGAGAGCAGCCCTCACAGTTGAGAGGTGAGTGGCAATAGCCCTGTGGAAGCTTGCAACGCCAGACAGCTACCGGTCAGTTGGGAATCAATTTGGAGTGGGCAAATCTACTGTGGGGGCTGCTGTGATGCAAGTAGCCAACGCAATCAAAGATCTGCTGATATCAAGGGTAGTGACCCCGGGAAATGTGCAGGTCATAGTGGATGGCTTTGCTGCAATGGGATTCCCTAACTGTGGTGGGGCCATAGACGGAACCCATATCCCTATCTTGGCACCGGACCACCAAGTTGGCGAGTACATAAACCACAAGGGGTACTTTTCAATAGTGCTGCAAGCACTGGTGGATCACAAAGGACGTTTCACCAACATCAACGTGGGATGGCCGGGAAAGGTACATGATGCTCGCATCTTCAGGAACTCTGGTCTGTTTCAAAAGCTGCAGGAAGGGACTTTATTCCCAGACCAGAAAATAATCATTGGGGATGTTGAAATGCCTATAGTTATCCTTGGGGACCCAGTCTACCCCTTAATGCCATGGCTCATGAAGCCATACACAGGCAGCCTGGACGGTAATCAGGAGCTGTTCAACTACAGGCTGAGCAAATGCAGAATGATGGTAGAATGTGTATTTGGACGTTTAAAAGCATGCTGGCGCAGTTTACTGACTCGCTTAGACCTCAGTGAAACCAATATTCCCACTGTTATTACTGCTTGCAGTGCGCTCCACAATATCTGTGAGAGTCAGGAGAAGTTTATGGCAGGGTGGGAGGTTGAGGCAAATCGCCTGGCTGCTGGTTACGTGCAGCCAGACACCAGGGCAGTTAAAAGAGCACAGGAGGGTGCGGTGCACATCAGAGAAGCTTTGAAAACCAGTTTCATGACTGGCCAGGCTGTGGTGTCAGAGTTCGGTTTGTTTCTTCTTGATGAAACCTCCCACCCCTTGGTTCACTCTAATTCCCTGTAAGCTAACCACCCGCCCCTCCTCCCTTCCATCACTGCTTGCAGAGGCAATAAAGTCTTTGTTGCTTCACATTCATGCATTCTTTACTAATTCACCATACAAATAGGGGGGTAACTGCCAAGGTAGCCCAGGAGGGGTGGTGGAGGAGGGAAGGACAAGGCCACACAGCACTTCAAAACTTATTGAATGCCAGCCTTCTGTTGCTTGAGCAATCTTCTGGGGTGGAGTGGCCGGAGGCCCCCCCACCACATTCTTGGGCATTTGGGTGAGGAGGGCAGTTGGTTACACAGGGGCTGTAGCGGTGGTCTGTGTTCCAACTGCCTTTCCTGCAGCTCAACCATATGCTGGAGCATATTAGTTTGATCCTCCAGCAGCCTCAGCATTGAATCCTGCCTCCTCTCATCACGCTGCCGCCACCTTTCAGCTTCAGCCCACCACCTCTCCTCCCTGTCATTTTGTGCTTTCCTGCACTCTGACATTGTCTGCCTCCACACATTCATCTGTGCTCTGTCAGTGTGGGAGAACATTTCATCACGAGTGCGTTTTTTTTCGCCTTCTAATCTTCACTAGCCTCTGGGAAGGAGAAGATCCTGTGATCCTTGAAACACATGCAGCTGGTGGAGAGGAAACAAAGGGACAGTGGTATTTAAGACGACACATTTTTAATAGAGCATTGGGTACACTCTTTCACAGTAAACCTTGCTGTTAACATTACAAACATAGCACATGTGCTTTCATTCCAAGGTCGCATTTTGCCTCCCCCCACCGCATGGCTAACCTCTCACCCCTGACCCCTCCCCGTGGCTAACAGCGGGGAACATTTCTGTTCAGCCACAGGCAAATAGCCCAGCAGGAACAGGCACCTCTGAATATCCCCTTAAGAAAAGCACCCTATTTCAACCAGGTGACCATGAATGATATCACTCTCCTGAGGATAACACAGAGAGAAAGAACGGATGTTGTTTGAACGCCAGCAAACATATACTGCAATGCTTTCTTCTACAATGATTCCCGAGTACATGCTACTGGGCTGGAGTGGTAAAGTGTCCTCCATGGTGGATAGAATAAGGCTGCCCTCCCCAGAAACCTTTTGCAAAGGCTTTGGGAGTACATCCAGGAGAGCCGTGAATGCCAGGGCAAATTAATCATTAAACATGCTTGCTTTTAAACCATGTATAGTATTTTAAAAGGTACACTCACCAGAGGTCCCTTCTCTGCCTGGCAGGTCCAGGAGGCAGCCTTGGGTGGGTTCGGGGGGTACTGGCTCCAGGTCCAGGGTGAGAAACAGTTCCTGGCTGTCAGGAAAACCAGTTTCTCTGCTTGCTTGCTGTGAGCTATCTGCAACCTCATCATCATTATCTTCCTTGTCCCCAAAACCTGCTTCCGTGTTGCCTCCATCTTCATTGAAGGAGTCAAACAACACGGCTGGGGTAGTGGTGGCTGAACCCCCTAAAATGGAATGCAGCTGATCATAAAAGCAGCGTGTTTTGGGCTCTGACCCGGAGCGGTTGTTTGCCTCTCTGGTTTTCTGGTTGGCTTGCCTCAGCCCCTTAAGTTTCACCCGGCACTGCTTCGGGTCCCTGTTATGGCCTCTGTCCTTCATGCCCTGGGAGATTTTGACAAATATTTTGGCATTTTGAAAACTGGAACATAGTTCTGATAGCATGGATTCCTCTCCCCATACAGCAATCAGATCCTGGATCTCGCGTTCGGTCTATGCTGGAGCTCTTTTGCGATTCTGGGACTCCATCATGGTCACGTCTGCTGATGAGCTCTGCATGGTCACCTGCAGCTTGCCACACTGGCCAAACAGGAAATAAAATTCAAAAGTTCGCGGGCCTTTTCCTGTCTACCTGGCCAGTGCCTCTGAGTTGAGAGTGCTGTCCAAAGCGGTCACAATGGAGCACTCTGGGATAGCTCCTGGAGGCCAATACCATCTAATTGCGTCCACAGTACCCCATATTTGACCTGGCAAGGCCGATTTCGGCACTAATCCCCTTGTCGGGGGTGGAGTAAGGAAATGGATTTTAAGAGTTCTTTAAGTCAAAAAAAAAGAGCTTCGTCGTGTGGACAGGTGCAGGGTTAAATCGATTTAACGCTGCTAAATTCGACCAACTCTTAGTGTAGACCAGGGCTCATGCCTATAAATACTTTTAATCTTTTCTTTCCCTTTTCATTATGGCCGTTAACCCAGTGACACTTCTGTTTTTGTTTGTTTGGTTTTTTTTTAATATATATTATTAGCAGCTTCTCCCATTGTGGCCTTGAGGGATGTCCCCTCCACATCCACAGAACACCTGAGTCTGATGAGAAAAAGAGGTGGAGTAGGAAGGATATGTTCAGCGAGATCATGCAAGCACCGTCCTGCTGAGACAGTAGTTGAATCTTTCCTTGGTGCTGTGGCCAGCATGCAGTTTCATGAGCCACAGTAGCCAGGGGTAGGCTGGGTTTCCCAGAATCACTCTTGGTGTTTCAACATCAACAATGGCAATCCCCCACTCAAGAAAGAACATCCCTACTTGCAGTTTTCTGAACAGGCCTGTGTCCTTAAAGACATGAGCATCATGCACTTTTCCGGACCAGAGTACATTGGTATCAGTGAACCGTCCATGGTGATCCACCAACACTCGTATAACCACGGAAAACTAGGGCCTTGTCTGTTAATATACTCTGTGGCAAGGTAGGCTGGTGCCAAAAATAGGGATAGGCATGCCATCTATTACCCCAACACAGTTTGGGAACCCCACTGCATCACATCCATCATGTCCTGCACATTTCCGAGAGTAGCAGGAGCCCTACACAGTTGCATGCCAGTCACCCCCCACTATGTATTTTCCAATTCCAAAATAATTTCCTCCTGACTGGTAGTAATTTGTAGTTGCAAGCTTCCAGAATGCCATCACAACTTGCTTTTCCACTGTCAGTGCAGCTCTCATTCTACTGTCTCAGCACTGGAGGGACAGGGTGAAATCAGCAAGCAAATCCAGAAATGTGACCTTTTGCATCCATAAACTCTGCAGCCACTGCTGATCATCCCAAACCTGCATAACAATCCCACCAGCTGGTGCTCATTTCTCAGGCCCAGAAATGCCACTCCACAATCTGCAATTGCTCCCTGAATGCCAACAATACTGAATTGGTTTTCCACTATGTCCCTCAGTAAACTGTCCAAGAAATCATTATGTCTTTAGTTGTTGCAGTACTTCCTAATGGTCTGCAAATACAGGAGAATCCTGTGTTTGCAGTATTCATGAGAATAGTTCAGAGCTCTGCTGGCTCCATGCATCTGTCAGAAATGACACAGACTGAGAAGTGCCATACAAGTTTGTAGGATTTATTTTTAATATTTTTTTTTTAAAAAAAAGATAAGTAAATCATAGAATATGCAAGGCATTATGGGACAGAGAAAGTTGCACATTGGGAACTTGACCCTTAGCTGCCAGAGATCCCTGTACAAGTCACTTCTATTCCACAACACATTGCCAACATTTTCCAAAAGGCTTAGCACAGGACAGCAGCATGTGTCACACTGGGATATCTACACTCATACATGCACTTTGCAGTGACAAGCACTTTGTGTCAGTGCTGTGTGAACTCGCCATCAGCCAACTATGCACACACCCAGACTATATACAAACTCGGCGGCTGTATGCCAACATAACTTGCATTGACCAAAGTTTGTAGTGTAGATATGGCTTCATTCTCAGCCTACAGACAGATATCTTTACAAGTTAATAGATAAGAATCCAATCCTAATAAGTTATATCCAGCCCTACTGAAAATCCTGACAGCAAGTCATGGAGACCAGAACCCCAAGAGGTTCCGAAACATTTAAAGTGCCCAATCTGGCACAGCCTGGTCTGACATATGACAAAGCTGATATTCAATAATGCAATAAGTTACCTACTACAGGACAGGCCCAACAAAGAAAATAACAGAACGCCACTAGCCATCACCTTCAGCCCCCAACTAAAACCTCTCCAATGCATCAAAAGACCTACAACCTATCCTGAAGGACGACCCATCACTCTCACAGATCTTGGGAGACAGGCCAGTCCTTGCTTACAGACAGCCCCCACAACCTGAAGCAAATACTCTCCAGCAACCACACACCACACAACTGAACCACTAACTCAGGAACCTATCCTTGCAACAAAGCCCGTTGCCAACTATGTCCACATATCTATTCAGGGGACCATCATAGGGCCTAATCACATCAGCCACACTATCAGAGGCTCGTTCACCTGCACATCTACCAATGTGATATATGCCATCATGTGCCAGCAATGCCCCTGTGCCATGTACATTGGTCAAACTGGACAGTCTGTACATAAAAGAATAAATGGACACAAATCAGACATTATAACATCAAGCGTTATAACATTCAAAAACCAGTTGGAGAACACTTCAATCTCTCTGGTCACTCGATTACAGACCTAAAAGTTGCAATTTTTCAACAAAAAAACTTCAAAAACAGACTCCAACGAGAGACTGCTGAATTGGAATAATTTGCAAACTGAATACAATTAACTTTGGCTTGAATAAAGACTGGGAGTGGATGGGTCATTACACAAAGTAAAACTATTTCTCCATGTTTATTCCCCTCCTCCCCCCCCCGCCCCGCCACTGTTCCTCAGACATTCTTGTCAACTGCTAGAAATGGCCCACCTTGATTATCACTACAAAAGGTTTTTTCCCCCCCGCTCTTCTGCTGGTAATAGCTCACCTTACCTGATCACTCTGGTTACAGTGTGTACGGTAACACCCATTGCTTCATGTTCTCTATGTATATAAATCTCCCCACTGTATTTTCCACTGCATGCATCCGATGAAGTGAGCTGTAGCTCATGAAAGCTTATGCTCAAATACATTTGTGAGTCTCTAAGGTGCCACTAGTACTCCTTTTCTTTTTGCTTATACAGACTAACACGGCTGCTACTCTGAAATAAATGCAATGTAAGATTTAGTCAGTCTGCAGCATCTCTTTTCATTGTAAGGAAGTGAAAGTCTCCTATATGGCAAAAATATATGGTTTGATTTTCCCACAGCCTTCCTCTCCCTCCAGTATACCATTCTGTCTGTAGGGTTCTCCCCCAGCTCACTAATACTAGAACTTGGAATTTGTGAGTGTACTGTGTTAAGTGTTAACTGGCAGTCACAGCTAATCACCCCTTGCTGAATATTCACCAGTAGCTCTATTTTATGTTTAGGGAAGGTAGAATGCTTTGGCCAAAGCTACATATTAAAGATGGGTCAGGACAGGACAACTCCCTTGCTCTGTCTCACAGCTAGACCATGCTACATCTCACTACTGAGCTGCCCCCTCCCCTCTTGTAGCCAGAGGGCACATTGCCTCTTCTGCAGGTGGGGAGGGAGCTTGTGAAGGGACGTAGCACCATCTGTGACAGGTTCTAGTCCAGGGGCCTCAAACTCAAATCACCACGAGGGCCACATGAGGACTAGTACATTGGCCTGAGGCCCACATCACTGACACCTTTTAATACAAAGATACAAAAGCCCACCCCTCTGCCCCTGGCCCCACTCCACCCCTTCCATGAAGTCCCACCCCTTCCCCAAATCCCCATTCCAGCCCCACCTCTTCCTCCCCTGACCATGCCACATCCCCACTCTTCCCCTCTCCCACCTGGAAAGTCCCAGCTGTTTGGCAGTGGGAAGCGCTGGGAGATAGGCGGAGGAGCAGCACACTTGCGAGATGAGGAGAGCTATGGCGGGCTGCGGCAAATAACTCTGCGGGCCGCATGCTTGAGACCCCCTGTTCTAGAACCATATAATGGCTGGGATTCCCCACCGGGGACTGCAGGAACTGCACATGATTGTTGCAATTCTCTCTCACACACACACAAATTCCCCCCAGGGTGAGGAGAGACAGGAAGGTTTATGAAATTACACACACAAAAAAAACCCACACATGCTGCACCATTTGCTCATAAGCATTTTTAGTCCTCAACCAAGAGATAGCACACGTTACCCAAGAGGAACAGCTTACAGTTTTGCAAGGAGGACACAAGTTCAGACTGCCAGAGTCAGGCCTCCTCCTCTTCATTTGTTTACTTTTTCCAGCACCAAATCTATTATGAAGTTTTCACCAAATCAATACAAGTATACTAGAAATACACTAGTTGAGGAACTGGCCAGAGAGGACTGCAAGGATCTTAAAATATTACAGTTCTGACTGTCCTATGATCCATAATTCACTTCCACCATTATTTAATACATTGCACAAATATTTAAAGAGCCTGAGCTAGAATTCTGGCCCTTCACATCCAAGAACACAGTAAAAAGCTTGTCTCCCTAGTGATCAGTTTCACCAAAGAGATCATTCTCACAGCATATTTTCACAGCTCTTATTTTTATGTTATATCTGAGCTGAGATTTGACATGTATATGATCACAAGAGTCAGAGCTAAAGCTGTGGGTTTTGTGAGCCCAGATGCCAACTCACATCAGAGTTTCTTTGTTCCATGCAAAGCTACTACTGAAGCCAAAAGAGCCAAATCTATCACTGGTGTAAGGGGACTCAATTTAAAGGCAGTTATAACCAGATTAGTTTGGCCCAATGGAAGTCTTGTGCATACCAAGAGGGATGCTAAAATAGGATCTATTGATAAAAATCCACACCCAGCCTTGAAAACTACAGCCACAAAATTCATGAAATATACCCCAGCATGAATGTGCACAGAAGACATTGTTTGCTGGAAGAGAAGCCACAGCTAGAATGCCTCTCTCCCCCCAGCATAGAGTTTCTAACCAAGACCTTTCAGTTATAACCCAACATGTACAGTCACAAAGATATGAGTTAGACTAAGTCCTCCATGGAAAGAGCACAGTCTCCCTACATGTTCTTTCAGTGCTGTGCACACAGGCAGCTATTTGAGTGTCAGTTTGCATTCAGATTTTAAAAACAAAAAGCAAAACACACTCCTAACAAGTGAAAAGCCAGTCATGGACTGTAGCAGCTATTTTTTTGAATTTTGAAGTTGCTCACAATTTACTCACCGTTACTCAGACTCAGAGAGATCTGGTCTACAGTACCATTTAAACTAGGCTAGAAAATCATGTATAGACACATACCGTTGCTAGATAACTGTCGAGTTAACAAGGCTGCAGGGTGCCATAAACGTTGTGCTGTTATCAATGAATGATCCCAGATCGATGAGAAAAGCGCAATTGCAGTAAGGACATAGAAGCATAATTAAACAGTGGTATACACCTAGAGGAAAGAGAGAAAGCCAGGACCTACTAGGAACAGAATAATCTCCTCTTGCAGTTCTCCCAACAAGCTGAATGGTCACCATATTGCTATTCACCCACCCCTTTTTTTGCTAGGCAGATGAGTCAATCCAATAAGACTTTCTGGGCAGGACAGCTCTATAAGTGTCGCTGTGCTCCTCTGTCATATACACAGTACCTGACCTCTAGGATTCCACTGGAACTACGAAGGCACCACTCATCTGGGGGCTGAGGTAGTCTAACCCAGCAGATCCTAAGCGTTTAGAGACAGATATTCAGAGGTGATGAGAACTTTCAGCTAACCTTAAGCTCAGCTGGATTTATACATATACTTGCTTAAAATAAAAATATTCAGGTTTATGTTGGCTGACTCATCGGAGTTCTTCCAAGGCATCAGGAGCACATATTGCAAGGGTCACCGCTACACTTTTAAGACCCTCAATAGGAGGGGACTATGGCCCTGCCCCTTTACGGGAGTGCAGTGTCACTAGCTGGCTCCACTCTCCCAGTCCTAGTACGGAGCAAACACGTTGTGCTCCTTACTCTTCCCCTTGCATATCCATGTAGGGACAACCATAGTCTGGCCCATAATGTATAATTTATAAATAACTTTGGGGACGTGTCTGTTATTTAGATGGCACATCCTATAAGAAACCTTCTCTTATTAGCCATTCTTATTCATTATCTGCAGCAGAAAGAACCTGAGTTCCATATCTGACTGCTAAAGGAACTGGGTAGTTAAAGCAGAGGACTGAATCAGGAAACTTAGGTTCTCTTCTCAGCTCTGCCTTAAGCTTTGTAGGTCTGTCTAGCTAGTCTGTATTAGAAGATATTTGCCAGTATACAAGTTCAAGTTCTGCTCTCACTAATGCCAGAGGAAAGCCATTAAAAAGTTTTCAGCAGCATAAAGAGGAGCAGGAGTTTAACTAGCATAACACAAGCCAACCAACTACAGCAGCCCTGGTCAAATCCAAGGGAAACTTAAATTGATTCTTTCCAGTATGATCTTCCAATCATATTTTGTCTATTCACAACAAATGAATAATCTTAGTAAAAACCTCAGACCTTGTCTACTTTGTTCTGTACGGTTCACTGAACTTCCTAACACAGAAGAGCTTTGGTTGGCTCACTAAATTTCTTCCTTCCTCCCTCTATAAGCAGCAGTCACTACTGAACTTAATCCTCAACCCAGGCATAGCTAGCTATCTTCTCAGTTAGTAAAGGCATATCACATGCAGCTCAATACAGTGCACAAAAGAGTAAATTTCAATCCTTAAATCATGGGCCAGGGTGGGCGTGTGTCGGATAGTTAAGTGTGAAGCTTTGTACTACAGGATAAATGCCCTGATACATTAGTGTGGAACAGTGGTGACATCCAGTGGCCAGTTAGATTATTAACACTTAAGTGTTTTTATTATTATTTACTTTATTTATTCAAAGCCATGTTGTCTAAGGATTCTATTCAGATCTAAATTCATTTCATAAAGTTATGAGCCCTAAATGCAATGGGGTTCTCTCAGCTGGTCTCCCACAAAGCCTTCTACATAACCCTTTGTTAAAAGCACTCCACACCACTTTACACACCCCACATTCCTGTTAACTTTTCCTTTAATTCTCTTTCAGCTAGAATCCATGTATACTAGAAGGCCCACATAAAGAGGCTGGCCTGCTGTTATGACATAGTGCTCAACTGTGACAGGCATGCATCCAAGACAAAAGGGACATTATTTTTCTTTGATTGTTTAGATTTATAACATCTTTAGAAAGCCCCTATCCTCAGCTCTAGGCACTCTTGTGAACATTAAAAATGCAAGCAAATTAAAAATAAAGCCAGCCAGTACTTCCCATCCATAAGCCCAAAATAACTAGCCACAGTACAACTCAAGGCCAACAAATCTTCCCCATCTGAAAACAATAATAGTCCTTTTCATTCCCCTCCCTCCAAAAGACTATTTCAGACCAAGGTTGGGCAAGTTTCAAAGCAGAGAGAATCCCATGACAGCAGCTCCCCCTGTTTTCATACTCAGGGGTCTGACTCCAGCTCAAGCACCTTAACGGATTTCAGTTTTGGCAGCAGGACACAAGGAGAAGGTGGTCTCTCAAACAGAGAGTTTACAAGCCAGTTACAATTCTCCAGGTCAAGATCAACACCTTACAATGAGAACTGATTGAAAAATGTGGGAAAACTTTAATGAAAAAATGTTGGATTTTGTGTGTGCAATTTGTCTAAATTTTGACTTTGAGAACTGTTGGCCTCTTTATATACCAATACACAGCCAAAAAAATTCATTAAATTTCCTCCCCCCCAAAAAAAAGAAATTGAAAAGCTGTATTTAAAATACACTAGGAAACCAACTGGCTGCCAGCGTAGGTCATGGAGCATTGGCGTCCTATGCCCCTACCAAGAGGCACTGCTTAATAGGCTGGCAGCTGCATTTCTACTGTACTTTCTGAGCGGATTTAAGGTGTAGTGCCGTGTAGACTGCAATGCAATAGTCTATCTTGTCAAGAGCGCATGGCAGCAGTCTAATCTCCTCAAATAATGGTGTATTGAGCAAAAACTAGTAACCATTTCTTGAAGAAAAGCCAACATCCAGTCCTCCCATAGGAGGGTTCATGGTCTCCACTAGCAATGGACCCCATTTCTTCACCAGCCAGGAAGGACACTTGTCCAAAGGACAAAACATAGGATAAAACATCTCAGATAGTATTACCTGCCTAAACTCAGCCAAGAAGATTGAAGAGGGCAATATTAGGTCTTCTCAAATGTCTGTCTGTGTCAAGGAACAGAGACAATCTGCTCAGTTTTACCTACAAAACAATCTGAAATCTCATCACAACAGAAGAGATGAATATCAATTACCAAATCAAGGCAGTTTAGATTAACCAAGCTGTTCACTGTGAACAACAAATCCACTGATTGAGATTTTGTGGCTGTTAAGATAGAAGCAAAGAACCTCTTCTTTGCCATCCATCCAATGATGATGCAGGAACTTCAAAGCCATTATGATATAAATGAGATCAGCTTCAGCCTGAGACTGTCACCTTTACTCTGACCAGCTTCGCTCATGCTTCATCCAGCACAGGTCATCTGTAAATCAAAGCATCATAAATTCAAGTGCCTTGTGATGTTACCCCATAAAATGAGTTTTGGGGCACTGCTACACTAATCTGCCTTAATCTGTTCTTCCTGAGGTAAGAATTCCCAGGGTTGCTAAAGAAGCATTCTAAAGGACAGATATATAACCTACTGATAAAGTAATTGACATAGGCAGTTATCTTTCCAAAACAAAAGTATTATCTTTTCATTAAAGTAATAATCCCTAATACAGTGTATCCTAAAAATCCTAAACAATGCACAAAATCCCTGAGACACCAATCCATTATTGCAAGTTAAAGGGCACTTAAACTACAATAGCATATAGTACAAATGATACTAAGCAAAGCAATTTGTTGCAAGTGGCCAGTTTGCAACAAAATTACTGACAGGAGATCTTAAATTGCTTTAAAGTGTACCTAAGTAAGTAAAACACACATACGCATCTCAAGCACGCACATATTAAATACTATAAAACAACCCTAAACTAATATCAAAACTATAATTAAAAGAATGTTAAGCTTACGCTATAAATCCATTGCTGCTTGCTTTTAAAAAAATCAAATCACTACTGCTGTTGTTCAGCTCCTAGTCAATCAGTTTTGCTCCACTCCAGCTTTCTTTTCTCTCTCTCTCTGCATCAGTTTGTCTTTAGCTTCTCTTACTAGCTTCCCAGCTCCTTCTGCACAGCCCTCCCCTTCTCAGATGCACTTTACTAGCAGGTGGCCTTTTATGCACTGTTCTAGCTCTTTCTTTATATAACTCACAGGCTCTAACTTTTCAAAGCGGGGGGAGGGGGGAGCCAACCCCTGGCCTGGCCCCCACTCCACCCCTTCTTCCAGGCCCCACCTCTTCCCACCCAGTTCCATCCCCTCCCCCAGACTCCTGCACAACACCAAGTGAAACAGCTGTTTGTGGCAAATGGGAGGCGCTGGGAGGGAGGAGGAGGTGCTGACCGGTGGGGCCCACCGGGGCAGGTGGGAGGGACTGTGGGGGAGGAGCTGATAGACGGGGCTGCCAGTGGGTGCTCCAGCCCCAGAATCAGCACCTATGATATAGCTTTCTATTCTTAGCTACAGTTACCACACTCACATGTTGAGCCTTGACCATTACCTCAGAATTCTGATTGACAGCTCTGACCTTTAAAACCAGTTGTGACTGGTATGAGTAGGTTCTGACCCCCTAGAGGCCTAACTGACTGACCTCTCTCTCTCACCCTTCCCTTTACTGCACATGCTCAGTAGTACTATACCAGGGGTTCTCAAACTGCAGGGCAGGAGCCCTCAGGGGGTTGCAAGGTTATTAGGAGGGGGGGTCGTAAGTTGTCAGCCTCCACCCCAAACCTTGCTTTGCCTCCAGCATTTATAATGGTGTTAAATATATAAAGAAGTGTTTTTAATGTATTCAGGGGGATCACACTCAGGGGCTTGCTATGTGAAAGGGGGCACCAGTACAAAAGTTTGAGAACCACTGTACTATACTATTGGCTGTCAGGTCTTTGCTGGGCATGATTTTGCACCTGTTCACTAGTTGCCAATCTTCAACCTGCTCATTGATGTCCTTTACTTCAGAGCTGTGATGCTGCCTAGCCACACCCACATACACTTGGCTCTTTGTCAGGGCACCTCTTTTTTTTTTTTTTTTTTTGGGTAAATCCTAAATTCTTACTCAGCATGCTCTGAGTCTGTAGCATCATCTCAGAGTGGAGTGCTGTCAAGGTTCCTTCCCCACTCTGAACTCTAGGGTACAGATGTGGGGACCTGCATGAAAGACCCCCTAAGTTTATTCTTACCAGCTTAGGTTAAAAACTTCCCCAAGGTACAAACTTTGCCTTGTCCTTGAACCGTATGTTGCCACCACCAAGCGTCTTACACAAAGACCAGGGAAAGAGACCACTTGGAGACATCTTCCCCCAAAATATCTCCCCAAGCCCTACACCCCTTTTCCTGGGGAAAGCTTGATAAGAATCCTCACCAACTGGTACAGATGAACACAGACCCAAACCCTTGGATCTTAAGAACAATGAAAAATCAATCAGGTTCTTAAAAAAAGAATTTTAATTAAAGAAAATGTAAAAGAATCACCTCTGTAAAATCAGGATGGTAAATACCTTACAGGGTAATCAGATTCAAAACACAGAGAATCCCTCTAGGCAAAACCTTAAGTTACAAAAAGACACAAAAGCAGGAATATACATTCCATTCAGCACAGCTTATTTTACCAGCCATTAAACAAAAGGAAATCTAACGGCATTTCTAGCTAGATTACTTACTAACTAACAGGGGTTGTGAGGCTGCATTCCTGATCTGTTCCCAGCAAAAGCATCACACAGACAGACTCTTTGTTCCCCCACCCCCTCCAGATTTGAAAGTATCTTGTCCTCTCATTGGTCATTTTGGGTCAGGTGCCAGCTAGGTTACCTTAGCTTCTTAATCCTTTACAAGTGAAAGGGTTTTGCCTCTGGCCAGGAGGGATTTTATAGCACTGTATACAGAAAGGTGGTTACCCTTTCATTTATATTTATGGTAAGTGCTTTGCTATTCAGAATAGAGATCAGAAATACAAAATTGAGGCTAGAGGATTTTCTCTGGTAATAGTAAGGGCAATTTGGGAAAGAAAATGCTTAAGGGCCACCCTTCCAATGGCTCAGGATAAAAGTTTATGATTGCATCCTATTAAACCCTTGAAAGAGTGGTCTGTCATAGCAAGAATACCTTCCTTCAGGCCTCCAGGATCCATTAGCCTTTGAGAGAGCTCCAGCAAAATGGATTCTTGGTGCTGACTGAAGGGTGTTCCCCAACCTGAGAACACAGAAGATAATGGTGGGTGTATGTTATTAGCTAATATACAAGTGTCTGTGTCTAGCCTCTAATCTGAGCCCAAACACCAGATCAGTGGTTCAGGAGCCAAATTACCCATAAGAGCCACAGTAGTGTGAATGCATTGTTACTATAGTGCTATATATTCAGTATGATAGGGGAAATATTTAATTTTTATATATACATATGTTATTCTCACAGCAAAATGATTGACCAATTATTATTTTATCAACTACAATTGGCTAATAACATAGTAAAAGCATCCTGACTGGTTAATAACTTATACTGGTTAATAATTAAATCACACAATATTTTAATATGTACTGCAAAGAGCCACACGAGACACAATAAAAAGCAGCTTGTGAGCCTTAGTCTGAGTATCACTGAACTAGATCAAGAGCGTGACTAGCTGTGTGAGTTAAATCAGAAACCACCCAGGATAGTCTGTGTTTTTCATGGTGGCCATAGAAGCCTGAGTGAATTCTAAGGATGTGTCATCCACACAGATGTTAAAATCATTGAATACTATCAGTGTCTTTAATGCCACCATGCAGGTAATATTATTGATCACACAGGACATTTGCAGTGAAGTGAGGAAATGAGTACATTAAAACTAGTCCCATTTTGACATAGTCTTGGGACTCACATACAAGCTAAACTATATTTGATCTAATTTTGGGGAAGGAAGCTTCCACCATTTGAGGCTGCATGCAAACAGCACAACCACATCAGCTCCTCAGAAATATCCTTTTAGCTTCATACTGCACTGACTATCCAGTTCTGACATGGACAGCAGGGGAGGATTCTGCAAGGCAGAGCAACAAAAAAAAACCAACTCATCACCTTTAGAAGGAAACATACATCTGCCAGGGCAATCACTAATAATATTTTCCAGTTTGGGGTTCTTGCTAATAACCAGATTGTGACAGAGTGTGAGTAGCGTATGGCTGATTCATCACTCTGTACTCTTGGGAAGTGTCCCCACATGGGGTAAATTGACAAGGTAACAGTTTAAGTACTAAATGATTAATTAATTAGCTGGTTGAGTCAGGTCTTCAGCTGGAAACAGTTAAAGGAGAGGCAGGAAAAAACTGTAGGGAGACAGAAGGCCCAAAGAATTCCAAGAGCAAAGCTTCCCCTCCCACTGTCCCAAATATGCCTTGGTGGTAGGTAAAGGCTTGGGGAGAAAAGCCTTATGCTGTGAGAAACAAACACTTGTAGAGCATGTAATAAATACAGCACATGGCATTGAACTGGTCCTTGGGGTGGGTGAGGACTGTTTGCAGCAAGGAATCCAGGGTGAGGAAACCCTACCCTGCGACCAAGGTTTTTTCAGCCTACACAGGCTGACTTCACCTAGGAGAACGGTGATGGCTGACCACCACCCTGCCCACCCCTACACCTTCCCTGCAGCATTTTCACTGTATAGTTCCATGGAAAGATAAAACCAAAACAATATAGAGAAAGAAGACAAGATGCAAATAAACTTAAATGCAGTCAGTGCAACCACTTAATTATGTGCCTCCCACCTCATATCTCTGCTGTTTTTCCTCTCCAGGAGTGTAGGATTCTATACTTAATTAGTTCAAAATCTCCACTCCTAGCCTCCAGCTCCAATTACTCTAATCTGATTGCTCCTGTTTTCTTGTGCATTTGCTACCCCTTCAGTCTGACAGTGCCTCTGGTCTGGCTACTCAACTAAATCAAAGAATAAATGTAATAATATACAGGATGTGGGCTTGATTGCCAGGAACTGGCCAAGCAGAGTTGGCCAGCCCCTAGGGCAACAGAGAGTAGTTCCCCTTACAACAGCCTTCCTTTGCTTTCTCTTTATAGGACCCCTCATTAGGAAGAAAGTGAGGCTGCCTGTAGTGAATCAGGCTCCCCTAGAATGCAGCTGTCCCCTCTCAGTTCTCCTAAGGTGAGAGAGAAAAACTTCTGGAGTCTAGTTTCTCCTGGTATATTCCTGTCGAACATTCTAAATCAGTGTCGCTTTCTGTTATTAGGAAGACACGAACAGTAGAAAGTTATGACCATGGGAGCCCTCTTTCTCTACTGACCATGATTTAGTTGATCAAAAAGCCTCTGGGAAGCCTAACAAAGATTCAGACTGCCAGGAAGCATCACCGTCTTAAGCCTGACTCCATCACTATGGGAGAAGAAACTGCAGGGAGCTCCTAGACTGACTGACTGATCTGCATATGATCCATAGACCACAGGCTGAAAACCACTGTTCTAGCATTTTCTTGTCTCTTGCTCTGCGGGCAGAACAGTTTCTCTTTCTGGTTATACCAGTGATTACATCCCAGAGGGAACTGATGTTTTACTACCATCCCATGCAGTAGGTAGTGCAGCTTTGAGAACCATTGCACAATATGAATTTCCCCAACACAGTGCCTGGAAACAAAATAAAGAAACACCTGTTTTAAATAACACTGGGCTAATCCACTATTAAAATTCATAAATTGTCCTCCAGCAGAGGTTTTCATTGTTTATAGGTGTTGAGCTGCCATAGTATCTTCAGTGAAGGAGATCATCTGAAGTCAAGGTGGCTTAATAAACAACTCCAGAAGGATTTTGCAGAGCACATGTCTCAGACAAAGCTTGAATAAGCTGTTTACAATAAGGACCAAAGACTGGAAATTCTGGCAGAGCCAGGCAAGGGGGCAATTCCCCCAGAAGAGTTTTGTGATTTTTTAGAATAGAGTAATCTGGTACACAGATGGATGAGAGAATAAACAGTTTTTAGAGAGGAAAATGATAGCACTGGATTCTGAAACTAAACACAGCAGGCAGGAAGATTCTGGATGGATATTAAAAAAACTGTCCCAGGGTTATGTTATTTTCTAAAGCTGATATTCTTAAACCCTCACAGAAGGAAGTGTAACTGTTATCATTATTTCAAAATTAAGTGCCTGATCTCCTGGTTATAATGCAAGTATTAACCATCCTCAAGACTTAATTTGGCACATTACTAACTAGTTACCCTTCTGTTATGTAGGCAGAGGCCTAGGATTGTATGAAATGCCATTACTCATCTACTGGAAACTGTTTGCTACAATCCTAGAAAGAAGAAGACTCGATCAGCTGATGGGGCACTATTATAGAAATTATTGCTGTTTCTATAAGAGACTTTATAACTGTGTGTGAGCACATGTATTCCATTGCCACCACATTCCAAATTGTTGCAGATCACTGACACCCCATGGAAAACTTTGAAAAAAATTCTATTTCATAATAATTCCACTTATACATCATCTATATTCTATATTGCCCATCCTTCTTTCTTTACTACTCATGGCATCTGATTAAACCACGATTTCTGTTTCTCAGGAGTTCATCACCTACTTATTCTTCACCTAAAAGCATAATCCTTTGTGATACCACAGTTACTTCAACATAAACCAGCTGTGATGTGTCAAGCAGAGAATTAGGATTTCACATGAGGAACAGCATGAGATATTTATTCTTACTCTTCTTAATACTGTACTAAAACATGGGAGGAAAACAGTGGCTCAGGGGATAGGTAACTGGCTATTGAGTCTTTCACCTTTGAATCAACTCTGCTCCAGGATGTTAGTAATCAAAGGTTACTGCTATCCAATGGCTCTTTATTAGTCTTATGGATAATGAGTTGATCCATTTGTTAAGCCTGATCCACTGAATGGGAGTTAGGTCAGAGTTGGACCTCTAATGAGCAAAATAATGCACCACAATAGGCATCCTCACTAGAAAGGCCAAAGACTGATTGGGTATTAAAAGTAAACTGCTTTCTCAGTGCTAGATCTAGTCCCCTCCAGGTCAGGGTTAAGCCAGATCTCTGTAGGACAGCTTGCATTGCTCGTGCCTGTGTTAAACCTATTCTGTACACAGAGGAATCCAACCTCCAATGCTATCTTTTAGGGGCCTTTTGATAACATTAAATTCACAAAGGAAAGAAAGGAAATATAACATATATTGTGCAAGAAAAAAATGTTTTTAATAATTTATGTGAGTCATCTGCAGCCAGACTGTACAAAAATTGATGCACACTGAAAGGATTGAATGATCAGCCCCGGATATGCTGATTTTTAGTAGGAGCTGGATGTTTCTTGGGAATGTGTACTGTTCATTTAATAAACAAAACATGTCACCGGCATTCTTACTAACCAGCTCTAAATGGGTATGTGGATGCTTCTAAAACAAACAAATTAACAAAAAGCAGTTCAATTCTCTTGCAGCCTTTGCAACTGAATGATTCACAGTACATATGAATCTCACAGCTAAAACCTTTGACAGTGCGCCTTTCAGTGATCAAAAGCAATGTGTTTCTCTCCCATTTGTGACTGCCTGATTAAAGCCTCTAAATATTTTGTGTCATTTACAGTGCACCTTCTGACCAAACTACTAGGTCACAAACAACTGACCTATAATTCCAAATCCATTCAACACTTCTGTCATTGCTGAAGAGTTAAACAATGTATACAAAGCACTGATACTGGCTGTCTCCCTTTAAATCTCTCCTCATAATCCCCATTTTCCACAGTCACTCCAACAGTATTCCACTATGTTGTGCTAAACTTCTCAACTAACCATATAAAGCAATTAGAGGAAGAAAATAGACTATGATTAATTTCATAAAAAAAAAGCAACTGCATAAGCATAGGCTATGTCATGACACCAGTTTTTTACTGATTTCAGTAGGAATTCTGTTTAAAAACTGACAGTACAAAACCACATTAATTTCAGTGTAGAGTTCTGATTGAAAATCTATAGTAATATAAGCCCCCTTGTTTTGTGTATTCTGCCCTCCTTTCTTCCCCTTGCCTGATGTAATCTCCCCTGCAATCAAAGTTAGCCTTTACTTAGGGCTTGGTCATGCAAGCCCTTATTTACAGGAATAGTCCACTAAAGTCAATAGAATTACTTATGTGAGTAAGGACAATTCAGCTGAGTAAGAATCGCTGGATGGTTTCCTAAGGAGCCAGTCCTGCCAATGTAGATGAATCACTTTACTGATGTTAATGGTCTCATTCATTGATTTCAGTTAGATTATTTGTGTAAGTAAAATCACTCACATATATAAGGAATTGCAGAATGAGCCCTAGGACTGTAAGCCCCTTGGGCAACCACCATGCGCTCATTCTTGCAAACTCTCATACATGTGCAAAGTTCCATTGACTGAAGTTGGGCTACGTGTATAAGTAAGAACTATTCAGAAGAGTAAGGGTGTGAACCATGCACACATAAGGAACAATACAAACTATTAACAACCTCTAATACCTTATAAAAATATTTCATATTTTTAGACAACTGAAGCCTGCCATATAAAGACACAGAGAGACTATGATTAAAAAAATCTTTCTCAGCCCATTCAGAAAGGAGTAATAAAAGGTGTAATTTTTTCCCTTTGTACCTCACCTTTAATGAGTATTTTGAGGGCTTAAAACTGTGGTTTGTGATCAAATTATAAAGAGTACCATTTTGATTACTCTGATCACTGTTTTTAATCTCTGAACATTTTCTCCTCTTTTGTACTATTCAATGGCTGTTTTCAGCTGCTGGTCTCAAGCCAACAATGAGGGGAAATATTATTGTCAAGATCTAAGGATTATGCATCTGGAGTACATTGGAAATCTAGAACATGCACTTTGGAAATCAGCAAACCTTGTGATCTGTATAAAATGTACCAGTTTTTACAAGGGACAATAAGATGAATTTATTCTCTACATTTTTCTGAATTTGCTTTGATATTTACTGTTCCACCCATACACTGAACAAACAGGCTTCTGAGGCCCCATAGGTAAACACTGGATTTAACTAGATGCATCAGGTATGTTTTCTGTCTGGTATGGGTTTGAATACATTGTTTATTTTAGATCAGATTTAATTAATAATGTGTGGATTGTTATTAATTATATTATTATTTATTATTATATCTGAGGATTTCAAACTGTTTTACAAACAGGAATTGATTGACACTTCCCAACATCCCTGTGAAAGGAAGGAAGTATCATTATCTCCATTTTGCAGATGAGGACACTAGCTGAGGCAGGGAGAGATTGGGGCAGAACATGATGTCAATGGAAAGACTCTGGTTAGCTTCACTGGGGGTGTGAATTAGGCCCCAGGTCTCCTGCCTCTCGATGCTATGACTTAGCCACAAGAGCTTCTCCTCTTAGTTTTCTCTTCTTTCCCTCTCTGTATCCTCCCCTGCTGTGAAAAACGCACCGTGACAGTCCTGAGAGCACATGCGTGCAACGTCCAGAATAGGTCCCGCTTACCTTAGACCAGGGCATTTCTGTGAGCTGCAGGTAGAGACGGAAGCTGCTAGCTCTGCCCTGAAAGGAAGCAAGCGCTCAGCAGCCAAACAGAGGCTTTTAAACTCCTTGTTCAAAGCAAACACGTCGGGCACAGGGCCTGGGACAGTGAGGGCTCTGCAGCATTAGGAGCCTTGTCGTCCATGTAGGGGCATTGAGGAGTCTGACTCAGCATCTAGGAGGGAAATCAGAGCAGGCGTTTGAAGAAACCGGAGTTAAACTCTAACCTAGAGCTCTTGGAAAGTTCGTTTGTTCTCTGGATACTGGTAGCAGCCTGCAGCCCCTTCCCCCGCCCCTTTTCCTCTCCTCGCGTCCTCACAAGCCCTTCGTACCAGAGCCTCGCCCGGGGTGGAGTTTGCAGAGGATGGAGACACGCGGTTACCGAGCTGCTGGTACAGGTACTGGGGGATCCGGGAGGATGAGAGGCAGTGCTCTAGGTCCAACCGGGCGGGGACCCTCTGCGATGGGCACTGAGGGAGAGGGGGAGCTATTGCTAGAATGATGCACAGCTTGGCTCCTACCCTCTCCCTCTCCAGGTGGATGCCTCTGGCAGGCACGGGAGACGGAGAGCAAAGACACAGGGATGCAGGTTAGTGACATGACCTGTAACAAGTGCAATGGCAGATGAGTAAACAAGGGCGATCTATGGCAAACAAACCGCTCAGAGAGCCCAATACTGATCTCATTGATCCCACTCTCCCTCCGATTTACTCCGCCTTTACACCAATGGCAATGCAAGCAGAATGTGTCCCAGGAGTGGTGAAGACCAGGGGAGCATGGATCTTGGAGCATCCTAGGGGCGAAGAGGGACTGGAGATAATGAGTCTCTTGCAAAAGAGGATCCTTGAGAAAAACAGAAAGTTAAAATGTAAAGAAATCAGTGTCACGCTAAGAAATCTCCCTTACCTCGAGGTTGCTTCCTAAAGATGGATACAGATGAAGTTAATGCATTTGGGCAGAGGAAACAACATGCAAGGCACTGGTACTTCAACAGAAACAAGTCCAGCCCCCGACCTAGATATTGTCAGAGCCGCCCGGACAGTGCCGATGGGAGCTTCAGCTTTGAGTAATTGCGATTGTTTTCCCCAGTACTTTATATTTAAAACTCTCGGAAGGTCAAAACAGCATCACTGCATAGGAGGGATCATAAACTCGGCCTGAATAGCAAGGAGAATAAGCAAAAGTATAAAGACACAAATTCCTTTTTAACACCACCCCCCCTTCCCACAGCTAGAGTTGCCACTCCTCCAGGATTACCTTGGAGTCTCCGGGAATTAGAGATCAATCTTTAATTCGAGATTATGTCATGTGATGCAACCGCCAGGAATACGTTGACCACACTTGGCAACCCTACACAGCACACTCACCCACCCACCCCTCCGGGACAGCTGGCCTCGTGTAGGAAGAAAATGGATCTGATCTTCTGAGGGTGGGGGAGGAGTTTGGGGGAGCTGAAGAAACTGCTCCCTGTTGCCCCCCCCCCCACAACCTTTAGATTCAGCCTTAACTTGTTGACCAGTTTAAAACTCCGCAAAGAAAGCAATTAACCGGGTTTTATTCCATTCTTACATTATTAAAAATCAATTAACGCATAAATTTTGCCGACGAAGTAGCTGCCTTTCTTCTCAGCTTGTCTTAAAATAGAGGACATTAGTACTGAAAAGAGTGGGTTTAACATGAAATGCACGCTTATTAGACTTCCAGAGGCAATCGCTTCTACCACAAACGCAGCTGAGCTACGTGCGTGTTTTACAAGGTCGGATCGCTACAGGGATTAATTTGCATTTATAAGTTCCTCTAGGAAACAATTTTCTGACAAGTAGCATTGTATTGATCCACAATTGATTGTATTTAGCTATTAATAAAGTCAGAGGGGGAAATACAATATTTCAGCTATATCACTTTGCTTGTGCTTTTACAGTGAAGCTCTGTATCTGTATAGAACCGGGGGACTAACTGAGATCTCCTCATGAAATGAAAAGGAGGACTTGTGGCACCTTAGAGACTAACAAATTTATTTGAGCAAAAGCTTTCATGAGCTACAGCTCACTTCATCCGATGCATTCAATGGAAAATACAGTGGGGAGATTTATATACACAGAGAACATGAAACAAGGGGTGTCACCATACACACTGTAAGGAGAGTGATCAGGTAAGGTGAGCTATTATCAGCAGGAAAGCGGGGAAAAAACCTTTTATAGTGATGATCAAGGTGGACCGTTTCCAGCAGTTGACAAGAATGTCTGAGGAACGGGGGGAGGGAAATAAACATGGGGAAATACTTTTACTTTGTGTAATGAGATAATATTTTTCGTACCACCAACTTGTTTTCCGTTACACTGTTGATGCAACAATTTGGTTCAGTGACCCAATTATGTCTTTCCTCAGAGGAACTTCAGGCAGTGAGTTCTAGCACAGTTTTGTGGCTTTTAATTACCATTTTGTAAATTGTTCTTTTGGGTGTTTGGAGAGACTGGCGCCTCGGTACCAATAGACTGTATGTCTATCTACTCTACCTGAACGCAGAGACAGTATTTTCCCCGCTAGGTGGCGGTACAAGGCAATATCATAAATTTAACTTGGGTATCCATAAAACGTGTTTTCCTTCCTCCCAGTCTGTACTTCCCATTTTAAGAAAGAAGAGAATCAAACCGGGCTTTTAAAAATGTATGTTGTAAACAATCGTTAAGAAATAAAAAGTTATCCTGAGACAGCAACAAAACATGAACATGCAATTCATTTAATACCGGTGCCGTATATTGTTCAATGGGAAGTGCCCTAAAGAATTTGGAATGGAATCTAATTGTTAAGGATACGAATTATGAAGCTCAGTTCCGTTAAGAAAATATTGTACATCTTTAGTTTTTCATCTTTCTAATTCGATCTAATAACTGTAACAATATGCACATAAAAATAGAAATGATTAAGGTAACCAAGGATGTTCCCGAATTGACATAGTAATAAATATAATAATTTGTATGTTATATAGAGTCTTTCATTCAAGATTCTCAAAGAACTTTATGTAATCCAAACATTCGTTAACTGGGACTCAGGGCTACACTCACCCCTGCTTGAGGTGCAGATTATTGACAGGTCTAGGTCCATGCAGATATTAAAAATGAATACCGTTTGACACCTATATAGCAGTTTTTACTCCCCAGATCTCAAATCACTTTACAAACAGGGATGAGGGTCCTTATCCCCATTTTACAGATGGAGAAATCAAGGCACAGAGAAGTTGAGTGACTCGTCCAGGGTCACAAAGCGACTCAATGGTAACCTTAGGTATAGCACCCAAGTCACTTGTCTCCCATTCTTCTGCCCTCTTGTCACTGAATTACATCTATCTGTCTATTTAGATTCTTGAACGGAACCCATCACCTTGTATCTGAGGGACACGCTTTAAGTGCGAACTGTATAATATTCTGGCTGTATATCATCATCATTCCAGTAATAGCACCCACCGCTCCACTCTAAACTCAGCTCTCATGAAAAGGATGTGTTTAAGCGGGAAACCAGAACAAATGAGAGTTTGCGGAGACTCCAGGGGTTTCTTGCCTCCGTGATAACTATATCAACAAATATACCTAGGGCTTCACCAGGGACATAACCAGTTCTGGCTAAAGTAGAATATGACTAGGCTACAGTAACATCTGATTAGACTAGAATCTTGCTGGGCTAGGATCTGGCCGTGGATCTCACGGGGCTCAGATCTAACTGCTCCATCTTCCCCCTAGTTTGCCGTATTTATACATACTGCTGCAGTGTGAATACTAAAATGGCAATACTCTGTTTTGTGTAAACCCCCCTGTAGGCTGGTTCCCTTTTGTATGTGTTCCCCCTCCCCGCACGCACCCCTCCCTTTCCGCGCACGTGTCACATGTGAGGCGCCTCCTGTGTCCTGGGGTTCTATGGAACCCGAGGGGATACAATGTGATTGCGCACTTGATTGGCTGTTGCTAGGTGACGTCGCCTTCCCTCACGTGACTGGTGTTAAATGCCCGCCTGGCAGCTTCCACCGCGGCAGACAATCGTAAAGCTGCTGGGGAGCCGAGTGAGCTGCTGCGGCCGCCGCCCGGTGTCTGGGAGAGTGTGTGACCGGGCTATGATGGTGACTCCTCCAGCAACAGAGTGGGACCTCCAGTGATCTGCTCCTCGGGGCTTCCAGCAGCAGCGTCTCTGCTCTCCCTGTACTTGTCCTGAGGGCTGAGGCGCCTTTCTCCCTCGCCCCCTGCTGCTGCGGCTGCCTCCCCCCCCACCCTACATTTGGGGAGGGAGGATCAGGATGACTGGAGTCTTTGACAGTCTAGTCTCAGATATGCATTCAAACCAGATTACCTCCAACAGTTACCACCAGCACAGCAGCCTGCACAAGTCCCAGGAGTCCCCCACCTTACCCGTGTCCACAGCTACCGACAGCAGCTACTACACCAACCAGCAGCAGCAGCACGGAACAGGCGGCGGAGGAGGCGGGTCGCCCTATGCACAGATGGGCTCTTACCAGTATCACGCCAGCGGCATCAATACGGTTCCCTACTCCGCCAAAGCCGGCTACGACCTGGGTTACACTGCCACTTACAGCTCCTATGGACCTTATGGAACCAGGGCTTCCCCGGCTAACAATGAGTCTGGTAGGGCTAAGCCTCTGGGGGGAATAGTTTGGGGTCAGCTGGTGTCAAACAGAGCAGCTCCATCGCCTTAGACAGAGCTTGGTCTGTTTACACCGGACGAGGATTTGGTCCGTTGTTTTTAAATGTGCCCCTCCCTCCCCCTCTCCTTTTTAAGGCAATCAAGCCGCTCTGGCTGCGGATCCCTGGTTTGGCGGGGGATGGGAGCAAGAGGCTAGCAAGGGGATGGACTGGCCACGTTTCTCCCGGTAATTCACGCAGGGCTTATAGGAATAGGCTGCATGGGGAACAGCGTCTTGCAAATCAGCTGCCTTTTGTTGATTCCAGGTTAACTTTTCCTTACAGCATGGCTGGTGAGTGATGGTGGTGATTGTTGTTGTCATTATAGCAGAGAAGGAAGAATGCGAGCCCGAGGTCAGGATAGTAAACGGGAAGCCAAAGAAAGTGCGGAAACCCAGGACAATCTATTCCAGCTTCCAGCTGGCCGCTCTACAGAGGCGTTTCCAGAAGACCCAATACCTGGCACTGCCCGAGCGAGCTGAACTGGCGGCATCCCTAGGCCTCACCCAGACGCAGGTAAGATGCCCCGGTACTTTTCATCCTCAGGGTGAACTCCTGGCCCTGTTGAATTCAGTGGGAGTTTTGCCATTGACTTCAACAGGGCCAGAATTTTTGCCCTTTACGCCTTGCACCCTGCGTCCTGCAGCAAAGGGTCCGTGCCTTTTAGCACTGGCTCAGAGGGGCAGGTGGCATATTCCCTGCTGTGTCTCACCGTGTCTGGTCTGTTTTTCCTGCCCGCTGTTACACATTCAGTAACGGAGAACCCTGTTTGCAGTTCCCACTTTGCGCTCCCGGGATGATGAAATGGGCCGTGGCCCTTACCCCACTCGTGTCCGTGGGAGGGAGGCGCTGGGATTAACAAAACTCTCAGAGAAATGTTATCTGCGCTTCGTCTGCTCTCCGGCATACGGAGGGGTTGAAACAACTGATTGGCCCTTCTTGCTCTCTTTAGCGCCCGTTCCCCACCCCCACTGCCCTCCAGCTCGCCCACCCGCATGCTCTGCCTGGCCCAGCTGAGGATCTTGGAGCAAGCCCTCTGCTCATAATAACCTCTGGCTTGCCATTACCCTGCCCTGCCAGCCCCCCCACACCCAGCACCTCCCCAGCCCAGCCCTCACGCCTGTCTGTCTGTCTCCCTTTGGAAAGGTGAAGATTTGGTTCCAGAACCGCCGGTCCAAGTTCAAGAAGATGTGGAAAAGTGGCGAAATCCCCTCGGAGCAGCATCCTGGAGGCAGCGCCTCTCCCCCCTGCGCTTCGCCTCCGACCTCGGCCCCTACCTGGGACTTTGCTCCACACCAGCGCATGAGCAGCGGAGGAAGCTCGGGATCTAGCCCCAGCGGCGGAGCGGCCGCTTTCCTCGGTAACTACTCCTGGTATCACCAGGCGGCTAACACCGCTTCTCACCTGCAAGCCGCCTCCCCGATCCTGCAGCAAGCGCAGCCCCATCACCATCACCACAGCGCGGCCATCAGTGCAGGGACGATTTTCTAACTCGGCAGAGACTGAGCAAACAAGCCCCGCTGAGCAGAGATCCAGGGGGATCAAACCCAACACACACCCGAGCGGACTGAGGTACAGACACTGGTGCTTTGATGAAGAATTTCTTCGGCATTCAACGCCTCCCTCTCCCTCTGGCACATTAAACAGGCGAATAACTCTTCCCTGCAGACTTTGCTTTGTTCTGATCCGGGCTCGGTTACCTTTGTGTCTCCCTCACCCCGTGTCTTTCTCTATTCCAACTCGCAGACTAGTTCCTGCCTGCGGTTTATGTCCCCCTTCCCGTGTAGTTCACAGCAAATAGAAAATAAAACTTCCCCTTCCCTCCTCTCCTATTTTTCATCAAATCACCAGTGGATAACTTTTGTTAATTTTGTTTTTTAAAAGTTTATAGGTGCCTTTGCGGATGACCTCATTTTGATGTTGAAAAAAGATGAATAATTTTTATATGTAGATTTAAAAAAAAATTCCCGAGTTTAAATTATCTTTTTTAAATGGGTGCAGGACTATCGTTCCCGAGGAAATGTTTGTAAATAAAGCTGTCTGTGCAGATTCTTTTCATGTTTTCTTTGTATAAAAAAAAATTCCATTGGATCAGCCTGTATTTCATTTTTGGTTTTTGTGACCAAAGTGTGGAAACTCCCAGCTCTCTGCGTAGGCGCCACACCTTCCTGCTTATTTTCAGTTTGATACGTTTTCTCTTTGCTGTCAAAATAAGCTACTGATTTCCCCCTCACCGTCGTTGTTTAAACCTTAAAAACAAAAAAAAGGTACTGTTGGTTATTTATTATGGACACAAAATACTCTTAATGTTGCTTTTACAGTACGAGATTATTTAAATAAATTATTTTGTTTTCACTGTACTTGGTCTGTATTTCCTTCGGGATCCAGACTCACACACATTATAGACACCTATTTACACTAGCCCCTGCAGCTCTGCAAACCTACCTAGCACTCCCGTACAGCCCAGCCCTGGAGGAGGGGTCTGTATGTTTCTTACGTGGCTTTCTTTGCCCTCCTTACAACTGTTGCGTTGAGTAATTGACCGCCCCCTCCCCCTTCGCTTCCCTTCCCTTCCCCTCCACAGTCAAATCTCGCCCCTGCCAGTCTGCAGCAGCCATGAATCACTCAGCAAGCCCCTAGCAATGCCAGACTCGGCCCCTCCTCCCAGCACGCTGGCGCCACAGACATTTAGCCCGGGACTGTCTCCTGCCGACTTGCAGCTCCTCCGGGCTCCAGTGTGACACACGGGGCGGCGACACTGGTAACCGATTCCAGCCCTGACCAGTCTGCACTGGGCGCTGCGCCCCTAGACCCAAGAAGCTTTTAAAATTCATTGTTAACTACCTAGTGCCAAGCTCGAGGGCCCTGCAGTGCGCTGGGGCTGGCTGCGAGGCAGAGCTGCCCTAGTTTGCCTGCATGATTGCTGCTAAGGGGAAGGTTGGGATCCTACAACGTTATTGCTGTGCGAAAGCCTGGGCCAGTCGAGGTGTTTTGTGTGTTCCATGGTACCTGATCAGTGACCTCCCTTCAAAGTAGCCCTAAATCCAGCTCCCCACCAGCCAAGGGGGAGCTGTATGGAGCTGTATCAGCCTCTTCCAATCAGGCCCAGTCAGTGCAATGTGCAGGCTGGTTACTTTGCAGGCCGGTAACCAATTCTTTACCAGCCTTCTCTAGTTTGGTTACCAATAAAACAAAGATTTTTTTAAAAAAATAAAACCAACTAGGTAGGCCTTAACTTTGCTCAGTTGCACCAGTGTTCATCTGGAGTAATTTTTATTGAAATCAATGGAGTTACTCCTTTTAAACTGGTCTAATTGATCCCCTCTTTGGCCCTAACTTGTTACCGGGAGCATTGTTTAGTTTCAGCTTCTGGCTGCAGGGCAAGCACAACTAGTTGGTGTCACTTGACTTTACTGTTCAAGAGCCCCTATGTTTGGGTTGTGACTATTGCAGGGGACTGTTTATAGCCCAAAGAGCGCTGTTGGCATTGCAGGGGAAAAGATGGAAATGCTTCTGCTGCCACCAGCTTTTGCAACAGCTTTTATTTTTAGCAAAGCCTAACTGTGGGTCGGAACCACCAGCCAAAGTCCCTGGGAGGGAGTCCCGCTCTAACCAAGATGCACCAGCGTCAGTGCTAACATCTCATGCCTCTGGTGCTGCTTTTTGACACAGGCATTTTCGGGCAGAGAGCAGCTCTGAAAATCATGCTAATCTTTGAGGTAGCCCCCAAAGGGCTGTAACATGAAAGAGCCTTTTGGGCAGGATATGAAGCCATGCACCAAAGAGGCCTGTCCGGAAGCAGGCTTGGGTCCAAATCCAAGGCGGCCTTTTTCTCCGTTGAGCCGCTGTAGATCTTGCTGCTGTTGCTCGGCAAGTGGACCCTTCAGCCCCAACTGGCGCAGGGAGTAGAGGGAAGTGGCTGGTGCTGAGGCCTCTGCTGCAGACGAGATGATTAAGAGGCCTAAACCACAGCGCCTGGGGCAGGGAATGTGCAGCCCCACTTGGAATCACGCAACAGGCCTTGGCATGAGAGCCGGGCGGGCGGGACAGGCGCTGGGTGGGCTGGGTTGGCCCGTAGACGCGGCGGAGTCTTGGAGCCTGGCAGGGCAGATTGCTCCAGGGAGCTACGAACACACTCACCCCGGATGAGACGGAGACAAGGGAGGAGGGAGGGAAAAGAGGAGCGAGTGAGCAGAATGAGAGAAGAAAGGGGAGGAGGGACGGGAAAAAGAAAGGGGGAGTCAGGAGAAGAGCGGAGCGTGGGGGAAGGAGAGAAAGATGGGAGCCGAGGGGGAGAAAGAAAGAGACAGAGGAGAGAAAGGGAGCGGGAGAGCATGGGAGACAGAGAAGGGAGGGGAGGAAGCGAGAGTCTCCATAGCCGCCCCAGGCAAAGCTCTTGGAAACGTTTCTCACAAGTTGCAGCTCTCTCCAAGACACAGGGCCCTGTGATCCGGCCCCTAGCAGACATCCCCTCCCCCGGTGATGAACGGGCCTTCCAAATGTGCTGATGACAAATGGAAATGGGAAACAGTCAACTCCCCTGCATCCACCGGGAAACATCCCGACTTTATCAAACCCATAAATCTTAATTGTAATCCCTCTCGACCTGCACCAGAGCAGTGTCAGGGGAGAGCCAGGCATTGGCAGGTGCTGGGAAGGGCAATCTAGCTAACTAAGAGCCTCTGCCTTAGATAACCACGGCAGGGCCACAGGAGTTTCCAAACTTCCAGACATGATTATTTGTGGTCAGGGGTATACGTTTCATGTTTCGCTTGGAAGCAAACCACTGAAATAAAACCAGGCTTGCGAGGAGCTCGCTTGCGAGGAGCTCTGCAGGCACTTTGGAGGCGAAGGAAGAGTTTCAAATTCAAATACCCTGGAAATGATGGGCATTGAACCTTCCTGGTTTCTTTGCAGTTCAGCAAGGACCGAACAAAAAACAAATCCCTTCCCCCAAACTTTTCAGTGTGATCAGCAGAGACAGAAATGTGGGTTAGATTTGACGGCTTCCTCATTCCACTCAGCCTGGAGGGTAAAAAACTGGGAATATCCCTCTGTGTGTAACCATTTCCGAGCCTCTTTAGCGAGGTTTTGAAGGGACACTTGAGCCGTGTTTGTACAGAAATGGAGGAGCCCTTTTACATTCTGCTTTTGCTTCCTAATGCCTGCTTTGAAATGCACCGTGTGTACAGCGCGCCAGGCGCCAAGAGCTCATTTAAAAGCAGTCCCACCTTTTGTATCTTGATAAATAAAAGACGTCTCTCTTTACACCGCCTTATTTCAGCGGCGGTCATCACATACAATACAGAGAGGGGCTTGCTCCACGAGGTGAAAAGTTCGCCAAGCATTTCCCCGCTCGCTACTCACCCCGCCAGGCTGCAACAGGCCGCTAGGGCCCGGGGTGGATTTACACCTGGAACCAAGAAAGTCATTTGCTAAGCTGGTATTTTGTGTAATGAAGTCCCGACACAGAGCAGCCAGGCAGAGCGTGCACCCGCCGCACCCCGGAACCGCGCGGGGCTCCTGCCGCAGCAGCGAGCGCTGTTAAGGTCTACGGCGCTGGAGATGAAGCTTGTCCCGGTTGATTGGGTGACACTGCGTAACAGCAGGATGTGGGGAGGGAGCAGGGTTCCGACGCCTGGAGGAGCGGGACCTTCTGCATAACAGGGATGTACTTTGTCAGTGATTGCTACATTACAAGATGCTACATTACGCCCTGGGGCTGTCCAAAATATATAGCCGTGTAAGCGCCCCCACTGAGAAATAGGAAAACTAGACGATCGCGCCAGGAAGACAGACAGACCGACTGACTTGTCCTGAGAATCCTTTTCGTTTATTTGATTTCCGTCTAATCCAGATACCACTTGGACTGGCCGCTCCTTGGCATTTCCCAGTGTCTCGTCTTTCAAGCCATTGCTTCCAGTTCCCAAACCAGCCCCCCTCTCAGTCACTCGGGTGCTATTTATTTTGCGTTGGGCTTGCTTTACGCGAGCTCTACACGCACGGAACATTCATTAGCGGGAAGGCGCAAACACATTGCGATACTTTACATTCAGACTCCTCTTTCATTATTGTTCCCCCTCTTCCCGCCTTATCCAGGCTAAATGAGGCGCCCCCAGAGCAGTGAGCCCTGTCCAGCCTGGGTCCCAGCGACATTGAGTTTAGGCTGTGCAAGGGGCCAGCGGCGGGAACACAGAACACTTCCCATGCCCGGAGGAAGAGCTGCGCCCTAGAGCCGCCAAGCATTGGTGGGCAAATCACGTTTGCAGGCGGAATAAAGGGGCCGAGGTGGGGTGGGGGCTGATCTTGGAACGTGCAACCGCTGGGGCGCTTTCAAGGTTAGCCTCCAAAGGTGCGGAGGAAAGTGGGGCTGGAGATTTCAGTTCTCTCCCCCACCCTCTCGCACCTTTAGCAGCAAGCGTGCTCGGATTTGCCTGAACTGCTCCTGTGACTTGCTGCTGAAGGGCTCCTCCCGCCGCGCCCTCTTTCCCTGTGGGGTGGCTGCCACCCTAGGGCTCCTGCAGTGGGTCAGAGCTGTGCAGCAGGCTCGGATCTCCCTGCTGCAGCCCGGGTGGGGAGGGGGATGGGGAGCCGAGCCAGAGAAAGAAGAAGGGTGGGAGGGAATCTGGTGTAATTAACTTCTCCAGCTCAGTTACCAGATTGAGTCCAGGGGGACTCAGCCCGGAATCCAACCTGAGCCAGGGGAATCATCTCCCTGGCAAATTTGCAGGGAGAGGCTGGTGAAATTTTGCCATGGGTAGGCAATTTACTCATTTGCTCCTATTAAGAGAAAAGGCATGAGAAATTGAATTAAAGCATCTCTGGCAAAGGAGTTACTTGAGGCATAAATGTCTCCCCTAAAGCTGTAGCAATCATGTGGCATTAGACACTTCCGGAATCCTATAGCCAACTTGAAAAATCCCAGACCCCCTTTTTCCCTAATTTTTGCTCTGATCTGTAATTTTATCCACATTTGCACTAGTTTGAGCATTCTGGCTCTCCCATCTGAAAGCCTGCAATTACTATATAATTCTTCGCAATTTCACATGTCCTAATATGGACTGTAATTTTTGCGCAAGACAATTTCCTGCTATTTCAAGCATCAACATTGTCAAAGTTGTATGTACATAATAAATGGGAATATCAATGCATAGTTTTTAGCATAACATCTTGACTCCTCGATAATTATATCCGTTCGGAGCCTACGCAGAATTAGCCTGAATTGCATGGTAACTGCTGCTGCTTTAAAATTTTTAAAAATTACTCATAATTTTCCCAAAGATTACCAAGATCTCGAGTGCACAATGTCATCAGCGTAATGAAGAGTAAACATTTATGCTAATAATCTGCAATTTTTTTCATCAGCTATAAAGACAGAGGCTATATAGCAGAAAATTTCAGTCATATTCTGCAAGAGCGGAGCTGCAAAAAAGGCTCTGCTCTCCGAGGCATCTTCATCTCTGGGGGATTTCAATCCACATTTGCACTCTCGGGATATTATTATTGTGCTTGGCTTCTTCTTTTTCTTTTTTTTTCTTCTTCCTCTCCATTCTCTCTCCCACTCTCTTTCTCCTGTAACTTTCATAGCAAAATGCCGCCTTCCATCCTTTGAGTTGTTGTAAAGCACAGAATTGTGTCCAGATTAACTGAAATTGAGACTGAAGGTAAGGGTGGCAACACGGTTTCATTTTTCTGAAGGGTGGATGGATGCGCTGTGTCGATAAGGTTCCCAGCGCGGGGAGTAGGGGGGTGGGGGAGTGATTATATATGCACCAACTAATTCTTCCATCAAAACTTCTTGTCAGTTGTGTCAAGATTATTAAAAGGGGGGAGAAACCTTGATGCTAGATCCCTTAAGATTCATAGTGCAATGGGGGGGGGCGGTAGAGGAATCTAGATGTTGCTGTTCAAGGGGTCTCTGGTGGATGTGTACAGCATATACTGTGTGTGCGGGGCTGCTGGATTTCAGTGTTTGCTTTGGAAAAAATCAGAAATAACAGAACTACAGACAAACGTGCAGCGGTGTGATGATCACAAGCTGCTGACCTGTGCGATCAAATACGATATTTCCTCCCACCTGTTTTAATAAAGAGGCTGCGATGCAGAGTGGGGAAATTTGTTAGGAGGGGGAAACCTCACGCACAAAAGAGGAACCTGGTTTTATTGATTACCGTTTCTTCTTCTAGTTGGTGCTCAGCTGAACAGTTTCCTCTTTGATATGTTTTAGTGAATTTAGGGTGTATTTTCTGGTTTCTGTGATTTTTCGCAAACGTTAAAATTATTCACGGATTAATAAATATCGGGGGTAGCCAAAAGCCAAATCAAACTTTTTCTCTGCTGTGAAACTTGTGAGGGAGCTGCAGGGAAGCCAGCGGACTGTGGAAGGATATTTGATCTGGACAAAATGTGGATTTATTTTTAACACGTGGGGGGAGACATCCGATGTGAACTGGTTTGGACTCTGATTTTTAAAACGTTTCTAGATTCAGAGGCTGTGCGCTGCTCTGCAATTAGACTGACATATGTACAACAGCCATTCAGGGAGTTCTAGAAGACACGCCAGAGGGTTTTTTCTTATTTTTTTGGTAGAAGATATTAAAGAGATATCTGTTGTTTGGCAGTTTTGCTAAGTCTGTCTTCATTACTTCGACATTGTGCATTTGCTAATTTGGAAGCCCCTTCCTATTGACAGTCTGGCTCCATACACCTGCAAGCAATTTGCAGTGCTCCAATATAGGAGAATTGCAGAGATGGCAGCTCGCACCTATTTTATTTTTTTTTCCTTCCCTTTTCTCAATGCACAGCAAATTTGGCTTTCAGTGCGTTATCTCTTTTGTTAATGCAAAAAGATTCCCTGGGCGAAAAAATTGCTCATAATTACCAGAGAGATGGGGAAACTGCATTAGAATAAATAAACCTGAAATTACTGTAATTATGTTGTGTTTGATGGGCTCGGCTTGTAATCAAGAAGAGAATACAGTGAAATGATGCTGACCCTCTTGGGTTTGCAGCTGTACGCACACTTTGGGGTCTTTTTTAGCAGAAAAGAGTCATTTTGATCATCATTAAGCGGTGTGTAGCCTAGTTCAGAAGTGTTTGAAAATGAGGGCTACATTTTTTTCCGACAAGAAAAAAAATGTCCCAAAATTGCATTTTGCCATTTACAGACCCATCCATACGGTTGTGTTTGTAGGGTGACAATTGGTAAAGGTATAATATTCGAAATCAGTATTTAATCATTGTAATGAGGTATTGTTTCAATATAAACACCTTTGGATTATTCATAGTTTAATTAATATCCTCATTATGAAAATCTTCGAATCAGATATTTGATGAACTACTTGTCAGCAACAAGGCAGAATTAATTAGATCTTTATTGAGATTAACATTTTCAAATGTACAATTATAATAGACTCTAACTCAAGACCGCCTAGTTGAGAGAAAACTAATAATTTCTCTATTTGAACGGTTAGCAAGACGTTATTGAATTAGTAGAAGCTAATATATCTTAAAGTGTTCCAATATGCTTGACCACACCGTTCCTGTCCGGTCAAAGGCATTTGGTCTCTGACTGCATTAGGCTGGGGCGTGTGAGATTTGCATTATTATCTGTAAATAATGTAGCCACTGAGTCAGGCAATTATTGTTCAGATAGGGGCTGTTCGTGTTCACATTTTAGCCGGTGGCATTGCAGGAAATACAGAGTGTTTCTTCAGTGTTTCTCCAGGCAGAATCTTTCATTCCCTGTGAACTCAAAATGCAGCGGATCTCCCTTATCTCTCCCCTTTAGTCTCCTGCTCCAATCCTGTGTTTAGCAGTAACTGCACCCCGTGCCTTATCTTTTGAACGTACATTAGACATGACCGCATCATTTGATCACTCATCACCAAGAATTGAAAAATGGGTGCGTGTCACAACAAAATCGATACAATTTATCATTACCTTCCTCCACACAACCTCCCGGGAGGGATTCCCCCCCACTATGGAAACTGCATGCAGATCCCCACATTGCAATCGGAATACAAAGCAGATGCAGCGACTTCCCAGATCAAATCTACCATGTGACGATTCTGCTCTGATTTATAAAGCTTTAACCAAAATTACAGCTGTGGGCATCTGATCTTTGCAAAGCCGCTTTAATAAGTTGGTATATCTGAGCCCAAACATCGGTCTTAATAACTCTTTAAGTGGCCAGATTAGTTTAGTCAGAAAATTAAATTTTGCAAAAAAACCTAGCTACTGTGAGCTACAGAACCAGGTAGCGGGCTCGAGCTCCTTTCCCACCACATCTCCATTGAGTTGATTTGTGACAGGACTCTCCTATTTTATATCTATTTGATAGCCTTATTAGCTTGCAAATTTCCAGCGGCGATTGTTTTGCTTAAGGTTGGGGGGTTTGAGGGCAAACTGTATCCTTCAGAGCATCCCCGTGATTGCTGGCGGCTTGCTCAGAAACATGCTCCTTCATTTCCTGCCCTGACCAAGTGAGTTTTCAGGGACAGCAAATCTCCACGGCCCACACAAGCTGCGTGTCAGAACTGCTCAGATCCAACATGGGGAGGAAGGGAAAATCTCCTCTGCATAATAACGACTTGCCAAATCCTTGTACCGGAGTCCCCACCACCACCACAGACACACATCAACCTGCCCCCGCCGCAGAAAAACGGGAAAGCTGGCAAGGCGCAGTGCAGCTCCACTACCACCGGGAGACATTTTCGGAGCCTGCAAAGCCTGTGGTGCATAATTTGCCGCTGGATAAACTCTGCTTGGGGTCTTCAAAGCTAGGCCTGCCCCCCGCTTTAGTACCAGGGCACCCAAAACTATGGCACCCGCTTGAACAAACGATCCAGCCTCCCGCGCCCACTCCCACACCGGGGGACTACGGGGAATATTTCCCTTTCTCCCCTGCTCAGCCCTTCTTCCTTCTAGCCGGCAGAGGCGGCTCCCACGCCACCCCCCAGCAGCCCCTAGCTTGGCCCTGAAGGGAGGCACCGGGTCCTAGAGCTGGAACTCTCCGTACCAGCTGATGTCCTGGCGCTCCCAGCCTCGCTTTACAACGTGTCGGTCCCGTGAAAGGCGAAAGCAAAGCCCTGGGCCCCAGGCCGCTTGGGACACCGGCTGGCTTCGGGCGCAGCTCGCCCTCTGCCATGCCGGCGCTCCGCTTTTGACGTCTGGTGTAAACGCACCTTGTGTGGTTAGAGAGCAGGGAGCATGTTAGCCTCCTTTTAAAGCCCAGAGGGGGCTGCCACTCAAGGTGCTCGCTCAGACCCCAGCACCCAGCCCAGGCCCCTTTGAACTTGTCAGCCCTCCTTTTTTTTAACCTGAGCTCCGCTTTAACTTTCTTTCCTCCAAACCGCGGCCTTTTCCTGCAGCACCTGCTTCTTCTTCTAACCATTCACTTCAAACACATCATAGCTTCCTCCCCCATTCAGCCTAGGGGAAAAGACTGCGCCCAATCCAAGAGAGGCAAAAAGAGGAAGCCGGGAGCACCTCCGTTTGCAATGAACAGGACAAAGGATGCATCAAAACAGAGACAGGGAGACGATGGGGCAAGAGGGCGGCAGAAATGAGTTAAAGAGGAGCTCCGGGCCGGAGAATTGGGACTAAACACGTAGCCAAAGCTGATGTGAGTAACATTCCCCACTGCGCTCTCGAGGTCTATTTTCTCCCCATCAAAACAACAACAAGCAACCAGTGACTGTGGGCGAGTTGCAATGAAGGGAAGATAAAACCCAAAGGAGTTTGCACGGTGTGAGTTGTCTGTATCATCTCCCACAGACAGGATCGCTTTGAAATCGGAAGGCAGGATATTCTTAATATTGCCTGTGTGAAATGCCCGCTGGGATCTTACATATATATATCACTTATATCATATCATATGTATATTTGCACACACACACACACCCCATGTGTGGAACACACCGAGCCCCTTATTTAGATGCCGATAGAGATCTGTCAATGAGACCTCTTGATTTATTCGCCCGGTTAAAATCTTTCTCTCTGGAAAGTCTCCCACGTGGGTTGGTCTCCACGACTCTCAGATATATAGAAGAGGCCGCAGGTCCCTTAGCCAAGGCCTAATTCCCAGGCTTGAAAGAGGCTTGCACTTTCCCTTGCTGAGGAAAGAGTGTGAAACCCCAGCTGACAGTGTCTGTCAATGTCCCTTCAGATCGGATTGCAGGGTTCCCATCCCCGGTGCTCTTGAGTCTGCTACAAGCGCCGCACGTGAGAAAACAGCACGCATGCAGAGGCTCTTTTTCCAAACCATAATTTTACTGTCTCAAAGAAACTTTATAACTTATGTACAAAGATTTGTGTTTTCCCCCAGATACAAAGCAATAAGTTAACATTCTCAATATAAAACTAAACTTTGACATATAGAACACTAACCACGACTGATCTCAGTTTATCACATCTTCCGAACTTCACAAGTCAAATGTCAAGATCTCAGGTCACAAAGCATCATGTTTTACAGCCACACAAAACGGAACGGAAAAAAGGCTAAATTTGTGCAACGTGTTTACAGAACAATAATAATAATAATAATAATTAAGAATAAAATATGTACAGCGATCAGATCCTGCACTTCAGTAGCGCATGTAGACTTCAGATTGGCATTCTGTGGTAAAGCCTCGAGATTTCGTTTAAAGCTGAATTGTGTCACGTTAGAGCCAATTGGCATCTCTTCTTCCCTGCCATCTCTTTCCAACTGCTGAGTATAGGGAACTATTGCCTTCCTTTCCCTCTCTTCACATTACGTAAAGCGATCAACAGCTGCCATGATTCCACTTCCATTAAATAATGTGTATTATTTTCTTTGCTAAATAACTCTAGAGATGTGAAAAATGCAGACCACTCGGAACAAACCTCTCCACACCAGCAAAGTATAAAAGTTATTGTAAAAGTTAAAAATCACATCCTTCTTTTTGCTGTTTTTGTTCTGTTTTGTTTAAAGTAAACTGTGCGTTGAAACAGTGCCCTTTGCAAACCAGATAGTCCGTGTGTTTCTAGCACTCTTACAGTGGTAATTTAAGTCAATAAATTAAATCCCCATCTCTCCCTTTAACAACAACAATAAAAATGTACACAGACGAGTCGTGAATGGTACAGGCAAATGCAAAGAAAAAATATCTGGCTATAGTACAGGTTGTTTTCGCATTGCCGTTAAAGAGGAGTGGGGTAGTAAATAAATGACCTACATTTCATCAGGCTAGACACAGACAGACAGACAGGACAGAGGAGAGCTTTTTTCCTCTACAAACATATTTTTCTGATTGTCCCACAAAGCCGAGGGTCGGATTTTCTCTCTGCTCCCAGGCTGTTCTCCGGTTGAGCTAATGGCTGCTCTGTCAGCTGTCAGCAGTTGGGAACCAGCCCCGCATCACATCTGTGCTTGTCTGCACCACGCTATAGTGCAGTGTTAATGGCTCTGTGGGCAAGAGACCTCTTTCCCGATTGTTTGTTCTTTTTATTTCCCCCTCTCTTTTTCCCCTCTGTTTATTGATTGGGCTTATTTATTTTTCTGGACCGATAGTGCTTGAAATGGGGAAACTGGTTTGTAATCACATCAGCTGAGGTTGCTGCATAGCTTCTTGGTGGGCTGAAGGGTACCACGATGTGTAGCTGGGTATGTAAGTGCCCGGGGTCCCCGTAGAGGTCTTACCCGATGACGAGGTGGTGTTCCACACTGGGGGGACTGGGGGCGAACTGGCCGAGAGCGCCCTACCATTCGCCAGAGCGCTGCTTTCCAAAGCTGCCCCTCCCTGCTTCATTAGCTTCTTGAATTTAGATCGCTTGTTCTGGAACCAGATCTTCACCTGGAATACAATGAAGCCATTACTGAATGGGAAGAAGGGCAGAGGGAGACGGGATTGTTCATAGGGCTTTGTGTAAAAGTCTGGAGACAGTGTGCCCAGAACAGAGACTAGCCAGCGCCTCTATTGCCGAATAATGGAAAGTTCTTAGCTCGCCCTGACTCCTAATCTCAGTGCGAGAAGTTTGATACAAATAAACCCCTAATACTGGCCAAAGGACTAGGACAGCCGGGATCAGGCTTTGAAATTTCCAACCAAACTGCCTTTACAGCAGGAAATCCTTTCGCAATCTCACGGCATTTTGCTATCAAAGCAAAGATTTAGGGGTTAGCAGAGCCCATTTCCCCCTTTCCCCTCCCAGAAAATGGGTGCGCGTGGGCAGAAACATACATTGGAGTTACAGTTTAAGCACGGGCTTGAAACAGTAATGCAATCAATAAACAAATCGTCCCTTTTGGAAATGAACTCAGGCCCCCCGCTCCCTGTAGTCTCCGGGCGAGCTGTTCATCCCAAGCAGGCTCATTTCCAGGGTTTCCTTCCCCCTGCCTTTGCTAGCGGGGCGGGTGAAACCGTATTTTGTTTTGTTCGATCTCTTCTCCCGGAGCAGGCAACTTTGCTTTATTGTTGTTGCTCCAAACTAGCCGAGAGAGGTAACACTGAGCCGACCCCAAACGGCCAGGCGCCCACAGCTGGCAAAACCTACCCTCCGCTGTGGGAAACTTCGCGTCTCCCCTTTCAAAAATGCCGGGAGGATCAATTTAGAAACGCTGTGGCGAAGCACTTACAGTGAATACACAAATAAACCCGGCCCGAAGGCTGGCCGGGAGGAAGAGGAGGGCGATGCTGGTAGATTTGGGGTGTGGAAGGCTGAGTGATTAGCTCTATTGCTCCAGCAGTCCGGCCACGCGTGGCCCCAAAGCCCCCGGACAGATCCTGGGACAAGCTTTCCACAAGCCGGGCTAAGGCGGCGCGCGGTGCAGGGCAGGGCCACTCGGTGCGAGGGAGAGAGAAGGGGGGAGAGAGGAAAAAGCAAAGCGATGAGGCGGGCTGTGTGGAGGGTAGGACGGAGCGGCGGCTCTGTACCTGTGTCTGGGTAAGTCCCAGCGAGGCTGCGAGCTCGGCTCTCTCGGGCAGAGCCAGGTACTGCGTTTGCTGGAATCTCCTGTTCAGAGCCTGCAACTGCAAACTGGAATAAATAGTCCGGGGCTTGCGGATTTTTTTCCCTTTCCCATTAAAGCGAACTTCCCCTCCTTCTACTACAGTGCTTTTCTCCGAGTCGGCCCCTACAACCACAAACGATGCACAATAAATAGGAGTAACAAGAGAAGCAGCATCAACAATAACAATAATGAGAAGGAAGAAAAGAAAAGTGAAGAACAAGTCGAGCTAACAAAGGCTCCAGGCGATTGTGGCAGTCCAGGCTCCTTCCCAGAGAAAGTTTGCTATTTTTACAGGCTGCAGTTTAGGTTTAATTACCCATAATTGCATACATTGTTTATAGCGCTACGCAATAAATAATTACGAAGACTAATACGTGCACATCTGGGTTGATTTTTTTCCAGCCGGGCATTGTGTGCTCTGTGTGCTGATCCTCGCTGAGCTTCAGCCTTTTCTGACTAATTATTTTTATTTTATTTTTATAGATATATTTTGATACAAGCAACCTCCCTCCCCCCCTCCCTCCCCCCTCCCCCCTCCCCAAAGCCAAGTGCACCTACCTGTCTCCTCTAACCGGGTCTGAGTCAGGCTGGAGCTGTTGGGGTAGGATTGCACTGAACTGATGTAGGGGTTAGACGAGTGGCTGCTGACCGAGTTGACATAGGGGTAGCCCAGCGGTCTGGAGAAGGACGAAGCTGTGCTGTACGAGCTGTCAGGCTGAGAGTGGCCAGCTGAGTGTAAACAGTGCATGGAATAGTGTCCGTGGGACATGGGAGAAGGAGACATTTGCTGGCTGGGTGGCCCAAACTCCATAAAGACAGCCTTCCCTGAGACAGGGCTATTAAGACTCTCTGGCATGGTAGTCATGGTCATTTCTTGTCGCTTGGTCTGTGTGTGGGTTCTCTCTTCAGCCTGCCTTTTGGGGGTCTGTTGTGTTTCTCAGGACAGGAAAGAACCCAATTTAAGCGGAACAGGGCTTTTCACTTTCCATTCATAAGAAAATGGAGTTTGTCTCTTTGAAAAGTCTAAGCATGATGCCGTAGATCTACACAAACTCGCCTAAAAGCTTTGACTCAGCCAAGCCTATGAATATTCATGAGCTGGTGGAGCTGATTGGTCCGCCGTCTTGCATAATCGCTTTGGATTGGTCAAAGGCGCTTGGGGCTCGCCCGGACCCTAGTGAGTGAGACGAGCCGGACTTGGTGAGCTGAGCGTCCCCCGTCCCCTGCGTGTGATCATCTGGAACAGACAACGCCGGGGCGCACAATGAAGGCGGCGAGAGAGAGACTTTCAAGCCAGGGGCGGGCGGCCCAAAGTTACTCCAGGCGGGGAGCCTGCCAGCCAGGGGGCTTCACATCCTCCTGGGAGACCCCAGTGCACCCCCCCAGAGCCCACTCCCCAGCCCGGACACCCCGTGATTCGCTGCGTCCAGAACCTATTAGTAAACAAGCGCGCGGAATCGCCTTGTCTGCGCTAGACGGAGAGAAACGGCATAGGACGCAGTCAGGCAACGAAGGGAACGCAGGAGTCACAGCAAATCCCCTCCGATCTCTCCCTCCTCCCCCTTCCCCGGCACGAGGCCCTGAGGGTCATCACACCAACCTCTGCTGCTCTGCTCCTCAGGCAGGACAGTCCTGGTCCTTCCTGAAACACAGTGCTCTGGGAAAGGTGGCCCTGCGTGTCTCCTCACAGCAAGACTAGATCCAATGGCTCCTGTTAAAGGCCTCTTGCCACCCACTGATTTCTACTTCACCATAAAGGAGCTAGTACCTATAGACAATTGTGTGAGCTAAGCTGCAATGAGCATACTGTTAGGGTTGTATTTGTTTTAGCATATAGTTTTTGTGTCTGTATGTGAATGTGTACACACACATACTCGCATATCCATAGCCACAATGCATGCTTCTTTGAATTCTCTGCATTCATATATACACCCACACACAAATATCACTAATATCTGCCACACTGATTTATACCATCTCATAAATTATTATTAAGTTTTTGCTATCACCTGAGCTGGACCTTTTCAATTTTTTTCCTCCCTAAATTGTGCATTGAAACCCAACCTGGGATGAAAACTTCCGTGTACGTGCGTGGTGACAAGGTGCGACTTTGGAGATCCTGCACAGAAAGCCTACGCTGAATCCCAAATTACTTTGTTAGATAATTAGAAAGTGTGGATAATTATTTCTTTCATAATTTAGTGGTGTGTGGCTGTAACAGGAAAATGATCTTGTGAAAGTTCACACGTGCAGATGTATTAGTTACTGATTCATTTGATTAAATGCTAGTCTCAAGTGCTCTGATCCACAGCTGAAGGCGGCCCCATTAGCATAACACCGATGTTTAATTTTCATACGCATAATTAGCCATATATTTAACACTAATAGCAACATGCAGCCTTTCAGCATTAAACAGCCTGGGATTTGATCTGGCCTGAGCTGAACTTTCTCGGTTACACCTAGATTGTCTAGGGTGCGCAGTTATCACAGAACCAAATCTATGTAATCAAGCGCATTTTGGCAAAGGGAGAACACCAATAAAAATGAACATTCAAAACAAATCACATTGCTGATGTCGTTACAGATATTAGTGGAGGCTTCTCTTCCCTGAGCTCCTGCAGCTCCTGCTCACGGTATTTCTCTCTCAGGGTATCTGGTGGGGGCACAAATATGGCAGGAAGCGTGGCTGGGACTCAACTCACTCCCAAAATACAATCAGAGACCTTTGCCGGCGTTTAAAAGATGTGTAAACTCTTCGGGCAGTGGTGATGTTTGAAGCAACCAGCTAATGACCGTGCAAGCTGACAAGTCTAAGCCTCTCTGCTCTTTTTTTTTTTTTTGCTTTAGTGGCTCTGTCGGTTTTAATTGCCCATTTCCTAGCGCCTGTTTTATATCCTTTTTGGTTGCGATGCGAAAAGTTCATTTTCGTAAAGTAGCTGCGGATTGGTGCGGGAAGAAGGGGCAATGGTCTATCCCCCCATGGACTCCGCTGGCCATCAGCTCTCTGCCCCGTGCTCATCTTGTCAGCCCTGGCTATGTAAGTGATCATTCGAGGCGGGTTTGAGTTCTTGGACAGAGAGGGAATGGTGACCGTTACCCGAGATCTAGGAGAGGTGTGATTAATGAGCAATAATTAAGTAATGTCTATAGTCAAACTGAAGGGAACTGGCTAGCCAGACTGAGTAATTTATCCAGACAGCTGCAGATATGTCAACTACTAAGCAACAAGCGTGTGCAGTTGAGGATGTTCATTGCTAGATAAATGCGGTGCCTGAGTGTTTTCACATCTGGACCATAGGATGGATGGACTCCACTCTGGGTACATGGGCGTCAGATTCTGATCCCGGTTACGCCGGTGGACATTCGGAGTAACTCACTTGTCTTCACTATCTTTATTCCTGATCCACAGTGGTGTAAGGGATCGGAATCTGCCCCCTTCTGTTAAACGTGCTCTACATAAACGAGCTCAGAATATTGACACTGGGGCTTTGATAGCTGCATGTCCCACAAGAGATAAAAGCGCAGGCTGAAAACGCTCAGCTTTTTCTCCTCTCTATTTACTGGGTTTGGTGTTTTGTGTGTGTGTTTAAATCCTCACTTAGTCAAAAAGATCGTTATGATTCTCAACAAGTACTGTGCTTGGTTTTATACCCTTTGGAAGCATGGAACACAAAAGCCCACTGTAATTGTACACAACACCTGTTCCCAGATAGCCTGTCTTTATTTGCGTGGTTCTGAACACAGACTAGAGATATGCTCTTCCATGCAAAGACTCCCAAATATTTACTTGTTTGGAAAGTCACTGGGGAGTAGCAGGACAGCCCTAGCGAAAAGTGTACCTGGATGTGATGGTATCCAGGTGCATTGTGAAGCCCATCCTCGAGCTGAGAAAAGTTTGGTGCTAGCAAATCAACGGGGAAAAAATAATTAAAACCTTGTAAGCCTCCTTCATAATGTCTGCCTGAAACATATAGCCTGAGTGAAGTATTTAAAACCGAGTTGGTTTCCCATACAGCCGAAACGTTTTTACTTTAGTAGTCACCTTTATAATTAGGATTATAAATGTGTACCCTAAATACCATCACCTCGGTATAATTGCTACCCAAACAGCTTGTTACCACAGCAGTTGGTAAAATCCTGCAGTCCTAATAAATTTATACTTGGGAAAACCTCAGAGTAAACAGAGACTAAAACAAGATGCTGGACTAATTGCTAGCAATCCGATTACACTTTGAGGGGAGAAATCACTTTTTGGTTCAGCAGTTTATCACATCGAAACGGTCTATCTCTCTCCCTATATTGTATTGTTCGTGCTGATCACCCACAGAGCTATGCAGAACGCTGCTGCTCACCTTTATCACTAGACATTTCTGTAAATCGCTAATTGTGTTTTTGTCAAACTAAAGTCCACTGCCTGTCGCTTTTGAACAGCTCATCTGGGAGGCTGAAATATTACCATTCTCGATTGATAGTCAGGCCAATACAAGTGACATTTCATATTTACAACCCAACTGTTGGTAAAGAATAAGAAATGAGATGAAAAGACACATATAAAGGGGAAGGTGGTAGGATATTTTATTGTTCTACCTTTCTACTTTAACATTTAAGGCCGATTCAACATCCCTGACGCACCCAGAACTCAGTGGGAATTTGTGGGGGGGGATGTATTCTTTTTATTTCATTACTAAATTGTCGTTACTTTTTGTAGGGATTAAACCTTTCAACACGGCGAAATAGCAAAGCGTTTTTCTAAACACAAGCACTGGTAGCCCAACCTTCGTCTTCAGGAAACAAAATCTATTTCCCAGTATACTGTATTATGGATTCTACGTCTTCCTGGGATCAATGACTATTTAACTTCTGGGTATTAGTAAAGTTGTTTGATCCATCATTTCTTGTACAGGTTTTAAGGGCCAGCTATCTTCCAAATTAATCTAAAGAACGACTGTGCAGTGCCTAAAATATCACTTTGCATGCCTAAAAAAATCCCTTTACACGGCTCCAGGAAGTCAGAATTGTGCTTTGCCAAAACCGCTGTAAGAAAGGAACAGAGTTGACAGCTTTTTGTGTTCCAGAACAAACAAACAGCAGAGTAAATCTAGTAGAATTCGGTTACTTTGACCCCCCACCCATCAGTCACGACACGCTGGGCTGGTAAGAGGCTAAAGGAAGCAGTTCGCAAAGAGAAGGCAAGTGATGAAGAGTAAGGTATCAGATTGGCGTTGGCAAAAAGAAGAGGAGTACTTGTGGCACCTTAGAGACTAACCAATGTATTTGAGCATAAGCTTTCGTGAGCTACAGCTCACTTCATCGGATGCATTGGCCTTGTGGCAGTTTTGAATGCCACTTGTCTATCTCTGACTTTGCAGTGCCGGGGCTGGGGATCTGCAAGCTCAGCAGCAGCACCCAGTGTATTTAAATACCAGATTCAAAACACTTATACATTCGGGCAGGGTGATTAGCAGCCACCTAATGGCAGATCAAAACCTTAATCTTCAGGACAGGTCCGGCCTGAGATTTTAGCAATTCATCTTGGAGTGGTGCAGCTGGATTAATTATTAGTTATTCATGGGATCAGAACAGTTGCAGTTCTTATTAAAAGTCCAAACTCCCCCAAATAAGCAACCACCGGAGGGGAAGCTGGGGTCATCTAACTAGGGGTCTGGATCCTAAAACCCACTTCTTAATTTTTGCTAAACGTTCAAAAATGCGAAATGAGTTTCTCATAGCTGGAGCTGAGATCTTTAGAAAAAGGAATGCTCAATATAACATGTGCAAGCTGGCTAATTCTCCAATCAGGGCGATGGTTGATCCTAACAAGGGAAAGACGCTTTTTAGCTCACCCGGAATCTCGTTTTCATCACTTTTTCTTGTGTGCAAAAAAAACAAAACAAAACCAAAAACATTAACCGAGCCAAGAGGGCAGAGAGCAGCTGGGCAGGCCCGCTGGAGGAATACGATCTCTGTGTTTGATAGCACAAAGGCCGCATTTCGGAAATTAAGTATTTGAATTTATTTATTTAGTTTTCCTAGTAGCGTAGATCACAAGCTTGGGAAATAGCAGTGTGCTCATCACAACGAAGGGAAATTGTTCCATAGCTCTCCACAGTTCAGCTATAATAGGAAACTACCATTTCCCTCTGTCTTCTCATTTGCATTTACTAAGTATCATCCGATACGTGTTTGTCCAGTGGAAGCATCTGGAAGTAGGAGTAATAACTTTGTGTATCTGCCCCCTTCCCCCCACCCTTCATAATTAAGAACCCAAACTCTTCTTGCTTTTAGAGTGTGCACGGTAGCTTCAAGATTTACACAAATCAACTGATTTGTATTAAATACTTATCAGGCAGTGATCCGCAGTATGTGTCACTCACATCTGCTCTAAAAGCTGTCCACTCCATTTCCTCTAACGAGCCACAGCACCTATTCCCCGTAAAAGTTCCAGAAACCTCCTCTGGCTTGGTAAAGCTGACAGGCATTCCAGGAGCATAGTAACTTCAGCCACTTCTTGAGCCAACCTTAAGATTCTTCCAATACTTTAGTAAGGCTTTCTGCTCCTCCTGATGTAATTACAATGGTATGCTCAAACTGGGCTGATCTGAAATACACATTTAGCAATTATTAGGGGGCAAAGGTGGCTAGCAGTGCCTATGAAACTCACCCATTCCTTCCGGCTGTCAGTGATCAATTCCACAGTTTAAAATACATAAGAAGTAAATTCAGGTACCTTTTATTGTCGACAGAAACTGCAGTCCATTTATCCTCTAGGATCTTAAATTCAGGGGATCCTTCCATTATTATTGGCTCTGTAATAGGGGGGGAAAAAACGTTTGCTAAACTGGCCACAGCACATCGTTGTCCTGTTTCTGAAAAGAAAGGGTCCCCAAAGGTAGAGTTTTGAAATTGTATCGCTACGCTAACATAAGAACTAACGAGGAGGAAGAGGAAACTCTGAAGTATGACGTTATTCATGTATTTTTTTTGGTGAAAGACTAAAGAAGGGCATTTTAATCAAGCTTTAATTAAGACCCCGTGGATAATAACCAAAGCACCAACCACTCCTAAAAACAGCAGATAGTTTTAAAATATTTGAATTTTTAAAAACAGGCTTAAAATGTTCATTAAATCAGCAAAACAACAATTTTCTTATTTCCCTCTAATTGCTGCGCCATTTAGGCACACAGTGAGAAGAGGGCTTTTTTTCCCCCTTAAGCTTTCTATGATTGGTATTTAGCACATTCAACCTTCCAGGGAAAGGATT